>NC_133011.1:25107500-26357500 GCF_048564905.1 Vicugna pacos | reverse complement strand
ATCACAAAGCCAAAGCCACATCAAAAGAAGCACAAGTATTATTGAAATTCAGATATTTTGTTAGAATTTCAGCTCCGATACATTATAGTGATCCCCTTCCATTCAGTATCCTTAGTACTGTGGCTAAAGTGTGCCTTTGAGGGTCTGGGGGCAGAGAGAGGGGAGGAGGAATGAGGAAAGGAGGAGAGACTTTTGCTGGAAACCTGTTTTCTTTTAGATAGATTTTTTCTGCCTTTCTGATACTTACTAGGATTATTTTTAAAAAATGAACTAGACGCCCTGTATTTGTGTTGGGGTTTGGAGGGGAGGGAAAGTAACTGAGACAGAGGGACCATACATCATTTGTATCTTTTCTCTGCCCCTCTTCTAGCCTTCCTGCTGGAGGCTTGAGGGTCATCCTTAGAAGGGAGAGCTGGGCTGATAACTAATTATCTGCCCTCGAATAAGACGGAGCCCAGCATATGGTGTAGCGACAAGAACACTGAACTAGTAATGAGACTTCCCTCTGCTTGTAAGCAGCCGTGTGACTTTGGTCCTATAGCTTTGTTTCCTCATCTTTCAAAAGGGGGTGTAGGTCTTTCCATTGTCCCTCACAGGTGTAGTAGGAGTCAAGGCTATGGAAAGATTTGGCTGTTCCCTCCATCACTGTTTTCCTTTGTGAGAATGTGAGCTTCAGGAAGATGGAGATGGAATCTTCTCTATAAGTCCAGCGGCAGACAAATGGGTGTGTGTGTGTGTGTGTGTGTGTGCTCGCGTGTGTGCGTGTCTCCAATAATAACAATAGTAAGCATCTCCCAGCAGAGCCATGTGGAGCAGACACAAAGGTAGACAAAACAGACGTGACTGGTCCCCTGACAGAGTTCATGGTCCAGTGCAGGGAGTAGGGATGCCCAGGTAATCCCAGATGAGCCACCAGCTCCTCTCGTGGTGAGCGCCGTGAAGGAGAGGCCAGCGGGCTGTGAGGGGCTCCAGGGGTTGGGGTCTCAGTAGCTGTGGACTTGACTGTCCTCCTTTTGGGGTCTCTGAGCTCGTGGTGGTCAAGCATGTTACGTACGGGAATTCAGATTAGCCATGAGACTCAGGTGACTTTAGTTCAGGGCTTTATTGCGGACATGGTTTTAGGTATTTTTCCCTTTTCTCTTACCTCAGAGGAGTGGTTTTAAAATATTCTTATTTTTGCTTTCTCTCTAATTTTTTGAAGTATTTCTCAACACAGCAGTTCCTTTGTTCTGAAATTCTGAACCGTGACATTTGGCTTATTTTTGTTTCTAGGAGCTTTCGATGGGAGGCCGGCAGACTATTTATTCATGCTCCTCTTTAACTGGATCTGCATTGTGGTATCCTTCAGTCTGTTATTTTGGGTCAGAAATAACCAGTTGTTTTTTTTTTTCCCCAGGTTTGGGGAAATAGACAGTAATCTGTAACATTTTCATATGATAGTGTTTGCATCTTTGTTTACTGTAGTTAATAATTAAGAATTGTTAAAACTTCTTTTCAAAAGTGGTAATAAATCACAGGGCCCCTGCGTAACGCATTCTCTTCCCATTGCCTTTGTGGGGTTTTTCCACATTTGGTTGAATTTTATTACTGTTCCTCATCTTGTTCCCAGTTCTCTGTGTTCTCGTGTGTGACAGCTTGTTAAGCACAGCACAGAGAGATTCCGTGCCATGAGACAGCTTTTGAAAGCCTTGGTCCTTATCAGAAAATTAATTTAAAGCCAGCAGCCTTTTCTGACTTTATTGCTGCCTTTGTCTCAAGGTCCTAAACCGTAATTCAGTCCCTCTGGAAGTACCCGGCTCAGGGGGAAGGGCAGAGCACGTCTCTCTGCTTGCTGTGCATCGACGGCAGTTGCCAGCAGGCTTCCGGCCGTGGACCTCTGCAGAGCAGCAGAAGGGGCTTGGTGGCTCACGCCCTGTGCACAGTGGGTGAGCTCAAAATTGTTTGGGACTTAGCTTCCATTCAAACTTGGCCGAGAGCCAGAAAAATGTGACAGTTTGAATGCCCTTTCCCCTCCTTTAGGAAAGAAAATAAATTGTTTTGGACTTCACCCATACTGTGGACCCCTGAATGTGAGGAGAAGCATTATTTGTTTCAGAGGGCACAGGCACCTCCTCCATCTTGTCATTGAAAGAGAAATGCTCAGATGCAGTGGCAAGGTTCCGAGGGCACGGGCGACCAGATGGGTCATATGCCAAAGCAGTTAATTCCTACCGTTTCCTTGTCATCATGTAGTCTCCTGGCATCTTCATAATGAAGAATATTAGACACCTTTGTGTTCTGGGATGTTTTAAGCAACCTGAACTGTAGCAAAATGTTTTCCTTCAAAAAACTGGAATGAAACAAACTTTTACTAGGGGCAGAATGCTTTATTCGTATCTGATCTTTAACTTTACAAACCAAGATAACTGGCTTAGCGATGGATATGCAGGTAAGTGTCCCTTGAAACCATTTGCCCTTTTATATGTTTCATATTGACTATTAATGGCCTTTGACAGATGTTAAAATTGCAGTAACTATGTGGTTAGTTCATACGGCATTTTGAAGATCTTGTGTGAGTTATGTGAATCGTTACTTTTCTTGCACATTTCTGGCTTCTTTATTATGTTTGAATGTTGCGAATGATGGTTATCCAGTATTTTCTATGCATATGTGGATTTTTTAAAATCGAGAGCATACATTGAGTTTTATTGCCTGCTCTTTTTTAAGTAATGGAGAATACCCTGGTATTTCTGAATCCACTCTAAAATACTGTGTTGTCTTTTATTAGAGGATTTTAAAGTGTGCATGGCAGAATTAATTAAGTAAAAGGACCAATTTTTAATTCTGATGAGTTGAAATTTTTTCTGCTTTTTGAGTAACTATGTGAGAATTTATTTGGAGGGGAGAGGTTAAAAAAAAAAAGTAAATTCACGCTAAGCCTCTGTTTCAAATGCCTCTTGAGCCTCGTCTTTACGTGTTGACTTCTTTTGCAGTTGCTGATGATCCCTTTGATCATGTCAGTACTTTATGTCTGGGCCCAGCTGAACAGAGACATGATTGTATCATTTTGGTTTGGAACACGATTTAAGGTACTTTAACCTAGTTGGAAAAATTTCCTTTTCATTTGTCTGCACGAGTCCCTCCCTTCAGCCCAGAGATGTACTTTCTGACATGTCCAGAAGAGGTCACTGCAGAGCAGTATACCATAGGCCAGCCCCTTATCTGTCCTCTGTCACCCTGTCTTTCTTTAGTCAACCCAGAATCCTTTGCCGACCATTACTTCTCACCCCCTCTGGACCTCAGGCCCCTCAGGCCTGTGTCCCTGAGTGATCTCATGTATGTGTGTGTGGTAGAGGGAGGGAGGGAAGTATACTCATGTAGAACCCTCTCTTTTCAAATCTGTTCTTATCTCTCCCTGTTGTGTATTTTACACTTTAGCAAACAGCAGGTTGTTTTTTGCCCCCATACACTTCCCTTTGTGCCTTCTCTCACAGTTTCCCACCTGTAGCATCTTTTGATTTTCTTCCTTACGTAAATTCTACTCGTTCTTAATTTGAGTTGGAACTGAACGTAGTTCCTGCCTCTCCTGCCTGGAATGAGTCCAGCCTTTGGGCTTCTGCAATACTTTGTATTCCTCTTTATAGTACTTACCATGTTCTGCCTTCAAGTTACTGACATATAACGCTTTCTTTACTGGTTTGTGATGTTTTTGCAACTCCCTTAGTTCTTAGTATGGTATCTTGAATCTGATAAGGGGGGGTTGACCTGAACTAAATAGGCTGCCAGATATTTCTCCAGCAAAGACAGGTTTATTTGGGATCTGTGGAGTATTACATTTTGGGGTCTGCAACCCTGGCGAGCCACATGTAGGTCCCCACATACCCAGGGAAGGAGAGCGCTTTTCTAGAGAAAGGAAAAGGAAGTTAGGAAGGCGATGGTAAACAAAGCTTTTCATTGGCTCAGTCCTTGCAAGGAAAGAAGTTTGTCTTCCTGTCAGGCTCTGCGGTTGGAACGGGGCGTACGAGCTCCCCCTTCTGGTCTCCTAGTGCTCCTTAAGTGAGGTCCCTGTTGATTAATTTTTCACAGGGGCTCAAATGTTGAATTCATCTGGAGAGCTGTCTTATTTGGGGAGTATTAGTTCAAGATATCGATGTGTAATGTGATCAAAATTCACAGTAATTTTGTGAGATATGTAAAAGGAGAACCTAACAAAAAGGGGCATTTTGTAGTTTATTGGTAGCAATTTGCTGGCTGGAGTCTTAGTAAATCTATTATGGACTGTTTTTATTAGTGTTCATAGGATGCTCATTGACTTTCTAAAGCTGTTAATATTAATTCAGCAGGGCATGTATTGCATCTGAAACCTATGGGCAAGGTCCTCTTGTCTCCAGTTACTAATATAGGGATAAGTACAATTTTAGGTGGGAAGTTTCAAGTGCAACAGGAATGACGCTAGATTGATCTAAGGAATTTTTGCAGTGACTTCCCGAAGGATTTATAAAAGCCCTTGTCAGTATGTCTTTACCCATCCTAGCCCCCAGCAGCTGTGTCCTCTTTAGGCGTAGCTTTTCACGTGTGTGTGTACATTCTTTTCTAGGCCTGTTATTTACCTTGGGTTATTCTTGGATTCAACTATATCATCGGAGGCTCGTAAGTCATATTAGATTTATTTAATTGCAAACTAATCCTTGGAAGACATCTATTATTCTTCATCTTCCTTCATCTAATCTTTATAAAATGTGGAGGAATCTCAGTGTTGATGTTTGGAGCCTTAGACTTTTGAATTAATTTCATTTTGATGTAATTGATTAAAATTGCAAGGCTTTAAGCGCATTAGCACTGAATGTTGTTGTTAGTTTACTGTTATAGTATGCTTCCATATAAGTGTTTTTGAATAAATACTGATTTCTGGATTCACCATCCGGATTGAGCAAGGAAACCTAATTTGTGTCTGAGTCGACTGCTCTGTGCATAAAATTACGATTTTATTCTTAAAGGCTTTTTTAGAATGCCTTGGAAACTGCTCACCAGTCACAGAAATGCACACATTCTCAGCTGGGAAGTAGTTTTGTCAGTGGTTCGATAGTACAGAAGTTTTGGCCAAATGGGATCAAATATCTAGTCTGGAATTAGACTCGAGACTCTGGAAAACCTTGAGTGCCTCTGTTCAAGAAGGAGGATTTTCAAGATGCAGCTGTTCTCAGAACTCCTTGTTTCTTACACTGCAAAATACTTTTAATGTTTTTAAATAGATTTTAATAGTCCTAGTTCTTACTATGCCTGTGACATCTTTGCTCTATGTGGCCCTGACTTCTCCTGCACGTCTGTAGAGGAAGGAGCTTACTTGAGCGGACAGACTCTGCTTAGAGCAGAGCAGCTTCTGGGCTTAGTGCAACTGCCCACCGCCCAGAAGGGCCGAGTGCGGGAGTCACAGGAGATGTTGGATTGTCCTAACAGGAATCGGGCTGCAGGCAAAGACGGAGAAGTTTAGGGTCGCAGTAAGAGTGGGTCTGTAAAACCTCCAGGTGGCCTGTATGTCAGCCGTGGGAAGACTGAAGAAGGGCAGGGCTTCCTTTAGGACTGCAGGGTGAGGGTCAGCTTTCCGAAGTGATCGCGGGGCTGTCTTACAGTCGGCACACGAGACGAAGAAGTGATCAGGGCTCCAGGAACGGGGGGCAGACATGTAGCGTCCCTGCTTTCCTTGCTCCCGTACTTCTGTCTTGCTTGCTTTCCAGTTTGCCGCGTGTTATGGTATTCATGACTGAAAGCATTCAGAAGCTTGCTTGGCGACTTCCCCTAGCTCTTGAGACAGGAAGTAGCAGAAACAGTATTTTGAGGATGGGCGGGGGCTTGAAAGAGATGTCAGCGGAGCAGCTGACCTTGAAGAGCACAGACCCCGCTGGTCCAGCAGGACCGATTTTCCTTCTCACTCAGAATGCATTTGCCACTCAGACGATACAGGGGCTCATTGTCGAGCTGTCACAGACGCCCAGGGACCAGAAACAGGCTGCCACCACGGCTTCTTCCCTGTGCTGGTAGTGAAAACTCACTGCGTCTCACTTTGCTGCTTGAATGTTTTTAGACTCATTTGGCTCTCTGTTTTTGCAGGGTCATCAATGAGCTAATTGGAAATCTTGTTGGACATCTTTATTTCTTCCTCATGTTCAGATACCCGATGGACTTGGGAGGAAGGAATTTTCTGTCCACACCTCAGTTTTTGTAAGTGTTTCTTCCCCATTTCATTTGATAATCATTTTACTGCCCGTGTCACTCTGCATCCTGATGAAAACTCCTGGAGGGGTGGGATTTCCCTCTCAGTCTGATGGAGAAATGTGACTTAACAAGTGGCTTGCCCTGGTTGCAGTCACAGGAAGCCAGGTCCCCTGCGGCCCTCATAGTTGGGGGCCCCTGAGCCTGGATTCAGTGGGCGGGGCACCTGTGTGCAGCCCCTGTGTGTGCAGCTGGGGCCAGGGTAACCGAATTATCAGTTTTCCCAAGATTTTGGCAGAGGAAGGGGATAAGAGGGTAGGCAGGCTCATTGGTTAGCAATTTAAACTTTTTTATATTCAGTATCATAGGCTAGAATAGTTAAAGGGCTTCTCAGTGTTAACGTGGGAGACTGGGGTTTGTACAGTCCTGCCCCCGGGAGGGTGTGCTTGGTGGATTTATTACAGTGAGGGGGCCGAGGGCACAGCTTAGGTTTTGAGGCTCGTTTTGAGGCTGACTTGACTTGGAACCCCATTCTCCGCATTTACCAGTTTTGATATTGGGAAAGTGACCTGATAAAACGTCCAGGCTTCAGTCTGCGGGTCTGTGATGTGGAGGAGGCCCTGTCTCACTCACTGGCCTGCGGGGCTAGGCCGGCACCACAGTGTTGGGCTCTCAGCAGAGACAAGCTCTTGGCCTTGCTCCTGCAGTGTGTGTGTGTGTGGGGGGGGTTGCCGAGCCTGAAGAGATGCTGACACACTGAAGCATGTAAGTATGTGACCATTCTGTCAGAGAAGCAAAAGGCTGTTGAAGGAGGACCAGTAAAATCACCATCTGGGTGTCACAGCCGGGCTGACAATCACGCCTAATCTCCAGTGGAGCATATGCAATAATGGCTTGCGTTTCAAAGCTTTAAAAAAAAAAAAGCAAAAAAACAATTTTCACATCTTGCTCGATTTTAATGGTTTGCAATTTATCATTCTTCCAAGGGGTCAGTGAGGGAAGTACAACCTGAGTAGGCACCCCTCTCCCCCTACACCCCACTTTTATAGGTTAGAGGAAGGTTTTGGAAAGACTTTTATTATGAAATGTACAAACAGAAGTACAGCATTTTTTTTTTCCCATTAAGAGCATAAAAAGAAACTTGTTTCTCTTCTGAGCCTTGAATTGCCTTCAGGCTAGAAAAAAACAAATGACCAATCTGCTTTCTAATTATCAGAGGACACAGTAACAGCAGGTTTGGATTTTTGATCTAGGTTTATCAAGTTGAATGGCAGATGCATCAATTAAAAAAAATACTTGTTGCTTCGGGGGGCAGCCAACAGTCATTTTACCTTAAATGGCCATATTCTGACTTTAATGGCTTGGAGAGATTTCTCAATTGTGGGCAACAAAGTGCGTGAGATTCTAGTGCAAAGTCCACTGCACACTGGAGCCCGCCTTCCACTTAAGCTTTCTCTGTTGGTAGAAGCCTTTCTGTGAAATTTTGCATAGAGATCAGATGACAAAGTGTAGCTCCTTGCAAAAACAGTAACTGCTCTGAAATTACCATAAATCTTTGTTGATTATGTATAATTGGGTATCTTTTTATACTAATTACTTGCATTTAATTTCACTATCTGTTTAAGCCGTGGAGATGGCTTCCATATTGTCTCATAGTCAGAAGCAAAGCGTGACAGCCCTGGCGTTGCCTTTTTTAAGTCTTCTGATTTATTATATACTTCGGAGGAATGTTATTGTGCCAGAACGTCATGAGTGTTGAGAAATCAGCACTTGGAAATACATGTTGGTTTAATGATAAAACTGTATTTGTTTGAAAGGGAAGATGTGAGTTACAGAATTGTAAGCTCTATCACTATTCTGCATTCTGTTTAGAAGAGTAGACAAATCCTCTTCTCTTCTGTGCTCAGCGATCTTTCTGTTTAAAAGGGGTTTATTGTCTTTTTGGGGAGGGAGTGTGCAGCTCACAGGGGTGACGTAGACACACGAGGACTCCAGTCACTGACTGCTGTCACCTGAGTCTTGCTCTTTGTGTCCCTGCGGAAGTATGAGGTGCAGGAAGTGGTGCAGGGTACAGGCCCCAGAGCCCGGCTGCTTGGGTTTGAATCCTGCCTGTCTCTTTAGAGGAGCTTGACTCAATTTTGCCTCAGTTTTCCTGTTTATAAAATGGGGTAATGGTCGTGCCTCCCTCATCGGGCTGTTGTGCAGATGAGACGCATTTGTAAACATGCAGCGCTTGGTGTAAGGGAAACCCTTTGTGATACAGTTGAGCTCTGCAGGCTTTTTGCTGTAGGCAAGTCACCCCTCGTGGTTTGCTCTTAGTATGAGGGGTTTAAACAGGGATATCAGATTGTGATCTCTGCATTCAAGCAAAATCTTAAACATCAGGATCTGATAAATAGAATAGGTTAAAATACATTCTCAATTTACTGATAGTCAGGGAAGGGAAATAGTTGGAAAAACTCTTGAGAACTTCGAGATCTGGGTTTAGGTATTCTTAGCTGTTCTGTGACTTTTTTTTTAATCATTTTTTTTGTTTTTTTCGGGGAGGGGAGGTAATTAGTTTTTTTTTAATTTATTTGTAGTGGAAGTACTAGGGACGGAACCCAGGAAGGACCTTGTGCATGCTAGGCTCACACTGTACCACTGACCTATATACCCTCCCCTCTGTTCTGTGACTCTTAATTTATTCATTTGTCAGATGAGAAGTCAGCTCACCTTTTGGGGCCTCAGCTTTCCCACCGTCTATGAGATGGAAAGAATGCAGTTGGAGGGCAGACTATGAATAAGCTTTAAAACATGCCCAAACTCCAAGACATAAAGTCACCATTTCTAGTGTCCCTTGATGGGCGATGAAGAACCCAGTTGCATCGCGGAGGGCGGTGCTCAAACACTCTGGCTGTGTATTTGTCCTTTGGAACTGAATTTATTTTGCATCCTTTAAGCCAATTCAGTCCATATTTACATAAACCAAAATGCTATATAGATGTTTTTTGTTGTTGTTGTTGGGCTTGTGGGTGTAATATTTTTCTTTCCAAACTGTTCTGCTTGAATTGCTTTTATAATAAAAAAAAATAGAGTGTGAAGTTAGCTTGAAAGCTTAATAAATGGAAAAAAACATAAAAAGTGAGTCCCCTCTGTGGTCAAGCACTGAGCTAAGTGCTGGAAAGGCAGAATTAGGGGAGGGAGGGGTAGAACTCAGTGGTGGAGTGCATGCTTAGCACACATGCGGTCCTGGGCTCAATCCCCAGTACCGCCCTTAAAAATAAATACATTGCAGTGCAAAATTATTAGAAAGAAAAAAAAAAGGCAGAGTTAAATAAGACATCGTCCTCAGCCTTTCCATGGCCACGGACTAATGTAATCGGGAGGTGACATGCCGGGTTAGCACCAGGAAAGGGAGAAGGGATGGAGAACTGTGTGGAAGTGACTCTGTGGTCTTCTCTCCCTTTGTTCCTTCCCGTCTCTGCTCCAGGTACCGCTGGCTGCCCAGCAGGAGAGGAGGGGTGTCAGGGTTCGGCGTGCCCCCTGCTAGCATGAGGCGAGCCGCCGATCAGAACGGCGGAGGCGGGAGACACAACTGGGGACAGGGCTTTCGACTTGGGGACCAGTGAAGGAGTGGCCTCTGGCCTGCCCACCAGCCTCTCCACTCAGATGAAGTTTCCTCCCAGTGCTGGGTAACCCTATCACCGAGTTCAGCTAACGCTGTTGGACCTGACCCACACTGAATGTAGTCTTTCAGTACAAGACAACAATTTTTTTAAAACCTGAAGAAAAAAAATTTAAGTGTTCCTCAAGTTTCATGATTCTCATTCAAGTCCTTAATGCTAAGAAGAACAAATATCAACTGTGCAAATTGCAGAACTGACCGTCTTCTCTGGTGTCTTCTCTTCCTTTTCCAGCTGAGTAATGGGCTTCGGCAGGTGCCGCTCTGCTGGCACCAAGCTGGGCGTCTGGGGTTGGGTCACCAAACCCTTGTCAAAGGGACTCTGACCTCTTTCTTGCGCACACACCTCCCTCCTACTTTTCCCCACCCCCACATTCTCAGCCAGAGGGATTGCCCATAAAACGATTCTGCCTTTGACAAGCTCTTTTTATTTATTGACTTTTGCCAAGGCTTGGCCACGAAGAACTTGCTCACACCATCTTCCAGCGGCAGAACGGTAACCATAGGGGAGAAGGCGGAGCACAGAGGAAGAGCCTTCTCAGCTTTTGGAGTTGCTATGACCTGATAGCACTTGCGACCATTTGCCACCTCTTCAGCTGTTTAGATAGGAAAAAAAAAAAAAAACCACTGCTGAGGCAGTGAGGACCAGATTGATATAATGAAGCCTGAGGATTGTTGCTGGGCGTGTTTTTGTCTTAGTGATCAAAACTGTAGTGGAGCTGCATCTTACACAGGGGCTGGGCTTAAACCATGGTGGGTCTGATCCCTTAGTGTCTCGTGTCGGGCATACTGGCTCTGTGTGTACCCAGAGTAGTGGATTTGTATTGTGCTAGTAAGTTCCAAATCACACTGGCCCCAGGGAGAAGCTCTCTTTGAGAGGCACCTGGGCGTTGATTCTACTTCATGCTCATTCTGGATATATGTTTACTACGTGGAGTGGAGGGGAGAACCTTAAACCCTATTTAAGTTGTCATTTTATTGCAAACCGAGTGCCCCCAGCAGTGTCTATGTGCTTGAGTTAGTTGTGGGGAAGGTGCAGCTCCTCTGTATGTAGATTTAATTTTAGGAGCTATTATAAGCACATCTAAGTGAATTTGAGGTTGCAATGGCTTTAGAAGCATCTTGTGTTTGAGGGTCTTTTTTATTTTGAGTCATCAAGGTACATCAGACCAGCCTCAGTACGCGCAACTCTTTTTTTCATAGGTGGACTTCTTCCATCAGAGCTAGGCTTGTCACCAAATAGTTTTTTGAAGGCTGTGATGTTTCCCACGGTTTCTGATTCTATGTTTATATTCTGACAGCAGACTGCTAGGAGCAGCGTTGAGTGGCCACCATGCTAGTCAGCTAGAAAAGGCTTTGAACATTTTGACCAGGAGTTCTGTGCAGGAAGCACTGTGCGCTAACAGTGTGACTCTGCCCCACGCCGAAGCAGGGGTGTGTGTGATACTAGGAAGTAGGGATTTGAAAAGAGCTCCTCACATCTGAAGTGCGTGTGTGTGTGTGTACTTGCTCATGTTTAATTTATATGATAAAATAGGAGGTGTGGAGAATCTGAACGCTCACTGTCACATGTTCTGCTGTTGACCTGTGGCCCCAATAAAATGCACTTGTAAAATTTTAGAAGCCCTTCTTCCTGTTACGTCACAGTTGCAGGCACCGTGCCGGAGATGGGGCGCGTGTCTGTAAGAAGATTCTCATGGTAAGTGAGCTCGGCGCTCTTAGACGCCCTCTTAGCAACTCAACTGCCTGAGAGCAGTCGTCTTTCTAAAGGTTACAAGTGTTCTGTAGAATGCTTCAGTTCCAGGCTTGATGTTCATTAAATTCTTAAACACGTTTAGGAAGCTGATAATTTTATTAATTTTGTCTGGATTACCTACCTTTTGGGAATAATTTTAGCTAAGCAAGCTATTTGAGATTTGAGTTGGCAAGGCGAGACGTGACAGCAAGTTCTCTCTATGAATGCAAAAAAAAATTCCTTATTTTGTATAGAGAAATCCCCTTTTTGTAATTAATCCTTTTTATTGGTAAAAATTGTAAATTAAAATGTACAACTTGATGGTTGTCTGTCTTAAGTGTCCGTATCCCTACTCCGCTGCCTCTTTTAGCTATGATGTCATTTCTGTAGCCAGTTGTCTCTTGGGCACTGAGGGAGTGTCCAGTGTGTGTTACTATTAGAGTGAGACAGCAGCGAACATTTTTGTACCTACTTCTGTTCACGTGTTGGAAAATATCTGTAGGATTCATTTGTGGAAGCGGAATTTCTGGGTTTTCATTACAGTGAAGCAAGATGCTTCAGCACATTGGGTTAAGGGTTATATCTGACTGTAATGTGCTTTATAGCATTTCCGTGGCCTCCATCCATCCCTCTGAGTCCTGGCGCCCTCCAGAATTAGGAGGAAATCATCCCCTTTCTGTGTAAGAACCCACCGACCATGGAAGGCAGATGCCATGACATTCCTCCACCATCCAAGTCTACCCCAGGCCTGAGGCGGGTCCTCATCCTTCACCACAAGACGGGCGATGTGAAGGAGCAGGGCCGTGCACCCCTCCTCTGGTACTGAGGGAAATCCCGAAAAAGTAGAACCAACCCTGCTGCTTTGGGAGGACAGCACGTTGCCAATAGCCTTGTGTTCTAAGCTACCTTTTGAGTAACGCTGATGTAAGAAGTGATGTGGCAGCTGCCAGCTGCTTCATTTGCGGCCAACTCTTTCTGAGGTCCTATTAGATTCAAACCTTTAGGTTCAAACTATTTAGGTTTGAAGCTTAACCTTTGGAAAAATTTACTCCTGTTAGTGTCTTGAAAAGCTGGGGTGAGAGAACATGCGCCTCCTGGCAGTTTTGTGTGTGGTCCAGAGCTGCTCTGGTGATGCAGATTGGGCGGGGAGCATCATGTCACGTAAGCCCTTCCGTGGATGGTTTACGCACAGAATGCTTTGCCATACGCTCTCCTCGTCTTCTCACCTCTGTTCCTTAGGGTAGAACCCCATTTTCTACAGCACAACTGGGTGTTGAGCGTTCATGTGACAGGTGCCTCACAAATAATTTACGTCTCCAATCTCTGGTTTCCAGTCTGACTATAAATGAGAATCACTTAGAACTTTTGAAAAATGTGTTTCTTGCTTTATCCTCATTCTGCATCTTTTTAAAGCTCCCAGTGATTCTGCTATTCAGCTGGGTTTGGGAATCAGCGTTGAAGCCCACTTGTGAAGTATTATCCGTTTCCCAAGTAAGGAAGCTTCAGGAAAATGAGGTCACTTCAAGCAGGTGGAAGGTACCAAAGATAAGATATGAACTCAACTCTAAGTTAAGACCTTGCTGCTGCTTTGCAATTGGGAGAGCCAATGTTCAGAATCTAGCATTAAGTGGCAAAAAAAGATTTTTTTTCTTGCCAGGCTGAGGGCAGGCCAAAACATTTAAGAACATTAGTTGAAGATATAAATTAGCTATCATCCCTAGTCTAACCCTAATTGCTTTGTAGCCTAAGAAGAAAAAAAAAAGATAAAATAATGTAATGTCTATTGAGTAGTGACAGGGCAGATGCAAGTAGGACCAGATTTCTGTCTTCACAGTGTGTTCTCTCCACTGAGGCAGACAGCCTGGCACATGGTGGGTACTCACATATTTGTTGAATAGGTGGACACAAATTGTAATCAACTTGAAAAGCTACTAGAATAGAAGTAAGTAAAAAATTGTACTGGGCAGAGGGTTAGGTCTTAAAAGATTGATGGGAAATTCCAGACTAAGATGGAGAACAAATGGACAATGGAAACCGTTAAAAGATTTTCACATTTGTTCCTTAAAAAGCAACTGGCTAAAGCTTCGGGAGTTGGGGAGAGGGCTGGAGAGAGGAGCAACTGAAGATAAGATGACTGGGTTTTTTGCTTTTTTAATTGAAGTATATATAGTCAGTCTAAAAATGTGTCAATTTCTAGTGTACAACGTAATGTTTCAGTCATACATGTACATACACATTTTGTTTTCATACTCTTTCATTATAGGTTACTACAAGATATTGAATGTAGTTCCCTGTGCTATACAGGAGAAACTTGTTGTTTATCTATTTTATATGTAGTAGTTAGTATTTGCAAATCTCGAACTCCCAATTTATCCCTTCCCACTCCCTTTACCCCCAGGAACCATAAGTTTGTTTACCGTGTGAGTCTATTTCTGTTTTGTGGATAAATTCATTCATGTCTTTTTTCTTTTTTTAGATTCCATGTATGAGTGATATCATCTGGTGTTTCCCTTTCTGGCTTACTTAGAATGATGATTTCCAGGTCTATCCATGTTGCTGCAAATGGCATTATTTTATTCTTTTTATGGCTGAGTAGTATTCCATTGTATAACTATAGCACAACTTCTTTATTTAGCAGGTAACTGGGTTTTGAGTTGGTTGCTGTGGTGCTAGTACCAGGTTATGGGTAGGTATGAGGTTGGCCTGACCCAAGGCAGTGGGACTGGGGCCTGGGGGCTGGATTGGAGAGACCTCCTGGAGGAAACTGCTGGGGTTTAGTGAGGGAGAGGAGGGCTTCTGAGTATGGTTTCCACTGGACATCACGACTTGACGTAAGTTTCCCATAGAAAAAGCCTGGTTAAATGTTGTATGTGGTGCAGCACATGACGAGGTAATTGGATGCTGGTGGACCAGCCTGGAAACCTAGCCACATTTGTAAGTGTATTTCTGTGGAAAAATAAATTATGAGCTCTAAACCTATGAACTTGAATGCAAACTTTTAGAACATCATCTCTTCCTGAATTGGGGACAGCTTTGCAGAAGGCCCCAGTGAAAGAGAAACAGTTCTCTTGATTCCAGTAGCCTGCTCTGTCACCTTGCTTCAGGTCCCCCAGCATCAGCATCATTTCGTCAAGGAGAGGCCTATCTTGATTTGTAGGTGAGGTAGAAGGTCTCCCTATATGGTCTGCTGGTACCCTGATCTCTGAAGAGACTCATCCACCTATAATCGCTTGCTGAGCATCTGTCTCCTAGCATCCTGGGGACTGTGACTGCATTCTTGTTCAAGGCCGTATTCCCAGTACATAGCACAGTGCCTGCCACATACAGGTGCTCGTGTGTTGGAGGCACTGAACTGAAATTTGGACTGAATACTACATTGGGGAGGGATTTTGCCTATTTAGGGAGAGAGCTAATGGCCTGGTCTCTTAGGAGCCTTAAAAGATTCTTTTTTTGGGGGGTGGGGGTGGTTCACATAGGGGAATCAGCCCTCTGAAAGAGTATTAGAGGAGGTTGGAGATATTAGGGAGAAAGGATTGAAAATTGAGATTCTTTTTTTTTTAAAGGCAGCTAATATCTTCTATTTATAATTGTCTGATTGTCTGCTAATGGGTATGTGCATTTGGGGTGATTCAGGCAAAAGGAGGCTCAGTGTAGATTGAAGGCAGGCAAGAAGACTTGGGAAGATTAATTGAAGGTATAAATTTAGCTTTCTGTCCCTCAAGGAATCCCCGTGGCCTGTGCAAATGCATCTGCGTTTAGGGAAAAGGAGAGACCCCTGCTGTGGCATCGGGGCCAGAGAGACCCACGGGGAGTGAGGAATTGCATTTAGGCACAAAACTTAAGGACCACTTCGGAAATGTTCACAAGGCACGATTTGTTGTTTGAAGCCTTAACCTGACCCAGATGAACTCGACCCCCCTCTCTCCTCTGTCAGTGGACAGGCCTTTCCCTGAGAGCTGGCGCTGATTCCCTGAGTGTCCTTGTTAATTAAGGGCAGTCGCTGTTAGCTTAAGGGGGCTTTGGATTTTGATTGAAACTGTCCTGATGTAGAAGCAGTAAGCCTGGCACTTAGGAGGTCAGATGCATCTGTCCCCACAGCCAGGCCCACGTCCCCGGGAGGTGCCCTCTTGCTGGGGAGGAGGGACTGGGACTTTTCATGATCCTTTCCAGCAGTTAGTGTTCTTTGATTTCAGTTACCCAAAAAGGACTCTGGTTAACTTAAGCAAAAGAATTTATTGGAAGGGTATAGACTATCTCACAGATGCCAAGGGTCTGCTGAGAAACCGGATATGGAGAGGGTATCAGGGGCAGGAACTGATCTTCGCACGTCTGTGGAGCTGAATCAGTGCCACTATTTCTTCTGTGCTAGCATCTCTCCCTTCATGATTGAACTTCTGAGTCTCATTGGCCTAGCTTGGACCTTGTGCCTCTCCTGTTGCCAGGAATTCAGGGAAAAACATTTGACTGGCAGCCCAATTAAGACTCCCTGTAACAGGGAAGAGGTAATTTTCCAAAAGCAAATCAAAGTGCTGTCACTTCCTAAGAAGAGGGAAGGAGATGTGGATGCCTGGGAAGGCCCGGCTGGCCCCCTGGAGCATGTGCACAGCATGTGGGACCTGCTGGAGGGGCCTCTGGCTTTGCCTCATTCCAACCAGGGACCAGACAGTATCTCCTGCCATCTCCTCCCTCAAGCTCATCTACAGAGCGTCAGCAAGCAGTGTAGATTTTGCTCTTTTGCGGGGAGAGGGTTGGCACTGAACATCTAAGCAAACTGACTCCCCACACTTCTTGAAAGCAGGACTGTGTGTCTCTGTTCACCGTCACACCCCCAGTACCTTGTGCAAAGCTTGGCATGCGTAGGCTTCTTGAGGTAAATATTTGTTGAAGGACTGACTCCATTTCATAACCTAAATTCCCTGCAGCTGTCCCCTGGCTCCCTGCCTGTCTCTTCATCTTTCCCCATGTGGCTTTTCCAGTCCCTTCTAATGTCTTGGTCAATTTAGCTCTGGCTCCCAAACCCTTTCCCCAGCAAAAATAAAAGTCTTGCAGTTAATCAGAACTACTCACCTTAGACTTATTAAAGCTTTCAACAGATACAAAGACTCGTGGTCAGTGAAGCAGGGGAGTTCTGCTGCTAAAAATTGAAGATCGTTTCATTATCTATGTTCTCCCCAAGATTCTGATGTGATCCCTGTAGTGCATTGAATGGTGGTCCCAAAAAGATATGTCCATGGACTAATTCCCAGACCCTATGAATGTGACCTTATTTGGAAAAAGGGTCTTTGCAAACGTAATTAAGTTAAGGATCTTGAGATGAGGCGATCATCCTGGATTATCTGGATGGGCCCTGAATCCCATGCCAAGCAGCCCGTAAGAGACACACAGGGGATATTTAACAGACAGAAGAGAAGATGACAGAAACACACAGAGGAGGTGGTGATGTGAGGACAGAGGCAGAAATCGGCGTAATGCGGCCACAAGCCAAGGAGCGCCTGAAGCTACCAGAAGCTGGAAGAGGCAAGGAACAGAATCTCCTAGAGCTTTTGGAGTAAGAGTAGTCCTGCTGACACCTTGATTTTGGGCTTCTGGCCTCCTGAACTGTGAGAAAGCAAATTTCGGTTGTTCGACACTATCAAGTTTGTGGTGCTTTGTTACAGCAGCTCTAGCAAACTAATACACCCCCTTCAAGTGCTGTAGTCACCTGCCCGCTCTCCTCTCCATCCCTTAAGTGCAGTTTGCCTCTTTTTGCCTTTCACACCCAGAACACTCTGACAGTCTCTGACCTATCAAGGGGTATTGGAAATTATATTTCACCCCTGCAAGTGAGCCAGTCAAACTCTGCCCAAGACAGAAAGGTTGACCACCAATGTCCCACCAGCTAAGGTCACCTGGATGCATCTCTTTACTTCCTGAGAGAGCTTTAACTTGTCTAGAAGATGACTACAAGGCTTCTCTCTGCATCCCAGTGTCTATTTTTGTTGTAGGCCACAATCATTGGCAAGACATTACAAAAATGCAATTTTTGGATTTTTTTACATAAGCTGAAAGATCCTTTAGGCTAGGGGGTCCCTAAAAGATGATCTAAATCAGAAATCCTTTTTCCAATGATGTCTAGGCATGGAACTCTGCTTTAATGAAATCTCAAATCTTGATATGTAAAAGACAAAAGTGAAGCTGATCTAAATCGGGAAGGAAGAGAAGGGTTCACAGCTGGTGCTGTCTCAGGTTTGCCCCCTATTTCAGTCCCTTTTCGCTCTTATTAAAAAACAAATCCCTTGAAATTTTGCTGACTTCTTTTGTTAAAAATTGTTTTTCTAAGTTGGTCTGATTTTTGGACCATGGCTACAGAGAACAGCTCCTTTCCTAGTCTTTGTTATTATTTTTTTAGGAACCAATAAACCACTCTCCCCATTTTCTTTCTCAGTTTGGAATGACAGAGATAGTCACAGTTACTAGAGATGAAAATGTTAGTTTCATTATTGAGAAAAGCTGGACTGGAAGATATGGCATTAGGGATGTCCCAAAACAGAACTCTAGAATTTGAGAGTCCCCTGGTCCCTGGCAGAGCTAGGCAGGGACAGGACAGCCCAGGGCTGCAAGCTTACCAAGGGGACGAGCAGAGAAGGTGGCCTCCCAAGGCCTGATTGGCTTTACAAGGGCTGAGCTCAGTTCCTTCATATGCTCACCAATTATATAAGTCATCGTCTTGGGAGAATAATGAAAAGAGTTTCTTGTTTACTTTTCCCTTCTGGGAAATTCTCCTCTAGGGAAATGCCAGGAGGAGGAATAAGTATTTCCCCTGAAGAATGTTCACTTCCATTCCCATTGCCAAGACAAGAGAAGGTTCCACTTGGTAACCCAGGACCCAAATGTTATCTTTTAGGAAGACAAATTGTATATCTGTTTAGGCTAACAACTGTAACAAACAGTCCCCGAATCGCCTTTGCATGTCACAACAGAGATATATTTCTTGTTCAGATCACAGTCCAATGTGGGTAGGGAAGTGGGATGGTGGGAATGAGGAGGGGGCTCTGTTCTAGGCAGTTCAGGGTCTCGGTCTCCTGTTTAGGACAGAGATTTTGGACTTTTTGTGTGTGTGCAGGAGATCTTAGGGGCCAGGAAGTTGGATTCACCATTTCTGCCCACGTTCTGTTGGCTGGCACTCAGTCACGTGGTCCCAACTAACCACAAGGGAAGCTCAGAAACATCCATCTTCCTGATGGCATAGAAGGAACATCCAAGAAGTCGAGAGAACACAAAGCATTGGCTCAGTACAGTATTACACTCACATAAACACAACCCAGCCACCAAAGCAATTTCCACAGTGCTTCAAATCTCAGAGAAGTCCAAAGAACAGACCCACTCCAATGCTGCTGCTTTTTTACTGTATATGGTACATTTAGAAAACCACACACGTCCTAAGTACAGGGCTGGATGAGTTTTTACATAGTGAACATACCTGTCTAACCAGCTCCCAGATCAGAATATGACACCCCCCCACCAGCACAGAAGCCCTCCTGAACCCTCTGCTCATCACCAAAACCCCCAAGTGAGCCACTGTCTTGACTTGTAACCACACAGATTAATTTTTGCCTGGTTTTGAATATTCTATAAATAGAATCATACTGTATGTATTCTTTTGTGCCTGCCATCTTTTATTTACCATTACACTTGTGGTCATCCACGTTGTTGCGGATAATTGTCACGCCTTCATTCTTGTTGCTGTAGGGTATTCTGTATAAATACACCATGATTTATTTATTCACGCTCCTCTTGATGGGCATTTGGGTAATTTCAAGATAAAACGAGCAATGCTGCTGTGAACATTCCAGGGCACGTATCTGGTGAACATATAGACATCACTGCCGGGTAGGCACCGTCTCTATCTCATTTCTAGAAGTGAGAGTTGCTGGACCACAGTGTGTACATGCTCAGCTGCAGGAGGAACAACCAGTTTCCAGAAGGGACTGTACCCATTTCCGTCCCTCCACGCCCCCATGGTGTGGCGTCCGAGGGGGCCAACGTTTGGTTGTCTTTCCTTCCCCAGAGTTTCTTAACATCCTCCCTCTGCTCTGCTCTCTTTTGACCCTCATCACACCTGAGGCTGTACCAGAACCCCTGACTCCGCACCTCTGAGAAAAGTGTTCCCCAAACCGGAATTTCTGAGCTCAGCTTTTCTCCCCTCCCTCCCTTCACCTCCTCGCTTCTCGTTTGGTGCCTCTCAGCCTACTCTCCCGGTTTTCTGTCCCCAAGCGTGGGAAGAGGCCTGGCGGAAAGGAAGCGAGGGCGATGGTGGGGGCGCGTCTGGGGAGGAGCTGACTATGCAAGGATTACGTTTCCTTTCGAGACGGAGGAGGTGGAGGCGGGCCTGGGAACACGCACTCATTAATAATTTTTATATCTGTCACACAGAGAAAGAGGATTAAAGAAAACCCTTAAAAATCATTCAGCTGAACTGTCTGGAGGAGTGCGGGCTCTTATTACTATTCACATCCGCATGGCGTGTGATGGGAGCGCAGAGTCGGGCACTGAAGTGGGGAGAACTCCCCTCCACGCCCGCAGCCCCTGAGGGAAGCGGGTGGCAGGGGGAGCCCGGGGACACAGGCCAGCAGGGCCCGCTGAGGACGCCAGGGAGCAAAGGCCACGGGAACCTGAGTGGCCGTGTGCTGGGTGCGGGAGCGGGAGCGCGTGCCGAAAGGTCCCGGCCCTGATTAATGTGCGCCTCGGGCGGGCGGGCACTGAGGCATGAGCCGAGCCGAGCGGTGCCCCCTCTCTTGAGAAATGCATAATCATTAATCAACATTACGGGCCCCACTCAGACTAAGTGGCCTCTTGTGATTAGGAATGGGCCCTTGAAGAAGAAAAAACGCCGTCTTTTAGCATTTCAAGTGTGTGCCTTTGACAATGGCTTTCTTGATAGCGGTGGGGGGTTGGGAGGGGAGATGGAAGGGAGGGCCTGTGTGTGTGTGTGCGTGTGCGTGTGTGTGTGTGTGTGTGTGTGTGTGTGATCTCGCTTCGGCCTGAGGAACAAAGGAGTTGTGGGCCAGGCCTTTGGGGCAGGAGATGAGACCCTGTCCAGCCCGCAGGTTCATTTCTGATGGGGCACCTTCTCTGGGTAAGGACCGGAACTTCCAGGAATGGTGAGGGCAGCTGGGGGCTGGCCTCCCTCTGGGACTCCTGAGTCACACAGTCTGACCCCCCCCCCCCCCGGGGTGCCCGAGCTAGAAGGAAACAATCCGGCTCCCGCCTTGGAAGGCTGTGGTGAGAATCAAATCAGGTCTTGTGTGTAAATCCCTAACTCGCCTCAGAAATGGTGGTTCCCCTTCCCTCCCCAGCCGTGAGCTCCTGTAAACCTGTCACCCTCTGAGGATGTTACAGTCCCCATGCTAGCAGTGGCTCCCTCTGGCTGTCCCTGACTTGTGGAGAGGATGCCCATGCCGAGCTGCAGGGAGACTGGCGCAGTGAGATTGTAGCTCCTTTGCTGAGGTAGAAGGCAGGAACTCGGCAGGTGCAAGAAGACTCCCAACCCGTGCTGTGCGGACACAGCAAGCAAGTGTCCACTGTGCTCATGGCCCGAACCGGGGCTTCTTGGGGTCAGCACCTTATTCCCTAGCAGCCCTCCTGGTGTATAAACGCTGTCTTTTGGAGTTCAGCTCGATACTTGCCCTTTGATACCTTTTTCTCGTACCAACAAGGCTGAAGAACTGCGTTTTCTAGACTCCCTTGCCAGCTGGGTTCCAGTTAATTTTTGCAATGAAAGGCACGTGTCTGAGATCAGAAGCCAGCAGTCATTCTTGCTTTCGCAGCAGCGTCGCGGTGCCTGGGCTCCGGGTAATCCCACTTTCCTCTGTTTGTGTCTTTAGCCCTCCCAGCGCTTGCCATGATTTCTGGAGTCACACCCCCAGCCCTGTGTTCCTGGTGGACATGGACCTGTACCCACGGGCATCCTCAGAGCCGTGAGGTTGGAGTTTAGACAGGAGTGTGAGGCCTGGGGGAAATCCAGTCTTTCCTACCACCCTAAGGGTCCCTCATGGAGGGTTAACATGTCACTGGAGGGGCCCCAGCAGCGGCTGCTCAGCCGGATCTCAGGCTGGCAGACTCCACCAGGTGATGTCAGAGCCCAGGAGAGCGAAGGAGCTGGTGGACAGCGCTGAGCCCGAGTCAGACGGACCCGGGGCGTGTCTGCTCGCTGCCACCGCCCAGGGTGCCTCAGCCGCGCTGGGCCTCAGGTTCCCCATCTGCAAGGTGGGTAAACTAATACCTACCCCTGAGGGCAGTGGAGACGTTGTGCAGACAAGTGCACGTGCAAGCCCTTGGCCGATAGAAAGAAGGGAGTTGATTTTCATGCATAGGAGCAGTCTGAGGCCCCACAGAAGGGCCCTTCGGCTGAGGAGCTACCTAGACTCGCTTGTCCTCCTGATGGGAGTCAGCCCCTTGTGGCTCCCACAGGAGGGCAAATGTTCCAGTGCTCATCTGGCCTGGGGTGGGCCGGGGTGCCAGGCTGTGCTGGGGACACTGCGGTGGAAAAGGCTTGGTCTCTGCCCTGAAGGAGCCCTAGCAGGAGGGAGACAGGGGCATGCAATCTAGCAGTTACAATCCGGTGTGAGAGCTGCGTTGAAGGGGTGAGTAGAGGATGCACTGGGAAATCGAAGCAGAGGCAGCTTCCCTGAACCAGGGGGTTCAACCACAGGAAACTTCTAGAAGCAGGGGTTTCTCAGCTGAGACCTGCAGGAGGAGTAGGGGGTCAATCAGCTACAGGAGCCCCAGGGCTAGGGAGAGGGTCTCAGGCAGAGGGGACAGTGTGTGCAAAGGTCTGAAGGCAAGAGGGATGGAGGGCTGGGGAGCTAGAGGTCAGTGCAGGCAAAGGGTGAGGCCTAGGGAGCCATGGGGCTGAGGGTAAGTGAGGCCGGTGGTGTCCTGCTAAGGGTTTTGGAGTTACTGGGCACATTGTCTGCCTCAGGAGAGACACAGCTGGCCCTGGGCCCAGCTCTTGGCTGATTTATATGCTGCAAGTGCCAAGAGTGGGCACATCACCTGTTCTGAAATCTGAGTCACGTAAATCTCCAGGGTGAAGGCTCTCTGTGCCTTTGTCCAGTGTTAACCTGAGCTGAGAGAGGCTGCCTCTGGGGCCCTGTGGACTCTGGCCCTGGCTCTGAGCAGGAGGAAAGTTCCAGGAATGGAAGCGTCTCCTGCCAGGAACTTCTCTCCCCTTTTCTCACCTCTTGTCCCTGCTCTTTGTCAGGATCCGGGACCCTCTGTCCTCTCGGGTCATCAAGCCAGGCAGGAATGACCACTGTGATGCCCCGCCTGCCCTCCAGACAGGTGATTCTCATGAGGAGACTGGAACGGGCTCACACGGGTGTTTCTATGGGACAACAGAAGGTTGTTTTCCTGTCGGAGGGCGAAAACCCTGTCAGCTGTGCAAGGGGAGGCAGCTAGCAGTTAAGGAGGAGAGAAAGCAAGGAGAGAAAAGCTTGTTACCAGCGTGTTTCTGCCAAGCCCTGTCTTCTTTTTGTGGTTTATTCTTCTTTGTCTCAGAACTCAGCTTAGGTGGCACCTCCTCCAGGAAGCCGACCATGCCTCTGTTTTGAATTGATGCCTCTCCTCTGTTTTTCCATTTCTCTCTGGATGTGTCCAGTTGTAGTTGGCATTGACTGGTCTGCCCCCCTCATTAGACTGAGTCCTCTAGTGGAACAGAAGTGCTATTGACACCTCCTATGTCGGACTCTGCTAGGTCCTGGGTGGTGAAGGATGAGCTTGAACTCCAGGACTGGACAAGGTCCTGGAGTGGCCTGTGATCCAGTGAAGGCACAGACTAGTGGGGTTGATTTAGGGCAGGGGCCAGCATTTATTCAGCTTTGTTTCCCCGGCAATTACAGTGCTTAACACACACAGTAAACTCTCAATAAGTAAATATTGAACGAATGGTTTTGGCGCTGTGGATGTATTTATCAAATTTCTAAGAAAAGGAATACAAGAGCACTTGGAAAGTAACTCATCAGTGAAGCTTTCACCTACAGCCTTTCTCCTAGGTGCCCTTCCCCAGTCACCTCCCTGCTTTCCCTCCTAACAGTGGGCTCAGGCCCCCGGGGCATTCGCCTGCATGTGGCCCGTATGCACAGGTGCTGTAGGATGTGGCGTGGAACTGCACCTGGCTGGGAGGAAGATGAGCAAGTGGCTTGCAGCAGCTGGAACACCACTAGTCTGGGAACCTGGGAAGGCTGAGACCAGAGGATTGGGGGCCAGGATTGCAAAGCTTAATGGGAGAAGCGTTATATTTCCACCTTATGGACAATTGCCAGATGACAGCTACTCATATTATCAGTCATCATAACCAGCATCGCTGACTGTGACAAAGCACTATCATTTATATTCATACATTATGTCGTATAATAACCACTAGATTTGTATGGCGGGTATCACTGTCCCTTTAGACTGAACAGAAGGTGGCCCAGAGAAGTTAGGGGTTTATTCCAGTCATACATAGCTACTAAGTGGCATAATTAGGAGTAGAACCTGGGCCTGTTGACTCCAAGGTTTTTTTCCACATTATACTATGCAACTATTATTATAATCTCTTTTTCAGTATGGTATTATCTTAGGAGATAATCAGGGTAGGCATTATTGTCCTAAAGCTACAAGGAAGATAATTATCTTTCAAATTATTTATCCACCCATTCATCCACCAACTACTCATCCATCAACCCATCTAACAAACCATCCATCATCTACCCATCCATTGACCTCTTCATCCATCCATCCACTCTATCCAACCATCCATCCACCCAAACATCTGTCTATCCACTTATCTACCTACCCATATACTCACCCATCAACCTATATATTCATAATTCATTCATCCATAAATTTATCCATCCACCATTCCATTAATCAGTAAACACGTATTGAGCACCTACTATTTACTAGGAGTACATAGAGGACACAGTGCACTAGAAAACTGAGCTACAGGGGATTGGACACTTGCCCTTGAGGAACTCTGATGGTGGAGACAGGGTGCTAAATGCTATAACAGAGGCCTATATAAAGGGCCATGGGAAATCAGAGGAAGGGGCAGTCATCTCCCTGCCACAGCAGGACAAAGAAACGCAGGTTTATCTCTGCAGGAGATAATTCTACAGGTACTTGGTGTGATGTAAACTCATGCCAGAGGCCATATTCTGGGACTGAGGAATGCCTTTGTCATCAATAGAAAGATGTGTGTGTGAGTGTATGTGCGTGGGGGTGGGTGGCTGTGTGTACGTGTGTTGGGAGAGGGAGAGTAAAGAAATAGGCAGATAAATACTCTAAGGACAAGAATATTGTCTAGTTTATCTTGATATTCCCAGCATATAGTACAGGACTGAATATACAGTAGGTATTCAGTACATATGAAGAAACCTTGCTATACTCTGCAGTGAGGGAAATGAAATGTGTGGACCAGTAATGACATCAACAGCCACTCACTCCCACCTCCAAGGATGCTCCACTTCATTTCTCCCTCACCAAGCATCAGTTTGAATGTGGACTGTTTTGAATTTGAATTTGGAGGAAGCTTTGTCCTTCATGATTCCTTGAGATCTGAAGACTGTTTGTACTTCCTACTTGCTCAAACCTATAAAAGAGGTTACTCTAGTTTCTCAGAGCTTGTGTTGGGCCAGGTTTACAAGAGACAATGAACCTTTTATGACTCAGATACTTTAGGAATAAGTGCATTGATGGCTCTACTAAAGACAACTTTGGTGCATGGTTGCAATAATAATTTTTATAGTAAAGAAGACAAAAGCTGGTTCTGGAGAATCATATTTCAGTTCTAGTCCTGGATGTGCAACTAACTAGGAGATGACCTTAGGCAGATTACTGCTCTTTTTCTTCTTCTTCTTCTTTTTTTAATCTTTATGTTGGACCACTCTTTTCCCATCTCTAAATAAGGAGGGCTGGGTTAGGTGAATCCCACCACCTTACATCTTGGTGTCTCTGAATGGATGGCATGTTTACCTGGATTCCTGGCCAGAATCCAGTGGAGTCCATGAGCTTTTGTCTCCCTCAGGTTGAACCTCCTCTGGGTCTACATCACCCAGAGTCCCTTGTCACTGGCTCTGGTTGAGCTTGGCCCTGGGAGGCAATGTTAGGGGAGTGGAGGGCTGGAGAGAGGGAACCTGGCATTTCTGCTTCATTTTTCTTTCCTCCCTCTTTGGTGTTGTGTCACCAGCGGTAGCTACAATCAGGACTCCCGCTAAGCGGCCCCCTCTCCGTGGCACTAGTGATCACTGGTTTCTGGTAACGCTCTTCTCTTAGTGGTTCTTTCAGCTCTACAAGTGGGAATGGTTTTCTGCTGTTGCTAGTCTCTGGGTGCCTTGCTTGTTCCCTTAGCCCAGACCACATCTGTCTGAACAGTCCCTGCAATGAGGTCTGTTTGGTTGAACTATCTGTGCTGGGTAATGTTCCCTCTTGGGCTTCTGACCGTCCAGCCCTGCCCAGGGCCTCACATTTGTTATCGAATCAGTGCTCACAAACCTCCTCAGTGCAGCCACTATCTTCCCATCTTCCATCCAAGAAAACCAAGGCTCAGAGAAGTCCAGTGACCTGCCCCAAAAGACAGGATTTGGATGGCCTGCCTGCAAGGTCTGTCTTCTTCCTCCCACGTTGTGCAAATCCTCTTCTCCCCTGTTTCCAGGCAGAGTGGCTTCTCAACCTTTTCATTCTTCATATTTTTCCTTTCTGGCATCTTGGGACAGGATATTAATCTATCTAGGTGCTAACTTTTATGTCTAGAAAATGTCAATGCGCCCACCTGGAGTCTTAACTCATCTGCGTTGGCAATAACTGGTGTGAGCTGTTAGTTGAAACCCAGCTTTTGCTCTCAGTCCACAGTCAGCTCAGGCAGGCAGGCGGGCAGCCTCCTAGGGAGCTTTCTCCTCTGCGGGGATAGGGCCTGGGTGAGGGGAGACAACGGGCAGCCTCACACTGCTCTCTCCAATGCAAGCCTTGAACCCTTCAGGTTTGGCTTTGATCTTGGGAACTGAAAGCCTGTCCTTCATTTATTGTAAGAAAGTAGTCAGAGACATGGGCAAAGAAGGATGAACACAGTTTGCAGTAGCAAAAAAGTTGGAAAACAACCTGCCTGCCTATCAGCAAGAAGTTGGGTAAATAAATCATGGTCTGACACGGGAAATGACTCATTTCAAAATCCACTGTGTTGACATGGAAACTATGCCCAGCGCAAGTTGTGAAATGAAAGGAGTTGGGTTATAAAACAGTGCACGTGGTAGGATGCCATTTTTATAAAGAATAATCTTGATCTGTTTTGTTGTATCTCCATGTCCAAACTGGCAGTCCTACAACCTCCAAACATTAGGCCCATAGGCTTCTCACTGATTCCAAACACACCTGCAAGGCCCATTTCCCCATCCCTATTGGGCAACTTCTATTCTTCCTTCAAGACAGTTCCAAAGGAACTCTCCATCCCTTCTTCCCGAGCTCTTTCCTGGAGCACTTTGCTCACCGCTGTGACAGCGCCCATTGGGTTGGGGTGAATTTCTCTCCTAGCCTCCTATTTTCCTCACTAGTGAGGACATGGATTGAATTTGGGGGCTCCAGAGCTCAGCCCCTAGTGCACACTTCACGTCTTTGCGGAATAAATGAATGAGTGAATGAACCAAGATGGGATGCTGGAGGAAAGGGTAAAATAATTTAGTTCAGTTTTTTTTTTTCACATTTATGCTTTGGCCTGGGTCCTGCTGATGCTACACAGAATGTTAGAGGCAGAAGAATTTGGCACCAAGACGTAAAAATGCTAAAATGTAGAACACATCTTTCTATCCTCCCGTGGAAATGTTTATATTTAAAAAAACATGTTTTTGAGTCTATACTAATACTAGCAAATAAACAAATGCTAGGGGGAGAAGGAAAATCTCTTCTTCTCAGTCGAATGCCAGCTAATAAACAGAGGGAAAGATGGAGCTACAAAAATCACTATTTTGCAGCCATCAAAGTATTCATTGATTCAAGCGAGAATCAGCAGATGCCAAAACCATTGGGTAAAATGTTTGAGAACAGGGTATTTATCTGGTCTCAAAGTATCTACCACAGATTACCAATTATTTATAAGGGAAAAAATGGTAACATTACAGTGGAGAAACCTGGCAGACACCACCTTCACCAAATGATCAACATCACCAACAAGAGGACAAACTGACATCTGGTACCTCCCGTATCACACTGAGGAGGCCACAACATCTTATGTGGTATTCCTGCTAGAGTCCTGTAGAACTTGAGAATCAAATCATGAGGACATAATCAGACACATGCAACAAAACAGTGAGCCTTGCTTTAAAAAAATTTTTATATTGACGTATAGTTGATTTACAATGTTTCAGGTGTATAGTAAAGTGATTCATATATATATATTTTTTCAGATTATTTTCCATTATAGATTATTACAAGATATTGAATGTAATTCCTGGTGCTATACAGTAGGTCCTTTGGTTTGTCTATTTTATACATAGTAGTGTGTATCTGTTAATCCCAAATTCCTAATTTCCCCCACTCCCTTTCCCCCTTGGTTAACCATAAGTTTATTTGCTATGTCTGTGAGTGTACTACCGATTTATAAGTAAGTTCATTTGTATCATATTTTTTAGATTCCACATACAATTGATATCATGTAATATTTGTCTTTCTCTGTCTGATTTACTTCACTTAGTGTGATAATCTATCTCTAGGTCTATTCATATATGTTGTTGCAAATAGCATTACTTCATTCTTTCTTATGACTCTAGTATTCCATTGTATGTGTGTGTGTATATGTGTGTGTGTGTGTGTGTGTGTGTATCTCACATCTTCTTTATTCGTTCATCTTTCAGTGGGCATTTAGATTGCTTCCATGTCTTGGCTATTGTAAACAGTGCTGCTATGAACATTGGGGTGAATGTACCTTTTTGAATTAGAATTTTCATCTTTTCTGGATATACGCCCAGGAGTGGGATTGCTGGATCATACGGTAAGTCTATTTTTAGTTTTTTAAGGATCTTCCATACTGTTCTCCATAGCAGCTGCACCCATTTACATTCCCACCAACAGTGTAAGAGGGTTCCCTCTTCTCCACACCCTCTCCAGCATTTATTAATTGTAGACTTTTTGATGATGGTCATTCTCACCAGTGTGAGGCGATACCTCCTTGTGACTGTGATTTGTGTTTCTCTAATAATGAGTGATATTGAGGAGTCTCATTACTCTTTAAGGATGTCAATGTCTTTAAATGCAGAAGACAAAGAAAGGCTGAGAAACTGTTCCAAACTGAAAGAGAGCAAAGAGGCATTACAAGTAAATGTGATTCAGGACTGAATTCTGAAAACAAAAGTACAAAAAGTCAGGATTGGACAATTGCCAAAATTAGACTGGGTTGTATGTAAGGTTGTAGTAGTGATAACTTCCTGAATTTGGTGATGGTACCATGGTTATGCTAGAAACCTGCTTTGTAGGAATTTTGTATTATGAAAAATTTTGAATGTACAGAAAAGTGGAGAGAATAGTCTTATATTCATGTATAAGAGAAATGTCTATACACTCATTACCTCGTTTTAACCATGAGTTGGCCATCCTTTGTTTTCTGAAATATTTTAAATATTTAGAAGTAAATTATGTATATCTCATGACATTTCACCTCTTCACAATGCATCTTGAAAGAGTCAGGACATAATCCCAATACCATTAACATACAGATGATGAATGATTTTTTCCTAATATCCTCTGATATCCATCCACATTCACAGCTTCCCATTTGCCTCTCAGTATCTCTTAGAGTTCGTCTGTTCGAACCAGGATCTGATCAAGACCAAGTGTCAGCCTTGGTTGTTACATAAGAAAAGCCTGCAAATGATGTCCTAGATCCTTGCTTTCTTTACCTTCTTCTAGTCTCTCCTTCCTTCTTTCCTGCCACATTGATGGAGAGCCTTATGTTATGTTAGGCACTGGGGATATACTGAATAAGACAAGGTCTTTGCCTCAGGGATCTCACGGCCTAATGAAGAAGGAGCAGTCGCAGGAGTAGGTAATTATAAAACAGTACCTGAGAGCTCTGTCAGAGGTAGACGCTGGGTATCCCACCACTGCAACTTCCGTCAAATGACGGAAGACGAAAAAGAAAGAAAATATGGTTCAGGGAGGCAGTTGGAAAAAACAACTAAATAGAACTTTACAGGTCATGACATGGATGTCAAATTCCCTTAGTGTCCTGGTCCTTCATTCTTATGAGTAAACAGGAGTTGATCATTAAAGTCATTGGATACCCAAGTTGTTCAAATTCTGTTTTTGTTTCTCTACAAATCTCCTTGAAAGACACCCCCAACCCACACCTCCCATTCCAGCCGACCTTTCATGACCACAAACATGAAAGCCAGGCCCCCAACAAGGAGGACTGTCCCCTCCCATGGCCTGGGACAGGATGGAGGAGTCCTCAGGGGCTGTGACCCTTGGTGCGTATATCCCACGTACCAGCCCATTGTGAATGTGCATGTGCCCACATGCTGTTTCCAGTGCTGTAATGGGTCCTGAGCCAAGACAAGCACTTAATGGGGGACTGGAGCCTTGTGGTCAAAAGCATGGGCTTCCATCTCAGAAATCTGGGTTCCAATACTAGCTCTGACGCTTACTAGTTTCTGTGGCTTTGGGCAGATTCCCGAATCTGACCTTGAAGAAAGCTTTCTGAAGTCTAGACTTTACTCCTCTGATGCGGAAATGTATGCAATTTTTCGATGCAGGGGATCAACATTTTCATGTGCCATGGAAGTCCTTCCTCCTTGGAGCCATTCTTACACAATATGCTGGTGCCTTGTCACACCAGGGGGTCAGAAGCACCATGCAAAACTTCTGGGACACCCATGGATTTAAAAATCCCTGATAGAGAAATTCATCCTGCTAAGACCAGCCCATTCCCAGCCTGCTTCCCATGTTGGTGCCTGGATGGGTTACTCACTTCTGCAGGGTGGAGACTGCCCGGGAGACGGTGTCCAGGCATAGAGCAAGGGCAGCTGTCTCTCCAGGGCAGCTGATTAAGTGCCCCAAACAAAAGTTCTCTGTTTCTCTAACAAATGCCATTGTCAGTGTAGTTTGGTGAGGAGAAATGTAGAGGGATATGTTCTGGGTTTGGAGAAATATTCTTGAGTAGCCTACTTTTTGGTTTTCCGTGCTGCTCTTTGATTAAACACTGTTGGTGGGCACACATGCTTCAGAGTGCTCCCAGGGAGGAGCCGACAAATCTTGCTCAAAAGCTTTAGAGCTGTTGCCCTAAAGCTTTCTTTAGCTCACTGCTATCCAAGTGAGCTGGAGCCTGGAGACTTTTAAGAGGGGGTTGGCTCAGCCTCCTGTCATCGGAGAATCTCAGAGTTGGAATGAATAGTTGATGGCTGTCTGATTTAACCCCCCTCATTTTTCTAAGGAGGAAACTGAGGCTTACAGAGGGGAAGTGACTTGCCCAGGGTCATGGTAAAGCAGGGGCTGGGATTCAGGGCCCCTGAATTCTGGGGTGGCGTTGTCTTCTGCTGCTTAACTGTGTTTCTGTCTATTCTTGGTCTCACAAGGATTCCTACCAGATAGAGAGCTATAATGAACAGATGTGAAGGTGAGTGTGGTCCATGGAAATGGGTAATGAGACTCAGCCTATTCATAGCAGGATATATTTTCAGTTGGTTTTCCAGTTTCATTTTGCAGTTATTGAAACAACTTCTCACGTAACCCTACTGAAGCTGTGACCCACACGGTCCAGTCCTAGAATTAGTTACAGAAGCATTGTCCAAAGAAACCAAAACACGGTGAAAGGGAGTTTAATTTTTTCATCTTTCTGAAAGCACATGCAGCAGGCTTCCATGTACACCCCGTGGCAGTGTGTCTCACAGTTCTCTGGACTCTTGCCCAGTTTTCTCATAGCCCACACTCTGTTTGAAGCTGCTCCTTAACCAGAACTTCGAAGACTTTTTTTTCCCTTTTCCACCTGCCCTGGTGGCTTCTAATTACTGAACTTACTTTTTTTTCTCTCTGCATTCTTTAGTGTGCAGATTGATTTGGCCTCTTTCCTTAAGTCCTTCCACGTCTCTTTCAACCCCTCTGCTGCTGTCCTTCTTTGTTGACTCCAGACTCTGCACCAGGAATGTCTAGGAGTTGATTGCTTGGGAGATGGGGAAGGAAGGAGAATGAGGCTGTCCTTAGAGGTTCTCTTGGGCAGGTTGGGTGAAGGGAAGAAGTCGGTGAATATTATTTTATCCTATCATGAGTATTTTCCCACAAATGACTTTTTTAAAAAATATCCTACTACTGAGGGGAAGGTATAGCTCAGTGGTAGAGCACATGCTTAGCGTGTATGAGGTCCTGGGTTCAATCCTCAGTACCTCCTCTAAAAATAAATAAATAAATAAATAGATAAATAAATACCTAATTACCCTACCCCCCAAATCTTACTACCATCCCTATACTAATGAAATTTCTGATATTGCTGGAGCAGATTTAGTCATACAACACACAACTGAATGCACACTGACCTTGTCCTGAGCCTGTGTTAGCATATAAAGATTAAGAGGACCCAAGTCAAATCATTATGTTGTTATACACTTCAAATGTATACAGTGCTGTATGTCAATTATATCTCAAGAAAACTGGAAGAAAAAAAACTTAAAAAAAAGAAGACCCAGATTTTGTCTGCACAGAGATCACAAGATTATATGGCAGAGAAACACAGAGACAATTGTAATACGTGTGTTTAGAATTTTAATGGAGATATACAGAAGGGGTTTTAGGAGCGCAGAGGAAGAAGCACCTGACTTGGCTGGAAGGGGTCAGGAGAGGATTCTAGGAGGAGCAACATTCATCGGGTCCAGGCAAGAGAGAACCTGGAGCGGTTGGAGGACACAGTGGTTGAGGATGGGCCTGAATAGTGTGCATGTACGAGTGGAGGTGGCGGAAGGGAGAGAGAAGCGGGGGAGAGAGAGCGAGATGGGATGGGGGATATGGCGGATTGGAGGTTGGGAGGTACAGGCAGTGGGGCTGGAGGCAAGAGGGGCCTGGGATTAATCTGTAGGCAGTGGGAGCCACCGACAGGCCGATGAGAGGCATGGTTGAACTTACGTTGTAGGAAAGATTATTCTAGCTGCAGTCTGGAACACAGATGGGATGGTGGGGAGAGACTGGGGCCGGGAGACAAGTTAGGAGGCTGGGCAGGGAAACAGAGGGCGGGCGCTCCGACTGATGACAGTAGCTATGGGGGTGGTTTGGAGAGAAATATGGGAGATAGAAGTGAGAGAACTTGGTGTTTGGTTAAAACCCAGGGACATAAAAAATGCCCTCCTGCACCTTCCTCCTCCTCAATTTCTGGCTTGGGCAACTGGATGCTGCCACCACTGTCCACCAAGACAGGAAATGTGAGGGCAGTTTCTCGGAGAAAAGATAACATTAATTTGGGGATATGTGTGTATTCCTTAAATCAGCTTGCCCTGTAACTTAAGAATTAACTTTATTCGGTTTCTAGTTTCTATTATCACACACACACACTATCTATACGTATATATAAAATTATATCAAAGGTAAAAAATATATAATCATAATAATTATATAGTATATATAAAAATATAAATGTATTTTAATATATATGTAAAATTGAGATATAATTTACATACCTTACAATTCACCTATTTGAAGTGTACAATTCAATGGCTTTTAGTATATTCACAGATTTGTATTCACTCTGTGAATACTTTATTCACCACAATATCAATCTTGTAACATTTTCATTACCCCAGAAAGAAATCTCACATCTCTTAGCCCTCACCCCAAATTCTTTCTCTACTCCAACCCCCTCTGCCCCCAACCACTTTCTGTCTCTGTAGATTTGCCTATTTTGGACATTTCATATAAATGGAATCATAGCCAATATATTTTTAAACTCTAAGTTAATCTGCCCTTGCCTTTTTCATTGTTACCAGTTCTTCAGACATGTGCTGCGCAGTGGGATAAGAGTATGAGTTTTAGTCATAACTCTCTCATTTCCAAATGACAATCATGCAACTCAACCTAATTTTTAAGCAAAAGGGATTTATTGGCTCACATAACTGGGAAAGATGGGGTGGAACTAACTTAAAGGCTGACTAGATCTGAATGCTCAGATGATGTCATTTCTCTCTCTCTCTTTGCTTCTGTCTCTTTTATTTTTATTTTTTGGGGGGAGGGGAGGTAGTTTGGTTTACCTATTTATTTATTTTTAGAGAAGGTGCTGGGGATTAAACCTAGGACCTTGTGCATGCTAAGCATGAGCTCTGCCACTTGAGCTATACCCTCCCCCCTACTTATGTCTCTTTTTGTATGTCTTTTTTCCTTTCTCTGATTTCTCTGCTTCAATTTCCATAAACCTCAGGATAGACTCTGATTGGCCCAGCTTGGGTTATGTGTGTATATCTTGGACCACTCACTGAGGTCAGAGATGAGTGCTATGATTGGCTAGGCCTGAGTCACATGACTATGCATGGCCAGAGGGTCCTGTTCTGTGCTGATGCCACACCAACTTCTTATAATTGGCACAGGAAAAGAGCAGGTCTGTAGAAGACTTTCCCAACGGGAAGGGATGTGAGAGTTGCTGAAAGAGCGGTGGAAGGAGTGCTGGATAGATGTTCAGCACACGTCCTGCCCAGGAGGAGCATCGCACAAAGTGAAGACTGAATAACTGACTCACACGTGGTTAGAACTAGATACCTCCAGTTGATGGTAAGAGCTGGAGTTCGGAGCAGCAGGGCTTCCTGAGAGCCAGCTGGGATGTGTGTCTTCCTTAAATCCAGCCTCTCTGTCACCCAAGGTTTACCTTTATGCGGTCTGGTGGAACTTCAAGTGCGACTGGCAGAAGTGGGCAGGGGGCGCATTCTAAGAGGGGAAACTGCATGGACCTAGGAAGTGCTCACCGATCAGTGTGGCCAGAGGAAGAGACTGAGTGAGGAGTTGGGGGATAACTTGGAGAGATGGACCTGATCCCAAGGTTTGCGACGCAAATTCAGCTATGGGAAAGCAAGTCTGAGGTAAAAGACTTCAAATAGCAATTGTTTCACTTTACATCTGTTTTGTATTTCACTTGTTTTGGTAGACCCCAAACCGCTTTTTGATTTCCCATCATACGAACAAATAGCATAATTCTTCGGCTGTTTTTCAGGCTCTTTCCAAGTGGATAAATCACTTCTGTTTTTTTCAGGCCTGGGTTTGAATTAGGGTGACTTGTTTGTTTTTCAAAATCTGTTGTTCAAAGCTGATGGTTTCTTCTTTTGGTGCATATTATAGACTGGTCATTGGATTTCTACTAATTCACACCCTGGCATTGTAAACACCCTTTCACTTCTGCTTCTCGGGCCTTCCTCTGATTTACCTACTTGGCAAACTCCTGCTCATCCTGCAATATAGATCAAATTTCCTTGAGGAGGGAGCAGACTATGCCTAACTTCTCTCGCACCTGGAAGTCGGCACAGGGATCAGTGAACTCATGCAGTTGTGAGAGGATTCATGTCTGTCCAGCCTAAGGATGGCACGGAGGTTTAGTATCACTTATGAGTGCATTTGAATGCAAGTATCAGACAGATATCCAATGAGTGGTGAGTTAAACAACTAGACATTTACTTTTCTCACATATCGAGAAGTCTGAAAACTTTCAGCTGTGGCACTGGTTCAGGGGTTTAAAGAAGCTGTTGAGGACGTAGTCTTAAGATCAGCTGTGCACACCAGGTACAAAGGGAGGAGGAACGAGACGCATGCATCTCATCAGCCACTCCTGGCTGCAAGGGGCATTGAGTTTCTTACCTGGGACTGGGGCAGGTTAGTGCCTGGGCAATTTCTTGCTTCTGTTAAAGAGGAAGAATGAGGGGATGGCTACTAGCTAGGCAACCAGTGGCACCCACCACATATGTCATCTTATATTCCAAGGTTAATAGGTTCAAGGTGAGGCTCTGTGTTTGGTATTGTGAAGGCTGTCCAAGCTCAGCAAAGGCACTTCGACTGATTATTAAGGGCAGCCATGAGTGTGGCACGGAGCATACAGCTTCCTTAATGTGTATTTGCCGTCTCTGGTACAGCCCATAGATTGATCTGCGTGCTGGATCATCTGTTTTCCCCCTCTATCCTCACCTCACCTGCTCTGTGTGCCAGAAGGCAGACCCCAATGGACTGGACCAACAGATCCCCTTGCCCTGTGACTTCTGCTCGGGTCTGGCCATTGGGAGGCAGTGGGAGGAGGACAGAGGACGGGAGGAGAATGATGTCGGGACATTTGTTCCCCCGATTCTCTCCCTGCTGGATTGCCACATCTCCTTTCAGGCAGCCCACTCTGTACCTCTGTCCTTTACAGACTCCAGTAACTGCCCCATTCCTTACCCCATCAGGTCAAGCTCCCTATATGCTCCCTTCTCTTCCCCAAGCCCGGCCTACACCTTTGTAAACATCCTTTTAACACATTGCCCTTCAATTACCTGGTTTAAGTGTTCTGCCCCTTTTTTCAAGGATCCAGACTGAGGCAGTCTGTAATGCTTTGGGGGGTTGTTCTGGGGAGAGTTACTGATGGAGATCTTTGTCGTCTCCCTTTCTCAAAGTCCAAGGCAGTGTGCTGCCTACACTCCACAGGACATCAGCTTGCATGGGATGTGCTTGGATGTCTGTTTTTTAGTTCATTTTTTTAATTGATCAGCCCCCAGGGGTAATGATGGTGCCGCTACACTGTAAGTACATCCAGCTGTGAGGTGCTCCAGGCGAGAGCTTTCAGGAATCAGCAGGAGGGAACTGATGTCTCTCCTGGTTCTCTCCAGATTGCACTGTGGCAGGCCAGTGAGGGCTGTCATTTCTGCGTGACGTTGGTTAGAAGTGGCTGTGCACCAGGTGGCCTGGAAGGACCAGCGCACCACTACTGAGGGACCACGTGACCGCAATCCTGTTGCTGCCTCTCTCTTCCTGCTCCTCAAGGGCTTGGAGTCTACACTCTGAAAACAGGCTCTGTGGTGGGTCAGATCCCACTCCCCACCCCCCACCCCCCAGTGTGCCGGAGGAGGCTGGGGAAGAGCCCTTCAAAGCATTCAGAGCAGAATTTCGTAAACTTGAATGCAACAGGTGAGTCACCTGAGGATGGTGTTAAAGTGCAGATTCTGATTCAACGGGTTTGGGGTAGGGGTTAGAGATTCTGCATTTCTAGTGAGCAAACTGGGGATGCTGCTGTTACTGATCTAGGGAACACACTTGAGTAGTGAGGACTTACAGGTGAGCATCCTGTGTGGTAGCCCCTAGCCACATGGGGCTAGTTGCATTTATTGTCTTTCCTTTGGTTTTTATCTCATAATCTTATCAACCCATCAGAATGCTGAATCTCTAGCGACAGAAACCCAACTCAAAAGGTTTTTTGCTTAAGTCAAAAAGAGAAATATGTTGGTTTTGATGAAACTGAAAAGATATGGAGCTGGCCTTAGGAGTGGCAGGATCCAGGGATTCAAACGATGTCACCATTGTCGTCACCACCACCACCACCATCTCTTTCTCCTTTCATTGCTCCTCTGCCTCTTTTCTTGATTGTTTTGGCCTCATTCTTTCTACCTACAGACTGGCTTCCTCTGTCCGGCAGCAGATCTGGATGCTGGCGGCTCCAAGCTAATATCACACTTGTCATCTCAATGGAAAAAGGGAGCCTTCTCCCAGCATCGGAGTGCTCCTGCATCACACAGCATGTGGCTCTGTGATTAGGGGGCTGGAGTGCCTCGGCCATCCTGTGTGTGTGTGGGGGGATGGGTCACAGTGATGGGCAGCCTCCCCAGAATCAGGTGAACAGAAGGGGAGACAAGTGAACCCTAAAGGAAGAGATGGTAGTGCAACGAGGTATGGGGCAGACACCACCAGCAGATGCTCACGCCACTCCACAGCTCTTCCACCTCACTAAGAATCTGGCCCAGCTATTTCCTTTAAGCAGCTCTCTCTGAGTTTTTGCCCCACTTTAATCATTAACACTGGAGAAGATACAGCTTGACATATTTTGCGGGGTGCTTAAAAGGCCACAACCGTCTTCCCTGTGTATTTCCATTTCAAACAATTAGCCAGGCTTCCTTCCTGGGGCAGAGATTAAAATAAAAAGACGAAAGTTCCTTTAGTTTCTTCAGGCATCTCATACTGCTTTGCTGGGAGAATTTACATAAATTGCTTGAGAGTGGCAAGGGGAAAGGGCAAGGGTGGGAATTAACAGGAGAAGGCAGGTGCCTGCCAAGAGGCCGGGATGGTCTGAAGTCCATTACTGGGCTGGAAGGACAGGACAGCACGGGGAGATGAGGTCTGTGGATGGTCCAGTGCTTGGAGTGCAGACAGGAAAGGCAGTGCAGGCAGGGATCAGGAAATGAGCCAGCTACAGCCATTTGTCACTTTTTTGAGGAAAAAGAAAAGTGTAGGTTGAATTTCTGGTTTTTTCGAGGGGAGGTGGTATGGGAGGGTTTGGAGGTCAAGAGGTAGATAAACTGGCCGAAAGTCTATCAGTCCCTGTAAAAAATGAAACATCGAGACCAGAGATTCCCAAAGCTGGATTCCCAAACCAGCAGCATCAGCCCCACCTGGGAGCAATGTACATTCTCTGGTCCACCCAGATTTAGTCGGAAACTTTAACCAGCCTTCCAGGTGATTCTGCTGTCTGCTCAAGTTTGAAAGGTGCTGGTCTAGATGAATCACCTTGAGCAGTGAGAGGCTCTTTAAACCTCTTCTGGGCAGAGACACAAAAGCCAGCCTTCTGGGAGAAACGGCAGAGTCCCAGTCCCCAGCAGCCCAGGAGGCAAGTGACTTACCTGAGGACACCTGAGAGCCAGCGGAGGTGCTGGGCGTGGCCTGCAGGTCTCACCCCAACACCCGCGCTCGTGCTCTTTGCAGTATTTTATGAATCTGTGAATGGCGGGTCTGTCCCCTACTGCTCGGTGTCAGAGATGTGATGAAGATTCCCACATCAACATTCCCTACCCGTTTTTACCTGTGCTGTTGGGCCTCACCAGGATGGAAATGAGAAATGTGATCATAATGCATTTGCAACAGGGGTGCGTGAGTTGGAACCCCCCCCTGTTAAGCCCTTGGGAGCGAGGCAGCAATGAAGAACCAGGAGCAGAGGAAAAGGTTATAAAAATGTTTAGTTTTTGCTTTATTGAGTTACAACAAGTGAGCAACAAGTTAGAAAAATTGGTTTGTTTTTCAAACTCCCTATCATTTTATTTGTGCAGTGTACTCAAATGGGGGGTGGTAGGTGGTGGTGGAGGGGGAAGGGACTGCAAACACAATTCATATTGCAACATTTACACCAGATATGTCTCTTGGTTTTTCTTCTTTAGAAGTTAGGACTAACTGAGGAAAAAAAAAAAGTGCACTCAGGAATCTAAAATTGGCCCAAAACAAACACACACACAAACAAAAAAAATCAATTCATGGTGAAGCTTCAAGCTGAACTCTTATCAAATACCACACTGAGAAAAGGCAGGAACAGAAATGAAAACCAAAGCTGTTCATCTTTGTACCATCTAGATAGGACGATCTCTTTTTGTTTTAATTTCACAAAAGTAATGATAATGCTAACACATTTGGGAGCCCCCCTTTCTGCTGGTCACTGCAAAGGTGCTTAGAGGTCGCTGCCTGCCACCCAGCTCTCCCAGGGCCAGCATGGCCCAAGGTCTGACCTCAGGGGCCAGGCCAGCGGGAAAACCAGAGTGGCCTGGTGGCAGTTCAGAAAGCCCTGTGCGTAGCTAAACAGGGACCCCAAAGGCACCTTGGGGAGAACTGGAAATGGATTTGATTTGGAAGCTCTGCCCTCTGTAAACCCCTCTCTGAGTTAAGACAGATGCCTGAATCCCAGCCCTTAACCCTGAAGAAATCTCCCAAATTTCAAACTACCTTTAAAAATGAACTCTCCCTACCTAAAATCCAGTAGATATCATGGCACTAAGCTAACATCACCCTCTCCCCCCAAATTAATAAAAATAAAAAAGAGGGGCGGAAAAAAAAAAGCACATGTGATCAGCCCTCCCTCCTGGAAAAAGCCTTATAATGGTAGTGCTGGAAAAGGAAGTTGCCCTCGATTAAAAAGGTAACAAAATCCCCACATTGTACAAATCGGTTCCAGTACAGCAAGAGGTGGGGGCCTGGGCAGAGGCGCAAACTATTTACAAGGACCCTTGGAAAACGCAGTAGTAGGACTTTGGCACTATGAACAATTCCCACCGGGCCTCGGGGAGGTGCGTGCGTGTGCAAGCAGCTGGGGTTCCCGTCACTGCAGGCGCACGCGGGCTGAGTCCGCTTGGAGTCTCTGGCCAGGGTGGCCCACAGCCGGGGAGGGAAGTTCTCTTCTTTCTTCAAAGACAGAGCGTCCCTTTCATCAGCACAGCAGTTCTGACGGGCTTCCCTAGAAGGACAACACAAAACCAGAGACAAGATGTCAGGGAGCTGACCATCATTCCCTGGGTGGAAGGCATCCGGGGTTGCCGCTCGCTGGCTCTCCCGGGGGCTCGGAGGAGAGACGAACGCCCTGCAAGTGTGGGGCCTGTTTTAAAGAAATGAATGTATTTCCAGAGTGCAGTCTGACAGTATGAGCAGTGCCTAAACCAAGACAACTTTCTGGGCAAGTGGAGGAGGGGATCCGTCATTACAAGATACTTGTCTTATTCCTGGACAGGCAGCCAGTCACAGTGGTTCCTAAGAGGCCCCCAAAACAGACAAACCTGGATTCGGGTCCTGACTGCACTATTTACTGGCCGTGGCGTCATACACACATCACTTAATCTCACTAGGGCTTAGTTTTTGCTTCTGTAAAACAGATGGTAACAGCATCCACCTGGTGAAGTCGCTGGGCTGAGAAGCCGATCTATGCATCAGCGTTTAAAATAGTGCCCGGCATGTGGTAAGTACTATATGTGCTTTTGTTGTATTTATCAGATGGAGCCTTTTCCAAACATGATAGGATATATGATGGGAATCATAATAAGATGAGAAGTTTTAAGTGCATTTTTAATTTAGTGTTTCTGTCCTCAGAAGTGTAGATATAATTGTTCCCATTTTACAGGTGAAGAAACTGAGCACAGAGAGGTCAAAAAACTTGCTCAAGATCACACAGCTACAAAGTAGCAGAGCCAAAATTCCAAACCAGGCAACTTCTAGAATCTGTGCTCTTAACAGTGTTTCTTAAGAGCCAGCATGGAGAAGTGTTTAATTTTTATGTGCTTTGAAGTAGTGAAAATGATCCAAAGACCTTGTTATGGGTTGAAATGTGTCTTCCCCAGCCCCAAAAGATATGTTGAAACTCTCAGAATGTAACCCTATTTGGAATTCCTTTACAGAGATTATCAAGTTCAAATGAGGTCATTAGGGTGGGACCTAATCCCATATGACTGATGTCCTTATAAACAGGGGAAATTTGGACACAGAGACAGACACATGCAGGGAGAACACCATGGGAAGATGAAGGCAATGGATCTAAGAGTCAGGGAACACAGAGTTGTCAGCAAACCACCAGAAGCTAGGAGAGAGGCAAACGGACCCCCCACACCCCAAACCCTCAGAAGGAACCCACCCTGCCGACACTAGACTTCCAGCCTCCAGACAGCGGGAGAATAAATTCCTGCTGTGTAAGCCACCCAGTTTGTGGTACTCTGTGGCAGCCTTAGGAAACTGACAGACCTCCGTTTCCTTTGTGGGCTCCCAGGATCCAAGGATCCTGAGCAAGGAATCCAAGGGGAGGGCTCAGGGCTGTAAAGGACACAGCTAATATTCCATGACAGGCTGGAAGTTTATCAAATCTGTTTATTCCTGAAGCCACTGGCTTTTTCTTTGCCTCCCTGCTGGAAAGGTTGTGTTACTGCTTGGCCACTTCTCTGACCGAGAAAACAGCTAAAGGAGGCCCTGAGCAGATTTTTTTAGTTTCTGTTTTGTGTGTGTGTGCGTGCAGGGAACCAAGAGCAAGAAGACTAAACTTCTCAGCCAAAGGCATCATCAGATCATCTATATTGTCATTCACTCCCAAAGTCTGAGTGTTAAATGTACCCACGTTCCCTGGATGCTCCCGACAATAAGGCTGAATACTGGATGTAAGAAACCAACTTGTAGAAGAAATCTCTGTGGGTGAAATCTGATTCCAGGGGTGTCCTTGGGATCTGGTACCACCCAAAAGTCATCCAGCCAAAGTCACTGAACTGTTAAGAGCTACAGCATCCTTACAGGTGATGCTGCCAACATCACTCATTTCTTAAGGGAAAATAAAGCAGCTCAGGGAGGAAAAATGATTTCCTCAAGTCACATGACTGCTCAGAGGCAGAGTCAAAAACAATAATAATCCTGGTTGTGACAACAGTGAGAGGAGCTGAAATGTATCTCATGCTTCTTACGAGCCGGGCCCAGGGCTAAGTGCTAACGTGGACCACCTCATTTACTCCTTACGGTGACCTGCGAGGCAGGCGACTGTCAGACCCACTCTGCAGTGAAGAGGCGGGGCACAGTGAGATGAAATGACGTCAGCCAAGTAGTAAGTGGTAGAACCTGGAATCAGCTGCGGCTGATCCAACTTTAATTGCTCTTCCCCACACCTGCCCCAAATATAGTCTCCTTGCCCAGCATGCACATCTCGCCCTGCACAGAGCTGCCTGGGGACAGGAGGGAGCAGGTCTGCTTCAAAGACAGGGGCTGGCGGTCCCAGGCACTTGGAGAGGGCCACGTGCCTCATCGCCGATCCCCTGTGGACCCATATGCATCCCAGGACGGGCACACGTACCACAGCCAGCCTCCTGCTGTGCTCCCCGAAGAACACGGTTTCCCCCAGCAAACTGGGTCTTTCAACGCCTTTGGAAAGGAGGCTGCCTCTGGTTGGATGTCCATCCGAAAAATTCTCAAGGCTCCAGGAAACACAGCCCAAGGTGGGTAAAGAGTGGCTGTTTCTTCCTCCCAACCAGACTGAAGAATGCCAGGTCAGCACAGGACTATGGGTCCTGGCCTTGGAGCAGAGTGGAAAGAGGTGTGGTGTCAGAGAAAGCAGGGTCCAGGGTCAGCTGCTTCTGAGCTGTTGTGCTGAGGTCAGTTCCTTAACCTCCCCAAGCCTCACTTTGATAATTCATAACCACTGGGCTGCTGGGAGGGTAACAGAGTTGGTGTGTAAAGCATACAGCTGCTACAGAAGTCCTGCTTCATTTTCTCTGGAGGAAAGCTGGATGCAAAATTAGGATCTTAGGTGTAAGTGAGCTCACCTGCATGTGTGAGTATTTACATATTCTCTCTTATATTATACACAAAACTGAACCCTCTTTCTTTAAGACATTGGCAAAAACTCGCTTTTTAAGATAAGCCTCAATATTAAGGTGGTTTTCCGTCTGGCAGTGTTTTTTTCTTTCCATTGATCTATAGTTGATTTGTAATATTGTGTTAGTTTCAGGTGTACAGCAAAATGATTTAGTTATAATTTTTTCAGATTATTTTCCATTATAGGTTATTACAATATATTGAATATAGTTTCCTGTGCTATACAGTAAATCCCTGTTATTTACCTATTTTACAAATGGTAGTTTGTATCTGTTAATCCCACACTCCTAACTTATCCCTCCCCACTCCCTTTCCCCTCTGGTAATCATAAGTTTTTCTGTCAGTGAATCTGTTTCTGCTTTGTATTTATTTGTATGATTTTTTTGACTCCACATATAAGTGATACCCTATAATATTTATCTTTCTCTGACTTACTCCACTAAATATGATCATCTCTAGGTCCATCCATGTTGCTGCAAATGGTAATAGTTCGTTTTTTAACGGCTGAGTAATATTCCACTATATACATATACATGTATATGTACACATATATATATGCCACATTTTCTTAGGCCAATCATCTGTTGATGGGCAGGTGGGTTATTTCCATATCTCAGCTATTGTAAATAATGCTGCTATGACCATTGGGGTGCATGTATCTTTTTGAATTACACTTTTCATCTTTTCTAGATATATGCCCAGGAGTAGAATTGCTGGATCAGATGGTAGCTCTAGTTTTACTTTTTTAGGGAACCTCCATACTGCTTTCCATAGTGGCTGCACCAATTTACATTCCCACCAACAGCGAAGGAGGGTTCCCTTTTCTCCACACCTTCTCCAGCATTTATTATTTGTAGACTTTTTGATGATGGCCATTCTGACGGGTGTGAAGTGATACCTCATTGTGGTTTGATTTGCATTTCTTTAATAATTAGTGATGTTAAGCATCTTTTCATGTGTCTGTTGGCCATCTTTTTTTGAGAAATGTCTATTTAGGTCTTCTGCCCATGTTTTGATTGGGTTGTTTGTTTTCTTGATATTGAGTTGTATGAGTTTGGGTATTAACCCCTTGTTAGTTGCATCACTTGAAAATATTTTTTCCCATTCAGGAGGAAGTCTTTTCATTTTGTTGATGGTTTCTTTTGCTTTGCAAGAGCTTTTAAGCTTGATTAGGTCCCATTTGTTTATTTTTGCTTTTATTTCTTTTGCCTTGGGAGACTGATCTAAGAAAATACTGCTATGACTTATGTCTGAGAATGTTTTGCCTATGTTCTCTTCTAGGAGTTTTATGGTGTCATGGCTTATATTTAGATTTTTAAACAATTTTGAGTTTATTTTGCAGATGGTGTTAGGGAGTGTTCTAATTTCACTGATTTACATGAGGCTGTCTAGCTTTCCCAGTACAACTTGCTGAAGAGACTGTCTTTTCCCCTTTGCATATTCTTGTCTCCTTTGTCATAGATTAATTGACTGTAGGTGTGTGGGTTTATTTCTGGGCTCTCTATTCTGTTCCATTGATCTGTGAGTGTTTTTGTGTCAATACCATGCTATTTTGATTACTATAGCTTTGTAGTGTAGTCTGAAGTCTGGAAGGGTTATGCTTTCATCTTTGTTCTTTTTCCTCAGGGTTGCTTTGGAAATTCTGAGTCTTTTGTGGTTCCATATAAATTTTAGGATTATTTGTTCGAGTTCTGGGTATTCTGATACAGATCACATTAAATCTGTAGATTGCTTTGGGTGGTATGGCCATTTTAACAATATTGGGATTCTTCCAATTCAAGAGCATGGGCTATCTTTCCATTTCTTTGAATCATCTTCAATTTCTTTTACGGCAACATGTTTTTCCCTATCTTATGGGCATGAGCATGTATAATTCTCCAACCATATGTATTAGTAAAGAAAACAAAATGCTGAACCAGGCCCTTTAAACAACAACAACAACAAAAAGAAACCAGACTGCAAGGCCAAAGGGTGACCTGGAGAAGGGGAGACAGAGCCACTTGTCTTTGGCTTTGCAATGATCCCAGATGTCTGTGGATGGCTCTGGGCCCTGGAAGCACCCTGGGAATTGCTGGACTTCAGTTCTCCTTCAGCCTCTCCCAGGCTGCTTAGCTGTGGGCAGGGCTTGCTGCAGGGGCGGGCAGCACTCTCGGAGTGAGGCTGGGAAGATGCTGGGCACAGAGGGCAGGGGCGGTTTCTCCATCTTGGACACAGCTCGGCCCCATCGCCTTCCCTTTGGGTAGCACTTCCTGGCTGTCGGCCACTTCCCCAGAAGACCTTGCTCCCAGACGCCCTCAGTTCACTGTTAAATGTCCCTGAGCTGGGGCTTCTGCAGCGGAGCTGTTATCACGATGTCTTCAAATTGCATGAGTAATTGTACGTCCAGCGAGGCCCACAAGGACGTGAGCCCATGGTGTTCATGGCTGACCCCGCTGCGCCCTCTCCCAGTACTACCATGCCTGGCTCACCGAGGACACCCAGATGCTTGTTAATGCATAAAAATGGGAAGAGAGCTCGGTGCTCTTCGAGGTGGCTGGTTATGCAAGACTGGTGGCGGCGGGGTTCACATTTCAGGTTTGTTTTTTTTTCTTCTAAGGGTATTACAGTGATTTTGACTATGTGGCCTCTTGCTAATCCCTTGGGCTTCTATCCTGAATCTTACCACTTGGTCAGGGCATTCCCCCTGCAGAGAACTGACGGCTAGCGGGGTTACTTAATGCCAGAGCACCAGATCTCAGCTTTAGGGGAAGCTACCTGCAAGGTCACCGGGCCCCTTTCCTTATGGCCACTATTCGAACATTTCCACCAAGTGGATGTGCAGCCTCTCCCTGAACACTGCCCACGACAGGGGGCCCCCTGCCTCCCGCTGCCTCCTCTTCTATCTTGGGGACAACTTGGAGTGCTGTGAAGTACCATCTAGTTCTTTAGCAAACTCTGCTTCCCTATTACTTTACCTTTGGGGAAGTGTGGGACAATTAGAGTTCTCTTCCCAGCTGATAGCTTTCTGTTCCTATTTCTCTTCTGTTTGCCCTGTAGGGGTTTCCCTTAGGCCCTGTGGACTTGAGAGAGAATAACACTGTAGTCCATGAGATAGAAAACCAAGCCCTGTGATGGTGATTTGTTATCTCAATAATATTTCTAAGTCAAACTTTCTTTTATTGGAAGGGGGCATGGTCCAGTTTGAGTTAGAATTGAGAAAAGGAAAACATGGTGACATGGGAGAAAGATTCGGTAATTTCCCAGGGGACAGGAAAACTTCATACCATCCCAGATTGTCCCCACATTAGGCCTTGGGCATCTCTGAACATCTGGCTGAAGCTCTTTCCCAGCAGCGGTTTGGGGAGCCTCTGGGGTTGGGGAAGTCGCCGAGACTTGTAAGCCAGGTAAATCTCCCTGCTCGCAGAGAGGTTCAGAGGCAGAAGGAATCAGAGGGGCCACTGGCTCTTCCTGTCCCTTCTCCATCAGTGGATATTATCTCATGGAGTTCAAAGAATTTGAGCAAATGGAATCATATTTTAAACTCACCAGGCAGGCTCCTGATGTGGTTTTTGCATGTTGTCAGGACTACATGAGATAAGTGAAAGCTCCAAAATAGGGGCCTGGTGTTAGCACCAGCACCTGCTCAATGGACACCAACTCAGAAGCTGCACATTCTCCATACAGAGAACTTGGCCATCGTGCCTTTCCAAGTTGACTGTTTCGGTTGGGGCCCCGCTGGTACCAGCTCATGCTTTGGGGTGTTAATTGCATCTGCATCTCAGGGCAGGGGTAGCGGGCCTGGGGCTATGACAACGGGTAACATTTACGAAGCACCTGTGTCCACCCCGCTTGGGTGCTTTCCATGTGTTAACAACTCTCCAAAGACGTTCTTTTCTTCATTTTATAGCTGAAGAGAATGAGGCACAGAAAGGTAACTGGTTCAAGGTCACTGAGCTGGAAAGAGGTGGAGCTGGGATTCAAACCCAAACCCACATGCAAAACCACATCAGGAGTCTGCCTAGTGAGTTTAACATACGATTCCATTTGCTCAAATTCTTTGAACTCCACGGGATAATATCCACTGATGGAGAAGGGACAGGAAGAGCCAGTGGCCCCTCTGATTCCTTCTGCCTCTGAACCTCTCTGCGAGCAGGGAGATTTACCTGGCTTACAAGTCTCGGAGACTCCCCCAACCCCAGAGGCTCCCCAAACCGCTGCTGGGAAAGAGCTTCAGCCAGATGTTCAGAGATGCCCAAGGCCTAATTTGGGGACAATCTGGGATGGTATGAAGTTTTCCCTGTCCCCTGGGAAATTACTGAGTCTTTCTCTGTGTCACCATGTTTTCCTTTTCTCAATTCTAACTCAAACTGGACCATGCCCCCTTCCAATAAAAGAAAGTTTGACTCAGAAATATTATTGAGATAACAAATCACCATCACAGGGCTTGGTTTTCTATCTCATGGACTACAGTGTTATTCTCTCTCGAGTCCCCAGTCTGTGGTATGCTGTTATGGCAGCCCTAGCTGACTAATACAGTAAGTATTAAGGTCGTAGAGGTTTAATCATTAAAAAGAATAAAGTAAAATGTGTAGGCATGTGGGTGCTCTAGAATTTCCTACCACTCATCTTCCATTTACCACTAGGACAGGAAAGTCTGAACACCCAGACGTCTGAAGATTACTTTCCTTTTGTTCCTTCTTTGAGTCCCTCAGAGGCTCTCCAACTTTGTCTGTAGGGTCATGCACACAAAATCACGTACAGTCTTTATTGGTGAGTTAGAGGAGTTTCAAGGGAGAATTTGGTGACATATGAGTCCCCTTAGCACTCTGGCTTTTAACTCCTGCACTTCTATGAAGTGTGAACTCAGGCATGTCATAGCCACAACGACCACCTTTCAGGCTCCCTGATGCACCAAGCTCCCTCCTGTCTCCGGGTCTTTGTTGTTCTTTCTGCCTGGAGTGCCTCTTCTCTCCTGTCCATCTAGCCAACTCCTTCTTACCTTCTGGATTTCAATTCATCTACCACCTGTTCAGAGAAGCCTTACCCAATCCCTTAAATCAGGTCAAATTCCCCTACTCTATATTCTCACAGTTCTAGGCACTGGTTCTTCAAAAAATCTTGTCACCTGGCAACTTTTCCTTTTTGTTTGATGAAAGACTATTTGATCAATACTTCATTCCCCACTAGACTATGGGCTTCATGAGGACAGGGACATGCTGGGCACTGTTGCCTCCCAGAGCCTGGCACACTGCTGTCATTCCACAAATACTGATGGGTGCGTGAGCCAAGGCACCTACTGTGAATGTCTCTGGACTACTTATTTCCTCTCCTTGGGGCCGGCATCCTTCCTCTGAAAAGTGAGGGGCTTTGATTTCATTAAGTTCCTAAGTTGCTACAAGCTGCCCAGAGCAAAATGAGAATTCCTACTTGAGAAGCTCCAGAATTAGGCAACAGGAAGTGATAGCAGTTAACTCCCCACGAGGTACCAGGGCAGTGAGGCTAGTGGACAGTCTCTGAGGAGCATCACCCAGGAAATAGCTGGTGGTCGATTCTCCAACAGACCTTTCCCTCGAGCTGTTCACACATGGAAAGCAAACTGTCCCCAGATCCTCCCCGCCAATGGTTGTCATCTAATGGGACTAATGAGTGATGGAAAAAAAGTGAGGAGAAGCAAAGGACTGAAATACTAGATCCTGGATAACTTGGCGCCAGCTATATTTGTTAATTTGTTATCTCAGGTTGGTTCCAGAAACTGTTACTGAGCATCTGCTCTGGATGAAGCTATAGGGCTTTCAGAGATGAGTGGGATACAGTGCCTGCCTTCAAGGGTCTGGTAGAGGAGAGATGGGGAAATAGTTAATTACATGTTCACCTATCCATCCATTCACACACCTGTATTTGGACAGCTAATATGAACAGATTATGGGGGTACACCTATCCTGGATCCTAAATTGTAGCCAGGATCCAACACTTGGCAGCTTTGAATATTTTAAGCAACCTGAACTATGGAAAATATTTTTTCTGACATTTCACAGAATTTGCCTCTTCCCCAAAGCCGCCCCTAATTATCAGGAGTTGGAAATTGTCAGAAATCAGGAGGCAGCAAAGTGGTGCATGGACAGTTGTGTATTAGTTTCTATTCCATGTAGAATTAAGAAATGACCACAGCCTTCTGGTTTGGCCTGGGCGGTGATGGTGGAGCCTCTGTTGGCGAGGTGGTGGCCATGGTGGCTGGGTCAGGCACTGACCTAACAGGTGAGAGGGCGTCTCCAGGCTCCACCAGCTGCTAGCTGAGGAACCCAGGGCAAGCATCTCTGAGCCTCCGTTTTGCCCTCTGTAAGATGGGGAAAGAGCCAAACCTCTCTCTTAGAGTTGCTGTGAAGTTTAAATGATAAATGTGCTTGGAAGAATGCTGAGCACATGGCATATCGAAGTAAGTAGAAATTCCTCGTGGTAGTAGAGCTGGGGTATTCTGTCTGGCCAAATATCTAGGCATATATCTGACAGTCTCTGGCTAAAGTATTTTGATTCATTTTTAGGAAAGAAGGAGTTTATTTTTCAGCCTATTACCCGGATAGGTTTCTCCCTGGATGGCTCGATAATTATTTGGATGCAGAGAGAATCAAGATGACCCAATTCAAGGCTTGGAAGGGATTCCTTATCTTTGTGTCTAACTTCAGGGACAGGGTGAGTCTGGAACAGAGTCATCCACTGTCCTGAGCCTTGCGAAGCTTCAGCCAGAGGAACTGGTGGGAGCAGAGCTGGGGGAGGGGCACTGCTTCAGTCCCACAGAGGAAACCCCATCCTCCAGGCGGCTCTCAGCTGCTCACCCCAGTTCTCTCCCTCCCCTCCCCGCCTCTCGTGCATCGCATAACGCCTTTTATGAAATCAAAACCATGCATTATTTCCAGGATTATTATATGTTTGGCAACTGAGCTCAACTGTAGGTTCCTAAATAAATGTGTTGAAATAAAGAAATAGAATATTTATGAATTTCAAGAGACCCATGTGTTGGTTCATAAAAGCTGTGAAGTAATTTGGAGAGGTTTTTTCCCCCTCTAGGTCGAAAGCCTCCTTAAAGGGGTGCCTCTGCCAGGACTTGGGGGCACTTTCGGATGTGGCCAGATTGCAGACTGCAGTCCCTTCCTCAATGCAACGGTGCCTGGAACATATCAGGAGGCCAGTTAGGGATATTGGATGTTGCCAGGTGTTCAGCAGATCTCAGCATCTTGTTTAGGAATATTTTCTAGCACACATTTGTGGCATTTATCCTAAACATAAAAGGAGTTCCTGGGTCTTCCTGGTTTTGGGGGGGAGATGGCTAGTTTCTACATCTCTGAATTATCTGATGTTAATTCAAAAGTCAACTCTAAAAACTCTACATATCTCCTGCCATGGAGGCGGGCAGGGTGGGTGGTGTGTGTCAACCAGAAATGGGGAATTTCAGAAATAAAGAGGCAGAGAAAGAATAAGGGCTCTGGAGTGAAACCGAGGTGCTGGCTGGGAGAATGTGAATGAGTTCCTTGGTTTCTGAGTCTCGGCGTCTGGGTTTATAGAAATGTAGAGACGCTTACCTCTCAGGGTCGCTAGGAGAGCTGGGCTGGACCCCCTGTGGCCAGAGCAGCTAGCTCACCTCTGCTGCTCAGAGGCACTGATCCTTCATCCTTCCTCCCTTCCTCCCCAAAGCTTCTCTCTATGGTGTTAGCATTGTTCCCTACTTCTCTTTCTCTTGGGTCTCACCTAGGGGTCAAGCACAGTGGCAGCTGACCCAGAAGGGTGCTGTCAACTACTGGTGTTGGGATGGTTTGGGAGGGAAGAGATGGGGACAGGTGGCCTCAGGGACCTCTGGGGAGCGGCCACCCCTAGAAAGCTCCCACTCAGTGAGGTGCATCCAGAGCTCACTCTGGGGACAGGAACACTGAGCATCCTTACAGCCAAACTCTTCAGAAACAACCGGTTCAGAACAGCTTTGCCTGCTGTGGAAACCATCAGGTTTTCTTTTTGGAGTTTGCTTCTTCTCGTGTTTGCTGAGCCCCAAACTCAACTTTCTGGCTACACCAAACCTCTTTTGGTTCCTTAGCTGCACCATTCCTTTTCTTGTCTCTTGACTTTTGCTTGTGTTCCTTCCACCTGAAACACTCTCTTCCTTGTCTGTGCACTGGGCTGACTCCTGCCGATTAGCTAGCCCCTTAGTCAGCTGTCCCTTCCTCCAGGAAGACTTCCCTGAGCCCCCAACCTGGGTGCCCCACCTTGGGCTCCTCTCCATCACACCACGGATCACCCTGGCCAATAGAGGGAAGAGCAGTGTCTAATCCCGTTGGTCCCACTGAGCTGCATGTGAATGAAGACTCTGTCGTCATCTTCATCCTGTTATCTCTGGGGCCGGGCACACTTACCAGCACACAGTAGGTGCTCAGAACGTATGTGCTGAATTGAACTCAATTGTCTGCAGTGTGGTAGGAGGAGAAAGCAATCACGTAGACTTATGTTTATGCATTAGAAAATGTCTAGGACAGAAGACAGGGCAAACAAGGAGCTTTCAGGTACAATCTGGACCAAAAAAATTTGCTCCATCGTTTCAACAAGGGAGATATGGGCTGGGCTGGACTGGCAGGTAGGGTCTTGTAGGAAGCAGGAAAATGGCCAGAGGGAGGATGAAACAGGCAGCTGGACGGAGGCAGGCAGTTGGTGCTCTTGGTGATCCGGACAGTCTCTGCCCCTCCCCTCGGGGCTACATCCTCACCCCCAACCCATTACTACTTCCTCCTGAAACGTGGTCTGAGGAGAAAGAGCTGCTGGCGTTCTGTGATTGGCTGCTCATTAAATTGCTCTGTTAACAGCCGACATAAACGGGCTAAAACAGTTTCTAGAGGACTTTCTTTATTTGCCAGGTGCCTCATTTTATTACTGAATAAGTAATGAGCACGTGGCCAGCCAAAGTTGCTGGAGTTCATAAATAAAGAGGTATGGTAATTTCCAGGGCTCCCTTGGGGACCTTATCAATCATCCTGGAGGCTCTTACCTTTCATTATTTTTAAAGATGACATGCGGGGGGGCGGGGGTGGTGTTTCATTGTCTTTTAAGTGACCTCTGGAGAAGCCAACCCAGGCAGACTGTAAATTACGCACCTCCCTCCTGGTTCTAAGCTGCCCTTGGAATACTTTGGCTTCGGCCAAGGTGGACCCTTCGCTCCTGTATCCCTCTCTCTACTATCCCCCCTGAGCTTTTCTAAACTGACTGTCAAGAAAGCTGCTGTGCTTCAGGCCTGGATTTGCACAGGCCTCTTGTGAAGCACAAACACCAAGGGCTTGGGTGGCATGTCCCATTATGTGGATGACATGGCCATTAGTAACCACGGTAACCTCCCTTCCCAGGCTTTTGTGGCTCCACAGACCTAATTTACACCAGTCTCTTCCAGATTTCAAGGGGGTTCTGGGGAGCCCATCGGCAAAGCCACCAGCGGGGTTACTTAACGAGACACAAGGGCATGCATTCCTTTAGCCACAACAAGGCTAATGCCAGGTACTTTCAAACCTTTGCGGTTAAAGGAAAGAATCCCAGATTTCTATTCAGTAAACTTGGATACTCAGTCTTAAAAACAAAACAAACAAACAAAAAAACTGAAAAGAAAAAAAACAGAAAAAGGAAGACATATCCTTTCACGTTTGTTTCTAACAGCAGTGAACACAAAACAGGTGTTGTGTTATAGCACTACTAGATTTTAGGATGGACAGACCTCGAAAGGCCACAGGCAGTGATGCTGTGGGTACCACCTTGAAAATAAGGACATAAAATCTACCAGCCCCTATTTTTCTTCCTTTACTTTAAAAGAACTTTTAAGAAGAACCCATCATCTGTGTCAGTATCTCTACCCTACAATCGACTCTGGCAACAAAAAGGAAGAAACCCAGCACCCTCCGCTGGTTCCCTGGGGAACAGGTGGGATTACCTGTCTAGGCCTGACCCGCCTCAGCAGGGACGCTGTCGGAGTCCGAGTCGGCCATTTCCGCCGCGCCGTCTGCCGCGGTCTGACTCCAGCTGTCCGACCTGTCTGAGCTGGCGTCCTCCTCTCCGACCGTCACCTCCACCCAGTCCACGACGCCTGACTCCTCCTGCTTGTCGCAGCCCCGGCCATCCCGGCTGTTGCCCTCCAACCTGTCCGAGGCAGCCTCCAAGGGCTTTGCCAGCAAACTGTCTTTTGCTGGCTCACCGCCCGCTTTTACCCTGGGTACCAGCTTCTCCAAGCCCTCCTCGCAGAACTTTTTGGGGTCCTTGTAATACTGCTGACCCACCTCACTCCCGTTCTTTGGGCTCTCGACGATGACGGTTTTGGCCGCCTTCCTCGACAGGGCGTCGTAGCCGTGATCATCCGCCATGTGAGGCTGCTGGTACTGCTCCATCCACTTTAAGGTTCCAGTTTTTAGCAAACATCTGTTCTCCTTGAACCAACGCACAATTTCAGTTCGGACCAGGCCGGTCTTGGCAGCGAGCTGGTCATACTCCTGGGGGGTCGGCCACTGGGTTCTGGCAAACGTGCTTCTCAGGAGATGAACCTGTTCTTGACTCTGTGTAATTGCTGGTGACGGGCTGGGCAGAGAACTGGCTAACTGGGCCCCGGAGAGCTGGTCAAGCCGAGACAGAGCACCGTTGGGGGCTGCCGCGTCTTGGCCTTTCTTGCCGGACCCCATGGAATCCAGGACAGCCTGTTCCATGCTGTCCCGAAGCTTCCGCCTCTCCGAGAACCAGGAGTCAATCTCTCTCCTGCTCAGCTTGGTCTCCACCCTTAACCTGTCCAGTTCTGCTTGGGTCGGGAAAGAGCTTTTCAGAAAGCTGTCTTCCAGGATTTTCACCTGACCCTGTGTTTTCTCTTTGAACTTCTGGGGGGCAAAGTCTGGGTATGCGTGGTACGTGCGACCATGTCGGGAGGCCGCGATGGCCATCTGGTCTTTGGCAAGGGATTCGCTGGTGATGTGGACGATGCCCCTTTGACACCGATACCGGTGGTCGCTGAACCACTTCTTGATCTCGCTCCTGGCGAGGCCGGTCACTTCGATGAGTCGGTAGACCTCGGCGTCGTCAGGGAACTGGCTCTGGAGGAAGCTCGCCTTGAGATGTGCAATCTGCTCCTTCGTCTTCTTGCGGTCGCTGGCGGGGGTCAGCGAAGGGTTGGCCACCTTGGGTGGGGGCTCTGGCACTTGAGCAACGTGTTGACGCTTGGGCTCGGGGGCAGCTTGGGGAGTCACTAACGGTCTTTTCTGGCCATGGTTGGTCACTCCGGCCACGGCGAGCGTGATGGGGGAGCAAGAGACGGTTGTTGGCCCGCTGGTCACCTGAGTCAGCACGAGGCTGGTCTGGCCAAGGATCTGGCACGGAAGAGCTGTCTGGAGGATGGGCTGTGACATCTTTGTGGGGGCCAGCTGGGCGGGCAGCACGGTGATCGTCGGGGGCACTGACTGGATGGTGCCGTTAAACATCTTCTTCCGGGCCTCCTCCACCTCCTCTGGGGACCAGCTGATGCCGTGCTTCAGGCGCTGGGTGGCAAACCAGATTCTGATGTGCTCTTCTGGGTGTTTGGAAGCAGCGGTCAGCCAGGACAGCTCAGCCTGGGTGGGGTAAGGGAATTTGTTGAAAGAGTTGATCATGGTAGCGTTGGTGTCCAGGGCAGAGTTGTATTTGGTAGTGTTCAGCGGGACGGGGACCTTGGGGACAAGGTTGATATTTGGTGGGAGCTGGACAGAGGGCATGACATGTCCCAACGTGTCCTGGAGGAGCTCCACGCTCCCGAGTCTTGAGAGGATCTCAGCCGCGTCTGTCACCAGGCGGGCGGTCCCTTCCACGTGGTTCTCGGGGGCGGCCTCCTCCGGCTTCTTGGGCACCTTCTTGGCATCAGCTTTCGGTTTCCCTGGCTTCATGATGGGAGTTTTACTCACCGAGATCCCAGGATCGCTGTCCCCGCCTCCGGGGCCGCTGGTGGTGATGGGCACGATGTGGTTGGTGGCGTCGATGGACTGCTCTAAGACGGTCTGATTGTTGCGCTTGATCAGCTTCAGCTTGAAGTTGGTCTCCCCGGGATGGAACTTGGAGTTGTGGTCCGACAAGGAGTCGTACTTTTTGGTTGTGAAGTTACATTCGGCACACACGTAGAGGGGGTTGAGAATCACGTTGGGGTGCTGCGTGTCGACGTGCTCCGTGAACTCGTTCAGGTTCTGCGTGGAGTAGGGGCAGTATTTGCATTCGTAACCACCTTGGAGCTTTTTGGACTGTGCTTCCCCCGTGGACTTCACCTCTATCACTTCACTTTCTTTGGAAGAGTTTTCCGGCTCCCCTGCCCAAGTGTCCTTGGCCATTTCAGGCTGGGGCGTGCCGACCCTCTTCTCTTTGGCCCTGTCTCCTTCCTCGGGCACATCCTGCTCTAGTACTTGTGATGTCCGGACCATGCATGGGGTTGTAGATTTCCGTTTGCTCGCCATGCTGCCTGTCTGTGTGCAATGGCTTATTTTGGGGGTGGGGGATGGGCAGGGAAGGGGCAGTGAAATTTTTGGAACTCCTAAGATAAAAGGCTTTTGGCTTTGTGCCCCCTCCAATGGCTTTGGCTTCCCTTGAATGCTGAAGTCTACTGTTGGAGTTTCCAGAATGATTTCAGCACAGAAAATTGTAACTGTTCCCAATAGCTAAACACAAGAGGCAGCGTCATATCTGTGGGACAAGAACAAAGAGAATGTCAGTGTTTCCCCATGAGGCCAAAGAAACTCGCATTTCTTTCTGAGTTGCTCCCATGACCCATTCCCAACCGGCACCCAAAGCAAATAACCAGGTAAGCATAGATGGCGTGACTGCGGGTGCACGTAAAATGAAAGATCACACTCTTCTTCTCTCCCGTTCTCTGGGAAGGGCAGTGGGAACTGGCCCAGAGCAGACAAACGCGGATGCAGGTTACTCATTCATGTTTTGGAGACCAAGGGATACAGAGAAGCAGCAAGGGTACTGAGATCTTATGATGTGGTGGATAGAGTGGTGGAGGTGAAATGTTGACTAGGTTCTCGAGCTGCTTTTATGGATGGTACCTCAGAAGCAAGATGCTTACCCGGGGTCACCAAGTGGAATTGATATGGGCATTACTAGAAAATGGAGATGAATATTTTGTTTCTTATCATAAAAGTGAAATCACTATAGAAAAATCCAGAAAATGCATCAAAGTATAAAGGTGAAAAACATCACCCCAAATATTGAAGTTCTTTCATTTCACTTGAACAGTTCCCATTTTCATAACCATTGAGCAAAAGAAAGATTAAAAAATGGCTGCAGATAAAAACCGACAACATAACGCCATTTGCAGCAACATGGATGCTCCTAGAGAATGTCATTCTAAGTGAAGTAAGCCAGAAAGAGAAAGAAAAATACCATATGAGATCGCTCATATGTGGAATCTAAAAAACAAAAACAAACAAACAAACAAAAACAAAGCATAAATACAGGACAGAAATGGACTCATGGACAGAGAATACAGACTTGTGGTTACCGGGGGGGGGGGGCGGGGTAGAGGGTGGGAAGGGATAGACTGGGATTTCAAAATTGTAGAATAGATAAACAAGATTACACTGTATAGCACAGGGAAATATACACAAAATGTTATGATAAATCACAGAGAAAAAAATGTGACAATGAGTGTGTATATGTCCATGTATGACTGAAAAATTGTACTGAACACTGGAATTTGACACAACACTGTAAAATGATTATGAATCAATAAAAATGAAAAAAAAATAAATAAAAAATGGCTGCAGGATATTACACTGTAGGGGTATTCCAAACACAATGTATTTAGCCGTTAGACTTTTGTTGGACATTTATTTCTAATTTTTGGCTCTTCCTGTCAAAATTGCAGTCAATGCCCCTAGTCCTTACTTCTGATAACTAGCTTTGGGTGAATGCTTAGAAATAAAAGCAGTGGGTCAAAGAATGTCAACATTTTAAATTCTCTTGACTTAACATGGCCAAGTTCTTTGCATCATTTGGCCTTTCCCCTGGCAGTGCATGAGGGTGCCAGACTCCCCACTTAGTTTACATGAAATGTTACCATTAAAAAGCCTTGCCAGTTAGACATGGGAACACTGTTTCAATATGCTTTGGTGCTTCTCTTGATTGCCAATAAGGGTGAACAGTTTTCAAAGATTCACTTGCCATTTGTATTTTTTTGTGTGAATTGTGGGTTTATGCCTTTTTTAATAGTGTGATGCTTGGTTGTATTATTAATTGACAAGCGTTCTCTCTCTGTTAAAATTATCAGTACTTTACTGTATTTGTTGCGAAGTTTTTCCCAGTCTGTCGTTTACCTTTCAGTTTTTCATATGGCGTTTCTGCATGTTTTCCAGGTAGAAATGTTTAATTTTTAGGTGGCAAATGTATCAATCTCTTTTGCTTGTGGCTTCTCTCATGGTGATTTTCTATTTAGAAAGTAATTCCCTGTTTTGGTAGCAAAGACATATTATTCTATGTTTTCTTAGAGTGTTTTGGCTTTATTGTTTTTTACATTTAATTCATCTGGACTTGAACTGACCTTGGCTTAAACTGCAGGATACAATTCTAACCATTTTTCTTGAAAGATATCAGTGATCTCGGTAGCATCTGTTGTGTATCTCTTCTCACTAATTTGAAACCACCTTTGTCACATATTACATTTTTATGCATTTTTATGTGTACTAGGGTGTTTCTGGGTTGCCTGTTCTGTTCCTCTTAGGCTAACTACTGAGCCTTACCATTATGCCTCACTTAACTTTTTTTGTTGTTGTTGACTAGAGCATGTTTTAATATCTGGTAGAGTGAGTTTTTCTGTATCACTCTTCTTTTGCCAAACACCTCTGGGTTATTCTGATCACCTATTAACATAAATCAACTCTCACAAATGAGAACCATCTGCAAAAGAAAATCCTGTTAGAAAGCTGATTGGAATTGCATTAAACAAATACTAATTTAGGAGTATGGGGGCAATTGCTTTCTAGGAGGTAGGGTATGTTAACAGAACTCAAACAGGGAAGTGATGGCCTGGACCATGCCGAGTGTCTAAACGCAGGGGCTGACGGACAGGAGGGCCTTTCTGTGTGGCTGGAGAAGGAAGTGTTTTGAAACAAGAGAGCCAACATCCAGGGAGAAAGGGGATGAAGGGGATGGCTTATCCCCTCCTGCCCCTCCCACTGGCCTGAGTTTGAGTCCCACTGAGGAGAGGGCTCAGGGCAGAATTAATGGACTTATCTTCAAGGGCAAAGCTGTGGGGTGTGGGGTCCCACTTATCTGCTTAGGGGCTCTGGTGACAAACCTGAGCAAGACTCAGGAGGGGGCATCCCCTCCCTTGTGAACCCAGAACCCGGCCACTCTAAGGCACTGCCACGCCCGGCGGTTCCATCAGCAGCGGGTAAAGGTCCCTCAGAGCACTGATGAGGACAGGCCCTGGGCACAGCAGAGGAGGGGAACTGTATCTTTCTGCCGACCACACCCAAACCAATGTGTTCAGCTGAATACCAGATTATTGATTTCGCCCTCAAACATAGGTCTCCCCTCCAGAAATTTTCATCTCCACCAATGGCTCCACCATGGTACACTCGGGTCAAAAGCCTCTTTGCCTCACCCCCAAATTAATCTGCCTGCTGACTCTGTCTTCAAAATGAATCCTGTGTCAGACCACCTCCACCTCTCTCTGCCTTGTCTAAGCCATGACCATCTCCTGCCTGGAAGCCTCCTGCTGGCCCTCTACTTCCTTTCTCTCCATAGCAGCAGGGGGATTTTTTTTCCAGCTTCTCAATGGGCTTTATTTACGGTTTGAAATCTACTTTAATAGTGAAAAGGGCTTAAATGTTATTTTTTGTAGCCTCTAATTTTTTAATTGAAGTACAGTTAATATATAATATGTAAATTACAGGTGTGCAAATTTGCAAATATTGCAAAATTCCCAATTTTGGAAGGTTATGCTCCATTTGTAGTTATTATAAAATATTGGCCATGTTCCTTGTGTTGTACAGTGTATCTCTGTAGCTTGTTTTATGCCTAATGTTTGTACTTCTTAGTCCCCTACATTGCCCCTCCCTCTTTCCCTCTCATCACTGGTAACCACTAGTTTGTCTTCTCTATCTGTGAGTCTGCTTCTTTTTTGGTTGTATTCACTAGTATGTTGTATTTTTTAGATTCCACATTTAAGTGATAGCATACAGTATTTGTCTTTCTCTGTTTGACTTGTTTCACTTTGCATAATGCCCTCCAAGTCCATCCATGTGGCTGCAAATGGCAACATTTCATTCTTTTTTATGGCTGAGTAGTATTCCATTTTATATCTATACCACTTCTTTTCTTATGAGGAATGTCCTTTATTTCTTTTTATCTAAATGTCTCAATATGTTGAACACTGATTTTCTCCTACCCCCATTTTTAATTGAATTATAGTCAGTTTACAATGTTGTATCAATTTCTGGTGTACAGAATAATGTTTCATTTATATATATATATACAGACACACACACACATATACATTACTTTTCATTATAGGTTACTACAAGATATTAAATATAGCTCCCTGTGCTATACAGTATAAATGTGTTGTTAAGCTATTTTATATATATTAGTTAGTATCTGCAAATCCTGAACTCCCAGTTTATCCTTTTCCACCCCTTTCCCCCTGGTACCCATAAGTTTGTGAGTCTGTTTCTGTTTTGTAAACAAGTTCATTTGTGTACCACCTCTTCTATTTATCTACTCCTCTTAGGTTGCTTCTGTATCTTGGCAATAATGTGCTATGAACATGGGGGTGCACGTATCTCTTTGAATTAGTGTTTTCGTTTTTCCAGGATATATACCCAGGAGTGGAATAGCTGGGTCCTACGGTAGTTCTATTTTTAGTTTTTGAGGAACCTCCATACTATTTTCCACAGGGGCTGCACCAATTTGCATTCCCACCAAAAGTGTAGGAGGGTTCCCTTTTCTTCACATCCTCACCAACATTTGTTGTTTGTGTTCTTTTTGATGGTAGCCGTGCAGAGGGAGATTTCTAAATTAGGAATCAGTTCATATCACCTTTTTGCATGAAGCCCTCCCTCGGTTTCCCATCAGAGTGAACTCCAACCCTGGACCATTCTGGTCCATGCTTCCCTCCCCCCATGCTCATCTCACTCCGGCTGCTGGAACAGGTGTATCCTTTGCATCACAGGGCCTCCGCCAGACCGGCCACCCCCATAGCTCCTTGGGCTTCCATGGCTCCATGGAAAAGTCACCCTCCCACAGAAAGGCCTTTCGTGACCACCTTTCCACGTAAAATAATGCCTCCCCCACACACTCTCTATTTCCTCAGCCTGCTTTGCTTTCATCATAGCACTTTATACATATATATTTTTAAAACTGAAGTGCAGTTGAGTTACAATGTTGTGTTAGTTTCGAGTGTACAGCAAAGTGATTGAGTACTACATCTCTATATTCTCTTTTAGATTCTCTTCCATTATAAGTTATTATAAAATATTGAATATAGTTCCCTGCATAGCACTTTGAATATTCATCTATTTATCTATCTTGTGGTTAAAGGAGGAGGCAGGAGAGAGTATCTACCTACTTGTTGGTTATTTGTCTCTCCCTCTGGAATGGTGCTTCTAACACAGCAGCCACTAGCCACGTGTGGCTCTTCACATTTAATTAAAATTAAATAAAATGTAAAATCCAGTTTTCAGGTGCGCTAGCCACGCTTCGAGTGCTCAGTAACCACACGTGGCTGGTGGCTATTGTTTACAGTGCGGGACATCATTCTCATTGAGGGACATTCTACCAGACAGCGCTGTTCTAGAATATAAACTCCACAAAGGCAGGAATTCTTCACTGTGGTTTTCCCAGAGCCTAGAGCAGGGCTGGGTCCACAGTATGCTTTCTGTGAAGATTGGCTGAATGTTAAACTAGCTGCAGGGGAGCTACCCTGGGGGAACTGCAGCTGATGCAGACTGATGAGGTACGGGAAAATCTCATGGATGCTCAGCAATGTGGGTGTGTGCATGTGTGTGGTGTGTGCATGTATGTTGTGCATGCACATATCTGTGCAAGCATGAATGTCTGCACTTGCATGTGTGTATGTGTGTGTGTGAGCACGCATGCTAGGGCTTATATGATCAGAGGAAGGAGGTCCTACAGTTCTGTAGCAGGTACTACTGACATAGCAGAATGTGGCCCACTAGCCAAGAGGCTTGGGCATTTGAATGACAATTTTAAAAAAGAGGGAACAAAGGAGACTTTTCTCTTGCAGAACAAATAAATCAGGCAGGAAGAGGTGCAGGGGAGAAGAGATTTTTTTTTTTTTAACAGAAACTCCTGTATCTAGAATTATTTAAATCTGTTGACAAGTGAGGCCAAGAAATGAGCCAAATCATGGTGAAACATCCTGAAAGATTTTCAATGTTCCAGAAATTTTGGTTCAGAATAGATGGTAGTATTTGACCAGTAGGAATCCAAGCCACTGCAGAATAAAAAGAAATAAAGATGAAGAAAGGAAAGAGAAAGGGGAGGGGGGCTCAGAAAACATTGAGCCTTTGAAGAATTCATCTCCCAGGGTTCCGCTGGAGGAGCTACAGGAACCCCTGCCCTTGGAAGAATAATCCTGACACAACAAGGCGGGGAGTGTCTGCAGAGCAGCAGTGAGCTGGCACCTGTCTTTCTGAAAGTCTGTGAGCCACCACTGAGGTTGGGACCAGTGCCACGCAGCCTGCTATGTGCCGGCATGAAGGCTACGTATTTCTGGCAAAGTCTTCAGGTTCGGGTGTGCACTGGCCAAAGTTAGCAAAAATGAAAAATGAACGAATGCATGAGTAAAATGCATGTTAAAACTCCAACATGGCCCCTTCCATGGTGGATGGCGAGTATCCCAGCAGACTAGTTCCATGTCATGGGTCCCACCCTGGGCCAGCTTCCCCATGGGTCTGAACGGGGCAAAGGCACATTCTATCCCAACCTAGAAAACACTCCACTTCAGGGCAGCACCCACTCACCCCCGGGCTGCTCCAGCCACTGTGCTGAGGGCCCAGTGGGGGGGGTTGGTGGGTGGGGAGCCTCAGAAGCAATCCCTGCCCTTGGGGAAGGTGGCCCAAATAGGTTAGAACTAAACACCTTTGTGTTCAAGAGCCTGGTGCCCATATACTGAGAGAAGACTAGTTTGAAAAGATACATGCACCCCAGTGTTCGTAGCAGCACTATTTATAATAGCCAAGACACAGAAGCAAACTAAGTGTCCATTGACAGATGAGTGGATAAAGAAGAGGCGGTATGTATACACAATGGAATATTACTCAGCCATAAAAAGCATAAAATAATGCCATTTGCAGCAACATGGATGGACCTAGAGATTTATCATACTAAGTGAAGTATGTCAGACAGAGAAAGACAAATATATGTTGTCACTTATATATGGAATCTAAAATATGATACAAAGGAACTTATTTACAAAACAGAGAGACTCACAGACATAGAAAACAAACTTGTGGTTGTCAGAAGGGAAAGGAGGGGATAAATTAGGAGTCTGGGATTAGCAGATACAAACTACTATATATAAAATAGATAAACAACAAGGTCCTACTGTACAGCACAGGGAACTATATTCAATATCTATTAATAACCAATAGTGGAAAAGGATGTGAAAAGTATATATATATATATAAAAGATATATATGGAAAAGAATATATATATATATATAACTGAACTGCTATGCTGTACATCAGAAACTAAAACATTATAAATCAACTATACTTCAATAAATAATAATAAAAAGTCCTGGTGCCCAGAAGGAGAGGAGAGGGAAGACATTTCCCTCATCTGAGATTCTTCTCCATCATGCCTCTTTCAGTCCTGAGTCCTGCCCCTCACAGGACCACTAGGACAGAGCATCAGATGCACGTTACATGCAAAGGGAACCCAGACCCCAAGCACACACTCATGCCTCCTTTCCGTTTTTGCCAGTGACTGGATTTCCTTTTACCCATCATGACATTTTTCACGTACCAGAAAGAAACCCCAACAACGAAAGAGAAACAGTGTCACCTTGGAATAGGTAATACACAAGGGAAATGGCTAACCTGTGTAGACAATTATGAACAACTCACTTCTGAATGTCTGTGCAGGGCTCCCCCTTTCGCCACTTGGGGCTGCTTCCACCATCACCCTCCCTGTTGTGTGCAGAGTACAATTTGATTAGAACTCTGTTTACCGTGTATGGCTTTGGGCCAGAACTCTGTGGATACAGAGATGAAGAAACCAGGGTTCTTGTCCTCAAGGAATTCACAGCTGGTGTAGTAGTCAGCTTGGGCTGCCACTACAAAGTGCACAGACTGGCACAAAAATTTATTTCTCATGGTTCTGGAGACTAGAAGTCTGGGACCAGAGTGTCTGCAGGGTTCTTCTGAAGCCTCTCCCCTGGGCTTGCAGGTGGGCCCCTGGCCCCCGTGTCCTCACATGGTCTCGCTTCTACCCCTGCTATCTCCTAATCTCTTCCTCTTGTGAAGACACCAGTCAGATTGGACTAGGGCCCACGCCAAGGGCTTCACTGAACCCTAATCACCTCTCTAAAGCCCTAACTCCAAATACAGTCACATTCTGAGGGTTAGGACTCCAATATGTGAATTTTGGGGTGGGACACAATTCACCCTTCACAGCCAGGCAGGGCTGGGCCATCTGAACACCCCTCGATGGTACACAATGATTTGTCAACAAATCCTGCCCGAGAGCCTCTGAGTGCAAGGGCCCAGGAGTGAGCAGGCGTGTATTCTTTCCCATATGCTTTTCCATTATAGGTTATTACAAGATATTGAGTATAGCAAGCTCACACTCATGAGAATAAACAAGCAGAAGCCGACACTAACAAGCATGATGGAGAAAAGCCAAGGACCGAAGAGGATGGGGTGAGGAGTGGGGCACCCGGGGGGGTGGAACCAGGGAGGAAAGGGACTCTGTCCGTGAGAAGGCATCACTGCAGCATTCGGACGTCACAAAGTCAAGAAGGAGAGTTTATGAAACACAGAGGAGGCTGGACTTAATTTTGAAGGACAGGTGGGAAGAGGATGCTAAAGGTTTCCCAGGGGAGGCAACTTTCTTAAAAGAAGCCGGCCGTGACTGGGATGGACTGAAATTCTCCATGCTTTGTTGACGAATCCTCATAACAACCCTGCAAAGCAGGTGTTATTAGCCTCAGTTTATGGAAGAAAGAACCCAGGCCACGGAGGCCACGTGCCTTGCGCAGGTCACATGACTAGTTTGTGGCAGAGCAGGGGTTTGAACAAAGTCCGCCCAAGCTGAAGCCGTGCTCTTGGCGCGCCTCCCAGCCTCCCGGGCTAAGTGGGGCTCCGAAGGCGGAGTTGGATCCTGCCAGGCAGAGAGAAAGGGGGACCAGAGGAGCAGAGTATCCCGGGCAGAGGAGACAGCAAGAGCAAGGAGACCTCAGGGATGACAAGGACGGAGTTTCAAGGGCAGGGCGTGAGGGCAGCCTGGAGGCGGCTGACAAATCAGTTTGGGCCAGACTGTGAAGGGCCTTGAGTGCCGTGCTAAGGAGGTGGGATGTCATTCTGCCGGCGCAGGAGGGTCGAAGCCTTTTAGGCAGGATCATGGGAACCACAGGGTCTAGGAGATAAGGCTGGGGGGCAGGAATGGCAGGAAGAGAAGACGCATCAATGAAGGTAAGAACCTTCAAACCAAGCAGATGATTAACAATCTTAACCCCAAATCAAACAGCCAGCGCCCAGGCTGCTAAGAGACACCAGAATAAACTTAAGTTTATTCCTTAAGTGAATGTTGAGGGCTCTTCACTTTCTATGTGGAACTTTCTTCCATTCAATTTGGGCTTCCTTCTCCATCAAGGAGTGGCTGGATGGTCTGGGTTTAAATGTGGCAAAATGGATTCTCCCTCAATCATTTTACCAATAACAATGATGACAAACATTCACTGAAGGCTTGGTATATGCTTGGTGCTAAGTGTTTTACTTCTCCAAAAGCCTGCGTAGACACTGATGCTCAGAGAGGTTAAGGAGCTTGGCTACAGTCACACAGCCTGGAGCAGTAGAGCTGGGCCACAAGCTTTACGTGTAGACGAATCACCTGTGATCTTGTGAAAAGACAGATTTTTTTTTAATTGTATAGTACTTTATAACTATTATGACAATAATACTTTGGTTTTTATTGACAATATTTTCATATTATGAAAAGGTTCATATGCATTATAATTTAGAAAACATGGTAAGTTACAAAGAAGAAAGTTATTATGACCCATAACTTCAATGTTCAGAGACAACTACTCTTTTTAACATTTTGATATATAGGTTCCCTGAAGCTATTTGAAAATAGAGTGTTCCTACGAAAAAAACCAGATTCTGATTCAGTAAGACTAGGGTGGAACTGAGATTCTGCATTTCTAACAGGCTCCCAGGTAAGGATGACACTGCACAGGTGGACACTTCAAGCAGAAGGCTCTGTGAGCCTCTCCAAGTAAACACTTTCTCACTGTCATCCCCTTAGTCTCTCTTCTCTCCCGGCTCATTTCCAGATGCAGGGTGATGGCATTTCCTGACCTTTTCTGACAAGTGACCTGCAGCCCTCAGGGGAAGCAAAAATGGGTCAAACTGTCAGATCAGCCCCTGGAAGCTTCTCAAGGTGGCTGACATGCAGCCTGGCTGTCAGATGAGGGAAACGTCTAGGCTCTTGACCTCCCAGGGGAGGCACCAGGGAAGGTGTGTGGAGGCCGGGGGGGGGGGGTGGTCAGAGGTCAGGGCTAGTGGAGGAACCTGGACCCCTTGGGGATAGCACAAGTGCTCTCAAAGAATTGTACCTTTGGGCCCTGGCGGGACGCCACCTCTGATTCTGGAGCCTTTCACGGGGGCTGTCAGAGGAAATAACGTGACTGTCTCTGAGCTTTCAAAGGAGGCATCTTGTCAAGACATCAAAGCCTAGAAGGATGCTTTCAGCTTTGCTGGGTCTTCTCAGAGCTGTTAACAGATTCCGCTGCGGTTCATCAAGGGTAGATCTTTTGTGTGTGTGTGTGTGTGACTGTTCTTTTGTGTTTTAAAGTCACAACATTGTTCCTCTACGCCTTCCCCTCAACTGCCGTGCCACCAATTGCGCCCCAGGAGAAGGAATTCTGATGGGAGGTATGTTGTGGTGGTGATGGTTGGGGGTGGGTGCAGAAAGGAAGGGATGCAGGGATCCTGGGCTTTGCTCTAAGCGCCCAGCTCTCTCCTCATTCCTCTCCATCCTTGCCTCCATTTATCTTGTGAGTTAACTGGGAGAGGCTTTTGAAGTGTCACTGGTGACCCTCAGTTAATTCCTGAGTTTTACCAATTTCTGCCCCGGCTACTTCAAATCTACACTTGACTTTTGGGGGTGTGGCTCCCAAACCATCAGACATCACCTGGGGTGCTTTGTAAAAATACCCATTCCTGAGCCCCAGTCCGGATTTATTAAACCCAAACAGCCAGGAGCAGGCCCAGGGATCTGTATTTCTACCAAGCAGCCACCGTGATTGATGGACAGGCAGGTGCAGCGGCCTCAGCAAGAAGCCATCACTTGGCCTCTCCTGATTCAGAAGTGGTTGGGCTGAGGCCAGCCCTGTGCTGTAGATGGGAGGTGTTCCTCGCTGTGTTCTGTGCTGGACTAGGGTGACTTAGCATGGTCCCTGGGGAACGATGATTCGGGGGACGATGCAAAAATGGGGAAGAACTGTACAAAGTCATGATGCTGGAAGAGTAAAGACCATGGAATGCGGGGCTCAATCAGAGTGTAGGACATCTTTAGAAAAACAGGTTCCATCCATAGCAGTGGAGCCGGTGGCTGAGGAGGTGAGCTCTCAAAAGCTATTTTCCATTACCTGTGTTTGTGCTTAATTTTTTTTTCTTTAATTTTTTATTGACGTGTAGCTGATTTACAATGTCAGTTGCAGGTGTACAGCAAAGTTATACATGTATATACATGTGTATTTTTTTTAGATTTTTTCCCATTATATGTTATTACAAGAAATTGAATACATAGTTCCCTGTGCTATACAGTAGGTCCTTGTTGTGTATCTATTTTATATATGGTAATGTGTGTCTATTAATCCCCACTTCCTAATTTATCCCTCCCCGCCCTTCCCCCTTTGGAGCCATAGTTTGTTTTCTATGTCCGTATGTGCTTAACTTTTATGGCTCAGTTTCTCGGACAATTTTTTTTTTACAGCAAAGAGGGGTCTGCTAGTCTGGTTAAGCGGAGGAGCATAATGCAGTAACAGGATGCCATCTGCACGCCTGGTCTCCAGCATCCCCACCACACAGATGACAGATGCTGATGATCTCCATTTCACAGATGAGGAAACTGAGGCTCAGGGAGCTTAACGGGCTGCCTGAGGAGGGTGGAGCCCAGAGAATCCTGACCCCACACCCACTGCTGGATCCCTGTAACACACTGTTGCTAATTGTTAACAATTCCATTTCCTGACACTGAGTCTCTAAATTAGATTTCTCACAAATTCCGAGTGGCTCTTCCCCACTGGGAGTGTTCAAAGGACTAAGATTTTAATTGAATTGTAATGTCTTTCTCAACTTGCTACTCCGAGATGCTCTCTTATTAGGTAGAAGAAAGCCCCCACATGGTCTCCTCCAGCCAAAATTTTCAGTCGATGAAATGTAGTTCATGAAATGGAAAGGTGACGTTAGCATCACCATGCATTTGGATGACACAGGGCTCTGCGAGGAGGCTGGTGTCCTGCTGGCAGTGGGTGGGAGTGCTGACTTGAGATGGGTGGTGAGAACTGGAGGGCAAGGAGAGCCAGCTCTGCCTGAGAAGGCAGAACCATCTGGGCCCGTGTGTGCCTGGGGCCCAGGATTTACTCTTCCTGAAAGCAGTCAGTTCCAAAGCTCAGGCTCTTTGGGCTCTTCACCAGGTGAAGACTTGGCCTCTGGCTGCCTTGCTCCCCTCAGTCCTTGCCAGTAGTGCCCACCTGGTCAGGGGAAGGGGCACAGGCTGGAGGCAGGCCTCCGGTTGGAATCCCAGCTCTGCCACTTACTAATAGGAACCCACTCTTCTCCAGCCCCAGCTGGGATGCCCACCGCCTAGACCCCAAACCCACACACAGCCTGGAGAAACCAACCATGCTCACTCATTCCCCATTGCCAGTCTGAGTCCCCGAAACTGTGAAATGGGTGACTCTCCACCTGCAGGACTGGACTGAATGAGACCCTTTAAGGCTGGCATGATCTGGTTCCCTAAAAGGGTGACTTGAGTGAGCGAGCCAGTGACAGTGATGAAGGGCTCGGCAAAGCCAGGTTCACTGGTTCCGTTCTGCCCACCTCCTCCTCCTCAGTCTCCCCTTGGAGCATCCCGACCTCTCCCCGGCAGCTCCTCTCAGCTGCGTGTTGGTGCTGCATGTTGATACCAGCTCATCCCACCTGAGTCACGTGCTCCGACATCTTTCTACCCATCCTTTGTTCATGCCCATAGAAATTTCTATGGCAACTGTGCCAATATTTTTCAAGTCTCCCAACTCTGTTGCCTCTTTGTTTTAGAAGATTTTGCTTTCTATCCTGCTGAGATCAGAGTCACAAGACAAAGGTCACCTTCTTACTCATCTCCACACTCATTTCTCTCCACCTCGGAGGAGGAAGTGGGTCTCCCCGCTGTAAGGCTAACACTCTGCCTGGCCTCCAGGCTGCCCTCTGGTCCTCAGGGACCTCAGCCCAGCACTCAGCAGCTCCCTCAGCACTGAATCCCTTCCCTTTCAGTTATAAACACCTAAGATCGCCATTTCCTTAGAACACTAAACACAGCAAAACCAACGTGAAAAGCAGCATTCAGTTTCCCAAAGCTGCTCAGTTCCGCCATGGATGGCCATCATGCCAACTCCTGCTTCCCAGGGCAGAGGCTCCCAAGTAAAGAGGCTGGCCTTCTGGGTCTGGTGGCACCACTCATTGGAGTGTGAGCCTGGACTAGTTACATCCATCCTCCTAAGTCGCAGCATTTGTGATTTGGGGATGAAAATGGCACCTGTGTCAAACGGGTCAAATAAGTATCCAGTGACCTCTCCGCATACAGCGTTTGGCATTGGGCCCCACACACGACGAGTTCGGACCTTGAGACACAGGGAGGGTACCTGTTGTTAAAACTACATAACCATCAAATGTCTCACAGGAAGTGTGAGAAGACTGCTGCTCCCCCTGCTCCGTTACTGCACTGCTCACCCCTCTGCGGATTCCAGCCTCCTTGCTCTGCTGACACTTTTCTCTTAAACTGCCAAATATATCCCACATCACTGCCTCCGTGGGGCAACCTGGCCTCGTCAGACCACCTCCCCTGGGCTCTCCTGGGTTGCACTCCTGGTTTCCTCCTGGCAGCTCCTGCTGTGTGCCCGCATCCATTCTCCACTCTCAGAGGTGCATCTCCATGCCCTTGGCCCCTTCCCTCTCCTCTCCATCCTCTTTGGTGACCTCATCCACCCCAAAAGCTCTAAGCTCACCCTTGCAGAGAGATTATCTACCCAACCAGCCTTTCTAGCCGTGGTTCTTCTCTGCAGTGCCCCAGACCTTCCTTTCTGGCTGCTGGCTGCCAGTGAGGATGGACTGCAAAGACTTACAAGTAGACGAAGGCTGGAGTGACCACTCTCCACTGAAACCTGATTTTCTTCTTTTATAAACAAGGCCCAGATGATTCAGGAAATTAATGTAGGAATTAAAAAGCATGGACAATCCAATGCCCACTCAGTTGGAGAAGCCTCTACTCAGGCACCCCCACCTGGAAGGTTATCTGAAGGGGAACTTGGCAGAGGCTGGACTGGATGGCCTGGGAGTCTCTTCCAAGTGTGGATTCTGTGCACCTGTGATCATCACCGGGAGCCTCATGGGCACCTCGAATCTAACACATCTAGAACCAAGCTCAGCGCCTGTCTCCCAAATCTGATCTTTCTCTAGTGCTCCTTATTCCAATAAAAGCAGCACAATCTTCTCAGCCATTCAAGTTGGAAACCTAGATTCCTCTTGCCCCTCCCCTGCGTCCCCAGCCTGCAGTTTACTGTGCACCAGGCCCTCCCGTCTCTGCTTCTATAATGTCTCCCGATCCTTCATTCCTCCGCTGTGGGTGGAGTCCTCCTCGTGGCCTCTTGGTGAACAGCATCTGCAAGAACTGCCGGTGTCTCAGCCTGGCCTCTGGGCTTCACCCGTTTGTGGCCGGCATCACCTGTCTGGCATCCTTTCCTTTTTCCTCTGGCAGTGGCAGTCCAGTTCTTTTTAGAGAAAGGCCTGTTACCTTCTCTTGGCCCCTGTGGGTCCTCCAGCACTGGGCGCGGGACCTGGTTCTGACCACTCAGTATATCGCGCTCTCCAGCAACCATGATTCAGGAATGGGCTCGTGACCCCAGTGGAGCAGTCGGAACCAGTGGGGTTCTATTCTGGGGCTTTTGTGGGAAGCCCTGGGGGTAGGATGTGCTCCTTTTCTGGTGGAGTTGCTGAAGGGACTGGATGGAAGCACAGAAGTGCTAGTGGTCATCTTGCCACATGATGGGCTGAAAGCTGAGCTGAGAGGTGCAGAGAGTGGGCCCTGCTCACACCACACTGAATGCCCCCAGGCCTGAATCCGACACACCTGGGGGTGTTCCCATACGTCAGTTTGCTTAAGCCAGTGTGATGGGGCTTTCTGTCACCTATAACTGAAAACGTCCCGACACGTGTGGTTTCACGCCAACCTCCTCACTGCCATCATTTCGTTCTCAACAATCCTTAGCCTTTTCCTGCCAGAGGAGACATGCAAGGTGACCTGCCCGTTTGCAACATTCTCTCATTCTTGATGTGTTGGGTACCAGGCCACACTGTTCTCTTTCCCACAAGTAAGAATCTCAGGGTGTTAGTGGGAGAGACATTCACAGAGGGCTAACCTTGAGTCCTTGCTAATCAAGAAAAGTACATCATTCACAAACTTCAGTACTTTAAGAAACAGATTCCATGCATACCTCATGACATGCCATGACTGAACATCGTGTTTCTAAACATGAACCTGACTGTGTCATCCTCACCATCAAGACCTCCCTAGGAGCACTGGGAGCTAGCTGAGAGGCACTTTCCACCACCCAAGGCCATGTCAGTGCTCCATTCCTGACCTACAACATTCCAGGGATTTTATTTTGTTTTGCTCTTTTTCAGAATAAATGCTTTATTTACATCAACTTTCTTGTTGCTGCTAGGTACAGAAATGCAGTTTAATACATGATCATGTTATAGGAATGAACCTCTGTGCGTATTTCTTTTTTTTTAAAATTGAAGTACAGTCGATTTACAATGTTGTGTTAATTTCTGGTGTACATCATAATGATTATGTTTTATATATATATGTTATATATATATATATTATGTTATATATATATATATATTCCTTTTCATATTTTTCAAAGGTATTGAATATAGTTCCATATGCTATATAGTAGGACCTTGTTTACCTATTTTATATATAGTAGTTAGTATCTGCAAATCCTGAACTCCCAATTTATCCCTCCACCCCCTCCTTTCCCCCTAGCAACCATAAGTTTGTTTTCTATGTCTGTGAGTCTGTTTCTGTTTTGTAAATAAGTTCATTTGTGTCATTGTTTCAGATTCCACATGTAAGTGATAGCACATGGTATTTTTCTTTCTCTTTCTGGCTTCCTTCACTTAGTATGACGATCTCCAGGTCCATCCATGTTGCTGTAAATCATTCCTGGTATTGTAAAGGGAAATACAGCAGAAGACCTATTTTTTTGGAAACAGAAACATGGACCTTGGAAAAGAGAACACAGCTCAGACATTCATTCACTTACTCATACATTCATTCCTTCATTCCTTCTCGAGTGCCTGCTCTCTGCCAGACACTGCTTTAGATACTCAGGAAATCAGCCATAAGATCCCTGCTTTCAAGGTGCCCATGATCCAGGAGGGAAAGACAGAACATACACAGAAAACAAAGAACTTACGGACAGTGGTAAGTACTCTGCAGAGAGTTCTTAGAAATAATGTGATGGTGACGTAAGAGCTACTTTCAATGAGATAATCAAGAAAGTCTCTTTGAGGAGAGGATATCTAAGCTGAGATCTTCACATCAAGAAATAGCAACGGTAATGAGTATCAATGAAAACAGAAGTGGAGGCTCATTGACTACCTGTGACATTCTATGTTCACTGCAAAGTAATTTTTAAATTATTCAGTTATCATTTAAAAATTATATTCTCCCTCAAAATACTCCTTTTTGAAAGATCTTAAATTTCATTGAAAAGTACAACATTTCACTTACCAACATGAAAACAAAACTCTGTGATGGTTTTACAATTTTTTTTAATGGAGGTACTGGGGATTGAATGATGGTTTTATAATGGAAAAAATTCTTCTTCTCCCTACTTGGGACGATTCAGGGGTAGAGATGAACATGAGTTGAGAACTCCAAACATCTCCAAAAAAGAGGGAGGAAAAGTTACCTGTGAGTCTAGATCAAATAGTAAAAGGAATTTCAATCCCAAGGAATACTTTTTATAAAGTGGAATAAAGAACAAAACTGTAGCAATGCAGTTTTTTGAAGTAAAGATGAAGCAATGTTGTGATAGCTTATGGATAAATGCCAAATGCCATTCTCTGCCTTTAACGAGAGAATCCAAAGGAGGAAAAACAGAATGAAGGAGGTTCACAGGGCATTATTTGGAGTTGGAAGGCTCGTAGAGGTGCCCTGAGCCTGTCCGTTAGGTAAGGCCAACCCTGAGACCTGGGAAGGAACAGTATGCAAATACGGCCAAGAGGACTGAGAATCTGGTCCTTCACCGGCATTAACAGACACTAATGGCCCATCTGCCTGGGCAGGTGGGTGAAGTTTCTCCTGAGGTGGTTGTGTTGGGGTGATAGGTTCTGCTGGGTCGCTGTCCAACGTTAACGTCATGGTGAGAATCAAGGTGTTTTGAGCTGAACTGTTCCTTCAGGAGCTGATCAAGCAGAGTGGTTAAGTCTCCTAGCTTTGGAGTTAGAACAGACTTGGGTTTGAATTGAGGCTCCATTCCAACACTAACTAACCAGTCATGACATTGGCAAGAAACTTCCCCTCTCCTAGATGTGGAGAAATCTGGAGCTCGTGCCCGCTTCGTAGGATTGTCAGGGTCCCATAAGAGGGCTAATGCTGGCAAAGATCCTAAGACCGGGTACCTGCAAATACTGGTAAATCATAGCAAGGTTGATGATGGAGCAAGAGCAGCTCCACTGTGATGGATTATAAAGCAGAAGTTAGTGCCCCAGAAAGAGTATGCCAAAGGCAAGATGAATTTGATCCCCTGGAGGGGCTCAAAGTAGCTCACAACCATAGACACAGGCCAGGGCAATCAGGAAATTGCGTGTATGTCTGCCTGGGTTTCACATCACAGATCTATCGCATTGTAACATCTTTACTCCCTCTCTTTCTCTGAGCAATAGTCTTGTTAAAAAAAAAAAAGCAACAAGATTAAGACATATTTTGCAAAGTGGCTTCATTATTTTTGCAGTTAATTACTGGTGCTATCATCTTCTTCAAGGCAAACTATCCTTTTTCTGCATAGAATGAAGCATAACAGCCCCCACCACATACAGGCAGGCCCCACCACACACACACCCACAAACACAGAAAACCAGGGTTGGGGGAAGTGATGTGTTTCTGAAAGCAGAAAAAAAATCTTCCTGAGACAGAAAGAAAAAGGAATCAATTTTGGCTCTACGTGTCACATACATACATAAATAAGGCGCTATCAAATGTTTAAGACGGGTCTACTCTGATTTACAATCCATCAAATTCTGCTATCAAAACATTTAGAGACGCTGTGAGACTACGGGGACTTATTGTATCGACAATTCCTGGTGTAACCTTTTCATTTCGCTCCTGTGGGTGATTTTGCGCACACTTCATCTTCTCGGAGACGAGAGAGAAGCGAGATCTTTCTGTTCCCCAGGCACGGATCAGGGCGAGACAGGGCTTTTCAGCAGATCCTTAGATTCTGTCTGTCAGATCCCCCTCCATTCTAGCCCCCACCCCTCCCTCCAGCCCATCCTTTGCATCCCCCAGCCCACAGCTTTTGCTTGAACCCCTTTCATCTCTACCTCGAAGAGACTTCCCTTCATCTCAAAGCCTGGGATAAAGGCTGAAGGTTTCCTCGTATTCTCTGATAGAATGTCCTCCACAAAGCCATTCATCCAAGCCAGTTAAATCCCAGACAGAAATGACACAGATTTAAGGTACATCCAGGGGCTGTATTTCCGCATCTCTCTGCACTGGACCCAGAGTATCACGGGCTGAATAACAGCCCCAAGGATATCCAGGTCCTAATCCCTGGAACCTCTGAATGTGACCTTATATGGCAAGAGGGACTGCGATGTGATTAATTTAAAGCTAGCAAGATGCAGAGATTAAGCAAGTGAGCCCCAAATCTAATCACAGGTGCCCTTATAGAGGGAGGTCTGACTACAGATGAGGAGGGGCAATATGATGATGGAGCAGAGCCTGGAGTGAGGTGCTCTGAAGACAGAAGAGGGGAACCACAAGCCAAGGCCTGCAGGCAGCCACCAGAATCTGCAAAAGACAAGGAGGCTACAGAAGAATCCGGCCCTGCCAGCACCTTGACTTTAGCCTTAAGGATCCAATCGTTGGCTTCTGACCTCTAGAACGTCAGAGAATAAACCTGTGTTGTTTTGAGCCAACCCCTTTGTGATGACCTGTTGCCGCAGACAGAGGCTGGCACTCCAGGGACGAGCTGAGCTGGGTGTGCCACCTGAGGATTTCCTGTCACCCCACGCCCCCTCCTGGGTCAGCTGCTCCCTGCTTCTCCTGGGAGAGTAATGAGCTGGAGACCACGGCTCTGTTGGACTCTGATCCACAAGGCCAGGATCCACTGCCTTCAGTTTCCATAAAATCGCCACCGTTAGTGTGATTACCTCCGCTTGCGATGACCATGTTCTAAATGACAGTCTTCAGAGAGGAACACGGGAGCTTGCAAAGATGCACCCAGCACGGCCTGCTGCTCTCCCTCCAGCTCAGGTTCACGGTCCCCCTCCTCATTTCCACGGCTACCACCCTGACCCAGGTCAGCACCGTCTCTCACCTGGGCCTCTGCAATCACCTCCTGCCTGGTCTCCCAGCTTCCCCTTCATGCCCACCTTCCTCAACTCACTAATCCTCCAGAAAGATCTTCTAAATCATAAACTGCGTCTGCCGACGTAACCTGATGCTCAGACTCCACGCCAGGCCGACTGCATGAGAACCTTGGGGCGGGGACCAGGCTGTGGTGTCTTTCCAAGCTCCCCAGGTGATGCCGATGGAACTGCCTGGAGTGGGTGATGACAGGGGGCATCTCTGACCCACACCCTCAGCTGTGCCCCCATGTTTAGAACACCTGCTCTTGGAGGTGGAGGGCCTTACCCTGAGTGTGTTAAAGCTGAGCTGTCTGTAGCGTGGCCTAACATTTCCCCCTCACGTCCCAGGCTGTGGTAAGGCTCACATGAGAAGACGAGTACAAAGGGACAGAACTGCTTTCTCCCCTCCCTTCCCCTCTTCTCTCTGTCCCCCTTCCCTTCCCCCTCCCTCAGCTTTCCATCCCTCTTTTAAAGGTCTCATAAAGGATGAATGTCTGGTGGTAGCTCACTAAATGGCTGTAGGTTCCTCCCCGGGCCCGAAACATGAACTTCAATTCAGCCTCTCCCATACAGCCAGGAGTGCACAACTCTTACAGAAATGCCCCTGGCTCCCAGGGTTGCAGGCACAGAGAGCCTTGCATGGCTGCACCCCAACACAAGTAAACAGCTTCCTTTAGTCAGGCAGGGCGAGAGCCAGTATTCCTGGACAACTGTGGGCCACAGACCACAAGCCTGCATCTGGGCTTGTCCAGCCCCACTCATTTTACAAGTAGGAAACTGAGGCTTAGAGACATATCACTGCCCATGGAGAGCACCAGGGGGCTCTTGACAAGTGGCCTCCGGCAGCCACTGGCAAGGCCTGCCCCACCTGGGCCTGGAACAGCTCTCAGACCAGGGAGGGACCCCTGATAACACCGAGGACCAGCTTTGGGCTGAAAGGGTGAGGATTCTGGTTGGCCTCGCCGATGTGATGTCTTGGTGGACAGACCGAGGACTGGGCGGGACTCCCCCCCACCGCCACTTTTGCTCTCAGCACACAAACCTGGCAACGTCCTGAGTCTCCGCACCCCCAACACATCTGGGAGGTGGAGGGAAAGTGGGACGGGAGGGTGTGTTTTGGGATCACCTTCACCACGGGGGGCAAGATTCTTACCAAGTCAGTCCCCGTGTGGAAGGGCTCTAGAGAAGTATGACTTTTTTTTTTTTTTAACAATTTAAGCTTGAGAAAGAACCTGGAGAGGGTCCCTGTGCTTCCAGAATTCCTCTTTCACATTTTCTGAGCTACTTTGCAAACTGCCGCTCTTTGGCAGAGAATTACCAGTCTGCTTGCTTGTTTTTGCCAATAGCCCTCTCCGTCTCCTCCACACCAATAATGACCGTCAGGATGCTGCTGGAGATGAGCCTCCCCCAGGTCCGGAATGTGCATTATGGTACCCAGAACATTTTTACGCACATCATCGCGTGGGAGCTCTTCATCCTGGGGAGGCAGAGTGGGAAGCGCTGTAGCCTCCATTTCCCCGTGAGGCCACGGGGGCCGAGAAGAGGTTTGTATGGTGATCTGCATCAGAACCTTCCTTACACCAGCTCCCTGCTGTTACCTTCCTGTTGTACTAACAGGAGATATGGCATCGAGCTGGCTTGCTGAACTGAAGTAGGAGCCCAAGCCTGACCCTTCCTTTGCCTTTGTCGTTTCCCTTTTTGGGGGGAATACAACCTTGGTTAATTATAACCAACCACACCGCATCCCCAGTTTCCTACGGAGTTTGCTCTATTTTGGCAATTGCTGTTCTCTGCGCATCCATGTGAGAAAGAGTATGAGTTACCGGTACATGAAGACAGGAAACAAAATAATACTGAGTGGATTTTTAAATTTTTCAGACACTAGGGGCCTGTCTTTGTGACTCTTTGTCCTCTTCCAGAGGAATTTCCAGATGCCAGTCTTAATCCTCCAACGTGCTGTGACCCTGGGTACGGGAGCTTGGTCAAAATATTAAAAATATGTGCCAGTGAATATCAAGAAGCAAAACTATATACAAGTGAGAAATGGGGTTACTTCTTGGCTGACTGAATGGGTCAGAATGGTCACCGAGCACTGGCTGATGAAGTATCAGTGGCTTATGGGGGAAGAAATTTTAAAAAATCAGTATGTTCCATGTCACATGAGTGGTATTAGAAAGAAGAATGTTATAACAGTATCTTGTTGACATAGAAAACAAACTTATGGTTATCAAGGGGAAGGGGGTGGGAAGGGATAAACTGGGAGTTCAAGATTTGCAGATACTGACTGGTATATATAAAATAGGTAAGCAAGTTTATACTGTATAGCACAGGGAATTATATTTGATATTTTGTAGTAGCTTACAGTGAGAAAGAATATGAAAATGAATATATGTATATTCATGTATGACTGAAGCATTGTGCTGTGCACCAGAAACTGACACAACATTGTAAACTGACTATACTTCAATAAAAAAAAATACAGAAAACAAACAAACAACATCTTGTCTGTGGGAGAGAGCAGTTCAGAGGCAAAAGGATATTTCAGTTTAATAACAGATTATTCCTCAGAAGGTTGTCGTGAGAATCAAATAATATGATCCATCGAAGAAAAGCGTAATACAACTTGGTAAACAGAAGGTAATCCATGGATGCTAACCAACAAGAGAAGGAAAGTACCAATGGCAACAGCGGTAACAATAATAATAGGGCATCCTATCTTTTTTGCAAAGCCAACTTGTCCCAAGCCAAGATGATCACCTGGCTTCCTGCAAGTAGGATGGTATGAGGCCAGGCTTTGGCCCCAGTCCATCTCTGCTCACCAGCTGCTATGTGTTGATTTTCATCTCTTCCCAAAATATAAGTTGAAGTCCTAACCCCAAATACCTTAGCACGAGAGTGGGCTTGGAAACAGGGTCTTCACTAAGGTAATCAAGGAAAAAATGAGCTCATTAGGGTGGACCCCTCTTCAGTACGACTGGTGTTTTTATAAAAAGAGGAAATTGGGATGCAGAGATAGATTGGCACTGTGCGAGGGAAGATGACATGAAGTGGTGCAGGGAAAAGATGACTATGGACAAGCCGAGTCATGCCCGAGGCTAGCAGAAACCAGGAGACAGGTCTGTGCCTTCAGAGACAGCATGGCCTCGCCAATACCCGGATTTAGACTTCTGGCCTCCACAACTGGGAGACAACAAGTTTCTGTTGTTTTGAGCCACCCACTTTGGTAATGGCAGCCCAAGGCAACTCATACACCACCCAAAGCAGAGAAAGAGAGACATTCAGCCAGTCCCCAGCTGTTCTAGCCCCATCATTTCAAGTCATCTGGGCCGCGGCTCCCAGACGGCATGGAACAGAGACAAGCCCAAAATGTTACACTCTGTTTGAACTTCTCACTCACAGAACTGTGAGATATAATAGATTTCTGTTGGAAATCCCTGGGTTTTGGTGCAGTTTTTAGGCAGCAATAGTTCACCAGCACAGAGGCAGACCCAAGATTACAACCAAGAGTGTGAGAAGATGCCTACACCTTGACGTGAAGACCGACAAGTCACAGTAAGCATGAATGAAGGACACTGAGGAAGGCCTGAGGTTGAGGGGGCTCCACGCCTGATGGGCCGCCGGGCTGGCTCTGCCAGCAGGATGAGAGACACACCCCACCCCCTCGGCAGCCCCCAACAGCCCCCGGGGCAGGTGGCAGAGTGACTTGAAGGCAAGAGAAGCTCTTTCTGCTACACAGCACTGCTACTGAGAGCTCTGTGCTGGCCGCTGTGCTCGGAGCTTCACTGTTACTGCTAAACTTCACAAAATCTTGAAAGTAGGTGTTTTACAAATATGGAAAGTGCAGCTCAGACGCTCACAGAGAACTCAGGATAACATGCTCAAGGACCAGAGCTAGTCCAAGGCAGAACTGGGGTTCAAACTGAGTTCCAAGGCTTGGGTTTTTGAAGGAACCCAAGGGAGTTCAAGCTGGGGTGACGTGACACTGGAAGAGGGAGGGGAGAGGGAACAGGAGGCAGGGCTTTAAAACAAATAAACAAAACAGTCCAGTTATTCAAAGGTGCCCCTTGAAACGACTGCCACATCGTCCATTTGGCCAACACGGAAGGTGCAGCCACCATCCTAGAAATCTCAAGCAGCCTCTCCGAGTTCCGTGGGAGCGATGGCTGTGAAAACGGTCTGCAAAGAGTTTTCTGCAGGACTGAGAGACTGAGGCTGTGTGAGCCCTAACACCTGCTGATTGGGTAAGTGGATATATTTAGTGGTGGAACAGTTTTTCTTCCAGTTTCGTAACACTTGAAAAAAAAAATCCTGCTTGTCCTATTTTTTTTTTTCCTTTTCTTTTCTCTCTCTCTCTTTTTTTTTTATTCAAGAGCTCGCAAGGGATGTTGCCATTCTTTCCATAGCAACATGCTAGGATACTGACTGCTTTGCTGGGAGGTCTAAGCAGGATCCGGGAGGCAGGAGAAGAAGTTGCCAGGTTGGGACAGGGAAGAAACTGCTGAAACTCTAACACCCAAAAGGAAGGCAGGAAAGGCCTTGAGCCACTCAGGTTCTCAGAGCTACAAGTGTCACCCCAGCCCTGCTCCTCTCCTGCACTGAGGAGCGTGTCCTGCATGTTCGGGGCGGGTTCCGCAGGCCCTTGTTTATTTGTTCCCCAGTGCATCCGGATTCTGACGGTTGTTTGTTCTTTAGGAAGTGCTCCCTTTCTTCAACTCTTTCTCCATCCTTCCGATGACGGTAGGGAGGCAGCTTCAACAAGGTGACAGCCTGTCTTCAACACTTCTTGCTAACATTAACTCAGTTCTCCTTTGAGGGAAGGTGGATCCAGACATCAGGGGAGGGGCAGAGGAGGTTGTGGGGAAAGCAGCCTGCGCTGGAGGGCGCAGTGTCCTCACTTACACACACACATGCCACGACGGCCTAGTGCGGGGCACATTTTTACCTCCACTTCCCTCAGGGAACTCTGGATCTGAAGCCAAGAACTGAAGGTGCCAGGCCTAAACTCTAAAGGCAGAGCTGGATGCAAACTTGGTGTCATATACCGTGTTCGGTATTGTCCGGGGAGCCTGCGTGGAGCTCGGCCACCTCGGCCCGTAGACAGAGAAGCCGGCACCTCCTATCAAGGGCGACAACTGTTAAGCAGACCCAGTCTGCCCTTGTTCTTTCCAACACGACCTTCTGCCTCTCATTTCTATTCTCTGAGGGGCTGCTGTGGCGCTGAAGAGCGCGTAGGAGGGGGAGTGCCTGGGAGTCATTAAAAAATAATACTTTTGAAGAATATATAAGGACGTGGGAACATATTCATAAAATGTTAAGTAAAAATGAAGCTACAATGTACTGTAGGACGCCATTTATGTGATGTCTGGAACAGGCAAAATTAGAGAAAAACCAGTGGTTTGCAGGGGCTGGGGCGGGGGGAGCACAAGGGAATTTTTGGGGGGTGGGTGATAGAATTGTTCTATATCTTGATTTTGGTGATGGTTACTCAACTACATGGGTTTACGAAAACTCACAGAACTGTTCACTAAAAGGCATGAATATCACTGTATGCCAAGTACCTTAATTTTTTAAATAAAAGCCAAAAAATCTGCAGCTACCTGTTAGTATATACGATAGAACACCAATTTCGTGTAAACCACAAACATTTGTAAAAACATGCAGATGATGTTAACGCTGGCTACCTCTGGGCTTTGGAATTATTCATGATTTTTATTTTCTGCTCTATATATTTTCAACAAGTTTTTTTCTGGTTTTCAGTCTTTATTCTCTATATTTCAAACTGCTCCAGTTCTGAGTTTCATTTCTTTTCCTTTTTGCAGCCTGTTTTATTTTTTAATTTATTTTTGTTTTGAAGTACAGTCAGTCTACAATGTGGTGTCAATTTCTGGTGTACAGCATAATGCTTCAGTCATTCATATACATATATATGTTCCTTTTCATATTCTTTTTCATTATAGGTTACTACAAGATTTTGGATATAGTTCCCTGTGCTGTACAGAAGAAATCTGTTGTATACCTATTTTACATATAGTAGTTAGTATTTATTTTCAAGAACTTCTATAATAACCCATATTGTTATCTTTAGAACCAGAGGGGTGGTTTTATTTTAGCCATGGTTGAAAGAGTTTTGGAGTCAAGCTCCAGTTCTTAGAAGCTGTGTGACTTGGAGCGAGAGGGGCCATAAACCTCTGAATCCAGTCTTCTCATCTGTAAAATGGGATAACACCATTTACCTCTGAGGTTTGTTACTATGACTAAATGGGATAACAGGTGTAGAAGTGCCTTAAAAATTGGAAGATGCAGATCAACTAGTAATTACTGCCATCCTCTCATCTCTGAGAATTACTTTCATTTCTTCACCCAGTGATTTCCAAGCAAGACATCATCACACATTCATGCTAGTAAGAGCTTGAAGCTAGCACATGACTTATTAAAAAGAAAAAGGAGTGCCTAGTAGGTAGTGAGTACTCAATAAATACACGCAGAATGAGTAAGTGCCAAGCTGTCCTCCATGCGTTGTACCAGGAGAAACAGACAGAGGGCCAGTAGCTTGCTCGCACGCCGCAATCCCGCAAATCTTTGAAACTGTTGATCATACGCTGTGTACTGATTATGAACCCAGCAGACTCCTCCATCTAATGGCACAATTGAGGACATTTGAGATGTACATCCCAAGAAGCTAACCACCTAAGTAGGGAGAGGTAAGTTATAGATGCAAAGGTGTCACAGGTGATAAGGAAAAGAACTTGGTGGCGGGGAGGGGGGCTTTCCTGGCTATATGGGACTACAGCTGAACCTTGAAAAAAAGGGAAGCATGGATGCTACAAAACGAGGCAGAAGGATGTTCCAGATGGGAGGACAGTTTGGGCCAGGGGTTGGCAAACTATGCTCTACCTCTTGCTTTTACAAATAAAGCTTTACTGGGACACAGACAGCCAGGCCCATGTTTGCTTTTATGCTTCCACGGTGGAGTTGAGTAGTTGCAACAGAGAGCTTTTGGTCTGCACAGCCTAAAACACTGACTACCTGCCCCTCTACAGAAAAGGCTGGCTGACCCCTGGTCTGGGCTGAGACACAGAGGCCTGAACACACCGCAGCATCTGCTGAGGATCAGGTGAGAAGGGATCTGGGTGTAACAGAGGAGGTGAGGCGGGAGGCAAGGAGAGACGGGACAGGTTAGAGGCTGGGGGCGGTGGAGGTGGTGAGGAGGCAGATGCCAGGACTGATGTTCTTGTTTCCAAGGTAGCAAAACAGCATTGCTGAATTTGCCAGGGATGTTCTGGGGTCTGGACCAGCTGACAGCCAGTCCTGGAGGGGCCTGGTGATGACCCTGCAGCCAGGACTGCAACAGAGAGAGTGGACAGCAGTGGCTCTGACATCCCGTGCGGGGCGGAAGAGGCCTAGAGGGCTGTGAAGACGAGCCGCACCCTCCGCTGGCACCCACCCACACCCCAGGTAGCTTCGGCTCTTTCACACATTTGGATGCCATCCACTGAGCTTGCGGGTGTTGGAGCAGGAAGAGCTGGCTTCTACAAGAACAGCAAGGGCTGTCAGGGAATAAAAGACATTAGTCAGCCTTCAGCTTTGTTCTTTCCTCTCTCGTTCATTCATTTTAAACACCTTGAATGAACATACTCCCTCAGTCTCCAATTCAGCTCCCATGTTCCTGAATTTAGCTCCCGGCCTCCTGTCTCTCCGTGAGAACTGTGCTCAAAATTAACAATTTCTTAATCACGTTAGGTTCTGCTTTTGTCCTCGGGGCCGATGTCAGTGCCTGGTATGCAGGGATGCCTAATAAAAATGTTGGTTGAAACACTGAAATGACAAAGGTGGGCAGGACACAGTTTCTGACTTGGGAACTGTGTCATTCCTGTGTCTCAGTTGCCTCATCTGCAAAATGGGGAGGGTGGTGGCACTTACTTCATACGAGTGTGAGGATTAAATGAGTTGAAGAAGAGTTGTTTAGAACAGTGCCTGAGTCAAGGCAAGAGCTCAGTAGATTACTGTAAAGCTACAGTAATCATAACAGTATGGTACTGGCACAAAAAGAGACACGTAGATCAATGGAACAGGATAGAAAGTCCAGAAATAAACTGACGCACTTATGGTCAATTAATCTATGACAAAGGAGGCAAGAACATACAATGGGGAAAAGACAGTCTCTTCAATAAGTGGTGCTGGGAAAACTGGACAGCTACCTGTAAAACAATGAAGTTAGAACATTCTCTAACACTATATACAAAAATAAAATCAAAACAGATGTAACACCTAAATGTAAGATCGGAAACCATAAAACTCCTAGAAGAAAATGTAGGCAGACAACCCTCTGACATAAACTGAGTAATATTCTTTTGGATCTGTCTCCTAAAGCAAAGGAAACAAAAGGGAAAATAAACAAATGGGACCTAATTAAGCTTAAAAGCTTTTGCACAGTAAAGGAAACCACTGGCAAAACAAAAAGACAACCTACTAGATAGGAGAAAACATTTGCAAATGATATGGCTGATAAGGGGTTAATATCCAAAGTATATAAACAGCTTAGACAACTCAACACACACACACACACACAAAATCCCTCAAACAACCCAATTAAAAAGTGGAGAGAAAACCTGAATACACTTTTTTCCAAAGAAGACATACAGATGGCCAACAGGTACATGAAAAGATGCTCAACATCATTAATCATCAGAGAAATGCAAATTAAAAGCACAGTGAGACATCACCTCACACCTGACAGAATGGCTATGCTCAAAAAGAACAAATAACTAATGTTGGTGAGGTTGTGGGGAAAAGGGAACCCTCATTCACTGTCGGTGGGAATATAAACTGGGGCAGCCACTGTGGAAAACAGTACGGAGGTTTCTCATAAAACTAAAAATAGGTAATGGATTAAGAGTACAAACTATTAGGTATAAAATAAGCTACAATGACATATTGTACAACATGGGGGATACAGCCAAAGTTTTATAATAACTATAAATCAAGCATAAACTTTAAAAATTGTGAGTCACTATACTGTACACTTGTTAACATATACTATTGTACAGCAACCTCAATAGAAGAAACAACAACAACAAAAAAACAGAACTACCACATGACCCAGCAATTCCACCCCTGGGTCTGTATCTGAGAAAAACAAAAACACTTATTCAAAAAGATACAGTTACCCCAATGTTCACAGCAGCATTATTTACAATAGCCAAGACATGGAAGCAACCTAAATGTCCATCAACAGATGACTGGATAAAGAAGATGTGGTATATATGTATATGTCTGTGTATATATATATTTATATACACACAATGGAATACTACTCAGCTATAAAAAATAACAACATTTTGCCATTTGTAACAACATGGATAGATGTTGGAAGTATTATGCTTAATGAAGTAAGTCAAACAGAGGAAGACCAGCACTGTGTAATATCACTTATATGTGAAATCTAAAAAATACAACAAACTAGTGAATATAACAAAACAAAAGCAGGCTCACAGATGTAGAGGACAAGCTAGTGGTTATCAGTGGAGAGAGGGAAGGGGGGAGGAGCAAGATGGGGGTAGGGGATTGAGAGGTACAAACTACTAAGTATTAAATAAATAAGCTACAAGGACATACTGCACCACACAGGGACATAGCCAATATTTAAAAATTGTGAATCACCATGCTGTACACTTGAAACCTACATAATATTGTACATCAACTCAATTAAAAAAAAAAGAGAGCTTAGTAGACGTTAGCCATCACTTTTATTATTACAGCCTGAATGGGCCCAGGCAAGGGCAGCACAATCCTGAGAGTTGTGCAAGGCTAAAGAAAAGAAGAGATGGGATCATTTCCATTGAGGGGATCCAGAAAGCCTTCAGAGTGGAGGTATGGTTTGCAGTGCCTTTAGAGTCACGTATTTGGGAAGAATCCTAATGGCTTCACAAGGCAAAAACTGAACTGTAATTGATTACTGATGTCTGCTCTGGGCAAGGAAAGTACAATGGTGGTGTGCGTGCCTCCTCCACCTGTGTTCTTTATTTTAGGATTCAAACATGTCAGGACACATTTGGAATTCTGGCAGGACAGGCCTGCCAATAAATTTTTGAATTCTAAGCCTTAAGGGTTGTTTGGGAAGTAATGTGTCCTTAGGGAAGGCGCATACCCTGACTCGAGAACTTGCCTTAGTCATCAGAAGGAAATGCAATTTTGACTGCGGCCTGGTGCCTGATCTTCGTCAGATCATCCTCTGGCCCAGAGCCCAAGGATCCATGTCTAATTCTGAGAGGAGGGGACAAGTAAAAACTGACAGCGTTGTCTCAAGAAAAACCTCTGTGTGAAGCAGCCCTGCCAGGGTCTCATGATGGAACGGAACATGACAGGGTGGGGGCTGTAGCCTTCTGGTCACGGCAGAGTCCACTGCGGGCGTGGGCACAGTGCGGGTGGGGGCGCTGGTGGTTTGGGTGCTCTGTCAGACTCTGTGAGGCCTCACAAGAGCAAGAACAGGAGGAGGGTTCGTGGCGGCTCCTCAGAGTGAAGCATCCCTGCGATGTTCCCTGAGGACTCCCAGGAGTAGTTAGGGGACAGGAGGTGATCAGGGCCTGGAGGCCCCACCACACTGGGTGGGGACAAAGCCTCATGCGTAGTGACCCCAACGCGAGCCCAAGGCTGGGAGCCCTGAGAAACAGGTCACAGAGTGGTGCGTGGGATGAGTGCTCTGAGTGCACAGAGAAGGGAGGTGCTGGGGTCAGGGCAGAGGTGCTGGAAGGCTTCACGGAGACAAGGGCTGAGCCAGGTGAAGCTGTGGATGGGGATCTGGAAAAGGAAGGGCCCCCGGAACCAGGGGAGACGCGGGAGCAAAAGCACCGAGGCACGAAAGGCAGGCTGGGTCAGGGAAAGGCATGGATTTGGGTGGCGGGAGGTCAGGGGACCTGTGGTGGGAGATGAGGCTGGAGGGGAGCAGGGAGTGGAGAGAGCAGATCAGAAGGAACGCAAACATTAAAAGCAAGGACTTCGCTTTGTTCTTTGCTGCTTTCCCAGTTCCTAGGGACAGCAGCCAGCACAGAGGGAAATCTCCGTAAGGAATGGTTAAATGAGAGGACGGATGGACAGAAGGAAGAAATCAGGGTTGAGGGGAGGGCAGAAGCTCCCCTTCCTTTTATTGACAGCAGTAAGGGAAGGAAACCCTGGTTGGGCTTTTAAGGGAAAGGAAACCTGATGAGCAAGATTATGAGCAAATACAGCAAAGAAGAAGGGTGTGTGTGTGCAGGCATGCACATAAAGCAAAAGTGTAAGAGACGGGTTGTGTTCTCAGCCCCGAGCCTCAAAAAAAGTACCTCTAGGTTTAAAAGAGAAAGAGAAAGAGAAAGAAAGAAAAGCACCGGAGCCCCTCTCCACTGCATTGAAGTGAACAGCACAAAGCAAAGGGATGATTAGAGCCTTCCCAGGATGCAATGCAACTTCCTCCAGGCGCCAAGGGAGAAGGACCCCTCTTAACCTGGTCCCTGGGGCTCCCTGCTCAGCCTCCGCGGCTCAAAGGGACGTGGCTGGAGGATGCGCAAGCCAGGTCGCCCTGCCCAGCGGGGACACGGCCCAGAATGAGCCTCCTCTCCTTGTTCTAGCCTCGCTGCCCGTCTTTGGAGCCTTGCTGAGAAGGAGGAAAATGGGGCCAAAGCTGAGATGAAAGTGCCTGTAATCTCATAAAAGAGCCAGGCGGAGGCTCTGAAAGACACAGAGGAGCCAACACCTGCCATTTGCACTTCAAGGCAGGTGGTTTGAAACCCACCAAGGCAAGAGGCCTGTCTGTCCTTCCCAGCCAGTGCCTGGGCTCAGGGGAGCGATGGCCCCGGGGACCAGAGTGTGCTGGCCGGTCAGTCGTATCTCCCGTAGGCTGCAGGAGGACGAGGAGGAGAGGCTGGTGAACCACCAGAGCTCCCTGCTTGAAATCTGCATTTAGGAGAGCTGGCGACTTAAAAATCCACCACCTCCTTTCCTTGTCTGACACAAGGTTTATTTATCACTTTCTTTGGTTTTCAGACCACTGTACAATAGGGAAACACACCCGCTACCACTATCAAACCTTTTCCCAACGCCAAAATGCGACTCTGCTAGGAGTCTGCTTTAGGTGGGACATGAAAGGAGCCTTTCCTGCCTTTATTTGTGCTTCTGAGAAAGTCTGCAACCCTGCTGGAACCCAAGGCCTGGACCAGGTCCTATTAATCACCCATAACTGGGACAGGGAATGTTTCCCCGCAGCAGAAAGCCAAGAAAGCAAAAGCAGAAAGAGATGCACAATTTTCCAAACGAAATCCCCAAATGATCCATACAGGACCTCTGACAAATTTCTTACAAAGTCATTTTCTATTTTCCACAAAGGCTCTAGGGGGAGTACTCGGGGAAATCTCCAAGTTTGAAGAGAACACGTTGTCCTTTCAGGATGTGAATCACCACGACGGTGGGGGAAGCCGTGGAGGGCACAGGGAGCAGTAAAGTGGGGAGAAGGCTAAGTTCCCGGGCACAAACCCTCACGGCATCACTCAGTCACATTCACAGGATGGCGGGCTCTGTGCTGTCCACTGTAACTGGTGAGGCATCCATGTGGAGAGAGCCACTGAAGGGGAATCTGGGGACCTGAGTGCTCTTCCTGGTCTCGTTCCTAAAGGTGTCACTTTATTATCTATAAAGCATGGGGATTGGATGGGGGTAGCTCTCAGGGTTCAGCTCCAGGGCTCTGAGATGCTAACAGCTGTTCTGAGAAAGGTGAAGAAACAGCATCACGGAGAAGTGGGGTGGGGCTGGGGCCCAGAAGATGCTCGGTCACGGCTGCAGGGAACCAGACACGGCAGACCCAGCCTGGAAGTCAAAGAAGAAAGCAAGAGGCTCCCCTTGGGAATAACGTTAAAATATTTATGGCAGCTGGAATCATAGTAAAGACAGAGATGTGCCTCCCCAAAGCAGTTTCTCTGGGAATAACTGAATTGCAGACTCTGAACATCAGAAAAACCCAAGAGAGATGAAAAAGCTTGGGTAACAAAGCAATAGGGAGAAAACCACTTCTCCAGGAGCCAGCTGAAGTATCCGAAATAACCTGTAAGATTGATTAGCGACTCGAGGTCTGCTGTTGTACGAAAGGAAATTGGCTGCACGTTTTAATGAGTTGGGGTTTTGATAAGCGGTAGGTAAGATGCCAAGTGATGGGCCTGAAAGGGCAGGTCTCAGGACCCAGGGACAGGGTGGGCATTCTGCTCTGGCAGCAGCACGTAATGGGCTTGAAACTAGGCTAGGGCTGAACCGGGGCCTGAGGCATGGCTGAGAAATAGCCATAGGGCCCTTGTGCCTGTCAGTTGTAGGTAAGTGCCATCTGCTCGGGTGGCTGCCTGCTCTGCCCCATCCTCTGTCCACTTTGCCATGTGTGGTTATGGTGACCATGGCTAGTGGGATGCAAGTGCCTTTAGTGCCCTTCTGTTCCTCTGGTTTAATACATGCTGCCATCTTGGCCCTGGGCAGCCTGGCGGAGAGCTGGCTGCCGGGATCAGACGGCAGGATGAGGGCAGCCGATCCCCAGTGCTGTTTGCTGGCTTGCTTTCCTCCCTCCACAGTCTTCCCTGCATACCTCCAAGGCATCAAGAATTGAGCTGGGTGTGGAGACTATGCCAATGAGCAATCTTTTCTCCCTGGGTTCAAGGAGGAGGCAGATGAGACAATAGGCAGAGATGAGACAATGGATTAAGTTCTGTGAATGAAGGAAAAAGAAAGTACTGTAGAGGTTAGAGTGGGTAGGGTCTGTGGGGTGGAGATCAGGAAAGGCTTGCCCCAGGAGCCAGCTGAGCTCATTAACGCCATCATTATAGGACAGATTCACCCACAGACTTGGTGGAGCTTGCTGGGTTCTATGCATCCATCCCTCCTTTCTATCAATAATATATCTGAAATAAAGCAGTCACAAAAGAGCACATAGTGTATGACTCCATTTGTATGAAATGCCCAGAACAGGCAAATCTATAGAGATAGAAAGCAGATTAGTGGTTGCCTAGAGCCTGGGGGAAGGGAGGCATGGGGGCATGGCATTTCTCTTCAGGCTGATGGAAAATGTTCTAAAACTGTGCTGAGGGTTGCATGATGCTGGAATATAATAAAACTGCAGAATGGTACACTTCAATAGGAGAATTATACAGCATGTGAATTATATCTCAAAAAAGCTGGTATATTTGCACCTCTTCTTGGCTCCCACTAGACTAAGGTTCACAAGGGGCAAAGACCCCTTTCTTTCTTCTGCCACTGTCTTCTAAGGACCTGGCACAAAGTAGGTGCTTTCATATTTGCTAATGAATGAATATGCGACCTTAGGCAAACCCCTTAGGCTTTTTAAGCCTCAGTTTCTGCATCTGCAAAATGGACATAAGAATGCCTCTGCAAAGGGCTTGATTAGGAGACAAGGCACTGGAGGCTGCTGGCAGTCTGTAGCACACAGCGGGGCTGATTAAAGGGTAGTTTCTGGATTTGTGGTTCAGGGCCATTGACTTGGCTCCATGGAGGATCCCCACCACTGGGAATGCTGTTTTTTAGCCACCCACCCACCTCCCATCACACATCCATTCTTAGAGCCCAGTGGCCACGCTGTCACACAGAGCAGCCCGCGTGGAGCCAGGAGCCAGGCGGTTAGAGGCTGCCCTGTGCGAGAGCCCAGCCAGCAGGGGGCTGGTGAACACATTAGACTGCATTTGCTGTCTCTGTCTGGAGATGCCTCTGACAGCCTCTCCCAGACTGTCTGTCACTGCTGGTCAGGGTGACGCCAGCTCTGAGGCCACGCTGCATGCTAGCGGGACAGGCTGCAAAGGCACAATATTTTCAAAACAGTCGGCTGCGTGAGGGTCAAGGCATGACCACTGGAAGCCAGACCACCATCCTCATGAAGCCATTTTGCAAAAAACATGAAAAGGAACTTTCAGGCCCCCAGATACCTAGACCTCTGAGCCCAACCCCACCTCTTACTGACACTGGGGCCCAAAGCCCCAGCCAGGGGTCCTGGTGCACAGTTCCTCATGTGCAGCTGTCTTTCCAGCCCTTGGAGCCCTCAGTGGAGCCGCTCCCTCCTCCTGGAAGGCGGCTCACTCCCACCCTCCAGCTACTCTAAAACTTCCTCAGTAATTCCTCCATCTTTCAGGAATCAGTGAGAATGTACCTTCTCCAGGGAAGCCCACCTGATCTGTTTTAAGATGAGGTTAGGTCTCCATCATCTGGGTTTCGAGTTCCATCCTTTCCTTCCATTTGCAATGTTACATTTATGATTATCCGTCTGAAGTCAGTCCCCTCACCAGCCCCTGTGCTCCAGGAGGAGGAATCTGCATCTGCCTTGATTCCTGCAGTGTCCCCAGGGCTGAGCACACAGAAGACCTTTGGTAAGTATTTGCTCAGTAGAACAGTCCTGCTTATAGTCTCCTTTCTCTCCACTGCTTGCCTCTCTGCTGGATGGTGGCCTGTTCCTGTCCTGGCCCCCCCTGGACCCCATGAGGCCAGAGGGAGGAGGAGTGGAGGTAACACTTCAGGCTCTTCATGGAGAAGCCCCTGCTGTGGGAAGAGCAGGGGGATAGAAGAGGGAGGAGGAGGGGTGGGTATGTGTGTGACTGCATGAGGCAGGGAGGGGTTGAGGTGGTGAGGCTGGCCTGCTGGCCCCCTCCAACTCCATCCACCCCTACCCCACCCCTCACCTTGGCAAAGCCCCTCCATCCTCGGGCATCACTGGAGAAGGGGGACAATTTAAAAGTGGCAGAGATCCCATCAAGCAACGCTACAGTTGACTACAAGGGGCTAACACACTGGTTTGGGGGCATTTTGACCCAGAGTCACCATAAGAAATACATTTTACGTGGCAATCCTGTGTGTGTACACCTACATACAAAAACAAAGTGGACAAATGTAGGAGAAGGGGATTAAGAGGCACAAACTATTAGGTACACAATAAGCTACAAGGATATACTGTATAATACGGGAATATAGCCAGCATTTTATAATAACTATAAATGGAGCATAACCTTTAAAAATTGTGAATCACTTTTCTGCACACCTGTAACTTACATAATTAAAACAAAAAACAAAAAACAAAAACCCCTGCAAAGTGGACAAAATAATACCCTCCCTATGTTGGGTGTATTCTAGTACCTTCTATTGTTTTCTATTTCATTTCAAAAAAACTTTTCATCATGACTTACTAACAGGGACAGGCAGCCAGCTCAATGGGCGGGGCCTGGGCTCAGTGGGAGGGGCCTGAGCTCAGTGGGCGGGGCCTGAGCTCAGAAGAGGGTCCTGTGCTTGGGCTTTAACGCTCTGCAGTCACCGTCTTGAAAGTCTTAATACTTTTCCTTTGAACTTGTGTTTTGTAAGGAAGTCTGAAGGGACACATGGTCCTGCTTCCTGGGTTCTGGGCTACCATTCCCTGCCCCACCCGGCAGCCCTGTGAGGGTCTGCGCTCTCAGCAGTATCCCTGTGCCCGAGGGAGCGTGACATAAAATGTTCAAAAAAAAAAAAAAAAAAACAACCCACGACAGGTTGAGAGACTGCAGAAGGAAGGAAAAAGTTCGTTTCTTTTTGAACAAAGGGCCTTGCATTTTCATCTTACCCTGGGCCCCACAAATTACGTAGCCAGCCCTGCCTACTAGACCAATTTCACAACTCCTCGGTGAATTATGACTGGCAGCTTGAAAACACTGCCGTGCCCAGCAGAATGTGACAGCTGACCAAAACACAGGCTTTCCTCAGACAGACTGACGTTTAGATCCCAGTTCTATGGTTGGCGATGGGCTTTGGGCCAACATCTGTGTCCTCATCTACAAAACCAGGATGATGATAGGACTTACCCTTGGGGTGAGGACCGACTAAATAAAGAAATGTGCAAGGGCAGTGCCCTGAATTTAAGAAAGCTAGCAGTTATCATTATTTTTGGATCCCTCCAGTCTTTGGCCTGGCTCTGATTTTTTGCCACTTTGTTACTTCTCTGAGGAGTGAATTTCTGAGCTGGGTTTTGAGGAGCAAGTAGGAGTTTACCAGGCAAACAAGAAAGGGAAGGAGAACATTGGGCAGATAGGCTGCAGAGCAGAGGCTCAGAGGCGTGGTCTGTTCAAGGGAAGTGGGAGCAGACCAGTTTGAGAATGCGTACTTTGGGAGTGGGGATGTGAGCTACTGGGTGGGGAGGTTGGGGAGGTGCTGAGGTTGGATGGGGAAGGGCCTGCCGTGGGGTAGAGGCTCCTGGCAACCTGGACTCACCTGATAGCCAATGAAGGCAGGGAAGATTTTAAGCAGGCAAGAAGCATGATCAGACCTGTGCTTTGAAAAGATCACCCTGGCCATGGGGTAGAAGATAGGCGGTAGAGGGTAAAATCGAAGGCTTCTGGAAGAGGCCAGGTATGAGATGCGAGGCCCTGCATGAGAGAGTGAGAGTGGGGACGGGTCACCTAGGAGGTCAGTGTGAGTGTGGGAGGTGATGTGAGCAGAGGAAACAAGAGGAAGGCCAGGTCTGGGGAGCAGGAGGAGGATTCCTGGCCTGCACCTGGGAGGCGACTGAATAAGGATGAGTATTCAGTCTATTCTCAGAAACCTCCAGAGATGCAAAGTCTATACATTATCCTCAGAGCAATGAGTATTCACAAAGTTGTCCTATTTTTAACTAAATCTAACCCTTTTGGGCTACCGAGCCCGAATCAGATAAACTGCATTTAAACCACAACGCAGGTAAGGTCTAACTGCCACTGGCTCTGAGACACTGCTTCCTGGAACTAGGTGGAAGACATCTTAAATTAAGGAACAAGTTAGAACTAATGATATCTCTGGAAGGGAGAAAATCACAAAGGGAACCTGAAAAGGTGATGAATCCAGTGGCCCCTTGAGCGAGGCAAGCTTCCAGCTACCGCTGCAGTTCAGGTCGGCCTGGGAAGTGCGCTCAGATTAGAACAGACCAGGAGCCAACATCTCCTTTTGAAAGCAGGAACCGCCTCCTTTTTTGGGAAGGTGCAGATTCTCCCTCTGCTTTCTCACTTTGTAGTTATTACCCTAGCTGCAGCCATCACTGGCAAGCGGCATTTAAAGACCCCGAAAAATTAATTTGGAGCTGAAGTCTCTGACGCTTGAGCGCTGGTGAGGTGTGGGAGACGTACTTCTTACAGTTTTAGGTCAAACAAAAGGGAGGCCGGTTGTAAGGATTTTCCACCCAGACAGGGCTTGGAAGCTTACACAATGCTCCCACAACTCCCCGTCTCACTTGCGTTCACAGCAGCGCTGCAGGGTAGTCGGGGTAAGGACTGCCATCCCAGTTTTACCCACAGAGAACCCAAACCATCAGGGGGCTGTAGGGTCACAGGGCAGGTCTTCTGTGTCTTGCCACCTGCCCTCCCATCTTACTGTGTTACTCCGCATGACCCCTTAACTGTCTGGAGATCACATATTTGGGAAATGCAGCAATAGTCACTAGAATTAGTTTGGTTTGGATTAAAAAACCACACTGCACTTTGGTGGTGCTTGTCACATGCCCTTCACTGGGCTCGAGGCTGTGGGGGTGTGGTGTAAAGCTACCTCTTCTGAGTACTCACGGTCCAGGCACTTTATAGATCTCTGATTTCATTTAATCTTCCTGAGACCCTTATAACATGGGCGTCATTGAGAGGAAATGTCCTCTGACCTGACTTGGGGGCTCTGGGCAACTAAACAAAGAAGCCGGGGCAGCACTGACTTCCTGCTGATTGGGCACTTTCATGTAGCTTCACGTGTTTGAGTTCTCCAACACTCCTGGAGGTTTCCCATTTTGAGGAAACTGAGGTCCAGAGGGGTTTAAATAAGTTGATGACAGACCACTGGGATGGGGGAAGCCTTCATGCTCTGCCTCCTCTAGTTAAAACCAGTTTAATTTTTTAATTTCACAAGCAACGTTATGCTTGTTCTGAAAATCTAAATGACACAGGTGTGTTTAGAGGGAAATGATCTCTTACCTCTGCTTCTCTGTTTCCCACCCTGCCCCGCAGAAGTAACTGCTTTTGACGGTTTGATGTCTATCCTTTTCCTATGCACAAACACACCCACGCAGAAGATTGCTTTTCACAAAAGGAGTTGTACTAGATGCATCATTCAGCAACTTGGGTTATTCACTCAACCACGGATCACAGTTATCACTCCCCATCCACACGTAAAGAGTAATCCTTATCCTCTTGGACAGATTTCATTGTCTGAATGTAGCACAAACCACTCCCCTACCGACAGCCTCTTAGGTTGTCTTCAATTACTCATAAATTCTGCACCAAACATAATTGCAAATGTAACAGATCCCCGAGCTGTAAGCTCTCAGTAAACATTAGCTAAATTTTTAGCTTCCTTATCTAGCTTTATTTAACTGATGGCCTCCGTTCAATTCCTATTGCAACTGCTCATTTCCAAGAGTTGGAGTTAACTATGTCTCAGTTTCCTAACCGCTATGAAAACTGGTGCTGTTCACGGCCCTTGTGTTACGGGTACCTAATCCAATATTGAAACTGGGTTTAGATAGATAGTTTTTGAACACATACTACTTCCCCAAAATTCTGGGGCTCATTCTCTAACTTCAGCTCAGTTTTTGCAGGAAACAACATGCTGGTAGAAAGGCTTAGGTTTCTAAGAGAAGCTATAAAATTCCAGCCTAGCATAAAGAAAGGAGGAAGTTGCACAGCCTAACATTTCTGCTCTAAGTCAAATCATGTGATTCTCCTAATTCAAACAACAAGAAATTGAGAATGTCAGATTGTGTCCCTTCCCTCATCAGGTCCCCAGACCACTTCTCTGCCCTGAGCAGAAACCAAGTCATCCCTCTCTTCCATTTCATTAGTATCCTTGAGATTCATGCTGGGTTTCTTTATCAAAGTTCCCAGGCTCTGCTCTGCTTTTTTGTGATCCTTTTCCTTCAAGATGGGCAGCAGAGCAGACAAGAGTCTTAAGTTCTTTCTTCCTTTCTGATGTTCCAAGATTCCTTCTTTTATCATTTTCTTTCTGCCTAAAGAACTTCCTTCGGCCATTCCTTTAGGGTAGCTCTTTTGGCAACAAATTCTCTTAGTTTTCCTTCCTCGGGGAATGTCTTGATTTCCCTCTCATTCCTGAAGGATATTTTCCCTGGATATAGGATTCTGGGTTGACAGTTCTTTTAGAAACATTGTGCCACTTCCTTCTGGCCGCCATAGCGTCTCAGGAGAGATTCACTGCTGTTCAAATTGTTCTCCCCTGTAAATAAAGGGTCATCTTTCACTCTATGATTTCGAGTTTGTTTTTAGTATTCAGATGTCTCCATATGATGTATCTTGGTGTGGATTCTTTAAGATTTATACTATTTGGGATTCACTCAGCTTCTTGAATCTGTAGGTTTATGTCTTTTACCAAAACTGGGAAGGTTCCAGCCATATTTATTTAGTAGTTTTTCAGCCCCACTGTCTTTCTCTTCTCTGTCCAGGACTCTGATGACATGACTATTAAATCTTTTGTTATAGTCCCGTTGATCCCTGAGATTCTGTTCATTTCCCCCCCACCCCGTCTATTTTCTCTTTATTGTTCAGACTGGGTAATTTCTATTGTTCTATTTTCAAACTCATAGATTCTTTCCTCTGTTCCCTCCCTTCGGTCATGCAGCTCATCCAATGAGTTTTTAATTTCAGTTACTGTATTTTTCAGTCCTAAAATTTCCATGTGGTTCTTTTTGTCTTCTATTTCTTTGTTGAGACTTTCAATGGTTTTCATTTGTTTCTTGTTCATAATTGCTTATTGAAACATTTTTATGATGACTGCTTTAAATCTTTGTTAGATTCATTATAAGGTTTGTGTCATCTTGCTGCTGACATTTTTAGATTGTCTTTTTTCATTTAGTTGGGGATTTTCTTGGTATGAGTGACTTTTCCAAAAATTGAAATGTGGATGTTTGGGGATTATGCTATAAGAGTTTGCATCTCTCATGAAACCTTCTGTTTTAGCTGGGTTAGGGGAAAGGAGTACCACCTCACTAATGTCAGGTGGAAGTCCAGGCTCCCTACTTGGTCTTCATTAACACGTGAGCAAGGAATTTCCTCATTACTGCGCAGGGATGGGAGTTCCAGCTCTCCGCAAGGTTTCCACTGATGTCCCTAGCTGGGAAGGGCTAGGAGTGCCTGCTTGCTGCTCCCAGGTGGCCTCCACTGACATCAAGGAGGTGGGTGTGGCCACATTATGCTGAATGGCGGTGGTAAAAGTCTCCCCTCACTACTCAGCCTGCTCTGACACCACCCTGGGCAGGGGTGGGGTGGGAAGGGTGAGAGGGAGGTTGGGGTGCCCTGTTATAACCTGGCAGGATGGAAGCTGAGGCTCTTCATTCAGCCTTGGCTGGTGGGATGGGACCTGGGCCATAGTTCTTCCGTGGTGTTTGGCTCAAGTAGTGTGATTATTGTCTAAAGCTTTTCAGCTTCCTAGGCTGCCCCTTTCCTCATCCTTTGGCTGGAGAGAGAGAGCAAGCTTTATTGGCAGCTTTTTTTTGGGGGGGAGGGGTCTGTGCCCATTGGCATTTCTGAGTTGATGGCTTCTTCAGCTGCAAGCCTGACATGTATGAGGCAAAACAAACAAAACAAAAACACAATTTAAGAAAAACCCAGGGAACTCACCACCACGTCATTCCTTGGGTTATGAGATTCCCTAGATGGTCTGTCTTCTTCTTTGCGCCTTTCAGAGTCTTCTTGTGCTTGTTTTATACATAACACCCAGAGTTTTTAGCTGTACTTGGTAGGAGGAACAGAGGAAGTGTGTCTACGCCTTCTTCCCAGAAGTAGAAGTCCATCAACATTAGCAATTCTCACACCCTGCTCTTCCCAGGCCCATCCTATTTACCGTATTTACCCACTCCTGTCACTCTCCAGCCTTAGACACTTCTGTCCACCCAACATACAACTTCATCTTTGCAGCTTTCACAAAGATGATGAGGATGAGGAGGAGAGGGAGGGAAGCTAACCTAAGGAGACACCAGAGCAACATGTCGTTTCCCTCTCCAGAGTCTTTTCTACATCTCCGCCGTCTACAGACCAGAGTCCAAACTCCTTGGTCTGACAATGGACACTCTTCAGAGTCCTGGCCTCTGTCTTCCTTTTCACCCAGAGTCCCCTTCATTTGTGTGCCGAAGCTTATGTTCTGCCTGGCATGTCTGCCCTTCTCCCTCCATCTTTGCACACAGGACCCATTTCTCAACACCCGTTTTCTCCTGTAAGACCACCTTCCAGCTGAAACTGAAGCCCATCCCAGGCCTTGGCATTTATATTAGACATTGATCATTATGGAAGGTGTGCCATTTCCATCACCAGTTGGATTTTATAATCATTAAAGAGCTGGGTCATGCTTGATCTTTCTTTGTCTCATGGCCAAGCATAAGTATCTGATAAATACATCTTTTTGGAAATAGAGACTAAAGTCTCTTGCCTGTCAGTGAGAACCTAATGGCAGAACTCTGAGAATTAAATAAGAATCCAGCATCAAGTAGATAAGATTAGCCATGGGCAAAGTTATCTTAAGTGCAGATAAGACAGAAGCTGGAGTCTAGGAAGAATCTGGAGTGTCTGTACTAATCATGGAAGTTATAAATACATCTAAATAAAGTTAAGTTTAGAAGAGAGCTCGGAGAAGCAGGCACCCAACTAGGAGAGTCCTGGCCCAGGGAAAACCGGGGGGCCTGGAGGCAGGGGCAGCCCTGCTGTGGGACAGATGCCCAGTCTGAGGCCGTGCATTTGTGAATCCCAGAACCACCTTCCCCGAGTGGATTCTGCGCTCACCCAGGTGGCCTTGGGAATCCAACTTCCCATTTTACCTGCTGTACAAAGCTAGGGAAGTGACCCAAAGACGCAGTTGTCTGGGCCCTTGGCAGTCTTATTTTTCACTTATTGGTCTCTGGTTTCCTCTGAGTTTGGTTGGCAAAAATCCACTTTTAATATCAATACTTAAAAAAAATTAGTTAGTGCCTCCCATGTGCCAGACTGGACGGGCAGTACGTGGATCACCTCATTTCATCATTTCCATCATCCTGGGGGCAAGTACTGTGACTGTCCCATCTCATGGATGGACGAATTGAGGGTCAAAGAGATTGCTTTACGTGCTCAAGCTCAGAAGAGTCAGAGCTGGGATTTCAGTCCATGTCTCCTGACTGCAAGTTCCACCCTTCACCACTCGGCTCTCTAACGTAGCGCCTTATACGTGCCAGGCACTGTTCTAAGAGCCTCGCGTATATGAACGCCTATAACCCTCCAAAAAACCCCTTGAGGTAGGTACCGCTTCTACCACTAATTTACAGCTGAAGAAACAGGGGCACAGAGAGTTCATGTAACTTGCCCAGAGTCACACAGCTAGTGTGAAGGGAGCAGGATCTGAAGTCAGGCAGTGTGGGAGACGACCAGTACGTCATGCTGCCTCTTTTGAGGCATCATGCTTGCCTGATTCCTAACAGACCTAAACTGCTTGAGGGAAAGAAGTCCGTCTTATTCATTTTTGTATCCTTACCAGCTACGGTAGTGCCAGCGCACAGCAAGCCTGTGATTCATGTTGGATCATTTCCATTTCCCTGAAGGGCAGCCCACGAGCCCCCTGCCCTGGCCCAGCCGCATTCTGATTCCATGAAACCCCTTGAATTTGTAGCTGATCGAAAGGAGGTTTATGCTAGGCTGTAGGCTTCTCACTCTGTTTCATGCAGAATACAAATTCAAGGGCCATAGAGATATGAATAATTCTTAATGGAGCCCATTTTTCACATCTGGGGACCAGAGTCTTCAGGTAACTCAGTCCTAGCAGTGGGAAGCTAGCAGATCTCTTCTGACCACCATCTTCTGAGTCCAGTTGTGACTTGAAAGGTTTATCAACGTGGAATAAAGGTACCCATTTAGCCCAGTGGTTCTCAATGGTGGGTGATTTTGTCCTCCCGGAGGACATCTGGCAACATCTGAAGACGTTTTTGGTTGTCACAGTGGGGATGTGGTGGGGGTGGGCGCTACTAGTATCTAGTGGGTGGAGAGACCAGGGGTATTGCTAACACACCCACCGTGCCCGGGTGATCCATCACAACAAAGACCGCGCCCGCCCCGAACGTCAGCGGTGCTGAGGCTGAGAAATCCTGATTCACCAAGCAGCCCCCGAATCTGCATGTACAAGTGGTTTTAAAAGAGGAAGCACTGTTCAACAATTAAATTAGGTTTTATGAGACTTCATTCCCAGAAAGCAGGCATCCATCACTAGGGGAGGGGGGTAGAAGTGAGCATTCTATGCCAAAGCAAGACCATTTTTGTTGGGGGAGGTGGCGGAGGCAGGGGCGGCGCACATTCTGAGGCCTTGTTTTGAGAAGTGAGGTCTTAAGGACCCCCTGCCACAAACCTACCTGGGAAGCTTATTAAAATGCAAATTCCAGGGTCTCCCTCAAACCCATGGAATTAAGCTCCCTCTGGGAGAGTGTGAGGGATCTACATTTTCAAGACACCCCCAAGTGATTTGGATGCAGGCTGACATTTTTCTTCCATGCTTCCAGAAGTAGGGGAGATAAATTGGGGGGTGGGGGCGGAGTGCGGTAGACTGACCATATGCATGGTGGTTTTCAAAAAGTTAACTAAAAACGCTCACGTTCTGGTGTGGATCCTCCAACTGCAATCTTTTGCACCACACCATGGGAAGTGATAAGTTATGCCCTAGACAAACACCACCTGTACTCTTTCCTTAATAATTGAAATAATTGTTTCATAAATCTAGCATCATTCTTTAAAATTTTTTTTTCTTGTTTTTTTTTGGGGGGGAAGTAATTAGGTTTGTTTATTTATTTATTTAATTTTTTTTTAATGGAGGTACTGGGGATTGAACCCAGGACCTTGTGCATGCTAAGCATGTGCTCTACCACTGAGCTATACCCTCCCCCCAATTCTAACATAATTCTAAGCAGTAATACTCATCACAGGTTTGATCAGCTAGTTATCTTTCTTCCTAATACTCCTGAGAATACACACATAACCATAAAAATGACCAATATTTGTCCATGCCATGTAAAACTGGCATGAGGCCCATGCAGGAAGCAGTGTCTCATGGCAAAGTGATTGCAGTCCACCCGGGGAATGCTGATAACAGTGCCTGCGTGCTTGGAAAGGCAGACACGCGTGGCTCTTCCTTTGAAGCCCCTGAGCTTCCCTTTCAGGGATGGATGACAATCCCTGCTGCTTCCTGGCGGAGGAAGAATAGAGTAGGCAATGGCTTATGCACCTGACCACGGCGCTGTGGCCTCGTCGACAGCAGCCAGCTCCCCCATCCACGAGCCTTTGGAAAACAACCATCTTAAACCTGCACTAAAAAATGAAAGACCAGCACATTTTGAGTCTCAGAAATCGGAATCCACATGTGTGATGAACAGAAGTCACTCCAACCATAAACTGGTACCCAGTGATCATCCTCCTGTTCCTGGAGCCCCCCTCCCTCTTTTTAGGTGGGCGGAGCCGGGGAGAAGGAAAAGCCTGGTACACTGAAAGCTACAAAACAATTCACGTCTCCTCTAAAAATCAGAACAAATAGCTGCCATTTGTCTTTCCATTTACATCCTTTCCCCAAGAGCCTAAACTTGACATAGTGTTAGTTTCAACTGGGCTCTGCACCCAGCCCACCTTGCTACAAGTGCAGCGAACCCATCCCCGCGGCAGGGGACTGCGAGTGTGCCTGTACTAGCTGACACCACTTTATTTTTGACTTTCCCTCCAATTTGTGTAAAGCTGCCTGCAAAATTTCCACCTCAGGCAAAACTTCTCTTGTTTCCTACTTGAAATACAATGATTTTTCCATGTAAGTCAGGAGATTGGGAAGTGGGATGGGAGGTGTGACTGTGGAACTGGGTTAAGAGGAGGTTGAGACATAACATTCTCAACTCATGTAAGACAGATGCAGAGGAAAAAAAGAAAAAAGAAAGAAAGAAAGAAAGAGAAAAGAAAAGCAGCCTGTGACAGCATTCCTCCCTGGGGACTCAAGGAGGGGTGTTCCTGAGCGAGGCCATAAATGGACACCCACTTGCTCCAGCCTCACGGGGCTTGTTATTAAGCAGCTTCTCTCTTTGTGCCATTGTGACCATGCCTGTTTGGCTCTGACCAGAAAGACAAGGGCATGAACATCAATGGTTAATAAGCAGGTTCCACGTATTGAGGACAATCTCCTACTCCCACTGAGCAGCAGTGGGGATGAAAAGCAGTTAAAATGTATGTCAGGGAGAGGAAATGCTCTCAGCGCTATGGAGAGAGCTGGGGTGGTGGTGGTGAGAGGGTCTATGTTGGAGACACAGGGGGCTGTAGATTTAGGGAGGGAGAGAAAAAAGTCCAAGAAGCACCCCAGCCCTCAGGGAGCTTGGAATTCCACGACAGCGTGGATGAGGACCTGTGCTCACAGCGCCCGGTTTGGTGCTTTGGGCCCAGGAGGAATTTGGCACAGGGTTGCTGGGCTGGTGGATGCTCCGTGGCTGCTGTCCCTACCCCCCGGACACCCAGGACTTTTGTAAAATTGTGGGAAGATCCAGAGAGCGAGGATTGGACAAGTCTGTGCAAAACCACCGCCCCACTGGAAGAACAGGGCTGGGAGCAGGCTCTGCTGCGTTGGGACAGGAGTCCAAGGGCGGGGAGGGCAGAGCAGACTCAGGACTGCCTGTCTGTGCGGGCATCCTGGCCCCTCCGCGCTCCAGGGGCGTCACCTCCGCCCATGACTTGGCTCCCCTACACCTCAGTTTTCTTACCTGTGAAATGATTACAGTGGTACCTGTCTCACAGGATTCTTGTGAATCAAGGAGTTGCTACAGGGAAGTGCCCAGCACAGTGCTCAGCAAAATAAGTATTAGCTGTTCTTGTTTTTCTGTGGGAGTGACAGATTGGGGTGGCTTAGTCTTATTTGGACTGGAAACAAAAAAACATCCTACCAGTGAAGCTTGCGATGCACGGGAATAGGTAGGAAAAACACCCAGAAGCAGGTTGATGGGGCTCAGTTCTGCCTTTGACATTGGGAATTCATGCCGACAAACTTCATTCTTTTTCGTTTTTTTAAAAACAGGGCTGACTATGTATCTGTTAATCAGTTTTTAGATCCTTTTCTGAAAGTGAAGAGTTAATAACATCACTACTATCATGAGGAACAGCAATAATTTTCCATTGATGGTTGACACCACCTCCACCGCCACCTCCGCCTCCACCACCAACTGTCCCCGTGGCTTTTTCTACTGTTTTCTCATCCCCCATTAAAAAAATTTTTTTTTCAGTTGTTTGCCAGAATGAAAAGAGCTTTGGAATAAAAAGGACCTTGCTTGATAGCATCACAGTTGTATAACCTTGGGCGAGTCACTCTACCTCCCTGAGTTTCAGTTTCCTCATCTGCGAGATGGGTTTCTAATTAAAACTGGCGATGGTTACACAAAGTGCCCAGGAAAGGTCTGCCATCTGCGGGGAGATGGTGGCTTGTTTTCACAGTGGACAAAACAGTGAGTGCCCTTTTCTGACATCCCTCTGAAGGTCCTGAAAGATGCTGTTCACTTGAAGAGGATGGATGGCCATGACTTCTCCTCATGAATTTAGCTTTCCAGGTTGAGCAATAAGGCCTGAAGCCTCAAAGAAGCCCAAAGGTGGCCTTGCAGTGATCTGGGCCACCACACCTGGCAGGAGAGACGGAGCTGTCCTCTGTACACAAGACGGGACTCGTCCCCGCATCCACACGGTCACCTCCTGACTCACGCTTCCAGCCGTTTGGTTATACAGAATTGCCCTGGGTTTGAGAGGTGGGGTTTCATCACTGACCAGCTTGAAGGAAAAACAAAGTTTCAGTCCTTTGTCAGGACAACACGAAAATCACTCCATGCGTGAGGTGGTCTCCGGGGGTGAGAACCTGGGCTTCAGTTTTCCTGGTCCTTTAACAATGTACTTCGGTCAATGGAAACGAAACTGCTCCATTACATTTCTAAACACCACATTACAAAAAAAGCAAACAAAACGAACAGACAAACCAAAAAAACTCCCAGTCTGAAGGATATGAATCCAAAACCAAACAGTGGGACACAATGTTTTCCAGAAACAATCAGACCAAGAAATGTAACCATCAGTGATGTCTTAGAATCTCAGGGTTTTGTCTAGCCCGTGGAGAAAAGAACAAAGCCGTGGGGCTGGAAAGCACTGAGGAATGGTGATTACTGTTGGAATAAGATCACTGAATTCTCATAACGACTACTGTTATTATTCTCATTTATTAATAGGAGACAAAACTGAGGCACAGTGAGGTTAGTAACTTGCTGAGGGTAACAGAGCTGGTAGGTGGGGAACTGGGGTTTTACCATGGTCAGAACCACTAGGCTGTACTGCCCAGAAGAGACTGCAGCACTCGGTACCAGGAAGAACCCAGGCTTGAACTCAGCAGGCTCCCAAGACCATCGAGGCCTTTGGAATAACTCCTAGTGTCAAGGAATAAGTCACACCAGCTCAGGGCATCACAGTTTTTGAAGCATGTTCCCACATCCTGATTGTTTGGAAGCCCATCCAACCTTGCTATCGTCATCCCCATTCCACAGCCACGGAGACGGGCTCAGAGGGTTAAACAACTTCTCTGAGGTCACACCCATTATCTCCTAATTCCCAGGCACTGTAGTCTCTCTGACGACACGCGATCAAGTCTAAATAGAACCAGGTGAAGGTGGAGGGAGGCCTCAGACATCGGCAAATCTCTGAGCGCTGTGCTCAGACCTGGGGAGGAGCGAGGACAGCAGAGCAGGAATGGGCTTTGGAGCCAGCCAAATGACTGTGTGACCTTGGCCAAATGACTTAATGTCTCTGGGTCTTGGTGTCTCGGTCTACAGAATGGTGTAACAGCTGCTACTAGAACGTAAATTCTTTGTCAGTGGGGGACGTGCCAGTGCAAGGCTGGGTCCCTAGCCTGTTGCATAATATTTGGAAAGAGTAGATCCCCAACGAGTGCTTTTATTTTTTTTTTTAGCATGAATAGATGAAGGAACCAAAACCCCCCACTTCATAGTGTTTCGTATGGATTAAATGAGACACTGTATGCACAGAGCATAAAACACAGCACTGGTGCTCAAAAATGCCAATCACCTCCATCACTGTGTCACAGGCCTTCATATTCATTATCTTCTTGTATTCTCCCAAGAATCCCATGAAATAGGTCTAGCTGTGCCCAATATGTCCAAACGGAAACCAGAGAAGAGGGTGGGGAATAAAATAATTTCCTAGAGGAGAGCTCACTCCTTTGAATGAAAACTGTACCTTAAAAAAAAAAAAAGGGTCATAGCAAGGAGCTATAGGAAGGTTCTAGAGTCAGTCCCTGAGTCCTCCTCCTGCGAGGGGCATCCCTGGACCCAGATGGACGCCACCCCACCCCCTGCTGTCGCCCCTCCTGTCTGCAGAGAGCTCTGGCCGAGACACTGAGTGCCCAGCTGTGCTCTTGCTGATGATAACAGTCATCCTAATGAATTGCAGGCTGATGACTCACTGATTGCAGGAGAGAAAAAAATTAAGAGTGAGCTGATTGAAATGCTCAATAAAGTTATTCTTTGGGGAGGGGCTGGCTTGGCAGGTGGGAGGACTGAGGCACTTCCTGGGATCTGATGGGAGATTTTTGAGAGACGGTTCTGATGGTCAAATTGCAGAATCCTCTTTTCTATGCTTACATTGGCCAGAGCATTTCCCACACAATATCAAAGCTGCCGGTTCCCAGACTGTGGGCACCTAAGGGGCACCCATCCCGTTCCCCTGTAGCTCAACATCTAGCATCCTAAACATAGCAGGTATGAAATATCTGGTCCACATCCGAGATGTAAGGAGTCTAGGTATTAGTGAGATGAACAACGAAACAACAGAAAGGAGCAGGAAAAATAATGCCACAGGGTGAGAACACAGAGATCTGTTTATGAATTCCAACTGTAAAAGGGCTTATAGAAATTGACTGCTAAAACTTGAGCCATGCAAAGCCAATTATGCTGGAAACAATCCCTGAGGCCACACCCCCCTCCCGTGCTATGCAGCAGTCTATCCTGCGAGGCACCTCTGAAGAGAAGCCAGCTCCCCTGCAGAAGCATCACCCCCAGGTGTCCCTTCCTCGGAAAGCGCATTTCTCCGTCTAATTTAATTGCAAATGCCCTCGCCAGCACTCACACCTCCCCGAAGATGCGATTACCATTGGCTCTTCAATTTGCCCCCACCTGTGCACCCCCTTTAACGTGAGTGGGCGAGCAGCAGGGAGAGGCATGTCAACATGAATTGTCATTTAATACAGTTCCTTGGGGAGGACCCTGGGGAGAGGGAGGAGGCAAATCAATTCCGGTGACTGAAAAACAATATGAGAATTAAGAGGCCATCCTGAAGCCTTCTGGCACAGACAGAAAAGTGCCTTTCTTGAATTTTCTGTCTGTGGTCCACGGAGACTGTTCCTCATTCAAAGCAGTGCCACTCAAGCATTTCTTGAGGGTACAGGCTCTGCGTCAGGCACTGTACCAGACACAGTGGGGACCAGAAATGACCAGGACAAAAATCCAGGTCCTCCTGTGCGGTTTCTTTGTGAGTGGCTGGAGCATGGGGGTCAAGGATAACTAAGATGGATTTAAAAAAAAGGTAACAAGGCAGATTCTAGACAGTGACTTGAGAGAGAGGAGCGTTCCCTTTCCTCCCATGCACATCACCTTATAAAGGACAGGAAAATGCCAGGCGGGGCAGCTGCATCTTGGATTTATGGTTCGGTCCAGAGTGACCTGATAGGGAGTTCTCAGGATAACTGGGGGCACAGGTGCTTCATTCTAGCACCTTCTGAAGGAGGCAATGGTTGTTTCGGTGTTTCTGGACTCTGAATGCAGCAGGGCTAGAGGCAGCTCTTTGGAATTATGGGTTGCTCCTCCCCATTTAAAAATGCCTGGACTAAGGATGGGATGCTACTGTCCGTTCCTCAAGTTCCCTTTGGAACAGAGAAGGCCTCGGAGGAGGGGACGGGGCTCCTGCTGCTGGCTTGGAACCCATCATGCCACCTTGGGCTAGAGAAGCAATCCAGGACCACCAGGACCACCCGGCTTCAGATGCAGGCTGGCCAGGGCCCAAGGGAAACACTGGTCAGCCTGCATCACTGCTGCAGAAAAAAATGTGCAGAAAGTAGAGTCTCTATACTCCCCTTCCTCTCTTCCCCTAGTTTCCCCCATTATTAACACCCTGCACTGATGCGGTTCATTTACTACAACTGATGAACCAATATCGGTCCAACCAAATTGATTATTAACCAAAGCCCACAGTTTACATTAGGGTTCACGCTTTGTGTCGTTGAGCAAGTGGGTTTTGATAAATCTATGATGACACGTATCCACTGTGACAGCCTCATGCAGAAGAGTCACTGCTGAAAAAAACCCCTGCGCTCCACCGAGTCACCTCACCTCCCCCAGCCCCTGACCCTCTCACTGTCTCTGCAGTCGTGCCTCTAGCAGAACGGGACAGAGCTGGCCTCCTACGGGATATAACCGCTCCGCACTGGCTTCTTTCCCTAACTAACACGCATTTAAGTTTCCTCCACGTCTTTTCTTGGCCTGACAGCTCATTTCTTTTTGTGGCTGAGCAACGCTCCACTGTGTGGATGTACCACGGATTGTTTATCCAGTCACTTACTGAAGGGCATCTTGGTTGCTTCCAATTTTTGGCACATATTGCTTAACTTTTCATGGCATTTTTGTGCATTTTAATTAAATGAAAAAAAAACCCAATTGGCAGCCTTTCAGAAACACTGATCTAAATATATGTGGACTCAACGCTTCATCAATGCCTCCCGAATACTGAGCAAGAAACCCCTGTATCTGGTGGGGACAGCAGTGGGGCCCACCAGCCACGCAGCCAGTGCTGCAGACCACTGGACTCTGAGGCAAGCCTGAGAAAGGTCATTTAACCATCTCCCCCAGCGTGGGATGTTTATATTTAAAATCAGGGTTTCTCAACCTTGGCACAATCGACATTTTGCGCCAGCTAACTCTGTTGAGTGGGGCCACTGTGTTCTCTGCAGGATATTTAGTGGCAAGCTAGAATCCTTCACCCGCTAGGTGCCAGGAGCAACCCTGCTCAGATCGTGGTGACCAAAAATGCCTCCAGACACTGCCAGTGTCCCCCAGAGGGACACTGCTGCCCAGACCCTCCCACTGCTGAGAACCATTGTTTTAAATATTTTGTTATAGTCAGTGCTGTTATGATGAAAACTTTCAATGGCACTCCGAAACTCCCATGCAAAACCCCAGCCCCTAGAAGGGGCCTTCCCTTTACTAGGCAGTAAGGAGGTACCCCCGTCTCCCGATGTCTCCTTGTATTTCACTCTCATTGGGTGTGTTTGCGTGAATCACAGCCAAATGCTGTCACTTACGCAGACTGGCCCCTGGATGGTTCCTCTAGAGATGTCAAATTCAACATCTCGATGATTTGAAGCTTTCACTGACTCGCCAAGCACCATATGGCTAATGGATCAGGCCTGTCTCCTGACTGCACTCTGGTGACTCTTTCGTGAGCTAGAAAGGCCTCGACAGTAGAGTCACAGCGGGAAACAACCCACCCTTCCGCTCACTCCAGTTTATTCATCAGCAACTCCTGTTGTCTCTTCTTCCAAAATACACCCCGAATCTGATCACTTCCTACCACCTTGGTCCATCAGCTACCCTGTTCCAAGCTGCCATCACCTCTCGCCTGCTCCCCTGCTTTGGCATTTGTTCCCCAACAATCCTGATTCTACACTGCTTCAGGGCAATATTGAAGAATCTCAATCAGATCACAGCACTCCCAGCTCCAGTGGCTTCCCATTTTGGTTCTGAGTTTTGCAGTTTTGTTACCGCTCTGACTGTGGTCCCTGCCTCTGCCCCTGAAGAGGTGTCTTTAAGTGGAAAGCAGAAGAACCAGGAGGTGGGAAGGAGCTGACAAAGAAACTCCTCGCTCTTTCTACCCCTGGTGGGCCCATCTGAGACACAGCACTATAAGGTCTGCTATAATGCCTGATGTGAAAATGCAAATTTGCTGCAACATGAGCCAAACATCAGAGACCAGGTGGAGTATACCTTGCTGCTGGCACACCATACAGATTTTGCACTTGCTTAGGTCCAGTTTCATCCATGAAGAACAGTAACTAAACACAGACAACTTCATCCAGCTGATGGAGAGGGTGTGGAGAAAAAGGAACCCTCCTACACTATTAATGGGAATGTAAATTGGTGCAGCCACTATGGAGGACAGCATGGAGGTTCCTTAAAAAACCAAAAAACAGACTTAGCACGTGATCCAGCAATCCTACTCCTGGGTGTATATCTGGAGAAAACTCAAATTCAAAAAGACACATACATCCCAATGTTCATAGCAGCACTATTTACAATATCCAAGACATAGAAACAACCTAAATGTCCATCAACAGATGATTGGATAAAGAAGATGTGGTATATATATACACAACGGAATACTACTCAGCCATAAAAAAGAATGAAATAATGCCATTTACAGCAATATGGGTGAACCTAGAGATTATCATATTGAGTGAAGTCAAGTCAGACAAAGACAAATATCATATGATATCATTTATATGTGAAATCTAAAAAAAGAGACACAAATTCTACTTACAAACCAAAAACAGATTCATGGACATAGAAAACAAACTATGGTTACCAAAGGGGAAAGGGCGGAGAGGCATAAATTAAGGGTTGGGGATTAACAGATACACATTACTATATAGAAAATAGATAAACAACAAGGACCTACTGTATAGCACAGGGAATTATATTCTATTTCTTTTATAACATATAATGGAAAAGAATCTGAAAAGAAAAAAATATATGTATGCGTATGTATAACTGAATCATTTTGCTATACACCTGAAACTAACATTGTAAATCAACTACACTTCAATAAAAAGAAAAAAAAAGAAAAAAGTCTCAATTCTGGGAAGAAAAAAACCCCAGTTTATCCAGCTGAACCGATCCATACAGAAATACACAAAATGCACACATGCACACACCTCGAATGACTGCCGGCCACCTCAGCTGACATGTGTATTGGGAGCCGTCCCTGTCCACACTTGGTGTTAACAACTTTTGTCCAATTTCACCCTCTTTCCACCACTTCACGGTAACCCACAAGCTGCCATCCTTCTGCCACCTGGTCCCTCAAGCAAACAGGTCTTTTCACAAAGAAAAGTGCCAGGTTTACTGTAGTATTTGTGTATTTCTAAACCACGTTTAATATGCGTAAAATCGTGTAAACCTGTGCTACTGCTTTCATTAGGCTGTCTTTCTTTTTTCATGTGTCACAACAAAGTTTTTGAGTGTTGTGTCCCTAACCTCGTTTTCCGCATAAGCCCTGTGATTTTTCTGGGGCACTCCTGCCTAGTGTGCTGGATTCTGGGAACACAAATGTCGCAGATCTTATAACTGACTGTACTCCATGCTGCCCGTCTGAAAACATCCCATGTATCAGAGCACCTGGCTCGAGTTCCTCATGATGCGATTGGTCAGCAGAATGATACATTTATAGCATCATTGTCTCTTTCTTGCTTCCCTTTCCTGATGCTCTGGCTGCTGCTTGTGATTGCACATCTGGCCCCGTCCCCACCCTGTCCCTTCTTAAAGCCTTAGGAGCTTCCCCTCAGCCTCTGTTTCCTGGGAACCCCAGCTGAGACAGAACATTCCACATGGAGGGAGCAGCATATGCAAGAAGTAGAAGCCAGCCTGGTGACTACGAGGATCAGGAAGAAAGCCAGCGCGTTGAGGCTCAGTGGAGGACAGAGGGTGTGGTGGGAAACAGGCTGGAGAGGCAGAGAAGGGCGAGGTCCTTTAGGGTTTGGGAAGCCAGGGAAAGGAGTTTGAACATCGGTTCAAGTGCAATGAGAAGCCACTAGGTGCTTATAATCTGTGGGAGTGATGTGGTGATTTGAGGCATGAAGGGTGGATGGCAAGGAGCAAGACTGTGCTTGGGGAGACCACATAGGTCCAGGTGAAGGATGATGGGGTCTAGACCGGGGTGGCAGACGTATGCTGCAGGAAGAGGCGGGCTGTGATGCTGTCCCTGTGGCCCTGGGAGGGAAGAGAGAAATTCTAGGGGACCTAAGGTCCAGTTTTGTGTATTTCAGTATTTCACAACTTGGGGTGGATCACTATTCTTCCGAAAAAGGAAGAAAGAACACTTGAAAAATTAATGAAGACTCTTGAGGGTGGAGGCAAAGGACCTCAGTCATAGTGGTTGCAAAAAAAAAAAAAAAAAGCGCAAATCTTGTCCATTGGCTATGGAATTAAAAAGAGGGGCGTGCAGGTGCTTGAAGAATTATGCAAGGAGAGTTACTATTTCCACTCCCTCCTTTCAGGGAACAATAACCATAACATGATAAGCCTCAGTGCAATGCTTGTCTGTGTCTGAAACGTTGCCAAAGAAAGGAAAGATTAATCATACAGGAAAGGCTGATATCTCAGGGGCAGATTAAGCAATTTTTTTTGTAGTTAAACACTGTGCTTTATTAACTGAAGTATAGTCTGTTTATAACATTGTGTTAATTTCTGGTGTACAGCACAGTGATTCAGTTATTACATACACATCCATACATACGTACACATATATATTCCTTTTCATTATAGGACAAGTTAGCAATTTTGTCTCTCTGGCTCTATGGATTTAGGAGGATCAGTTATCTACTGTGGTCTTGAAGGGCTGCTTTTTGTTTGTTTTTATTTAAAGTGGGAGTGTTCCCGTGTAGACTGTGAGCATCTGATAGTTTTGTTGCAATGGCCGTCCTCAGCACGGGTGGTTCCCACGTCTTCCTTCCGTGAGTGTTGGCTGTTACCCTTCTGACTTGGGGGTGTGGTTGGTGTCGTGGAGATCAGAGTCTGCCCTGACTGCTGTGGTTGAGCAGGGCCTCCTTTTTCATGCTGTGGTTGTCACAGCCCTGACAGGGGCCTGGTCGACCTGCTCCCCTGTTGCTGGCATAGAGACTTCTAGACCCGTTTCTGAGCTGTGGTGTGTAGTAGACAGGGCTGGAGCAGATTTTGTGAGGATCCTCCTGTATTTCAAAATGAGAGACACTCTGCCAGAGTTTAGTAGGTGTTCTGTGCGATCCGATGGGTTTGTAGATGTAATTCTTGGCGTATTTGTGGGAGAGGGTGAGCTGTGACAGCCCTCTGTTTTGAGTGGGTCATGGGAGCAGGGAGGGAGATTGATTTTATTAAACCTAGTGTTTCATTAAGTGTTCTCGGATCTCCTTTTTGCATGGTTAACACAAACCTAGGTTCACAGTGCCCTGAAATTTGCTGGCTGGAAGGTTTAAGGAGATGAGGAGGTTTCCACTGAAAGTATGAATGCTGGCACTTTACTGATGGTGAGTTATGGAGTGGTAGAGGGGGTGACTTAGGGATGGGACAGAAGCCCCTTCTTAGGAACTGCAGAAAAGCAGAAAGGGTCCTGACCTGGGGGTCAGGGAGTCTGGCTTCTACTTTCCATGTGGCCTTTCCCCGGCAGGATGACCTTGGGCGAGTCACTTGTCCCAGTGGAATCCTCAATGTGTTCATCACACGGGATGCCTCGCATGATTCCACTTCCACTTCCATGTCCCATAAGGAGTTTGTCTCCAAACTATGTTCATCACGCTCGACTTCATTTCCATTTATGATCAATTAAAATGCACATAGTAATGGCAACAGGTAATATTTATCACAGGCTTCCCAAGTTTGTCTCAGGGACTGTTGTTCTAAGCACATAACATGGATTAACTATTTAATTCTCGTAACAACTCTAAGAGGTAAGCACTACTATCCCCATTTTACAGAGGAGGAAACGGAGACTCAGAGAAGGAAAGTAACGTCTCCCAAAGTCACACAGAGAGTAAATGGTGGGACAGAAGTCTGGACCCAAGATTCTGATGGAACACAAAGAAACAGCTTTAGTCAGTATCAGCCTTGACTTTTTTTTTTGCCAAAATTTAACTGCTCCAGCCTCAGTTTTCTTATCTGTTAAACACAGACACTCATCCCTGCTCTAACCTCCCTGTAGGAGTTAAAAGGCTCTGCTGTCAAGGTGCTTAGAAAGCTTTAGAGATACGGGAGGTGTCAGGATGAGGGTGGAGGGGCTTGCGTGCCCAGCACAGATCCTTTTAGCAATGCTCACGTGCCCAGCAAATGAACTGGCAGCGATACTGCAACTGAATCAGAGGAATTTGGTCATGTTAAGTCATTCGGTGTTAGGTGATGCTACTGCCTTCTGAGTCACTGGGTTCAGTGAACTCAAACTTTTTTTTCTTTTTGGTTGTTTCTTGGGGCATGAACTCCGGGGTTCTCTAAAGTGATGTTCCTATTGTCTGAAGGGACCTGATGCTTGGGTAGCACCTGTTTCAGATGCTGTTTAGGGTGGTGGCAGGGCTTTACCTTTGATTCTGTTGTAGCATGTCTTCCCCTAGGCACCACTCCATCTCAAGGTTCCCAAGGGACAATGACAGCATCTTTGCTGAACCTTTACATGGGAAGTGGAGAGGCGCAGGCTCCTGAGGCACACAGCCTGCCTCCAAGTCCCAGCTCCCCTCTAGTGCGACCTCCGGCTGGTCACTCAGAGTCTCTGAACCTCAGCTCCCCCTCTGTAAAGATGGAATAATAACAGTACGACTTCTCAGTGTGGTTCTGAGGATGAAATGAGGGCACTAGGAACATTTCTGACTGCTGAGCAGCACTCAAGGATCTGAGTTGTTCATTTTAAACTCATTTACTTCTCACAACAACCCTTTCAGGGAGCTAATTCTCTCCAGAGGCTTGGAGTGGGGTACATGACATATCCAAGGACACATATCCACAAGAGGCATAATCAGGATTTGAACAGTCCCTGGGGCTGAACTGGAGATCAATGAGGGGAGAGAGAGAGAGGAGGTTGGGTTGAATACCTGGCTTTGCCACTCTGAGGAAGTCACTTAAGCTCTCTGGGCCTCAGTTTCCTCAACTGTGAAATGGAATGATGCCAGTCCTTAGTGTTATGGGGTTATCAAGTACAAAATAAATTCAAGGTATTAGGCTACTATGAAAAAAAAATGATGTGGAATTAAAAAAAAATCCTTAGACAGGCCTTTCTTTCATTTGACCTACATTTCTAGGCAGACTGCCTTTAGGGCAAACCTTGGGTACAAAGTTTTGCAGGGAGGCACATGGCCAACCCCGAGTTCTCAGGCTGTGCTGTCCCTGCTCTGCAAGGAAGCAGCTTAGGTCAAGAATGCATTGAAATCCAGTGCCATCCAGAGGAAACCCATCCCCATTCCTCCAGCCAGAGGTTCTGCTTCTCACTACAGACATCTGGAGTTAGGCATCAGGTATGACATTGAAGACAGAGATGCTGACTTCAAACCGTGCATTGAGGACTCACTTTAAGATCGAGTTCAGCTTGTGGCTCCTGAGCCAGAAGAAATTATATGTGACACTTCCAAGTTTCTCACTGAGGACTTCGCCTCCCGGGCGGCTTGATGGTTCCGTCAGATGGATTTTGGGAAACATGTTACTGATTGTAGTAACAGTCCTGACTCTGTACCCCTCCTAGGATCCATACTGTTTGGCATATAACCTTGTTGAGCCCTCCCACTGTGACTCTGACCACGTGACTTGCTTTGGCCCATGGGATGTTTGTTAGCAGATGGGGTGTGAGCCACGGCTTGGAAAGGCACTGGTACCATTCCACTTGCACCCTTGCTAGTCTCCCATGAGAACGTGCCTGGGTAAGACTGCTGTACAGTGACAAGGTGTGGGGTTTTGTCAACGCACCCCTGTCACCCCAGCAGAAGTCATCTTAGACCAGCCAACCCCAAAGAGAACGGTAAGCCCAAAGATCAAGACCAGCAGAGCCTCTTTACTTACCCTTACCTGACCTCAGGTTCGCGAGTGAACCCAAGACAAACAGGCTGGACCCTATAGATTGTGAGCTAAATAAATACTTCTTGTCATTCAGGGAGGTAGGTGATTATTTGTTATGAAGCACTGCTGTGGCAGTAAATAGCTGATACATACACACATATATATACTAAAAAATACAGTACACGATAGCTTTGATTACAATTTGCTACACAACCTAAACCATCATTTCTTTGCCTCTTTCTTTGCTTTTGGAGGTGCTGGCCCCAAACATTTTTATCTTCCATAGACATACACACTAGATGCACACACTGACATTACTCCCATTAAATCCTGATACAAGGAAATGGAAAACTTTAAAAAGGCTGGGCTCTCTCTCTCTTATGTCTCTTGCTTCCTCTTCCAATCCATTTATCTTAAATAAAAATCAAGTGTATTTTTTAATTAAATGGGTTATATTTGTTTAAGATAAGCTTCCACTCAATGCCAAGACTCTGCCTTTTGAGTAGTCAACCAGACTGTGGGTTTCCTCCACGTGTAGCTTGTCCAAGCTCCTCAGAGTCCTCTTAGAACAGAACTGCTCCTCCACCTTCCAATCCCATCCTCTATCCACGAAGACCCACAAGCCTTCAGGGCATCTACGGCCACTTCCTCCTGACAGCTGTCCCCAGAGCCATCCAGGGAGCCACCTGTGCTCCCAGCACCACCAGTATGCTCCTTGTGGTGTTGGTGTGCTTTGCATTTTGTTAGGTGGCAAAAGCAGGCAAACTGGATTTGAATTCCCTCTACTGGCCTCACAACTAGTTCCCCAACCCCTCTGAACCTGTCTCCTCACCTGCCAGGTAAGGACAGTCATGATAAAAATCTCTCACAGCGTTGACTATGAAGATTAAATGAGATAGTGTGACTCCACCACTGCATAGTGTCCGAGGGACAGTAAGCCCTTAATAGACGTCAACTATTATGATAATTGTATGCATGGTACCATGGGAACCTGAGATCCCAGCTAGCAGTTTTTTTAATACTCACCATGTGCCCACTGTTTTGACTATTTTAAGAACTATTGAGTGCTTTTTATGTATTTATTTCATTTTTTAAAACCTCATGACAACAGTTAGGTTGTCATCTAGGTAGCATTATTATCTCCAATTTATGGATGAGAAAACATCCATAAATTGGCACAGAGAGGTTAAGTAATTTACCCAAGGGCACACAGCTAATAGATCACCACTATAGCACTCTCCCCACTTTATTACAGTAATTCACCCTTCCTTCCCATTGGGGATCTGCAGTGTCTCCCCAGTGCCCAGTGTATAGCTGGGCCATCCTAGTGGTGGAGGCTTCCACAGTGTGTTTTGTGTTCCCCAGTCTTTCCTCCCTTGCATTGACCCCTTTGAGGGCAGAAGACTGGGTGCGGGATCCCTGCACCTGCTTGTTACTGAACTGACCGAGTGGGACCAGATGGTGTCTTGAAGAGGAAAGGAGCTCCTTCTCACTCCCGCGCACACAGGGGTATGGGCTCTCCGTGCCCCGTCTCACAACCCAGCTCCATCCAAGACACAGAAAACAAACCAGGCTCACGGCTGCCTCGGGCGAGCGGTGCTGAAATGAGCAGACCGGTGTACAAAGGAGCATTTAATAATGCTATCACGCTACCCCGTCCTCGCGGAGCCGTTGTGACATTCTGCATGAAAGAAGTGACAACCCTCAACTGCTGCGTGGAACGGAGGCCTGGCGACACGCTGGCTCCCAGCCCCCAGAACGCTCGCGTTTTCTGGCAGCGGTTGGCACACGGGGATCGGGGGAACGGATGGCTTCGTGTAAAAACGTCCTCGCGGACCCCTTTAAGCGCTTCGTAGTGCGGTTGCTCTTCCAACTGCCTGTCAGGAGCATAATTTTCATTAAATATTAAGGAGCTGTTTGTTAAAATAACGTTGTCATGGTAACCGGGTGGGGGAGGGGTGCTGAAATAGGTGCCGCCCGAATTGCTGCTGTGTGTTCAAGAGCTGGGCGCTGCTTAATGGGCTGCTCTGCGCACCTCCCCACGACAGTGAATGTGGAGGGCCCAGGGGCTTGGGGTGTGCCCCAGACGTCACTGTCAAAGATGTGGGCGTTCATGAGTCCGGGTCCTGTGCTGTATTTGCTACGGATGGATGACGGACAGACGGATGGATGGATGGATGGATGCCGGAAACGAAATTTCAGACGTTCGAGTCAAGAGCTGTTTCTGCCAGCTCTTCCATTTTTCAGTTTCTCTTTTACAGCGGAAAGGAATTTTGCCGGAGACTTGGGGGAAAGAGGTGAGGAAAGTGAATGGGGAAAGGCACGCGGCCCAAGACAGCTTTGCCTGCAAGGAGAGCTGATGGCAACAACAGGGCGGCAGAGTAGAAGAGCGCAGAGTCGGACAGCCTGGGTTCAAATCCCGCCCCATCTCCTCCCCGTGTCGTCACGGGTCGGTGACCTGCTCCCCTCAAGCGGCTTCTGTTTCCCCACATGTCACCGGCGTTCCTGAGCGTGCCTCAGAGGGCTGCTGAGGGGATTCAAGGCGATGGAGCTCTTACCAGTGTCTGCCCAGTGCAGATGCTCAGTAAGTCCTGCCCACCAACCTCCGCTACTCCTCCCGCGCCGCCGCTGCAACGATGGCCACGGCTGCCCCTCCCCCACCCCACCCGAGGGAAGGCCCCACGGTGGGTGCTCCTTGGTCCAAAGGTCTAATGGGGCCCTCACTAGCCAGTGCAGGACCCAAACCCAGGTCTGGTAGACTCCACTGCCCATGCTCTTTCTGTGGTCGACAAACTTTCTAGAAAGGGCCAGACAGTAAATATTTTAAGCTTGGCAGGTCACATGCAATCTCTGTCATATATTGTTTTTTTTTTTAAACAATCCTTTAAAAATATAAAGCTGTTCTTAGCTCACAGGCTGCTCAGAGATAGGCATTGTTGGCTGGTCCCTGCCAGGCTGCCTTATGAGGAAATAGAGGGAAAAACGAAAGCAAAGTGAAAGGAGATGCAGATATGTTTTTTTCCCCCCCTCGCTCAAAGTAGGTTGAAGCTACACATAGAAAAGAAAGATTGGGGTCTAGGAATTTGTTTTACTTTAAAACTCAAAATAAAACCAGCCATGGTGATTCACTGTAGCCTTGTCATGCTCATTCATTGTCCAGGAAGGGGAGGCACAGGGAAGTCGGGTGACCTGGCCAAGGTCACGCCACTAGTAAGGAACAGAGCTGGGACATAAACCTAGGTGGTCGGGTACCAGACAACCTCCCCACCACCCATCTACCTCGACCACTGTTGGAGAATCTCTATTTTCTGTTATTGGAGACCCCTGACATCCTCCATCAGCGGACCTCCTGGTAAAGAGCCACACTTTGGGGTCTGGCAGGTCTGCAGTCTAGCCCCAACTTGACTGTCACTGTGTCTATGACCTTGGAAATGATTCACTTTTTGGCGCTTCAGTTTCCTCACTGGTAAAATGGAGATATTTGTTGTCCCCCACCTCTGGGTGGTTATGGGGATAAAATGAGTTAAAGGCATGTAGAGACTTAGCAAGTGGCTTGCACATGGTAAGTGTTGAATCAAAGTTAGAACTGATGATTGGAACCATCACTGCAGCAGGCAGAATAACAGCCCCCAAAGAGTCCCTTGCCCTGAACCTGTGAATATATTACTTTAAATGGCAAAGAGGAGATAAGGTAGCAGATGGAATTAAGATTGCTAATCAGTTGACCTTAAAATAGATGATCCTGGATTATCTGGGTAGGCTCAATGTAATCACAAGTGTCAAGTTAGAGATGGAAGAGAGAAGCAGAAGAATTAGCAGCAGAGGGATGCAGCCTGAGAAAAACTAACTGGCTTTGCAGGTGGAAGGAATTCAGGAAGCTTCTAGAAGCTGGAAATTTAAGAAACCGGATTTTCCCTTATGAGTCTCTAGATAGGAATGCATCTTATTGGCACCTTGATTTTAGCTCAGTGAGACGCATTTCAGACTTCTGATCTCCAGAACTATACGATAATAAATGCGTGTGGTTTAAGCCACTGAGGAATGTGTTACAGCAGCGACAGGAATAGGAAATTACTACCGCGTTTGCCCTACACGCCAGAGGCCCCGGGCATCCGCACAGCCTGGAGGAGGAGGGGGCTTTCTCTGCAGGTTCCCTCTGCTGCTGCCCAACCAGCAATCCTCGGCTTAGGGGCAGACTCACGGCCTGAACCTCTCAATTCCAGGGCATCTACTAGGGCGACGACAGAAGCAAGGCCCTTTTTCTGCGGGGGCTGCCGAGGGAAGGCGCTGGGTCGGTGGGGGAGATGTGCCTTGGGGATGCCCGCTCAGAAGAAAGCTGAGTCAGGAGATGGAGAGAGACCACGCCCGCTGACGGTGTTTAGATCCAGCTGGGCTCCAAGCCAGACCAGCTCAGACTTTTCAATTACACGGGCTGCTTTTTTGTTTGACACTTACATCAATATGAATTAGACCTCTATTTTGTAACTGAAAGTCTGACTAATATAATCGAATGTCCACTTAAGCACTGTTACCTACTAGTTTGCAGTGTTATCCTTTCCTTGGCCAATATACTTTGGGCTCTGAAGGAACATGGAGTGGGATTTAGGCACAGTGGGGTTCAGGGGGTGGTGCGCCATTTCTCACTCCTCTCTTCATTTCTCCTGTTTAGCTCAGATATGCTGAGTCTACGGCTACTAGAGGAGGGAGTGAAGAACCCCTCATGTGCTACTGAATGGGGTGTGGTTTGAACGTGGACCTGGACCTGTGGGAGAACCAAATGCCCATAATGGGGTCTTCACATCTGGTCTGTTAGGGTTGAGTGAATTTCACGCTACCGGCACATGGGATGGTTGTGACTTAGTTTCCTGATTGAGCTGTTTCCTCTGGTCTTGCCTCTTAAATGTTGGTGTCCCAGGGTTCCGTCCTCTGGCTCTGAGCTGTCCCAGAGAGAGTGCAATCCCCCCACGGGCTCGCCTGTCTCCTCACCAGCTGCTTGTCCATGGCTATCCTTTCCCAGTAGGCCTGAGGGATGTGGCACATGACCTTGATAATGGCGACGCCTGCCTGCATTGATGTTTCATAGGGCAGCAAGGGTGGGGTGGGGGCCAGACCACAGTTGGGGAGGGTGACACAATCTGAAAAGAACATAGGTCATGCTCACCTTTCCCTCCCTCAAGAACACACTCATCAGGTTGATAGATAATCACCGCCCTACATACAGATGACTCCCGAGTTAATCCATCCCCTCTGGAGCTTGCTTCTGTGTTCCAGGCCCACACTGGGCATTTCCACTAGGATGATGATACCAACACTAATCCTAGAACAAATGTAATTCCAGGTCACATGACTGAGGATGCCCTCTGTGCCAGGCATCCTTCTTAACACCTCACACATACTGATAGGAACAGCCCTCTCAGGCAAGTAATAACTGCATAATCCCCATTCTATAGATGAAGAAACTGAGGCTCAGGCAAGTTAAATGACCCCTCCAAAGTCACGCAGGTTGTAACTGGCTGAGCCAGGATTTGAATTTAAGTCATTTGGACTCCCAAGATCACCTATTCAACCACGGCTCTACACTGCCTCCCAGCCCCTGGGCGTCCCACAGGTGTGTCCAGTCCTACATTGCCAGCACCTTCTGCGACATACGTTACTTTTTCTCTATCTGTTCGCTACCTGGTTAACAGGATCACTCTCTTGGATTCCCAAGACGGAATCCTGGGGCTCATTCTTGACCCCTCTGCCCTCACTTTCCATGTTCAAGTCCAGTCAATGCTTTCTCTGAATCCGTAATCTGGAGCGGACCCCTCGCTCCACCCCTGCTGTGACCACTGCAGTTTAGGTGACCGTGCCCTGTCTCCAGGGTCGTCTCTCTGCAGCTGCCTTGTCTTTGATCTCTCTTCCCTGAAGCCCACCCTCTGCACTGTGACCACGCCCAGTTTCTATACCCAAGGTTGCACTCACTTGGTTGAAAACCTCTGAAAGCTCCTTATTGCTTCCTGCAAAGAGTCCCACCCTGAGCATGGCGTTCATGGACATCTGTGCTTTAATTCAGCCCAGCTTGCCCATCTCAACTGCCACATGCTCCCCCACTAGGCTCTACTGGCTCCAGCAACACCAGACACCAGACCTCCCAGCCGCCTCCAAACGTCTTCCTATCCCTCTGCACCTCCGCCCCGGCTGCCCCTTCCTCCCCGTCTGCAGGAATCCTTCCCCTCCTCCAGGGTCTGGTTGAAAGCCTCCCTGAACCCGCAGGCAGAATGAAGGGCTTCATTTCTGTAGGTCCGTCTTGGTGTCAATAGGGCGATCCCAAGACACTGACTTCTGCATTTATTTAACTACCACATTTGTTTTACTAATACTTTTACTCAGTGCCAGGCATTGTTCTAAGCATGTTTCATAAACTCAGTCATCGTAACTACCCGACCTGGTGGCCTGTTCTACAGAAGAGGAGACGGAGGCTCAGAGAAGTTACGTAACTTGGGCAAGATCACAGGGCTAGGTGTACAGCTGGGATTCTAACCTAGCCCGTCTGGCACCAGAGCGCATGGTCTTAACCGCTCTTCAACGCTGCCTCAAGCTGGGTGGTGTAGACATTACCCTCTGCGGAAGCCCACAGAGGGGACAAGGGCCTGGGGGGAAGCTATAGCACCTGCTGAGTTTGAAGCGATGGGCCACCCCTGCCCAGGCCTCCGTGGGACAGCTCCCCAGGCGAGCCTATGTGGGCTGTGCCCTCTAACTTCAAGGCCTCCCCCTTGTTCACATGCCCTCAGCTCCATCTTCAGGACCTAAGAGTCTGAGGCAAGACAAGGCTGAAGGGAGGGACCCAGGACAGGGACACCGCACCAGGGAGTGGAGGCTCAGTGGGAAGAATGGGCGGGCAGGCCGGGTCCCACTCCTCTTCTCCCTGCCTGTGTTGACCGCTACACAAGCCTTCCAGGGGAGGGGGCGGCTGCTCAGGCAGGGGAGCAGGGCTCTTCTGTTCTAGGCCTTGGAGAGGGGACAGAAAAGAAGCGTGAGGTTGCCTGGCCCAGCTCACCAGGCAGGAGAGGACCAGGAGCAGGTGCTCAGGGTTGGTCAGAATAACCGGTGGCACATGCCTGCTGCCCTCTTAGAACCCAGCTCTGGGCCGACAACCCAGGAGTCCTGAAGAGCTCACCTGGGCTTCCAGGCGCTCCCCCCGCCTTGACTTCTGTGACCAGAGGCACTGCTCCTCCAGCTGGCGTGGGTTCCAATCCTCCTTCACATTGATTTAACTGGTTTTTATTTTTTAAGTGTAAACTGAATCTTTCCCCTGAAGATTCTCAGGGACTAAGGCTGAAAGAGGAGTTACAGTTCAAACTTCCTCCCCATTTTCAACAAGTAAAGCCCACCCTTTAGACATAGTCCCACTCAGAATCAGTTTGTGTCAACCTGGCGTTCAGCCCCCTTGGCTGTCTGGACTCTCCCTACAGTGGGAGTGAATGCGGGTGTTGACACTTGCTGACCTGAAGGGTCTAGTCACCATGGGGTTAAGTCCTCTCTAGAGACACCGCTAAAGCATTTACGCACATGCTCCTCAGGACCCTCGGAGCATCTGTTACTCCCTGCAGAAGACTGAGAGCAGAGGAACTCAAGTTGAAGGTTTAAGCACATCTTTCCTACTGAACAATCATCAGTAATGAAAAAAGAGCCTCTGAGAAACTAACAGGAGTCATTTGAAAAACTTACGATACCATTAAAACAATCTGTAAAATAATTTCCTCAAACATATTGCAAGAAGTGAGCTCTGCTTTCAGGGTGAATGTGGATGGGCAGTGGGAGAGAAAACAGCATCCCTGGGCCATATTTTCACAGCGAGATCTTCTGCGAGGTCTCTTCCACATTTTACCTCATTTACTCTCCTGAAGAGCCCTGCAAGGTTTATTATTTCCCCATTTTACAGATTGAGAAACTCAGGGGAAACCTAGTTCTGAGCTATTTTGTCCCATCTGCTGGATATAATTCTGGAAAAATAGCTTATTCCCAGCTAGCACAGTGAAGTCTCTCTCTGGCAATTCAGCTCCCCTGGCAATTTGGAATAGAAGCAAAGCTGCCCATGGAATGATCTTCTACTTTAAAAAAAGATCCTGCTTTTGTTAGAGTTTCGTTGGTATCTATCCTAAGCTCATAAAGAGAGTAAGTGCCCTAGAAGCACAGGTCAGGCCTGCAAGCACAGACCACAGCACCAACACCTGTTAGCTAGCTGGGCTGAGCTGACTCCAGGTACTGAAGGATAATAAAACTCACCTGCAAGCAGCAGACACCCTCAGACTAACTTTCCACTCACTCGGGTGGGTCCTAAAGTGGTCCAGATTAATGAGGTTTTGCTGTGCTTTGCCTCTCTGATGTAAAACAAAGTTGCTAAGTTAATACCACAGAGTGAGAGAGCAGGCAGGGGCCTTGGAAATCGCTGTTTCAGATGCCAAAAGGTTGCACATGTGCTGCGTCCTCCTTACTGTTCCCCAGCAGGCATCACTAATCCATTGCAGCACACTCTTTCCTGGGTGTGCCTCAGAATCCTCTGCCCAGTGCTTCTGGCAGTCATGACCAGTTGATCAGCGTTGGCAGGAGATGGAATCTATTTGCCAGCCCTGGCCTAGCCCAGTCACCTCATCTGAACAGAGGTGGAACATAAGCTGAGAGAGGCCAAATGATTGACAGAGCCAGGAATTAGGACTTCTTCCCTCTCACCACTTTGCCTTTGAAGCTGCCCTGGGAGATGCTGCCTCATCCCTGTCTCCTTCCCACTGAAGGCAGAAGTGAAGTTGGGGTCATTTGGTAGATGTTAGGGCTATGCTGGGAGAAGGAAACTGGTGTACGATGAGAGTTTTTAGGACCCCATGTACACAGGGGCTATGCTTATGCCACAAACAATACTGGTTTAAACTACAATCCTATAATCCAGCTAGGATCACAGGGTAATGGGACAGGAGAGGCAAAAGGCAGGCCCCCAATAGTCCCAGGTCCACCACTAATGCAAGAAACATGACCCCGGCAAATGTTTCAGGCAAATGCCATTTTTACTTGAAATATGCTTCCCCGGGGTGGTGGATGGTGCCTTCTGCAAAGTGAAGCACTGTTTTGTTTTGAGAATCTGTCTTCCAGCTGAGGAGACAGCCAGACCTCACTGGAGAAGGGATGGGGAACCGACACTGACACAGGCTACAGACTACACCACCCAAGCTCAAGTCTTAAGTGATTTTCCATCTGTACCAAAAGAATCTCTCCCTTGTGCCTGTGATTTTCAAGACCACTTCCATGAGGAAAGGAAGCCCGCACTGGTTTCTCGTTCACTGGGAGAAGGAGAGGTCCTGAGAAGTCAAACCACTCTCCATGAGGCCCCCAGCTAGTAATAAATAGCTGAGCCGCCCTTGCCTTTGGACCAGTGCCGGGACCACCAGAGGGAGAGCAGGACAAATGGAGCTGCCCTTGACCGCCTTCTCTCAGCATCTCTGTTTTAGAGAGTGAGCTTAAGGGGAGCGACTGCTTTCCCCATCCCCTCCCTGCAGCTAAGCCAGGGTTTCTGATTCCCAGCCCAGTGTTCTGTCCTCTCACCCATGCTGCTATTTCCTGTCCCTGAACTTTAACCTTAACCTGGGGTCATGCGTCCCACAACTAGAACGAGAATAAGGGCTCATATTTCTTGGGCACTTACTATGTACTGGCACAGGGCCAAGCAGCTTTGCATGAATTAGTTCACTGACTCTTGACAGCCCCCTTCACCAGTAGGTACTAGCATATGCCCATTTCACAGATGGGGAGACTGAGGCATAGAGAGGTTGGCAACCTGCCTGAGGCCCCACAGCTAGTGGAAGAGGCAGGATTTGAACTGGGAAGTCTGCCTCCAGGGGCCCTGCTCTTAACCACAGACATCACCTCCTGAACTGCCTCCCCACCACTTTCCCTTTGAGTCACTCAACAGTCACTTCCTTCATACCTACTATACGCCAGGTCTTGTGAATCAAGGACACAGCCTCCATCCTCAAAGCCCAACTCATGTCTGAAGACTTGCCAAGGAAGCATGACGGTCACTGTTCAAACTCACTATTCAGCCCTGCCCCCTTCCCCTCCTGCCTATGCACAGCACTCAGGACTGAACGTACAGCCTCCACATGACGACGGTCAAATTCAGTTCTCGTCCAGGCTGTCAGTTTCTTAAAGAAAAACACCATGTCTGGCCTCCCACAGCGCCCTGCCCTTGGTAAACATTTACTGCTGCAGCTGCCCCAGGCCAGGGGAAGAAAACCCGGTTACAAAGCACAGAGGGAGCCCCCGTGCTCATTATTCAGACCTTCAGAGCCTCGCATTTGCAACAGGTGTCTCTCCGGGTGACTTCCCCATCCAGGTCTAGGGTGCGACTCTTCTCACCCTCAGCAGGCCAGGTTTTGGTCACTCGAGGACATGATCCTGCCAAAGGACCTCGGTTCCCTTGGGGAAGCCACACTCACTGTCCTCCCACAGCCTGGGGTTGGGGGACGCTGCCACAGTTCCCCCCTCCACTCCCCATGCCTTTCCTTCTGGTCCGTGTAGTCTGGATCCTGGGCAAGTCTCTTGGTGGCACAACTCACTGGCAACACTGTGCTGGTCCTGCTATGGGAAGCCTCTGATCAGAACCCCCATCAGGTGTGGAGAGTTGTCAGGTGTTTGGGGTCACACCTGTGATGTGTGGCTGTCTGGCATAAGCTCAGGTGTAGCGGCCAGAGGACAACAGGTCTGAGGAGAGACCATCTCATCCAGAAGCTTCCAAACTGCTTCAAGCGGGACCCTCCCACATAAAACACGCAGCTCTGAGACAGGGCGTGTGTGTGTTCACAAACTCTTCTCACTCACTCTCCCTAAACTCTCTTGGCATCTCCTGCTCCTCTGGGATTCTCTGTCATCATGGAACAGTCTGTAAAACACTAACCCGTCAAAAACACTTTCTACTTCAACATTTCCCATCCGTGTTTCTCCAGCCTGTGCTTGAATTCTGCCAGCGACAGGGGACTCACTACTTAAAATGGACATAGGTTTTACCGTTGCCCACCTCTCATTAGGAATTTCTCCTTAGGTTGAATCAATAGCTGCCCACCTTCCGCCAGTGACAGCTGTTTAAAGGCACAAAGGTGACTTCCTCACCTCCATTTACTCATGTCTCCCCAGGGCTATGGTTTATAATCGAGTGTGAGCCAGGTACTTCCCTCTCTATTCCAAGAATCCCTGAAAACAATTCCCAGCATGTGCCCTCTGGATGGTGAGCAGACAGAGGACGGCACAGCCACCTCCAGGCTGGCAGGGACCCAGTGACTTCCAAGGGACTCACCCCTGGATTCTCTGACCTGTGCTGTGTCCACTGCACCTGGAGGGCAACAGTTTCAGAGCCGCAAAACTCAGCTGCCCCTGCCCCACCCTCTCATCTCCTTTCCCTTCTTGAAATCCAACTGAGACCCCGACCTCCGCCAAACACACGGTCACTCACCAGTCCTGTATTGCTTACATCCTGGGAATCTTTTTACAATTTGACTCCAAGAGCAGTCAGTGCGTCAAGACCTACAAGGAAGAGACACTCAGTGTTAAAAGCATAGCAAGGCAATTGGAGGTTCAACTGTCAATTCTAGAAGGTCTGCGGCACTGGGACCCTGGGATGGAGATGGGGAGGACAAAGGAAAAAGGAAATGGTCAGGACCAGCCTGCTCATTAAACTGACCTCAAGAATCTCAGGGCTGTGTGATGGTTCTGAGGGAAAAAAAAAAAAAAAGACCCTCACTTTGGGTGAGTCAGCAGCTTTTTGAGAAGCAGGCCTTTTAGAAGAGCAAAACTAAAAGCAAGATCTGCTGGGTGGGGGTGGGGAGGCGTCTCTCGAACCCCACTCTGAGTTCCCTTGAGTCTTTGGTGTCCGTTCCTAGCAGCCGCGGGGGGTTCGGGATTCCATGTTGGTGACGGTGGAGCGGGGAAGCTCTGCACGCAGGCCTCAGGTCCAAAAGATGCCGCGGTCCTGGAAACAAAAGCCCCTAACGCGCCATTTCTATCCTGGGAGACTCCTGCCAGGCGAACCCCGTGTGCTTTGAAAATTCCTCAGGAGAGCTGTAGCCGGAGGAACAGGCGGGCGCCCGGCTCAGAGGATGCGTTCCCTGAGTGGCAAGTTGAGGCCTGAGCTCTAGAGGTTTCTGCAGCCCAGGAGGCCCACCTGCCGCGCGCACGTGCGCACGGAGCAGCCTGCCGTGGGCTGCAGCTGGGCCACGCGGCCCCTCGCTCCCCACCCCAGCCCGCCTTTCAAGCAAAACTTGTTTTTTCTTGTTGCCCTAAGAATTCTGAGGGGAGCAGAGGATTCCTCTATTCGTCTGCCTCTGTTCTCAAAGGAGCACCCGTTGGGGAAGAAAACGTCTTCATGGCAATAGCTTCTGTTGACTGGGCCCTGGCGATGGACCAGGTGTTATACACAGCGGCTCTGCATTCCAAAGTGGAACTGCATCACCCGATGCAGTTGGGAGCTTGTTGGAAAGGCAGATTCCCGGGCTCCCCCAGCCCGAAGAATCAGAACCTGCGTTTTATCAAGCTCCTCGGGTGATTCCTGGGCACATTAAAGTCTGCAAAGTGTGCACTTATAATCCTCTTAATCACGGAAGGAAGGAAGGAAGGAAGGAAGGAAGGAAGGAAGGAAGGAAGGAAGGAAGGAGGAAGTCGCAGCCTATTTCCGAGGTGAAGAAATAGGTTCAACAAACCACAACCTGGCTATTATGATTTTAGAGCTGCTGTGTGGTAGGGCTGATCCAAACCTGTGTTCGTGTGATTCTGAAATCGGTGTTCCTTCCCTCTGCGACTTTGGGGAAGTGAAATGGGAAGGTGATGGGATGGGCAGGCCTGGCTTAGTGGGCGTGGCCAGGGGAAGAGCAATGGGTCAGGGGTGGGCTGAGGACTTTAGGCCCTGGAGAGAGGGGAGGGGGCTGCCGGGTGAAGGCTCAGAGAGGGAGGCAGGAGATACTGGAGGCTGGGGTCCCCTCCTCCTCACTGTTGTCAAAGGCCAGCAAAATTTCCCAAAGTTCATTCACACTTCTGCACTGAATCCCAGTAATTCATTTATTTTGACTCTACGGAGTTTATCTATATTTGCCCTCTGCCCTTAGAACTAACCATCCAGCAGAAGGTACCACAGGAGGCAAGCTAACTTCTGTGTCCCAGCACTGATTTGCAGGGAGGACAATACTCTGTAAAGCCTTTTTCAGTTTAGAAAGAACTTTTCATCCACTAGCTAATCTGCCCCTTAAAAGAACTTGGGGAGTGTCACTAGAGCTATTTTGCGGTTGAGAAAACTGAGGCACAGAGAGGTTCAGTGGTTTTCCTGAGGTCACACAGCATTCAGGCAGGCTGGGGTTGAGGTCCTCTGACTCCAAGTCCAGAGGTGTGAGCTCAGCTGCTTCTGATGGGGAAAGCAATCACATCACAGGTTTATGACGCCCTTGCTAGTGTCACTGGACTCCATATAGTCTGGGTTTACCCTCTGCTCACAGAATGGGTTTACTGAAAGGCTAGTGGACCAAGAGGAAAACAGTCCACAACCCACACAGGGTGTGCGATCTAAACTGGCCAGGGGGCACTCTTGGTTTATCAGTTAGTCATGTATTCCATTATGTAATGTTCTACTGCCCTTGCTTCCATAAGATTAGCACATATAAAGTATAACAGGGAAGGTGTCAATAAAATGTGGAGGTCACCTCGCTTCATAGGGTTCCCAGCACATTAATATTTTGCATCATCAAGTGAGGGCGGCTGGATGCAGGGTACACACAGCTGAGCAGAGTAAGCCACGGGGGACCCCTCCATCCCTCCCAGCTCTTCCTCTGGGCTCTGAGTGGCCATGTGCTCTGTCTTAGAGGCTCCTCTTGCTCATTTCTCCCTGGTCTTTGTGCAAAGGCTGTGGGCTAGAGAGACCATCTGTCCCTGCTACACTCTGGCAGAGCCTGATGCTGCTCTTGCTCCTGGAACTTCCGATAAAGATGATCCATCCCCTTCTATCTCTAAACTCATCACCTTCAGCCCTTCTCTAGCCCCTTCCATCAAGTTCCCCCCTTCTAAAATAATAAATATATTGTCCTCTAGTTACTCAGGTCTTAAAGTTATTGTTGTATTTTTTTTAATTCAAAATTGATTGCACCCTTTGAATTAGGCTGGTGTCATCGCTTGGACTGTGCGTCCTTCCAGTCACATGGATTGTGAATATGGCCCAATGGATGCAGCCCAATTGTCCCCAAAGTGCTGTGATTTTCAAATTTTTCAGAATGCAGAGCTTTATGGGAACGCATATATAATTTTATAGCAGAAATGCCTGCATAATGGAAGTTATATTATAGGTAATAATATCTACATATAGCAAATCTAGAATACAGATAGTTATCAAATACTAAAACATGTTCCTATTATTAAACATTGAATATATTAAATATCTGATGAACAACCATTTATTGAGTACTCGTATATATCGGCTTCTGTGCTAAGCACCAGAGAGACATAAATAAATGAGACCCAGTCCCTACCCTTAGGAAACTCACAGTATAAAAAAGGAGAAAGATACGTAATAGACAACGTGAGAAAGGACAACGTATATAGAAATGGTACAGGTGGGAGCAGTTAGTAGACGCCTCATTTGTCTCAGGATAATGACCATGGTCCTCACCCTAGCGCCTCCGCGCCTGTGAGCTCTGGCCCCTGCTCGTCGTCCCCACCTCACCTTGCCCTGCTGTGTTCTGGGCTTGCAGATGAATAAGCTTTTTGAAGCCACTGTGCTCCCTGCAGCCACATGGCTACCTTGGTCCCTCCCTCTTCAATGCTCTGTCCTCCCCTTCCCTGAATCAAGCCCTGAGTTACCCCGTAGGACTGAGGGAAGCAACGCATAGGAAGTGCTTAGAATCGTGGAAGCAGGTATGTTAGCTACTATTCTTCTTGGTGATACTTCTTATTACCCTCAGTTGACTGGGTGCTTCTTCTCAAGCACGGAGGCGTGGAGTGACGGGGCTGGGGCTGCCCTGTGAATTATTCTTGGAGCTGGGGAGTCTCAGTGAATCGGTTATCCTTTCCCTGTTTATCCTTGAACTCAGCACTGCAGCATCACCCAGCAGACACGTGAGCCTTCCTAACCAGACTGGGGGACAAGCACTGGTCTCGGAGACAGGACACCCGAGTCTGCTCCTGGTTCTCTCACACCCTTATTCTGTGCCCTCATGCCGAGCACTTCCCTTCCGGGGGACCTGGGTTTCCTCTTCAGCCAAGTGGGGTTTAAATAGAACCTGCCTCCCGGGGGTGCATGGGGGATCTGATGTGGTCCCTCTTGCACATGGAAAATGGCAGCTCTCAGTCTGAGCGCTATGAACAGATGATGCACGGGGCTTCCTGTCGTCCTTCAGGCTCTTGGTGTGCACACACTTCCAGTCTTCCTGGCTCACAACTCCTTTTCACCAGAAAGTGCTCACATGGAGCAAAATCCCAACGAGGGAAAATCTGCCTGTCTGATTTTCCCTACTGGTCCCTCATATTCCTTTTTGGCCTAGTTTAAACCTACCGTATTGCTAGACAGTGACTGGGGGAAAAGAGGAGTGGTATTTTAAATGCTGGTAGAAGAAAAACACCCTTCCCTAGGGTCACTCCCTCTCTCGTAGTTTATTCCAGTCCATTTTTTCACTCTGCAATCATTTAGCAGATGAGTAAGAAACTCCGGGCCTAATAAACAGGTCATGGTGTCCCGAGGCGGTGGCCTCCTACCCCGGAGAGGGTGAGGAACCCGTGGAGGACAGGGCTGGGGAGCCATGGGCCAGGGCAGCCTGGACACAAGAGAGGAAGGTCAAGTTCAAAGGAGGTGGAAAGCTACAAGCCACTTCTGTGCAGCCATCGCTCTGCAAGTCAGATGTACTGTCCTATGTGCCTGCCTTTGCTCTGGAAGATGTTTTACTTTGGACACCGATGACAGCCTTTAATTCATAAGAGCCACCAGTGAATGACTAGCACAATGGCCACTACTCCCTGAAGGCCTGCTCTGTGCCAGGCGCCAAGCTGGGCCCTCCCCAGGTCTTACTGTTCTTTCCCACAGCAACTCTGAGGGCGCACATCAATCTTAGAGTGATCGAATTCATTGCCCCGAGTCACAGGAGTAGAATATCCAGCACTGGAGTTTGCACTCAGGCCCGACTGAACATAGTCTTTCCATTTCCCCATCACGTGGCCTCTTAAACTTAGACTCCATGACAAGAGCTGCTGGCAAACTGGGCCATCTCTTTCACCAACCCCAACCTACTCTTCCACGAAGAACCCCCAGGAGTAGAGAGGAGGCTGAGTTTATAACCTCCCCGAGGTGTGTGGGTGCAGCTCGACGCCTTGAACATTCATGAGGATGCTGAATTCTACTTTAGAATTGATCTCTATTTGTTTCCAAATATTTTCCCCTTGAAACTGTGAGGACCAATTGACACGCCAAGAAGATGTACCCAGCACTGGGCAGGACAGGGTCTATTTAGCTCATTGCTGTCTCTTCATTCCCCCAACAGCTCTTTATGGGGCACTGATTACAGGCCAGCGCTGGGGAGATAAGGTGAGCCCCGCCCTTGCAGTTGGGTTGGAGGGGAAGGCGCCAATGGTATGATGGTGCTCACTGAAGCGCATGCAATGGTGGCAGGATGGCCAGGAGGGGCATGTGAGGATACAGCAGATGGGGGTCTGGGGGCTGCACAGCTGGATCTGAAAGGCAAGCAGCAGCGAACCAGGTGAAGAGAGAAAGGAAGAGTCGAGAAAGTGAGAGAACGTGTGTATGGGGCCCTGGTGAGAGGAGGCATGGCGGATACCAGGTAATGGAGGCTGGCTGGAGTGGCCGCAGCCGAGCAGGCCACACAAAGCCCAAGCACCAGCTCTTCCAGGGACTTGCTGGCCTTTAAGAAGTTGGGTCTTTATACCTGTGAGTGATGGGAAGTCACCAAAAGGGCTGGATTCTCGGGTCTGCAGTTCTCGGCACACGGTGGCCCTCAACAGCGTTTGCTATGCTGGAATCCTGTTTACCCTCTGGCCCCATCAGGTCCCCTGCAGAAGCACCTCCTGGGACCCTGCCATCTTTAGAAAGGGCAACCCCAGGGCAATCTGATTTGTGTAGGGAAAAATTCTCCCTGGGCACCTGGCCTGAGCCTCCTTCTGTCAGGCCTTGGGGAACCGTGGCTCCGGCCTGGCTGCTGGCAGATGTGCGGGGATGAATACACCTTTGATTACAGCTCATGTTTCCGAGGGAAAGACACAGCTCCCTGGAGACTGGGAATCTAGGAAAATGAGCCCTTGCAAAAGAGACGTAAGTGAGCTGGAAACACAAGCCCTCTGGGCGGGCAGTGGTTTCTTTCTTTAAAATAAACAACAGCAGAGCGGATCAGCCTGGACGGGAAGCAGGTTTTCCATAATCCCTACCGGGTGGGACTCAAAGGCAAGCGGCAGAAGGTGGTTAGAGACTGGTCTGTGAGAGAGTGGTACCTGCTTAGGATCTGCAGATGTGATCCCTGAGAACAGATGCGCCTGCCTCCCTCCTTGGTGGGGAAACTCAGCTCCCGGGGACATTAATTTAACCCTAATCTCTTTACCATAGGGAGACTCATAGACCCAGTTTAGAATCTGGTTTCTATCATCTGAGAGCTTTGTGTCCATTGATAAATTATTTTCTCTTCCCTGAGCCTTAGTTTTGTTATCCATAGAATGGGATAAGATGGGCTTAGATAATATTATGAAAGTAGGCCGCTGAGGTTTGAACTGAGGGTGTCTGGATATAATTGTTCCATTTCCCCCCACACTGCCTCTTGAACTTGGACATGCACCCCCACCCCAACATCGATTATCTGGCACATAATAGATGCTTAATAAATGCTAGTTCTGCCTCCCTTCTTTCACCTGTCTACTACGCTTGGGATAAATCCAGGTATCCAGGAGGCTCTCTCTAAACCCATGTAAATTGGGTCCTTCTCTGTGCAGCGCAGTGACTGAGGATGCAGAAGGAAGAGGCTGCGAGCTGCGTTTTCTCTCCACTGCATCCTGTTTTGAACCCTTTATTAAATGTCTTAAGTATTACTTGCCTTCAGGGTCAAAATACAGTTTCCAGAGATTTCCACTTTGCACTCATAAATGATTCTCGCTAAACTCTCTTTTAAAAAAAATTTAATGTGTGTGTGTGAGAGAGCAGAAATGTACTGACTCATCGCTGGAAAAACTCTCTCTCCCCAACACATTCCAAATCTGTCGAGTCACATGAATTGAGTAAGAGCGCTTAATGTGGCTGTGAGCCCCAAGCTGGCGAGCAGTTACGCCAGCGAGGGCTCCGTCTCTCCCTTCCCTGCCCCTGGTCCCAGCCAGTGTAGCAGGGGAGGCTCTGCAGATGGCAGTGAATACCTGATGCAGGTTCAACGAATGCAAGGACTGGAAAGGACCTGGCAACTCCCTAAAGCCCAGCTAGAATTCTGTGAGGAGATGTCATATGTTTTTCCAAAAAAAAAAAAAAAAAAAAGAAATCAAATACAAATTTGCATATAGGATTGCCAAGATGTAACAACCTCACTTATTGAATCATCTCTGCTGGGCACGACATCAAGCAGTTGACATGCACGACTCGTTGAATCTTCACAGCCACCCCTTAGGGAGATTAGGGTTATCCTCATTTTACGAGTGAGGAGACAGAGGCACAAGGGTGAGTAACTTGTCCAGGGTCCCACAGCGGGCGGGTGGTGGAGCTGAGACTCAGCCCCATGTACAGACGCTCTTACACAGCCTACGATTCATTCTGAAAGGAAAGACTCCTTTTGCATAGAAGAGAGGAAACTCCACTTATTCTGCAAATATCCATCCAACACTTAGAACACAAACACGGCATCAGATATCAAAGGGGAGACGGTGACAGGTGTGGGCAAAATGGGGGCAATTTGGTTACTGTGTTCCACGAGTTTGGACTTGTATAGAGGAGCTATGATGTATGCACAAATAATTACAAGTAAGTAAAAATGGTGCTGGCAGGATTATAACATGGCATGCATGGGGAAGGCTGGGGAAGGTGATGGCCCTGGCTGGGGTGATCTGGAAGGGCTTCCTGGCAGAGTTGCCATTTGAGCTGAAGGGAAGGACAGGAGGTGGAGGAAGGAGGTCCTGCCTGCCGAGTCTCAGTGAGTATACACGAATGGCTGATGGCCCCAGGGGTTCTCATCTTGGTTCTGGCCCGGGACCCAGATGCCCTAGGGGTAGCCGTACTTTCGTGTCTGGCAGCTGAGGAGCACAGGCAGAGGGGAAGGAGGGAAAGAGGTGTCCAGGAACCAGAAGACTGGGGAGAGGAGATAGGATACTGGAGCCAGGGGAGGGGTGCAGATCTGGCCAGAGCAGAAGCTCCAGTCCCACCTCCAACCGGGTTAGCTCAGAGTGGGGCCCTGGCTCTTGGGCCTCAGTTTCTCCCATCTAGAGGGAGAATCATGAAGGAATTGCTGGAATGTTCCAGCTGGGCAGAACCCTGGAGACCAATGACCCCAATTCATCCCATCCATCTGTAGATGAGAGACCCAAGATCTGGGAAAGCTGGGAGAGTGGAATCCTTGGATTTGAACCCAAGTTTGTGGGATGAGGACACAGGGGCCTCACCTCCCCATCTACCTGCTCTTTGCACATCCACACATCAAGGGACGTGCCATCCTCCATCAGAAGGCAGGAAACTCCAGGCATGTTGTTGCAGGGGAGACAGGACCCCCAAACGTGCCTCAGCTAGTCCAGCGGCATCAGGCTCTGACTCCCCCAGTGGCCCCGGAAAGCTGGGCCACAGACCCACCGCGTGGTCCCCTCTCCCAGCCGTGGCCAGCCTATCCTCAGAGCACCCCTCCCCCGACTCAGGAAGTTTCCAGGAAACCGTGACCTGTTCTCCGCGGCCATGGTTCTCCCTGACATAAAGTCCATCTGGTTGTGACTCACAAGGCTGGATTTTCCCCTGGGGCCCTGCATCTGGAGTAGGGAGCACATTCTCTCAAACTAACAACCTGTCCACCCGCCGTGACAGTGGGGGCTGCTGCTCCTGTCAGCTCAGGCCGAGGTCATCCAAGTGGCGCCTCAGGCCTCCTGGCCTGGCATTACTCTCAGAATCAGCCTGGGCCTGGGCATTCTTTGAGGCTCCCTCAGAACCAGGCTCTTCCACCAAATTCCCCTCCTCCCCCGGGCTGCTCATCTCCCCTCGCCCCTCACCTCCAATCCTCCTCTTCCCCTGTCCCTGCTCGGAGAAGAGCAGCTCCCCGAGGGCTGGAGTGATGGGGAGGGCGGGTTGGAGCAGGGAGGGGCCTCAGACAATTGGTGTGAACACATGTGAATGCCAGGTCCACCACTTCCTAGCTGTGTGACTATACGCACGTGTCACCTTGGGGCTGTGTAGCCTCAGGCATCCCATCTGTAAAATGGGCTTCTTAATGCTCTCTATCAAAGGGGCATTGTGGCGATTAAAAGGAAATAAAACGTGAAAAGCTCCTAGCACAGTTTGGGGCACACTGAAGGCACTCAGCAAGGATGCTGCCGTTCTGATGGGTATCATTCACCCCGTGCCTCCGGTGAGGAAACGGAGACCAGAGCCACAAGGCCACACCAAGGAACAGAGCCGGTGAGCGGCAACGCCAGGCCCAGTAGGGAGGCCAGATGCCTTCCCCCTTTTGGCCCCCACCTCTCCACTCTGACACAACCAGAGAGGCCTTTGTGCAGACACTCTAATGCTTCTTGGCAGCTGCCACATGGATCTCGGGCTTCGCAGGGAATCCCATCCAACCTGGTGATTTTCGTTTACAGCTGCCGGGTCCATGTACCAGTGGCCACAGAGAGACCCAGTGGAGTGGTGGCCTCAGTACACAGATTTCAGTGGCACCAAGATTCCTAACAGTGACTCAAGAACGGCGCGTGATCTGGATTTCAAAACCACTCCCCTTTCCGTGATATCCACATTGAAGGTTTCTTGGCTCCTACCCCGCCGGGGACACGGGGACTGAGAAGGGAGGGGTGCTGGGGCCGGGCCCACTAGCCGCTGCTAAACCTCTGCCGGGGGCTAAAATCGGTCTCTGAAGAAAGAGAGATTGTCCATTTCCTTTTCCTCTGATGCCTGGGAAGATATTTTACCAGACGAAACTAAGTATGGGGAGTCCGGGGACAACATCCTCGCCCAGGTCCTCCCCACCAGAGGTGGGCGGCGGGGCCCGCAAGCAGACAGGGCCCGCGCGGAGGGCCCAGGCCGCTCCCACACAGAACTGTGCTCTTCAAGCGCGTAATGAGGAGAGAGACAGTTTTGGGGGTGGGGTGGGAATCGGGGGCAGGGGGAGGTGTTCTATTTATGAAGAATGAAATAATTACATTCAGGTCAGTGGTCAGGGGAGGGAGCCACTGGGCTGAAACAAATTTAGGGGCTGGTGCAGGGTGAGGGGAGGTGAGTGGTGAAGGGATGGGTGTTGGGGATGCTTCAAAGCGGGGACTGTGTCCCCGGGGCCAGCTGGCCTCTGGGGCCAGGGGCTGGCTCGGCAGCTCTCTCCTAAGGCACACATGTGCACACACACACCACACGTTGTCCCTCGGAAACACTCCGGGGCTACGAGGCAGTGAGGCCATCCCCACACTCACTCGTTTATTCCTCTCCGAAGACAAATTTTAAACACACTCACTGAACTGACCCAGCTCAAAGCGAACCCTTGTTTCAATGAGGCCCCCCTCCCGCCCGGCAGATCCTTCTCATTTCTCTCATAGATGCGGGCCTGGCCCAAGACGTATGCGGAAGCCCTCTTTTGGCTCTGTCTTCAGAGTCAGGTTATGAGGCAGTGTAAAAGTGGGCACGTTATTGGATAATTGCCCCCGATTCTGACCACCTCTCCTCCCACAACTGTATTTCTGAGGGACATCACAGTCCTGGTTCTACAGATGTGAGCAGTGGAGCTGCCCGCAAAGGGCAGAGATTTGCCAACACCGACAGTAAGAGTGTGGTGGTGGTGGTGGTGGGGATGTTCTAGGATGTTCCAAGCCAGGGAGTCACCTTTGGAATAAGGGCTAAACTGCCCAAAGGGACGACTTGGATGAACACCCCACTCCTTTGCATAGGCAGGTCCTGCGGCCGGGCATACCAGGGGATGATTATTTTTGTTATTTTTCTAGAAGTCAGTTGTACAATGTCGTGGCACCTGCTCTGGACATGGCCCCGAGCCAGGCACATTTGAGCTGGAGAGTCACAAGATACAAGGAAAGGCCTCTGTTCCCCATTCACCCAAGGGGGGAGCCAAGACTCACACCTGAGGAGTCACCTGGGATGGATGAGGTGGGGCCCAGGGTGGCTCCCCTCCAGAATCTACTGTAGAAGGGTGCCATGAGGGTGGGGGTCAGGACAGGAGGTGGCGGAGGTGGGGTCTGAACCCTACTTCAGTGAATGGGGAGCATGGGAAGGTGACTGGCGGAGGGCAGGGGGCACCCAGGGCAGGAGGCAGGGATGAGAGGACAGGCTCTGAGTCAGCATGGCTCTGGATGGGGTGTTCAGGTACACTTGAACGTCAGGAGGAAGGCAGACGAGCAAGGGAGAGGTGAGGCGATTGCTGATGCGGGTGGGGCAGCGGGCTGGGGGGTGTGTGTTGAGGGGTGAGGGGTGGGGAAAGGACAATTTCAAAGGGCCCCAGCCCTGGCAGCAGCCTTCCTGCTTAATGAGTATCACTGGGGAACATGGATTCCTCTAGAGCGTGGCATCCGGGAACCCCACAAATCCTACACAACTTGGAATTGGTTCCAGGGCTGAGCGTGGACAATGCAGTTACATTGTGCCTCAGTTTCTCTGTCTAGAAGCTAATCCTAAAGCCAACAACCGCTAATGTTCAAGAGGCAGCCCCTGTTCCAAGCACCCTAGCTCTTTTCATTCGGCGATGCTATTACTACCACTTTCACACACTCTTGGCTGCTGTGGTCCTTGGCCTCTCACACTTAACATGCCACGCATCTGACCTCATAGAGTTTCTCGAGGCTAAAATCAAACCAGACATATAAAAGAGGTCTGTTAATTAAATGACACTCTCCAAACGCCTGTTCCTGTTGCTGATGTGATTTGTCGCTTTACTAGGCTTCATCTTCTCAGAAGCCACCACGGGGCAAAGGTTACTTAAGGCCTGAGTACAACATGAAAAGAAAAGAAAAACAAAAGAATCACTTTCAAACATTCGCAGAGGAAAGATCACGTGGATACTGGCACAAGAAAAAGCTACCGAAGCCTGAAACGTTAGAAGGCAGGACATCGGGGCGGGGGGGGGGGTTGTTTCTTGTCTTGAGCCCAGTGCCCTGAGAAGGGGTCATTAATGGCTCCCTGGCTCCTTAGTGGCAGAAGGAACACAGCGCCTTGCCAGTGGCATTCTTCACAGACAGGCTGCCTGGGGATGGACTTGAGTGCCCCCAGCTCACAGAAAGCATTTATTCAATGCCCAGGAGCAAGTGAATATGACCTGCTCTCTGCCATCAGAAGGCCCAGTGTTTGGAAAAATACACAATGCTTCCAAAAATGAAGGCCAGTAGATCTCCTGATCTGCCCCTCCCCCACCCCTGAAACCCACTTCTCCACAGATGTCCCCACCATCCACCACCCACCAACCCACCCGGAAGTTGGGAGCCATCCCTGGTTCTCCCTCTCCATCCACATCCACAGCTAACCCATCCTCGGGCCATCCTGGGACACCCACATCGCCAAATCCACCCTCTTTTTTCCATCTCTGTCAGCGCTGTATCATTTCTTGCCTGAACTTCCAAAGCCACCTCCCAGTGGCCTCCTTGATTCCACTTCTGCTCCTTGCCCCTCTACCCAGAGACCTTCTGCAAATGTAGATAAGATTGCATTATTTTCCTGCTTAAACCTTCGAAGGCTTTCCACTGAAAGATCCAAATCTCTTTGCCAAGTCTGACGAGGCCCGGGGGTTGTGGCTCCCGCCTCTCTTTCCCACTCAGCACCAGCCTGAAACTCTCTTTCCCCCGCTGTGGAATGGGTAGAGTAATACCTACCTTCCAGACTGGTTGGGAGGGCCGGGGTGGGGAATACATAAAAGCGCTTTGTTAACTAGGAAGTGCAGCCCAGTGTAAACTCTATCTCCATTATAATTGGGCTTTTGTGTTTTTGCTCTTGTTTTCATGGTTTCTAGTTCACTGATACCTTTTATTATTTGCAATTTTAGATCCTTCAAGATGTAGGGATATTTATACACACAAGGTAGTACTGAAAACTACCATGTTAGCATCTCAGTATCCCAGAGATAACCAACCACCCAGCCATGGTGTGCTTAAAACCTGGACAGTGTTTCTTCTTTCCTGAATTTTGACTATGCAGTCAGACTACTAGAGGCCTGGAGAGATCTCATTTAAATCATAAGCCAGCTCATTATGAAAATGATAAAAGAATGTGATTGTCAATGTCCCTCCAACTTTCTCAGTAGCAGCAGGTAACGTTTATGAAGCCCCTACTATGTGCCAACCCCGGTATTCAGCCCTTTTTATGCTTTACTTTTGTTAATCCTTACAATAACATTAAGAAGGGTTGTAACTGTCTAGGTGAGGAAGCTGAACCTCAGAGAAGTCAAGTAACTTACCCAAGGTCACACTGCTAGGGAGACAGAGAGTTCCAATCCTTTGTCTGTTTTAATAGCCCACGTTCTTTTGTTCTACCCTATGTGTGTCGGGAGCTGGAGAACCAGGAATGTGTGTATCTGTGAAAGGGAAACAGGGATAACGGGGGATGGGGGTTTAGGGAAGTACAGGGCCACCAAGCCCCAGGGAGGCAAGGGAGTTTGGGCAGGAGGTTAACTTTAAGCTTCACGCCTTCATGTCTTATGCTCTACCTTGCAAAGTGAGCTAATGCTCAACGCATTTCCCCATAATTAGTGAAAAAGGGTGCAGTTCTCTTCCGTAAAGGGCAGTCATTGCCTTTTTGCTATTTACATCAAGAAGTGTGTGTGTGTGTGTGCATGTGTGTGTGAGAGTCAGAGAGAGACAGAGAGACACAGAGAGAAACTGAGTATCTGGTCTTGAAGTGTTCAGTTTTAGCAACTGAGGAAGGTACTCTGGCCAGAGAGACTCTCAGAGAAGTTTTCCCTCCACTCCCTTCATCATTTCCCTTGCAAAACAGTCACACTGAAGGAAGTAGGAACAAGACCCCAGGACAGCATGGAAAGAACCTTCGCTTGAGTCATCTTACTTGACCTGCTCAGAAGATTTGTGATGGCAGACTTTAACCCCCATTTTACAGATGTGGAAACTGAGGCCTGGGGAGGGTGACTTGGTACCCACCCTACCTGTCCTGCCCCCAAGCACAGGGGCTAGAGAAGAAAGAAGGGCTCATTACGATCTCTTGCCTAGAAGCACCGAGAGTCTAGCTGGGGGAGAAGAGATGCAATGAAAGCAACTGGGGGAGGCGTTCAGCTCTGCATGGAGTGCAAGGTCACACCTCAGTGCCTTTGCTCAGGCTGCCCTCTGCCTGGAACGTGGCCCCCCAATACCCTGTAGGTGCAAGAGTTCCCCTGAAGTTTGGTTCACATTCTGTGCCTGACTGTCCCCATCTGTGAGCTCCAAGAAGGCAGAAGTGAAGCTCGTTCAGTTTCGTGGCCCCAGGATGTCTTGGTCTCAAAGGTGTGCTCAGGAAGTGGCTGATGCAGGTAGGGAGGTTTCCGGGCAGAGAGGCCTTTACAAACCTAGAAGGGTCTTTTCAGGGGGCATGTGCCTCTGAGAACTCCTGTAATGACCCATTAGGGTGAGCACAGCGGGGACAAGGGCTTCAAACCAGCCAGAAGCCACCAGCCAACTCCTTACCCTTTACAGGCCCCTAGTGTCTCCATCATCTACCCCAGGCTCTCAGGTGGGGCTGGCGCTTCCTTTGCAGTCAGAAGCGGAGGAAAGTGAAACAGGAAGCATCAGTGCTCCACCCGCAGCGGCACCTAAACGTAGTGAGTGAAGGCAAGTGGCAGGCGTGCAGTAAAGGCTCGTGATCCTAATGAGGGTTTCGATGGATCTGGTTGTTTGTTCCTCCTGTTTCTCTCCAGTCCTGGTCTGGAAGATCCAAGCCCAAGATGGTGTCCAGAAGGAACAGGGCACCGCAAAGTGCAGAGCTCTAGAGAGTTGGATGGGAGATTAAGGCTTTTTCTCCCATTGTCACGACCAGCTGTGTGACCTTGAGTGAGTCCCGTCAGTTCTCAGGGCCTTTAAAATTCACTGGGTGATTAAGGAGCTAGTGGATTGTTTTCCCTTGAAGGGTAAAGTAAATCACACAGCCAGTGGGGTAACTGCCCCCGGGCCAGCAAAGCAAAATAGGTTCAAAGTTGGCTCTAGGTCCTGGCTATGGTTCTTCCATGGAAATCTGACAATAATGACGATGGTGCTGGTGGTGACAAGTCATCTTTTTAAGAAAATGTTTTATTTATTGTATTTTTTTTTAATTTGTGGGGGAGGAGGTAGTTAGGTTTATTTATTTTTTTAGAGGAGGTGCTGGGGATTGAACCCAGGGCCTTGCGCCTGCTAAGCATGTGCTCAACCACTTGAGCTATACCCTCCCCGACAATTCATCTTTAATGAGTATGTACCAGGCACCAGGCAAGCACTTTTCATTCAATATACTGTTCAGTTCTCACAATGACCCTCTAAGGTGGATACTATCATCACTCCCATTTTACAGATGGGAAGACTGATGCTCAAAGAAGTTAACACCTGGGATCATGGTCTGGTGAGTGGGGGAGGCAGGATTTGAACACAGGCTGTTAGATTCCAGAGCCCACCTACTTCCCTACTATAATCTTCTGAACCTGGAAGCCTGTATTTCCACAGTTGGGAAAGATGGAAGGATCTAGAAAGGCAATTACAAAAATAATTTTCTACATATAGGGTTCAGTCTGGAAAGAAAGATCTCAGTTGGAGCAGGCAAAAATTCATAGTCTGGTATATTATTCCCAGTATAGGAAACACATTTTAGGGACTTGGTTTAAATAGGCAGGTTGGGTGCCCTGGAGGTGGCCCGAGCCTTAGAGGTGGACTCCCTGGATTCTAGTCCAGTCCCTCCCCGCCCTGACCCCTGCACCAGCCTACTTAGCGGGGGTCAGGCAGCTGCCCTCAAGTCCATTTTCTCATCTGTCATGTGTGCGGGAATATTCCTGCCTTTGCCACCCCGCAGCTGGGCCCAGAGAGCTCAGTCCCATCAGTGTCCACCTTCCCACACCTCCTGTTTTAAAAGGTTTTGTCTCTCATACATTAATGAGTTTCTCCATTAACAAAATAGTGAAGCATTTGTGTAACTGCTGGCGTTTCTGATCAAAACAAGGTAACCTCTGTTATCCAATTCTAGCCCAGAGCAAAAACAAAACCCCCCTTCACCCTATAATATTTTTAAGGAGCCAGTGCCACCCTATCCTGGGCACTGTACCACTTCCACTGGTTTCTAGAATACTGACTTCCATTATGCGGACTTCTAGGGAAACACTGGCCAATTTCTGAGATCTCTTCCAACACCAAGTTCAACAAATCAGTCGATGATGTCTGATAAGTGTGCTTTGCTAATCACGATGTGTAATCGCTGCTCTCATTTTGTTTGCTCAGTCCTAGAGATGCAAAAGCTGGGAGGACCCCTTGGAGCCTGATGGAGGTCATCTGAGGATACCCGTCGGGCAGGCCTCCGTCACTTCACACCGAGGGTGTAAAATACATGGAACTCCTTGGGCCCTAGAGACTGCACCAGCTAAAAATATAAACAAGTTCAAGCAGGGTTTAGATGGACTCACGGAGGAGTGAACGATGCGTGAGGGGGACTAGGAACATCAGGTTTCATTCTACGCCCCTGCGGATTTCTGTTTCCTGCTAGCAGCAGGATGTTTGGTAGGCAGAACACGGGTGGTTCCGTGGACAGCATCACTGATGTTCTCATGGGAGGAGATTAAAAAAGGAAGGAAAACAAAGAAAGAAGAAAAGAAACGAGGGTACATGATAGTTTCCTGCTTTGACATTTAACTTCTATGATCAGAAAAAAAAAAGTCCATCGTAGGAAATTTAGAAATAAAAGAGGAAAAATAATCTCTGATTCCACGTCTAAAGATTAACTGCATTAACAGTTTGCTGCATTTCCATCTGTGGGCGTGTTTTTTTAAAAAATAAAAACTGCATGTACCTATGACATATTACCGTATGATCCAGCAATCCCATTTCTAGGCATAGATCCAGAGGGAACTCTAACTCGAAAACGCACCCCAATGTTTATAGCAGCACTATATACAATAGCCAAAACATGGAAACAACCCCTAAATGTCCATCGCCAGATGACTGGATAAAGAAGCTGTGGTATAGTTATACAATGGAATACTACTCAGCCATAAAAAAGAATAAAATAATGCCATTTGCAGCAACATGGATGGACCTGGAGACGGTCATTCTAAGTGAAGTAAGCCAGAAAGAGGAAGAAAAATACCATATGAGATTGCTCATATATGGAATCTAAAAGAAGAAAAGACTCTAATGAATTCATTTATAAAACAGAAACAAACTCACAAACATAGTAAACAATCTTATGGTTACTGGAGGAAAGGGGGTGGGAAGAGATGAATTTGGGAGTTTGAGATTTGCAAATATTAACTATTATATATAAAATTAGATAAAAAACAAATTTCTTCTGTATAGCACAGGGAACTATATTCAATCTCTTGTAATAGCTTTTAATGAAAAAGTGTATGAAAACGAACATATATATATATATATATATATATGACTGAGACATTATGCTGTACACCAGAAACTGACACAGTGTAACAGACTATACTGTAGATAGCCTGCATTTTTCATTTAACATTTAACACTTTAAAAATCACTTTACTTAATAGACTTGCTGTATGATTTATGGGTTTCTACTACGTATTTATTTAATGATTAATTGATTTAATCTGAGAATTATTTTATCATTCACTTTTTGTTGGATATTGTTTTTCTTTTCTAGATTTTCTACTATATAAATAATGCTGGGATAGACATGCCTGGTGACTTTTTTTCCAGAGAAATAACAATAAATCTCACAATCTCAGTAAGTTTCTCTTACATAGAAAATGGGCATGTGAGGGGCAGGCTGGGGAGGGAGGAATCTTTGCCAGGGAGCTCTGCATCCTGCTGGAACACCATTTGAAAGGCTCCGACCAGGAAGCGCCTCTGGTACCCTCTCCACCATCCTGTGCTTCCCCCTTCTCCCCTAGAGCTATTTACTCATGCTCGCCTTGGTCCCTGCAAACTGAGCACTTGGAGAGCTAAAGAGACTTGCAGCCACTGGGCTGCAGCTCACCAGAAAGTTCCCTGGCCCTTATTAGAAATGCAAATCTCTCAGTTGACAAATCCCAAACACCCAGCTCATCAGCCCCCCCACCCCCACCCCAGTCGGGTGGCCTCCATCTCCCATTTCACCTGAATGAGCTGAAACGGTGCTGGCTGGGCTGTGGATGAGTCATCTGAGAAGAAAACGGTCTGCCTGAAATGGAATTGTCTCCTTGGTGTTTCAATTTTACCCAATAAGAGGAGGTCAGTTCCTTTCTACTCAGCCTCAACTCTACTAAAAGCCATTAAGCCCTGCCAGGGACAGGAGACGCTTATCTGTTGGCAAGTGTGAATGCTGCGTTTGGTACCTCCAGAAAGGATGGAAATTCAGCTGTTTACTTGGTGGTTACCCCACGGGACCAAAATGAAGCTCTAATGTGACGGCATTTCTGAAATGCAATTTTTAAATCTGCAAATTCTTGGCCTCCATTCTAGCATATAAAACCACCAGGAATCGGCAAAATTAATTTAGCTGAATCACACTCTGATCAACACTGACCACCAAATGCAAATGGGGTGACCAGTAGGCGACCTCCCTAAACTGGTTCTTGTTTTGGAAAGGAAGGTGGGCATGTGAAGGGTGCTGGGGTTGCAGTCCGGCTGGCTTATTCAGTAACTAAGATCACAGCGAGGTCTGGCACCAGCTGCCCACGTGGGTTTCCTTTGGATGTTCAGTCATACTCAAAACTTCACACGATAAAGTCACTTTATGCGGGGCAGGCTGCCCCTCAATATATCTCAATGGCATAGTGATTATTTTGAATTAAGGTTGCTTGAGAAACAGCCAGTGGCAAAAAAAATTGACATTAAAACCCCCCCACTCTGACCCCCATCTTTCCCCGGCAAAGTGGGAAATAAATTTCCCCTGTGAAGGTAACCTCTCTATACCAGGAGGATAGAATGCATCATTACCATTGGAGTTAGAGAATTCAAGGCTAAGAAAGCTATAGAAACAAATGTTACTTCTTCATTAGTCTGCTACCCCAAGCACAAGACCCCTTGTTTTGTTCTGTCTTGGCAAAGAATTGTTTCTTTGTCGAAAAATGATACATAAACAGTCTGCTTTGGTCACTTGCTAGGGTGGGGGGAGGGCGGTACACTTCTCTGGGAACTCCTTGTATAGGAATTAAATTTTGTTTTCTCCTGTTAATGCCATGTGTCAATTTAATGATGAGACTGGAGAAAAGAACTCATGAGGGTGGTGGTAGGGGGGAGAGATTTCATGTGCAGACTTTTCTCTGCTGACAGCGACAAGCCCACTTCCTCAGCACCAATACAGCTCCCTTCACAATCTGTTCATGCCATTCCTTCTGCCAATCTGGGGCCACTGCTGCTTCAGAATGCCACTCCGAACTTATTGCTCATATGCGGAAAACCTGTCCAGATGAATCCCTTCTATTTAGTATCCTTTTGGCTCTCTTTACACACAGAGCCCCCACCTCCCGGAGCTCCTGCTGAGCAACTGTTGTTATGTGACTTTGCTTGTGTATTTGGTCTCACTCCTAAGTCCCTCAGCACTTGAAGGCGGAACCTGTCTATCATGTTTGGTCCCTGCTCTGCTGAACGTTTGTGCCCCAACCCCAACTGTCTGTGCGCCCAAGGTGACGGTACTAGGGGGTGGGGTCTTAGGGAGGTGACTAGGTCATGAGGGTGGAGCCCTCGGAAATGCGATGAGTGCCTTTACCAAAGAGACCCCAGGGCACTCCCTTGCCCCTTCCTCCACGTGAGGACACAGTGGGAAGACAGCCGTCTATGAACCAGGATGTGGGCCCTCACCAGACACGGAGTCTGCCGGTGCCTTGGTTTTGGACTTTAAGCCTCCAGAACTGTGAGAAATAAGCTTCTGTTGTTAGGAGCTTCCCAGTCTACGATGTTCTGTGATAGCAGCCCAAAGCGACGGAGACCCCCAACAGTGCTTGTGTGGAGAGACCCTTGCGCAGCTCCTGGAATGAGGTGGGAGAGTTTGCATATTGCTCTTATTCTTATTTTCTAATTTACATAGATGTATATATGTGCATATCCTTCCAGAGGGGATGAGAGCATTAAATAAATTTTGAAAAGCACAACTCTAACCCTTCTAACCACGGTTGTAAGTTCTTGACGTTCTTTAACGAGAGTAAAAAGTAACAGGATTTGTTTACATGCAAATTTGGCAGAGTCAAAATTATTTTAAATTTCCATATCTGGAGCTAAAAATGCATCATAAGATGCCCTTGATGGTGGAGTGTAGTTGTGATTAAGAGGATGCACTCTGTCTGGGTTGAATCCTGCCTCAGCCACTTACCAGCTGTGTGACTTTGGGCAGGTTACTTAACCTCTCTGACTTTGGGCATATCCAGATTCTTTAAAAAAATGTTCTACCACACACACACTTTATATATTCCTTGTTTTACCTAATGTCCCATGCAAATATCTACCCTTATTATTATGCAGTCATCATAACCACCGTTAAAACAGTCATGTAATATTCTATTCAATCACTGGCTCAGAGTTAAGTAAATGTTTTCTAACCTTTTGCTGAAATGCAGTGTTTTAACGACTGTTAAAAGATCAATATCCTCAATCTGTAGGATAAATGAATTAGTATCTGCCATCTCCCGGTTACTCTGCGTAAAATAAAAGCCAGCCCCCAAGCCCCTGGCAGACCCCAGGCCCACTGCGCTTTGTTCACACTCCCAATGAGAACAGCCTGGAATTAGTCATCCAGGAGCCCATTCACATACACAATCCACCAGCCCTAGGAAGGGGTGGGGAAGGAATCTGAGATGAAAGGGACCATGAGGCTCTTCTGGGCAGCCCCCCTTCTCTGAGCCTGTGGTCCCCCTTGGCCCCACATGCACCGTGGCTGCCTCCACGTGTCATCGACCGTCCACACTCCGCGCAGGTATCTCACTGGAGCACGAGCGGCTCTCTGTCAAGAACAGTGGTGGGATGGTGACTCCTGAGATTCAGGCGACGGTTCCTGGCAGAAACGTGCCTCGGTCTCTCCCTGTCTTCCCAGTTTTGGTTTCTCTTTTGATCAGGCCTCTCATTCTTTTCCCACATAATGACCCAGGCTGAGCTGGTTTGAGGACACACTGCCTTATAGTCACTCCTGAGGGGGTGTGTGTCCTCCCCCTCCCCAACAGACGCACATACACACACTACACAGGCAGTCTCTCTGCCTCTCTCTCTGCCCCCTTCTCCAGTTCCTGAAAAAACAGGAATTTGTGTTTCATTCCTCTCCTGAGCCCCAGGTCTGTGTTTCTGCCCTGAGGTCAAAGCTGCTCTCCGCTCAGACATCGGGTCCAGTTCACAGAGGTCCCTTTGTTCCCTGCAAGCCGCACCTCACTCTGCCCTCTGGACCAGAATCTTCTAGCTGCACCCAGTGCTCTCCTGTGTTCCAGCTCTTTTCTCCCTCTCTGCTCCTGATACTTTCCAGGGGGCTGACACTACCATTTCTTGATCAATTAATTTTGGAGTCTCTACTTTTTCCCTAAAGATTCTGAGTCTGGAGTCAGAGATGGGTAACCTTGGGCCTCGGTGTTCTCACCTGTAAAACAGGGCTGTGTTAGCGGTGACCCGCTTCACAGAGCCGTTGTGAGGATTAAAGATATGGGTAACAGAGGTACAGTGCCTGGCAGAGCACTTGGCACCAGGACAGCGTGCAAATGTCAGCGAGAACGACCGTCAACATTACAAGCATTCATCGTCAAAATGAGTAACAACCCTCTGTTAGTCTAAACAGCCAGAGGTTCTCCCACCCTCGCCATTCCTAAACCCCTCCACCTCAGAATTCCTAACCTCCCCATAGGAACCCTACCCAACCCCACGCCCCGCTATCCTGGTTAATTTTCCTTTTCTCTGGACTTGTAAAAATAACAAGTCTGGATTAAGAGTCTGGGGATCTGAGTTCTATTCTCATGAAAGAGTGAAAATGGCTTGTCTCCCTGGGCAAGCAATAGTCTTTCTGGGCTCCATCTCCTTCCCCTAAAAAATGAAGAGGCTGGACCAGAATAGCATTCCCAAAGCATGTTCTGGAAGCTTCCATCACATTCGCACCCCCCTTACACAAAGCCCCCTTAGCCAGAGAAGTACCATCAGTGACCAGTCTAGCACCCAGCTCCATCCACCTCACTTAGCTCATCATCAGATCTGGATACTGTCTACACCACCTGGCGCCTCAGCAGCCGGTTATGGGGCTGACCCAGCCCCTCTCATAAAGAGGCTTTGAATTGGTGTAAATCTCAGCTCTGCACGAAGGAAAATGAACTGCCAGCTCCTCTGAAAAACTAGGACAAGGTTCTCTTCTGCAAGTCTCCAGGTACTGTTCAGAAAATCACTGGCTATCACGAGCTTTAAAATATGCCCCCACCTGGTACAATGTCTCCTGATTAAGCTGGCTGCCAGGCCCTGGGTATTTTAGGCAGGAATGGTGAGTGTTAAAACCACACAATTACTAGTAGTTTGGGAAAAAACCTTTTGAAACACGGTGCCAATCATTTAATTCATTTTCCAAGTCCCCTTTTTAATGCAAAACATGCTAATATGTTGTCGGAGTGTCCAGCAGAGAAACCTGCTAGAAACCGGGGCCTCTCTTGCTTGGAGGTTAAGGGGAGGGCTGGTGGGAATGGGGCAGGGTGGGAAGAATGGCCCATTTTTCTCCAGGGAAGAAAAGCAGCCGATGCCGCTGGTCTCAAGCGTTCCTTTGTGCTCCCTTCAGCCGCGAAAGGTGTGCTCGTGCTCACAGCCGCAGAGCTGGGGCATAATGGGCTTCTTTTGTCCCCAAAGCCCAAATCCTGTGCCTGGTAAGTAAGACATGTCCTTGAGTTGTCTGCTAGCTCCTCCTGGTGAGCAGGGGACAAGGAAGGAGGGAATAAAGAGAGGGTGAGAGAGAAATTTATGGCTTGAAGGAATGAATTAATTTAGACCCGGAGGGGCTGCTGCAGCGTGTCCTTTGAAAAAAATGACATAATCCAGCAAGACTCCATTTCTCTAACCTACATAAGGGAGGAGGATAAATTACAGATCTCTCTTAGTGGTTTTAGGTGAATCAGCCTTTTCACCAAATATTACACCTATTTTGCCAAAATCCATGGGCTTCTTGTACCTACTTTTTAACTGATTCCAAAATATCATTAAAAGTTGCTGTTGCTGCTTAGTTAGTGCTAGTCTGTATACCCAGTGCTCTGCTGGTCTTGGTGGGGGCCGGGGGAGGGGCACAGGATTACAGCATGTGGATGGAGCCCCTTATAGCCATCGTTAACTGAGCCCCTGCTGTCTTCCAGGGATAGCAAATGCTGTGGTTGCGGTGGGAGAAACACACATCCAGGCCCAAAGGAAGCGAGGCAGGTGTGACAGTATCCCCACCTATCTGAGTGGGAAAGCCAGAATGGAACCTACTGAGGCTCTGGCCCAGGGCTTGCAAACAAGTGGGCTGGCGCTGGATTTGGCCCTTAGATATGTTTTCTTTGACCTATACAATACTTAAAACATTTGGAAATTTCTCATAAAGGTCAAAATTCCTAACTTTCTTGAAAAATTAAAAAGGGGCTCTCTGGTCTCACTGAATCTGTACCCCTGCGTGGGAATAATCAGTGGGAGCTCAGTGGCCAGTGTCCCTTTTAGACTGAGCATGGATGCTCTAGTTTGCCAAAGTCACCACCACTCCTTATCACTTGCCCTTAATTTGCAAATGAGGAATCTGAAGCCCCAGGAGGTTAAGAGATAGCAGACATGAGATAGGTCTCTGCTGGACACCGGAGTCTGTCCTGTTTTTACTGTCACCCTGTGTGTCATCAAGGGCAACCTGGGGGTACACGGTGCATTAAATAAACAAGGACCATCACAACTACTTGATGGACAGATGAGCAACTGAATGATGCTACAGGGCTTGCAGAACAGGCCCGAAAGAGCTCAGGAAAGGAGCAAAGGGTTCTTGACTGACTTGAGGACCTGAAACCCTATTTATTTATTTGTGACTTTTAAAATGTATCTTTATTATAAAATAGAACATAGAAACAGAAAAGCATGTAACACATAAACATACAAATTGTTAACAACTGTTTATGATTTTTTTTTTTTTGGTCCTGTTTTCTTTCTACAAGCCATGAAAGCTGCTACAAAATCAGGGCTTTCTACACTTTTTCAGTCTGTACCTACTGCAGAGTAAGACATCAATCTACCTCTTCCAGCCTGATATGGTGTAGCAGAAATATCCTGATGAGCAGTTAGGAGACGGGGGGTTCAATCCTAACTTTGATGCCTGGAGAAGGCAGTTTACCCTCTCTGACCTCAGAGGGGGAGACAGGACCAGATCTCTCTGAGGTGCCAATGCTCCAATGCTCCAGGATTCTGTGAGGCCAGGAATGCTGGGGGAGAGCAGCAGGAACCTGCTAGAATACTGAGAAAGGGAGGTCAGAGATGCAGTCACTTACTGGCTCAGGCCAGAAGCAGAACTGTCAACATGGCTGCATTAGAACCAGAAACCAGGCACCAAAATCTGGCCTAGATCCCTCCAGGTAACAGGATGTTGGTGAGAAGGGCACTTAGAGGTCATGGGCGCCAAGCCAGCTGAGTACGAGTAGTTTGGATGAGGGATGTGACCTGCCCAAAGTCTGATCCTGAGTGTTAATCCTAGAGGCTTTCCCTTCAGCCTTTATTGCAAGTACGGCCTCTTGCAAGGCCCAGAGGCCTGGGGACGTGACTAGGAAGGCTTCTTGGGCCAGGCCTCTCATTCATGAAAGGGGAGTAAATTTAAACTTCTGACAGTCCATGCAAGACACAGCTGTATGCAGGAATCTGAATTTGGGACTAGAATACCCATAGAATGCCTCAAATTAATGCATTTTAAATATAAACCTTCAGTAAGCTTGCAACATGATTTTATAGCATAGTTACTTCGGATGTCAAAAGAGTTAACTTGTTGGTTTAATATTTTAAACAATTTCTATCATCAGTTTTAATATTTTTTTCATATTTTCATACTCTAGGAGACTAACAATGTAGATGTGGCCTGGGTCTTTCCTGATCTTGGAAGGACCCATCCCATCCCATGGCAGAACTTGAAACCCAGACCCTGGGGGACGGCCCCTTCAGTTCCCTGAATGGAAGCAGGGGTGGGGAGGATGCAGCAAAATGGAGATGGACTACTTCTGTCTCAGCCAAGGCAACCAGCACCTCCTGTGTGCTTACTCAGGGCCAGGGATGCGCTCACAACAGGGCAGAGAGATGTCAGGCCCTGCCTGTGAGGCTGTCATGGCCAAGCCAGCCAGCTGGACACTGAATAAGCCACAAAGCAATGTGACAAGGACTACGAGTGAGAGGTGCAGAAAGCACTGGGGCACGTGGGAGGCAAACATGCATTTGCCTGAGGGGGGACCAACAGGCAGAAGATGAGCTGGGAGGTGGCCGAGAGAGCAACGCCCCCTCCAGAGATGCCAGGCCCTAATCCCCAGTACCTGTGACTAGGTTTCCTTATGTGGCAGGAGAGACTTTGCAGATGTGGTTAAGTTAAGGATGTTGAGATGGGGAGACCATCCTGGCTGATCTGGATGCCCCACCCCACCATGTTATCACAAAGGTCCTTAGAGGTGAAAGAGGAAGGTGGGAGGGTCAGAGTCAGAGCGATGCAGCTTGACGAAGACTCAGCGGGCCATTGCTGGCTCTAAAGATGGAGGAAGGGGCCACGAGCCAAGGGATGGATACACGCAGCTCTAGAATCTGGAAAAGACAAGGAAACGGATTCTCCCCTTGAGCCTCCAGCAGGAACAGGACTGCCAACACCTTGATTTTAACGATTTTAACCCAGTGAGATCCATTTCAGACTTCTGACCTCCTGAACTGTCAGATAACAAATGTGTGTTGTTTTAAGCCACCAGGTTTGTGGGAATTTGTTACAATAGCCCCTTTCTAACCAACACAAGTGGATAATCCAAGTAAGAGACACGAGTCTTGGGGGACCAGTCCTGAATCGGTACCCACTGTCCTCTTGAAGCCTCTGTTTCTCCCTTCAAAAATCAAGAGCACTGGGTAGACGGTCTCTAGTGTCCCTTCTATTTCTAACACCTGGCCATTTTATGGATGAGGGGAGCAGCCACTTTACCGTATGGCTGGCAACTGGTTGTGAGGGTTGACAGAAAACAGCACATCTCAGAGCGTGTTTGGTGGCATTTGAGGTGCATGGGCTGCTGATGAGGGTTAGTCAGAAAAGAGGGCTATTCTTGCAGCAAATCATTACCGAGTACTGCCCTGGCACTGTTCTAGGCACAGGTGAGTTGGTGATGAACCAGGACAGATAAGGTCCCTGCCCTCAGAGCTCAGACAGAGAAGGGAGTGAATTATGAACAAGCCAATTTCCACTGGTCATTGGACCACGAAGGAAACGAAACCTGGTGATGAGACAGAGTGGGATGGGGAGGCTGGCTACTCCCAGCAAGGTGGTCAGAGCTGGCCTCCCACATTCGAATCTGATCTGGTCCTACCTGACGAGATGAGTTGGACATTTAAAGAAAAGGGGAGAGTAGTATGAAAAAATGCCGAGCTAAACCGTATTAAACAGAATTATATATGAAGGAGTCCTGAGGATTTTTATATATTCATTGGTCCATGTGTTCATTCGACACATTCGTTTATTGAACCAGGCAGTGTTCTAGGCACGAGGGATACAGTCCTGAACAAAACAAGCAAGTGACAGCAAACGTCATCAGTGAGGGGGAGACAGACTGCATGGAGGAAAACACACACGTAAAACTGGGATGTGAAAGGAGTCTGAGAAGCAGAGCAGGTAAGGGGATGGAGGTCCAGGAAGATCTCTCAGAGGTGATGCTATCTGAGCAGGGTCCTAACACGCAGGAGGAATCAGTGTGAAGCACTTCCCAGAGCAACACGACAATGGCACCCCATTGTCACAGAGCGTCTTGCAGGACTCAAACATGCACGCTTTGAGAAACGCTGCGTGGGGACAGCTGCAGCATGAAGCTGGCATCTGAACACTCTCACAGGACTGCGGGGAGCCTGTCAGGATGGAGGCTGTGCATCTCATGAAAGCAAAGTAAGACCTTTCACGTAGAAGTCCCCCTTCCGAATGCATATTGGAAAATGGGAGTGACTGGGAGGTCTCTGCTTGATGTCTGGATCTGGAAATCCCTGCATGCTCTCCCTGGCTGCCCTGGATTCCTTCTCTGTTCTGCTGGATTCTCGAAGCTGGAGAGGATGCTGAGGCCAGGATTAGACGAGGTGGCCGCCACAGGCACGAGCAGGTGCTGTTTTTCGCGTGACCCCAAGAGCCAAGTAGAAGAACAGGAATCCTTTTCCCAGGATGTTGTTTCGTCAAGAACATGCATTTATTTTTAAAGTGTATCTGGGAGATGATGATCAATGTTCACATTTCCAGGGATCTTTACTCAAGTCCTCCTTCAGTGCTGCTAAAGGGATACACTCTACACCCCAGGACCAGAAACAAGAGCTGGGGCCCAAACCAGGGTGCACCCTATACTCATGGCAAGTCCACACCCAGAGAGAGAGTCGTATTCTTTCCAAGGAGCCAGAGGGAGTTTCGCTGAGAACGAGCCCCGCTGTCCCTGCAATGTCCTTTCCTGTCTAGAGAAGGCCGTCTGGACCTTCTCACAGCTCCAATCAGATGAGGCACATTAGGTATTCAAGTCCTGTGGCAGGAAACCTTCTAGCAGCTGGCCACCCCGCCTGGGCTCCGGCAGAAATGCCTCTCCTGGGAGCAGGCTCTGTTGCTGATCAGCAGGGCTCCAGGTCTGCCAGAGGGCGGTTCTGAGAGGCCACAGGACGGGGCCTGACCTGGCAGGTGGTGATGCTTCTCACCTTCCGCATTCCCTCGGTGAGAGGTCAACGCAGAGATAGCTGGGAACAGCCTTCCCACGAGAGCTGCCTCCCAGGGGAGGAGAGGCGGGCAGAGGACCAGCTAACCTGTGGTTCCTTGGCTTGGGTGCTCTCTCTGCCCCTTGCCACCTTGTCACTTATCCTCCTTTTCATCGCAGCATCACTTCCTCTTGGAAGCTGTCCTGATCAGATTAAATGCCATCACTTGGGGTTCCTACAGTACATCATGCCTCTTTTGTGAGCACCCAAGATGGCGTCAAATCCCAGGTCTGCCACTGGTTGTCCCTTGAACAAATCCCACCACCTCCTGGGGCCTCAGTTACTGAAGGAAGGGGGTTAATAAGATGCTCTCCATGGTCCCTCCCAGTCCCAATACCCTGAGATTTCCCTTCCCAAAACAAGAGCTGTGATCACAGTATTTACCCAAGCAGAGGTCTTGACCTTGGGGCACGACCTTGGGAAAATCCCCTTCCCTCTCTGCCATATGCTTAGCATTAAAACAACAGAGTGAGCTACAGTGCTGATTTCCCAACTTTTTAAGGCATGCAATCCATTTAAAAAAAAATGCAATCTGATACCTAAACAGGTAAAAGTGGAGCTGCTTTGTTTGAAATCGGAGCATGGGTCTGGAAGGCCCCTCCCCGCAGTGGGGCTACTGAAGCCGTTTCAAAACCGCCCTCTTAGGTGGTCATTTCAAATCCAGCACCGAGTCAATTTCTAAATGTCCACCCACTCACTCACACCTCCTGTCCGCTCGGTGCCTGCATTCTGTGGGGTCCGGAGATGATCTTTTGAGGAGTGTCCAAAAGATACAGAAGTTTGCCTGCTCCTCCTTAATTTTTTGTTTTGTTTTTTACAGGCTTCATTTCAAACGTGGCCCCATAGCACACAAGAAATGAGAATTCTCAAGGTAGGAGAGAAGAAACCCATCAGTTAACCCATTTCCAAATCATGGCCATGGACGCAAAAGCCGCAAGTGCTGAAACAAGACACGAGTGACCGTGGTCAGCCCTGCCTGCTCACAGAGGAAGCACCGGTGCTCACGGAGGGGGTGCCAGCCCCTGACACGCTCCTGGCAAGTGTGCCCCATCACAGCGCCCAGCAGGGCTCCTGTAGGTCCCGCCATGGAGTCCCTGCCAGGGAGGGAGGGGCAGCCCATCCCCAGGAGCTTCCAGCAGAGCCAAAGACACAAAGAAGAACCCTGCAGGGCCATCCCGCCCCTCCTCCAGAACTCAGAATTTATTGAAACACCTCCCACTCACCACTATTACCCAGTTGTGGATGGCTGGGTGGATTTTTTGCACACCCCTTTACTTCTTTATTTTCCAATGCCTCCTAAATTCATCACCCTCCGCATGATGAGCAAAACGTGCTGAGGTTTGCAGAGAAAGAGTGAGGGCCCCTGCTCCCTCGTTGTCAGAGACATCAAAACCCACTGAGAAATCCTCTGGGAGGATGCATGAGGGATGGGCCTTTGTGGGCACCCGGCTGTAGGTTTTGACTTGGAGGCCAGAACAGCTGACCTTTCAGAACCAGAGAGAAACCTTTTATATATTGAAGCAGCTAATTATTATTATTATTATTTTAGAGGCTCTAAAACCTCTCGAAAACTATCTCCTGGAGTTGGCGCTTCCCTCAGTTTTCCCCGCCGTGCTTATTCAGCTCATGAAAATGCACTAAATCGGTCGCCATTCTGCTGCCCCAAACGTGCCCACTCTCAGCCCCATCGTCTGGGTGGTGATGACACTTTCTCAGTCCCAAGACAGCAGCTGACCTCCCGCACACTCTGGCATCTCCCCCTCCACCCTACTCCCCGCCCCCTTGTCCTGTTCGGTCCTCTTGGATTTAAACTGTCAGCCTGGCAGTGACAGACATAGCGAGTTGGAAGGGGAGGGAGGTGGTGCTATTTATAATCCAGTGGAGTTCACCCTCAGAACACGGCCATTTTTTTCCAGGCCACCTGCCAGAGCCCACATTCCTCAGGCCCCATATATGGGCCTCCTCACAGGCCCCAGTGGCCACAGCCTCACTTCAGAGGGGACCAAGGCAGCCAGGCGAGTCAGGAAGGTAAGGCTGGATCTGCTTCTCCAGGATCTGCGAGGAGGCCAAAGCGAGCCCAGCAGCCTGGCCTCCCCACTGCCAGGTGATCTGAGACAGAGGAGGAAAGAGTCAGGAACCCTTGGGTACCAGCCTGACAGAGCTTGGAGAGCAGTGGGCTTTACCCCAGAGCTTGAATAAGAATGGGAAAAAAATGTATTCTTGTTATAAAACATTAGGTCACCCCATCGTTTTTGCCAAGTGGTTTTCAATTGTTTCCACTGCGATGGGACTGAGGTCCATGGCGGCCTTGCCAGCCCCTGAGGGCTCTGAAAGCTGGATTTATGGACAACCCTGGGATAGGCAGATGGGAGGGGAAGCCCAGGGAGTGTGGGCGGGCCAAGACAAGGGAGCAGGGCTTTGCCACACAGACCTTTTCTGCAGGCTCTCAGCTTTGATGAGCATATAGTAAGGACATAGAAAGAGAAAGGTGTCTGGCTTTTCGTGGGCATTTAGACACCAACACCCAACTGCCTTCTGGAAGCCAATCACGGAGGCAAGAGGGAGGGCCTGGTCAGTTGTATTGTCACTCCTGGCTCTCCTGTCCTTTCTGTGCTGATGCCCGTGGGACCAGGCTGGGGCTACAAATGGGTGGCAGAGAGGGGCCCTACGGAGCAGAAATCCTGGAAACCCCCCTCCGAGTTCAGGTGGGCAATTTTACTTCGAGGTCTTGGAAAGTGTCTCCGAATCTACTAGAATGGTCAGCAGTGGACACAGCCGTGTTGAATCAAGTTCAAGTCCTTCCTCTAAATGGCCTTCTGTGGCCATTTGGCTATCTCTTCCTTAGGATGGGCAGCATCTGGTACTATGATGGATTGCTATTATTCATATTAATAATACCAGTTTGGCTTTATGGAATGCTTCCTTGATGCCAACCATTTAACATATATCTCATTTAATCCTCATAAGGACCCTCAGTGATGGGTGTTATTTTGTCAGTGAGGAAACTGGGGAGCAGAGAGGTTAAGCAGCGTGTCCACGCCGACTCTGTCCACTGTAGACACTGGTTCCCATCACTCGTGCCTGCCCATTTTCTTTGTTACATTTTACCCTTGCAGGGAGAGGCCACATCTTAAACATCTCTTCTTTCTTGAGCATCCAGAATAGATTAGATTCTCAGAATATCTTCACTCACGTGGCAGTCCTTTGGCCAAGGCACCTGTTACCTACGAGTTCTTTCCAGCCGGGGAAGGATTCCAGATTCTCTTTGGACTCTGCAGCCTCCGTAACCCGCCCCGAGGGGCTGTGATCAGTCCTGTGTCTGTGGCGGTCCCAGCCGTCCCTACCACTGCTCCTTTGCTTGTGACAACTACAGGGCTGGCCCTGCAGCGAGGGGAAAAGCAGCAGCAGGAGTTGATCAATTCCTAAGCAACGAAGATCCTGTTTTCATGCAAACGTCTTCGGCGTTAAAACAAAAACAAATTCTTCCCAGGGCGCGTCCTGGATGCCAAGTCTTGCAAGACACATTTTAAAGCAAGGTTTTGCGCCTGCGTGAGAGACTAAAAGGGGCTGGGAGGAGAGCTGAGTGCCAAGTGCCGTCTTGATATGCTCTTGTTTAAAACTCACAGGAAATGGGCAGAGAGAACTGACAGGATGTGTCCGGTGCCAGTCAACTGGCGAATGGCGGCCAGGGGAGGCGAGCAGGTCTGACCGAAGCTGTATTGTTTTGGACACAGACGCAGGCATCCACCGCGACTATATTCACCTTACAGAGACGAGGGGGGTGAACACAAACGTTTCAAACAACTGTAGGCAAAACCTTTTTCTTTCCCTTAGCATACTTTTCCCATCACATAAATGAAAAGTGTACTTTCCCCCTCATATAAAAAGAAAGAAGGATGGTGCCTGGGTACCACTTCTCTTCTTACGATAGACAAGTCCTGGGTGTGAATCTGGATGAGATGTTAGAAGAGACTAAATGCTGTTGAGTCCGTGATGCCTACAAAGTGCTCAGCAGCGTCCCTGATGACTTAGCTCTGGTCACGGTCTGGGTTCCTTGCCTCCAAGGCCAACAGCAGATAAAGAGAGGGTGACTCGACCGTGAGAGATGTCACAAAGCAATGCAGGGCCTTTAGGTGGAATGGCAGCAAGCGCCCTTGAGTTCTGAAGACGTGGGGATCACTGAGGGCTTCCCGGAGGAGGGATTTATTCAATTTCAACCCTGATGTCTTGTAACAGACATCTGTGGCCTGTTTTACAGAAGCTGGAACTGGACTTGCCCAATGGTTACAGACAGTGTCCAGGGCGTCTAGCCTCCAGCTTTGTCCTTCAGGGCCATGGGGGTTCAAAGACAACACACTGTGATGGGTTAGGGGCCGACCACGTGATTCACTTTTGGCAAATGACCAGTAGTCCCAGGACTGCAGCACTGTAGTGCCGCTAGATCTTCTGGTACCTCCCCCTTCCTGCTGATGCCTGGCCCAAGGCTCGTGATCCAGCCAAGACTCCAGCTCAAACCTCTTTCCTCCCGCCTTGAGACCCTCTGCCTAGTCCCCTTTCTCACACGGAGGAGGTGTTTCCTCATCTGTAAAAGGAGCACTAAAAAAAAAAAAGTCTGCCTGAGAATGACTAGGCTAACATTTGTCAAGTCCCTGCAACCAAGGCTGTATCATGACTTTTGTGAGCCCTAGGCATTTTTGCCTTTGTGGGTCCCTTCCCGCATTAAAAAACAGACAAAACAAAAACAAAAACAAAAACAAAAACAAGAAAACCTCAAAACAAAAACATTAAAAAAATTAGGTTTTAGAATTACATTAGTACAAAAACAAATATATTCTGGGCTGAATTACTTGTTACCCTTATTATTAGTTGCTATCTTAATATTCTATTTTATATTCAGTAATATTATATTAATTTGTTTTCTTCTAATTTTAAGAGAAATTAAAATCAAACAATTTCTGGGGCCCTAATGGCACTGTGGGCTCTGGGCACCACGCCTATTGGACTTAATGAAGAAACCCACCCTTCTTACCACCGTGCCTGGCCCACGATGCATGCAATACATGGCAACTGCTACACGTATTTAAAAAGTAATGGTAGGAAGATGGAGACGTGAAACAGCCGCAAATGGTTATGAAGATCCTTCATACACCTCATTTCCTCCAAGTCCCACATCCATTGTATGAGATGGTGCCATCTATACTTTCCAACGGAGAAAAGCGGGGCTCAGGAGATTTAAGTGTCGCGCTCAAGAGGGGTAAGAACGTCTCCCACTCAGCGCTTTCTGCCGGGCGCCTTCCGCCAGGCACAATGCTGGACACCTGTCTTGCTCTGTCACTTTTAATTCTCACAACTCTGTGAGGAGACAGGGCTTCTCTTTGATCCCCATTTTACAACTGAAGAAAGAAATCGATGCTGAGGACAAGCGGCTGAGCTGAGAACTGAAACCACTTCTGGTGCCAGATCTAATGCTCACTCTACCACCCCGCGTCTCCATCTCTCAAGAGCTGCGTCAGGAGAATTGACAGGCGGCAATGTCGGCGGAGGGTGTCAGACACCCCAGCGCCTGCTTTCACTGGGCAGAGAAGCACCCGCTCAGGGCGGACACCCACACCCATCACGCCAAGTTACACTTGGGCTTTCTCATTCTCTACCCAAATGTACTCCTTCGAAGGGCTAATTATAGTGACTTCTATTTTCTTGTAAATAATCACATCTGTCATAACTGATTTCACTGATCCAAGGCTCGAGTTGGCAGAGCCAAGGTGTCAATTATGCCACGTGGGCTGTAAAGCAAAAGTTGCATGAAATGGAAGAGAAAAAAACAAAAAGAGTCTCAGGCATATAGACAGTGGGGACCAGTATGTGCTTTTCCACAACAGCAATATCAACACAAACTCCTAAATGTGGCCGGTGGTGTCGATCGCTGGGCGACCTAACTTAGTAAAGCAGACACAGCCAGCCAGATCCCAGGGAAGGAAAGCCATCTTTTTCATGGAGACTTGATCCTAGAAACTGGTTTCTCTAATCTCTTTGGAGTCTAACGTGATGCCCCCAAGAATTTGCCACAGCTCTGTATGCTTGTTTTCAGGAAGAAAGACGGGAGGCAGGGCTCCCTCCCGAGAAGGCTTCCCGTCGTCGGAAGGGCTGTGTTTTGAGTGCAGCTGTCAGCCCTCATAGACTTGTAGCTGGAACTTTGTCTCTGGACTTGGGTACGAGTCTCTCTCCACCTACCTTCTTGGTACTGTGACTAAGCCAATCATTTCACCTTCCCCAAGCATCTCGGCTTCCTCATCTCTAAAACGGTGACAGCCTACAACTCTCGTGGGTCTAAATGACATCATGACTGTGTGTGACAGCCGGTTGGAAAGTGTAAGCCTGGCCTAAGTGCTAATCATTGTCACCATGATTCACAGATCAGCATATCCTGAACCCTGTTTGCAATCCCTGGGGATGGCTTCTTTCTCTCCTCAAATAACTCTAAGCAGAAACAGTCACGCTTAAAGTCAGAGAGGGGACGGAAGATGGGGTCCACCTGGGACTTCTTTTGTAGGGAGGTGTTTGAAGGTCATCTTGCCAAATACGCTCTGAAAGTCCCCGTGTCTGATGGGAAGCTTCGAGAAAGGAGCGTCTCCCCGGCAAGAATGTGGGGGAATAAAAGGCAGCTCCCGTCCTCTCCCAGCCGCTCACAGGAACACTTCTGGTGACCCAGATCCTGCGGCTGGCGTGGCCTCCTTTGGGTCCGGCCCATCGGTGTGAGCAGAGGGGTTAAGAGCCCAGACTCTGCGGCCAGGCTGCCTGAGCGCTGAGTCCAGCTCAACTCTTCTCTCACGGTGGGACGGTGGGCAAATTAGCTCCTCTTCCTGTGCTTCAGTTTCCTCAGCTATAAAATGAGGACAATGACAGGACCTACCCCCGGGGTGGCCGTACGGAATAAAGGAACGAACCCGGGTCAATAGCTTATAACAGGGCCAGGCACCCAGGAAGCCATCAGCACCTGCCGGTGGTCACATTACAGTCAATGGCCTTCTGCCCCTCATCCAGCATTTATTAACATGTGTTTTTAACATGTTAGCCATCTTCAGATTTTCCACCTCGAACCCCTTACTAAGAAGGAAACTCTGAATACAGTCTATAAAAATACTGAATCACCATGTTGTACACCCGAAACTAATATAATGTTGTAAATCAACTATACGTCAATGAAAAAAAAAAGGAAATTCTGTAGTCCACATAGAAAATCTGGCAGCAACATAGTGTTAAGAGCTCCAGGATCTAGAACTGAATCTTCAAGAGAGGCCCGGAGTCACCTCCTTCAAAGGAACTCTTCTCTAGGGCAGAGGTGTGGGAGAAAGTGTTCTGGACTGAGAATCGGGGGACCCAAGTGCTAGCCCAATGCCATTTTCCCATTCTGTGGCCTTGGGCAAGTCACTCCTGCTCTTTGCATGTAAATTTTTTCAGTTGTAAAATAAAGAGGGCTTTGGCTAGGAACCTCATTTATTCTTCTGTAAAAAGGGATAAAAGGAAGAACTAGCATACAAATGCTGTGAGATGTGACCCAAATACCACATCACATATGAAAATGGATGCGGGCCTGACCATGGCCCGAGCGGCTCTAGGCCCCCTGGTTCCTGTCTCTCCCTCCCACCCGCTCCGCTGCACACACTGCTCTCCTCATTCTGCGTTCACTGCCTTCCCTCCCCACCCCCACTCGTGCTGAGGGGCTTCGCTCCAGCTTGTGCCTCTGCCTTGAAGGCTCTTTCCCCACACTGCCCCGTGGCTCACTCCCCTACTGCCTTGGAGTCTTGAATTATTATTTCTTCCCACAGCAACTCTCACTTTCTAGCATAGTACATGATTTCCTTACTTATTACTATTATTGCTTTTTGTCTCTCACCAGACCAAGAGGACCTCATTTTACAGAAGATGAGTAAGCAAACAAACAAACAAAAAAGGTAAGTGACCTGCCCAAGGGGACAGGAGGGCTCAGAGTCAGGAGCAGTCATGAAGAGCCACTTGAACTGTCTTGCCAACAAGGCTGAGTGCCTTTGGGCAAATCCAGTACCTCTCTGAGCCTTACTTGTAAATTAGAGGGCTGAAGCGGGGCCTTAGGTCTGTGGTTCTTTGACAGAGGGGTATAAGTTCTGCAGCTGAAAGAACGTCTCCCAAGTCAGACTCTGGACTTGAATTTGGGGGCTTCCACTCACCACCTGGGAGGCCTTGGGCAAACTGCTTAATCTCCCCGTGCCTCGGTTTCTTCATATGCAAAATGGGGCTACTAACAGAACCCACCCTAGAAGGCAGTTATGGGAACTGAATGAGTAGAACTGTGTAACATCTCAGGACAAGGCCTGGCCCACGGGAGCACACAGCGAGCGTCAGCTGTTGTTCCTGAGCCTCGGGTGGCCAGCCTGGCCTCCGACACCCTGTCAGCCCGACGCGCTGGGTGTCAGCACCACGACCTCGCTCCCGACCACGGCCTGGGGAAGCCCCAGCTTAGCTCCCCTCACAACCCCATTACCTGCTGGGACCCTAACTCAGACACCTGTACATACTGTGTTCCAGGCAGTTTTCAAGAATTTTCTCTAATGCTTATACCCTCACCGTCCCCAGGATGGGAAGCAGTATTGGGCCCATTTCTAAAGACCAGAAAACTGAGGTTTAAAGTCCAACCCCAGTCCCACAATTAGGAAGTAGTTAAGCTGAGGCCCAGTGTTCATGCCCAATGAAAATGACACAGCATCCCTGACTTCCCCAAGGCACACAGACAGGAGGGGATGACGATCCTGTGAGACAACTACTCCGACAGGAGTAAGAACAGTGAAGTGACCAAAGCCAAGGGCACCTGGGATTGGAGTGTCAGTCAGAGCTGGCTTCCCAGAGGAGGTGATATTAACCTGACTCACAAAAGAGAGGGAGTTTTTCTGGAGGAAGAGGGACCAGAATGCGTAAAGGTCCAGGGGGAGGAGAGGGAGAGAGAAGGAGCCTTATCAGGAGCTGTGAGCAGTTCACAACTCCCGGAGCAGAGAACTCGAGAGGAGTGATGGCAGGACAGGTCCTGATGAGGAAAAGCCAAGAACGCTGGGCTGAGGAGTTGGGAGTCAGACATTTTGGTGCCGATGCTCATACTAGGGGTGGTCTGGTCGTCTGTCCATGGCTGCCAGCTCTGTCAGGACATGTCTTTCTATTTCAAACCTTGAAACCTAGCATGCAGCTCTGTATACAACAGGTGCTCAATTAATGAGACTGAAAACTGAAAAAAGGGAATGATAGTGGAGAGGTGTTCCTCTGAGTCTAAGCAGATGCTGCCCGGGCCCCGCCCACGTCCCCCGGCCTTTCCCGCTTGAGTGCACAGTGGCCTCACTTCCAACGGCCGACATCTGTGTTTCCTTGCTTGGGGGGCTCTGTCTGGTTTCAGGCCCACTTTGCTTCCTGAGGAGCAGGCCTGAAGCAGGAGAATCAGGCCCCTCAGGGAGCAGCCCACAGCTGTGGCCGATGGGAGCTGGCGAGTAAGCACCATACCTGTCTCAGCCAGTCCCCGAGGGGGACGTAACGCCCCAGTTGCCCACGGTGTCCACTTCCTTGTGCCTGCTCCGTGCCCTGCTGCCTTCTCACCCCAGTCTCACTTCCTGGCTCCCCACCAGAGCTTCCTTCGCTTCTCAAATAAACTACATACCTCTGATCTTTGTCTTGGGGTCTGCTTCTCGGGAACCCAGACTAAGACAGCCAGATCCTCAGGCTCATAGAATGAAAGAGCACAGAATAAAGAGACTTCAGGGGTAACCTTTCAAGGGCAGAAAACAGCCAGAGTCTGTAGCTGGTTAATGGCCGAAGTGGGATTTATCTTACGTGCACAAGAGAAGGCAGGGTCCTATGTTCTGGTCTCAGCTCTGGCTGCGACATCACATGCTGCAAAGAACGTGGGCTTTCAGGAGAGGCAGACCTGGGGCTGAATCCAGGTCGGGCCACATGTGGGCAGCTGACCCCTATGGAAAGTTACACGGCACGTCAGTTTGCTCAGCTGGGAATCGGGAGCCACGTCTACTGTGCAGGGCTGTGATGACGGTTCAAGTGTGAAATGCAAGTAAAACACCTCACGGAGAGAAAGGAGGTTCTTTTTCAGTGTCTTTTGAAGAACTGCTTATTCGATGTTCTAACTACTGTCTGCATACCCCGAGTCTAGCAAAGATCTCGTCATTTCATGGGCAACCCTATGTCTCTGCAACTTTGCCTCCCAGGGAACTGAAGGTGCCTACAAGATGGGGGTCACGTGTTATTCAACTCTGCACCCCCAGCGTTTAGCACCACACCTGGCACAGAGCAAGCACTTAATGAATGTCTGTCGAACGAATGATAAAAACAGACGAATCTCTACAAAACATATCTACCAGTGATGATGGCTTTTCTGAGCATCTATTCATTCATGAAATCTCAGTACAGAGTCCTACTATGTGCCAGGCGCTATTCTACGTGCTAACAACACAACGGTGGCCCCAGCAGCCACGTTTCTCCCTCAGGTCCAGGCTCACCCTCCAGCGGGGAGAGAGTGGTGATCCTCAAGTCAGATCGCCTGGCAATCAAACCGAGTATGTACCCAGCTCCTGAGATTCTGATTGAACTATTCTGGGGTGGGGCTGGACACTGGAGCAATGTGCGCGTGGCTGAACACTAGTGAGATCAAGTAAAAAAAAAAGTAAGATCATTTCAGAGAGTGAAAGGGGCCATGAATAAAATACAACAGAGAATGTGATTTAGCTTGTGCTTCTCAATGAAGGAGCAGGGAGGGATGGGACAATTTTGCCCCCCAGGAGACATAAGGTGATACCTGGAGATATTTTTGTTGTCCCAACTGGAGGGAGACACTACTGGCAGCTGGTGGGTCGAGGCCAGGGAAGCCGCTAAGTGTCCTATGATGCACAGGATGGCCCCCGCACGGCGAAAGAGTTATCCATGCCCAAAGGTGTCAGCAGTGGCGAGATAGAGAAATCACCATCTGGAGGGACAGGGAGCAGGGACCACACCAGGGAAGGCCTCCCTGTGGAGGTAACAGCAGGGCTGAGACTTGAATTCCAGCACAAGTCCCTTGGAGGGAGTGACGCAGGGTGCTGAGTGTGAGGTGGCCCAGAGCCACTGTCCCAGCCTTGCACAGGAAGATGCCAGATGGTTAAACCGACGGGTCTGGCTCACACCACCTACCAACCTAAGAGCAAGCTTGCACCTCTGCTCCTGTGTCATTTTGGGGTTGTTTGCTGGGCTGGGTGGGGGAAGGGAGAGGGAAATCCGGTGGCTTTTTGCTTGGAGACTTTCACTTTTAAAGTCCCCACAGCCCAGAGTCCCCTCCCCCTTCCCAGGCTCAGAACTGGAAAGGGGGACTGAGAAGGTGTTAATCTGGGCTGACCACTCGAAATTCTCACACCACCTGTGCCCTCACTGTCTCCTCTTCTCCCAAAGCATCTCCTACCCCCTGGTCCCCCAAAGTTCTAACTGGGGGGCAGGGAGATTTCTTTGGAGACATCCTGCCAGCCTCCCGCAGCCCTGCGAGAAGTGATTTCCCAAGAGGAACAGGGATCCACAGAGCCGTAAATAAACACGGCATTCCAGAGGCGCGGGCTGGGAGGGCAGCCCGGCCCCTTCGCACCCCCCACCCCTCACGGAGATGGCCCATTAACTTTTCCAGCAGGCGCTGGGCCCTGAGAACCTGCCAGCCCCCCTCCACCCCCCACTGGCAGCCCCTTCTCTTTCCCTTTCTTGCTTCTTCCCAGTAAATCAGTCCCAGGCCCATCGCCCTGGGAGCTGCACAGAGCAGCCTGTTTGCTCAACACCACGTGGGCTTTCCAAGGAAACGTCATACCAGTTCCGTGGGCAATTTTGCTGGAGAGTCTAGTTCCTTTGTACAAGGCTTCCAGAAAGATCTGAGTCAACAGGTTCCTACGAGGCAGCCAGGGTGGCCGGCCCTGCAGAGGCCCTGCCAGCCCAAAGTGACCGGAGCGAACCCAACACACAGGCCCCAGGGGGAAAAGTGACTCGGAGGCTGAGGCCACCTCCACTTTCCAAGCGGGGACACTGAGGACAGAGAGAGGGCGGATGACCCCCACAAAGTCAGCAGGCAGTGAGTATCTGAGCTGGGGGACCCCAGGCCTCCTGACCCCCGCCTTTGTGTGGAATTTCTTGCAGGCCACATACTCATTCCACAAGAGCGGAAAAGATCCACGTCGACTCATCCAAACAGAAAGAAATTGTCCAGAACTGGCAACCATCGTCCTGCAAATGTGCATCCGGGGGGGCTAGGCGGACGCCGCGGAACATCTCCGCTCTCTTAGTCTCCAGATTTCTCATCTCAACTGACAACATTCCCCTGTGCCCCCCGAATCCCCAGATATCAGTCCCGTGTCAAAATCCTGTTCCCGAGGAAACTTGTCAGACCCAACGTACAACACTCCACTTCACAAAAAGAGGCATTGTCGGGAGCCTGCAGAAGAAGTTTCACTTAAGTAATTATTTTACTAAAAACGATAATTTGCCCAGTATGCCCTGGGAGTTTTATTACAGATACCCAGAATGAAGTGGGTGATTTGCAATAAAGAAACACTCTCTGTAAACCCAGGAGTAGGCATTTTCCCCTGGGTTGTTATTTTAAACAAACACCACACAAACGTATTGTCTTTTCATTCACCGAGAGCCTTGATTTACAGAGTTGGAGATCTACAACCCGGAGCTTACAAAACAAACCCTCAGTCTTCGTGTCTATTTTCTGCTGTTGAAGTTCTACACAAACACCCAGGCAGCGGCAAACAAAAGACTCAAAAGTATTAAACTCCTCAGCTGTGCTGTTTTGGTTCTGTTTGTGTGCGCGCGCACCTGTCTACACATGCTATAACTTCCAGTTGTAGGTTTTTGTTTTGTTTTTGTAAGTCTTTCAGGCAAGCCTCCCACATGGTTTTGAAAGGAGAGGAAAAAAACACGTTCTTTGTTCTTTAGCTCCTGGAGTTTAATTCGATTCTCATCTCCCTGCCCTCCTGGGAAAAGACTTTGTCTCTTAGGTGCCCACGAGCTATTCTCACAACAAAATCGAGCGTTCACCGTTAACCTGCATTTAGGGTTCCCGATAGCACATGCTGCAAAGATATTTCATCAGTTGCCAGAACAAATGATCGAGTGCCAAGTCTCCAACAGCTTGCGTCCTGGATAAGGGTCACTGTGGGTCCATTGGTGCTGCCGGCCTCAGGAATTCCACAAATATTTACTGATCACAAGGGGCGGCCACTACAGCTCAGGGGGGCTCCCTCCGCCGCGACATCCAGGACACCAGGACTCCCCTTCCTCCCTCCCACTGCTTTTGTAGAAGCCAAGGGTTGCAGGCCCAGCACCAGCTTCCTCTGGGGCGCCTGGCAGAGCAGAAAAGCTCGGAGCCACCATCACCCTGGCTACCACCACGATGTGAACCCAGGACAGAGGAAGAGGGCAGGATGGGATGGGCCTGGGATGAAAGGGACATAATGGTGACTGGCGTCTTCTGTCATCAAGGTCACCTGAACTGCAAGACAGACGGATTCCAGCTGTATCATACCAGCTGGGAAAAACCAAAAGCACTTTCCTTCCCTCAAAAGTAAATCCGAATGCTGTTATTCCTGCAAAGCAAGGAGGAGGGCTGGGAGGAGGCAAGTGGAGAAGACTCTTCCAGAATCTCAGAAAGGAGAAGTGGCCTACATTTCAGGGTCCAGCCAGGTCACCCAGACCGAAAGCTTCTCACAATCAGAAAGACTAGGCACCGGCCGGCCCCCTTCTCAAATGACCAGCATCACTACAAACAAGTCCTCTACCCTGTGGACATAATCAAGTCACACCAGGATTTTCTGGGCACCAAACCCTACAAGGTAATCCACCAGCTAAAAGATGAGAAGTTCAACACAGTGACATTTAATAGGCCTCCCTGGACTTATATCTCCCCCACCTGCACCCCAAAAGTCTGAAATGATTAGCTTGGTCATAGAACTTGGCATGAAATTCTAATACTGAAAAGCAAACCAGAAAACAGTGAAGCACAAGCAGAAAGCATAGGATTCCTAGTAACCATGTGGTGTGTGTCCTTTACCTTCTGTGATGGAGGGAAGGGGGCTGTGGCCTTCACCAGCTCAAAGCCGGGAGCTGGGAGGGGAGACGGGCGTGGCAGCTCCCTGGCCCCGGGCACGGGCACGCTAGGCTGGCGGGAAAGCATATGGCCAAAGACGTTACGAGCTCAGAGAGGTGAAACGCCGTATCCTTAACATTCCCGAAGGTAGGTGTAGAGGAGGGAGGACTTTTTGCATCACTGATGCAGCTGAATCCTTTTAAAGCAGCAGAGGGGCCTTGGGCATTTCACAACCTAGAGAGAGCTGAGGTTTCCCTCCTGTAAAATCTCAGAGGACTGGACGAGGTGATCTCAGAGGTTAACACTGGTTGCCCGACTGTTCTAGACAGGAACTATGCAAAGTGGATAACCAACAAACGCTTTGCAGGTTAGTTACGGGATCCAGTGACTGAAGAGAGTTCTTATTTTCCAAGCAGAGCCCAAGGGCTACAGGCAGTGTTTCCAGAGTCAAGATTTAAACACACGACCATTCCTGGGAAGGATGCTGGGATCAAGGTTCTTCAGTTACTTTTCAAGGGCATTTGAAAACATCTAAAAAGTGTCGTAGAGAAATAAACAAACCTAGATTGAAGCAGCCCTTATTCACCACTGTAGCATTCCTAGTATTTAGCATGGTGCTCAACACACAGTGGGAGTTGGACCATTTCTTGTATGAATAAACAGAGTGTCCAACACCCAGAACACTTCTGATGTGCCCTGGAATGTACAGGTATAGCTGAATCCACAGAACGCTTTCAACTACTCGCCTGAATAGCGCTGGTATTTAATCCCCAGACTTTTTTGCATTCCCCCACAGCCTCCCAAACTCACAAATCGGGTGTTGGGTTTAGAATTGGCCAGATCTGCCAGGGTAAACCGAGCTCCACTCCTTCCGAGCTGTGTCCCTTCTCTCCTCTGAGCCTCGGTTTCCTCATCTATTATATGCAGATAATCAGGCTTTCCTCAGGACGAAAGGAACAGTCTGAGGGGAGGTGTGTGAAGTAAATAGATTAATCCAGTGCTAAGAATCCACCTGGCACAGGCACGCTCGCTCATGGTGAATACCAGCCATGAGAGTTACTCCTTTGCTCAGTATCATTCGTGTTTGGCAGTAATTAGGGGCTCATTAAATTATTTTAATTTCCTTTATGTCAGACTAGTTGCTCAAGGCAGAACCAAATTGTAATGGGACTCAACAAAGTGCAAGGAAGGTAAGTATGCTGCAAAAAAATGAACTTTAATATTTGGTGGTCTTTCAGCTCATCAGGACCACTCCCCCCCATACCAGTGGGTGGGACAATTGAACACTGTCCCTAGTGCTAGAAGTGGCACTGAGCAAAGTGGCAGGAGGCACTGGGCTCAGTGGTAAGAAGCCCTGTTCAGCTCTTGGCTTGGCCATTGGTCCTCTTCACTCCCTGAGACTCAGCAAGGCTGAGAAGCAGCACCGCCAGCCAGTCCAGGACTTCACTGGAGAGAGAGACATCCTACTCGCCAAACAGCTACGTGCTCCCCTGTGTTTTTCCAGGCTCCTTGCAATTAGGCAGGGTCGTGTGAGCAGAAGTGACATGTTTAAGGAAAGTATATATGACTCTTTAATTTTGTTCCCCTCTCTAGAAGCCTGAAAGCCAACTGTTTGAAATGACGTGACTGAAAAACTTAAGTCTGCCTGGATCCCTGTGTCACAGCTACCTTAAAGAGCTCTTGTCCCTCAGTGCACTTCATGAGAGTAAAAAACAAGCCTTGCTTGGTTAAGCCACTAGGATTTCAGGGTTTATTTGTCACTGCATCATAGCTTAGCCTAACCTGACTACTCACACATCTTATTCAGTGCCTCCAGAGGGTTCATGCATGTTTGTCACAGAATGGCCAGTTATTACCTATTACTTAAAACATGCACACATACACACATGATTGAAACATCAATGACTATTTTCCTTATTGTGCAATGATCCAATAAGATTAAGATTTAGTAAATTGGCCATCTCTCTTGTGACAAGTTTTTTTTCCCCCTTCCTTCCCCAGAGGAAAACAACTTGGTGACAAAACTGTAAGAGGACAAATATCTTGAGAATGAGAAGCTGTATTAGTGCCAGGAAGCGCCTTCTAAGGGAAGGAGAAAAGATGCTCCTGTCACTCATTCGAGCCGCGCAGCTTTTTATAAGCAAAATAGTAAACTCTGGAAGGAAACGCAGGGCCAACATCTCTGCGTCCCACTCACTAAGGCACTTAACATAGAGTCTTAATAATTTTTAACTATCATGCCAGTGCTGTGGTGTGGCAAGTAGCTGGGTTCTGATGTCACTCAGGCTTGGCTTTAAATCAAGTTAATTTCATAAAGCCTCAATTTCCTCGTATGTAGAATGAAAATTTCTACCAAGCGGGGCTATTGAGAGAACGAAATAAAATAAGGTGGCATATACAACATGCTTGGTTCAATGGCTGGCATACAGCAGGCATACAATCAATTTGTGTCTTCCTTTCCTTCCACATTTAGAGTTTGGTCTCAAGTCCAGACTTGGTCAAAAAACAAGTTTACTATCGGAAGTGGCAGAAAGAGCCTACAGGGCTGCCTGTGCACCCGAAGGTGGACAGAGGATTCCAACAAGGAAACACAGGCTGCAGCCAAGTCAGAGGGAGGAAATGGACCCAGGCTGCACACACAGGCCAGCTGTCCAGATGAGGTGGCGGGGCTGAGTCAGGGAGGCAGGCGGATCAGCTGAATTTGGCCAAGAGGCCCCAAACCTGGGACAAAGGCAGTGTGGGACGGAAGCCTCCAGGACGGCTTCCTGTGACGAAATGGTCCAGTGACTGTCCTTCCAGGCAGTGGCAAGGACCAGCCACCAGGGGCAGCATCGGGCAGCAACCCCTATTTTACTACCTCGTGCTGACTCAGAACACAGGCTCCCAAACAGGCTCTCAGGAAAGAATCATTTACTCATTTATAGAGCCATCCAGGCACTTGAGAGCTGTTCATTTGGAACCTGCTCAGGTGAGCCAGCCCTGGGCTGGTGCTGGGGTCACAGAGACAAAGAGGAAACTCTCCCTTGGGGTGGAGGGGTGGTTCATAGTTTTTCAGGGAGACAGAGGTACAGACAGATCATAATCCACGTGCTAAGATTTCTGAGGGGTTACTTCCATACTAGCCTGCCGGTGGAGAAAGCAAGTAGCTCCCTAGCAGGAGTGAGTAGATTTTGCTAAGTTTGGGGGGGGTGAGTCTTTCCAGGGAGAAGGACCTACATGTGGAAAAGGAAAGAACAGGGAGGGAGGATGGCACCTTTGGGGTTTCAGGATCAGTCTTGAGTGGGGCACCTGGCAGAGAGGGAAATGCTTACGGCAAAATATGCCTGGTAGGCAGAGGTTGGCTCTCAAAGAGCCACCATGCCAAGGTCAGGGATTTGGACTTGATCCTATGGCTTAGAAGTTACAAAGCAGCAGTCCTTGGAACAGACAGGAAAGCCCACTGAAAGTTTTTTATTTTGAGTGTCCCTGGACTGAACACTTTCACCTCTGACCCACTCCTCACCACTTCCTTCCGTCCTACACTTGACCCCTTTACTTGTTTCTGCCACCTGCAAAGCCCCTAAAAACATTTGGGTTTTTGACTCCTGGGCAACTCGGACCAGGGGAGGTTTTGGGGAGGTTAGTGAAACAGATCAGATTTTGTGTTTCAGAACCAAAACAGTGGCGTGGAGACAGAGACAGAATGGGGACAGATCCCACGACATGTATTCCTCCCAATAATGCTTCCTCCTTTCCTCTTATTGAAAACACCAGATGCAAAAAAAATCAATTCGGGAAGAGTTTCTGTTCACTTTTGGGTCGTCAGGCCCAGCAGGACGTCCCCTTCCTATTTCAACACACACAGATTCTCTCTGATTTGATTCTATTTATCAATGAAACACTATTTATTGAGCAAACTTTCAGCCAGAGCTAGGCGTTCAGGTGGCAGGGGCTGGAGAGGGTGGGGAACGTGTAAAGCCCCTGTGTGGGACCACTGGTGGACAGTACAAGAAAGCAGGATTCTGAGACACACGGCGACCCTACAGCACGGACTGCCCATACTCAGCGCGCCAGCAGGTGCGTGCCAGGCATGGCATGTGCACAGGGCTGGGGAAGGCACCAGCCAGGTGGTTGGAATGTCTTTGGTCCTGTGGTTCTTCTGGCAAGTGCCTTCCCCAAGGCAGGACCACTGAGCTTCAGTTATTAAGAGAGATGAGTCCATGTAAGCCATGTACAGAATCTACATGGCCTCTGACCAACCCGAGCAAGAAGGCTCCATAGGGATAAATTGGGAGTTCGAGATTTGCAGACACTACTATACATAAAATAGATAAACAAGGTCCTACTATATAGCACAGGGAACTGTATTCAGTAGCTTGTAATAACCTATAATGAAAGAGAATATAAAAAATAATATACACATATGTGTGTATATAACTGAATCACCATGCTGTACACCAGAGACTATCACAACATTGTGAATTGAATATACTTCAGTGAAAAAAAAAAAAAGAGAAGGCTCCTATCAACTCTATCATTTTTGTAACTGAAACATTTTTATATCTAGAAATCTTGGAGTGATTTCCCAAATCTCCTACCAGGATCAATGAGTGCACCCCTCCCAACTCTGAAAGACCAGAAAGCTGATATGATTACAACCCCGGCCACCAACAGGTGCTGGGGAAAACCAGAGGATTGCCAGTTCAGCGGGAGGGCCCCAAGGCCATCCCTTCCCTGGCTTGCCTTGGCCCTATCCACCAGGCATTTTCTCGGTCGGAGAACAGGAAGTGCACGCTGGCTTGGAGATGACGGAGCCAGACCCGGAGTGCCCACCCCGCCGAGGAAACCGTGAGCTAAAGTGGAGCCAGTGCTGGGCTCTGTGAACTGACCCACCACTCCCAGAACAGGCTCAGCAGGTCTGAGCAGGGTGTGGATGGCCAGTCTCCTTCATCCCAGGACACTTCTGGTCGCTGGGTGATGGCTCTACCGTGGGGTGGGGGTGAGGCTCCTAGTCACAGGTCTAGAGCCTCAGGACATCCCTCAAACTGCAGTGACTCCGAGACAGCCTCACCACACACAGGTCAGAGATGTGTTCATACCACACAGCGGTGCCAGGCAGCACGTCCAGGTCATTGCCTGGGTGCCAGGCCCTGTGCTCAGTTTCCTCATCTATAAATGGGGCTTATGACAACACCAAGGGTTGGTGACGATATGCAGAAACCAGAATCCTCATCCGCTATGGGAAAGAAGCACACGAAAGATCACATGTGATTCCTTCTCTAGGAAATGTCCAGAAAAGGTAAATCTATAAAGACAGAAAGTAGATCAGTGGTTGCCTAGTGCTGGGGGGAGAGTGACGGGTAACAGGCACAGGGTCTCTTCTCCAGGTGACGGAAATGTTGTGAACTTGGACTGCAGTGATGAACTCACACCTCTGTACATATGCTAAAAAATCAATTAATTGTACACTTTCAATGGGTGAATTTTAAAGTGTACATGACTCCTCAAGATATGTTTTTAAATGGGACTAAAGCTAATATCGATGCCACAGAGACACACAGGGCCTGGCACAGAGCGCCTAGGACTTCTTATTGTGCTCAAATAACTATCTATTGCTCAACTGAAAGTTGCCTAAAGTGCGTCAAAGTTCCTTTATTTTTATGGAGACCTATGGGAAACTACACTGGGCCACCACTGGAGCTTCTGTGTCCTTTAGTGACCTACCCCGGCCCACACAGGACTCCCAATTAGCGACTTCTGGCCCCAGCATGGCTGCCTGATGCAGCTAAAACTACTCCAGTCTTGGGTGACACAGACCTGCGCTGGAGTTCTGGCTCTGCCCTTCCCACTAATGCTCAGCAGGGTTGCCGTACAAATGCCCTGGGCTATGGGTGCGTGGAGCCTATACTCAGTTGACATTCAATACGTTGAGGGGGAAAAGCCCTCATGCATGAGAAGACCCTGCGTCGAGCCCCGAATGCAAGCCCATCCTTGCGTTATCCTCAGTGCAGGCTGGTGGCTCGGCCCCTGGCTCTGATCAGTGGTGGTTGGGCCCCAGCCCCATCTCTGGAGCTGCAGGTGGACCGAGGCCAGGAGAGGCTGCACGTGCCTGGGCCTTAGGAGCACCAGGTGTGTTGTAGGACTGCCTGCCTGGCTTCCAGAACCCTTGACCCAAGGACTTCCCTGCTCCGTGCTTTTTCAGCTGTTAAACGGGGACTAACAGAGTCCTCAAATCTTCTACAAGTGACCTGAGCTAACCCCCCAAAAGCACTCCGCCGTGTGCCTGGGACATCAGGAAGCAGTTGCTGCTAAGTGCCAAGTGACCGTGAACTTCCTGAGGGCAGGGCGGTTATTTTCTTCCTCCGGGAGGTGCCCAGGGAGTGTTTGCTGATTGGACAGAGGAAAAGAACAGGGGAGGGGAGGAACTGTGATGGAGCTGGCTGGTCCGGGGAGTCCTAAGGAAATAGGGCCTTAAGTCAGACAATATAGAAGAGGAGAACTCACACGCTGCTATGACTGTGTAACCTTGGGCAAATTCCCTTATGTCTCTGAGCCTCAGTTTCCCTAAGCTGGAGTAGGTGATCCTTAAAAGTTCCTTCCAGCTAGAACCATCCTTGGTCCCAGTAATGCACCACGTTGCTATTATTCTCATCCCCAACGTCCCCCTTCGGGGGTACCAGAGGGCCTCAGACGTTCTACCTGGACATCCACAAATCCCACTTCTAAAAGTGCTGAAACCAGGCCGTGTCCGATTTCACAGTGTCAACTCCAGCCCTCCGTCTTTGGCAGGTCTACCACTCAGCCACCAGTGATCCAAACCGTTTCTACGCTGGGGCTCTGTGCACCCATGAGCCTTTGCTCTTGGCATGTGAAGTCTTCCAGCTCTTCTGAGCTGCTTGGCTCTGGCAGAATCCACCGCATGCTCAGAATCAATTCGGTAAAGTTCCAGACCATTCTACAGGATAACAAAACCACGGCGCTCTCTGTTAGGGCAGGTTAGATGCGGGCCTGTACACTTCTCTGCTCCTGCCTGGAGCCACCATTCCCCCTTCCCCTAAATTTCTTGGCCAGAGAGAAATTTTTTCCAGCTTCTAACTGTCAGTCCATATCTCCCCTCCTTTAGCCCCTGTTATCCTGGCCTCTCCCTACCCACTCTGGGCTGCCACCCACCTCAAACAACTTGGCCGTGACATCCAGCTCTGACCTGGTTGTGTGCAAATATTTCAAAGGTGCTGTTTCCAAAAAGACAAGGGTGCAAAGGAAAATAATTTCTAAAAGTCCTCCTGCACAGGCCGGGGAGATCCCATGGGGGCTCTGAGTGTACACGGGGGCTGGGGGAGCCTGAAATGGCTTTTTCGTTAGAGCAGTTTAGCCCAGTCTTGTATTTTAAGAACAGCGGGAAAGTAATGTCAGCTGAAAGGAGTTTTCTGTGTGCTATTTAACTAAATGGCCCTGCAGCTGGAGAGAACCATAGGCAGACGTGTTATGATTCATGGGCTCCCAATTACAATGATCCTCTTTTATTGTATAAAAACAGCAACCCAGCCATTCTCCACCCTCCCAACGCCTGCTCCCTCCAGCTCCTGCCCCCATTGGCTGGCAAGGCTGCTCAGCATCCTGAAAGTAGCACCCAGATTCTCCTCCGTCTCCAACTTTGCAGCTTGCAGCCCACTGGGATTCCTTTTCTCACCAGAGCCAGGGAGGAGAGGGTGGAGGGGGTGCCGTGCCCCCTGGAGAATGTTCTGTTAGAGACACTGGTAGAGACTGTGGAATTGGCTTGGGGGTGGGGTTTGGGGAGCAAAGGATGACAGGCAGAGACTTGGAATTCTCTTCTGTTTTGACTAAACTCACATATACATACACTCATGCGTGTACTCTGTTAGCAGAAAGGCCATTAGAGTGTCCAGAAGAGCGTCCTAAAACTGCCCCTTGCCCCCCATCTCATTCCAGGCTGGGGTGGAGCTGGCTTCCAGAAGACTTCAGAGAGACCTGGGGATGACTACAAGTATCAGCTGTAGACTCAGCGCGACCCGAATTCGGAGCTTGGCCACCTTCTCTCTGTGACCATGAGCTAGCACCTAACCGCTCTGAGCTTTGGTTTCCTGTCTTTAAAGTGGGGCTGTGTCACCACTCTCAGTGCACCCTTGAGGGTCACACTGAGTGACACAGGGAAGAGAAAGTGTGGAGCAGAGTGACGGGCACATAGTAGGTGCTCAGTTTGCAGGGAGTTGGTGACGCAGTGTGTCTGTGGTATGTCTGGGTGTGCAGGGAGCTTCGCATTTATTCAGTCTCACCAGCCAGGGTGGACAAAGTCGGGGTGGCTGAGGCAGGGGATGGCTGTGGGGGGCACAAATGTCAGCCCCGCTGGGGAGTGTTTTTCTAGTCTTTCTGCAACACCGATTTCAACTGTCCTGTTGGCACAGCCCCCGCCTACATGCATGCAGCCTCCTCAATGTAGATTCCGGTCCTTCCTTGGTTTTCTGCAGATGTTTTGGAGTCCAGAAGCCACAGCTGCAGGCACCCAACCAGCCCAGAAAATCTCATTCATCTTTTCTCTCTACCCTTCTTGACAGCAGGCTCCTTCTCTCCCCCACAGAGGCTGTCCTGCACCCCTGACTGGGAGGATTCCCTCCCAAAGAAAAAGCTAATTCTGTTTGGCCACCCTCTGAGGCCCCAGGGATACAGGAATCCACTCCCTGCGCTGAGCTTGACTGCAGATGGTTCCCAGGGTTTTGCTGGTTTCCCCCTGCCAGGTGAACCCAGCGTGGATTTAAACCCAGGAAAGCAAACCCAGCGTGTGCTTCCCCCTTCCCATGCCAAACCAAGTCTCTGCACCCCTAAAGTATGGTCCAGACCTCTCACACCAAAGTGAGTGAACGCCTGGGTCACACTCCTTATTATCGATCCCCCGTGAATCAACATCACAAGCACTTATTCACTGCAGATTTCATGTGGTAAATACTGTTGCAGTGAAACATCGCATAATTAGATTTAATCTCCACTAAGTGTTTCTAGTACTAGGGGACCACAGCGGAGCAGAAAGAGGAAGAAAGTGTGTGAACTGTGGCTTTTAACAGGTAAACTGTTCATCAGGGGGTAAAGAGAGGTGTCAGCAAGAAGAGTGATTCTGGCTCTGGTTCCTTTTGATTCCATTTTAAAGTCTGATGGAAAGTGATGGACCGTTGTCAAGACTGCTTTTCTCCCTGGGTGTGTGCTATACACACATGTACACACACACACAAACACACACACACCATTGCAAATCAACCCCTCTTAAGTGCATGACTTTAAGCGTAGGAACAGGAAATAGATTGTGGGTACATGTTCTTAAAATCACAACCTGTTCGATGTAGGTGGGAGCCTTAGAGAACGGTGGGGGAGGGGAATCGGGAGGCCTTTTTTTTTTCATTACAGATGAAACTACCTTGTCAATACTAAAAACAATGTCAACTTTACCATCTACCACAGGGGTATGTGAATAGCTGAGCATCCTTGGAGAACTGCGCTATCCGGACTTGACCATGACACAGCACGTTACAGTACCTGAACATTGCACCAGGGTACCACTGAGACATTTTGGAAGAGCTTTCCATGCCAGTAGTTGCTTAGACTTGCCACAGACGAGTGTGTATGAGAGGAGGGAGGAGAATCGCAGTGAGATGGGGCCAGTGGGGTTCTTGAAATCTTTGATAGTAATCCACGCATGTTAATTACGGGGCACCTCAAGGATACAATAAAGTCACCTCCTAGAGGTCTTGGCAGTGATAATGATGGTGGAGGTGATGATGGTGATAACAGGTAATGTTTACTGAGCACAGTCCACGTGTTAGGTGCTGTGTTAAGCCCTTTTATACATTTCTTCTTAAGCTTCACAACAACCCATACGGTAGCTACTGGAATAATCTCCATTTTAGAGATGAGGAGACTGAGGTTTAAAGTTGTAAAGCTATTAATTGAGCAGAGAATCAGGGATGCCAGTCCTTGCTAGAGGGATCCAGCATGGGGAACCTGACAGGAGGCCCTCTGAGATCATCCCCTCCATGAAAAGCACAGGTGAAGGGTCATGACCAAAGTTATTCTGCTGATGAGTGGTGAGGTTGCAGGTGGGACCTGGGGAGCCTGAGAGTCAGGAGAAAGGCAAGTGCAGTGTTTGTGGAGTAAACTGGTACCCCTTCTAGTGTTTTCAGTCCCACTCATGGAATTATTGCAAAAGGAGAGCTAGTTACTTCCTGGAAGCGGCTGACTAACATCAGGTTAATTTTGGATTCCTATTGGCAGGACCCAAAAGAAAATCTCCCCAGCATCCCTCACTTTCTTAGTGTGCTACCTTCTTTTTGCCCTATGGCAAAACTGGTCCCCTGCTCTGAAACTTTCCTGAACTCATTTTAGTTCAAATAAGAGCTAAGCTGATTTGTCTCCATAAGGCAGACTGCTGTCAGTCTTAACTTTCCTAATACACCTGACATTCCCTCCTCAGAAGCCTGCCGTGTCTCCCCAGTACCTAAAGATCAAAAGCCAACCTCCTCCACGTCCAGCCCCAGGTCTGACGTTATCCCTGGGCGCAACCTTCCCTGCATCCTCCTCTCCACCTCCCCAGAAGACATGTGGCTCCCAGGATTCAGTTTTAAATTCATCAGGAAAACCTTCTTCTTCTCATCTTAGGCCACAAATACTATCAGCCAACTCAACAACTGTACGTCCATTCACCCCTTCTGCCTTACCAGTTGAACCCCAATTTGTTGATGACAGCAATGTGCCTAACTAAAAACATGTGATTGCCCCTCTGTGGTAGGTTTGGGGGGCCACTTGGCTCAGTTCTGGTCAAACTAAGGACAGAAGTCCCTGAGAGGGGTGTCCCTTTCCAAATGTAACAATAAAGCCACAATAGGGAAATGCTCTTTGTTCCTCATTCATCCTACTTTCCCTTTCCTGGAATGTAGATTTGAGGCCTGGAGATACAGCAGCCACCTTCCTACCATGAGACAATAGACGTGGGTCCAAAGGCCTACACTCAAAGGGTGGCAGAGTAGAAAGACAGAGCCTGGGTCCCCAGTGGTACAGCTGAGGCATCATCCCACCCACTTTCTTGTTGTCTGACACAAATAAGCCCCCATCTGGTTAAGTCAGCAGTGGGCAAGATATCCAACACATCTCTAGACATTGTTCCTCCTCATTTGTGGGTCAGTTATGATACTAGTCCCTCTAGGAAATCCTCCACGGGTCCCTCAGAGCAAAAGAACTATGCCCTTCGTTGTGTTTTCATAGCAGTTACTTCTCTCAGTTATGCATCTATTTAATCCTGCTTGATCTGGCCTGCTGGTCTGCTCAAATTCCTAGTCCCGCTAACAGCTCCATAGTGCCTGGAGCAGTGCTTTGCATCAAAGTTAGATAGACGCTCTATCCCACCAGCATCCCCCTAATGTCTGGAGCCGTGCACTGGCATGTGGAGTGTGTATGTTCTGGGGTCTGGCACTCTGCTTGCTAGCTGTTCGGTCCTGGGCAAGTTAGAGAACCTCTCTGTGCCTCTAAATGTGCTTATGACTGCAGGCTCTTATTAGCATAATGACTATTATAGTTGTGGAATGAACAAGTGCATCAAAACGTAGTTGCTAAATGAACGAAGGGATGAAACCCAGAAAAATTCCTATGAGTTCAGGCCACTGGACAGTGGTCACTGTTCCCTCTTCTGCTTGCACCTGACCTTTAGTTTCATTCTAACTACAACTTCCCATACCCAGGGAGCTGCTATACTTGGGTGTTTAAGGCTATGATGTAAAGGCTTGGCTTCACACACAGAGTTTGATTTTTACTGTACGGCTTTGGGCCAGTTTTTTCACCTCTCTGAGCCTCAGTTTCTTCCACTGTAAACTTGGGATAATCACATTATTTATCTCATAGGGTTATGCAAGAATTAAAGCATTAAAGTGTGATAAAGCATGTAAACTATACAGCATTATGCCTGGCCTACAGAAACAGTAAGTATTTGCAACTGTTATCAAACATTGCCATTTTTTTTTTTTTTGTCAAATGCACGGCATCCCACTGAATCACGTGGTCCTGATGTGGATGGGACATTTGGGGTGGGGATGCCTTTCGGCATGTTAAGATACACTGTGTTTACATTGGGAGAATACTTCTCTTGAGTGCCAACAAACATCTGTGTCATTTTGACTTTTTCCTTTAAATGGGGATTAGTTAATATAGCCGATTTAGCCAAAAACCTTGGCCTCTAAATTTTTTTTTCCCCTTAAAAGCTGTTAACTTCCAGTGGATCGTTTGGATCCTTAGCTGACACTAAACCTGGCCAGAAGGTATGCATGCACACGAGGACAATCACAGAGCAGAGGGTTTAACAGCAGCTCTGTTCACATAGATCCTTGGTCCACTTATTGTCAGTGACACATTTCAATCTTACTTCTAGATTTTCCCCCTTTGGCCTTAAAAGAAGATGTTTATGCAGCTTTATATAACTTTCCCTTTAAACCGAAATCAAACCTTTATGTTAGTCCCATTCAAGCACTTGATTGCTCCATTAATTTATTTGTTCTATTAAACATGCCATTTTACAAGATATTCATTCCACTTGGTTGTCATCCAAATGCTTTTTGACATTACTGCCCTGGGACTGAACTGCCTTAACTCTGTCCTCATACATAGAAAATCACCTTTTGACTGAAATCATGAAGAGCTCTCAGAATCTCACCCCTTCACTTAACAAGCATTAATTTCTGCTTTACATTAAGGAGTGAGAGTGTTATGTGTGAGTGTGTGTGCACGTGTGTGCTTTAAGAGGGTAATGGTGGGAGGTCTGACCGACCGAAGGGATGAAGGGGAGAGATACCTGCCCCCCCATCCTACCGGATGGGGCCTGCCTCAGACTTAGGGAGCTGCTAACTTGGAGACAGAAGGTGATCATCAGAGCGCAGGTAGGGCAGCTAAAGGGCCTGAAAGGATTTGGTGATCCCTAGGGCTCAAGCTGCGCAGCGACACTTTCAAAGGGAGGGGTCCGGGGAAAGTCATTATTCCCCCACTTTCCTCCTCCCCACCTCCCAAACAAAAGGCCATCGCGGAAATAGCTGAAGGCGGAGACCCCACTGGCTTTGAAGCCGATCAATCAGGTGGAAGCCTGAGCAAATCACAACTTGGCCTCCCTGTCAAGTTTTCTCCCCAGCCTAACACACCACCCTCCTCCGCCGCCGCCGCCGCCGCCTCCCGAGCTCCGCACAGAGACGAGGCCAAAGGGACCGTCCTGGGATGCTCACTGGTTTCCAACTTTCCGCTCATCCCCGTCTCCGCAGCCTCCTGCAAAGCGGCTGGGAAAAGGGCAAGTTTGCAAAAGCAAGGATACCAGGTCCTGGGGAAGCCACAAAGAAGCCGCAACACCAACAAAGATGAACCTCTCGTGGGGCAGACGAAAAGGGCCAGCTGCTGTTCCGGGGCGCGATCGTGGGCTTGGGCGAGCAGAGGCGGGCTGCGGGCGTGGGCCCGCGGGCGGCGCACAGCGGGGCCCGGGGGCCTCCACTGTCCCCCCCCACCGCCCCTCTCCACGCGGGCTTCCCGACACCTGAGCGGGGCGTGGGGACAGCGCCGCGCTCCGGCCCGGCCCGCGGCAGGTAGCTCGGGCGGCTGCCTACCCGCGCCGCGCGCCCGCTGCCTGCAGCCACCGGGAGCGCCGAGAGGAGAGGCAGCCTCAACCCACGGCGTCATGCTTCCTGCCACCACATTACGGCGAATCGTCACCAGGAGAGGGGAGAAGAGGGGAGAGCGGGGGAGGGAGGGGAGCACACACACGCAGCCCCCCGCCTGCCAAAACCCGCGGCGCCGGGGCCACGTCCCGGGAGAGTCCCCGCGGGACCGGCCCAGTTCGCACAAAGCGCCGCAGTTTGGCCAAGAAGGGAGGGAGCCGGCCACGAAATAAATAAATAAAAACAGAGTCGGGTCTACGTAACGCCCTGTCGAAAGCGGACGCCATATTTTTTTGTGGCTTATGTCGACATAGGGAAACGTAGACATGTTTTTCCTCCTCCTCCTCTTCCTCGGTCTGCCTCCCATTTATCCAAACTTATAATCAAAACTCTTAAAAAAAAACTCCCCCCCCCGGATCCTCCGATTTCCTCCCACCCACAAAAAGAGCCCGCACCCCCCCCTTCCGCACCCCCTTCCAATCACAAACCCGGCCAAGTCCCATTAACAACACATTTTTGGGAGCCGTGGCGGCGGCGGTGGGAAAGTTAGGCTGGAGTGGCCGGTGCCCGGTGTGCGGGGCTCGGGGCGGGCGGCGCCGGGCGGGGGGTGCTCCGCGCCGGGGCGAAGTTTCTTACCTGCGCCGGGGCTGGGAACGCGGGGGCCCGGGCTGGGAACGCGGAGACGCGGCACGGGCGTTCCAAAATGGAACTCTGCTGGCTCCCCCCACCCACTCCCCACTCCCCACCGGGCGCCCGGCTCGGGCTCCGTGGGAAAAAGGGGGAAAGCCAGCCTGCCAGACAGACAGACAGAAGAAGCCCCCGTACGGAGAACAGTGGCCAAAATTTTTAAAAGAAAAAAAAAAAGAAGGAAAAAAAAAGGGGGAAAAAAATGTCTCGATCAGTGGGGAATCTACGCCAAAACCCACATGATCTGTAACGTCAGCATGCGTATTTGCATACGATACCACCACCCGAGCTGCCACCCGGGCTCGGGTTCCGCAGAAAGTTACAAAGTGAAATTCAGCCCCCTCCGGAGACGCCGGCGAAATGTCATTTTCAGGCGGGAGCTAGGGGGGAGGCTAGCCCTAAAGGCTCTGGTTACTAGCCAAGGTGGGGGGGAGGGGGCAGTAAATTAACTTAAAAGTCTGAGCCCAGTAACGGACTCAGTGGAATTTCTGCGAGGGGAGGAGGGGGAGGCGCGAGCGAGATCATTGAATATTAAGCACGACCCGGCGCGGCAGCCGCGGCCGAACCCTGTCGGTGCAATACCCATTTTCTTTATGAAAAGTTCAAGGTGTCACTGATGAGCTCGACAAACTGTTGATCCTGACCACGTGGAGTGGCTGACGGAGGGACAGCGGGACGCGGCTGATCGCCGTGAGCCGGCGGCACCCAGGACCCGGCGTCCCCTCCGCAGCGCGAGGGGCAGCGCGCGGGTGGGGCCGCCGCGCGCCCAGGGCGCTGCCTGCGCTTTCTCCCGCCTTCGGACTCAGAGAAATAATAACAACTAAAAAAAAAAAAGAATTTTTAAGCGAGGCACATTTAACTCCTGGAATAGTAATGAGAGGGCTTGGGGTAGGGAGGGTAAGAAAGAGCCCCTACTTATATAACGACTCAAAATTTGATGACTTTTGCTGGAAGAGATTCTGAGATTTCCGCTTGCGCCTGGTCTGAGGTTGGCGAAACAGCCTCAAACTTTTTTTCCTAAGAGCCAATAAACAAACAGACGCCCCTGGAGCTGACTTCAACTCTTGTCGGGCCGGCGTTCGCTGGGAATCTCAGACTTGGAGAAATGCACACTCCTGCGGCGCTCTCAGGGAAGTCCCTCGGAAGCGAGGCGGGTCACTTTCGGAATTGGGACTCAGCTGTTCCTGGCGGGAGGGCACCCCTAACCGCCGCCACCCTCTTGATCCCCTCGGGCTCCTTAGAGCAAAGGCGGGTCAGAATCTCGCTGCCCTTGGTCTGCGGCCTCGGGAAACGTGAACTTGCGTATCGGGCGCGGCGCTCCTGCAACAGTGCACAGCTAAGGAACACTCAGGGATTTGGGATCCAGAGGACGCTTTAGACTCTCACGGAGAGCAACCTGTCTGCGCCGCCCATTCCTGCCAGATGGACCAGTTTCCCCTCCGTGGGCATCTCGGCGAGTCAGCATCTCCCAGGTGTGAGCTGAGCGCAAGCACGCACGAGCAGAGCGCGGGTGAGGGGATGCTGCCTGAGGTCTACTTTTGACTTTCTAAGCACAGAGAGAAGACAAAGGGAGCCTGGGAGGCTCTGCGGGGTCCCTGCCCGCCCTGAGGATTAGCGGGCACGGAGCGCTGGGGTTTCCTGGCCCGCCTTTGCTCCGGGGAATTAGAACGAACTCTAGCGGCGGCTTGCGACTCGGCTCTGGGCGCGAGGGCAGCAACAGGTGGCCGTGCGCGGCAGAGTGGCTGGAGGCGAGGACCGAGACGGGGGTGAAAAAGACTGGCCCTGGGGCTGACTGCGTGGCCAACGCACTGGGTGATCTTTTGGTATTTTCGTTTCCTAGGCTGAGAAAAAATTAACCGCAAGGTTTTTCTAGGGTCTCCCCTAGGGCTCCAATTTCTCTTCTTTGGGTCCCCTGAATTTTTTACAATAAAAATAAAAATAGCTCATATGCAAACTTTTTTTTACTGACTTGCTCCTGTTTGTTCCGTTATTACGGATGTAGGATTTGTTTGTTTGCTTGTTTGTTTTTTTACAGTGCATAAAACTAGGTCCTGGCCTGGGAGGGAGGGTCTCTTGCATGGTGCTCTGAGAGGCATACTGTCCCGGCTCTTGAAGGATTCTGTTAAGAACTTCCTGGATGACTCTTACAAGATCATAGTGAGATCCCCTCGTGTCTTTCTCAGATTCATTTGATAACTTCTGTCTAAGATCCTAATATACTTGCCATCAGTATCAGAATTTAGGAATACTATTTTTTTCTTCCCTCAAGGATGTACCAGAAGAGTAAAAGAAAAAGAAGAAAACCCATCAAATTTAATATTTTTGTATTGCTTACTCTTGATTCTTCCAGGTCATTACATTGATTCCCCACCCTCACCACCCTACCCTGAAAATAACTATAATTCTCAGTTTGTTTCCATGGAAGTTATTGAAACCTTAAGGAAGCTATTCCCATTTTGAGGCTGCACCTCCTTCTGCTGGCCAATCACTCAGGAGGTGTTTCTATAAGCTGTATTTCCTCTGCCTCCACCACACTGGCATCTTCTTCTGGGAAAGGTTAAGTAGGGTAAATCCTCTGGACTGTCCACTAAGTTCCCATGCCTTCAGGACACTTGGATCTCATGGACACAGTGGGGGCCTCTGATGTGCTGCAGTGTCTTTAAATTGTTCAAAGTTTAGCAGGGGCTGAACCTTCACTATTAATAGCAAGGGATAAAACAAGGGTGACTTTTGCATTAAGTGCTATGATTTCAGATTGCTTTATGCCTAGATGGAGTAGACAGACCCTTATCTGATACGATTCAGGAGCTCTGGAACCAATAATTATCAGGGTAATGTTTATTGAGTCCTTTGTAGGCATATGCCAGTAGCTACTTAATCTTTACAACAACCCAATCAGGCAGCGATTCTCAAAATGTTTTGTCTAAAGTCCCCTTTAAACTTTTAAAATTATGGAGGACCCTAAATAGTTTTTGTATATGTGAGTTATCTACATCTTGATATTTACCATATTAGAAATTAAACTGAAGAAAATCAAAGCATGGGGATTTTTAAACACACTTTCCATTAGCCATCAGAGCAAGGACACGATTAGTTGTCATATAGCCTCTGGAAAACTACTGTATACTTGAGAAAGAATAGGAGTCAAAAGAGCAAGTAATCTTTTAGCCCTATTACCAAAAGAGATTTGACCTTGAGGACCCCCTGGAAGGGTCTTGGGGACCACCAGGATCCCTGGATAACATTGTGAGAAACACTGTTGAGGTAAGATATATTATTATGCCCATTTTACAGATGAGGAAGCCAAGGCTCTTAAAAATGTAGTAAATGGAGGGAGCCAGGATTTAAACTGGGTTCTTTAGAGGCCAGAGCCAGAGTTTTTATGATTGTACAATTCTGCCTTTTGTGAACAACCTGAGCTCTGCCCTCAGCCTAGAAGAGCCTCCAGTGCTTCCCAAAACTACTTTTATTAACAGCAATTACCTTTTGAGGCTCTATTATATGCCAGCCTTTCCTACTATTTTCTTGTCAAATCCTTACAACCACCTTCCCTGCGGGTATTGTTTCTCCCATTTTACAGATGACCAAACCGCAGTTCAGAGAGGTTAAGAAGCTTCTTCAAAGTCACTCAGCCAATAAGTAGAAGAATCAGGACTCAAATCTTTGTCTTGTGGCTTCAAAACCAAGGAAAGACAAGAATCTATCATAGTGTTTTATAGAAGCCTCATGCAGAGAAAGCAGCTTCTCTCCATAATTTGGTGAGAACTAGGTCTGGCTGGGAAGTCTTGAAAATTTACAAATGGCAGGAGGAGAAGAAATGAAAGCCACAGCATTACTCTTATGGGGCCCCTAATCGAATGACAAAAAATCCACACTGGCTCATAAACCCAAAAGAGACGTGGTGGGTGGGGGGCAGCAAAGATTTGGAGCTGAGCTGGGAATTGTGGGGCCACCCCTTCCGGATGTCTGGTCCCTGCATGCACATGCTAAATAACTTTTTTTTTTTTTAATGAATGAAGAAAGAAAACACGAAACACAGAGAAGAAAGCAAAAAAAAAAAAAAAAAAAGAAGAAGAAGAAGAAGAAGAAAACATCAGCAGTCCAACCAGGTACAGGTTATAATTTTGGTATGTATCCTTCCATATGCTACATTTATTTATTTTTTCCATTATAAGACTCTTAAGAGAAATGAAAACTATTAAATATCAATTTGCCAACTGTAGCATGGAATGGCCACTACTGACATGACTTACAACAAAGCAAGACAGAGGGTGACCTTTTGGAACATTCAGATTGTTTTGCCGAATACCTGCAGGTGAGAGGAAGAAAGGAAGTATGCTAGACAGAGGCTGTTTCCTTCCATGTCTGCCTCTCCCCACTGTATGGCTTAGTATAAAACGTCTCATGCCATGAGATCAATCCCATGGCATCAGTAGCATCAGAGCTGGGACTGGATGCTTTCAAGTTTACAGCAGGAGATTGACTTGGCAGTGGCTTGATCCTGTTTGGAGAGTAGAGCTAAAAGCTTACCAAACGGGGAAAACTGAGAGCTTATTATTTATTTGATTTGACAGCCTGGTTTGATTCTTGCATTGTCTCTGTGAGGAAAGCAGAACTGGTCCTATTCTCCCCATTTTGCAGAGAAGGTTACTGAGGCTTATAAAGGTTACAATCATTAGTTCAAGTTCACAATCTAAATTTAGAACCACGGTTTAAATCCAGGTCTTGTAACTGCGAGGACAATGCTATTTTTGTGCCACTTCTTCATCATTTACTATTGCACCAAAAGGGGTCTAAACGTGGCTCCTATCAGATGTTGTCTCTCTTCTTTTTGGAGAACCCTGGAGGAGAATTATCACCCAACAAGGCCTTTTTATCTATACTATTTTAGATATACTTATGCATTTATTTGTCTCCCACGAGAATGTAAGGTTCTGCAGCCAGGTACTTTGTTTAGTTCATTGCTGCTGTATCCCCATGTTTAAACCTACCTGGTGTATCACAGGCACACAATAAGTGATTGTTGAATGAATGAATGAATGAATGAATGAAATGCCCCTCTTGTCTGGGCTCACCCAGTTATAGAGAGCCAATGCTGTTCGAGAGTATACACAACTTCTGTTTACCTAGAATAATCTCAGCTAAGAGCATCATTTCCCGGGGTCAAGGCTTCTATTTCTATGGCACATAGACTTTGTGTTTGTTGAGACAGTGCACAGACAGTCAGTCCCCACCTGGGTTCCTAGCATGAAAAATGTTAGGTCTGCATTGGTCCTTAGGCATCTGTTAACTCTAACTGGCTCACTTTACAGGTGGAAAAACAGCGGCTGTCAGTTGGCAGTGCCAAGACTAGAACCAGAATTCTCCCAACTTCTGGCTTACGATAATTCCCCTGCAGATTTGCTTATAAACAACAAAGCCTCAAGCCTGCCAGAGAGAAACAGAGCTGTGTTCTCCGTCAATATACCAAGGAGCTCCAGCAGATCTGCACAGCCAAGCACTGTGCAGGGAAAGGCTTACGAGGCAGGGAGAGGAAGCATCTAACACAAAGGTGTGCTAGGAGGCTGAGGGCGAGACATGGTCATACGGGCCCGTGACTTTAAAGTTGGATAATAGCGCCTACTGGCTTCCTTCATAAGATTTTTGTGAGCCTCCCATGAGACATCATATGTGAATGTGCCTCTTCTCGCTAATGAACTTATCCGTGTCTCATGTGGTACACATTGATCTAGTTAGTTATTTGGCAGCTCTAGCTCTGGGACTTGAATTCCAGCTCCAGCACTCACTTAAACTTCTCTAGACTTCGGCATCCTTATCTATGAATACTAAATGGGGATAATGATAGTACCTGTCTCCCAGGGATGTTGAGATAATTCACGTGAAGTATTGAGTTTCAGCACTTGACTCACTGTGAGTGCTCGGTAAATGTTACCCACTATTATCATTTCTCATATGAAAATACTACATCTTTGTCGTGGAAAATTTTAGAAAACTCGCAGAAATAAAAACAATCTCTTGAAAGAATGCATAAGCAAAAATAAACGTATTAGGTAAATGGATATATATCACTCAGTTTTACCACCCAGAAGAAAGCATGATGAACATTTTGCTATATATGTGTGCCTACATTAAATTGAAAAAAAATATGTCAACTTATTTTCAAGTCCTAGGGCTTGGCATACAGAGTGTAAACTAGATGTAGATAGTAAGTAACTATGTAATATATCAGGTGGTGGTAAATTCCATGAATATGACTAAAACTTGGTGAAAGGATAGAAAAAAATGGCTTTTTTGTTGAACTGATATTTGAATGAGTGATGAAGGGGACATGGTAGGAGGTACAAACATATTTTAAGTGGCCCTATGTATAGGGAACCCTCTGTAGTGAAAGTGGCCCTTATATAATGACTACTTTTACTTGTCATTAAGAATCCACTTGTCTTTTTTATATACCACTTTAATGGTGCCATAATAACATTGCTCATTTCAAGGCTGAACAATGACAACAAAAACAGTATTAGTCAGATTAGGCTAATGTATGCTGCAGTAACAAATAACCCCCAGATCTCAATAACTAACTTAAAACCACTTTATTTCTTGCCCTAGCTACATATCATGAAGGATCAACAAGGAGACTCTGATGAGCATAGTCATTCAAGGACTTGGGCTGACAAAGTAGACACAAATTTATCATAAAAATTTACCAGTTATTGTGCAAAAGGGAACAGATCTTGTACAGACAATTAAATGGTTGGCCAGGAAGTAATATATGTCACTTTCACTTACAACTCATCGGTCCGAACTAATCACTAGGCCACCTACGAGGCGCCATGGAAGTGTCATGTGCCTGGAAATGGAGAGAACTGGAAATATTTGAACTGAAATGCTAACACTAACAACTACCACAAATAGTACTAGCAGGTCATAATTATTGATCATTCACTATGTGCTGAGCGTTTTCCATGTCCACCATCTCCTTGAATCATTAGAACAATTCACAACAATAGTGGACTTATCTCCATTTTACAGCTATGGAAACTAAGTCTTAAAGAGCTTAAGTAACTTTCTCAACGTTGCCCAACTATTAAGTGGTGAATTTGGGATTTAAACCTAATTCTCTCTGGTTCCAGGGCATGGACTCTCAAAGCACTGTCCTCAAACACCATTAAATTTAATTGTTTCTCTACTGTTGAATATTAGGTTTCGATTTTTTTTCTGCCAATGGAAAACCTTGCATCAAATCTTTTGAATCACCCAAGATTACTTCCTTAGGATAGACTCCTTGATAACATTTGCTGGGTTGAAATATACATATAATTCTAGAGTGAAAACTCTTTGGTGCAAGTGGAAGCTTCAGGAGGTGTGGTACACGGTCTCCCAAGATGGCTGCTGTCAATCCTTTCCCTCCCTGTATGAAAAATACTTCGCCATTAAGAGGTGGAGTTTATCTCCTCTCCCCTTGAATCTGGACTAGTCCTGTGATTGCTTTGATGTTATGGAAGTGATATTATGAGACGTAAGATCCCAGGCATTAAGAGCCTGGTAGTTTCTGCTCCCTTCCTCTTGAAATCCTGCTGCCATGTGTGCCAAGCTCAAACTTCATGGAGATGCTACACGGAGAAAACCAAGATGCTCAGGACAATAGCCCCGGCTGATTTCTGGCTGACTCTCAGTCAGACTTGAGCCATGTGAGTGAGTCATCTTGGGTGTTCCAGACTAACTGACCTCCCAGTTGACTGCAGCCCCAGTTGACATCACATAGAGCAGAACTACCCAGCTTAATCCAGTCAACCCGCAGAATCATGAGAGATGACAGCAAAATGATAGTTGTTCAACACTACCAAGTTTGGAGGTAGTTTATTACACAGCAATAGACAATTGAAATGGGAGGTATTTTCTATATATTTTCATTTGCACATATATCTGAATATTCCAGACATACTTCCCACTGATCTCTGTAGGATGTAGCATTCTGAGATCATAGAGAAATTCAAATGAGGGGTTAGAGGGACTGGTCCATGATGGTTGGGCTGGCCACTCCCCTGATATCAGTTGTTTTTCACAAAACAGCTGAATTCAGCCTAACGACCCCCCCAAAACACACACACACACACACACACACACACACACACACACACACACACACAAGTCCCAGATCCTAAGGAGATGAATGCTCTTAGGTAATATTTACCAAGCACAGGTAATCAGTAGGTGCTGGAGTTCAGTTCCTCTTTGGTGTTGCCAAAACCTAAGTTTCCATTCTTCAGAGATATGCACTGTGATGGGAACTCCAAAAGCCTACCATGCACAAGGCCACCGAGAAGATGCTTCTTACACTTGGTTTCATTTAATCTTCACAAGCATATAAGTAGGTATATTATTTCCTTCATTTGTGAGAAAACTAAGACACACAGAGGAGTGGGACTTGATCCTAAGTTTGACTGACTGCAAATCCTGCCTGCTTCTTCTTACCCCTTTGTGCCCCAAACGAACTCATTTACAAACCACCTTCATAATTTTTGCCCCAGAGGCATATGTATCACCTGTAATATTATTTATTTAACATTTCAATTTATATTGATTCACATTCAACACTTATATGTACTTATTTAATAAGATTTTTACCACAATGGAAAAAGAAAAAATTCAATACTGATTGCAACAAATGAAAGGTAACAGTAAAAATAATCCACAGAAAGAAACAGTGCTATTAAGGTAGCTAGATACCATCAGCTGCAGAAGGTAGAGCCTGAGGGTAAAGGTGTTAGGAAGGTGTTAACGACAGGCTACCACCAAACTGATAACTTTTTCTTGAGTTAATTAAAAGGATGGAAAGAGAATTGCAAAGGAATAGCTTTCTTTCTGAGTCAGGGCTAATATTTAATACTACATCCTTGCGTCATTTAAAACCATCTCTTCTAACCTTGTCCTCTAAGGTTCAGCAGCACTGGATTACTTGTCACTCCCTAAATTTACTGTGGTCTGTTTCATCCTTGTAAATGGTGCACCGTCTACTTGGAATGCCTTCCCTCCTCCTCTGTGCTTCAAGACTCAGATCAAATGTCACTTCCTTTGGGACGCTTTCCTGCACTCTTCCCGGGAGAGTTAATTTCGCCTCCTCTGAAGTCCTACAGAATATTGCACTTTCTTTGAATTAGCAATGCCTGCCCTGTAGTCCAGTCACTTCTTTCTATTTGCCACATGCACTTGACTGTAAATTCCTTAAGGGCGAGTATTTTGCCAGTCATCTCTGTGTCCTCATTTCTTGCCTAATATGGAGTGTGGGGTCAGTAGAATTCTAAGATGATCCTCAGGATTTCCCTGCTTATTCAATCAAGCACTCACTGGGTACTGCTGTGGAAGGATTTTGCACACATAATAAAGTCTCAAATCAGTTGGCCTTAAAATCTAGAGATTATGAAGATTTCTGGATAGGCTTGATCTAATTACACGAGTTCTTTAAAAGCAGAGAGGGTTCTTTGGCTGGTTGAAGAGGAAGTCAGAGACATTCAAAGTGTGAGGAATTTTACACAAGGATGATTCTCTGCTGCTGAGGCGGAGAGGCCACATGGCAAGGACCTGACGGCCACCTCCAGAAGCTGAGAGCAGTCCCTGGCTGACAGGTAATAAGACAACGGGGACCTCAGTCCTACAACCACAAGGAAATGAACTCTGGCCTTATAAAGTATGCTCCGCTGCTCGTATGAAGGGAGCTGGGCACTGTGGGGACATCCTGACTGGAAGACTTGCCTTTGATGTACCCTGGATCTTTAAAGGATCCTGATTCATTTCCCTTTGAGAGAAATAAAGGAAACATTTCCATCTGCCCTCACTGACACAGGGCTTCTGAACTTACCGTCCAAGCTTGAATCCCACTTTTTTCATGAAAGTTTGAAACTTCCAGTGTGATAGATGTGAAAAGTGCACTGCAGAAGGGGTCAGGAGAAGTGCCCTGCTGTGTGTCCTTGGGCAATTCATTTCAACTTTCCGAGCCTCAGTTTCTCTGTCTCAAACTCAGGAAAGATGGAGATGGACCAGGGCAAGGTTTCCAAACTTCAGCCCTTTACCCAGCACCAGCACGACTTGAGGTCGTCGCACAGGGCCACCTGTTTCCTTACATATGGAGTACTTTCCTCCAAACTAACTCACTTTAAAGGGGAAAGGAACTTCAGGTTGCTATGAGATGTGTGCCCCTGGGCAGGAGGGTCTCAGTGAGACCGTGTAGCTCGGCAAGTCTTCCAGGGCCAGTGTTTAGTTGTGGTCTCAGTCCCGGCCTGAAGGAGACAGTCCCTGGGGTTTGTAAATTCAATGTGCCACCTATAGCCTAACTCAGGGTTTCTGATGAAAAGTGTCCTCCTGGCAGCAGTCCAGTTATGGAGGATCTCGAAGCACAGCTGCTATGAGCTCTGTGGAGGGTAGTGGCCATTCACCCTCCCCAGATCCTAGAGGGGAGACCTGCTGTTGGTTGCTTTGAAAATTCCCAACCACGTCCCTCCTCCCTGTCTCCACTTCTAAGGCATTTAATTTAAACCACCTCTTTTATTCCCAAACACTTTGGAGTAGATATTTGACATCGTGATGCTCTTTCACACTCCCTCTGCTCCTGTTCCCCATGACAGAATGCTGTTTGCCAACATAGTCACTTTTTAAATGAAAGTGGATTAAAACTCATCTCTTTTGGAGCACTTGTGAAGAGAACTTCATGACCCTTTGTAATAAATTGGAGAGCCCCCTGGGGATTCAGCAGAACTGGGGATTAGCTACCCTCTCTGACCGCCTCCCGGGATGCGACTCTGGGAAGTGCATGGCGGGGGGGGTGGGGGGGGGGTGGGGGGGGGGTGACTGCCTCCTTAGCAGCTCCAGACTTCTCACCAACAGCCGGATGGCTCCCTGGAGGGCCGGGAAGGTACATCCCAGCTGGGGCCGAGTGTGAGACTCTCTTTCCCCTTCCAGCTCTTCCACTCCCTAAACTGCTCAACTACATTGTTTTCAAACATCCTAACATTGTAAGGCCAGCATCCCTGCCTTTCATTGCGGCCTTTCATTGCCGCATCTTCCAACACTTAGAATTGTGTCCCGTTCTGGCATAAGGACTCTCAGTGAATATGGGCTGAATGAATAAATTCTGTAGTTGTCTTCATTGAGCTCTAAATTCTATTAGGCAGGGACCATTTCTGTCTTACTGCATCTCCAAGGCTTAACACAGCACTGGGCACATCTCTTCTGAACAGCGCTGCTTCCTTATTAATTCCTCCTCGGGATCACTGGGGCCTTGTGGTAAGGGGCAGGGGTGGTCCTGAGTGTGAATACAGACACAGACCTTTTCTCTCTGAGGATCTGTGGCAAGAATTTCAACTCTCTGACCCTCTGTGAATAACAAAAAGGCCCACCACCCCGCCCAGTTTATTCCACCCACAGTTTGTTGAGAGGATTAAATTGAAGGCACAAAGCAGTACTAACTGGCAGTTGTAATTATTGTTGTTGTTGGCAGTCGGTTTTACTTCTGTTTCTGATGCAGATAGTCATGCCCACACCGTTGGGTTGGGTTTTAAGTGGAAATTTGACCTGGTGATATGTTGGGAAGAGCTGGACAGGGCCTGAGCCTAAGCCCATTGGAAATCCTCGTTCACCCTTGATGAGACTGCCGTGTGTGTGTGTGTGTGTGTGTGTGTGTGTGTGTGTGTGTGTGTGTGTGTTGGGGGCAGGGTGGATGGCGGGCTAATGGGCAAGGACTGAGAGCCACCCATGACTTCAAGAAAACAATGAATTGGTCATTACACAATAAATGCTGTCTTGTAGACAAAATACTTCAATCCTTGGGAGTTGTGAGGGGAAGTAAGGAAAGGGGCCTAAGTGTGGTTCCTAAATGACCCTTAGTCTTCGCCTCCCTGAGGACAGAGAATCACGGTGGTTAAGTACAGGAGCTCATGACCTGGGTCTCCTGGAATCCGGACTCCTCCACTTAGGAGCTGTGCTTCTCGGGCAAGTTACCCTTCTGTGCCTCTTTGTCCTCATCTGTAAAATGGGAAAATGGTGGTAGCTACCATGCAATGCTGATTGTGAGAGTTAAATGAAACAACTCGTATAAAGAGCTTCCAGCAACACCTGGGGCCTAGTAGCTACCTTACACATGTTACCTACCACTGTTGGATAATCTGTGAGTGCCCAATTGCTTTACCTTTTCACAGGTATTACCCTCCAGCTGACTTTCTGGTCCCCTCTCAAATCTGTCACATTCTCCTGACTTCAGTTTGTTGTTGGGTACAGGTGTGGTCCTGCCATGTCAGCGTCAGGGGGGGATGACCTCACCCAGATGACCGCTGGCTTCGATTTACCCACCCCAGCACTGGGCTTGCTCAGAGGAGGCTCGCATTACACATCTGTGATGTCAGCTTGTCAATCACCTGGACTCTGAAATCATCCTCTGCTCTTATCATAAAGCATCCTCAAATTATAGAACGTTGGAGCTGATGTCAAAACCGCAAAAGCCTCTTAAATCTTACAGGTAGAAGTAGTGGTGGCCGTGGCCAACAGAGGAAATACTGGAAAGGCCCATTGTTTGTAAGCCTCTCCTAGTTTTTGAAAACTCTTATGCAGAACCTTTCTTCCAGCCGTCTCCCTGTCTCCCGTTCACTGTTCATCTCTTGCTCAGACGCTACAAGAGACTCCTAACCCGTCTCCCTCCTTGTATCTTTGGGCCTCTCTAATCCAATCTCTAGAGCAGAGGTTGGCAAAATTTTCCTGTAAAGGGCCAGATAGTGAATATCTTAGGCTTTTCAGGTCATAGGTCTCTGTTTCAACATGCTGAATTGTACTGTTGGCACATGGACACAGCCTTAGATGGTACGTAAATGAATGGGGTTGGCTGTGTCTCAATAAAACTTTATTTACGGCTGCTAAAATGTAAATTTCATAAAATTTTCACATGTCATGAATTATTATTATTCTTTTCTCTTTTTTTAAAACTAATTTTAAAATGCTAAAACCATTCGCAGCCCGTGGACAGCACAAAAATAGGAGGTAGGCTGGGATTTGGTCCAGGGGCCGTCGTTTGCCTGCCCTCGTCCTACAATGATTTTTCAGAAACGCACCACAACTACTATTATGGCTGCCGCTGCTGCGAAGCCATCTGCTGAGTGCGGGAGAGGCACCAGGCACCGAGCTAAGAGCTCTTCTGGGGATGCACATAAACCTCACACATGGTACCCGAGGCTCTATTTGCCTCCTTATTGAGAGGTAGAGGGCTGCCCCAGGGCACCCAGCCAGGAGGTGGGAGAGCCAGGATTTGAAGCCGGTGGTCTGAGCCCGAGCTCTTATCTGCCACGATGCACCGCCTCTGCCTGGGGAAGAACCGCCACTGGCTTACTGCTGCCCCTGGGAGGTACCCACCAACCTTCCCACAGTCCCTGGAGGCTCAGGATGTTTTCATCCCCTGATGCCTCCAGCTCTACCCCCAGCTCCCTGCCCCCTAACCATTTCGATTGTCTTTTGGTTCCTTGAACTCTCCAAGTTTATTTCTGGCTTAGGATTCTCACCTGCAATACTCCTCCCTCCTCTCTTGGCCAAGCAAATGCCTGTGGGTCTGAGCGTAAGTGTCACTGTGTCAGAAAGGCTTCCTCTGCCCCCCGCCCCCATATTCTCTCTCATGGAGCTGGCTCTCCCCTGCTGCAGTCTTTCTGACAACAGGCGACTGCCGAGCTACGTATTGATTTCATGCCCCTCTTCCCACCAGCCTGTAACCCCAGGATGCACGATGGGAGAGCATTATCTCCTGGACACACCTTGTTAATACCTAGTTTTGAGCCCAGACCCCAGGGCCTGGCCCAGAGTAAGTGCTTGACAAATATCTGGAGAATGAATAATCCAATACATGTTGCCTCTTAATCCTCTCAACATCCCTGGGAAGTAATCATCGCTCTCCCCTCCATATAATTTAGGAAACTTGGATTCAGAAACATCAAGTCACTTTCCCAAGGTGTTAGAAACAATCAAATTCAAGGTCTCTGAAGCCATGTCCAGTGACTTTAAAAAAAAAGTACCATGAACACTCCCTTATGATTAGTCATATGTGTGTGCACATATTGATATAGATAGATTTATTTCCGTATAGGTGCCCACATTCAGAAAATAGATCGTGGAACAGAGCAAAAAGTCCCTGTCGTGCTTTTGTCTCCCAGCCACCCAGGTCCCTTTCTGAATGCAATGAATAGCACCCACTTCTTGTGTATCCTGCTGGAGGTCATCTAGGCTTATATGAGAAACACCTGTACTCAATGTCCCCTCTCCCTGTATTTGACGTAAGTGGTGGCATGACTTTATGCTGTCCTTATTTTCTTTTACTCAGTAATATGCTGTTGTGATCCATATCCTACATATTCCTACATATCTTCTCCGTATCCCTACGGATAGAGCTTCCTTTGAACATCTTTTTTTTTCAATGGCCAGAGAGTATTTCAGCATCTGCACATCCCACAATTTATTTAACCATTCTCCAGTGATAGACATTTGCATTGCTTCCAGATTTTTGCCGTTACAAACACTGAGTAACTCTGTAAATATGTCAGTTCACTCATGTGCAAGTGTATCTGAAGGATACAATTCTAGAAGCAGAACTGCTGGGATAAAGGGGATGCTGCAGCTTAAAAAAAAAAATAAAGTTTGCCTTTTCAGGAAGCGTGTTTTGGAGAGCATGACACATCATTTCCAAGATTCACCGTGACCATAACTGTTCGCCCAAGGAAATGTCAGGTCAATGTCTGGACGGGGAAGCTGGTGGTGGAGAGCTCCCTTTTAGGGGGAACTGAGAATCAGCCAAGTGCATCCTCCTCCAACATTTACCCTCCATTCTGGCTTTTCATGACTCTCCTTCCTGTGGACTAAGTCTTTGAAGGACAGGCAGCATCTTATGGCAGAATCAGCCTGGGCTCCATGATCCAACATACCTCAAACCAGGTACCAGCTCTGCAGTTATAAGCTGTGTGACTCAGATAAAATTGCTTTAACCTTTCTGACCCTCAGTAGCCTCATCTGTAAAATGGGGCTAATAATTCCACCCAACTCACAGGGTGTTTGTGAGGATTAAGTAAACCAATCCATAGATCATAGTGAGTACACAATACATGTAAGTTATTGTTGTTGTGGTTATTATTATCAATTATTATTATTATTAATTTTGGAGTCACAAAACCCCAAGTGGTGAATGTTGACTGGACATGGAAGGGTAAAAGCAATGAGTCTGGGAAGGGGAAGGAGATGGGGCAGGGCAATTGTGGTCCTAGCAGACCAGGGGTCAGCTTAAGGCCAGATGGTGCCAGGACAGGGGGTGAGAAGGTGACACAGTAACTCCACAGATAACCTTTGTCTCTTTCCCGGCTTAGCCAGAGCCAGCTTGGTTAATGGTTAAGTGAGTGGCACTTGCAATGTGGTGAGTGTGGAAGGCCTTCCTGTGTACCTGGGACCAGGTGTAGCCAATTAAAAATAGCCTCTCCAAGTGAAGGCTCTAAGGTTGTAGCTACTGGAAGAGTTGCCTGGAGTGTGATCAGGAGCTGACTCACCTGTATTGAGAACCTCTTTGACATCTACTGGCAACCCTATCTTTGCCATTGCCACTGCTATTGCCACCACTGCCCTTCTCCATAGTAACCACTGTGTATCAAGTGCCAGGTACTGTGCTAAAATATAGACGTGGACTTTTCTTAACACCACCACAAGGGAGCTATTATTCCCATTTCACAGATGCGGAAACTGAGGCTCAGAGACTCTTACCTGAGAAAAATGCAATGAGTAAGCAGTGGAGCTGGAATTTGAACCTAGGTCTCTGTGTAACTCCGTATCTCAAACTTTACCGACCACACTATAATGCATATTACCATCACCACTGGTAACGCCAACATCTCCATCACCATCACCTCCATCACCACTGCTACCAGCATCACTAGCCCCATGATCATCACCATTATTATCATTGTCTTCTTTACCATCAGTTTCACAAGCCAGTTTCACATGTATCATCTCATTTAGTATTCATAACATCATGAATTCATTACCTCCATTTAGTAGACGGGTTAAATGAGTTACCACAAGCAAGTGTTCAGAGCAGTAACTGGTACATGCTAAGCTCCCAGTGAGTCTTTATTGATTGTGATTAAACTATTATCATCATCATGATCATTGTCATTATCAGCATCTCAATACCCACTGCAAAGTCTCTGGGGCCCTAATGTGGCCTGGGTCAAAGATCAATGTCCTCATGTCTCCTAATTGCCCTCCTGTAACATGACCCACAGGCCTCTGCCTCCCAGGCTGCTGACGAGGTGCTCGGGAGTGAGCTCCAATGACACTGCACCCCTGGAACTCACGTTTGGGCTGCACACCCTGTCCCTTCCCATCTGCTTAAGAAGCATTTGCACAGGGCCCTCAGAGGAGGCTTCTGGGGATGGAACCCCATCAAGCCCAGCCCCCAGCTGCCATCTTGGGCAGGTTTTGTGTTCATAGCTGGCTCTTTTCTGAGCTGTTGTTGTACCTGGGATGCTCCAGTCCTTCCTTCTGAAGCTCTTGGCTTCCCCCATCTGGGACTTGTCTCCTATCACCAGCTTCTTTCTCCAAATGATCATTCCTTCTCCTTTGCATCATCCATACCTTACTTATCACTCCCCCATTCTTCTTGGAGTTTTATTTTAATTATAAATGAGACGTGGGGCTTGTATTTCCATGATGCTTTTACCTCACTTTTCCCAAGTCCAGGTCTTGCAGAACTTTTTAGAACTTGAGTGGAAAAGCTGACCAATTTTGGCCTTGAGTGTCACGGCCATAACTTTCCCAATATCACACAGCCACAGAGGAGGTGGAGTGAGGGGAGGCCAGGGCAAGACCCAGTCTGGCTGGGACTTAAATCCCTGCATGAACAGGGGACTCCCTTCTGGGGATGACCTCAGCCCCAGAATTTATGGGTTGCTACCTGGTTGTTCAGGTAAGCTATATGCCTCACCAGCCAAAGCCAGTAACTTTTCTGATGCAGAGCCACACAGAGGCAGCCCTGAGAACTTACCTCTGGGTTTTCCAACCCTCTGAGACCATAGTCCCCAAAGAACATGCTGTAAAGGTATATGCACAAAAGGCAGACATTCAAAGCAAGGTGTGAATATGTGTGTGTGAGAGGGGACATGTGCTCATGGCCTAGCTGTATGCTCCTGTGCACAGGCAGGTGTGCATGGCATCCACACCCTAGTGGCCACACATATGCAACATTTTGAGTAGGCAAGAACTTTAGAGCTGGGCAGCCCTGGGGCCTAGTTCTCCCTTCCCCCACCCCAACTATCATCCATGTGGGAGACAGAATAAGGGAAGTTAAAAGTATGAGCTGAGGCCATAGCAATTAGACAAGAAAGAGAAATAAGAGGGATCCAAATGGGAAGAGAAGAGGTAAAACTGTCATTATTTGTGGATGACATGATACTATATATAGAAAACTTTAAGGGCTCCACACAAAAACTACTAGAGCTGATAAAAAAATTCAGCAAGGTAGCAGGATATACGATTAATATACAGAAATCAGTGGCATTTCTTTACACTAACAATGAAATATCAGAAAAGGAAAGAAACAATCTCTTTTAAAATTGCATCCAAAAAAAAAAAATACTCAGGAATAAATCTGACCAAAGAAGCGAAAGACTTACATGTAGAAAACTATAAAACACTGACTAAGGAAATTAAAGATGACTTAAAGAAATGGAAAGATATCCCATGTTTTTGGATTGCAAGAATTAATATTGTTAAAATGGCCATACTACCCAAAGCAATCTACAGATTTAATGTGATCCCTATCAAATTACCCAGGATATTTTTCACAGAACTAGAACAAATAATCCTAAAATTTATATGGAATCATGAAAGACCCAGAATTGCCAAAGCAATACTGATGGAAAAGAACAAAGCTGGAGTAATAACCCTCCCAGAACTCAGACAATACTACAGAGCTACAGTAATCAAAACAGCATAGTATTGGTACAAAAACAGACATATGGATCAATGGAGCAGAACAAAGAGCCCTGCAGACTTTTGATCAATTAATCTTTGACAAAGGAGGCAAGAACTTACAATGGAGTAAATACAGTTTCTTCAGCAAATGATGTTGGGAAAACTGGACAGCTGCATGTAAATCAACGAAGTTAGAATACTCCCTCACACCCTACACAAAAATAAACTCAAAATGGCTTAAAGACTTAAACATAAGACAAGACACTATAAACCTCTTAGAAGAAAACATAGGCAAAACATTATCCAACATAAATCTCAGCAATGTTCTCCTAGTGTAGTCTACTCAGGCAACAGAAATAAAAGCAAAAATAAACAAATGGGACCTAATTAAACTTACAAGCTTTTGCACAGCAAAGGAAACCATAAGCAAAACAGAAAGACAACCTACAGAATGGGAGAACATATTTGCAAAGGATGAGACTGACAAGGGCTTAATTTCCAGAATGTACAAACAGCTCATACAACTTGATAATAAAAAAAACAAACAACCCAATCCAAAAATGAGCAGAAGACCTCAACAAGCAATTCTCCAATGAAGCCATACAAATGGCCAATAGGCACATGAAAAAATGCTCAATATTGCTAATTCTCAGAGAAATAAAAATCAAAACTACTATGATGTATCACCTCACACCAGTCAGAATGGCCCCTCATTCCAAAGTCCACAAATGATAAATACGAGAGAGGCTGTGGAGAAAAGGGAACCCTCCTACACCATTGGTGGGAATGTAGTTTGGTACAGCCATTATGGAAACAGTAGGGAGATTCCTCAAAAGACTAAAAATAGACTTACCATATGATCCAGCAATCCCATTCCTGGGCTTATATCCAGAGGGAACCTTAATTCAAAAAGATACATGCATCCCAATGTTCATAGCAGCATTATTTACAATAGCCAAGACATGGAAACAACCTAAATGTCCATGGACAGATGACTGGATAAAGAAGTTATGGTATATTTATACAATGGAATATTACTCAGCCATGAAAAATAACATAATGTCATTTGCAGCAACATGGATGGACCTGGAGATCATCATTCTAAATGAAGTAAGCCAGAAAGAGAAAGAAAAATACCATATGATATAACTTATATGTGGAACCTGAAAAATAAAAAAGACAAACGAACTTATTTACAAAACAGAAACCTACTCACAGACATAGAAAACAAACTTTTGGTTAAGGGGAGGGGAAAGGGGGTGGGAAAAGATAAATTGGAAGTTCGAGATTTGCAGATACTAACTAATATATATAAAATAGATAAACAAGTTTATACTATACAGCACGGGGGACTATATTCAATATCTTGTAGTAACTTATGGTGAAAAAGAATATGAAAATATGTATGTTCATGTATGGCTGAAGGATTGTGCTGCACACCGGAAATTGACACATTGTAAACTGACTATACTTCAATAAAAAAAATACATATATACAAAAAGTATGAGCTCAGGAGTTAGTTCACCTGGGTTCAAATACTATCTGTACTGATTATGGTCAGTGAAACCTTAGACAAATTGATGCCTCTGGACCTCAGTTTCCTCATCTGTAAAATGGGGATGATAATTACACTGATCTATATGGCTGTTGTGAGTCTGCAGTGAGATAAATGCATCTCAAGTACTTATCCCAGGACCTGCAAGGAAACTTGAAGAAACAGCAGCTGCTAGTTTCTATGCGTATTTTATTAGGCCACTAGTTGTTCTTGGTCCCTCTCTTTCCTCTGTAGCCATGTCTGAGGATAAAGGCTGGGAGAGCTCAGAGCTGCTTACTGTCACTGGCTGTCTCCTGGGCTGACCCCGAGGTATCTGGATTCGCCCACCAGAGTCACGTGAACAGAAGATGACCTCCTTGGCGCTGTTTGTGGAGCTTAACAGTCAAGATGTCAGCCACGTCTCAGCTGCTTATCTCGCCTTTTTGGCTTCAGAATATCCAATCTAATGACGGCCCGGAGTGCTCAGATTTTGCTGTGAGAGTGAATTTTGCAGGCTTTTCCCAGTGGAGCCCTCGCTGAAGATGTTCTCAGGCCAGGAAAATGCTTTCTTTTCTTCTCTAATGCGAGGCAGATGCCGTTTACCTAAAGGATACGGTGAGAGAGACACCGTAATTGGGTTTCCCAGGATTCTGTTCCATATTCAAACTTGCTAGGGACACCTGGCCATCCCATGAGATTCTCAATATAATGTACGGCACCTGATGGACCTGTGGTTCATTGTCTGCGCAGGGCCCCTGGGTGCTCTGAGGATGGAACTTAGCACATGGCTCCTGGTGTGGATGGAGGGTTCTTCTCTTTCTCCTCAAGACCTCAAAGGAAAAAGGGAGGGATGGACAAAACTGAAGGGCTCCTCACTTCCCCCTGGCACTAGGGGTGGATGGAGCAAAGGGTCGACTGGATGCCATTCTCTAAGGAGGGGCACTTACAGTCTATCCGGTAAAGCAATGAAATTGTGACTGATGGCAGCTGGCTCCACCTAGCTCAGGTGACCCCGTAACTCTTGCTACCCCTGCCTATCTCATCCCAGGAGATGCAGGGGATGATACAGGTTTAGAGTCTGAGTGACCGAGGCTTGAATCCTGGCTCTACCCCTTATTATCGGTGTGACACTGGGCAAGCTACCTAACCTCTTTGAGTCTCAGTTTTCTCATGCAAGATGGGGATAATCATGTATCCACTTTGTAAATTAGTGTGAAGACTGATGTGAAATGACATGTGAATGGTATAGATATATAGTATTCAATAAGTAGAAATGATTTTTAATTTAGGTTCTGACACTAACAAGAAAATCATCTGAATGGTTGAGAAGGACAAAAATTGTGATACGGAGTAAACCCAAAGCAATTTACCAAACTGTGTACGTCCAGCTATCCTATGACGTAGGTCTGAGGCTAACTATTAATTCTCTGCTTTCCTGAACGTTGACAAAGCTCACAGCCAGGGGCACCAAAGTAAGTGCCATTGCCCTGGCTCTCCTTCCTGACCCTCTTTGCTGTCTCTGGGCGGGTTCTGGGTCATCCACTGATCCATTTCCACGCGTTACATCTATCTCTGCTGATTCACACTGGAATAGTTACTTTCTCGTACCAGAGCTAATGAAAGGGTTACCAAGAATTTTTGGCCTCCCTGTCTTGAAATTCCAAGCTTCAAAGAACAGAGTCTTCCCCAACTCGCTGTCTGCACTAGCCATTTATGTTCCTATTAGCAACTGTACAGAGCGTGCAAATGCTGGCTGCATGAATCTCAGTTCTCCAGCACTCGGTGGATGCTGTTAGAGCACTTTAAAAAAAGCCTTTAATTTTGAAATAATTATAGACTCACAGGAAGTTGCAATGATAATCAGAGAGGACCCTTGGCCCCTTCATCCAGTTTTCCCTAATGGTTACATCTTACGTGCAGAGCAGGAAATTGATGTTGAAATTGACATTGTGTGTCAATGTGCAAAATGTATGTCATTGATCACATGTGTAGATTTGTGTAACCACTACCACACTCAAGATGTAAAACTACCCCATCACTACATGGCCTCCTTGCTTCCCCTTTGTAATCACACCCACCCCTGGTCCCCACCATTCCCAACCCTCAGCAACCACCACGTAATCTGTTTTCCAAACTGACATACTTCGGGGAGTAAAAGAGGATGCCACAGTTATTATCCTGGGGCAGCAGGTGTCAGCTGGGAGGTTTGGTCCTCTAATTAAGTGTGTTATTTCTGTGTGTGTGTGTGTGTGTGTGTGTGTGTGTGTGTGTGGTTGGGAATGGGATGGGGAGTGAAGCTCTTCACGAAGCTCCTTAGCTGACCTAGGGCAAATTACCCTCCAAGAGCTGCCTGTGAGATTTCCCCTTTGGCCCATGGGAATGTCCTGCTCTGTAGTGTTTGTGGCAGCATCTAATCGTTCCTCATCCATGCCAACTGCAGCGTCACCAGGAAGGTGGATTTAAAGACACTTTTAATTTTGTCCTTGTTTTGCAGCTACCCCAAATCACAGCCCTCTGCTCTCCGCTCCCCTGGCAATCACCCAAGTCACCATCGACTCTTCCTTGCTGCATCCTGCCTTTGAGAGGTCAGAGTTTCCCAGATTCTCTCTGTGCACTCTTGCGGGGTCATCTCACCCCACCCTGGGCCTTTAATAGTCACTTAGGGGGATGACATCATGCTGGTTGATTTCTCAGATCATTATTCTCCATGCTGACCTGGCTTCCTATGGCAGGGTTTCATGTCCCCACACTCACAGTGGCTTTTCTACCATCCCCTACACATCTTGGAATGTAGTTCAAAATTGTTTTTCTTTGCACGTTTTCCCTTTAGCTGATCTCTCCTGCCTTAACCCAAGTTAAGCAGGGATCTAATCTATAGTTTATAAACATGAAAAGGTTAGGGAACCATAATTATGTTGAATAATCCTACTGAACTCTTTTATCTTCTTAGTAGTCAGCAAATGTCTTACTTTTTAATTTCCTTTTTGCATTTTTTAATGGAGGTACTGGGGATTGAACCCAGGACCTCATGCATGCTAAGCATGTGATCTACGGCTGAGCTAAACCCCCCTCTCCTGCTTTTTGCATTTGAAGTTGATGTGACTCCCCAGTAGGTGCTCCATGTATTTTTTTTTTCTGGAGACCGTGTTCCCTGAAGCCTTTAACGTACTGCTTTCCAGCCCATGTTTCTTCTCGATTTCCCTTCTTGCCTTATTATTGTTATTTTTTTTTTATCGTCTGGTGACATGATAAATATACCAGTGTGAGTCCTATGTGTCCCAGATCCTTGTATCCTTTGGTGTTCAGCTCAGATGCCACGTTCTTCAAGAAACCCTTTCTAGTCTCCCAATCAGAAATTCTTTCAGTTCTTCCACATTCTCAAGCACTTCTTAGTCTTGATTTCACTTTGCCTTGTGTTACGTGCCCCTCTGTTAGACTGTCTACTCCTTGGAACTCCTTATCAACTCCTTGAAAATGGACATCATGCTTTTTTCATCTTGGAACCACCTCAAGCAACAGAATGATGCATTGCATGTGGAAGATACTTAGGGAAGGCTTACAAAAGCTCTGTGATCCTAGGAAAGTCACTGTCCCTCTCTGGTCATTCTTGACATCCTTAGCTGTAAAAGGAAACCGTGCACAGGATTGGGCAAAGTGACCTGTCAGAGTTCTTCCAACTCAAGAATACTTTCGAGGAAACAGCTATCTGCCTTGCTAGCTCTGCCACTTCTGGACTGATCATCTGGAATCTGTCTGTGTCCCTTCTGGCTTAACCACAGAGAACTGTGAGGCAGCCTTCCGTGGTGCCGACAGTCTCTTGGACATTAATACTGCTTGTCTTGTCTAAGATAAGATCTAATACCCCCACCTTAGACAACCAACCACGCACAAAAGACTAGAGGGAAAATACACATGGACTCATATACATACACACATACACTGCATGCGTGTGCACACCCCATATTTTGTTAGTCAAAAAGGAAAGATGTGGTTTATACAGGGAGAGATGATGGATAAGGAAATAGAAGAATCAAACACACTGGTAAACATATTTCTAAATACATAAATACGACCTGCCTTGGATCCCCAACACTTTTGAGATTCCAGTTTTAATCATGTGTTGTCCTTTCCTTACTCTCATCAGCTGTTCTTTCCCCTGCAATGTTATTTATAATTTAAACATAACTGGATTGTTCAAGTGCAAGATATTTTCTATTCCAGTTTGTGTGGAAGAACCTTAGCAAAATAAAATCATTTGCATATTATTTCTTAAAAGAAGGGAAGAAAGAAAGAAAAGACATATGACCCCTCTAACAACACCCCGCATTCTTTCTAAAATAAACCTTCCTTCTTAATTATTCCTGAATGGACATCTTGATCTGTTTCATATGAATGTAAAAAGTTAATTAAGGAAAAAGCAAAGTACAAGTAATTGGTAAGAACTTAAAATCCTTCCTTGTGTTTGTATGGGGCTTCACAGTTAAAGGAAATATGCTTTTCCATGTTTTATTTTATTTAATGATTAAAACAACCTGTTGGGGAAAGTAAGTGAAATAGCATAGTCCCCACTTTATAGAAGAGAAACTGAAACTCAGAGAAATTAAGTATCTTGCATAAAGTTACACGCTTAGAAAGTAGCTGAATTCACTCTAGGTTTTCTGATTCTAAACTCAATGCTCTTTGTTGTAGGATTCCTAATGTTTAATATCAACAATTGATGTGTTCAATACTGAGGTTTATCCAAGTTTACAGTTTTCTGGCAGATATAGTAAGTTCCATTTTGCCTGATGGAGAGCCTTTGTTATTATCTTTTCATGTGCCAGTATTAATTTCAAACGGGTAATTTCTGAAAACCTAGCATCTGTTGACATGAATAGCAAGTCCTCCTCTGCCCATAGCTAGGATGGCTGGTGAGGAGCCACCTTTCACAGTGATGTTTCAGTGACACCAGCCGTGCTGAGCCTCGCTCTGTGCACCGTCAGACCTGTAGAAAGGGCGGGAGAGGTCCCAGGTGTGCTATGGAAGGCGATGCAATGATCCTTAGTTGATGAGGTGGTGGGGACAGAAGGGAGAAAGGGAAAGAAGAACTGGGGGCGGCTTCCTAGAGGACGTGATGCTTGAGGTGAGGTCTTCAGCATGGTTAATCTTTGCCTGGCGGTCAAGGGGCACGGAGTGGGCATTTCAGGGAGGCGAAGCAGTGTGAGCAGGTGTGTGGAGGAGTGACACAGCGTGGCGTGTTCCGGGGATGCGGTCTGGTGGAGTTGGACAAAGGAGCCTGTTTCAGGTGGGGATAGGCTGCTGTGGGACAGAAGTGAAGGTCATTCCAGCCAGGAAGAATTCACAGGGACTTCCGGTCTGAGAGTCAGTCCAGCTATTGGATTCTCTGTCACAAAGATTTGAGCAGACCTCCCGGGCCAGTGGTTCTCAACCCTAGTACACATTAGAACCACGCCCATGGTTCTGACTCATCGGTCTTCTGTGGGGCCTGGGCCTCCTCAGAATTAAAAAAAAGAATGCCACCAGTTTTATTAATTAACTTTTAAATAGTGACTAAAACATTTATTAAAACGGTAAGGGAGACTTTATTCAAGACTATTGCAATGGGGATACTGCAACAGCGGAGAGAGATGAGATCCATCTCCAAATCCAACCTAGACAACTAGGCATTTACAGCCAAGCAGAGTGCCCAGGGCACACCTGGCGACATTTAAAAGTAGCTGACGTTAAAGTAGGATTCTGTGTAAGGAAGGAAGCTCAGAAGACATGATTTCCTAGCCTGTACTTACACCCTGCTCCCTCACCAATAATACTAATGGTAAGTGATAATAATAATGATAATATATGATGTACTATACAACATGTTATTTATAAGGTAAAAGGTAAGTGATGCTTTGGGTTTTGTTGTAGTCATAAAGCCTCCGAGCTGCAGGCCCACCGGCGAAGAGTGATGGGCTGACTGAGCACAGGCAGAGCCCACATGGGGCTGGGTAACGTGATTTGACTTGACATGATTTATGATTTGATGCCAGCAGGCTGGGCGGCTCAGAGATGGAGACAGCGGGATAATAAACCTTTAAGGCTGGCGAATTGCTGAGTAGGGTTGTGAATAAAGTTCACGTTTTAAGGTGGTTGGGAGGGTATTATTAAAATGACTGACCTTGGGAGTTTGGATAATAGGAAGGAGGGAGACAAGGACAAGCTTGGGAGACTGGGGTCCACGGAGTCTGACACTTAAATAGGCTGGTCATTCTTCTCCCAGTAACCTTGTAAGGTGGGTCATACTCTTATTCCCAATTAACCGATGAGGGAACTGAGGCTCAACGTGGTCTTATTTACTCCAGCTCATAAAGTTTGTAAGAAGTAACAGCAGGCCCAGGACCCAAGTTTGTTTAATACTAAGAACAGTGTCCTTTTCATAGTGAGGGAAGAATGAAGTCATGAAAAGACCCATGTAAGCCAAAGAGGCCATACACCCATCTAGGTAGCATCGTGGCCCTCCACCTTCCCAGCCTGGCCCTGGGGAGCCCAGGGCTCCCTGTGCAAAGGCTTTGGAGAATGACATCTGAAGGCATACTAACGTCCTCTTGCAAGTGGTCCTGTGGGCCAGCCTGACAGGTAAAGGTCACGGCTGCAGTGAGGGATTTCCCATCTGTTGATAATCAGATTCTTCAGCCAACCACTCCAAAATTGAAATGCATATTTAATAAGCCAACTCTGCAACAAAGCAATTTAACTCGCTGATAATTATGCAGGTCCACCTCTTGCTCTCAGGATGCTGGCTTCACTTACAGTGTCCTCGATTTGGCATGCTGAAAACCCTTACATCTGCCTTGGGCATTTAAATTCCCAGAGACGTGACCATTATTTTGGAAGTGTCAAGAATTCAGAGTCCTACAAAAGGACCATCTTTCCACTAGTCTGGCAGTTAGATATAGGAAACTCAGTTAAATTTGAATTTCAGACAAACAATGAAGCATTTTTTGGTGTAAGTATGTCCCAAATATCAATTGGGACATATTATAATCTTTTTTCTGTTAAATACTCAAGTTTTACTTGGCATCTTGTGCTTTTATTTGCTAAATCTGGCAACCCTACTTTCCACACTGAATTAAGATTTCTAACTGCTCATAAATTTCAGCTGCATATTTAGCTCTAGGACAGAGGAACCGTGAGCATATGAAAAGACTGTGGATTTGGGGAGTGTAGGCCAGTTTACACGGACCTTCTTTTTTGATAGTTGCTCAAAGCAGCCGTGTTTATCCCATGGGATCCAGACGCTCAGCAAGAGTTGATTGGCTGGGGTGACCACGTGAGTCCAGCTGGTCCAATCAGATCTGTTTCTGAGAACTGGGACTCAGAGAGAGCCAGTTAGTGTTTGCAAGTGGTTGGAACTGAGGTGATGGCCTGTAAGATAACCCATTATTCCCTCCCACGAATCTTCCCCCTTTCACTGAGCTAGACTGAGTTGATTTTTGTTACTGGAAACCAAAGAGGACTTGCCTGAGAAAGCGTGGTGATCCTAGACTTTTGTTTAGTAGAAGCATGCAGGAATCCTCTCCTGCGACTGCCAAGCCAATCTCTCCCCCATTGTCTTAGTCTATGCAGGCTGTTATAACAAAATATCACAAACTGGGTAGCTTATAAACAATAGAAATTTATTCCCCACAGTTCTGGAGGTTAGAAGTCCAAGATCAGAGTGCCAGCATGATTGGGTGAGGGCCGTCTTCTGGGTTGCAGACTTCTTATATTCTCACATAGTGGAAGGGGCTAGGGAGCTCTCTGGAGCCTCCTTTATAAGGGCACTAGTTCCATTCATGAGGGCTCCACCTTGAAAAGCCCCCACATACTAATGCCGTCAACTCTAGGGGTTAAGATCACAGCATATGAATTTGGGGGGATACAAACATCCAGCTGATAGCACCTACCACCCAAATGCTACTCATTCCTCAGGACCAGGTTAAGTCCCATCTTCTCCTTGAAGGCCTTGTTAATGGTCTAGCCCATTAAAACAAAAAACAAAAAACAAACAAACAAAAAAACTCCAACTCATTTCCTACTTACCAAGGGCTACCTCAACTGAAATGTATGTGAAATTCCATCAGAAAAATAGGACTTTAGTGAAGGCTAGAAAGAAGACATTTCTTTCCAACATTTTTATAATCCTCTACTTGAAAACTCCAGAGGCAGCCAAGACTTTCATTACCTGACACCTTTCCAGGCTGCGCCCTCTGTGAGACAGGACAAAGAACTCTGTGCTGTGATGCAGTATGTTGTCCTTCTGGTTGACTTCCACTTTTGCCACGTACCAAAGTGTGACTTTGGACAACTCGCTGGGGATGCATTTTTGCTGCGACTCACCTACTTTGAGTCTGCATTACTGCTTCTTCTTCTTCTTCTTTTTTTTTTAATTGGAGTTACTGGGGATTGAACCCAGGACCCTGTGCATGCTAAGCACGTGCTCCACCACTGAACCATACCTGCATTGCTGTTAAGAGGATGAATAATTTCCTATTGAATGCCTTGTCTTCAGCTTTCCCCAGATGTAACCTACTCTATACGCTACTACACTTTGTCTCTAATTTACAACACTAATAGACAAAGGAATGATACCCTTAATTTATAAAGAGCTTATGCAAATTAATAAGAAAATTAATATTACCTCAGAAGTCTATGCCTTCCCCCGCCCAGAACGTGCCAGGGACTCTTTTTTCTTGCACACACTGTTCCCTGTGCCCGGAGTCTCCTTCTCCTGCGTCTCTCCAGTTAATCTTCAAGATGCAGCTTAAATATTACTTCTTCTGTGGGGGCTTTCAGTCTCTTTCCCAATCCCTTCCATCACAATGGAATGTTTTCCCTTCTTTGTGCTTCCCTGCACTTTGTACATCCTTGCATTATAGTGTTTATCACACTATATTGTGCAGTTGGTTTTCTGTATCCACAGGTTCCCCATCCAAACGAACCCTGGTTCTGACTGTGGGCGGGCTGTATGTGCTGTTTTAGATAAGGGACTTGAGGCTCTTCGGATTTTGTCCACAGGGGTTCCTGGAACAAATTCCCTGCGGATACTGGCAGACGACTGTACTTATTATTACATATATTTACTTGCATATCTGCCTCCTCCCACAGGCTACAAACCCTACAAAGGCAAGGACAGGGTCTTCCTTGTGTATTCAGCACCGGGCACAATACCTAGCACTTGGCAGGTGTTCAGATTTAAGTTCTCAGGATGAGAGCAAATCCTCCCACTCATCTCTGCTACCCCATGGGTTCCTCACCAAGTCATATACAAGGAACAGTAATCAACTGGGGAGCAAATTGGAAGCTCACTTAACGATCTGCAAGCACCCCACCCCCCTGTCTCCCCGACAATGAAGACCTTTTTCAATTAAGGCTGGATAAAGAATCAGGGCTTCAGTCAAGAGGAAAAAGTGAGAATTCCTTCTCCCTGTTCCCTCTAATCTAGAATGGCTAGCACTACAGGGCCTTCTCTAAGTCCACTTGCCCAACCAGCTCCCCAGGTGGGGATGGCCAGCTTGCACTGCACACCCAGCAGCGGGCACAGAGTCAGGCACAGGACAGGAGCTGGGTCCAGCAGGCCCTGCCCTGTGACAGAGGAACTGGGAAGAGGGTTGTGTTCACAGACGCCGGACATGTAGCAGCGGAGCAGGTCCACCTGACGGTAACACATCGTCCCACGATCACCGTGGGCCTCTGAGCAGTGACAGCAGCCCGTCTCCCTCTCCTAGGGGGAAGCTTTTGAGGGAGGGAGTAGACAGAGGCACCGGAAGTGATAAAACGGATGAAAGTTCCTCTAATCCTGTTGTGTGAGAGAAAAACCAGAGAAGGGCAGGCCGCCCTCCTCCTCTGAAAATCAGAAAATATCTTTTGAGTGAATGCAAAGATTTCCCATACAGCCGCCCTTCCTTACCTATATCCTGCCTGAATCCTACCTCAGAGGGATTCAGAAGAGAACAAGAAATAATATCAGAGATTAGAAAGCAGTATAAATATTGCATTTCCCCTTCCCCCTATTAAAATCTGATAACTTCATAGAATCAACTCATTTTAATCAGTCTTCAAACAACATAAGCCAGCAGGTAGCCCCATTCCAAGGATTAAAATTTGGAGATGGAGAAATGTACTGAGAAAAGCATAATTTCCTTCTCTGGTTGTGGGCTGGATCTTCTCATTGGAAAAGCCCACGTATTTTCAGAGATGCATGTGCCCCAGGGGGGCTGCTTAGAAGTCAGAGGCCAGTTGGTCTCTTCGAGGTGCCTGATCTCAGGACCTTTCAGATTAGAGAAAAATACAAGCCCGTTTGGACAGGCAGCAAACTAAGTGATGCTCCCCTTTCTTGCAGGCCCTCCGCGTTGGCAGCCCGGTTCTGTCAGAGCAGCCCCCTAACACGTGAACACTGTAGAACATTTTGAAAAGAAAAAAAAAAAAGAAAATTAAAATGCAATTCAACCACTCAGCTACTATTCCTGTCATCATTTTTAGTCATTATCTTTCCAGGTCTGTGTGTGAATATGTGTGCGTGTGTGCTTATTACATTAAAACTCTCATGAAGTCACATCACACATATTGGGTTATGTGTCTTCGTACCTGCTTTAAAAAACATGACCAACCAATATCATGGTCACTTTTCTGTGACATTAAATACTCTCGAACAAAACCATTTTCAGTGGCTGCTGAGTATTCCACTGTGGGGCTGAACCATGGTTTAATTATCCACTCTCCTGTTATTGGATGTTTAGATTGTGGCCCATTTTTCACTATTATAAACAATTCTGGGACTGAGAATTCTTTTAGCTGTGCTTTTGTGCGTATCTATGATTATTCGCCTAGGATAAGTTCTTTGAAACATAATTGCTAAGTCAGAGAGGTTGCAAGCTTCAGAGGTCTTGGGGATAGCATCTGATATCAGGTTCCCTCCAGCAGTGGTCATCCTCTGTGACACACTCCGTGACTGGACAGTACGGGGTCTTTAGCATGTCCTTGCCTAGGTGGGAGAGGAGGCGCTTTCCTGGGGGCTCCCCAGCGGGCAGAGAGCCCCAGCGCACAGAGAGGCCGCTTCTTGTGGACACGCCCTTTGTGGGTCTGTCCTCTTCCTGGTCTCACTCCTCCCACTTCCTTTTCTGTCTTCCTGGGATCGCGTCCCAAAGAAACTCCTTGCATCCACGTCCTTATCTCAGAGTCTGATTTTGAGGGAACCAGCACCAGGTTTAGGAAACGCAAAGCAAGACACGTGGGCACACCCCGGGGGCAGGATTTGCCTGGCTGTCAGTCCGCTCAGGCTGCTGTAACAGAATACCGCAGACGGGGCAGCTTATAAACAACAGGAATATATTTCTGCCAGTTCTGGGGGCTGGGAAGTCCAAGACCAAGGAGCTGGCAGACGTGGCGTCTGGTGAGGGCCCGTTTCCTCATAGATGGGGCCTCCTCGTTACGTGTGCTGACATGGTGGAAAGGATGAGGTCTCTCTCCCCAGCCTCTTATAAGGGCATTAATCCTATTCATGGGGGCTCCACCTTCATGACCTAATCACTTCCCAAAGCCTCCACCTCTAAATACCATTGCACTGGGCATTGGAATTTAACATGTTAACTTGAGAGGCGCACAGACATTCAGCCCATAACTCTGGTGAGCACTGGTGGTGGTAGCAGTAGTCGCTGTTAAAGTAATAATGATAATAGTCATAAAATAAAAAAGTCGTGGGGATGTCATATACAGCAGAGAGACCACAGTCATAATAGTGTCATAACTGTACATGGTGACAGATGGTGACTAGACTTATCGTGGTGTCAATGTGAATTGTGTAACAATAGCCCATCACTATGTTGTACACCTGAAACTAACATAAAGTTGTTGCTAAATGATAAGGGAAAAAAGTCAAGCCTAACATTATGTCTATTCAGTGTCCATAACTCCACAAACATTACCCAAGCATCTGCAGGAAAACTAGGAGGGGACATGGAACCATTTTTTGGTAAGGTGAGATTGTGGTCATTAAAAATTTCCCGCATTTTACTTGTTTTTGTTAAAAAAAAAAGCCACAAATATTTCAACAAAAGGAGGCAGAACACGTGAGGGCTAGATTATTTCTCTCTTGCTCTACCAGTAAAATATGAACAGAAGCATCACGGTGGTTGGGTGAAAGATGTCAGTCTTGCTTAAAAACTCTGCAAACATGACAATTATGAGTCATGTCCTTTTATGGGCCTTGTTTCTCGTGGATGTCTAAAACCATGATGGTGGACCCCGTGTTTTCCAGCACCTTATTTTCAGAAACGATGACTTGGAACATCCAAGACCCATTTTATGACGATGGTCTTTCAGTTGTGCGTGAGCAGTGCTGAGAATTCTGTCTTTAAAACTGCTAAGATGATCGTTGTTAGGTGATCACAATAGTAAAACCCCCAAATTAAAACTTTCTCAGAGGACTCAGCTCTGCGGGAGGGACTGTGGACCCGCGGGGTCTGTGGTGCTCCTGGTCTACTGTGTCCAGCATGAGAAACACTACCTGGGGGGGGGGCGGTGCTCCTCCGAGCGGGGAGGGGCAACAGGGACCCTCAGCTGGGTTTTAATTGGCCAGGACCTTGCTTTAAAAGTCCATGTCACTTGAGTGACTTTAGGTGAAGCCTCTACACTCCAGTTTGCCTTAGGTCCCTGTTATGGGCTGAATTCTATCCACACCCCCCACCCCACCTCCCCCACCAAGTCATACATGGAAGTCCTACCCCTAGTACATCAGAATGTGACTTTATTTAGAGACAAGGTTTTTCATGAGCCAGTTAAGTTAAAATGAGGTCATGAGGGTGAGTCCTAATCCCAAATGATTGGTGCCCTTAACAGAAGAAGAAATTTGGACAAAAATGTGTGAAAGTTTTGAAAATTATAAAGCAATATATAATTTAAGGAATGTTTCATTCAATTAAAAATGTAAAAAAAAAGAAAACGTGGTATAGTATTGTATCATACTCATTTGTGAAAGTTGCTTTATTTCTGTATGATGTAAGGCAAACAGCTTTTTCATATCAATACATTCTCATCTGCAAAATTATTTAACAGCTGGGTTGTGTTCTCTGTACGACTAACCCCCCCTATTACTGGATGATTAAGTTACTACTGAGTTTTTATTGTTATAAAGCAAAGCTTCCAAGAGCATGTAACTTAGTCTCTGGGCATGCGCTTAATTATTTCTTCAGCTTAAGTTCCTGCATTGAAATTGAGGAGTAAAAAAAGGTTATGCAATAAAACTTTTAAATAAGGAAAGAAACAGACATACACAAATCATCTGGTGATCGCTTCCTCACTCCTTCGCCTCTCTGAGCAATCCTAATCCCCAGGGCCATCGCTGCTAATACTCTGCTGGATACCCTTCCAGAACCTTTCCCTACATTCAGCCAAGCAGCCTTGCCCACAAATCCCCTTCATTCTACACTCATACTCATACACACGTATCACTTAAGGCTTTTGACCTGTACTGTCAATCTATCCTCCAGAAAAACTCCTCCTCTTTTTATCTCTACTTGTTTCTGTCTCTGACCTTGTTACAGAGTTGCCACCAGGAAGCATCACACGGGCTGCTGTGGGATTTTTGTTCTTCCAGCCTTTCGATGCTCTCTGAAGCCAGGCAGAGAAGGTTTGGGGTGGGAGTTCTCTGTATTGTGACGTGTATTGGGAGCAACGCTTAGCCCCTATTTTCATTTGGTTTTTCACCCAGTGACGGGTAGGCATTGAGAGACTTTAGAGACAGGTATGGCTTCCTTGAGGAATATAAAGTACCACCCCCAACCTGGGCAAAGCTCCATACTTCTTTGTCATGAGGCTCCTGCAGAAGAGAAGAGAAATAGGAGGACACTGTGTCCTGTAGCCTAAGACAGAGAGGGCTGGTTCTAGGGCAGAGGCAGGGAGCTCTGAGGCCAAGACTTCTGAGACGAAGGTGACCATATAATTTACTGTCCAAATGGACACATCTAAGAGGAAGAGGGACAGCCAATGATACTGATGCTGTGGCAACAGATGTAAACTGGACATCTGGTCACTCTTCCTCAGAGGGCACTGTCTTCCAGTAGGGGTGCTGAAGTGGAATGAGCATTGGGTTACAGGAGGCCTGGATTTGCCCCTTGTTGGCTGGTGAGACCTGGAGCAATCCCTTCACCCCCGGAGCCTGTGCCCTCCTCTGCAAAGTGCGGGCTGATGCCATTGACTTCACACACAGGGCTGTGGTGGAGAGTGAGTGGGAGCCACATAAAGGGCGATTCACCATGAACATAGGAGGTGTGGGGACCAGCTCCCTGCAGTCTCTTGTTAGTGAAGCCACAAGAAGAGCCTGTGGGAGAAGCCTGATGAAGGTACCAAAAGGGAGCTAATGAACAGTACTGCCATCAAGTACATCCCTATACTCCGAAAGGAGAGGAAACCCTCACAGTAACCCAACAGGGAGGCAAGGGGGGTGTCGTGGGTTGAATACTGTCCCCCAGAATTCATGCCTGTCTGGAACTTTAGAATGTAACCTGATTTGGAAATAGGGTCTGGCAGATATAATGAAGGGAAGGATCGAGAAAGGATAATACTGGATTAGGATGGGTCCTAAATTCAATGTGAGTGTCCTGATAAGATGAGAGAGAAGGAAGAGGCAAGGAAGAAGGCCATGGGAAGATGGGGGCAGCGACTGGAGGGGTGCAGCCACAGCCAAGGAATGTCAGTAGCCACCCAGAAGCTGAAAGAGACAGGAAGTATCCTTTAGAGCCTTTGGAGAGTGCATGGCTCTGCTGACACCTTAGCTTCAGACTTCTGGTCTTCAGAACAGTGTGAGAATAAGTTTCTGTTGTTTGCAGCTAATAAGTTTGTGGTCATTAGTTATGACAGACCTAGGTGGCTAATTCCGTGGTATTGATAATAGCAAGTGTTATTTACATATCGCTCTGGCCAAACCAGGCATTGCGACAAGCACTCCATCAGAATCAACTCATTTCATCCTCGCAAGGCTACCAGGTGGTACTGTTATCACCAACTGCAATTTGCAGAAAAGGAGCCTGAGACTCAGGGAAAAGCAGTCACTTATCCAAGGCCACGTGTCTGGTTGGTGGTGGAATCAGGATTTCTATCCAGGAGTTTCAGCTCCAAACTCCATATGTGAACCACTGAGCCCTCCTACTTCCTATAAAAATAGGGGTCCCCTCGGGAACTGTCATGGGTCCAGGAGGTAGGCTGGGCCTCGCTGTAGTGGGGTTTCAGGCAGAGCACTGTTTCTTTGAGGTTCATCCCTAGGCTTTCAACTCATGTGTTTCTGGTATATGAAGCCACTAGGTTTATTAAGCAACTAAGTTTATGGTAATCTGATGGAAACTAACACAACGAATACTCCTAGATTCCTGGCTGCACACTTCTGAAAAGAGAATATTAGGAACCCATCCCCCCACCCTCAGTGAGGAAGAAGTGTGGGCAAAGTCCACCTGTTTGTAATTAGTCATCATGCTCAGTTTGACTGTTTACTAATCCGGTTAGCAATTTATCCATCAGCTAACATTAAATCATCTTCAAGCCCAGTGTCCCTTCTTTTAAGACCCAGGTAAATTTCCTAATGAAGCGCTGGGGGGGAAATCCAATGAATCCTTGGGACAAGGCTCTGAAGTGGGTATTGTTATCCCCATTTCACGGAGAAGGAAAATTAGGCTCGACAGGGAATCTATACACTGTCCGAGGTCCCATAGTGAATGGCAGAGCCGGGGCTTGAATACAGGACTGCCTGGCCCAGCTCTTCCTCATAAAACACACTCCGGCCTGAGCAGCCTTTTCCCTGAATGTGTGTAGGAGTTTCAGACCCTCTGAGGAGACTTATTCTGTTGCCTGCTGTGGTCCTGATGCTAAGTCACCACGCATGCTCTAAGTGTTGCCTGGATGCCATCCTTCATTCCCCCTTGGAGGTCTCGCTGCCTTCATTGGATCACACACACTGAAATGCAGCATTAGCTCCTTTCGAATTCTGCTCAGTGTGGGGAGCCTGCTTCAGGGCCTCACCAGATTCCTAGTGGAGGAAAGAATGAATCTGCCAGGACAGAAGGCAGAACCCTTTCCTCTATTTTGAGTCTGCAGGGAATTCCCACCCTCCTTCCCTGAAATCCCAAACCCATTTTTGCAGGTGGTCATTACTAGGTACTAGCAAAGGTGTGTGTATTAGCTTAGAAACTCTTTTTAATTGAAATATAGTCAGTTTACAATTTTGCATCAATTTCTGGTGTATAGCATAATGTGTCATGCATACATATACATACGTATATTTCTTTTCATATTCTTTTTCATTATAGGTTACTACAAGATATTGAATATAGTTCCCTGTGCTATACAGTATAAAGTTGCTGTTTATCTATTTTATATATTGTAGTTAATATCTGCAAATCTCAAACCCCCAATTTATCCCTTCTCACCCTCTTCCCCCACCCTGGTAACCATAAGTTTGTTTCCTATATCTGTGAGTCTGCTTCTGTTTTGTAAATAAGTTCATTTGTGTCTTTTTTTTTTAGATTCCACATATGAGTGATATCACATAGTATTTTTATTTCTCTTTCTGGCTTACTTCACTTAGAATGGTGACCTCCAGGTCCATCCATGTTGCTGCAAATTAGCCTAGAAATTCTTTTAATAGAAGTTTTAAAATTTCAGCCTCAGAGGTGGGAAATGTTTGGTTGTCTTTGATGTGCGTGAGGGAAGTCAACTAGACTTTTGTGAAGGGGGCATGACACACACTCATGTACACTCACACACACTCACACACATCTTTCTTTCCCAAATACAAAACATTCTCTCTTCTTCCTCCATCCTCAAACTTTGGTCGGTTTTAATTCCTGGGAGATTCTCTATGGCTATAACCTCGGAGGGTGGAGATTGTTTAGATCTTTTGCTGACTTTGCTCAGTAAAGCCCTTCAAATAGGAGTCCCACTTCCCAGATTGCAAATAGTACTACGAAAAGGGCCAGGGGAGTTTCTGCAGCAAAGTGGTGCAGGAGACAATGCACTGGCTCTGAATCCAGAGGACTAGGACTTCTCCAAGGTCATGCAACTAATCCATGGCCCTGAATACTCCTTCCCCTGCTTCCATGAAAGTTACACACGTGAGCGCTCAAAATCTACTTAATCCACAAACTGATGTGTGTGCCTGGGATTGTTTGTGCAACCAACTGCCTGTGAATCTGAGACAGGCGAGGGCGTCAGAAGGGCGAGCGTCTGGGATATTTTAATATTCAGTATTTCCAGACTCAGCAGGCAGCAGGCTAAATCCGTCCGCTGATGGGCAGGCATGAATTATGAAACCACTCACGTAGGTTGAGAGGTTGCCCGGAGCTGGGGAAGTGTCGCCTCCCATGTCTCCGCAAGCTGGTTGGGGGAGGAGTCGCTCCTCAGTCGGGAGGAAAGGTCGGGTGTGGACAGGTGAGTGATCACAGAGCGGGTGTGGCCCGCACACAGTGGGACCAGTAGGGGCTTCTCAAGTCCTGGGCCCTAGAGAAGGTGGGCAGTGCGATCAGAAAACAGAGGAGGACCTCCAGGACAGTCCCCGCTTTCTGTGTGGCTGGAGGATGAGGCTGCCCCCTAGTGGCTAAGGTCCGCAGGGGGCTGACTTTCAAGGAGTTTAGGGACTAAATGTGACCACCTTCCTGACCTGGGTCCCGATGCCTCTCCCTCCCACGGGGCTGGGCAGGCTGGGGGTGCCCCGGTGTGAGGCCAGGGGTTTGGGAGCCAAGGTCTAATCATCAGGGTGAGAAAACTGAAGCCAGGGGTGGGGTAGGAGATGGTGGTGATAGATTGTGTTCCTGGCGAGGGAAGAGAATGAGGGAGCAAATCCTGAGATATTTAACAACAACACATCAATAAAAACTATTGATTGATGTTCTGTGTGTGGTGGTGCTAAGCTTGTTAAAAAATCCAGTATCGTTACCCCCTGTCTGTGGTAGTTAACAGTTATGTCATTCTTAATGTAACATAGACATTTGATGAGCATTATCTCATGTAATTGTTACACTTAATGTAGGAGGTAGGTTTTATTATTCCTACTTTCATTATTTCCATTACGCCATTGAGGAATCTGAGGCTTTGAGAGGGTATGTGCCAGTTATCTTTTCCAATGTAGCAAATTCCCCCCAAATTTAGCAGCTCGAGACAACAATCACTCATTTAGTTTTTAATGCAGTGAGTTGGTAATTTGGGCTGGGTTCTGCTGGGCAGTTCTTCTGGTCTCAGCTGTTTCAGTGAGAGTATCACACATCTATGGTCAGATGCAGGTCAGCTAGGTGGCTCTGCTTCAAGGGATTGGTTGGCTGGAGGCTGGGATAATGATGGAGACTGGTCCATATGGGTCTCATCATCCAGCAGGCTAGCTCAGGCTTGTGGCTTTGCAGTGATCTGAGAGAGAGAAAGCGGAAACAGGAAAGGTCTCTTGAGTCCCAGGCTCAAAGCACTGTCACTCCTACTGAATTCTATTGGCCAAAGCAGGTCCGTAACTAGCCCAGAATCAAGGAATGGGGAATATAGGCTCCTGATGGGAGTATGATGCAGAGCAAAGACTGAGTGTAGATATAGGGAGGGGTGGAGAACTGGGGCCATTTTTGCAATATATCACTGAGTGGATATAAGGAATGGGTCCAGGTGAAGTGGGGTTCCCAGGCAGAAAGAACAGAATTTTCAAGGCCCCCTAAGACTTGTAGGCAGGAAAGAGCATGTGTTTTTGACAAGTAAGCTGCCTGAAATACAGGAGGATGTTGGAGAAGTTAGGGATGGGGTGCTATTCGGAGCACTTCATCTAGGTTAACTCACTCCTCACAGCAACTCCAGGGGTAAGCACTATGTTTACCTCCTCTCTTTCCAAATGGGGAAATTGAGGCACAGAGAGGTTGAACAACACCCTGAGTCACACAGCCAGAAGCGGCAGGGTCAGGATTCTAACCCAAGGTCCAGCTATAAAGCCCACACCCTGAACCACTTGTCACTCTGCTGCCACCATGACAGGTGGAAGGAAAAACGTGGGAAAGAAGGGTTCTGGTATAGAGTGTGAGGGCTGAACGCTGAAACCTCTTTCCTTAGCAGCCTAGAGGCAATAGGGTAGAGATTGCTTGTCATTCCTATTTGCCCCAAATTAGGACTGCTTCCTTCTGCTTGGAGGTGGGAAGGAAAGAGTCCTTCTGACTCCGTGACCTACCAGTGGGTGTGCGATAGTGTCAAGTGTATTCACTAGGAGACTTTCGTTTTTAAGCAGCAGAAGCCGATTCTACGTAGCTCAAGTTTAAAATGAAGTATTTCTCAGGAAAGTACTGGGACAGCTCACAGAATGAGGTGATCTTAGAAAGGGCGAGAGTAGACAGGCCCCTGGGACCTTGGTGGCTGGCAGAAATTTGTGGGCTTATTCTCTAGTTGGCTGCCAGCTACATGACTCAGTTCTAAAGACTTCCAATCACCATGTCTTTTTGTTTACGTTCTGACTTCTCATGGGAGAGAGTCTGGCACAGTTTGGGTCCTGTGTTTTCACGCTGGACACACTGGGTCTGGCCAGGGGAACAGGGACATGAGCACAGCCATTACCTTGGGGGAATGACTACGAAGCCACACACTCAAGAGTCCACAGGTTGGTGGCAGGAATAGTTCTAAGCACTGCTACCTACATCCTCCTGGATGGTCCCAAGGACACATCTCTACCCAAGGAAAGAAGCAGGCCTTTCTCTTCTGGGAACCCTGAAGTTCCCAGAGAGTCTGACCAATCTCACATTCTACAGACGTAAATTCTCTGCAAGAGCATTTGAATATGATTTTATTAATGGAATTTATTTATTACTTTTTTTTTGAGTCCAGCAAATAGTTTTCACTAAATTGTAGCAATCCAAGGCAGATGATAACTTTAAGCTCAAACAATTTGGCCAGGCAAAGATGATATTTCTACAATAGCACTTTCCAGTCCTGACTTCCTAAGTGATCAGGTTATAAAATATTTATTAGTGGTTCAAAGGCATTGCTTTTGCGAATTCAATATCTTCTCTAGGAGAGCTGTCAGGGCAGGCAGTTCTAGTTGGTTGATTTCACAGCGTGGTGTTCAAAGGTGTTTCCTTGTGTTTGCAGAGGGCTGAAGCTGGGTTCCTTAGAAGATAAGCTTCTCTTCTGAACTTTGAACTTCGTGTGTGATTTGCCCCAAGACTTAAAAGCCTACTTGCAGAGATTAAATGAAATCCAAGTTTCTTTTTTTTTTTAAATTAATTGGCTACTTCCATTTCCAGAAAGAAGCATCTTATCTGTGGCGCAACTGGCTTCCATTTAAATATTTTATAACAGCGATCATTCTGACTCTTGCCATAAATACAATTTTCATGGGAACATAGTCTATTAGGAGAGTATTTGGGTTGGGAATTTAAGACTCAGATACTCAACAGGCCTGGATTTGCCACCTTTTAATTCATGATATGACCCTGGACAAACAGTCCAGCATCTTTGTACTTTGTTTATTTCAGTACATGGAATTGGTAAATATCAGTTAGAAATGTGTTCAGCTGCAAATAACGGGAATCCTGATAGGGGTTTATTTTTCTAACCCAACAAGAGTCAGGGAGTCTGGCGTTGGCATGGTGACCAAAGGATGTTATTCAGGATCCAGGCCCCTTCTCTGTTCCTGTGATCAGCCTGTGGATTTTGTCTGTATCATAGGAAATATCAAAGGGAAATGTTAGCTGAGTTCGTTCCCCGTTTTTAGGGAAGCGACAAATGTCCCGGAAGCCTCCCCCAATAGTCTTCTCCTTACATCTCATTTGCCAGAACTGAAATAAGGCCACCTGGACCCACAAAGGAATCGAAACTGGCATATCAAAGCCCTGATGAAATCAAGGGTTTATTGGTAAAGAAGAATAATGAATGTTGATTAGGAACCTAACCTTGTTGTTTAATCCCAAAAGTGCAGAAGGAGACTGTCCTTTATTGCCTCACTGATTGGTCTTCTGCCAGGTGGCAAGCATCGTGCTAAGCCCTTTTCCCCACTCATCTCAGCTTGCTTCTCACACGTGTGTGTATGGTAGGTCTATAGAGGTGAACAAACTGAGACTCGGAGACATTAGGTAGCTTGCTCAAGGTTGCAGAGTGGGAGGAATTGGAAAAAAAAAATCTCTCCTCTCCCTATTAGTTGGAGGGGGATCTCAGAGTTACTCTGAATATGTTGTTGGCCTATGGAGGAGGGGCTGAAAGCATTTTTTCCTCCCTTTTTTCACTCCATCCTGTGAAGGAGGGTTGGGCTTGGGGGTAAGGGAGGAGCTCCCAGAGGCTTAGAGCCTCCTCTGAGTTCCCGTGGTGATGTTTGGGGGGCCCTGGGACTCTTGTCCAGACCTGTGCTTCCCTAATGATGTCCTTGCTTCTTTGTAGATTTCCCAGAGCCGAGCTTTCTCCTTCCTACAACATCAGAGCAAGGTAACTTCCTCACTGCCGCCCCACTGCAAACCTCACGCAGGTCACCTGCAGTGGTCTGAGGGAAACAGAGCAGGATTCAATTGCCCCCACAGCTCTAACAAGCAAGTGACATTGATGAACTGATTCCTACAAAAGGGATGATATTGTAAATAGTCAAGTGCACAGTTTTGGGAGCCAAATTGCTGCCTTTAAAATTTTTTTCAGTTGGGGTTTAGTTGATTTACAATGATGTGTTAATTTCTGGTGTACAGCATAGTGATTCAGTTATACATATGTGTTCCTTTTCATATTCTTTTTCATCATACGCTATTACAAGATATGGAATATAGTTCCCTCTGCTATATACGGTAGGACCTTGTTTATCTATTTTATATATAGTAGTTAGGATCTGCAAATCCTGAACTCCCAGTTTGTCCCTCTAACCCTTCCCTTTACACCCTGGTAATCACAAGTTTGTTTTCTGTGTCTGTGAGTCTGTCTCGGTTTTGTAAGTAGGTTTATTTATGTTCTTTTCTTAGATTCCACATATAAGTGATATCATATGGCATTTTTCTTTTTCTTTCTGGCTTACTTCACTTAGTATGACAATTTCAAGATCCATTCATGTTGCTGCAAATGGCATTATTTTATTCTTTTTTATGGCTGAGTAGTATTTCATTATAAATATGTTTATAAATATATATATATAAATAAAACAACTTCTTTCAGATTTACGCCTTTGAATTCCTTTCCCACTTCCCAGCTACGGAACTTGAAAGTTGCTTGATTGCTCTACAACTCAGTGTCCTCATTTGTAAATGGGAGACAAATAACAGTGCCTATGTCCTAGGGGCTGTTGTGAGAATTTACATACTTAAAGCCCAGAGAAGAATGCCTACCGCTTTTGTAAGCGCTTAAGTCAGCGCTTTCTGAACGTCCTCTTAGTTATGTTTGTGATTAGCTTGCTTTTATAGATTCATTCTTTTGAATGTTGAAACCCAAAATCCCTGGGGTGGTTCTTCAGTTACTATTTGTTTTTAATGAATCCTGTAGTTATCAATGAATACCTCGGTTCCTGCTGTTAATGCGGAACAAGAAAAATAATAGCTAATATTTGAGCTCTCACTCTTCTGCCTTCCTAAAACACAGATGAGCGGTACAGAGTGACCTGGGCCCCCTAGAGTTACGCAATATGGTGGCCCTGGGATTAGTCAACTTGGGAGAGATGGCTTGGTAAATAGTGACGATCACTTTGTTTTCTTCACAGTTGGGGCTAAGCCTGCAGGCTTTAAATCAACTATTTTCCTTGGCACCAACTTGACTTTCTGCACACACATTTCAGTCACGTGTGTATAGACTCACATTATGGCAAAATATGTACATTTCTCACATGGATCGCCACTTTCAGTAGGCTGCTCTTCTGTCTGTCCCCAGCTTGCCCAGTAGAACATCATCTGGGGGCAAGAGCTCAAAGCATCCGGGTTGCCATGGTATTGGGCAAGTCACTCCCTGACTTGGGCCTTCAGCTTCCTCTTCTAAGAGATGATCCCTAGGGCCCCTTCCAGCTCTACCATTTTCCAATATTCACTGAAAGATGCTCTTGTACTTGGGAAGCACAGTGTGCTTGGGAGATTTTAGTTTTGAAATTTTTCTTTTGAGGATTGCCTTAATGGATAGTAAACATACTATATCAAGAAAGCCAAGACTGAAGTTCTTTTTCCTTCCCTAATGTGATGCTTAAATAAAATTCAGTTTCATGGAGCAAACACATGGGGTAGAAATGGATAGGGTCTCTCATATTTTTGAGCCATCCCAGTGGAGGCTGTAAACAGCAGGATATACCTTCAGCCAGATGGGCTGCTGAGCTTGGAGAGCCAAGCAGACACAGGGAACAGAAGAATCAGTTGCAGAAATGAGGAAAGGCTGGTTGTTGTGTTGTTGGTTTATTCTCTCGGCTGAATATAGTCAGCCTGAAGGCCACGGAGAAGAGGAAGAAGATTAATCATGCTGAGAGGCTCTTCAACAGGAGCTGGTGGGCTCTGACGTCCCAAGTCACAGTTCAGGGTCTGAACTGAACTGTATAACATATTGAAGTGTACTACACATTAGAAGGGCACATACTGATACATGAAAATTTCATTTCATTTGTAGGTGCATATACATACATGCTGATGAAGTATATTTCTTAACATGGATCATGGTCAAAAATGTTGCAAGTCACTGAATTAGTGGGACACTATAGTATTTTACCTTCCCAGGATTAATTCTTCCCACTTCTCTCTGGTAACAGCACCCTGAGACTCCTTTCAACAAGGAAAGGAGACTGTGCCCCCTAATCGGGCATAGTCTTGGTGGGGCTGTCACTCAAGGTGTTCCATCTTCCTTGGTCAAAAGATGGTCACATGACGCACAACAAGTCAATCAGATGATCGCTCCAGGAACTTGAATCGGGAGAGGACACACGCAATGGCTGAAAATAATTGAAGACGCTTCATTCAGAGGAGGTGTCTGGGAGTTAACAATTCTATTTTTCTTGCTGTCTGGATCTTTGAACTTCCTTGACTTTTTTCCTTCCAAGATATGGTTGTTCAGCCATTGGGTTGGCTCTGTGAAATACCTGTGGAGCACTTACCCATTTTTTTTTTTTTTTTTACCACATGGGTAGGTTGAGCTGTTTTCTATTGCTAGAAACCAAAGAACCCTTCCATACCTGAGGGCTTTGGCGTTATTGGATCCTCATTCTGCTGCTTCCTGCCTGTGTGGCTGGATAATTGCTTAACTTGTCTAAGCTTCTACTTCCTCTCCTGTAAGATGAAGATAGTAATGCCAGGTTGGAGGGTATAGATAATATTTATATGGGCACTAGCCCTAGACCCTCAGTTAGTGGCAGCTACTATTGTGAACCAAATTGTAATCATCTTTGTTTTACTAGTGATGACTTTCCACCTATTAAAATGTCTGTGGAGCGAATGAATGAATCCAGATGGCAACGTGGATTTTCACAGCTGAAACCCACAGCTGAATTTCTTTAGACAGTTATAACTCCTTGGATATTAAACATGTGATTTACTGTTCAAAAACTTAATAGGGAAAAAATCTCCATGACCTGCAATTAGGCAAAAGAGTCCTTACGAATGATAACAGAAGCATAATTCATTAAAAAAAATGATAAGTTGGACATCATCAAAATTAAAAAACTATTACTCTGTGAAAGACAATGTTAAGAAAATAAAAAAACAACCTAGAGACTTGCATCTAGAATATATAGAACTTTTAAAACATACAATCTAATTTAAAAATGGGCAAAAGACTTAAACTGACATATCACCAAAGAAAACATATGGAAGGTAAAGAAGCACATTAAAGGATGCTCAGCATAATTAGTCACTAGGGGAAAACAAATTAAAGCCATAATGAGATACAACTACATACCTATCAGAATGGCTAAATAAAAATACCAACAATACCAAGTGCTGGTAAGTATGCAGAGCAACTGTAACTCTTCCACACTGTTGATGGGAATAAAAAATGATTCAACCTCTCTGGAAGACATTTTGATAGTTTCTTATGAAGTTAAACATACACTTACCACGTGGCCCAATAATCTCACTCCTGAGAAATGAAATGAAAACTTATGTGTACACGTATTTATAACAGCTCTAATCGTTATTATTCTAATTGGAAATCAGTCAAAGATCCCTCAGCAATTGAATAGATATGCAAACTGTGGTATAGCCCTACAATGTAATAAAACTCAGTAACAAATAGGGATGAACTACCGATGCACACAACAAACTTGGATGAATCTCAAAAGCGTTATGCCGAGTAAAAGAAGCCAATATCAAAAGGTTACATGCTGTATGATTCCATTTGTGCAGAGATTAGGGGAGGGTGGAGGGTGTGACAGTAGAGAAAGAGCGCCAAGGTGTCCTTTGGGGGTGATGGAACAGCTCTGTATTACATGCATCTATACGTGTGTTAAAATTCATAGAACTGTACATGAGAAAAATCAATTTTCCTGTATGATAATTAAAAATGCCTTTTCATCGTGGAGAGCAAGGTGGTATTCATTTGGAAATTTCTGGCATCCTGTAGACCTGCCCCATCCAATATAGCAGCCACCAGCCACACGTGCCAATGGTGGTCCAAATGGAGGTGTCGTGCAAGTGTAAAGGACATCTGGATTTCAGAGACTTAGCGCACACACACACAAAGAATATACACTATGTCAATCATTTTTTTATGTTGATTATATATTGAAACGATACTATTTTGGATAGATGGGTTAAATGAAGCATATTATTAAAATTAATTCCAGCTCTTTCCTTCTACTTTTAAAAATGTAGTTACTAGAAAGTTGTAACTACAATATGTACCTTGGGTTATATTTTTACTGGACAGTGCTGCTCCGGGTGACGTAATCAGGGAGCAACGGGGAGGTCTGGGTTGTTCTCTGTCCATCTGGATGGACAGGTGTAGGACTGCCCCACTCAGGGCTGAATAAGAGCCACCCAGCCTCCTGTCCTTGGGGGCCCGTCTGTCTGAGAGGCGAAGGCCAGTTTCCACATCTGCTTGGTTTCCTGTCTGTCTGGCTTTTCCTACCCTTTGCAGGAGAAGGAGGCGAGGGCAGGGTGAGACTGTTTACCAGAACAGGGATAGGGAGATGGATTAGATGTGGATGAGATTTGGTTCTTGTTAAACGTGAGCTGGAATGCCATTTCAGCCACTAGTTAGCTGTGTAGCTCTGGATCTTTCTTAACTCCAGTTTCTTCATGTGCAGAAGACAGTAACAGTTCCCCCCCGGGGGAGATTTCCTTACCTCACAGGGCCGTGGTGAGGGCAGACAGGGAGCCCTGGAGACCCCTAGTAGGCCTTCAGGTGACGATAATTTTGCTGTTGCTCTTACTGCTTCGTGTGGTGTTCGCTGTCCCACGTCAGGCTCTGCGTGCTCTCTCTCTCTCAGTTGAACCCCGCAGGCACCCTGCCCAACTTTTCTCCCTGATTCAGCACTGAGAAATGCCGAGGCCAGCTTTCCCATGAAGCTGCTTGTCAGCAAACACCCACTCCTGTCTCCACCCTCCCCCACGTGTCAGAGACGGGCCTGGACTCCACGTGAGGCCCAGGGTCGTTCCAGCGCCGGGGCTGGCGCGCATACACACACCCTGCCTCCCGGAGTCTTCAGGGCTGCGCTCCCTGCCCGTGAGATTAGAAATTGGAGGCTCCCAAACAGTGCAACAGCGCGGGGGGACAAAGCCCTCCAACCACCTAGTGGGGAGGAGGCGAGGGGAGGGCAATTTTCCTGGATTCTGTTTCAAAAGCATCAAAGCCTTGGTTTCAAACATGTGGTTGATGTATGGTCTGCCTTTTCCACTTTCTCCCCTTTGCCTTCAGTTTCCATTGAGCTTTGACTGTGTTATTTATTCTTGTTGCCTGCCTCCTATTGCCCAGTGTCGCCATCAAACGTCAGGTAGGTACAGAGTAGCCTTCTCAGCTACATAGATTTTCATCAAAAGAGCTTGTCAAGTCCCCGTCTGGGCCCGGCGCGGCATGGGACGCCGTGGAAGGGAAGTGAAACGGACACGAGCGGTCTCTTGGGGCTCACACATAATGGTGGGCACGGTTGCTACCTGGGAGGGCTACCTTGATCACCGCCAGGACTTGGAGAGCGGTGAGGTTCTGTCAGATCCCAAGTTCAGAGGGCCGTGCTTTAAAAGCCTCAGAAGCAGGCCCGGGGTGGGACCTCGAGCCACCTGAAGAGGCTCTATTCCATGAGACTGGCAGTGGTCAACCACCTGGGTTCTGGAATCTGGTTTGCATCCGGGCTCTTCTGCTCGGGAGCCTCCAGGGTGCGGATCCTAGTCTTCTCGAGCCTCAGTTTCTCATCTGTGACCTGGGATCACAATACCGGCCTCACAGCTTGTTGTGAGAATATAACACGTGTCACTCATTCATGGAGCTGCCGCTGTGAGCTAGGCACCGTGCTAGCCGCTCTACAGGGGTCTTCAAATTTAATTCTCGGACAACTGCATGAAGCAGGTATTGTTTTTACCTTCATTTTGCAGATGAGGAAATGGAGGCTCAGAGAGACTTAAAAATATGCCCAAGGTCAGTCGGCCGATGTAGGAGAGGGATTTAAATTCTAGCACTCGGCCCCCGACCTCCTCCAGGCCTTTGCTCAGGTGGGGACAGGGAAGGCGAGGGGTCTGGAGCTGAGAGTCCTCCCCGGGGAAGCGGGGAGGTGGCAGGAGGTGGGACTGTGTGTGAGCTAAGGCTCTAGGCCTCCTAAGCAAGCCCCATGGTCCCGTCGGGCTTCACTTATAAGACACAGATGCAAAGGGAAATTTTGAGAATTTTGAGATGGTCACTGCAGAGCCTGAGACCCCAGGTGTGGGGACTTCTGAGTGTGCGGCCCTGTGTGACAGCACTGGTCAGGTGCTCAGGAAGCTGACACTATTTTAAATGCTTTTAATGGCATAAAATTTTCTAAAGTGAGAAATAAATGCTCCTCCCTCCTTTTTTTTTTTGGCTCTAGCTCTTGGGAGTGGATGCACCTGCATGGATGTGTATTTTAAAACATCGGGCACTAGCTCAGACTGGGGGACTTGGGGAGGAAGAGCGTCCAGGCAGGTATCTCTGCTGTCCCTGCAGCGGTCACACTTTAGGACTCCTGAGCTTGCAGTGCTCCTCCCTGCCCAGTTCAGAGTGTTGAATTCACACCTTCCGTGGGAGGTAGAACAGAGCTGTGGCTAAAGGCTTTGATTCCAAAAAAGACTTTCGATTCCCCAAGAAGTCCAGATACTTGGGATTGTTGACCAAGCTCCTGACTCTGCCACTTCCTAGCCATTTGACCTTGGGCCAGTTATGTTACCCCTTTTGAACCTCAGTTTTGCTGTCTGTAAAATAGGCATACGGTTCCCATCTCCTATGACTCTTTGAGGACTATAAATGAGAATGGTGTGACAACCCAGCACAGTGTCTGGTATATATTGATCATTCATTCAATAGCTGTTGACCACTGGTCTTATTCCTGATTTTAAGAACAGCAACAGAACTCAAGAATTGCATGGGGGTGTTCATTGTCAAACTGGAATAGTGCCAGGTATAAAATGAATGAATGAATTCTGAGAATTTTTCTTAATGGTTTGATCATCTAGTAATAATGTCTGAGATATGTTCATCATCTTGTGGTTCACAAAGCACTTTCTTACACGTAATTCCATTCTAGCCCCATAATCACCCTAAAAAATAAGAAGAGCAAGAGATTTATTATCCTGTTTCACAGATTGGGCATATAGAGGCTCAGAGTTTAATGACTGCCGATTTATTCCACAGTCATTTAACAAGCACTTACTATGGGAAAGACACTGTGTTAGGATAAAAATGAATGAGTTTTTTTTTTTCCTGCCCTTTTGAAGAAAGGGTATCTGGAGTAGGCTTACAGGAGGAGGCAACTAATGGTGTAGAAACAACAGTGGCTTTAAAAAAACCAAAAGATTTATTTCTCATCCATGCTATTGGTTCATCATGGGTCAGCTAGTGGCTCTGCTCTACCCAGTTTTCACTCCAAACCAGATAGATGGAGCAGCTGCAGGTTGGAATGTTGCTGGTTGTTGTGACAGGAGGAAGGAGATCTGATATGGGGAGGGTCTCACACCAGCAATCAGATTCTCCACTCATGAGTCAGACTTTTAGCATGCTCCCACCCAACCACAGTGGTCAGGGCAGAAATAAAATTCTACTATGTACCCAGAAGGCAGAGAGCTGGAAATATTTGGTGAACAGATTAATAGCTATTCCAGCTGGGCAGGCTCTGGAGAATGGGTGGGAGTCAGGTGAATATTGGTAGGGTGGGGTTGGATGGGGAGAGTGGAAGAAGGATGAAGATGAAGAGGAGACTTAAAGAGATGGAGGCTGGTGGGGGGGGGAACCAATGGGAGAGACAGGAGTCAGAGATGTGTGATGTCTTAGTGGGAGGACTTGTGAGTCTGCCAGTCTGGCCGGAAGAGTTTGATTCAAAAGTTGAACAAATACAGACTCAGCTCCTATTGTGTATTAAATGCTGGGGATGCAAAGAAGAATAAAACATGGTACCTACCTTGCAGTCTAGTGGGAGAGTTAAGTTTTGCACAGAGAACAAAGGGAATCAAAATATTAAAAATGGTGGACAATACTTATGTTTGCAAAGTATGCTTCCAAGATCCACACATAGCTGAATTCATTTAATCATCATTGCATCTCCATGAGGTAATTGCTGTCATTACCACCCATTTTACAGGTGGAAAAACTGAGGCTTGGCATGGTGGTGCATAGCAGAGGTGGGCTTCAAATCTAGGCACTCTGAGTCCAAGTTCTGTGTTTTTAATTGCAAAATCTTCACTCTGCTGCTTTTTGCTTGATTATTTGTGACCTAGGGCTGTGCCTATAATCTTGGATGGCAAGTAGTTTTGCCTTGAGATTCAGAATGATAGATTGTTACTGGTTGCCTGGAGCTCCATATTGGGAAGGCTTCCAAGACCAACCTGGGACTAGGAAGGAAGGAATGATGTGATTAATTAGTAATGCCTGCCATGGGTGTGGGAGATGGTATTGTCAGTCCAATATATTTGGTAACCCTGGTCTATTTAATATCTACAGCAAAGGGGATTTAATCAATTTATTAACAAACAAAGAAGTCAAAACCAAACAACAATTCATTGACTGTTTTCCTTACTTTTCAACTTTTTTTTTTTAAACTTTAAGGCTTTATCACATTTATGGCAGCAGGGGTACTCCTTGTTCGAAAAGCTAGCTTTCCTTTCTGGAGATTAATGTTTAAAATATCATAACTGCAGTCCCTTAGGCAAGCATACACCTTAATTGTCAAAACAATAATGCTATCAGCCATGGTAAATGTTCAATCCATTGTGCCCCTGGTGCAGTTGTCAGCTGGGATTGCATGGCAATGATAATAATAAAACAAACATTCTAGTTCCAAATTCTGTGCAAGGAAGAAACCATCAGCTGACTTGGGGAATTCAGCCGTCAGAGGCTCCAGCTGTAGCATGCATCATTAGTGGAATTTCCTGTCCTGAAATGTTGTAGGCTTTCCTCTGCAGGGAAGGTTCTCAGGAACATTAGCTCTTCCACCCCCATCCCTAATCTCTTTTCTTGGCTTTCCCCCGCTAGCTATCACTTCTCCCTGTGCTCAGACTTTTGTTTATTTCATATTCTTTCCCATACATTTCTAGGAAGGGAGCCCAAATTCAGCTGCATGGAGATACAGATATTGACTAGGAGCTTAGAGCTCAGGTGATAAATAGGCTTCCTCTCCTGAGCCAGCTCTGATCAACTGCTTGTGCCTACTGAAATGCTGAGTTGAGAAGGTTTGCAGCAGACTCAACCTGAAAGCCTTTTGGGATTGATTAGTGATGTCTGCCACAGGTATGGGCTGGGGACTATTATTTGTGTAGGTGCCCACTGGCTTTCCCATGGTAGAAAGTCTGCACAGCTCTTATAGCTGTGATGTTAGTGAGTGAGTCTGGGGTTTGGTCCTAGGAGATGCTAGTTCAAGTCCTATTTCTTCTCTGTGTGAATCTTGCAAGTGTCAACTATCTTTTCTTTGTCTTAGGAAAACTTGAATGAAACTAATTCTCCTTATGGAGCAGTCGTAAATATTGTAGAGGTGATGCACATTCATTCATTCATTCATTCAACAAATATCTGTTGAGCACAATGTGAGGTGCTGGGGATACAACGGGGGATACAATATGGATGTGGTTCCCGCCCATACAGAGCTTATAGTCTACTGCAGGGATTTATTGGTTCTATATTGCTGTGTAACAAACTAATGAAAATTTAGAGGCTCCTTTAGTTTCTTGGAAGAATTCGCTCTCTTACCACAGTAAAACCGTGTGGGCTCTGGTTTTGGCTGGCTATCAGCTGCATTCCACCTGCAGGTCCTAGAGGCTGCCTGCCCATAACACGGAGACGCCTCCTGCAGTTCCTTGTCTCATAGGCTTCTTTAATGGCCAGTTACTTCACTAAGTCAAGGAGGGTCTCTCGCTCTAGTCTGCTGAGATGGAGTGTTATGCAACCTAATGTAACCATGGAAGTGACATCCTATCACCTCACTATATTCTGTTGATTAGCCGTGAGTCACGGGTCCCTCCCATACTCAAGGGGAGGGAGTTATACCAAGGCAATGGACAACAGGAAGTAAGAATCATTGGAGGTCACATTAGGGTCCCTCCACTGCAGAGATATATAAATAAGAGTTTATTTATAAGAGAGTATGTGTAGAAAGGAGGCATATACAGAAGAGTAATACTGTGATAATTGCTATGACAAGGGAGGTTCAGGGTATAACAAAGTACCTATTGGGGCACTTGAACAGTCTCAAGATTGTCAGGAGAGACTTCTTGGAGGAAGCGTGTTTTTAGCTGAGATCCAAAAGATGAGTAAGATTAACCACACCATAATGTACTATCTAGATATTAGTTCTTCTTCCTTTCATTACCGTGTGCTACCCAGAATCGGAACGAGTCTTTAGATAAGGTCTTTCAGGCACTGATTACGGTGAGGTTCATTCTATACTTGCTTTGGGGTTTCTTCCTGGTTAAAGCACCCCTGGGCTCAGATTTTGTGGGATGGCAAGGAGATGAGTATCAGGCTGGGAGGGTGAATGGGGTTCTAGGGATGTCTCTGTCCAGCCACCGTCAATTCCCGCTGCTGTTCTCCTGAAAAGGAGGGAAGCCAGTGGTGGCTCTAGGACAGGTTGGGGAAACCACCAACTATTTCAGTTTGGGCCGATAGTTGGAAAACCTATGGCCTAGCCAAAGTTTTCCCCGTTCCACAGGGAACTGTTTAGAAATAATGAGAGCAATGATAGCTGTTATCCAGTCATGTTCCAATTTATTAAGCTTTAATAGGCGTTACTTGCTGTTATTGGGAATAACCCATCATAGTTTCTAACTATGTAGCCATCCCAGCCCTGGTACCAAACGTATGAGCGAGGAAGCCTTCTTGGATAGTCCAGACTCTGTAGACATGATGTGGAGAATAACCAAGGATCCCAGCTGATGTCAGAACCCAGGACCCAGATACATGGCTCCAATAGGGCCATTCTAGCCATCTCCCAGCCATCAAAGTCACCCCCCCCCAGTGAGGCCCCCAGTCACTGTGGAGCAGAGACAAGCTGTCCCCACTTTGCCCTGCCAGGATTCTTGGCCCCTAAAATTGTGAACATTATAAAATGGTTATTGTTTCCTGCTTCTAAGTTTTGAGGTGGTTTATGACAGAGAAAGACATAACTGGAACTCCGGGGGATCTTTCAGAATCTCTCCAGACCATTCTAATGAACAACCTTGCTGAGAACCACTGGTCCATACCACTAAATGCTATCTTGCCACTTGAAATGAATAAGGAAGCTCTTTTGGTTCTGCTGTGGTATGATGTACGAGTTACATTTTGAGGGGAAAAATGGAAATTTATCAGTACAATTTTTTATACTCTGCTACCATTTGTGTTATAAATAAATAAATAAGGATTATTTCTGAAATAATACATAAGAAAGTGGTACATAACTGTTATGGCTCCAGAGAGGGAAAATGGACAGCTGGGGAACAGAGGGAAAATTTTACTTAATACCCGATGATAGCATTCCTATTTTAAAACATGTGAAAGCACCATTCAATGGTAAGTAAGAGCTTCCTGTTGCTTACCTGGGAAACTCCAAATCCTTTAGCCTGATCAGGACTCAGCCTTCATTTTCAGGTTTATTAATCTCTCCTTTTATTTTCCATTAAAAAACTGGTTGTGGTAAGCAGAATAATGCACCCCCACCCCACCACTGCCCGAGATGTCCATGTTCTAATCCTGGAACCTGAACACATTACCGAATATGGCAAAAGGGACTTTGCAGATGTGATGTCTCTGTTCTCCAGCCATCCAGTTTCCCTCTCTGGAGCCAGTAATAGGCTGATGGTGAATGAATGTCTCTTCTTCCTACCCCATATCCAGCCTAACAAAGCCCTGTGTCCTGTGGATTTTACATCCGAACCGCCTCTCCCATCCATGGCTTTCATTCTATCCCCTCTGCCAACACCCTTGTTCAGTTTCTTACAATGTGTCACTTACACTATTGCAACAGCCTCCTAAATGGTCTCCCTCTTCATTTTCGTGCCTTCTCTGATCTGCTTCCCATTTTAATGCCAAGATCTTGATCCTGTTCTTCTGTCTAAAAACCTGGACATGGTTGCCCATTGCTCATGAGATCAAGTTGGAAGGGCCAGCATGCCAAATGGGACCCTGTGCCCCTCAAGCTTCACCTCCTTCCTGCTTTCCTCTGCATCCCCTGTTCTAATCACCTTGTCTCCCTGAAGCTTCATGGACACACCCCACCCTCCAAGGCACCATATTGTTCCTTCAGCCTGGCATGTCCCTCCCCTTCTCCATCAGGCAAACTCCTAGTTATTGGAAGCCATTTCCAAATATCACCCCAGGAAACCTTCTCATCTTCCCAAGGCACGATGAAATTTTTCACTTTGTTATGCTCCAGTAGTATTTGTACACATGCCTTTGGAATAGCTCTTATCTAATTGCATTACAATTGTAAAGGAGAATTACACTTTATCATCATATCAACAGCACTTAGCACAGCTCAGTGCCTGGCAAAACATATATGCGATTAATAATAACCAACACTTACTGAACTCTTACTGTGTGCCAGGCACCTGCACTAAGAACCTTGTGGGTTAGCCTGATTATTTCACTTCTCTCTCACACAGCCCGATGAAAAGCATTTTGCTAATGTCTCTGTTATCAGTAGAGAAAACTGAGCCTTGGCGAGGTTAAGGAACTTTCTAAGGACACAGCTCTGGTAAGTGGTGGAACTTGAATTTGAACCCTCAGTTATCCAATTTGTTCTCTTCATATTAGTTATTAGTATTTCTTGAATAAATAAATGAGTCAATGAAAGCATGCATGAACACCGTCAGTTATTTGAATAAGTGTGTATCTTCAAGCAGCAGCCCACGGCCAGTCTGTTGGCTTGGAAAGGAGAGAGGAGAATTCTAGGCAGAGGTGATGGTATAAAAGATAAGCACAAAAACCTGAAGATAAGGGGGTGGAGATTCCCAGTGGCGTCTCCCCAGTTGGAGTGCTGACCCCACTCTCCCTGACACCTTGAAGATTTTAGCTCCTGAATCGCTGTCACTCTCTCCCAAGCTACTCCTGTCCCAGTGCTTGGTGATTTCAATATTTGTGTAGATAATCCAGGGCCCTCCAATGACCTTGTCCATTATCTTTCCTGAGCCATGAACTCCCACGGTCACATTCTGGAACAGTGTTGCCCGATAGAATTGTCTGTGTTGATGGAAATAGTCTTTCTCTGTCTTGTCCAATAAGCCACTAGCCATATGTGGCCACTGGGTACTTGAAATGTAGCTAGTGTAATTAAAGAATGGGATTTTAAGCTTTAATTTGAATAATTAAAATTTAAGTAGCCACCTGTATTGAGTAGCTACTGTGCTGGACCATGGAATCACCACTAACTGTAACCCCTTCATAATCCCAGTTTCAAGAATCCTATCCTCTGTTACCTTCTAACTTTCCAGTTTAATTCTTCTCCTTCCTGACCCCAATACTTGCTTGACCTTACTGGGACCTGTCATCTAGTGATCCTATTACTTGCCCCCAGCCCTTTATGCAGTTTGTCTTCATGTCCTTTTTACCTAGCTTCCATTCTGTGATCCTTCGTTACAGTCCCTCCCTTGCGTACAACCTCAACAAACTTGCCCCCTTCTCACTTCTTTACCAGTGCCTGGTTAAACGTCAACCTTTGTTAAATCCATCTCTCTGCTCTCTCCCTGATGCTGAACTTGAATGTGGCCAGAGAAGAAGGAAAAAGGTGCTGATGTGTCACACTGGTGGAATCAATGCTGCTTCACCAGCATCACTTTTCTAGACAGCTATTTCAGACCTTATCCTCTCTCTTCATACCTTGACAATGCTCCCTCCCTGCTCTCTCAGCTGGTAAACCTGATTCCTATTTCAAGGAGAAAGCTTAAACAACAGAGGAAACTTCCAGAATCTCCCACCACTTTTTCTATCAGTTCACCCACATCTGGGCACATATGCTCTGCCTTCCTTAATATCGTTGGTCGAATTCTTCATGCTCCTCTTTTGGGGCTGGCTTCTCTTGTGTGCTTCATCCTCTTCCACCTGTCAAGGGCATCTTTACAATTCTTCCCTCTCCCTCAAACAACTGTCAATGGCTCATCCTCACTCGTGTACACATGTGCTATAATTTCTCCTCCTCAGGGCTGAGTATTTGCAGTTCCCTTTACCTACCATGCTGTTCCAGTCAAGAGTCACAAAACTTGTCTCTTCATTTCCTTTGGATATTTGCACAAATATCGCCTCCTAAGCATATTATTCAAAATTGCAAAAAATTTCTCCCTCCCTATATCATTTTAATTTTTCTTTGTAGTACTTACCACCACCCAATGTGCTGTAGACTCTATTCATTTAATCCTCAAGGACTGGGATTTTTCATCTCTCTCTCTCTCTCTCTTTTTCAAGGCTGTATATCAGCACCGAGAATAGTGTCTGGCACATAATGGGTCCTGATGACTGTATGTAGGAAGAACTACACAGTGGCTTCCTTTCCCTGACATTCCTACTGGTTCGTAGCAATGGTGTGACTTTTCACTACAAAGGGGGACAGCTATTCAGAGAGCTGTGACCACCCTCCACTCCCACTTGGAAGTTCTTAGGGCAGAGCTTCCCAAACTTTCCTGTGCCTTTGAATTATCTGGGCATCTGCTTAAAACACAGCCTCCAATTCAGCAGGCCTGGGGTGGGGCCTGAGACTCTGCATTTCTTTTCTTTTTTTTTTTAATTTTACCAAGGAAATTAATTAGATTTGTGATCTGTATGAAAACACATGAAATAATCACTGAACAATACTAACAAATGAATGAAATAATGTATATAACTATAAAAATAGACTTTGTTCTTCTGATCATTAAAATGAATTTATACAAAAATCTGCTATCTAGAGTTGTCCTGAAAGCCTTTATAACGTTGGTAGACTTTCAGCTAGATCTTGTAGAACACGTAAAATACACCTCAGTAAAGGAAGAGTCAGATTATCTAGGTCAGGGGAACGGCGAGTTACTGAGAGGCAGGTGAAGATGTTTTAAACAAGGGGCATTCAGAGTGGTATGAGAACTCAGTAAAGACACTAACCTAACTAGTTCTGGTTGAAAGCAATAGGAAATGTTACAGGAGACAGGTAAGGCTGGGCTAGGTTCTGATCACTGAGATTCTGCATTTCTAACAAGCTCCCAGGCCATATAGTTACAGCTGATCTGGACCACAGTTTGAGCAGAAGGTGGCTTGACTCATCTTAAGCCCTGTCCTTCTTTCTCTTTTAGGACAATAAGAGTGAGCATAAATATTTACATGGCACATTTATATAGGCGTCACAGCGTCAACGAATGACCCTGAGTTCAAGCAGTTCTGCGGTCAGTGCCTCTGTAGCTGCAGGTTACAATGTTTGTCTGGAGGCCTTCATCCATCGCTATGTATGCCAGGGGAGGAAATGTTGGCTGGCTAGGCTGTTACATGACGTTGTTCTGGGAAGAATTTGTGTGTGTGAGTGTGTAAGAATATTTTTATTGATGCAAATAATTTTCCTAGCAATTGTCTGATGCAATTTGCCATGTTCTGGCATGAAATCAATGCAAAGACAAGTCCTGCCTTTCTGCTCAGGTTTTTATTATTACATAGCATTTTCCTCTTCTGTCTGGAGAACAATGTGGAGTATTTCCTATGATAATCGCCATCACCACTTAGTTTTAAAATCTTAGGGCCTTCCTGCCCAGTCTGTACAGTTTGTACACACCATAAAGAGGCCCAGCTTGGGGGTGGGGGGTAGGTAGAGTCTCAGAATAAGTTTGCACCTCTTTGCCAAGCCAGGTGCTTTGGCTGGGGTTGCATTGCCTTTCTCACCTAGAAGGGGGACTGTTTTGCAAATTGAATAAGGGTACCTGGTGTTTGCTGGCTCTGGCCATACAGCTAGAGAGAGCTGCAAAGGCAATTAGAGAGCGCTGAGCACAGCACTTTGATTTCAGGGATGCAGAGATACTGATGGTGGAGCATTTGTCCCAGTTTTCATCACCATCAGCAGCACCAGCATCCCATCTTCATCTAATATTTATTGAGGACTTAAAAGGCACAAGGCATTAGGCCAATTGCTTTACATACATTTTCTTATTTGTTCCATATGACAACACCCCCCAAAGTTAAGTATTGTTATCATCCTCATTTACAGATGTGTAAATGGAGACTTGGAGAGGTGAGGCAACTTGCTTGGGGTCACAGAGCTATGTTAAGTGTACTTTTCAAAAATGTAGATTATGCCTCTCTGGCAAATATGAAATGATCTCATGTCAAAGATTTTATTTAACTCACTAATTAGTGAGGGGACCAGTAAGATGTTAAAACTTATCCAAAGAGCATTAGAGAATTTAGGTGTATGCCTGTGATTTAACAAAGGAAGGTAAGAAAGGTGTGGTAGGCTGAGTAAGTCTCCCCAAAGATATCCACGTCTGGATCCCTGGAACTTGTGATCAGGTAAGAACTTGTGAACAGCTGACCTTACGTGTAAGAAGAGAAGTGGACGTTGAAGTGATGTGCTTTGAAGGTGGAGGAAGGGGCCTCAAGCTACAGAATGTACGTGACCCTAGCAGCTGGGAAAATCAAGAAAACAGATTCTCTTCTAGAACCTCCAGAAGGTACCAGACACCCAATTTTAGCCCAGTGAAACCAATTTTGGACTTCTGACTTCTAGAGCCGTAAGGTAAACTTCTGTTGTTTTAAGTCCTCAGATGTGGTCCTTGTTGCAGCAGCAGTAAGAAATTAATACAGTTACTGGGTTAGGTAGAGAGCTGGTTAATGTCCAACAGGGCCATAAAACATAACTGCTGCAGCTAATTCTTCTACCAGAGTTAAATTATTTGCATCTGTACTAGACCAAAATTTACAAATTAACCTCTGCCCCTACAGAGATGAAAACTGCCCAGTCAGTAGAAAGGCAAGCCCAGCACTGCGCCCAGTAATCTCTTCTGCCTACTCCCCAGCTTAGGATACTCTCTTGGACAGCGAGGTGCTAGGTTCAATCCCCAGTACCTCCCCACCAAAAAAACTTTTATATGTATAAATGGTTTGGCATCATAATACTTTATGTAGTAAATGCTTGATAGAAGTTTGAATTGCATGTGGTTTGGTGGAAGGGAGAGGTGGAGACTTTGGGGAAGGGAGACAGCCAGCTGGAGCAAATGAGTGGTATTCTTGAGTGATGGTGCAGTGAAGGTCCTGATGGTAGTTGGGAACTTTTATAGGGAAGTAGGATCTGTGGTTGGACAATCAGAATGTGGCCAGAGTCTTGAATGAGGGCTGGGGAGTGTAGGTTTACCTCACAGGGCAATCATTCTTGATACCTACTGAGCATTAAAATAAGCTGGGGAGAGTGAAGAACTCCTAATGTACAGACTTTGTATTAGCTTGCTGGGGCTGCCGTAACAAAATACCATAGCCTGGGTGACTTAAACAATAGAGATTTATTTCCCCACAATTCTGGAGGCTAGAAGTTCAAGATCAAGGTGTCGGCAGTGTTGATTCCTTCTGAAGCCTTTCTCTTGGATTTGTAAACAGCCACCTTCTCTCTGTGCCTTTACATGGTCTTCCTTCTGTAACTGAGTCCAAATTTCCTCTTCTCATAAGGACACCAGTCAGATCGGATTAAGGTCCACCCTAAAAAACTCATTTTAATTTAATTACCTCTTCAAAGACCCTATCTCAAAATACAGTCACATCTGAGGTGTAGGGGTTAGGATTTCAACATGTGAATACTGCAGGGGGACACAGTTCAGCCCATAACAGACCTCACCCCCAGAGACTGATTCAAGTGATTAGAAATGGAGCTGAGGCTTAGTAAGGAAAGCTCTGTTTTAATGCATGCCCAGGAATGAGAACCACTGGCGTGGGGTCTACAGTACAGGCAACTAGGGGTGAAAGCTGAGGATGATGTGGGCAGAGGTGACTGCTGGTGAAAGCTTTGCACCTGGCACTCCGCTGCTCTTGCCAGTGGATGGATCTGGGAAAATCACTCCAATACACTGAACTGCCGTGGGTTCATCTGTGAGTAAAGACAACACTCTGCCTGCCCTCAAACTTGTAGCTTCTTCACATTCTAAGGTTTCTTATTCTGGAAGCAGTCGTAAGGTCAATTTATGGTGGTGGTGAGGATCAGAGGAGATAAGGAGAGGCAGTTTTAATGTGCTAAGACCATCACTGCAGCTACCCCAAACCCCTGCCACCATTATCACCACTAGCAAGTTCACCAACATCACAGGGTCCACCTCCTTCATGGTAAGCATTACACTATCTCCCCTGCTCTCTCTGTGCCTGCCCCCACCACCCCTCCCCCACTGTCATCAGGAGGGGCAACTGTAACAGCAGCAGCTGCAGCAGCCGTGGGTGCCACGTCAAGAGACACAGGCAATCACATTTTAGAACTGGATCACTTAGACCAAGTTATCAATTTCGAATTGGATGAAATGCAGGTCCACAGAGGTTAAGCGACTTACTCCAGGCCACAGAACTGTTAAACAGGAAAGCTAAATCCAGGATCCTATCTTTTAACCTCACATTAAGTGTCCTTCGTATTGGCTCACCCGACCTCATCGCAGCTCGTCAGTGGGGATGCGGGGCTGAGACCCCACCATCTGATCTTACTGTTCCTTCCAGTCAGCAACACACCATCATGCAAAGCAGCCCCATTAAACACAGGTCCTCTGTGCCTGTGCTCCATATTTCCTTTTGCAAGGGACTGAAAGGGTCTGGTTTAAGGGTGGGGCATGACTCTTCTTTTAATTTTTTCAGTTAAAATTTGGTCAGTAAACAGTGACATAAGCCCAACCAACAAGGACTACGCGAAACAGGCACTTATTGGTTCATGTAACTAGGAAGCCCACGGGCAGCTCTGGCTTCAGGCAAGGCAGCATTCAGGGCTCTCGTGATGGAATCGTCGTGTGTCTCTTGCCCCGGGGCTGCCAGCGTCCTCCTGGCTCAGTCTCAGGCTCTCCATGTGGCGGCAAGATGGCAGCTCCAGCCCCTGAATCCTCTAGGTTTCTGGCACAGTAGGAAAGATGTAGTCTGTTTTTAGCTCAACCCAAAGTCATAGAATTAGATAATTCAAAAAATATTTATTGAGGGCTCACTATGCACACGGCACTCTTCTAAACCCCAGGGATACAGAGGGGAAGAAACGGAAGACGGGCCCGTGGTCTTGGAGCTTTCACACGGGAGCCTTTGTGGGCTCTGATTGGATGGTCTTTGAACACGTGCCATCTGTGAACCAATCACTGTAGCCAAAAGATGTGACGTCCTGATTGGCTTGGGCTGGGTCGTGGGCCTCGCTGAAAGCCTGCAAGCCGCTTCTTTTTGATTGCAGGCACTAGGTTATAGTTATGATTGCAGTGTGTCCCCAGGGCATAACCTAGGGACTCGCCCATAATAAGCATATGACGGATGAGCGCGGGAACAACTGAATAAATAAGCAAAAGAGAGAGAAAGTGTATGATAGCAAATGTGGAAAAACCCAGTCAAAGGGGACAAAGCTAAACAAATTGAACCATAAAATGATGCCAGTGAGAAAGGCGATATAGTATTAACAGTAGATTTTTTGCTAAAAAAAAAAAAATGCATGATGCGTTTCTTAGCAGGACAAGAAAATCCTGCTCATTATTCACAGCAGCATTAGAGACAAAATGGAAGTTGTAGCTACTTTCAGAGTTGTCCCTGGGGTCGACACACCCGACGGTCACCCTGGGCCTCATACTTTGAGGAGCTTGTGAAAGAAGAAATGAAGACAGCTAACAGCCGGCAGGTAAAATATGTTGATGTCATTATGTAAACGTCTATCACCCTCACCGTCCAGGGTTCACTGCCTCAGCCCGCGGTGGCAGCTGAGAAACGCTTCTCCCCACTGTCTGATGTTCTTGGGCACAGCTGCTTAGTTCCTTTGATAGAGGCTGCCCTTGATGTTCGTTTTATGCAGATTTCAACTGGTAAAAAAAAAAAACCACAAGGCAAGAAAAAAGTCTAGGAGAAAGATTCATATCTCCCAAACTTGTCAGCAGGTAAAAGGACCTTTTATCGGTCCTAAATTTGAAAAGTTTGTTCCAGTCTGTCTTGTACAAATCCTAGGTGGGTCAACCCTTGCAGGAATGTGTGTAATTTCTATCAGTCCACTACTCAAGGAAGGACATGTACAGGGCACATCAGAAGAGGCAAACTAAATGATCAAGAGGAACCTACATTTGAGCAAGAGCCCAAAGGAGATGGGAAAAGTATTGGAAAGACCAAAGCTTTAAAGAAATGAGCAAATGCTATGAATTCACGAAGGGCAGCGAAAAACATGCCTATACATAAACTTGTTCACCAGATTCCAATAGACTGGAATATGAGGGTCACCCACGAAGTTTCAAAAGGCTAAATAAAAGAATGACAAATACAAAGTGTGAGTGATTTCAGACAATGATGGCAAACACATGGAATTCATTACCTTTAGCTGTAGGGATTTTTCATTGTGTTTTTAATTGGCATTTTCCTAATGGCTAATTATGTTCAACAATTTTTCTTTTGCTTATTTGCCGTCTGTATCTCCACTTTTGTGAAATATCTGTTCGTATCTTCTTGGCCATTTCTCATTGGATTGTTTGTTTGCTTTTTTACCCTTGGGTTTTGAAAGGCTTTTATGTAGTTTGGATACAAGTCTTTTGTCGGATATGTGACTGGCAAATATTTTCTCCTAGTCTGCAGCTTGTCTTTTCATTCTCTAAACAGGGTCTTTCACAGGACAAAGCAAGTGGAGGCTTTAAATTCCCATTTAGAAAAGCCTAACTTCTACTTGAGAATGCTGAACATGGCCACTCCATTGGGTACTTCTCATGAGGGTGGATCACGGGTCTAATTCCTGTCTGGCTGTGCTCACTCAGCTTTACAATAGCTCATCCCCCTCATGAGCTCAACTCTGTTCAGTGGCCACAGGTCAGTGTTTTTCAGGACATCACAAAAAGATGAGCTGAGAAAGAGTGGTCCACTGCCGAGAGAACAACTTGAAGGCAAGTCCTCACTGATCCGGAAAGTGCTTGGTCGCATCACTCCCTTCTTCGAAAACTGGAAAAAGCACCACCATTGGTAGAGAGTGAAAGCCAGCATTCAAAATGCCAGGAGGCTTCTCGGGCCATTTCATCAAGACATAAAGTAACAAACAGACGTGAATTCATCGGGTGAGTTTAACCAATACAGAGAGCCAAAACACACATGGAATTCAAACCCAGAAATAATCTCTGGTTGGAGGCATCCAGCACTCTTGTCTGCATTGATTGCATTCACCAGATGAAAGTCAAATCTGCTCCACGAGGCAAATGCTGCCTGGGCTCAGGTTGAGACCTGCTGCCATGGAGACCATGAGAGGGGAGATTTTCTGACACGCTGCTGGCATGAAAGGACTGGATTACAGCTCCATCTTATGTAAATTTCCACTGGGGAGAAAAAGATTAAAAGGACAATAATCATGCTTCAGTCATTCTCATTTAGGGTAATAAGATCCTTTAATTCCTTCTTGGAAAAAGAGGCAACAGCTGTCCTGTCATAAATGGTAAGACACTTTATGGACATTTTGCAGGAACCCAGTCTTTAGCTGAAATTTTGACCTCATAGTTGCACTGAGTTTATGTTTTTAAGAGGAAGATAGATTTTCTTTAAACATATGACATAAGCCCATTGGCCCCAGACATGAAGAATTAAGAATGAATTATACCAACCCTCAATTTCTGAAGTGGACAGAGAAATTTTATCCTTCCTGTCTCACCATGTCCAGGCTGAGTGGGTCTAAAGGAGGGCGAACCATTACGTAAACACTATTTCACAGGGTCATCTAGTGACCGTTGGATGTTTTCTCCTACAGCCTTTATTCTCTTTTCATTTTGGCCCCAGCTCTCAGCCCACATGGTCATTTCAATGACTGTATCTCATTTGCACAGCTCCTTGATGTAGGTGGATGATGATGATGATGATGGTAATTATGGAACTGCTCCTCAGGCAGGTTAACTTGCTCAAGGTGTCAAAGCTGACAAGTGGGGACACTACACTTGGAACCCAAGTGGTCTTATTCCAGAGTCCACATACTCAAGTCTTGCTCTCTGCTTCCATCAGGTTGAATGCCCGTCTCTGATCTCCACCTGTAGCCCAGAATAATAGCTTCCCTTGCTTGTTTTTGTCAGGGGCACAGGAGAAGTGTGGAGTGTTTTTTAGGTGAATCATCTAGAGAAGTTCGTCTTATTTTGGGAATTCTACCAGTAGCTTAGGGTAGGGGAAATTTTGTTTTACCCCAACCCTCTCTAGGTTCTATATGGAAGAGAAAAAGATGATGAGCTAGAAATGATTATATTCTCTCTCTGCTCAGGTAATGGGTAAGCAGCTCGCAAGCTGTGAAGTTTGTGGAGTAATTCAGGGAACCAAACTTCCAGCTGTCAGAGATGGTACCTAGTGTCTAGGTACACCTGTCTGTGGGCTCAGAAAGAGCTGGGAGTCGAATGCACAGCTCAGATCCCCAGAAAGGTGGGAGAGCCAGGACTCACGTATCTGAGGCATTTAATACCCATGAGAGCAGGGGTTTTGTCAGTTTTGTTCACTGCTGGTTCACTAGCAGCTGGATGGGTTCCTGGCCAAGTTTCATAAACACTTGTTGAATGAACAAATGAATGAATGAATGTAGCAGATGCTGGCAGGACTTCTATTTCTTCGGTCATCATGAAGGTGAAGGAGGATTTAGATACTCAGGAATTTTCAGCTGCCATACATCTTGACTTGATGCTGCTAATGATTATTTTACTTAGTTCAATTTTCCTTTTTAAAATAATTTTTCTTTCTTTATCTTCAGATTCCCATCTCATCTACTAACTCAAGTCTTTTATAGCCTAAATATCTTACCTTGATCTTATGTCTTTCTTTATAACTTCTCTATTTCTACTACTTTCTGCCAAATTTCTTGGGTCATTTACAATTTTGTTTGTTTCTTTCTTTCTATGCACTCTTTAAGCCCATTGATAACTACTCTCATTCCACCCCCACTCCCATCCCCATAACCCTACCAAAACATTGTTACCAGTGCCCAACATTTTACCAATCCAATGAAGACATTGCAGTTCCTTATTTTAATAAAATATACTATAGTTGCATTTGAAAGAGTTGCCCTCTCAATGTTAAAGTTCTCTTTCCTTGGTGTCTGTGACATCATTTGACTCTGAATTTACTCCTAATTTTCCTACTACTCTTTCTTTGCAAGGTTTCTCTTCCTTTGTTCATGTGTGGGGTGGGGTCCTATGCAGAGGGGGATTCGTCTTCTGGCCACTGTTTGCCTTGTTTGTTTTTGCTCATGAATGGTCATGTGATCCAGCCAGGCCAATCAAAGTCTTCCCTGGGAATTTTGTTAGAATTCTCAGGAAGGCAAATTCTCTTTTCTTGGAGACAATTGGCTTTAAAAATCACTTCAGTCTTGAGCTGGCAGAGACCATCTTCTCTAGGAGCAGTGCCAGTCTGAGAATAAAGTCAAAACATGAGAAAGCAGATTAGAGAGACATGTTGTCATCATGTTGCTCCTGGATCCAACCATAACTGAAGCTTAAATTAATCTTGGTTATATCCTTTTTTAAAGCAGGTTTGAGTTGTGTTTCTGACACTTGCAACCAACAGTTTTGAAAAATGTACTTTCTGCCATCTTTCTGTTTCCAGGGTGGTCCTTGTAAATATGCTTTCCCCACTCTGCCAGAAGGATTAATATAAGATGTATGACTGGCAGTGTCATTCCGCTGTTTAAGATCTTTCAGTGGCTCCCCAGAGCCTACTCAGGGAAGGCAAACTCAAAAACCTTGAGAGAACAGGCAGATGACGTAAATGAGGGAAGCAGGCCAGGTGAAAGACAATAGAAAGGGTTTCATCTGGAGAGAAGTGCCCTGTCTCCAGCCATTGTATATTCAGAGTGCAAACACTGTGTCTGCCAAACACAACACATCTGAAGGTTGGGTTTGGCCTCTAGGCTCCAAGTTTGCAATGCCTGGCCTTTGTTGCAAGTTGAAGCTCCTGCAAATAGACCAGGAGGCGTTTGGGACCAAGCCCTTGACAGATACATTTCCTGTCATTCGATGTTCTTGTAATACTAAATTGGTGCTGACATTTTTTCACCACCCCATGCTTTTGCTTATGCTGTTCCTTTACCTGGAACCTCATTCCACCCCATCCTTTCCCTCATCATCTTTATCTTGCTAAATCCTATTTGTTCTTCAATATTCATCTCAGGTGTTATCAGCTCCAGGGATTCTCCTCTTCACAGGACAGGTGTCTTTCCTCCATGCTTCCACAGCTGGCTATATGCTTCTCTGTCATTGAATCTGATATACATGCCAGACCCTGTTGATTGCTTACCCACGGCCATTCCTTCTCTCATTTATTTGCTGGTGGAATTTGCCTCTCTCAATAAATACTAAGAAAACCTTTACTCTTTTTCCCAGCTTGCTTTGGAGCTAAGGTCTGGGATGTGATTCAATCCTGCTGAAAAAGATTGGAGCAGAAACCTATTAAGGGACTCTTGGGACCTCCATGACAACAAAGGAGTGATGCAGAGAACACGTCTTCCTTTTCATTTCTTCCATTGAATGAAGTTCTGTGAGGAGTGATGTCTGGAGCTGCAGCAGCCATCTTGCAACTATGAGGAGAAAACCAAGAGAATCATGGAGAGGGTGAAGCAGATCCCTGCAATCCCTGAGCTGATAACCAACCTGGGAATTTTCTCTTTCAGGCTTTTAGATATAGTGAGATAGAGTAATAACCATCTGTTGCCTAAGTCACAATTTGGGGGCTGTTCTGTCACTTGCAGGGGAATACATTCTAAATGAGTCAACATATGTTCACATTACATTTGTGTTTTTCTTTTTTTATTATTCTGTAAGTTCTTTGTAGGGAAGGATGATCTCATACTCATATTTTTATCACTCATGTCTAACACAGAGTAGGAATTCAGTAAATGCTCACTGAAGTATTTATTTTTCCATAATTTTCCCACTAGGAGCTACAGTAAACAGTGAGTGCCAGACAAAGTCTGTCCCATTTAGGAGATAGCCTCTGAGTGTTGGGGAGTGGAAATATGGCAGTGAATCTTCTATGGGTAATCTCCTGGGGATTTAAGGGAATGAAGGATCTGGTACAAGTATTATGTCATCTCAGTGGAATTGACTAGTACTATTCAAATCATTTACTCAAACCTTATGAAAGCTTACTACAAACCCTAGCATGGATGTCAGATGAAAGGTGCGTTGGTTTGAGAGGAAAGAGGTGCTGGGTGCTTACAGCCCCTTCTTCCATGCCAAGCCTCTCTCGTGTCCTGCACTTGTCCGTAAGCCCCCTTTTCTGACCCTGTCCCCTGGGTTCAGTGAGACAGAAATGATAGCTGCTTCCATGATCTCCAATCCATTAACCCCCTACCCTGCCTTGGACTTCTCTTGATCCTTAGCTCCTGCCTCAACTCTGTCATTAAAAGTTGGAGGTTGTCCTTAGCTACTTGGAGGTTTGTGAGATTCCATTTTCATTAAAATGTTTAGAGCATTACACTAGATTTGGCTAAAAATGGTGCAGCAAATCAAAAAGGCGGAATTACTTTGGAGGATCCATTTGGCAGCCCCAGTCCTCTAAGTACATACACTTAATTTTATGGTTTGTTACACAAATCAGTGAATTCACCATATCAGATGGAGCCCATGTATTTTGGAAACCCCTGTGCACTGAGAGCAGACAGTCTTCTATGGGCTTTGGGCTGTTTTGTTCTTACTTCTAAGGGAGGAAAATCACTTTAGATTTCAGTATTGACTCACAGAGAAGCCATTCCCACTTTCTCATTTCTGCATCCATGCTAACTTATTCTTCACTCTGCATTTTAGGTAGTGGAGTCAGATCTCCACATAAATACAGAATCTCAGAGTTTGAAACTTCTGCAGCTGAGAAAATGCCTTGTATAACAGTGCTGGTATGAAGAATTTGAGTATGGGGGTGAGGGTGGAGGCTGCTATGGTGATAACATTATTCCTGGGCCATTAATGACCCCCTACACAGGAAGCACAGTTTCTGAGTATGTGTGTGTTTTCTAAGGAGACGGGGTTGGATTTTGTTTCCATTTTTTTTTTATGGCCACCAGTTTGCTACCATTTAGATTCAGAAAAGTAAATTTAAGTCTTCAGCCTAGATGAATTTCAACCCATGGCCAACAACCAACCCTATATCCTCAGACTCTTGGCTGAGTTTCCTTCACCTCTATGGTTTCCCCAAATCCTGTCTCTTCTCCAAGGAAACAATATTCTTGTAACCCCCTCAATTTCAGTCTGTTTTTTTCTCCCATACCCCACGTAACTCAGGGTGGAAAGATACTTTTTGTTTACTCTTTGATCAATGACACAACTTTGAGATCTTTATACTGTTTCCTTCATGTGATAGTTCCTTTGCAGCCCATGCCATCCATCCATCCATCCATGCATCCATCTATCCCTCCATCCACCCATCCATCCAGCCACTCAACAGATATTTGTTGAGCACTTTCTATCTACCAGGAGCTGTCCTAGGCACTGAGGATGCAACGACAAACAAGCCAGGGGGTGTGGCCAAGCCTACCTGCTTGGTATACCAGATGACCTCGGAGATAGTGGGAGGGAAAAGCCACACAGCGGTAGTCTACAAAACAGGGTTCATCGGGATGTGAGAGTTGGCACTCAGGTCAATGCCAGGGTTAGTTTACCTCAGGACTTCTCAACCTCAGCAGTACTGACATTTTGTTGTGCATGTTGGGGAGCGGTTCTGTGCATAGAAGTTTAGAATCATCCCTACCCAAGAGATGCTGATGGCACCCTTCCCCCTCCTTGTCCACTACGACAGTGACATCCACACACAGATTCAGAAGGTGGGATCGTATGGAATCTAGAAAAATGGTACCAATGAACTTAGTTACAAAACAGAAACAGATTCACAGACACAGAAAACAAACTTTTGATTACCAGTGGGGAAAGGAGGTGGGAAGGGATAAATTGGGAGTTTGGGATTTGCAGATACTAACTACTAAATATAAAGTAGATAAACAACAAGGTCCTACTGTATAGCACAGGGAACTATAATCAATACCATGTAATAACCTATAAAGATGATAAAGAATATGAAAAAGAACGTATATATGTATAACTGAACCGCTGTGCTATACACCGAACTAACACAACATTGTAAATCAACTATATTTCAATTAAAAGAAATAAAGTGAGGTCATACTGTACATGGCATTCAAATCTTTTTTCCTCAAAGAATAATAGATTATGAAGTTTTTTCCTTGGAAGAAAATATTCATCTACAAGTTGAACATTCCACCATATGGACATGCTGTCATTTATTTATCCACTATCTATCCAATGTTTGCTCTTGCAAATTATGCTAAAATCAAATATGCTGTGCATATATCTTTGTACACATATTTGATTCCTTCCTAAGGATAAATCCCAAGGAGTGGAATTGCTAGATTAATGGGTAGACATTTTCAAAGGCTTTTTCATCTCTATCAGCTTGCTCCTTGATAAAATTGGATTTCTTTTGTCAAGCTTATCTGTGAAACACTCGTCTAGTTACCTCTCTCACAAAAGCCCAGGCTGTACTTAGTAAGGAATAGGCCCCCTCCCATGTAAGCGCTCAGCCCCTCCAATCTTCACTGAAAATACAAATTTCCTCCCTCCCCCAGCCTGGCTGCCTCCGGCTGGCCCCTGTGGTGAGGAGGGGGTGGGGCTCTTTGTCTCTTTTTCTTCACTTAGTTTTCTGTTTTCCTCCCATCTTCCCGGGGCTGCTTCTGGCTCCTCCAGTGTTGGGAAGGGGGAGAGAGGAGGAAAGGGATGGGAAAAGACTTACTGGACTGGTGGTGTTCTAGCCCCCGGGTCTCCCAGTGGATTCATCTTCTTGAACGTTCCTTCCTGGGCTCTTTGCAGCCAGCCGCTCCCTGTTCCTGGTGGGCACCTGCAGTTTGCTTGACGGGGAGTTGTGTCTCTTCTGATTCTTCCTGCACTATTTCTTCACTCCCCCAGCATCTGGCGGTACACTTCCTCAGCCAGTTCTGGTTCACAGGAAACTTGCCCACATCCTTTGCCACGACACCTTGTGGAGAGCAGGCCACCTTCAGCTCCTCCTCTCCTCCCTCGACACTCAGCACAGCTAGCCAGTAAGGGGCTCTGGCCCTTTAGATTTTCCAGGCTGAATCAGACCCCAGCCTATCGAGTCCTTCATGTTCCAGGGACACACATCCAGCTTTCCAAGAAGTCACCAAAGCCCCTTTGCCCCGGCTGTCAGTGAGATGACAGCGCCCCTCCCCCATGGGGAGCATGCTCGTCTAGACTTGACAGCTCTCTCCCCAAATCCTAATCTAGCACCAGCTCCTATCTCTGCTTCTCCAACTTCTTCAAGTTTTCAGAGTTGGATTGGGCTGTTAAAACCTGACTACGTCCTCCCCAAGTCTTGGTGGTCTCAGCCCTCACTTTGAAACGGGAAGCAGCCAATACTGAAAGAGAAAGAACCCCTTTTTAACATCCTGTTTTGCACAGAATAAAGAGGCAGGCGGCATACAAATCAGTGTTGCAGAGGAATCCGTGGTGGGGGGAGAAGAAGATGGGGGTCCAGCTAGAATAATCTTCAGAGTTTCTTCCAATCCAGAGATTGTGTAGCTGGCTGGCAGAGAACAAAAGCAAGTATCGAAGGAATTCCATGTCATGTTGGAGGGACACTCACAAAACGTGATAGTCGTAAACCATTGTGCATGTTCTTGAGAGCGATAAATGCAGCTCGTTAGGGTAAAGGATCAAGCATTGAGTCGTTTGCAGACCAACTTTACGTCTCAGAACAGAGAAGACTCAGCTCACTGCTGCAGAGAGTTTCTGAGAGGAAGGAGATACGAACAAAATTTGGTGAACAGAAAGGGGAGATGTGTCTCGCTTTAAACTCTCACGGCCACAAGCTCTGGGCTTCCTTGTTCCCCCAAACGCCTGCCAGGGACTCATCCCCCATCCCTATAGTTGGAGGTAAACTTGTCCTCTTTCGTCCCCACTGCACTGGATCTACACTCCTGTTTTGCTCTGGCAAATGGAGGGAAACACACACACACATTATTATTATTATTGTTGTTATTCCCAAGGCACTGAATTAGTTGTTGACTGAGTCAGGATTCAAGGTGGGTTTCTGGGTTTCGACTCCAAAGCTTTCTCCATCCCCGCCACCCTGGCCTCCCAGGTCTTTCTTAGGCACCAGAAACCCAGAAAGCTCTCTGCTGGATATTCCGATCCTGCTGGCATTTGCGATGGGGACCTGTGCCCAAATCCATCTTGTGTGTGTGTTTCCAGCTCAGAGCCTCCTGGAACGAAGGTGCTCCCCAGAGACCAGGAGAGCAGCCACGGAAAGCTGAACTCTCAGCGTTGGTCCTGCCGAGGAGGGCTGGCACCCCTGTGCCGGCGGCCCTCCCTTCCGTGTATCTTTAATGAGCACTTGGCCTGCGTTTCCAGCAGACCTGGGCTTGGGCGCTGGGCATGGAAATGAACTCCTGAGTTAGCTCTTGGGGAAAAGTAAAGGCCTGGCCTTGGGCCTGATTGGAGCCCCACTTCTCTGCCAAAGCTATGTAGAGAAAAGAACGCTTGTGTTGAATAACTGCATTTTTAAGCAGAGTCTGTTTGAACCGTCTTATTTTACAAGATGGAAACCAAGCCTTGGAGAGGGGCAATGGTGCCCAAGTTCCTGCATCTGGTTTAGCAAAGCCACTACGGAGGTCAGCTGGAGAGAGGTCTGAACCTCCCGCAACGCCGCCCCAGTGCCGCCCCATCTGGGGAGACTCCCCTGCGCACCCCCCACCCCCACCCCCGGCTGAGTTAGACCCTCCCGCAGGTACCAGTGCTCTTCTCCTTTGACTGTGGAAGCCCTCCCCATGAAGCCACGTGTCCCTAAAGGGCTGGGACCATGTGTCTGTCGTCCCTTGGTCTCCAGGAGAGGGTCCACTGCGGGCCTGCAGGGATCCCACCGTGGGAGGTGGGGCTGGGGGTGGGAGTGGATGGCCTGGGGCTGGCTTTTCCACAGGAGGTCTGACCCGCTCTGCCTGTGGAGGCTCCTGCTGTCCTCCTTCGCCTCCACGAGCCTCAGGCGGCTCCTTCTGAGGATACCACCCTGATACCACCAGGAAGGCAGCCCTGCCAGGGGGCGGCTGGAGTCTCTGGCCAGTTTCCCAATGCAAGGGAAAGCTAGAAGAGGGTCTAGAAAAGTGCTGCCTGCTAGAAAAATACAGCTGACCCTTGACCAACATGGGGCATCGGGTGCCCCAGCCCTCTGAGCAGTGGAAAATTCGGGTATAATTTACGGTCGGCCCTCGGTATCCGTGGCCCCTCTGCATCTGTGGTTACACCTCTGCAGATTTAACCGACTGCAGCTTGTGCAGCATTGTAGTATTTACTGTTAAAAATACACATATAAACAGACCCACACAGTTCATCCCGTGTTGTTCAAGGGTCAACTGTAAAGGGAAAAAAGGAAAAAGAAACAGGTAAAATTAATTTTAATAATATGGCATATTTAACCCAAGATCTCCAAAATGTCATTTTCACACTTAATCAATATAAATCATTCTGAATGTGATAGCTTTGCATTCTTCTTTTTGACGTAAAGCACTTAAATCTACTATGTATTTTATATGTGCAGCGCATCTCACCTGGACTCTTTAATTTTTATTGGAGGTACTTGATATGTATTTCAACTTTATAAAATTTACAGTTGGAAAAAATACGTATATTCACCTCCTTACGTTTTCCCAGCCATACTTGATCCAATAACTGAATGAGCTATTTGCTTTAAAATTTAGATGAATTAAAAGAAGTAAAAATTCAACTCCTCATCACACTAGTCACTTTTCAAAGTCACACCCGGGCTCTAGGAAGTGGAGTGGGGGCTAAGGGAAAGGTGACTGATTTAGAGAAGAAAGCCCAATGGCTCTAAGGTGTGATGGCAGCTTCATGTATCATTTCTGTGTCCAAATATGTATTTCACTTATTTTCCTCAAGACTTCAGGGGCCAAAGGCAGGAGGCAGTCCTGGTGGGAGAGCCAGCTAGCTCCCAGTAGTCTGCAGGGGCATTTCATCCTGTGCATTTTCGGCATCGTTGAGAAGTTTGGACAGCACCGCCACTGCTGGGGGGCCGTGGGAGACTGAAACTCTGGGGAGAGTCTCCTAGGTCCAGGGACGCCTAGAAGAGCTGGTGACTGGAGAGGTCCCTGGAGCTGATGGAGGGAGCAGCTGCTCCCCCTACTGGGAGTCAGAGGAACAGCAGCCCTGCCTGGGTTGGGTGAGGGGACTGAATCAGCTGGGATTTTTTCTAGACTCCTCCTTTGTGTGCAGGAGGCCGAGATAGGTGTCTGGTGGAGCACGGTGGGCAGGGGCCAAGGAAAGGCTATATCCTTTTTGGGTTTCCAAGTGACAGGTGTGAGATAATATCTCATTGTGGTTTTGATTTGCATTTCCATGGTGATAAGTAATGTTGAACATCTTGTCATGGGCCTATTGGCATCTGTACGTCTTCTTTGGGAAAATGTAAAAGACAGACCTCATCCTCAAGGACTTTGCTTTTGGAGGAAGACAGAAGGGTAACCCCCTAACGGATAATGTAATGCATAATGCTAGCTGATGCCTAATTTGATGGCAATTGCCTTGGGGCGGGGGGGAGGGTGTCACAGGAGGGGCCGGAAGGTCAAATCCAGCCCACCACCTGTTTTTGTAAATTGTTATCAGACCAGGCTTGCTCATTTGTTTGTGTTGTCTGTGGCTGCTTTCGCCCCCTAGTGGCAGAGTTGAGTATTTCCAAGAGAGGGACTGGATGACGCTGAAAGCTTAAAACCTTTCCTATCCAGCTTTTAAAAGAAAAAGTTTGCCGACCCCTGATGTAAAAGAAGGAACAGCTGTTTTCAGGCGAGGAAGCATGTTGGAGTGGCTTTGGGAATAAGAAGACGAAGAAAGGGAATTCGGGGCACAGGCAACAGTTTGGGCAAATGTGTAAGTGACCCGATAGCAGGTTGGGAGCCCACCAGGCTGGGAGACTCGGAGTTCAAGCCGGTCCTCGCCTCTGAGCTGAAGGGAACTGGTTCCATTTCCCCACAACTTGTAGAAGAGAACAGAGGAAGAAAGAGAGAGAGGATGAATGAGATGATGTCTATAAATGCTTTGAGAACAACAGAAGAAAAGCGGCCATTAATCAAGACATTATTTCTATTTTATTGCTAAATAGATGCAAATTTTCTTTTTTTCTTCCTTTTTTTCTTCTCAGCCCTGGCTGCCAGTTTCCTCTTTCCTGTTGCTCTGCTTTGAAAAAGGAAACATAAAAACGAGGCATACCACCGCAAACCACAAATGTGTTTACTTCAAGAAATGTATTTTAATTCTTTCTCAGAAAGGTTCACAAGATCCAGATAGGTGCAAATAGGTCCAAATAGGTTTCACAAAGTCCAGAATTTAAAAGATTTAAAAGACATAAAAATGCCTCCCTCCTATTTGCTAAACTCCCTGTTGATAACAGAGGCAGCTAATGGCACCAATTTCTAGCAATGTATATTCTTCCCGGGATATTTTAGGCAGGTGCAAATTTTTACATGTATATTGTTTTTCCTTCCTTTTAGCACAAATGATTATCTCCTGTATATACCGTTTTGCACTTTGCTTCTCCCCCTTACCGATGCCTTTAGGAAAGTGTTTCACATCAGAACATACAGAACTCCGCCATTCTCTTTTATTGCTGCACAGCAACCTGTCACGTAGATGTACCAAGTGTTTTAGTGACAGATAGGGATGGCTGTTGCTTTCCCCTCTTTCTTGGCAGCAGTGAGCCCTGGGTGGCATTGCCGGATTCAGGGGATGGGGTGGATCACAGTGACTAGGTGGAAGTTCATGGTGCTGAAAACTTTAAAGGTAGCCCTTCTTTAGTCCTCCATAGGCAAAACTGGTGGGGAGGGGAGCTAGACTCCAGCAACCATGCTGGCAGTGTCCGTCTGTCTGTCTGCTTTGGCCACCTGTGGGATCAACCCTGTCCCTATGATTGCCTTACTTCAGGGAAAGTGCCCGTGATAACTGGAAATTGAAGGCAGGATTATTCTGGTGTAGCTGGATCAGGTGGTGGTGGTGGCATTTGTCAGGTATACGACTCATGGCTCTTTTTCTTGGAAGTCGCAAACACCTATCCCAAACTAGCATGAGCAAGAAGGAGAACTTGTGGATTTATATAGGCAAACAGGGAAATTTAGAAATTTAGGAATTGTGGCAGACACCGCCCGTTGCCTTCTAAATATGCATTCCTTCTATTTTCTCGTTGTGCACAGCTGAGAACACTCAGCTCTCCAGACAACCTTGCAGCTAGGTGTGGCCACAAGGCGCTACTTTGCTCATTGAGATGCAAGCAGAAGTATACAAGGTGGGACTTCCGGGAATCCAGATGAAAGGGGACACACTTAGCTGGCATATGCTTTCTGTCCTTCTTGTCTGGCATGTGGCTATGATATCTAAAGAGTAAGCGATCATCTTGGGAGGTGAGAAGGAGAGGTGATGAGGATGGTGGCACATGATGATAGGAGGAGGTGGATCTTTGCTGTCATCATGGAGCCGGCATTCCAGATCGTGCCTGCTGACCATTTGAGCAATTGTTGCCTGAGAAAAACAAGCTCCTCTTTGGTTAAGTCCCAGCGCTGGGCTCTGGTTACACTCAGTTAAATACAGTCCTAGCCGTGGTTCATTGTAACTGCACTCTGGGACTTGCACAGTGTCAAGTTTCTCTCTCTCTCCCATTTATTCTCTCAGAATCCTCAAAGGGGCCAGGGACTTGGCACCAGCAGCTCTGGCATCTACACTGACAGCTTCCAATCCATGGAAAGAGGGAGCTCCGTCTCTGCCTCTCAAAGGGGAGGGAAAAAACTCCAGATAAGAGATCTGATTTGTTTGGAGGATACTCCTTGAACCAGTAACTGTGATCAAAGGGAAGAAGTAATATTATTGGCCAGGCCTGTGCCACCTAAGCCCACTGGGAAAGGGGAGTGGGGAGCAGTTTCCAAAGGAGGAAAGGGTACTTTTACCAGGAGGGGGGAAAGGTAGGCAGGCAGGTGAAAACAACAGATGGCTACCCAGCAGGCACTGAAGAAGTTTTAAACATGTGGTGATGAGAGAGAAAGGCATGTTAAGGGAATTGTCACCACCTCCAGGGAGTCTTCTCTGATAGCCTGACCAGCCACTCCTCTTTCCACCCCATTAACTCCCTTGCTTACTCTCAGTATAGCACATGTCCCTGCGTCTCGCTGTATGTCTCCTCCTGGTAGCTCCTCAAAGGTGGGCATTTCATCTTATTGATGCTGTGTCCCTCCCACCCATCCCTAGGATGTAGTGGCCACACCGTGTTTGGGATGAACGAATGAAGGGACAGCAGGAACAAAGATGCAGAGGACAAATCACCTTTGGTTTGGGTGGAATCTTGGGTGTGTGATTAAAGAAACAGTAAAGCCTGTGAGTTACAGCTAAATTGTTGTAGGGCGTTGAATGTCAGGCTAAGGAGTTTGGGTTGGGCTATCGAAACAGGGAGCCACTGAAGGCTTTTGAGCAGGGGAGTGGCATGATCAGAGCTGCTGTGTTCCTGAGCCTAGATCCTTTTGACCCCTGGCTGCTGTGTGTCTATATTTTTCATCTTTTGGCTTCTCCACAATTCCTCTTGGCCTAGAGCTTCATCTGTCTCAGTGGCCTTTGGTCCACGTGACCCAGTATTGCTTCTCCCCTCTTCCATCTCCTTCACCACTCAGTCCTGACCTTCTCTGTGCAGGTGGAGAGGGAGAGGATGGATCTTCCTGACTGGTGCCAACTGGGTGACCTTCTGAGGACAAGTCCCCCTGAGCAGCTCTTGCCTGCCCTCTTCTGGGTGCTGATGGATACAGCTGCCTGCTCTTCTGGAGCCTTGCCTTGTGACTTCTGTCTTATATCTGCCCCCCCCCCACCTCCCTTAATTACTTACAAATACTAGCAGAAGTTTGTTTTTGACTGAGTGTTATGTATGTATGTTTGTCTGGTGAGAGCTACGTAAGGAAAATGCTTCTGACTGCCACTGATCTGGATAGTTTTCATGGTGGGGGTTTAAGTGCTACAGAAATGTCAGAACATTAATTTTTGCTAATTTATGTGTCCATCCTATTTATTTGCCTGAAGTCACTTTCGTTTATTTCAGCCATTGAAGAGGTAATGTGTTTGAACTTTATAAAAATGTAAGGCTTACATATTTATATTCCCTTGGAGAATAGTTTCCCCAATAAATCTCACTCCAATGCTTTCAACAAAGCACAGAAGTCCACAAACATATTTTATTATTCACAATAGAATCAAGGCAGTGCCTTAATTCATGATTTTGCTAAGAGAGAATTGCTGTTTATACAGAATTTGGACCCATGACATGGATCAGAAACCATCTCTGGGTTTGTTTTTTTTTTAATCTCATAAAAGGATGGATACACATCCGAGCAGAACACCTGACTGGATTCTTGGCCTCACTGAGTAATGGAATTTTTTTTTTTTCTGAATAAGTGGTTTTCCTCCAGCCAAAGGCTAAAACTTTGCCTCTGCAGTTTGGTTCGCAGACTCTCATTTAAACACCTTGGCTCTAGGTCCGGAAATTTCTTCATGGTGCCAAGACCACATCTTGCTTTCCTGGATCTGCATTTTAGATTCCTCCTTTCCTCTGTCCCTTCAAGTGCAGCCCATCTTTCAAGACCTACTTCTACTCTCCTTCCTCTGAAATCCTTTCCCTGCATCACGATTTCTCTTTCTCCTAAACAATAACACTTGTAGTTTATGGTATTTATTTAGTAAACGTCATGCATTCTCTTGTGACATCTTTTTACTTTTTGATGACATATTATTTATAAATTTGCCCTGTCATGTAACTCTACAGAAATTGATGTCCCATGTGTTTCCTTGAATAAGAAAATCTTCGGTGCCAGAAACGATATCTTACACTTGGTTGTTTATCCACAGAAGGTTGACTATCTGTTGCTATATATTCAATGGATGAGCAGCAAGTGCTGTTGACTGATGGGTTGCTGTATCATTTGCCTATCCTAGCTCTAATTAGTACACTTTCCTGAGAGCTATTTACGAAAGACAGATTGGCCCAGGCCGTGATTAACACTTCCCCAATATATTTTCATGCATTTAGATGCTCTGCAAAATGTATTGCCCAAATGGTGCTGTGTGTCTGTGTGTGCACACAGCGAGGGAAGCCAAATTAAAATCATCCTTTTAATTTATTGTTGATGCATGATCATTTCAGAATTTGGTTTTCATTTTCACCAAAGTTACACGCACATAATTTTAGACGTTGTCTTAGTCTGTTTGGGCTGCCATAACAAAGTGCTGTAAGCTGGGTGGCTTAAACCACATATATTGATTTCTTATAGTTCTGGAGGCTGGGAAGTCCAAGATCAAGGTGCCAGAAGACTTGAAAGTTTCCTGATGATGGCTCCTGTCTGGCTTGGCTTCTAGCTGTGCTCTCACATGGTGAAAAGAGAGAGACAGAGACGGAGACAGAGAGAGATCTAGTCTTTCTTCCTCCCTTTTAAGGAAACTGATCCTATCATGGGGGCGCCACCCTCATGACCTCATCTAAACCAAATTACCTTCCAAAGGCCCCTCCTCCAAATGTCATCCCCTTGGACATTAGAGTTCAACATACCAGTTTTAGAGGGATACAAACATTCAGTCCATAACAGGGGTCAAATAATTTCACAAGGAACATTAAAAATAACAGCCCCCGCCTTGCCCCATGATTTCCCTACTTTCTAGAATCAACGTGTCCAACCCTTTGAGCTGGTTATTTTGACATGACCTCCTTATCTCTTTAATATGCTCATAGGGCTCCTTTCTTTTTTCTTCTTCCAACTTTAGGCATTATCTATTAGCCTCCCAGTATTTTAGCTCTCTTTCACTCCCCTCCCCAAACCGTGCTCCATCATGCAAAATTCCTGAGCCTCCCACCCTCCCACTGTTATTTCATAATTTTGCTTAGGTTAATATTTAGTGCATATATCATCCCTTCTCTATACACACTCTCACAGTTGAAATATGATTATTTTAACTTTCTTGTATGGCCTTTAGGTTTTCCTGGAGTTAATGGGGATATTGGTTTTTCCTCCTTTCTTTCTTTATATCACTGTTTCATTCCTAACTCTTCTCTCAATTGTATAAATCTCCTTTCAATACCTTCACTCACATTGGGTATTCCAAAGGGCCATCTGTTTGGTTTTCTCTCCTGTGCCCTTTGGAGAGGTTCCAATCCGGATTATTTTCTTTCCAGGCTGAGTACACAGCTGTCCTTCTTGGATCTCCCTTCACCTTCATCCCTAAGATTCCTTTGGCTCTTTCTTGGATTGATGCTCATATCTCCCAGATACCATGTCTTCCTTACTCTTGGTTTCCCTCCTAGTTTAGGACGAACCACTTCTCTAGCAGCTTCTTCAGGAAGGGTGTGTGAAAGATAAATGTTTTGAGACCTGTCATGTCTGAAATGTTTGTATTTTGCCCTGACATTTACTTGGTAACTGTGTTGGGTAAGGAATTCTAGGCTGGAAATGATTTTCCTATAGAACTCTGAATTCATTGCCCCATTGTCTTTTGCTTCTAGTGTGGCTATTGAGAAGTCTAGTCATCATGATTTTTTTTTTAAGTATCATTTTTAACTTTTTGGGAAACTTTGAAGATTGTTTTTTGTCCTCTTCATTTTGAAAATTTATGATGATAAATTTTAGTATGGGCTTTGATTTATCTATTATACTAGATATTTCACAAGGCCTTTCAGTCTGGAAACTTATGCCCTTCAGTATTGAGAAATTTCTTAAATTGCTTCTTGTGTTTCCCTCTCTTGTGTCTTCCATGTTCTCTTTTTCTGAAACTTTACTTATTTTGGTGATGGACTTCTAGACTGATTTTTAAAGTTTCTTTTCTATCCTATCCTCCATCTTTTTGACTTTTCATTCTGCATTCTAAGAGATTTCCCTAACTTATCTTCTGACTCTTCTATTAAAATCCTCATTTTGACCAACATTTAGTTTGAATTTCTAAGGACTCTCGTTTGGTCTATAGTTGTTTTTCTTTTTCATAGAATATTGTTTTTATTTAATAAATACAGTAACTTCACCTACTTCTCTGAGGATGTTAATGGTAGTTGCCTTTAAATATTTTATCTTCTTGTATAGTTTTCTACAATTTTTTTTCCTCCTTAAGATTTTGGCCTTTTTTTTTTTTTGGCCTTTTTTTTTAAGTTTGAGAATTTCCTTGGAGGTCTGGTCTTGGAGCATTGGCTAATGCTCACCTTTTAAAATGAGACATTTAAACACTAACTGGAATTTCTGTGTGAAGGGTGGAACTCATTAGCTGTGGACATCACTAAGGTGATTTGTAAGGTAGAAGGTGGTTTGGTTCGTTTGACTCTTTGTGGGAATTCTGCTGTCAGCTTGCCTGTGTCTTTTCTTGGAGTGGATAGATTTTTGGCATATTCAAGAAACAGCAACAAAGAAAATTTATTAGTCAAGATTCTCCAGAGAAATCGAACCAATAGGATACACACACACACACACACACACACACATTTATGTTTATTATAAGGAATTGGCTCATGTGATTTTGGAGGCTAAGCCCACAATCTGCTGTGTGTAAGCTGGAGACCCAGAAAAGCCTGTGTGTAATTCAGTCTGAGTCCAAAGCCCTGAGACTCAGGAGAGCCAGTGGTATAAATCCCAGTGCGAGAGCAGGAGACCCATGTCCCAGCTCAATTAGTCAGGCAGAGAAGGGCAAATTCTCCCTTCTTCCACCCCCCACCCCTTTTTTTTTTATTGTTGTTCTCTTCAGTCTCTGAATCAATTGGATGAGGCCCACCTACACTGGGAAGGATAAACTACTTTATGAAGTCTACTGATTTAAATGCTCATCTGGAAACGCTTTCACAAACACACCCAGAGATAATGTTTAGCCAAATATCTGGGTATCCCGGAGCAGTGAATACGTGGGAAGCACGGTGCAATCAACCACAGGAGGCTCTTGCAATAATCAAGGCAAAAGTGAAGCTAGCTAGGGTGGTAGCCATGGAGGCGGTATAAAGGGGTCAGATCTGGAATAAGACTGGGAGGACTTGCTGACTGAGTAAATGTGAAGCATGAAGGAAAGAAGAGTTAAGAAAGACTCCAGGGTTTTGATCTGAACACCTTGGTGCCTGGTAGTATCATTTGCTGAATTGGAGAAGACTGAAAAAGGGGTAGGTTTAAGGAGAAAAATTAGGAATTCCATTTTGGATGCATTAGATTTGAGATTCCTAATAAGAGAAATGTTGGTTCTGAAGATAAAATTTGGGAGTCATCAGCATACCTTTGAAGCTGTAGGCCTGGGTGAGATCACACACAGGAGACAAAAACGCTGGGATTGAGCTGTGGGGTACCCCAATATACAAAGGTCGGGAAGAAGAGATCTCAGCAAAGGAGAGTGGGAAGAGACAGTTTGGGGGAAAGGAAACAAAATATGTGGGACGGCCCAGAAGCCAAGGGAGAATGTGCTTCATGAAGAGAAGGCTTGATGGTGTCACTTGCTGCTGAGATACTGAGTAAGATGAGCATTAAAATCCATTGTTAGATTTGGCCAGATGCAGGCGTTGGTGACCTTGAGAAGCCATTGGTGACGCAGGGGTGAACGTCTTATTGGACTGGGTGGAGAAGGCACATAACCTTCTGATTCAAAGTCCAGTGCCTCCCTTGGTTTGCTACACTGCATGGAAAGTTCTCATGTACAAAATGGGGTTGTTGAAAATGTTACGGAATCAAGAACTTCTACCTTATTCTTTGAATCACTCAGCCTGGGACAACAATCCCCTAAAAACTTAAGTAAAACCACCTGAGCATAACCAGTTCACTGCCTTTTCCTCTGTGAGTGTGTGGAATAAAATGTGTGTAGAGATCTCTCTGTTTTTCTCGATCCAAGCTCTAGGCCATGTCTCCATAAATGGTGGGGCACGTTATAAATTTGTTAGCCCCTTTCACCACAGACACCCATGGGGAGGCAGGGAAGTGGGAGGTGGGAAAAAGAGAAGCATCTTGTTTACTGTTCAGCATCAAGTATAGGAAATAAAACCTGCTTCCGAGAGCAATATATTGAATGAAATGAGGTAATTTTGCTCCTGAACCATCCTCTGAGGGGCATTCCAAAGTAATAAACCTGACAGCAAAAACTCTGAAATAAAGTGAGGAAGAAGTGAGACACGGGAAGGAAAAGGAAATTGTGCTCCTGTTCATGTGTGCGTTTTGTTTGGCCTGTGGGGCTTGCCTGCTGACAACTGTTTCTGGTTGTGCGTGAGGTTTGCGTGGAGGTGTGGGAGGACCAGATGTCACTTCTGTGCCTCGGCCTTGGGAGCTGATACATCCAGAGTGAGCCAGGTTGGTAAGGCCAGGTAAGCAAGGCTGGCAGGTGTTTTCTATAAACCTGACACACTTCCAATATTTTCCAAAGATGTTTGAGAGTCTTGCCTCTTATAATTGTGTGCTCCCAGTCCAGGGCAGTGTTCCAAATATTTAATAACTGATAAAGAATAGGTTCTGATTATTCTCTTCTCTTTCTTCTTCTTTTTTTAATGGAGCAAGAAGGGGAAATTGTTTGGATACCTGCTCCACCTGCACACGCTGAGGCTTAAGGATTACGAGAAAAAAAAAAATCTCTGTTCTGGAGGGCTGTGGAAGAATTTGTCCCCAGGGACTTGCTATGTTTTAGTTAGTAGAAGAAGGTAGCAGGGATGTTCAGAAAAGAGGCTGAGGATGAAGGGGAGTTTGCTGGTGAAAGCCTGGGTTCCAGAGGGCTCCGTGCAAAGGTTTTGAGGAGGAGAAAGTGTGGGAGATGGCTCTGATTAGGAGATGTACAGGCAGTACTGAAGTGTCATGTGGTGATGGGGCTTCCATGGGTGCCTGAAATGACTCAGATTTTTTTTTTCCATATTAAATTCTTTTTGCCTTAATTTTTAAATTTTTAATACAATTTTTAAAGGTTATGAGATGGGAAGCCCCATAAAAAAGACCGGCAGGAGCCCCAGGGAGGGCCACTACTCTCCTGCCAGCACCATCTGTTTCCCTGGCCCAGAGGCTCTATCTCACTTTTTGCCTCTGAAAGGGCTTACTTCTAGGAAAGTGGAGCTTACTCCTAAAATTCTAGTGGTTCCCTGAGCTCACTCCTGATTGGTTATTTCTCTCCCTCCTGATCGTTCCATTTCTACAAAGCTTGTCCCTAATTAGTCAACTTTTGTTGTACCTTATTTGCATATGATGTTGCAAAGTGTAAACTGGCAGCCTACAAAAGCCTGTATAAACCTACAGATGGGGTCCAGAGCTTGGAGTGTTAACTCCTCTGGGCCCACTGGCATAATAAACCTGAGTTCCCCAACTCTCTGAGTGCTGCTTGGTTTCTCGCCCGGATCCAGGTTGCTGTTACAACTGAGCTGTAACACTGAGCTGTAACACATTTTTCTGTAACAATTACATTCCATTTTCAGTTATTACAAAATATGGGTTATATTCCCCATGTTGTGCAATATATCCTTGTAGCTTGTCTTACACCCAGTAGTTTGTACCTCCCACTCCTCCACCTCTATATTGCCCCTCCTTGCTACTGGTAACCACAGGTTTGTTCTCCATACCTGTGAGTCCGCTTCTTTTTTTGTTATATTCACTAGTGTGTTGTACTTTTTAGGTTCCACATAGTGATATCATACAGTATTTGTCGCTTTCTGTCTGACTTACTTCACTTAGCATAATGCCCTCCAAGTCCATCCATGTTGCTGCAAATGGAAAAATTTCGTTCTTTTTTATGGCTGAGTAGCATTCCATTTATATATCTACACCACATCTTCTTTATTCATTTATCTGTTGATGGGCACTTAGTTTGCCTCTGTATCTTGGCAATTGTAAATAATGCTGCTATTGTAACAGAAAAGAACAAATCTGACTCCATATTAGATCTGTTTCTTTGGCTTTAACCCTGTGCCCTGTTTGCTAGGCTTAGTTTTGCTAGCTCTGCACCTTTTGTAAAAGAATGTTGCCTTTAGCCTGAAATATCTCAAGGCTCTGACCTTTAAGGATATTAACATTTTTGCACTTATATAAAGATGACAAGTTGCATAATAGAACATAACATTTGTTTTGTTAGAGGCTTTACAGGGGCACCATGACCTGACCCACGTGACAGCTACAAGAACAAAGAATTCCTACAACAATAAGTTTGCAACAACCAAACACACCCCCTCCCCTTTTTAGTGTAAAAGGAGCCTGAATTCTGACTTGAATAAGACGGTTCTCCAAAACACTAATCTGCCATTTTCTCAGTCTGCTAGCTTTCCGTATAAAGTCGCTGTTCCTTGCCCAAGCACCTCGTCTCCTGATTTATTGGCCTGTCTTGCGGCGAGTGGAACGAGTTTGGACTCGGTAACACTATGAACATTGGGGTGTATGCATCTTTTTGAATTAGTGTTGTGTTGTTGTTTTTCCAGATGTATACCCAGGAGTGGACTTGTTGGGTCCTATGGTAGTTCTGTTTTCAGTTTTTTGAGAAACCTCCATACTGTTTTCCATAATGACTGCGCCAGTTTACATCTGAAGAGCTCCACATCCTCGCCAACATTTGTTATTTGTGTTCTTTTTGCTGATAACCATTCTGACAGGTGTGAGGTGATACTGAGATGATGGAATTGATCGTGAATGTCTCTTAGAAGAGGATGGACAATCAGCTAAGAATATGGTCCGGTGTTTAGCTGGGGCCACGGGGAAGCCGCTTGCTCCCTGGTTCATAGAGCCAGGATGAGAAGCAGGCAGGGGCTGTGATTAGGTGGCTCATGGCTTGTGGGCAGGACTTGGGGATGGCCTGTCTCTCCCTTAGGTGGAGGTGTTGGGGCACCTGCATCAGGATGACGACCGCATAGCAGCAGATTTTTCCCTCTGGTGGGAAGGGGCTGATTGACTCGAGTCTGGGGATTAAAGGTCTACGGGTCCCTCACAGCTGGAATGTGGCATGAAAGAGTTCAGAATGGAAGCAATGGTTTGCCCAAGGCCATGTCGTTAATAATGTCAGGCCTGGAGCTCACACTCAGGTTTTCTGAATAAGTTCATTTCACTTTCCACTACACTCCTCTGAGGGGCGGAGATGGCCCAAATGTGGGGAGGTAAAGTGGCTGAGAAGGACAGAGGCGCAGGCAGTCAGAACATTTGCCAGAAACCCCAGATGAGCTTCTGGGTCTCTCGTAGCAGAAATAGCTCTCTCAGGCAAAACAATGTGTCTCCTGGGACCACAGACCTTACAGAGGAGTGCAGCCTCATTACCGTACCTGGTAGTTGGTGGGAAAGAGCTGAGGGAAGTGTCTCGCTAGGTAAGAGTTCTCTGCAGCCTGTGAGTGGGGGTGAGGGGAGTAAGGGATTCACCAGTTCCCAGATGGCCCTTGCAAAGTATCACGGGTTGAATCGTGGTCCTCCAAAGATATGTCCAAGTCCAAACCCTGGCATTTGTGAACAGGACATTATTTGGAAATAGGGTCTTCGCAGGTATAATCAAGGTGAGGATCCAGACATCAGATCATAGTGGATGGAGGGTGGGCCCTATATCCAGTGATTGGGGTCCTTCCAGCAGAGAGGAGGGGGAGATGTGAGACGCAGGACAGGAAGAAGGCCATGGGGAGATGAGGCAGAGATGGGAGTGGCGCCAACAAGGGGGCCAGAGCTGCCGGAAGCCGGAAGAGGCAGGGAAGGGATCGTCCCTCTGAGCGGAGAGCTTTGTGGGGCGCGTAGTCCCGCTGACACCTTGACTTTGGACTGAAAGATTTGCTACGGCAGCCCTAGGAAACTAATACAGTGTGGGGGACGTGGAGCCTGAAACAAGCGCGGGACCTGCAGAGGCCGGGGTTCAGGACCAATTATCTGGAGACTTCTCAACGGGAGGCAAAGGGCCGTGACCCGACGTCAGGAGGTGGCGGCAGCTTAACGCCTCAAAGGACGGGAAGGGCCTCCCTGCGCCCGAGGGGACGTCCATGCTGCGCTCCCGGGTCCAGCGCAGCCCCGCTGCCTCCCCGGGAAGACCCGCCGTGCTCCCTCCCAGTCACCAGGAGATGAGAGCCCAGCTCCGCAGCGGGCAGGGGAGAAAACCTGGCGACAGGAGACGTCCCTCCCAGCGACTCGGCTTGGAAGACAGTGTTTTAAACTGGAAGAGACTGAGAAGCCTTCAGCTGGTGAGTTCTCGCTCCCCTGTGGCATGAAGTTTAGATCAGGTACAGAAAATAAAATGATGGCCATTTGAGGGGGCACGATTTAAATTCTATCTATATAATTTATATACATAGTGATAGGATAATGTGCATATATAGTGTGTGTATTTATCTGCATCCATATCAGTTTCTGTACGTCTCACAATCTCCACCCCCCTAACATGGTAATGAAAAGCGAAGGGAATTTTGTTTTGGAGCCACGTTTGCAGTCTCCCAGCATGTGAAGAAAGCAGCCTCAGTTGCCGAAAGGTTACGTGTGGGCTTAGTTGGGCTGTGGGATTACTTCTCCGGGCTTGCTAGGGAAAAGGAGGAAAGGGAAGAAGTGAGCTCGCAGAGGCATGTGGCGTTTCTGTGCTGGGACTTAGGCAAATTATTTAATTGTCCTTTGTATTCACGTCGGCTCCACTCCACCTGATATTTTGTTGGGGCAACAAGTGAGATCCCAGAATTCAGTTAGTCAGAGTGTGCGAAATGCTAATCGGCTCCTCAGCCAGCGGAGCGGTGGGGGCGTGGCTCTCTGCAGAAGCGAGGAGGGTGAGGAGCCCTGGGACTGGGAGCCAGGACGAGTCCCGCTGACTGCGCGAGCTGAGCCGGGTCACAAGCACCGCCCTCCTCACTCATTTCCACCGTGACCCCGTGACCCCGTCTCCTGCCCTCCTCACTCATTTCCACTCTGACCTCGTGACCTCAATGGGCAAGGAAAGGACTCTAAACAACTGTATTTTTTTTTTTTAATCAAGAAGATGATGTGCAAGAGGGTCATTAACAATGTGATGGAGGGTTTGGTGTGGGACATGCTGATTTTTGGGAAATGCTTTCATATCTCTACAAATGTGCCGTTTAGAGTTCCGAGTGAGATTTTGAGAGACCTTGGAGATCAGCTAGCCCCCTTCCCCTCCCCTACACAGTGGCTCTGGGGCTGGCACTTAGCAGGCACTCAGTAAATATTTGTTGAATTAGTGAGCGAATAAATAGAGTCCAAGTGCTTGGTTTATAGACGAAAGAATCAAGGCTCAGGGGAACCAAGAGATTGGTCAAGGTCATGACTCGATTGTGTGGGAGATTCAGGCCCCTGAGTTCCAGTACACTGATCACTCAGCAGGGAATTTTCTTTCTGTTTCATCTTGCTGCTAGGACAACTGTAGCCCCTCAAAGGATGCTGCAGTACTCTTGAAAGTTCAGCTGTGTGTTGCTATGATACAGACTTGCAAAGAGCTGATTGCTCAGTTGCAAGGGCAGGTGCTATTTATGCTGGGTGGGTTAGAAGAAAAGGCTGCTTTGCAGATACCATTTGTTAACTGCCTCTTTAATATTTGTGTGTGATGACACTGGTAAATTTTATCTTTTAGGGGCTGTAATATCCTATCGCTATTTGACTTAAAATTTTTCCTTTCCTTCACATTTACCTATATGTAGAAACAAAAAAACATAAAGAGGGTAGGAATATTTGTATGCAGGAGGTTTATTGGAGAATACACATTTTTCTAACACCTGTAAGAAAGTGAGAAGGCAGGGCTGGGCAGAGGGAAACGTTCAGCTTGGATGGGGTTGCAAAAGAGCCCTCAGTCAATCTGTAGGGAGCTCTGGAGCTGAGAAGGCTTTTCAGAGGCAAGCAGACTGGGCTTTGGACCCATGTGAGAACAGTCCTTGAATGTGGGCTGCCCCTTGGGCTAGGCAACTCCCTTAGGCTGAAGGCAAGTCCCAGAGAGGGATGTCATTAGCCATCAGCAGTCAACTCTCTGGAAGCTGGGGAGTGAGTACCTTGGTCCTGGAGAGGGTTTCTGAACACTGTACCCCAGGATCCACTGAAGTTCACCCTTTGCTCCTCTAAGACCCACTTGCTTCTTCTAAGTTCATAACAAGTGTGTCACTGGGAGTGATTGTAAATGGGGCTATTCTCACTTCCACCTTTGGTTCCTGAACCCATGTATTCTATCTACTGGGTACCGGGCACCATAAAGTGGTCATTGACTTAGGGTGTATGTCGTGTCCTGAGGGATAGCACTCCATTGTTGCAAGATATTGTTTCTGAAATCACACCTTCCTGTTGCTCTATGAGGCTGGCTCTTTCTGGATTGTGTGATATGAATTAGAACTGGTGGATCCAACAGCCACCTGCCCATTCCTGTACGTCTGTTGCTGGAAAGTCGAGTCCCTTGGACTGAAGTGATATACTGCAGGATCCATGTTGGTGACTCTAAGACTCTAAAAGCCCTTGGATGGTGGTCTTGGCCAGGATCCTGATAGCTATGCTGGCAAACCTGCACCTGCAACGTGTTGATTTCATTCAGTGTGAATCCCTCCCCCTTCCACGGTGGAAGGTCTGGTGCAATCTACGTGCCAACAAGTGTGGCTGGTTGGGAGCCTCAAGGGATAGTGTCGTACAGGGAGCGGAGCATTGGTATCTGCTGCTGGCAGGTCCCTTACTAGCCGTGGTTAGATCACCCTCAGTGAGTGGGAGCCCAGACTGCTGAGGCCATGCGCATTCCCCATCCCTGTCACCACGGCCACTCTGTTCACACCCCCATCCAGTTAGCACTGGGGTGGCTGATTGCAGAAGTCAGCTGCCCACATTATTCCGTCTACTTTGCTCTTTCATGCCTCGTTCATAGTGGATGCTCTCTAGTGGGCATTGACATGATATAAAGATATTTACAGTCCATGCCATTCCCATAGGTTTAGCCACATGCCTCTTCCCTGGCCTCCTTTCCCCTAAGCTTCCAATCTTTTTTCTTCCTAGGCCTCTGATCAATTAGGCAAGTCTTTTTGCCACTCCCCATATTATTGCTTGGGCTCTGTCTTTACCCACACAAGTAGATGACCACCACCTGAAGCTCTGACCACCAGGAGGACTTCCTTTCACCAGTGTCTTTCAGGGCCACATTTAAATGGGGTTTTAGTTCGGCTGGGGTCATTTTTGTCTTGGACGTACATCCTGGGCCAACCCATCTGAGACTAAGCTTGGACTTTTTCTACTCCAAGATTGATCATAAGGTAACTTCCCTCCTGTGGGGCTATGGGTTTTAGTCCTGATCATCCACCCTTGATTCCTTTTGATTGAAGAGATTAAGCAATACTCTTGATCCATGCTGTCTGACCTTGTCCTAGGAACACCATGATCTATTAATAAAGTCCACAGTACCTGGCTGACATTTCAACCTTTCCACTCACGATGATAATTGTGACCACTTTGTTTTCAATGCTTCAGTATTGCCACATGGCCTTTGTTTTTTCAAGACCCAATTGGCCCCTTTGCTATTATGGAGTCTGAAACAGCCTCGTCATGACCCGGACGGGACAGTCACTGCTGATCGTCCCAGAAGTGCTGGTGCCCTGCCCTATGGACATGCTTCTTTTCTATTTTTTTAAATTATTTTTAAATTTCAAAATTTATATTATTATTTACTTTTTCAGGTGTCCAGCAAAGTGATTCATATATATATATAATATCAGATCTATATTTATCTGTATATATTCAGATTATTTTCCACTATAGGTTATTACAAGATACTAAATATAGTTCCCTGTGCTCTGCAGTAAATCCTTGTTGCTTATTTATTTAATGCATAGTAGTTTGTGTCTGTCAATCCTGTACTCATAATTTATTCCTCCCCCCACCTCCCTTTCCCCTTTGGTAACCATAAGTTTGTTTTCCATGTCTGTGAGTCTGTTCCTGTTTTGTAAATACATTCATTTATATTATTTTTTAGATTCCACATGTAAGTGATATCAGGATATTGGTCTTTCTCTGACTTACTTCACTTAGTATGATAATCTCTAGGTCCATCCATGTTGCTGCAAATGGTAATATTTCATTCTTTTTATGGATGAGTATATATACACCACATCTTCTTTTTTCATTCATCTGTTGATGGACACTAGGTTGCTTCCATGTCTTGGCTATTGTAAATAGTGCTGCTATGAACATTGGGGTGCATGTAGCCTTTGAATTAGTCTTCATCTTTCCATGGCCGTATTTCTTTTTGCTTCAGTAAATGTGGTGTTCTCTGGGTCCTCCTGTGGGGCATCATTGGTTGGTGTTTTCCAGCCTGGGTAGGGCATTTGTTATCTATTACTTATAGCAATACCCCAAATGAGCAGCTTAAAACAACTTACATTTATTATCTCACAGCTTCTGTGGGTCAGGACTCTGGACACAGCTTAATTGGGTCCTTGTTCAGGGTCTCCCAGGGCTGCAGTCAAGGTGGTGACCAGGCTACATTCCTATCTGGGGCTCAGGATCCCCTTCTAAGCTCATGCAGTTGTTTGCAGAGTTTAGTTCTTTGCATTGTAGGATCGAGGTCCTAATTTTCTTGCTGGCAGTCAGCTGGGAGCTGCTCTCAGTTCCTGGAGGTGGCCTGTGGTTCCTTGGTGCCAGGGCCTCTTATAACATGGCAGCTCACTTCTTCAAGTCAGTGGGAGGATCTCTCATTCCAAGATGCTAAGACAGAGTATTATACAAGATAATAGAATCACGGGAGTGACTATCTCATCACCTTTGCCATCTGCTCTTGGCTAGAACCAAGTCACAGTTTCTGCCTGGCTCAAGGGGCAGAAATTACACAAGGGTGGATTCATCAGGGTCACCTTTGGGTGTGCTCACCCCAGGTAGGATAATCGCTCCATCATGCTTGCTTCTCTGAGCCTCTGGTCCCCACCTCCACTGTCTGCTGTGACAGCTCTGGCTTTTCTTCCGCAACGAGTGTGAGCCAAAACTTTCTCCAAGCTTCCAAGAGCCATCCAAGATATATCTGCTCACTATCTTCTATGGTTCTTGCCAGAGAGTTAAATCGTATTCCCAAATCACTGAACTCTTCCTTATTCAGCTTAATAGTCTATCCTCCTTGGACAAACTGTCCAGTATGCTAGTCCTATATGTACTTTCCTGGCTCCTGTTGGCGAGTTTTGGCAAGAGCCTGCCTCTCCTTTGGCACGTATGCGGGTCCAGCACTTCCCTGGGCTGATTACGTTGTGGCTTAACGCTGGTCATTGTTCTGATGGCCAAGAGAGGACGTGGCGTGAGATCTCTGGGGCAGGCACATGTTGTCTCGCAGGATGATGGCCTCTGCATTCACGCTGTCTTGGGTAAGAGCTGGGGGCGCTGAGCTGTAACAGGTAGGAAAGGGCTACTTCTTCAGGCCCAGAGGGCTCGGGAGGGTCTAGTGGCTCAGGGTTTCTCAGTGCACTGACCCAGCTGTCACTGCCCAGATGATAATCAGGGCCCCGTTCCTTCCTGATCAGAGCTCTGTGCTAGACACAGCAGCCTTGCCGCACTTGGGATTCCAGCCATCTCTGGGGCTTTGCTGCCGTATAATTAAGTCCTGGGCCCGATGCTCATATCCCCCCCCTGCCCTCTGGCTGCAGGAGATCAGAGTCTCTTTACTTGCTGTCAAGGAGGTCCTCTTACCTCTTACCGGTTAATGGTGATAAATCACCTCCGCCTTTCATTGTCTTTCTCTAGGGCATTTGTAGCTCGCAGCAGCAGCAGTAGTTGAGTCCATTGTCCTTATAATTACTACTTCTCTTGCCCCAGGCCTCTTAAATGCTTTGTCTATTCACCAGCCAGTGCATTTCCTTTTAGACGTGTCTCACCCACTTCAGAACAGGTGACAGTTTTAACAACTGCAGTTCCAACATGCTGGGGCTCTGATGCTCCACCTACCACCCATGATGGGGTACTTATCGCCAGCTCGTTAGCAGGGAATCCAGCTCCCAAAATTCCACTTATAATCAGCTCCCTGGGATACCTCCTCCTAAGTCTTAGTTCAAATAACCCAGAATCAGACTCTGAGATGGAGACTTGCATGCGGAAGTTTTGTTAAGGCACGCGCTTGGGAACGGCGCCTGCGAAGAAGTGAGGGAAGCAGAACTGGGCAGCAGGAGAAGGTGAACCATGACGTGGTTGCAGTAGAGGACTTACTGATCCTACAGCAAACTCTGGAGCTGGGATCCTCTTCTATGGTTGTCCTGCCTTGGGGAAAGTGAGTCAAGTCTTTCTGCCTCTGCATTGACTAGTCATTGGATGTGGGCCTCTGGGGAGGAAGCATAAGTTGGGGTGAGGCAGGTCTCTTTGACCAAGGGCAATTTCTAGAGGAGGGTACCTCTGTGAGCAATCGGCATCCAACATTCCCAGCTGGTGGGGTGATGAGTCCCAAAGGAGGGACCTGTCCCATATCACAGCAGCCACTCTACCAGTGGTTCTCAACTGAAGGGTGTGACTTTGTCTCCCAGGGGATGTTTGGCAGTTGTGTGGTGACATTTTTGGTTATTATAACTCGAGGCAGGGGGTTTGCTACTGGTATCTGTTGTTTGGAAGCTAGGGATGCTGCTAAACATTCTACGGTGCTCAAAACTGTCCCCACAACAAAGAATGATCTGGCCCCAAATGCCAATATTGCTGAAGTTGAGAAACCTACGCTATGCCATGCTTCCCTGGATCAGCTCCCACATGAAGTAGTTGCACCAAAACTCTTGTCTTAGGGTCTGTGTTTGAAGGATTCCAAACTAAGACATTAGGGAATATCAAAATTCAAAGAGACAAAGTAGTTTGCTTGGGGTTGGACAATTTGTGGATGGAGGGACAAGAATTGGAACCCCAGAATTTCTGTGTCCTGAGCCCACATTCCTCACTATGTACCATGCTGTGGGGCTGGTGGGTAACCCAGTCTCCAGATCTCACAGCATGTGTTGGATTTGGTGATGGGGAGTATTCAGCATTTTGACAAATTCTGGTTGGGAACTTCCCTTGACAAGTTTGTTGGCTGTTCAACCAACAAACCTTTCTTAACTGGACTACAGAACATAGACAGTGATTTAAGTGACTATTTTTCAATTCTTCTCAAGTTGGTAGATAACTAATGCCATTACAGATGAATAGAGATAAATTAATGTTACGTACAGTGGATGCCTCAGGGCACTAAGCCTTTATTCTCTTCCAGAAATCTGATTGAGAAATGCTATATGGGTAGATATATTCCTCTCAAGTTGTTAAGCTTCCATTTATTAAAGTATTTGTTCGTTCATTCTTTCTTTCCTTCACCTAGTCATGATCTCATTTAATAAGCAGTTATGATCAGTGGTAGACACTCCTGTATCATAGGCATAATATTTTAGACTAGAAAGAGACTTGAGCTATTTAATGTCAGATGATTCTACAAATGATGGAGATGAGAAACCCAGAGAGGATGAGTAATTTTCTCAAAGGTCTTGGAGCTAATTCAAGATAGAGTTGGGGTTCAGACAAGTTCCAGAGGGGGACAAGTGTGCTGAGGGAAGATGACAGATAGTGTTTTACTGCAAGGACAGGAATATGTGACTCAGTTTAACTTGTACTTTATCAATATGCACCTTATATTAATTCTCTCAGCCCACTGCCGAGACATACGAAGGTGTAGCTTTTCTCTCTGTCTGCTGTCCTCTAGAAACCTGTGTGCCACTGGGAGCTTTTGAACTATTAAGTCTCATAGGCTTTGATTTAATTTGGACTAAGGGAGTTGTTTAGATCCAAGAATTTCCTCTTCCAGCTGTAATTCAAAGTATAGGACTGCAAATGTTCCCAAATCTCTGGGAAATGAAAGCTCTAACTTGCCATTTAAGCAAATAATCTGTGAATCTACCTGATTTCCACAAACATTAAGCCAAGCCAACCTTAATTTTTGCCAACCTTAATTGTAAGCAGAGAAACCATTGTCAAGAGTCTGTAAATTGGGATTCTCCTCAGGCTTGGAGCCTTACTCAGAAATCATGTTACTTTCCCAATCCCTGTGCAAACTTAATTTTCTCATTCTTCTGGGATTGAGTTATGTACTTTTAGATGCCAATACAGGGCTGGGGAGAAACCTGATTTTGTTTTTCCTGCCACACAGACCGAGTTCACTCTGCTTAATTCAGATTTGAGTGTTGCCAATTCCCAATCTTGTAATCCCATTAGGAGTATTACACTATGGTTACCACTGAGGTAACCATTTTGGGGACAGGGAAAATCCTGACATTTGGCTGCTGGCCTCATGTGAGATTCACATGGGCTGCAAGGAAACGGTTCGCAGTGCCCCGTATAGGAAGTTAGAGGAGAGTTATTTCCATGGTAACTACACCTGTTGGGTCAATCACTGACTCCAAAATCACTACCAGTGGATTTAAGCCTAAACTATTTCTGCTATGAATTTCTATATTTAATTTTTTTCTTAAGTTCTTATACTTATATTAGATAAGAACTCATGGTTACTGGTGAACCCTACTAGCATTTGCTTATCATCAAGGGAATTTACTGGTTCAGGCGCCTGGGAGGGTCATGGATGAAACTTGTTTCATGATGATTAGAATGAGGGGCTGGAAAGTTCTCTGTATTTGTTGTGGTCAGTACATGTTTCTTAGGGGTAAAAGCTTCCCTAATCCTGGTGCATCCTTCCCCGTGGAGGTGGTACCACCAGGTGAATACTCTGGCCTTTTCCCGTCCCTTCCATTTGCAGAGGGGGGCAGCTGATCTCTGATCCTAAGCTGGGGGAGAACAGACTGGGTATTGTTCTCAGCTCAGATTATCCACTTAGAATCTCAGTGACGATGGCTTCTCTCTGTCCCTCCCACATTTTTGGGGACAGGCCTGTGGTTTTCTAATACAGCCCAAGACTGGGTGGAAAAAGTCTGCCTAACTCTGGGATTTCCTACGATTTGTTTCCTATTTCCTATACGTTCCCACAGTTAGAACCCATATTCTCCAGGAGCACCTGTTGTTAGTAATAAAGGTGATATGTTGGCTTCCCCATGCCTGACCTTGTCTCTCTCTCAAATGATTTTAAATCTGAGTGGGGAAAGAAGTGTTACTGACTGGGCCCTCTAATCCCATCATTAGCCATTTGTTTAGCAACGGCTTATTGTGTGATCATTATGTACCAGGTGCAGATCCTGTTAGAAGCAGAGGGAAAGAGATGGTTCCTGCCCTTGATGGGCTCATAGTCTAGTGACAGCTGCCCACTGATGCATCTCCAGGGCCCTGCATACTTGATAAATATTTGTAGAATGAAAGAAAGAATGAAGACGCTGCATGATAATGTGGTAAGTGTGCAGTAGATGCATGGTGTGTTATTGTGATCTCTCTCCAAGACCCAGACACTCGTTCGTCCTCCTGGGGGTGTTGGCTGCTGGTGGCTTTCAGCTGAGTGTCTCTCCAGGAACTGCCTTCTGTGGAAGAAAGCAGCCTCGCTCAAGGTCATGTTCCCTCCTCAAGGGCAGCCCCTGACCGGGCAGTGCAGGGTATAACGGCCCCGCCCCCATGTTTCACAGTGAGACAGCTCTGAGTGGCCAGTTCAGCTCCAGAGCCCCTGCGGGGTTGGATTGAAGGTTTATGTGACGATATCACAGTTCAGCTTCTTCCTCTGCTCAGTCCTCCTTCCTTCATTCCTTCAGGTGTTGATCCTGAGAGCATCCCACGTGTGATAAACTTCCTGCGTGTGAATTTCCATCCCAGAGTCTGTTTCCAGGAACCTGATCAAGACATAAGTGCAAACAATTGTGTGATTAAAGAAGCGGGATTACCAGGTGAACCTTGGGCATTTAGCGAAGCAGAGATAGTACTGCGAATAAAGGAGAAAGTTGGGCAAAGGATGGCAGGCTTTCCTAGAGAAAATAGGCAAGGATGTGCTTTGGGAGGAGAGGTGGCTGGAGTGCAGGTGGGAGCGTGGAGTTCCTGAGACAGAGCGAGCACATGCCCGTGCTGTGATGGGGCGCTTCCCCCTTGCTGTTGCTCTTGACTTGCACTGCCCTGTGCAAGGAAGCAGCCCGGCCAGGGAGATGGGGGTACAAATGTCTAGACCCTAGGTTGAAGAGGTGGTGGGTTTTACCCATAGCAACGAGGGAGGAGCACGTGTAGAGTCAGGGCTCTGAGGGCGCTGGGGAGGACGTCACGGCATGTGAGTGGGGATTCCTGGGCGGAGAAGACCGGAAGGCTCCAGGATGTTGTGACTGACCCTTTGGAGGGCTGGCTGTACCTGACTGACTTGGAAAAGGTTTGCTTTAGTTCCTGGGGTTCCTTGACGTAATGCTTGGGCATGCACAGTCTGCAGGGAGTGGAGGGGACCAGGATGCTTGCTGTGGCCAAATGGGGTTAGCCAAGAGGAGCATCTGCTCTTTCTCTGGCAGATGCCAGGGCAGAGGGATGAAGCTAGTGACGAGCAAGCTGCCCAGAGGGCAAGGGATACAGGAAGAGCAGGAGTTGAAGAGGTGGCCCAAGGAGAGGACCAGGCAGAAGCAGAAGCCTCTAACTTTATTTTCTCAGTTATCAGTCCCCCTCCCCCACCTCCAGAGCTGCCAAAATGAAAAGCAACTAGCGTTTGCTTTCTTGATGGCTAAAGGTTTTGATCATGCTCATTGCTTCTACCTAAATTTTGTGAAGTTAGAATCCAATCCAAATAACACTGCGTAACTACTATATGCCAGAAGCTGTGCTAAGCAGCCTGGCTTCATTTACTAGTAATTGTAATCAAAGAAGCAGTTCCTAAAATAATTAAATTTAATGAGAGAAGGATAAACAGAAATACCATTTGGTTTCCCTTCGGTTGATTGTTCTCACTTTGCTGTAGTTGTTAGCTAGGTTGGTTCTTTAGCAGTGAATATCTAATATTTCATAAATTTATCAAACAAAATGTTATTGAATGTCTTCATGGTGACAGACACTGTGTCAGGGGCTGGAAATAGACATGACCAGTTTAATGGAAGGCAAGAAGATGAGGCTTTAATACCTATGGGAAAAATAATTTGTTTTTGGATATAAATTCCTTTAGATTTGAATATCTTTAAATTTTAAACTTTAGAAGGATTTAATTTTTTTAATTGAAGTAAGTTGAGGCACCATATTTTGCTAGTTTCAGGTGTACAATGTAGTGATTCAATATTTAAACACATTATGAAATGATCATCGCAGTAAGCCTCATTGCCATCTGCTACCATGCAAAGTTATGACAATATTATTGACTATATTCCTTATGCTGTTTATTACAATCCTGTGACTTATCTATTTTATAACTGGAAATTCATACCTCTCAATCCCCTTCACCTATTTCACCCGACCCCGACCCCACTGCCCTCTGGCAACCACCAGTTAGTTCTGTGCATCTATGAATCTGTTTCTGTTTTCCTTTGTTTGTTCGCTTGTTTTGTTTTTCAGATTCCAATATGTAAGTGAAATTCTAAGGCATTTGTATTTCTCTGACTTATTTCATTTATCACATTACCCCTAGGTCCATCCATGTTACTGGAAATGGCAAGATTTCATTTTTTATGGCTGAATAATATTCCATTGTATGTATGTGTATGTGCGTGTGTGTGTCTATATATATAGACACACACACACACTACATCTTTATCCATTTATCTATTGATGGACACTTAGGTTGTTTCCATATCTTGGCTATTGGCAATAAAACTGCAATGAACATTGGGGTGCATATATCTTTCCCTATTAGTGTTTTTGTTTTCCTCAGGTAAATTCCCAGAATTGATATGGCTAGATTGCATGGTAGTTCTATTTTTAATTTTTGGGTAAATCCGTACTGTTTTCCATAGTGGCAATTTACATTCCCACCAACAGTGCACGGGGATTCCCTCTTCTCTACATCTTCACTAACACTTGTTATTTCTTGTCTTTTAGATGATAGACATTCTGACAAGTGTGATGTGATATCTCGTTGTGTTTTTGATTTGCATTTCCCTGATGATGTGTGATGTTGAGCATGTTTTCATATATCTGTTGGCCATCTGTATGTATTTTTTTGGAAAAATGTTTATTCAGGTCCTCTGTCCATTTTTTAATTGGATTGTTTGTTTTTTTGATACTGAGTTGAATGAGTTCGTTATATATCTTGGATATTAACCTCTTATTGGATATATCATTTGCAAATGTCTTCTCCCATTCAGTAAGTTGCCTTTTTGTTTTGTTGATGGTTTCCTTCACTGTACAAAAGCTTTCTAGTTTGATATCATCCCATTTGTTTACTTTTGTTTTTGTTGCCCTTGCCTGAGAAGACAGATCCAAAAATACATTACTAAGACTAATAACAGAGTTAACTGCCTATGTTTTCTTCTTTTTATGGTTTCAAGTATTACATTTAAGTCTTTAATCCATTTAGAGTTTATTTTTGTATTTGGTTTAGGGAGGGGTCCAGTTTCATTTTTTTGCATGTAGCTGTCCGGTTGTGCCAACACCATTCCTCGAAGAGGCTGTCTTTTCTGCAGTGTATATTCTTACCTCCTTTGTCATAGCTTAATCGAGCATGTAAATTTGGGTTTACTTCTGGGCTCTCTATTCTGTTCCCTTAATCTATGTGTCTGTTTTTGTGCCAATATCATACTGATTTGATTGATATTGCTTTGTAGTATAGTTTGAAGTCAGGGAACATGATACTTCCAGCTTTGTTCTTTCTCAAGATTGCTTTGGCTATTTGGAGTCTTTAGTGGTTCCATGCAAATTTTAGGATGACTTGTTCTGTGAAAAATACCATTGGTATTTTGATAGGGATAGCATTGAATCTGTAGATTGCTTTGAGTAGCATGGACATGGTAACAATATTAATTCTTCTAAATCATAAGCACAGAATGTATTTCCAATTATTTATGTTGTCTTCAATGCATTTCATCAGTATCTTGTAGTTTTCTGAGTATAAATCACTTCCTTGGTTAAATTTATTTCTAGATACTTTATTCCTTTTGACACAATTATAAGTAGGATTGTTTTCTCAGTTTCTCTTTCTGATAGATTTTTGCTAGTCTACAGAAGTGCAACAGATGTATGCATTTGCAGTTTGTGTCCTACAATTTCATTGAATTCATTTATTAATTCTGGTAGTTTTTTTTGGTAGAGTCTTAGCATCATGCCATCTGCCAACAGTGACAGTTTTACTTCTTCCTTTTCAATTCAGATGCCTTTTATTTATTTTCCTTATCTAGGAGGATTTAATTTTTGAATGTATATTTTATTCTAAGGATTTGATAATGGGAAATCTCTAGGTTGTAATCACTCTATTATGTGATTCTTTACATAGTTCATTATTGGAGCATTAAAATGTTGTCATTTAATCTCGTTGTTGAATCTTGGATACACTATGTTGGACAGTGTGACTGCACATATTATGATTTGGGAAGTGGAACAGGGAGTGAAGTTTCAGCCTTGGGTCTGGAGTCATCCTGGCATTGATAGAATTTTGGTTCTGTTCTGATGCATTTTAGAGCCTCTGAAAGCAATGTCTAAACCACTCATTTATTACTGGTTCCATGAGTGGCCTTTGGTACTGGAGGTTCAGCCTCATATTCTGGTGATCTCCTCTGGTGAGGGCCATGACCGCTCTGTGGTCGACCATGGACTTAACAATGACGCTTATCGAGTTGAGGGCAAGAATCTAGGGAATGGTAGTGAAGAAGATTTCTTCCTCACTTCTGTGTTAAAGAAAGTCAGCTTGGTTTCTACTCCAGGGGAGGTAGAGTAGCTTGTCTGACTGGGAGCTGTGGGAGGGACCAGCTGGGCCTGTGTGGGTCTGATCTGTCTTTCTTCCTCTTGGGAATGAGCTGCTCTCAGGAAACAAGTGTTCCTCTTGGTTCTTCTAGGGGAAGCCTTGCTCCATTCAGCCCAGCTGCCTGTGTCAGAGGGGGTAGGTCCACTTAGTCCGCCTCTGTTTTGGTCTAACCCATTTCAGAGACAGCTGGAGGCAAAATCTAAACTTCCCATTAGTGTTCTCAGGAGATCCCAGGGGAGCAGGGTGTGATCAGCAGGTCCATCTGGGCCTTAGAAAAACCCTCATCCTCCTATCTTTTTAGTAATAGAGGGAGTATTTTGAAGTCCCAACTGGAACTCCTATTTTCCAATTTGAATTCAATTGTGGAAAAAATAGAGCTATTTATTGCTCTCTCAAAACCCCAACAATGGGATCTTGAAAGTAAAAAAAATTGTGGGCATATGGAACAAAATATGTCAGGCTTTAAATACATGTATGCTAATTTTGAGTGCAGAGTGCTATTAGGAAAGTGGAGACAAATGAAGTCAACTGTACACCCTTCATGGTGCAGCCTAGTCTCATGCCCTAGTATCCCCTGCAGCCCCCTTCCCTGGATTCTGTTTGAGGTTCTCCTCTGTGCCCTACATCACTCTGTGCCTGCCTGTCTCACACGATCCCCACCACCACAGATTGAAATTCTACACGTATGTGATTACTTCTGTGTCCATTAGGTCCTCCAAGAAGCAGACACCAAGATGGAGTTAGATGCGTAAGAGATTTATTGGAGGAATACCTGTGAAGGATAAGGGGAAGGGAGCAGGAGAAGGAGAAACACCAGACCTTAATGTTGGTCTGACATCTATGAAAGGAGAAATGGAAGCAAGGATTGGGTAGAAAAAGCCCTGAACCATAGCATGGTTCTGAGAGAATTTTAGCCAGGCCAGTGAAGAGTTCTGAGACAGAGTTGCCCATTGGAAGGATCCCACATTGGATAGGAATGGGCCAGCTCTAGTACCGTAGGCTGCAGAGTTCTGGTGTAGTAGGAAATGGGCCATGCTCAGTCATCGTCTGCAGGCCCCTTTGGGTTTCATGGCATTCGTGGAAGTGGCAGCCCCCAGCTGTCCCCAGGAGTAGGTCTTCTCAATGGAAGTCTGAGAGGCGTGTTTCCATGGATACCACAGGCTCTTTCAGGGTAGGGACGGGACTTATTCTATATCGTCAGGGCTTGGACAGTGGGTGGGTCTGGAACACAAGGCACTTGATAAACACGTTGAAACATTGTCAGTAATATATTGTGGAAGTTTTTGAGGTTGGATGATTAACTTGAATTAATTTGATATGAAATTTAAAATTATTAAAAGGTTTAGACCAGAAGGTCAAAGCTCCACTTAGAGAAGAATTTAGAGTAGATTAAGGGGTGACTCTTTTCCTTGTGTAATAGTACAGGACTGTGACCAGTGGTAGGCATAGGGAGGAAGACACTGACTGCAAAGATTTTGGAAGTGATGTTTTTAAGACTTGGAAACTTATTAGAATTTGGGGTCAGGTAAGCAAGAAATTGAAGATAAGAATAAGGTTTCCAACCTCAGAGACTGGATGCAGGGGAACAGAGGATGAAGAAGAGCTAGCATTTCAGGGGAAAATGCTGAGTTCGGTGTTAGGTTAGCTGAACTCGAGATGCTTAGCTAATATCCAGGTGGAAGTGTCAAATGGGGAGTGAGAATTGCTTGCCAGACACTTGCCAGAAAGGTCCAGGTTAGAGATACATATTGAGGAAAAGGAGCAATGAGATCTAGGTGAAAACTGAGAATCGAGTTCAAGGAGTAATTGAAATGGACTTGCTGCACATTTTGCAGACAGCTGCATTTTGCATTCTTTTGCAGGTTTGAATAAAACAGCCAGAATGATATTATTGATTTTTATTCCTTTGATTCTTTGGTGAGAGAGAGGGAATCCCCTTGCCTGACTGTTTTTACTCCAAGACTGCGAGCTTCCCAAGACTATCTTTTCACCTTTTCTCCCTCTGAATTGTTGCATTATAACGTGACCTCCTGTGCAGTGGGACAGTTACTAGCTGTCAGCTGCAGTGTTTGCTGATTATTGCATGTTGATTAGCCTTGTTCCACAGCACCCCTACTCCATGAACCCCTTGAGAAAGAGATGACACCTGATTCCTGCTGCACTTTCCCCACCCTCCATTGCTGGGTAAACAGTAGGTGCAAATTCCATGTTGATTGGTTGCTTGGTTGCGAAGGTGGACTCATACCCCAGGCAGCGGGTGGAAAAGGCAGCCCTGTGTTTCTGGCAGTTGGGATTAACTTCCCTGGGCAGTTCCATCTCCCCACGGCAGTTCCATCTCCCCACGTCTTCTTCAGGAGCCAGTGTGCATTCTCCGCTCCGCTAGGGGGACCCATATGCAAAGGAAAAACCTCTCCTGCCCTCCAAGTAATTGGAATCCCGCCTGCCTACAGCCCTCAGGAGGGGTGGGCGCTGGCTCAGCCAAGCTCAGAGCTCCAGCATGTGCCTCTGCACAGCTCTGGTTCTGCTTTCTCCTTGCCTGACGGCAGCTTTTACAATCAGGGCTTTTGAGGCAAATTCTACCCTTGTGGGGACTGCTCAGTTCTTGGGACCTCTGCTGCTTCTGTTGGTGCCGATGTATGGATTTGTCTCAGAAACAGAGAAGATGGATTTTGAAGGGCTGCCAGCCTGGTGATGAGGCTGATTTGGCTTCACATGGGAAGCCTTGAAATCCAGATCTAGTCAATCAAGGATGCTTCATCTTCTCCAGTTTGCTTCTCTTTCTCTCTAAAATCAGAGGTGGGGTTGGAGCTTAACCGCTTTGATATTTCAATGCAAAGTCATTCAGAGTTTAACACTTCCCTTTCTACAGCAACAAGAACTGGAGATGCGATTCTCACGAGGGCAAGCTGATTTGCTGGGACAGATAGAATGATCTGTTTTGACAACTAATCTTCCAGGGATGGACGTATTTGTGAAGCGTTGAGCAGTTTTGTTTTATTAATATTTTTTTTTTACCACTATACTGTGGAGCACTTTTTCTCTTTTTGAACAGCTTGCAAGCATTATGCAAGCATTTGGGGAAAATTCTCAGTTATATGTCTTCTGTAATAAAATCTGATACAAAATTTTTTCTTTTCTATGATCTCTAATTAAATTGTTGGATTTAATTTTTGTTGTAGAGGTGTTCTCTCTTTTAAGATCTGATCTTTTCCTTGGGGAAGAATGATACAGATGGTCTCAATGAAACAGATCTAGTATTTGGAGGTTTAAAGAACTTGTAGAAACACTGGCATGGAGATACAGGTACACATACGAGAAGTTCTTGATCTCTTTATGATGATCAAGACTAATGGGTGTTAAAGTCAAGTGGGGCCAAATCATTTCATAGACTTTCAACTCTAGAGGAGTCCTCAGAGGTTTTCGCATTTAAAATTCACGTTTGACAGATGAGAAAACCATGGTCCCAGGGGGCAAATGACTTGGCTTATCACACAACTGGTTAGCTCTGTAAGCCTGTGGTCATTATTCTTTTCATTATCCCACAGATTTTTGGAGGGTGAAAGTATTTTTTAAAATTTTTATTTTTACATGAGTCTGCCAAGGAAGTGTCTAGAATAAAGGAAGTATAGCAGAGAGAGAAAAGAGAAAGAGGGTTTCAACCACTATGTGATAAAGATGTTCTGGTGACTCAGTGCCCCGTGACCTACAAGATGACGTGAAGGGGAAATGGTGAGTAACTCTGTCCAGGAGAACACGAAAGGCCACAGGAACCTCTGGAAGGTCATGTCCAGGAACACTCAACAATCTGGTTCAAGCACCATTTCATGAAAACATTGGGTAGTTTACACTGTGGAATGTTCTAGAAGATGCCACCTGGTATTGTATACATCATTGACATTCTCCAGGCACTTTTTCACACATCATCTCCTCACTTGACACTTCCTGTTTCAGCCTGTTCATTCCTGCTGACTCTGGCTCACCTGGACATGGTGAGGACTATTTCGGAAAAAAGCAGGTGCGACAATGATAGGTCCTGGGGCTGCTCTGGCGACTGGGGAGCAGAAATGAAAAGGCAGTTTCTTCAGGGCTCTGCCTTTGCCCTGCCTTGTCTCTGAGCATTTTCAATTTGTGTCTCTCTGCTCAGGATACCATTCCAGGGTGAGGGTGTCTGACTAACCCCTCCTGGAGCATGTGGGCACTCCTTGACGAGGGAAATATTGAGGCATCTTGATGTGCAGGTCCTTCAAGGCTGTATCCAAAGCAAAATCTGAATGCTCTTGACAGAAGTAAGAGGAGTAACCAACAAATGCCCCCAGTAGATCCCGTGAGGATGCTAGGTGAAGGGATGCCCTCCATGGTATAAGTGGAGACTCAGGGAGGTGAAGTAACTTGCCCGAGGTCACACAGCTATTCACAGCAGGGCAAAGTAATAGCTCCAGAGCCTGTTCTTTCCACAAAAGAAGTAGGTGAAGTTTGTATTTAATGCAATCCCTTCTCCTTTCTTCCTGCTTGCATCACTCTGCTTTCCACCTCTCCTCCACGGGAGCCTCCTCACCCCATCGCCTGCTGTCTGTTGCTTGACTCCACTCCTAGATTCCCACATTTCCAGGTACCAGGGTAATAAGCTGAGGAATATTTCACACTGTGTGCGAATGGAAAGACTCACTCCCAGACTGGCCTTCTGGACACTATGAAAGTCCTCTCTCGCTTCTTATTCCACTGATTAACTTACTGTTGGGGAAGTGGACCTTGTAGGAAGGAGGGTCAGGGAACCTAAAAAGTCACCTACACATGTGTTTCTTTGAAGTGAGTTCTGCCTACAAGTGCCTCGGGTCCATAGCCCCATTACAGTATCATTATTTAGAAGTGAACGAGCATTAAGGGACAATGGTTGAAAAATATATGGATCGCATGTTGTCTGTAGGGAAAAAAGCCCATATTCCCCTGGTTGGCTCTGTGATGTATCACTTCTGATGTCTGGGGTGCTGGTTCCGGGAGGATTCTGAGTCTCTGGGGACAGTGGGAAAGAATTACATGTTCGACTAGTGATGTCTGCTGCGGGCGTAGAACAGACAGGGGTGAGTTTGATGTTCACGATGGAAGCTCTCTGTGCTCTTCTCCTAACCTACCGTTCTTCCTGCATCTGCCCTTCCTCCTCTACACTTTCTCTACCCTTTGGTGCCATGGTTTGAAAAACTGAAACTGTTCCTTGAAATGAAATTGCCTTTAGAAGCCCAATATAGAAAATAAATAAAAACTGAATTACTCTAGAGAAGTGGAGGGGCTTCAGAGTCTCCTGTGGCCCCGAGGGTCTGCCTTCGGATCCCCTGGAACACTCTCTAGCCACTCCTTTTTGGATGTATTCCACCCTTTCCCCCCTCTTTGCTTCTCCTCTCTCCATTCCCTTAATCTGGAGTGATGTCTTGCTAATCTCTCAAGTTCTCAGAGGTCACCTCTTCCCTGAAACCTTCCCTCATACCCTCAAGCTGAACACATTCTCTCTGAAAACCAGAGCATTTTTCTTGAACTCTCCTAAGGCCTTTATAGTTACGCATTTGAGTCAGTTTGCCCTGACATGCTATAGACATCTCTGAGAAGGTCCCTGTGTGATGAGTAATCTGGGGTCTGGACAGTCAATTCTGGTAAAAAAAGCTAGTATTTTTATGTACGAATATTGTTTATTTTGTTTTAGAGCCTTTGCAAACTCTTTGTAGTTTTTTTTTTTTTCACCTCTTATATCCATCTACATTTAACCTTTCTGGACATCTTTTTGTTTTTGTGAAATTAGGGTAGTGGTATTATTGGCTCTGAAGAGTTTCTGAGATGAGTTAATTTATTTGATGCAAAGTGCTTACAATAGCACCTGGCACAGAGTGTGTGCTCACAGTAAGTGCTATTACTATTACTGCAATTATTATGACCTCAACATCATTAGGATAACAACCCTTCTCCACCTTGACTTCAATCCCAGGCTCCTGCCCAAGGGGAAGCCTGCGTTTGCTTTTCCCTGGGATGCAGGAAGATGTGAACCTTTTGACTCTTGGCTTGGATTCTGGGTGTACAAAGTGAGAATTAGTCACGGCCTCATTCACAATCTGAGAACATTCACACTGTCACACCTATTGGGGGAAGCTTGGATTCAACTTTCGCATTTCCCAACCCCAGCCTGTGCTCTGGGGAAAAGCTTGACTTTAAAAGTCTTGCAAAGGCCCCCTGGCCATGGCTCAGTGACTTCATTTGGGAACTGGCCCACTAGGGAGCGAGTGGGAGAAGGTCTGTGAGCAGCAGGGCAGAGCTGTGTCAGGTGCTGTCGTGTTTTGTCAGGCAGTGTTCTCCCAGGGCGCCATCTTCGCCTGTTTCCAGCGCGTGCATTTCAACCCAAGCAGTAAGAGTGTCCTTTTGCTAAAGGGACTGAGACTCAGGAAAACTGCTCCCGGAGGGAACATGTGGGGATGCCAGATCCTTCGCTGGAGTCATTCAGGGAATTTAGATCCTCACTGGCTGCAACGGAAGCCTGCATCCCGGCAGGAAAGGCTTTGGCTGGGTCCTTGACGCTCATTTTGGGGGGGATTCTTTGTTTCTCCTTTGTTCTACCTGTTCGCCTTCACAATTGCTGGACAGCTTGCACTTACCATGTTCTTTCTCACCCTCTCTCCTTCTCCCGTCCATCTTTAGTCTTCAGATTTACACTCTTCTTCTGGAAGCCTCTCTTGAGCCCAAAGACGTTTGGACATTTTTCCTTCAGCACCATGTACCTGCCTCCCCGATAATCTACAGACTCTGGGCATCACAGCCTGTTTCCTTGTCCATCTCTTCCACTGGAAGGTGACCTGCCTCCCCCCAGGGACTGTGTGGTTTGCTCATGGTTGTAACTCTGGGGCCTGGCCAGGGACCTGCTCAAAAAAAGTGCAAATGAAGGAATGAAGAAAATGAATAAATAATTGAATGAATAAAAGAATCAAGAACAATCAAGGTTATTTCTGTTTATCTCACTTCCAATGAACTGACCCAAATAGCAGAAGGTGAGGAGATTCATGGAAGAACAGATTTTCAAATATCCTTCCATGGTAGTGTCCTTTCAATAATGATATTTTGTGCGGCATCTCAGTTTCTGGAACAGATAAAAGCGGGACCTTTTTGGCTACAAGAGGAGTTAACTCCTATGGTTTCACTTTCCCTTCCTTTTTGAGGGGTACCTAGGTCCCTTGGGCAGAGTTTGAAAGCCACTGCCCCTGAAAGGATAGTACTGTTTTGAAGAGAACTGGGCAGAGGGACCACAGACCAGCTGGGGTCCTGATTTCCTTATTAACCGTGGCTAATAGCACATTTTATGCGTGTTGGTTGGGCCAGTTGCTCCGCTAAGTGCTTTGTTCATAGCAATTTTTTATCCTCACAACAGTCTTATGTGAGTGTTTGCTTATTTCTCGTTTGGAAAAGAGGAAACTGATGAGATTTCTGGAACGTGGTTAAGTAACACGCCTGGGGTCCCGTGACCATGGATGGTGTAGCTGAGTTGGGAGTCAAACCCCGATTATCCGCCTCGGGGGGCTCAGTCCTGAGCACGCGGACATCCCTGGCAGAGCAGCAGAAGGGCCTGTAAGAGCACCTGCCATCTGCTGAGCGCGGCTGTGGCCGGGCACTGTGCGGAGCCCTTCCCAAATGTTAGCTTATTCAACCCTCACTCGAGCCCTCGGAAGTAGAGACTTCAATGCTCTTATCACACTGGCACCAGATCGGTTATCAAGTCCGCCTCTTGCCAATAAGGGGGTCATGTGAAAAAAAAAACCCAATTTGTCCAGTATCTGTACACCTTTTTTTTAACAAGCTGACTTTTTTCTTTTTCTTTTTAAAGAGAAGCACAGATTCCTTGAGACCAAGGAATCTATTAATTAGGTCTGGCTCCCTCAGCAGGAGAAAAGCAATTGACCAGGCTACTTTTTTGGAAACAGAAGGTGGGAAAGAGGCTACTTCTGAGCTGACTGTGCACCAAGAAATAGATCCTTGTTTCATATAAATTGTCTGTGAAAATTCCTCTAGACCAATAACACAGGAGGGAAACCTGGCCCAAGTCCAGGATAAAGATGTTTGAAAATCTCTAAAGAAATCGTCACTTAGAGGCCTTTTCCATCTGCCCCATTTCTGTCTGTGTCTTTCAAGAAATAGGACCCTCTGGCTCATAGAATTCATGATGCACTGGAAGACTCCAGAATGCTAAGCAGAGTAGGAAGTATTGCTGCTTCTCACGGTGGACAGTTCAAAACCTCTTGCACCCTTTTCTGATCAGATTTTCAGGCCTGAGAGCCCTGTGGTAAGAGGTGTGATGAGAGGTGCTTATGTTAATGGTGTCCCTGTCCTGTCTTCCTCCGAGGGCATCAGTGTGTACCAGGAAAGCGGGATGCCTCATCCAGCACCATCAGGAAGGAAAGGATGAAGGGCAATGAAATTCTTTTAAAAATCAGGAGAATGTGAGCTTTTGAGGCTATGGGATTCATTAAGGCTAGTCATAAATATTTTGGCTCTGCTCTGGGCCATGGTAGGATTGCAATTCCCTGACCCCATGAATAGTAAGCCTGGCCTCATGACTTGCGATGAGCACTGAAACGTGAGAGAAAGTGATATGTATCCATTCTGGGAGAAAATGTTAAAAGTCAGTGTGACTCATCACATTTTCTTTCCCCCTGCTACAGTGACCAGTGACAACCAAGATGGTTGACATGGTGACTGATTCTTTAGCCTGGGAGTTATGATTAATTTTATGTGTCAGCTTGGCTGGGCTATGGGTCCAGTTGTTTGAGAAAATAGTCTAGATGTTGTTGAAGAGGCATTTTTGAGATGTAATTAGCAATTTAAATCAGCAGATGTTGAATAAAGCAGATTCTCCTCAATGTGGGTGGGCCTCATCCAATCAGTTGAAGGCCCTGAGAGCAGACTTAGGTTTCCCAACGAGGAAGGAATTCTTCTCCAGATCGCAACGTAGAGACCTAGCCTGAGTTCCTAGCCTGCTGCCCTGTGGAATTCAGACCCAAGACTGGAGCAGCAACACTTATCTTAATTTCCAACCTACTAGCCTGCCCTAAAGATTTTAAATTTGTAGCCCCACTATCATGTGAGCCAATTCCTTAAAATAAATCTTTTTCTCTATGTATATATTCTGCTGGTTCTGTTTCTTTGCTTCTCTCTGACTAATAGATTGGGTAGGTGTAGACTGGAACAGAAACTCTAGCCAACTCATAACGGAAATGTAGAGTGAACAGGAAATAAAACTTTGCTGTTAAATGCCACCGAGACTTTGGGGTTGTTTGTTACTGCAGCATAACCTAGACTATCCTTACTGATAGGGAATTTACACATAATCTGTTCCATTTACCTATTTCCTTTCCTTATACTCTTTCAGGAGCCCAACTGAATCTCAGTTGGACTTCAAGATCCACCTTGGCTTAAACAAAGTTAAAGTCATTTTAATGATTGCCCCCTCTCTAGATATTGATGTGAAATTTCAAGACCAAATCTACAGAATATTAGCTGAAAGAAAGAAATATTGGAGAGAAACTAACATTAGCTGATGGCTTACTTCTGAACTAGTTTCTGAGCCAGGGGCTCGGCATACATTATCTCATTTATTTCTACAACTAATTTATAAGATATGCATTGTATGATTTTTATAGGTGAGAAAACTGAAGCCCAAAACACAGAATAACTGAATGCCAGATATGGAATTTAGAGTGAGAATTATGTGCTCTAAAGTCCATGGTAATTCTATCAATTAGGACTTTTTTTTTTTTAGCAGCAGAAAAGGAATTTATTGCAATGGCATCAAGTAGCTCACAGAATTGATGGGAAGGACTGGAGAACAGGTTCATGGAAGGACAGGTATGATAAGGGCACCAGGGGTTTAGATGGCAAGAAGGCTTCAGCAGTTTCACTGGGAGATGCTGCTGGAATGAATGGAGTCTCTGGTGATTTATGTTTTTGTGCCATTTCTGGTCAAGTTCAAAGTCCTGATTCAGCTGGCCTAGCTTGCATGGTGAGCTCACCCCCTGGCAGCTGCATTGACAGTGCCAGTAAGACTACCTACCATTGGAGGATAGGTGATTCCTCAGAAGGACATTTTTATTGTCACAAAAATCTGTGTGTGTGTGTGTGTAGGAGATGGAAGGGGGTTAATTTTAGGCAGCCAAAAGGAAGAACAACACTATGACTTGGTTTGGCTAGAAAAGTCCCAGTTTTCTGTCTGTTGTCCTTATGTAATATTAATAGAAGTCACTTTCATTCTTTAAAATGTCCTAGTTTGGAGGATAAATTATGGGGTCACCAAGTAGCAGATATTACACAGCACCGTTACTCACCTGAAGCCCTGAGTAGCTGAAACTGGGCATTTCATTGGGCATGGAAAGATACTATGGAGTTGTTTTTCTTTGGGTTTGTTTTGGTTCAGATCTCAGCAGTATATTTCTAAACTCCTGAATCATTTTTATCTGATTGGTTATTATCAAGTTCTACCAGCTAGAAATTAATGTGTACCCTTTGCTGATGAAGAGGTACGAGTTTCTATGTGACACTCTGTCTCCTTTCTGATGGGAAGGGCTGGTGGTGATGGGTACTAGAACAATTTCCAAGCTTCGTGCAGCATTTTGATTGTTCAAGAGGCTGTACCAAGGGCACGTGTCAAGCTGGATACAACTGTGAGCAGGTCCTATAGATCCCACTTCCTAGATATCTTTCAAATCCATCCATTCTACCTTCATGACTTGATTCAGGCTATCATGGTCTGTCACTAGGATTACGACCTCCCAGTTGGCATCTGGCCTTCAATGCTGCCTCTGGTCAATCTGTCACTACATGGCAGGTGGAATAGCCCTTCCAAGGTGACATCCTGTTTACACTGGCTGCCTTGCTCTGATGGCTCCCTGTTGCTCTTGGTTAAAGACCAAAAGCCTTCATCTGGCCTCTAAGACCTGCCTGTTCTGGTCCAGCTTACCTCTTCAGTCTCCTCTCTCAGCAGCCTCCACCTGGTGCCCTTTCCTTCTGATGCTCTAGGGGCTCAGCCCTTTGAAGATGTTTTTCCTTCCGTCCGGATATCTGTTTCCCCTTTCCCCACCAACTCCCACTTAATAAGAATGCTTAGCTTATGCTAATAATAACCATCTTATTAATAGCTCATCTATACAGAGCACTTATTTGTATGCCAGATGCCATGCTACATGCTTCACAGGGAGTATTTCCTTTTATCCTTTAAATAATCCTTGCAAGTAGATGCTATGATTATCATTAACATTTTACAGATTTTACAGATCAGGAAGTTGGGGTTTGGGGAAAATAGCTGGATATAGAACCAGTAGGAGGTGGAGCCAGGATTTGAACCTGGGGAAGCAGAAACAGAGCCTGTGCCCTTAACTCTGTGCTGCGTGGCTCTGGTGAGCACTTCCTCCAGGCAGCCTTTGCCTGCCCTGACCCTCTAAGTCTGCCCAGGTGCCTCTTCTTGGTGCTTGCACAGCACAGAACTTTCTCTAGCATAGTCCTCAAAACCCTGTACTGAAATGGTTTTCTTTCCTCCTGGAGGGTAAGACCCATGAGTTTAGTGTCTATTTCATTCTTTCGTTTTAGTCAAGTAGGCATAGTTCTTGTCACATGGCAGGTGCTCAATAAAATGTTGGTTGAGTGGATGATTAAAAAGAAGATGTTGGTATTTAGGTCTTGATAAATTGTTAAATGCCTCTCCCACCCTGCCTTTCTGCCTTGTTCCTCAGATTACTCTCCACTACCATTTGTCTAGGAACTATTTCACCTAACATGTAACCATTTTGTATGTTGTTTGCTCTTTAAAATTTTCTTGACCTTCATTTGTTCATTTAGACCTGACTTCATACGTGTGTGTGTGTGTGTGTGTGTGTTTGTGTAAGTTTGTGAGTGTTTGGAGGGTGTAGGGAGAGGGGAGAGGAGAGAGGAAAGGGAGTGAGCATTCTGAGGTTAAAATCTAGTTGGCCCTGGTCCAGACCCTCCCTGGTGATAGTCCTGAGTTGGTCACTCTTCTTCAGCTGTCTCTGCATTAATTAGAAACCATTCCATCCTTACGACTCTGGCTGGTCAAGTCTGCATGCTACCAGTACTCACTCCTCCCCAGTCTAGGTTATCAGGGTCCCGGTGGCAGACATTGATGATCCATCTCTGCCCTCTTTTCCTTGGAACTGGAGAGTGTCTCACAAGTTGGTTTCAATACAGTCTTCCCTTCAACCTTTACTGGTGAATTAAAGTTGGCTCGGTCTGCACTGATTGGCTCTGGTCTCCCCTGGTAGAGTGTTTCCCCCTTAGGGCCAGACACTTGTGCCTTGTGTCGTGCTGGGGAGCCAGCGTGCACCCAGGAAATATGGTGGCCACTGAAGATGCAAGAGGATCCCACAGATGCACTTCAATGACGTTCGTCATCTGTACCAGCTCCTGTGTGCTTTGTAACTCTGTCCTTTTGGGATGTTCTTTCCAGAATCAAACAAAAGAAGTCAGGGAATTGGAGTTGGATGAATTAGTCTGAAAGTCATGTGAGCAAGAGTGATTTGAAAAATGTAACATACTAGTGGTAAAAGGAGCGCAGGAGCCAGAGATGATTTGGGTCCAAAGTCCAGATTATGCCATTTCCCTTGGGCAAATGCATGGAGCTATCTATTTTTCTAATTTTCCTGAATCATAAAAATGGGGATGAGAACAATGATTAGCTTCCAGACCATTAATGTGTGAACTCATGGTTGGAGGAACATGGCATTATAACTGGATTTATTTGGGTTTAAGCACTGCTTTCCTCTTCTACATGAACAAATCCCAGAAAAATGATCTTTCTCTCTGAATTCTCCTTTCTTGTCTATTAATTTGTACTAATAACAACTTCCACTTCAGAGCAGGCTATGAGTATTAAATGAGGAAACTTAGATAAATGTGCTATGATGATTACGCATTTATTATTATCACTAAGAATGGCGGTAATGACTTTCTTCAAAGTCCCACCTGGAAACTGTTCATACCTCTTTCCAGTTTAGGGTGTGTGTGTGACATGAATCAGCTTTTCTAATCATTTGTGATAGTTTCCTGGGTTTTTTGGATGCGGTATTATTAGCAGTAAAGGAATCGCAGTCTCAGGGAGATGACACCTTGCCCCATGGGCCAGTGGGCTCAATAACATTGCTAGCTCCACTCTGACTTACACTTGCTAAGCTTTGAGTGTAGGGGTAGTTACACAGCAGAGACCATGCTTAGAGACGTGATAGACTATGATGTGCTTGGTGTCCCCTGGAATGGTGCCGCACACACTTGCACAACTGGATGTGGTGGCTCTGGTACCTACCTGTCCATCTATAGACCTCTAGATTTTCTCCCACTGGAGTAGGAAGTAAACAAGAGATCCAGCTCTTCTGTTGGGGTTTTTGTACTGCTAGAAGCTATATTGGAGTGCTTTCTTCATCTGAGTCATCAGGAGACCCCCAAACCAAGGGAGCATGCAGAGGAAAGAGCCATACAAGAGGCTGAAATTTAGAAGCCAGCAGGTGAAACCAAGTATTTTCCTAAATGCAGGGGCCTGAAGCAGCCATCAAAGTTGAAAGGGGAAATAGGAAGTCCCAGAACAAGGAAAAGAACAAGTTCAAGTTAATAGAGTGCATAAAGAGGATTGAGCCAGTGCTCCTGAGTAGGCAATGTTGATCTCAGATTTGCTTTAATGTATAGGCTGAGGTATAACAGACCATGAACCTGCCAAGTTCAAGGGCCAGGGATTTGGTTTGGCTCTTTATAACAGAAACCATCAAGCAACAATTTATTTTAAAGATTTTATCTTCTCATATAAAAGAAGACCAAAGTAGGCATGATAAGGCTGGTATGGTGCCTTTATAGAATCACCTGAGAGCCAGCCTTCTTCTGTCTTTCTGCTCCAAGACTTCTATCTCACCTCATGGCCCAAGATGGCTGCTGGAGCACCGGCTATTACTAAGAGAGAGGATGGGAGGAAGGGCAAAAGAGACAACCTTCCTTGCTGAGTCAGCTCCTTTTTAGGCAAACTTCCTGGAAGTTTTGTTTAAAAAGCCCCCTGCACTTCTTCTAACTACCTTGGGCCAAAGTTAATCTTATGGCTACATCTAGCTGGAAAGGATGTCAGGAAATCTGGAATTTCAGCTGGGTACATTTTTTTGCCCAAAGTTGGGGTGTTGTTTCTAATGAGGAAGGGAAAATGGTTAAAGACAAATGACAGCCTCTGCCACAGGGCCCTTTTGCATATCTCTTCATGTGACTGTTTTTGTTGGAATTACCCTTCTTAAAAAGCAACAAGCAGGTGCATGTGATTGTATTATACATATAGTTACTGCTCAGTAAATGCCAACTGGGTTATTGAATTAGAAAGCTTGTTAAGCCATTACACTGATTGAAGGGCAGGGGAAAATATGAACTCCTCTTTTTGAAAACTTGGTGGCCACGGCCAGAACAAACATTCCCTGTAATGTCGACCTGGCTTGCAGAAAGCGCAAGTGTTCCAAAAACTCAGCGTGGGTCAGAACTTGATCTTTCCTTTGTTGCTGTTTCAAATGACAGTTCTTCATTAGTACATTGTGTAAAGTGGCTACTGGTGCCATAAGAAAGAGGTTTGTGACTCATGAAATTTACTTCTTAGCCAGAAACATATTAAGCTAAAGTAATGAGGCAATGACCTTTTTTTTTTCACCTATATTCCAAGGCATTACTCAAGGAAATTTGGCCTTGACATAGCAGACCAGCGTATATTGAATACTGCAAACATTTTAGGGTCACCCGACTAATGGAAAAGCCAGACCATCTGTGTTAGATCATTAGAAGTTCAGCTTTGTTGAGTTACGCTTTGAAGTGTCAATCATTACAGTAAAAAATTATTGAGCATACACTGTGCTATAATTTTGGGGAGAGGCAGCTACAAAGAGAAATGATCCTTGTTTCTTTTGTTGTTTTGCTTTCAGAGACCTTACCATTTAGTGTAGGAGATGAGATGTGGACGCGGAGGTAACAAGGTAGAATGTGAGGAGGGCTCTGATAGAGAAGCAGAGGGGCTCAGGTTGGGACGGGGCAGTGGCGGGAGGAGGGCGCTCCAGGGAAGGAGGAGGAGAGCTGCATCTCGAAGGATGAGGGTTTTGGACACATGGAGAGGATGGGTTAGACAATGGCAGAGCGACGGCTGTGAAGGGAACAGCGGAATAAAGTCAGGGAAAGAAGACAGCCCGGGGCATCTTCAGAGGCTGCAGAGGGATGACGCTCAGCAGATGTAAATGCATATGCTGGGAAAAGGGTCTCCTTGCACAGAAGCCTAGGGAAATGCTGGAGATTTTAATTCACTGTTAGCATATTGAAGGCTCTGTAGAGGCCCTTTCTTTAAAGGCAAATGTTCATATTTAACTTTGTTAAACAAGTAAACAAATTTACCCAAGTAGAAAGAACCTTTTTTACCCAGATGCAGTGTTGGAACTGTGGTTTAGCAGTGTTTCCAGGAAGAAGTGGGTTTGCTGGGTATCTAGCCAGTCTCTGCTTATACACATAGTGCTCAGACTGACATACTACTGGCCCAAGAGCAGGACGAGATTCTGAGATTCTGAGGTTCTGAGGCCAGAGTTCTCTCTTCTTCACCACTCTTCCACTGCTCATCTAAGAAGAAAGTAAAAAGTAATGGTCCTAAAAGTTTTTTTTTTTTGGCTCCTTTTTGCCCTAAAAGTATTTTGAATTATGTCCTCTCTTACATATTTCTCAAGTTATAAGTTTTTTAACTCAAATTTAAATAATTGCAAAGGATAAAATTTCTGTAATATTATAAATATTGAAAATTTTAATATCAAACAATATGTTACTCTTAAATTAATTCAAGGCATATAGATTCCATAATCATTTGATACCCGCTATTTTCTGATTAAAAAAACCACATGAATGGGCTTTTCCTTAAGAGCATGCATGAATTTCTATATATTACATCTTTTCACCTTAAGAAGCACATTTCCATTCTTCTTCCATCTCAGAATTTTCTCTTATTGTAACATAGTGTCATATTTGGAAGCCTTTTACTGATCAATCTATAAAACTTTTCTGCAACAAAAATATGTTTAAACATTTTAACAAAAAAATTATTTCCTCTGACTCTAAGACTCCAAGTTTCAAAACAAATTTCTTTTGGACTGAGTTATCATTCTAATTATTTTTAGTTCATAACTGATCAAAATAACATATGTGTGCATACTGTACATTTTAATAACTACTAGTCTTCAGAGTAAAATATTATTGGAGATGCTTCTCTTACTGATAAATATGGGGAGGTAACTATATTTCCCTTTTCATGGAGGCTCTGCAGACATCAGAATTTTCAGTTAGTCCTTTGTTGGGCACCTTCGGTTTGTTGCATCCTTTGTATGGCTGAAAAGTGAGTGTTTTTTATTTTGTTTGTTTTTCGGAATAGAAAGGAGGCTGGGAAAAGAGAACTGGCTTGCTGCTTCAGGATGCTTTCAACATGGATCAATTTTATAAAAAAAAATACACATTTGAAAATTGTGAATCTGGAAATTGTTTACCCTAAAACGATTTTATCTGTGCCCATGTAGGCCTTGGGAGGTCTTCATTCAAATATAGCCCAGTTTGAATGTATATATGCATGACTGGGATGTTGTGCTTGTACACCAGAAATTGACACATTGTAACTGATGGTACTTCAATTAAAAAAAAAAGCCCAGTTTGAAGACCACTGGTGTATGGGTAAGGAAAATGACCCCAATATCAGCATCCCTCATTTTGCTTCGAACTGGCTATATTCCCCTGAAGAAGTTAGCTATCCTCGAGAGACTCAGTTTCTCCTTGTTTCAAGGAACTCCGAGGCCCTTCCAGCACCCATATTCTGATTCCCAGGCGTTCTTCTGGGGGCGGACGTGATTGAATAACCGAGTATTCAATAAATATATCCATCATTGATTATATCCATCAGATCGTCTTTTCCAAGCAATTCGATTCTGTAGCAATCTCATCTAGACATATCAAATAGATTTATGAAATTAATCTCTGATCTTTGCAATGACCAGAAAGGAGCACAGAAGAAGGGAATAGAGCTTTTGGGCATTTCTTTTCTTTTCTGTTTTTGACTTGATTAGATATTTGGTTTCCACGGCTTGCATGACTAATTCCGTGCTTCAATGACTCCCTTATAACCTTAGCATGTAAAGATGGAAAAATTCCCCTGACATTTTCAGGAAACATTTATTACAGACTATTTTATATGTCTGGTCAGCACGGGCTAACTGATTTTTCACAAGAGCAGAATTTGGCAGAAAGCCTGGCCTCCTTTAGTCCCACTCTTGCCAAAAATCACTCTGGAGTCAGCCCTTCGGCCTTGTGATGTCCCATATAAGGTCAGATTGAGAAATGGCTTGGGTGGGAGTAATCCTTCACCTACAATGAGAAACACGATCCATGGAGAGATAGCGGACCTCTCCCCACCTGTGTTTCTGGGGATTGCAGGGTAAAGCCCGGGGGCTTTATCTTCCTGGAAAGGGAATGATGACAACTCACATATGGAAGATTAGGAAAAGCACAGAGAAGCCAGGCCACGGTCCATCCTATTAACTAGGAGGAAGGGCGATGTAGGAAGATGGTTACCCATTCTTCTCCTTCAAATCTCCCCAGATTCCATGGTTTACCTGGCCCAGTGGGGTACCTATCCCCTGCATTACCTCTGTCCCCCTCCAGTATGGTCATTTGATCTCCATCCTACTCAGCCCTATTCTGGCTCCCAGGGCAAATCCTGACAAGAGGCAGGATGTCCTTAAGTCACAGGAGGGGTTCAAACAGGGTGTGTCAGGATCAGATTTCAGTTTCAGATTTACTGCTCTGGCTGCAGCTGCGCGGAGGACGGTCAGCTTACGCTGTGGTGATAAAATTGTCATCCTGCTGGAGAAACCCGATGAGTTTTACATGTGTGTTGTCTGTTTCATGCAGTGAGCGGTGACAGCACCTCTGGCTGTTTGCAGAAGACTGTTGTCGTCATCTTTACTGGAGATGAGCAAACCAGTCCGAGTTCCCGAAAATGGATATTTTTAAGAGGGTCTCTTCTGAGTCGGCTTGGTGGGCCTTGAGCTGTGAACTCAGGGAGTCCAGGGTCTGATTGCTCACACCTCTGCTTGCTGTGTGACCTTGGGCAAGTTACTAAACTTCTCTTCGCTTAGTCCTTATCTGTAAAGTGGAGAGGATAATTGTGTCTACTACAGAGGACTCTCATGATGATTATGTTCCTGGCCCGTATAAATATTATGCTATCTCTTTTCTTTCCTGAACGAGTGCTGAGGAAAGGCAGCGAAAACTGTGGTTAGAAGGAGAGAAATTTGGCAAGTTCACATCTTGAAGCCCCAAACTCCAGTATCTCAGGGTATGCCTGTATTTGAAAATAGGGCTTCAGAGATGTGATTAAATTAAAAGGAGGCCAGGAGAGTGAGCTCTAATCCAATATGACTGGTGTCCTCATAAGAGAAAAAGTTTCAACACACAGAGAAACACCAAGGATGTACGCGCACAGAGAAAGGCCAGGTGAGGACACAGAGAGAAGGTGGCTGTCTGCAAGCCAAGGAGAGAGGTGCCAGAAACCAGTCTGCTGGCACCTTCATCTTGGATTTCCAGCTTCCAGAACTATGAGAAAAGGCATTTCTGTTGTTTAAACCCCTCTTCTGTGGTATTTTGTTGTGGCAGCCCAAGCAGACGGATCCACCTCTGGGGTTTGGTTTTCTCATCCGTTGAATAAAGAGCTGTTGTGGGTCTTTAAGAATCTTTCCAGTTCTAAGAGCCTTTGAGTCTAAGAAAGACACAGACTCCTTCTGAGAGCTGCCTGCACTCGGTAGCCTTCCTTTAGTTCCTTAGTCAGAGGATGACAGATCAGTCCTGGGGAAGAGCGGAGCCCTGGGGAGGGATTTGGAATCAGACGTAGGCATCCCATCAATGTTAAAGAATTGCCTTCTCTCACACGAAGGGGACTTGAAACTCCAGATGGAGCCCCGCGGGATCACAGTGGCATGCTTGTCTCCCTCGAGGACTGGCGGAATTCTGGGCCAGGATGTCCAGAAGGGAGATGGAACGTCAAGAATTTTCCCCTTGAAAAGAGTTCACTTGAGACTGGGGCTCCATCGAGGACGTTCAGCTCCCTCGGTGCTGGCCGCAGGCACCCTTCCAGGCGTGGCAGGATCACTGCCTTCTGTGTGACAGAGCTTCTTTAGCTGTTCTTGTTCTTGGCTTTTCTCTGGTCTCTGAGGGGAAGGTTGGAGGATGTGACTGGCTGCAGGACGCAGGACCAAGGTGGTTGAAGCTTCTGCAAAATTCACGGGTGCCCTGCTTGCCAGAAGAATCTGACCTAGCAGGCAGCTTCGCTGTCCTCTAAACAGGAGCCCTTGAAGGATGATGGTTACTATTTGAGCAGTTACTTTTGTTTCTCACTTCTTCCTTACAAATTGAGATCCATCAGAACATATTGAAGGGGCAAACTGTGCCTTGCTGGCCAGCCTTTCATAGTTAACCATCTGCCCAAATACTATGAATTCAACAAATATTTCCTAAGCAATTCACATTGCTTACAATTTGGGGGGGGGTGGAATATGAGGATGGGAATAAGACACAGACATTAATCCAACATTTGACTTGTGTGTGTGTGTGTGTGTGTGAGCACACGCACAGGTGTGTATGTGTGAAGTGTTTGAATAAAGTGGTTGTAAGGAATAGTTTCTCATTAATTGGGTGGTAATTGAATAGATGAATGAATGATGAGAGAGAAAACAATGAATGAATTGGACCTTTTATCCTTTAAGTTCCATTTCTGTCTCTGCATCTCTTTACTGGTGTATAGTCTTACTAGAACGTAACTCCCTCTGCCCATCCCTGCCATGTCAGTTTTCTGACAGCAGGTATTTTTGTTTGTATTAATCATGGGGCATCCCCAACCCCCAGAACCATACCTAGCGCACAGTAGGCACCCAACTAATATATATATGGAATGAACAGATGCACAACCTTAAGAGAATACATGGAGACCTCTGAGTCTCCTACATTTCTTCGGCACACATGTACTTGGTCTGTGTTGGGTTCTGAGGGTGCAGAGAGGATCAGGTTCAAGTCCCTGCCCCCCAGGAGCAGTTGACTGAGGGAGACACAAACAAGCATTCGATTCAATACGTTTTGATGACTTCTTTGATGGAGGAGAGCGAAGCGGGTACTGGAGCACAGAGAAGCCAGGACTGTAGCTTACCCAGAAGTGAGCTGAGCAGGAAGTAGCATGAGAGAAGACACCAAGCACAGAGATGTGAGAAGCCTGGGCTGCAGTGCGTTGGGCAAGGCTGGATGATGGGCTCTTTTATGGAGGGAGTGACAGGAGACGGGGCTGAAGCGGTAAATAGGAACAAGATCATGAAAGGTGGTCAGTGCCATGCTCAGAGGTGTGGACTGTAACTTGAGCGTAGCGAGGAGCCATGTAGGTGGGGAAGTGTCAAGGTGAGACATATTTTAGAAAGACCCTCTGTTGTCAGAGTGTGGAACGGCTTGCAGGGGGGTTGAAACAAGCAAGGAGACCACTGAGGGTGTTACTCCAGTAATCTAGGTGACAGATGGTCATCTCGGGCAAGCAGAGATATTCAAGAGGCAAAAAGACAGCCCATGGTAACTGATCAGTGAGGGAGGTTAAGAAAAGAAAGTCTAGCGGGGGAATCTCTGAGGATCTGCATCTGGGCGACTGGGATGCCAATAACGCAGACAGGGCAGAGGTGGGGAAGAGCACTGGCCAGTTGCAAACTGACATCCAGCTCAAGAGGGAAATCAGTATGACTGATGTGGGTTTGAAATTGTTAACATGAGGTGCTGGTTGAAACCTGAGGAAGACGAGCAGAGCCCTGAAGATACAACGTTGGGGGAAATTACACCATCTCACTGGGGAGGAACACTGGACACTGAGGGTGATCAGAGGGATGCGAGGAAAACGAGGAGAAAATGAGACCTCCTAAAATCAGACAGTGTCACCTCGTTACTCTGTAGCCAGCCTGGCCCTGCAGGATAAAACCGCGCCATTAGCATACCTGCAGCATGTTGGAAGCTTCCAGCTGAGAATTCATCTGTTTGTATTTCTTCCTTCCTAACAGAATCCTGATTTGCTTAGTGATCTACCGTCTTCTCATGGACTCAAGGGAGCTGCCCTGATTCTAGCTCCAGGGATGGATCCAAACTAGTGTTGCCTATCTGGCACATGACAGTCCCTGGTGACGGTCACTGATCCAGGGACCTATCATGCCCACTTGAAATGGTGGTTTCAGGCCCCAGACAAGAACCCCTATTCCATACTAAAGGGGAATAAGGAAGAATGTTATAATTCTATTAGCAGCCTCGGGATAAAGCTGACACTGTGGATGGCCGGGCAGCGAGGCAGAGGGAATTGAGATTTTTGATGATGCTGATAGATTGTACTATTATTATTATCGGCCCTATTTCCATTTAATAGTTTTTCATTGCCACCCTACCCAAGCCATACTGACCCACACTGCTAACTTTGGCGTTCGCCTGGTGACATGCTTGCACCAATGGCTGTGAGCGGATATGCCATTTGCCCTTGAAGTGTGACTGTGTAGGGTGGCTGGAGCTCTCTGGCCTCTACTCTCCAGCATGAATGAGAGAGGTGTGGTCCAGACAGTGGCAACTCCTACGGCCTGGGCTCCAGAATCAGACATGAAGTCTGAAGGGAGCTGGGAGTAACCGACCTGGGTCAAGCCCAGTTGACCATATTGTGGGAGTGAAATGAACATGTAAGTCACTGAAATTCTAAAGTTGCTTTATTGTACAGCAAATCCTAGTGAGAGCTTGTGGAAACAAGAGGCTGCTACGTGGCTGAATTCATCAACTCAGGGAGCATGTAATTCCAGAAAACTGGGTAAGGCTTCCTTATCATTGAAACCATTGTGACGCAGAATTTTCTGTTACTTGCAGCCAAAATCATCTGCCCCACATATTGAGCTATTCATGACTAACTTTCCCCAGTCCTCTCTCCCTAAGCATTTTAGGCTTTTGTTAGCATCATTTCCTCTCCCTGCAGACCATCTGCTTTACCTGACAAGCTTCTAGTCATTCTTTACAGTTTACATCAGTGCTGTCTCCCGTGTGAAATCTTCTTTAACGCTACTGGGAAAGGTTAGTTATTCCCGGAGCACTTCAGTCTTTCTTACTGTGACCTTCATCACATCACATTGTACCTGTTTACAAGTCTCTCCCCCACTAGACCATAAGCATAGCCTGTGGGTCTTATGCATTTCTGCATCTGTTGTGTCTAGCACAAGCCTGGCATGTAGTGCATGCTCAGGAAAACCGTGCTGAATAGGTGAGTAGTATTTCGAATGCATTCCTGTAAAGCATTAGTGGGAGGAGATCAAGTATTTGTCTTCTGTGTTTCCCTTGAGATGCAGGTCACTAATAGAGTTAGACCACACTGAGCAGTGTGATACAGAAGCATCAGTCCTCTAGATTTGAATGGAAAAGGGTAGAAATACTGAGAATCCAACACTATCTATTAATCTGACCAAGGCATTCCAGCAAGTCAACAGGCTCTGGGATATGGCAGCAATGTTATCTATTCAGTGACTCAAAGAATTTACCAATCCTCTGAGAGTGATTTTTGCAAAGACTATGAGACTTCTGGTTCATCTTGTCGGATACATTTGGCCACAAATGGCCTGAAAAATCCTGCATTAATATGTGCCATGTAAGTCTGATTTTTGTCATCTAGCCGCACAGTATAAACTCATATTTTTTGGCCCCTATATGTCCAGATGATGTGCTGGACATTTCAAATAAGAATCTCTCATAACACCAGATACCCATTTTACAGATAAGAAAACCAAGGCTAAGAAAGGGCAGATAACAAGCTTAAGGTCATACAACTTGTATGACACATTTGAGATTTGACCTGAGATTCTCTGACTCCAAGTCCCACTTTTTGCTTGTTTTCTGGCCTGTAAAATAGAGCTAATGCATCTGCCTTGATCACCTTCCAGGGTTGTGGTAAGGATTATATGAGATTGCATAAGTGAAAGTTCTTATTTAGATAGTATTAAAATCAGTGATACTTAGCTGGAGTTTGTTTTTAATGCCTTCACCTGAAGTATGGAGAAACAAGGACCTGTCTGGCATCCTAGGATGCTGGTGGGGAAATATATTTGGTGGGGAATGTAGGGCTGCCCACCCCCCTCTCACAGTCACAGTGAGGAAGGTGTTTAACCCGCCAAGGTCCATGCACTACCAGTGTCTTCACTGCTACGAATCTGCTGGAAATAATGGCTACAATTTAGTAAATGCCTGTGGGCCTGCTGCTTTTCCCACGTTATTTTTAATCCTGCAGTAAGATAGGTTTTGTCATTTTCTTTTAACAAGAAAAGACAGTGAAGTTCAGAGAGGTTAAGTAATTTTCCCAAGGTTACACAGGTGATGAGAGACAGAGTCAGCTCTGAAACACAGGTGTGTTGATTTTAAAGAACAAGTTCACCCTTCCTGGTCATTGTTCTTTATTCTGATAGTTCATGGATGTGGTTCTGGGTAATTCTTTTCCTCTGACATATTATTATGACTTAGCATCTTTAAAAAAAAAATCAGTGTCCTTCCTTAGGCGAAAATTCTGTGGTTTGCCAATCATTTTATAGACATTTAAAAACACAGTTTCAGCTGGTATGGATCAGAAGCTGAATTTAATTCTATGTGTGTCGGCTCTTTGTACTTATAGTCTGAGCACAGGTTGAACAAAAGCATTTAACGATTTGGAAATTAAATTGATGATAAGTCATTGCATCTTATTCTCCTCTGCCTCCATCCAATAAGGCTCAGTAATCAGAGATGTCACGGTGAAAAAGGCAGATGGACCTCGGGAGAGTGGCTAAGGAGGAGTCGGTTTACTATGGCCTTTGTATGGCCCACAAGAGCTAAAATGGTTTTTATATTTTCAAATGGTTGGGAAAAAATTCTGGAAACGTATTTTCCTCTTGTTATGTGCATACCCCTATAATATCTTGATTTTGCTTATGGGCCCATAAAACCTAAAATGTTCACCTTCTGTCCGCCTGCAGTAAAAGTTTGCTGACTCTTGACATAGCCCTTCTCCCCTCTGGGGTGAGGAAGGCCGGGCGAGCATCTCCTTAATTTCTGGAGTTTCTCTGTTCTTTTTCTTTCAGTTCATTGTCGCGGACCTTCCTGAGGGGGCTTTGTGCAGACACTGGGCGCTGGGGAGGTGGAAGTGAGTAAGGCCAGGCTCTTGCGGGCCCTGGGACCCTGTGCCTTTGCCTCTTTCTAGAGGAAGAGGGTTTTGTTCTGGAAGGAAAAGAGAATGTTTCGGGCGAACCATTCTGCAGTGATCAGAGTGGACCATTTGTGAGGACCTGGCTTCTAATTACAGGCCCATCGTGAGCCGTGTCTGAGCAGGGCTCCACGGTCGCACAAACTGAAGAAAGTTTCGTTTTTGTTGGGAAAAGAAAGCTTCCTCTTTTTTCCGGGGCAGAGAAATTACTGGGGGAAAGTCTGAGAGAAGCTCTTCTTTCTACATCAAGAATAAAAGGGAGTTTTTGTTTGAACAGGCTTCAAGCGGGACTCAGCGCTAACTCGGCACTTGGCTGGACAGCTGGGCTTCGTGGCTTCTGGCTCTGTTAAAACTTTCCCAGCGAACTCCTCCTGGCAGTCTGTCTTCTTCTCAAGGCCCAGACGTTTGACACTGGACAGAGGATGAGAGCTCAAAGGGAACATGCCCAGAGCATGCACTCCTCAGATCTGTGCTTCCGGCCGGAGTCAGACACCTCATTACCATCCAGCTGCGCGGTGCCCGCTTCCTTTAGCAGGTGGGTGGGCGGACCCCCTGCGCTCTGTGGCGCTGGTATCCACGACCCCCATAGGCTATCTGCTCCCTTGTCATTATTAGAGCTGCAAGGTCAAACTTCTTCACAGTAGTTTTGGAAAACCAAGTGCAGCCAGGCTGTTGCCTTTCACGTCTTACCTGGTGAAAAGGTTCCAAGTTCCCTTCCCGTGGGACCCCATTCCTGCGCCAGGGTTTCCTCCCTGGTCCTGCTGTGTCTTTGTGCCCTGGTGGTCCTCTGTGTGACTTCCTCTGCCGCTGCGATGAGCCCTGGGCACTTGGTCCCACCCGCTAAAGATTCCAGGCAATGTTGGGGAGGTTGTGGGGCGGGTTCTTTTGTTTCTCTTTACTTCCCAGGTTTGGAATTTCACAGGACAACAAATTTGCTCCCGGCAATGCACTTTTAACACATCTAAGAGTAAAGAACTGTCAACTGGGTGTCCCTGGCTTCTCTGAACTGAGGGTACAGAAACCAAGTCACTGTAACAGCAGGGACAGTATCATTTTCTGCTCTGACTCCCTTGGCCAGGAGGAGCCTCCAGGTCCCTGGAGAATTGACTCAGCTCTCTAGGAAGCTGGTGGTGGCTCCTGTGTGGTTAGAAGTTCAGGACTTCTGCCACGATGGCCATGCCACCGGCCCTCTTCCTGGTCTCCTGCTCTGGTCTGGGCCCTGGAGTCCTGCCGTGATGTCCCTAGCCTAGGTCTCAGAAGCTGAGTCCCTTCACCCCTGAGGCCACTGCTGGCTGGCCCTCAGCCCCTCAGCCTGCCGAGCCTCTAGGGCTAAAGCCGGGGTGCAGAAGCCTTGCCGTGGTCCCAGTGGTGTGGGGAGACTTCCTCTTCTCCACCCTTGGGTTGCTCCCCCTCACTTCTGTGTCAATGGAGAGCAGCCTTGTGTTGTGACTCAGTGAGATTAATAGTGGAAATGGCCATGTATGTCTCATGGCCCGGCTCCCTAAAGTCAGGGTCAAGTTCCTGGGGGTCTAGGTGGGAGCCCAACGCAGAGAAGGCTCCCGAGAAGCCTCAGAATCTCCTCCGGTGCTGGGGGGGCACTGATGTTGGACCAAGTTGCATGCCTGGCTCTCTTGCTGTAGATGGTGGGTCTCTTTTCAGGTTTCTCTGTCCCTCATGAAATAGACTCATGGCTGTCCTGTCCCCCACCCTCCCATCCACCATCCTGCAGGCATATCCAGACCTATGAGACAAGATCTTAGGCTCAACCTCGGGCCCTTGCCTCACACACAGCTCTGCCTTTTTACTTCCTATGGCAAACGACTGCCAGACCCCCTCTGCCGGTTCCTGGAGTGATGATGGTCCCATAACCAGGAAGCTAAGTTCATTCTGCTGAATGAGGCCACATGACGCACTTTTCAGTGATTACCAGTGTGTCTCCAAGACCAGTGTATTAATCAGATGAGGAGATGGAGGCCTAGAGAAATTAGATAGGTTCCCTTGTATTATATAGCTAATGCGTAGCAGAGCCAGGACTGGAATGCTTCTTTTTTTAATTTGAAGGCCCAAGCCCTCGGGTCACACATACAGTTCATGAGTCAGTAAAAGCACACACAATTTAGGATTTGATACAGCTCATTAAGTCACACTGTCGAGATACACCAAATTGTAATTTTCCTTGTATCTGTCTCTTATTCTCTAGGTTATCAGCAAGGACTGGGTCTTACTAATTTTTAAATCCTCAGAGGGAGGCAGTACAGAGGAGTTTGCTCAGAAAACTGTTGTTGAATGAGTGTTACCAAGGGTCCTTTGTGAGCCAGATGCATTCTGAATCTAATTAGGAGAAAGTGGGAAACCAGCTCCAGGAGGGAGGTTTGGGGGTCCAGGTGGAAGCTGTCAGACTCAAGGCAGCGCAGAGGATGAGGTGAGGAGCAGGCTGGAGGACTGGGGCTGCCCCGTGGTGAGCTTTGATATTCAATAATCCCGGCTTTGATTTCCATGTGTGAGGTTCAATTGCTGCCTTTGTGTACAGATTCGCCAGAAGGAGGGGAAGTTTTTTCCAGTGGGTTTTCTAGTGAAATCTGCACGGTGGGGACAGAAGTTAAGCCTACGGTTCCGGCTCCCTTTCCTGGACAAATTTCAGAGGAGATGTGTGCAGGAGTCAGGCGTTGCCGAAGCGGAAACGGGCCCGTGATTACTAGTGCCGGTCTGGGAGCAGGGAGGATTTGTGCTGGCAAGTACCAGGGGTCTGGGGCGGGGAGGGCTCGTTCCTTTGATTTCTTTCCAGATCTTGCAAGGTAGTCCGTGGACGTGAGCCCAGTGACAGCAGGTGGGGTGGGGAGGAAAATACACTCACTTTCCTGCTAGAAAGGCACCTGTGACTCGGTAATGCGGCAGAGCTGTCAAAAGGAAATTGGGAAATTAAGCCATTGCTTCTACTGTTCGGTGACAACATGAAGTTGTAAATTGTCTTCAACGCAGAAATGAAAAGAAAGACAAATTATGAGCACCACAGTACGGAGACAGATGCCACGTATCCAAGAAACCAGGGTTGCCTGTCCCTTACCCCTCTCCCCTGCGCCCGCCCGAGTCATCTTAGCAGTAATTGCAAGGATTTAGAGGGAGGTTGTTGCCTTGATATTTACTGAAGAAGTTTGCCTTCTGTTCATGTATGTCTTCTGTGCATTTATTATGTGGATCCACAGAATTGAGGATCATCAGATCCTTAGCCCTGCATATTTGGCTACTATGAGGTTAATTTATCATTGCACGTAACCGAGGCAGATCTCTTTGGGAGCTTAATTTATTCAGTGTCGCTTACCACGCTGATCAACTGCAGAGAACACTGGCAGGAACACTTGAAGGAGATTTAAGTCATACATGTGTTATTAATTAGCTGTGTGACTTTGAATACTTATCTCTCTATATCAAAAATGAGAGTCTTGGGGAAGTGCATGGAGGGGAAAGGTGAAAGGGTGATGAACATCTGACTTTTTTCTAAATTATGCTCATCTCCTGAATCTTAGTTACATCCAGAAACTGAGACTATAACCCTATTCCTAAAGTGGCTCCGTTAAAGATGGTGATCATCCAAAGAGGTGTTTGTTGTCTCAGAAAATGAACGTGAGAAGTCTCAGTTCTGAAGATTTTAAGTTATGGCCAGATCACTTCACAAAGCGAGTGTCTGAGGAACGTGTCTGCCTTGTAGATTGGATGCACAGTCATCCATGAGGCTGAGACAGGCGCATGTACAGCTGGAGGTCATTCCAAGGTTGAGGCCGGACGTCATCAGAGGAGAGTGCATGCAAATTGGCATCCTCGTGCATTCCCAGGGTGGGTGGAACTTGGTAAGATCCTGGTGAAAAGCAATCTGGCATCAGCTATAGAGAGCCATCAAAGTGCTCAGACCCATTGGCTCACTCTCACTTCTGGGAGTCTATCCCAAGATAATAATCAAAAAGAAGAAAAATTATTCCTGAAGGTATCATGGGAGTATTGTTTTCAAATGGTGAAGAACTGAAACTGTGTAGACCAGAAGTTGGTGAGCTTTTTCTGTAAAGAGATGGATGGTGGATGGTAATTTTCGTGAGTCTGTTTGTGTGTGAGTCAGGCAGTATATGCCTCTAACACTCAGCTTGGCTATTGTAGTGCAAAAGAAGCCTTGGACAATATATGAATAAATAGGTGTGGTTGGGTTCCAACAAAATTTTATTTATAGAAACTTGAATTCAAATTTCATATAATTTCTACATGTCATGAAATATTATTCTTTTAATTTCCTTTGTAACCATTTTAAAATGTAAAAAACATTTTAAACTTGTGGGCCTTATAAAAAGAGGGATGGATGAGATTTGACTCATGGGCTGTAGTTTGCTGACCTTTGGTCTAAACCTCGGAGACTAGTTTACTAAATTGCTATGTAGCCATGTAGAGAATGTTATATAGCCAGTAAAATGTAATTGAGAGAATGATATAATTATGTTATGTTTATAATATGTGAAAAGTGTAGGGCATAAAATGATAGATACACCCTAGACTATAAGAAATAAAAGTAGTGGTGGTTAGGAAGAAAAGAATAGAAATGCGTTTTTCTCTTTATCTAATTTTCTTTAAGATTTTTATGTGGTCTTTATTTTCTCCTTCTGGAACTCTGATTTAGATATTTGTTGGACGTTTTCATTCTGTTCTCCATGTTTCTTAACCTGTAGTTCCTCTTCCCCAATTCCGTCTCTTCCTGATCTGCATTCTAAGTAACGTCCTCACGTATGTCTTTTCAGTCGACTAACTTTTCATTGCATTTTCTTTATTGAGGGGAAACTCACATAGCATAAATGTAACCATTTTAAGGTGAAAAATGCAGTGGTATTTAATACATTCTTAATGTTGTGCATTCATTACCTCTATCTAGTTCCAAAACATTTCCATCATCCAAGAGAAACCCTATAACCATTATGCAGTTGCTCCCCATTTCTTCCCTCCCCAGACTGCTGGCAACCACCAGTCTATATTTTCCCTCTATAGATTTATCTAGTCTAGGTTTGTTTCATATAAATGGAGTCATCCAATATATCACCTTCTGTGTCTGACTTCTTTCACTTAGCATAATGTTTTCGAGGTTCATCCATGTTGTAGCATGTATCAGTGCATCATTTCTTTTTATGGCCAAATAATATTCCATTGGATGCATATAAACCACATTTTGCTTATCCATTCATCCAGTGATGGCCTAGTCATTGAATTGTAACTTCAATTATTTTAATTTCTAAGTGTTATTTGTAACTCTTAAATCTGCCTGTCAATTTTGATATATTCTTTACCATTTATGTATTCCATATATCAGTATTGAGAACCTATTACAGGCCAGTAATTTCCAGTCACTGAAAGATTACAACAGTATGCAAAGTAAATACAATAATATACAAAGACATACAAAATTTCTTGACCTCAAGGAGTCCCCCTTTTCATACAGAATTGATATTTATTTATTTTATATCCTATGAATAGTAATTCCATTATGTGAAGTCCTTGAGGGTGGGTGGGTCTAATTCTGCATGCTGCTAATATTGTTGATTCTGTCTCATGTGACTTTTTCTTCTCATGTTTTTATTTTTATTTCTATCTTTTATAATGAGATCGTGTATCATGGGACTTGTTCTATGGGGCCTGTGCTTACAGCGAATGTATCTTGAGATATTGTAGGCAACCAGGGATGGGCAGACGCCCTCAGAGCAAATCCCAGTTTTGGTGTTTATCTCTTGTAATTGTGTTTTCTTACTGTTTTTGACTTCTGATTTACTCCCGATGTTACCACCTATAAAACCACACTTCTAAAAGAGGATGCTTTCAAATAGTTTTCTAGAACTTTAAGGTGTTCTGTTTGGGGAGGAATATTTCTGTATGTCTAGTCTACAATATCCCTGAAAAACAAAAGTCCCATTGTCTTTCTGTTTTAAAATAAAGTTCATAGGGGGCATATTCCTTAACTTCAAGACTAGGTGCAGAGGTGCTTTGGCTGGATGGCTGGAGAGTGGCCTTTCCACACTGAACTCAGGTCTTAGAGCCCTGGGGAGGCCAGGATAAGATGCTGGGGGTAGACTCTCCTGGATCCATCCAGGGCCTGAGCGGCTGCTGACCAGATGGGAAGGAGCAGACATTCTCAGGCTATTAGAGAACTTGGTCAACACTGAAGAAGAAAATTGGGTTTTGGTTTTCATTTTCTTTTACTGTTTCAAACCCAGGGGCTTTTCATAAAATAGATTTGTTCTGAAAATGTGGTTGACATAACATTCAACATGATTGAAAGGCTTACCCTGTGAAAAGGGCTTTACATTCATGATCTCACTTACTTTTTACAATAATTCAAAAAATAAGGTTCAGAGAGATTTGCTCAAGATCTGTAGCTTATAAGTGGTAGATCATGGACTCACTGCTTAGGGTCCCAAGCTACTGTAATGATCCTCTAAGTTGATGAGCTGAAGTCTTTGATGGATAAAGGAGGTTCTGAGTTAATATCTCTCCAACTCAAGGCCATAGGCCAGTGATAGTTCTTGGTGGTCCTTTCCAGCTCTCTTGTAATTTTATGCATTTTATGCATTTAACCATTCATCAAATGATCATTTAATAAGTGCCAACACAGTAAGGCTTATGACCTAGTTCTTGTTTTATATGTAAAACTTTATCAAAAGTATTTATTTATGTAAATAAATATCACATTAAGAGTTAAATTTAATAACAGAGTTAGGCATTAGTCATGGAGTGGCAACAGGTTGAGTGTTCAAGGAAAACCTATGAAAGATGAAGAGACCCAGGAGCTGGAAGGGCATTTTAAGCAGCAGGAACAGTATGTGCGAAGGTGTAGAAATGTGAAACAGTCCTGTTCATTTGGTGAACCCAAGGAATTTTCCATAGCTGGAGCACAGGTGCCTATAAATAGTGTTGGGCAAGGAGGATAGAGAGATGTGTAGGGTTAGAATAAAGGTCTTGCATACTTTGCTAAGGTTGGATATGATACTTTAAGGTCAATTACTGTTGCCACAAATATGCTGTGTGACAATCACCATGCAACTTCAGCAGCATTCAACACGGACTGCTCGCATGTTTGGGATTGTTGGCTACGTGGCTGCTGTTGATAGTGAATGGACTCATTCTCATGTCTGGATATTGGCTGGATGTCGGCTAGTCTAGGATGACCTCAGCTGGGATGACTGGAGGGACTCAGCTCTGCTCCACATCTTCCGTCCCCTGGCAGGCTAGCCCAAGCATGGTCTCATGGAGATGCTAAAGCATGGGAGGGAGAAAGCCAGATCACTCAAGTGCTTTCTCAGCCTCCGCTTATACCACGTTTGTTAATATACTATTGGCCCAAGCTAGTTACAAGGCTCGCTGGAATTCACAGAGAGGGAAAGTAAACTGTACCTCTTCCATGGGAGGAACTACAATGTTATATGGCTAAGGATGTAACTGTAGGGAGGGGCAAAGAATTGGGGCCTTTGGTACCATCAGTTTACCGCAGACCACCTTCCTTAGAACTTCATGGGTGACAGTCAATAATACAGATACCTGAGACCAATACTGTTTGGCCCAAGTTAAAAAAAAATATATGCAGGTGCTAAATCAGAATGAGAGGGGTCTTGCCTGGGCACCTGCATTTTTTACAAGCTTGCAGATTGATTCTTTAGAAAGAATGAGGACTGCTACTGTAGACTTTTAAACACAGGAGAGACATAATTGGATTTGCCTTTAGGAAAGTTACTCTAGCTCCAGTGCAGATAATACACTGGGGTTGGATTTGGGGAGGCAAGTTGGAACATAAGAGGCCAGATATGAGCCAATATCATATTTTAGGCAGCTGAGGATTGTGTTCAGGTGATTGGTAAGGTGAGCCCGGGTATGAATTCTAGTCCAATTATTGGCAAGCTCTGTGGCCTTGGGAAGCTCTGGAAGCTCTGAGGTTCAGGCTCCTCAACTCTGTGAAGGGAATCATAGTAATCATCTTAACCAACTTGGTGCCCAGGGCTTCCTCCACCAGCAGCAGCAAGGGATCAGGTGAGGAGCATAGGGTGTCAAGGGAGTACATGGTAACCCCTACTTAGTGAGGCGGCCCCCCAGGCTCTCGAACCGCCCATATGATACAAGGCACAACAGATGCCATTTCACAATAGTTTATAATCAAAAAATCTATCTGATACCTTCCTTAAAAAAAAAGGAAGAAAATGGGGGCCAGCACTTCCTTTCAGGGTCGTCTCCGAGTCCCCAGCCAAACACCTAACCAAACCCGGGTCTTCTGCCTAAGTGTTCTCTCTTCTTCCTCAATCACTGATTTCCTGGTTACCAGGTTTTCTTGGAGTTTTTGATGGGGTCTGTTTTGGTGGGAGATGGGCGGGGGCTAGACAGGAGAACTGCTTGACCCAGGCCTTGCAGTTATGTGACCAAGGGCTTTAGTTTAGACTTTTCATAGTCCTTCCAAATTTACTAACGCGAGCAGCCCCACTGACAGGAATGAAAGAAGGCCTCCTCTGTAACTTTAACTCCACCACCTGGCTTCAGCCATTCTTCATTTTTCAATATCCTGGGATCTTACAGATGTGGCAATATCTGGGGCCTCTTTTGGTTTCCACTAGGGCCTGGGTTTGGAAGGTTATGCCTTGGCACCTTTTAGGTATCATTCATCTAGCTTGAATCTATGGCTAATGGGGCCTGGCCACTTGGGGGGCAAATCTGTGCCTAATCCCAGGCCATAGATCTTTAAATGAAATTGCCCATCATACTTGCTTGGCTAGGCCTTGAACTGAAACATTCATTATCCAGCAGAACAAAGAGGAGCCCTGGGGATATATGGGGCGGAGGAGGGTCCCCCTCAGAACCCCAGAGCTGTGTTGGGAGGAGGCTTCTGGAAGTAACCAGCCAGGCACTGCTGACAACAGAGGTGGTGGCAGCTGGAGGAGGGAGAGACTCCCTGGGCGGTTGCTGTGCCATCTGTTGGGAACAGTGCACTTCTTATGACCCAAGTCCTGGAAGTGTTGCAAGCAGGCAGGCTGATTAATTGTTTCCCTGGGGTCTCCCTAGCAGGGGATAGAAACTGATGCTCGGTGGGCGTGAAAGAAAGGCCAAAACTTTCAACTAGTAGGGAATTGGTTTCCTGGCCTAACTGCAGCCACATGTGAAGGTATAGAAAACATATGTGCCTCTGATAAAAGATCACATTTAAAAGGGAAGACTAGGATGAAACCAGCACAACAGCGTCCTGTTTCTCATCAAAAACCAAGCTCCACGTTTGCAAGTGCTCTGTGCTACTCAAGGGTGTTTAGAAGCGTTTCCAGTAGGGCTGGGCTGCGTTTCTATTTGCAGCTTTGGTGTGTTTCTATTACCTACTGTCCCTCTGTAGTGAAACCAGGCATTTATCACGGTGGTTCCCAAGCCTGGCAGCCTCGTTGGTCCAGAGGCTGGACCTTTTAATAAGCTCCTTTAGCTGATTCCTATGCAATGGGCATTGAACCTCTCTGGGAACTGAGAGATGGACAGCTACAGATTTGGAGTGAAGATGCATGAATTAGGGACTGTGCTGAGTTGCTGTAGCTGAGAGAATGTCACATGAATTTTTTTTTTCTTATAGACAAGCAAGGAAAGGTATAGGGAAGTAAAGAGATGATGGCAGGGAGCAATAAGAGATAGGTGTTTATAAGAGCTGAGGGTCGTTACAGAAGCAATAAACACACCAAGATCAGTAAGTCTTTGAAATAATAAACTACCAGTGGACACCCATCTCCATTAATGGACTCATCATCTGTGTAATCTCCCCAGCTGTTCACCTTGGGGATACCTACAACCCCTCCTTTGCTGCTTTTTTCTCTTTCCATTCCAAGTGAGCACCAGCTCTTGTTCATGGATTGCATTAGTCAAGACTGATTGCTTAGCTCACAGCCAGTTCTTCTTCCTCCCTTGTTGACACTCAGGGGTTTGCCTGGGGATGAGGAAGCTAGGGACTCAGTTGGACGATTGCAGTAGTTTCTTCAGTGCTCTTTGGCCAACACAGCCTCTCCTTTCATCTATCTTCTACCATGCCTTGGGAGTGATTGTCCTCAAAAAAATCTCATGAACTTATTTTTCTGCCTAGGAATATCCCCCTCTTTTTTTTTTTTCTTTTGTGAACAGGGCAAAATACAAACTCCTAAGAGTGGTTCTCAGTTTGGCTCTGAATTTTCTCTTCCAAAACAATCTCTGTGGTGAAATTAAAGATGGCGGCAAATTCTTTTGATGCTTCTTCCATAGTGAGATGGAGTCCGTGCGCCTTCCCTTTGTTTCTGGGTGGGCTTTGTGACGATTTGTACTGGTATAATATGGCGGAGGTGACACTTTGCCTGTTTCTGGCCCAGGGCTTAAGAAACTGTCTGCTTCCATTTCCTTTCTCGTAGAATGACTCCCGCTACCCCAACCCTTCAGGGAGCGCTGAGACACTCTGTAAGTAGTCCAGCTACCCTAGGTGTAGATGCTCTGTTGATGGTCTCAGCTGTGCTCAGCCTTTTTATCCACCCTTGCCAAAATGCCAGACATGTGAATGAAGTCATTTGGATTCTACAGACCAAACCATCCGCCAGCTGAATTTCAATGAGTGACCACATTTGGTGCCTTCTGGAGCATAGGAATCCCTAGCTGAGCCCCGCCCAAATTTCTGATCCACAAAATGGTCTAAATTTGGGGGGTAATCTGTTATGCAGCTGTAGATAATTAGAACAATTTCCTATCCATCTTCCCAAGTAACCTATACCCCAGTTACAAGGAATGATCGATCATCGGTGTCCTAAATACATTAAACTCTCATACCAGGAGTGTTCTTCTTTACCTTCCTTACTTGGCAAACTCCTACTCATCCTTCAGGTTGAGCTCAGATGTTGGCTCCCCTCTGAAGTCACTGTTAAACAAATGAATGGAAGAAATCCTTTCTGCTCCATCCTACATCTCCGTGGATTCTTGGCTACTACCTCTTTTAACGCAATGTGGCATCGTGATTATTTGAGTATTTATATTCTTTAATAATCTGATCATTCCTGGAGGGTAGGTGTTGTTAATCTTGGCTTATCCAGTGCTGAGCACAGTGTCTGGTACATACGTAGTGGGTACACAGTAAATGTTTGTTGAATGAAGGGAGGACTCAGTGAACAAATATAAAGATGAAAAGCATTTTCGTCTCCACATTCTTTGAAGGTTCAATCATGCCTTACTGGTTTCTTCACACATGAAACAGAAAAATAAACTCTTCGCTCTTCTTGTCTTTCGTGAAACCCGTGAGCTTTTGACAGCCTGGAGCATTAGATTGATCCGTCAGTATGTTGGAAAATAGTATCTCAACTCCCTAGAAGATGGAGGTGCTCCTGGTACACAGGACTGGTGGATGGAAGTTGATGTATTGACTTTCTCTGAGGTTTAAAGAGGCAACAGGATGTAATAAAAAGGGTTTTGGCTTGGGAGGAGGGATCGTTGCCAGGCATGGCCTCGGCTCTGTCACTGAGGGATTTGGCCAAGTTGCTTTATCTCTTTGGACCTCCGTTTTGTCTTGTGAAATGGGGGCCTCAGGCCAGATGACGTGTCAGTTACTGCTCAGGCCTGACATTCTGTAAATCAGGCACTAACTTGGACTGTTTCGCTCGTGTTATCTAGGGGAGAGCTGAATCCCTAATCTCTGCCTCCTCCTCCCTATCCCTTCGCTGACTCCTGACCCCTTGGTCCTTTGGTGGCAGTCACGGGGAGTTGTCTGCGTTAGAGGGTCTTTCTAGGGTAGAAGGCTCTGTGTGGGTGCAGGTCGGCTTTGTGGACCAGGGCTGCCCCTAGTTACTGACTGACTTCCCTACAAGTTGGTTTGAAGTGCTCTAGAAAGATCTTCCTTTGACTCCCCTCAACCCCTCCCAAGACATACCTCCACACTGGCTTGCCAAGGGTCTGAAATGCTAGTCTGAAATTTCCCCTGAAGGCACCGAAGGCCCTCAGTTCAACACAAACATAATTAAACCATTAGCAGCCATTAAACCCTCATTTGAATGAGCTCATTACATCAGATTCCTAACTGATTTCTCTAGAGCTTTCACGTCTATTATCCCATCTAAAGCTGCACAAAAATCCCCTTTAACTATATGGAAATTGAATAGCAGGAGGGAAAATCCAGTTTTCTGACCTTCCAGAATATCACACTGGTCTTTCAAGCAGGGTCCTGAGTAAATGATATTAAGGACAGGTAAGTTTTGATAGAACAAAGAAAAGAAATAGGAAGAATTTCCCCCTCCCCAAACTAACAAACTCCAGACCCTGGGCAACGGTTTAGAATAGCCGTGAATGGGGGACCAACATGAAGACACTCTCTGCCTACCCTGGGGGGGTCAGAAAGGGGCTTTAGAAAAGGTTAATGGAGCTGGATTTGGCCCATGTTTCTTGGGATGTGTTTGTGGAGCTTGCAGTCACTTTTCTGATCATTTTGTTTTTACTGGCTGTCCTGGAGTTGAGATGGTGTCCAGGAGCTCTCCTATCCAACCGGGCTGACTCGCTCGGTGTCCCGACAGAAAATTTAGGAACTGAGGTCGTCTCTCGTCTCATAATTGAACTTGTCCCGGGTTCTGGCACAGAAAGTGTGTATTTAAGTTTAGTCCCTACGTGTGGCAACGTAAAAGCTTGAACTCTTACAGCTCCTACACCAAATGAACTTAACAGAGGTGCCCTCAAATTTCATCACAATACTGAAATTTATGTAACATGAATTACCAGTATCGAATCATGAGGCTGAAAGGAACTTTTAAAAACTGTTAACAAAAATACAATTTTCAAGCAGTATGCTAGATGAAGACTGAATTATCTTTCTATTCCCTGTATAGATAATATAAAATAGAAGTGATCAGAGCTAAAAAAATCTAGAAAGAAACTATCATAGATGCATGCCAGGCAATTAATGAATAAAAGGCAGTGTGCTTTCTTTTTGGTGGATTTTGTGAAGTTTGTCATATTAGCTTTTTCAAACTTCTACTTTGTTGTAATTTCTCTCTTCACACTAATTAAATTTGTACTTCTTATTTGATTTTGTATAATAATCTTGCATTCTTTTTCTTAAGTGGGCTCCCCAAATTCTCTAAGCTGCAACTCCATGAAGCCTGATCTGCCCCTCCTGCCCGCCCCTCCCCAAACTGAGAGCTGTTTCTTTTCCCTGTGTAGGGATTAGGCAGGTGTGTGGCTGCCCTGTAGAAGCTGATTAGTGAAGGGTGAGGAGGAAGGTTGGGGGAACCAGGAACACTTACTGCAAGTCTTAAAAACATAGGCTGAAGACTTCTGTTTTTCAGTGGATGTGAAATTCACATAACACAAAAATAGTCATTTTAAAGTTACAATCCAGTGGCATTTAGTACATTCACAATGTTCTGCAGCCACCGCCACCACCATCTAGTTCCAAAACATTGTCATCGCTCCAAAGGAGACCTGTACCTATCAGGCAGGGATTCCTTATTCCTCAGCCCTATCTCAGCCCCTGGCAACCAAGCTAAATTTTGTTCCTACGGACTTACCTATTCTGGATATTCCATTTCAGTGGAAGCATCCAATGTGCGACCTTTTGTGTTTGGCTTCTTTCACTTAGCGTGTTTTTAAGCTTCAACCACATTGTAACATTATCAGTACCAAATTTGTTTTAAATGATACATTGGAGCATGTGCTCGTGTGTGCGCCTGCACATGTGTGCACACATTGGTGTATTTCAATAGAGCTCATTTGGAAACCATTTTCCAGTTCAGCTTAGTTTAAAACATTTGTTGAGTTCCTATCATGTGCCAGGTACCGAGCTAGTCACTGTTCTGTTTTCTTTATAACCATAGTTCTTGGATGAGAAAGAATGAACCCAAGGGCTCTTGCTTACATTCAGAAGCCTGTGCCAAACCCCGTGAACCCTAACACCATGGGCTCAGCCTCACAACCCACTCTAGCTCTCTGTGTGATTTTGCCCCAGTAACTTTTGCCGTCCTTTTACCAGTAACTGGGGGAAGTGCAGGGGGAGGATTTGGCTGGTGGAGGATGTAAAATTTACATCAGGATAACCACCCAGGGCTGAATTGACAGAGGGAAAGAAGGCAATAAAACATGGATTTCATGAATGCATCTGGAATTCCCTCTGACTCTCTGCTAGGATATCTCCCTGTGGGAGGGGTGGAGAATGGGCTCTGGTGGGCAGAGCGCTGCAGGGCCCCGTGCTAGTGTCCTCTCCTTGTGTTAACCTTTATGACCTTTGCAAATGAGCTTGGGATTTTTTTTAAGACAGCGAATAAATACATTAACATATGGTTATCATGGACTGAATGAATTTGTATGTTGAAGCCCTAATGCCCCCAGAGTGACTGTATTAGGAGAGGGGCTTTGGGAGATAAGTAATTGTGCTTAGATGAGGTCACAAAAGTGGAGCCCCCATCATAGAATTAGTTCCTTATAAGAAGAGAAAGAGACACCAGAGTTTCCTCTCTGCCAGGTGACATACAGCAAGAAGGCAGCCATCTGCAAGCCAGGAAGAGGGCGTTTGTCCAGAAGGGAAAGTGTGGCACCTAGCCTCTAGAACTGTGAGAGATAAATGTCAATTGTCTAAGCCCCCCAGGCTAGGGACTTTTGTTACCGCAGCCTCAGCTAACTAAGACATCTAGTAAGCAACAAGTGGTATCTGCTGATTGACAGCACTTTCATTTTCTCTTGGACTTCCTGCCCGTTGGCTTTCCCTTGAGCACCATCGGGGGGGAGGGGAGTAGCTGTGAAGACCAGTGGGCCAGTGGGAGTCAGAATCCATTGGGAACCGGGTTCGTCTTGCATCTGCCTTTGTCAGTTGTTTTTCCCATGGCAGAGAAGTGGCCAGTCCACTGAACCGTGAGCCCCTGTGTGTTGAGCTCTCTTGGTGAGCCGAGTCCTGTGCTTGGCACCAGCACTGCTTTGCTTAAGCCTCACAAGTACTCCGAGAGGATGCATTATTACCATCTTCGTTAAAGACGAGGAAATCAAGACTCAGGCAAGTGAAATGAGTTTCTAAGAGCACACAATTAGTAAGCAACAGAGCTGAAATTCAAACGCAAAGGCAGCCTTCCTCCAAGTGTGATGTTCTTGATTTATACCCCAGCAGGGGAATACAGTCTGCCCCTGGAACTGTCAGAGGTTAAAAGAAAATGTTCTTTTAATTTTGGAACATCTCAGAGCCACAGTTGTTACTGCATGCCGTGTGGGAGGGATTTCTGAACTTTTTCTTTTAAATTTAAGAGGCGTCTCCCTCTACAAGAAACAATAAAGTTTGGATTTAAAAGTCAATTAATGCACTGAGACAAGAAACCCCAACATCCAGCTGGAGAATAGAAAAGCTTGCCAGGCGATGCATTCATCTTGGAAGTAATCGCGTATTTTCCTTGGCTTTGGCTTTCTGGAAGGAGATCTTTGAAAAAAGGGCCTTTAATTTTACATCACTTTCAATCCGGTGGTGTGGACCAGGCCTTTGTGTGAGCCATGTGGGGGGACATTTATCTCAATAGAGAACGGAGAGTTGATGAGCCATAAATCCCCCCACTCAGCACCCCGTGTTGGGTTTTTCTTTCTTGTAGCTCTTATGGGAACATCCTCTTCCTTTTAACGAGTCCCTCAGACAGGCTGCAGCCAGCAGGGGCCTGGAGAGGCTCCTGGAGACCCGGAACCAGGCTGGGGAGGCAGCACCAGCCCTTCCTGCTGGGAAAATGTCCTGTTCTTTCTGGTCTTTCAGATCCTACCCTCTGTTCTGCAAATTACGCAAAGGGGACATTTGCTGGGTCCCCCACACTCCTAGCGCAGATCTTTGAAGCTGTGATGGGCATTCTGGCTCTTCTTAAATTGTATACACATTCTGGATCCCATGTCTTTCCCCTAGAGCTGGGGACTGGCCCTCTGTAAACTTGTACGATCATCAAAACTGGCTCCCAGTAGAAACTTCTCAGAGTTTATATCCTCTCTCCTAGCATATTTCCTTCCCTCCGTGCCTTCAAGTATCCTGTCCAGCCTCCTTTTGCTTGCTCTCCTTCTGTTTTTGGGAAGTAGGGAGAGGAAATTAGGTTTATTTATTTATTATTATTATTATTTGTTTTAATGGAGGCAGTGGGGATTGAACCCAGGACCTTGTCCATGCTAAGCACATGCTCTACCACTGAGCTATACCCTCTGTCCCTCTTATATTTGCTCTCATGCTTATACTTGCTCTCCCCTTACCAAGAGATCCTCTGCCAGGAAATTCTTCGTTCAAATTGAAATACATGAAGTTCAAACCACGTTTGCCAAAAAATTCCGTAATCTGGACCCTGCTTAACCCTTCAGCCTTGGCCTTGGTGCAATATCCATGTCATCCTCTGGACAGCTGGAATTGAACGCTGAGTGAGTCATTCTCCTCACCCTGTCACCTCAAGGCCTTTGCACATGTTGTTCCCTCTACCTAAGACCGTTTCTCCAGCCCTCCTTTGCTTGTGCCTGGCTGGCACTACTCAGCTCTCAGTGTCAGCAGGGATGGCCCTTCCTCAGGGAAAGCTTGTCTTGACCTCCCAAGATGAGGTTGGGTACTCACTGGCCTCTGCTCCTTGCACTCAACATTTTCTGCTTTCTTGTAAGTCTCTCTCACTACCTGTGAGCTCCTCAGAGAGAGGAATTTTACCACTGACCTAGTGTAGTGACCCATTAAATATTTCTGAATAAATGAACAATGCATGATGTGCAAGCGAGCACTATTTTTGTTTCTTTTACAAATCTGTGCTTCAACAGGCTTAATGCTTAGGTGACTTTTTAAAATAAAGGAAATCTAATTTTCTCTAGTTTGCATTCAGCTCTTCTCTATGTGTCTCACTTCTCCATCTCCATCTCCTTGTCCATCTCCTCCATCTCCTTCCATTTCCATCCCCTTACCATCCTCCATCTCCGTCTCCTTCTCTATCTTCTTCTCCATCTCCATCTATCTCTGTCTCTGTCTCTGTCTCCATCTCTATCTCTCTATCTCTGTCTCTATTTTTAGTCTCTGGGTAAAATAGAGAATGCACAGAAGGATTAGACAGCGTACATACCACAACCAGCATGTGGTTCCTTGCTAGGCCATTGAGAGCCACTCCTTCTGAAGACAAGAGACAAACTCTTGCTTTGAATCTGTTGCTTTCCACTCAAATAAGGAACTCTTCCTGCTTCACCAGCTTCTTCCTATAATAGGCGTGATTAACAATGGTTTGATGACTGACGGAATAAATACATTTGATTGAATAATGAACACTTACGTGATTAATCTCCTTCCAAGGCCTTCCCTTCAGATGCTACACCATCGCCTCACCTCAGCACTGCTTGCTGCAACACATCTGAAACTCATCTTTTGAAGTCACTTCAAACAGCCTGTTGGCTGGATCTAACAGTTTCTGGGGTGTCAGATGTCTTTCCTTGCCTGGTCCATTTTAATCTGAGGGTCAGCCAGAAGTCATGAGGTGACAATTAGGTGAAACCAAGAGTTGCAGTGCAGCCTGAATATTTTTACTTGCTAGACATTGTAAGGTGGTGAGTAAGATACTCAAATTTTATGCTGTTCAAAATTATTGCTAACACGAATAAAGCTATTGATGGGCTGGGGTCAATCAGCCAAGAGGTAACATATTTTTGAGGGCATTTTCCAGGAATAAGCCCTGTTCACTGAGGTTCTGCCTTTACCCTGGGGTCCTTATCATGGGCCTATTCACTGAACTTTTCAGTAGCAGCAATTAAGGAGTCATCAACCTAGGTCAACCTTGGCCAAGTTCTGTTGTCATATTGCTTATTTCTTAAGCACAGACTGCTGTACATGTGCCTGTTTCTAGAATTCAGCTGGGTCCTTGATCTTCTTCCTCTTTCCTTTATTGGAGCTTTGCCATATCAAGCCCTGATGTTGTTCCTTGGAGATTTAGTCAAAATTGATCCAAACCTCACCCAATGGTGAGTGGCCGTCTGGCGTTTTCATAATTTCTGTGATTTTCTTACTTCTTTTTGTCTTCAATGTCCTGCTTTTGTCTGGATGGGTTTTTTTTTGCCCCCTGTCATGCTTGATGTTGGTAGAAAATACTGCCTATCAACATTTTCCACAAAGAATACACACACATCAAGCCTTTTACAATGTATTTTGTGGGGGTGGGAGGATAGATTTTGTCTAAATATTTGGATAAAAGATATGTGTGGATTGCATGTGTTTATCATGGAGGGAGATTCACTGACCTTGGCCATGTGAATCCCTCTGTCTCTCTCTGTCTCCCTGTCACACCCTCTCTTTCTGCTCTTTCACATACTGCTGGTCCTTCATCTTTACGACACTATCTATTCCACAGCCTTTTGGGGATATTAGAGAAGATAAACTAGCAGCAGTAAACCCTAAATTTATAATGGCTCAAAGATGACAGAAAGTGACTTTCTGCTGATCTCAGGTCCAAGATTTGTGTTTCTGATCAAGGAGTGCCTTCTTCTCTTGTTCAATTTCTGATTCAGCATCTTATATTTCTTCCATCTCTTGGCTCAGCCATTTTCAACATAATGTTTCCAAGGTCACCATGTCTGTATGCATCTGCAGGTGGAAGGAGAAAGGAGTCTGGAAATGGTAAACATCACTCTGCTCATCTTCTACAGGTGAGAACTCAAGTCGGACAGTCACCACCGGGGAACTGGGAAGAGTTGTCTGGCTGGCTTTGTAGGAACAGAGTGTGGTAGGCAGACTCTAAGACAGTTCCAAGAGATCCTTGCCTTCGATTATCCATGCCCTGTGTAGTTCCCACCCTCAAGTCCCTCAAGCACTGGTGGACCTGGTGATTCACATATAATGAATATAATACAGTTAAGGTGATGGAATGTTACTTCCATGAGTAGGTTACAAAAGACCATGACTTCTGTTTTGCCAGCAGATTGGCTCTTGCTGGCTTTAATGAAGCAGTCTGCCATGCTGGGGAGGCTGACCTGATAAGAAACTGAGAGCAGCCTCTGGCCAACAGCCAGCAAGGAGCTGAGACCCTCGGTCCAGCAGCCTCTGAGGAACTGAATCCTGCCAACAATCACTGAATGAGCTTGGAAAACAAATCTTTTTTGGTTGAAACTTGAGATGCCTGCACCCAGCTGACAACTTCATTGCAGCCTTGTGAGAGACCCTGAAGTAGACAACCAGCTAAGCTGGGCCTGGACACCTGACCCACAGAAACTGTGATAATAAATGTGCATTGTTTTAAGCTGCTATGCTTTGGGGTCATTTGTTATGCAGCAGTAGGTAACTAATACAGAGAGAAACCTGGGTTATGAAGAGCTTGCTGGTCCCTCTCTAAAAACTTTTCTCACGAGGATAGACCCCACTCAGGCTGCCTTGCTCCTTTGGTGCAGGGTGAATATAGACACAATATGGCTTGGCCCCCCAGCTCAAGGTTTTCTCTTACCAACTGTATTAGTTTCGTATTGCTGCTATAACACGTTACCACACATGCAGTGACTTAAAACAACATGGATTCATTCTCTTACAGTTCTAGAGGTCAGAAGTCCAAAATAAGTCATATGGGGCTAAAGTTAAGGTACTGGTGAGGCAGGGTGCCTTCTAGAGGCTCTAGGCAGAATCTGTTTTCTTGTTTTTTCTAACTTCTAGAGGCACCTGTGTGTCTTGGCTTGTAGCCTCTTCCTCCATCTTCAACGCCAGCATCAGTGCATCCTCAAATCTTTCTCTGACTCTCCTGCCTCCTTCATTCACTTATCAGGACCCTTGTGATTACCTTGGGCCCACCCACTAATCCAGGATCATCCCCTTCTCTCAAGGTCCTTAATCACATCTGCAAATTCCCTTTTTGCCAGTGAGGTGACAGATTCACAGGTTCTGGGGATCAGGATGTAGACATCTTTGTGGGGGAGGGGTCATCATTGTGCCTACGATTTTCTGTCCCTTCCTGGTTTCCTACTACCTAATATACCACAGCAGTGATGAGCCAAGCACCGTCAGTTCCACGAGAGACCACGTGAGGACAGAGAAATTTCACTTCTTTTTCCTGAATCTGTTGGGTCTGTGTTCTTTGCCTTTGACTCAAACCTTTGATTTTACCTATTTTTCAGGTTAATCATCCTCTTCTTTTGGGGGAGCTCCATTCTTAAAGATGGTAAGAAGATGAACAAATTTTCTGGTGCTGGAAGCAAGACAGAGGGTGAGGATTTGACAAATGTAGCAAGTGAGGTGTCAGAAGACTGAACAACTTGTCCAACTAGGAGGTGGTTGAACTGAGCTCGAATTCTTCTTCTTGGCTCTGAAGCTCCTGGTTTTCCTTTTGCTCACCTGGAAGTTTACTTTTAAAGGCGGAAATAAGAATTACTATTTAAACAGAGACTAAAGGTCTACTCTGATATCAGGCTATTAAAAATGGTGAAGGTAGAAACAGGAAGACCTTTAAACAGACTAGTTAATAAAGAGCAAAACGTTTGAACCATCATTTCCCACTTAGAAGTCAAACAGATTTAATTGTGGAAAACTCATCAATATCAAACATATTTAACATAGGGTAATATTTGCCTCCTATACCAGTGTCTTTCAAATTTCAACTCCTCTTTTGATGAACACACACACGTCACAAGAACCCTGATGGAGGCCCTCTCTCTGCTTGAGAATCATGGCATCTTCTGTATGTTTCTGAGAAGCAAGAGGATATTGTCACACTTCACATTTTATATTCTGTACTTTGTATTATAGAAACACACTTCTTTTTCCAGCTGTAAAATTCTCTGTAAAATGCTATGACCAAACCAACTATAATTATTAGATACGCTTTTTTCAAACTACTTAGTAGAGAGTCCTTGCTCTTCCAGGGCTGACGTGTGTTTCTGCACAATTCAGCTGTGGTACAGTGTGGAGGTCCTGTGCTTGGCTCAAGGGTATATATTTTGAGGGTTGAGATAGTTTTGCTTTCAGGAAAATATAATTTACTGCTTCTGGAGTAAAAACAAAATTAATAAACGATATAGCACGCAAACCTATCTTGGCTTTGCACTGCTTAGCAGTGTTTTAGTGAGTTACATTCGAATGAATGAGAAACATATGGATGAAATGTCCCTTGTGGCTACTCCTGGATGCAGAGATGGAAGGGGGACGTGCAAATGCGCCGTATTTTTCTGAACACCGTACTTGAGAGCATAAGCCAGTGGGAGACTGGTTTTTCTCTTCTGTTCCTAAAAAGTGCATACTGACAAGGCTGGTGGCAGCTCTTGGGTGTCTGAATCTTTGGCAAGGAGGTGGGCACGCGAAGTAGGGATGGCAGTGGAATTCTCAAGGCACAATAGTAGTGAGTGTTGGGTTGGAATTGGGCCTTATTTTTTCCTTTGATATAGAATCATACTCAAGCTGTTCTGGGAAAGTAGATTTCCAATAAACCAGCAGGACAGAAGAATCGTCTCAGAATCAGGAGACAATAAGGGGAGAATCTGTAAGTGAGGGTTCTCATCAGGTGGAATGGTTGACCAGCTGATTCCACTACAGATTGGCAATCCAGGTGAAATCCAGTCTTACTGCCTTAGTGGTAGAGGAAGGCCCTGGGACTCTCTTCTTCAACCGAGGTAGATATGAAGGCTACCTTTCATTCAATTTTCTCTCCTTGCCACCTCACAACATGCCACTCAAGGCAGGTGCTCTTGCCTGACTGCAATAGATAAGGGAATTACAATTCAGAGGGTAAAAACCATCTACCCAGGGTTGCTTAGCTAGGCAATTTCACAGCAAGACCCTCGAAGTATTCCTTCTGGACCCCATTCCCACGATCTCTGCCCTACACCAGGCGAACTCACAGGTGACCCCGCTTCGCGCTCAAGATGCTATGACCAAACCAGCAGGAAACGCCCTTGTTTTCATCTCTGCGCTCCCTGAGCTCAGGGGGCAGGGCTGCCTCCTCCGTAGGTGGTCACACTGGTCTGTTTCTCCCTCTCCCCTCTCTTCACTGCGTGATGCGTCATCCAGTAATAGCAGTCGCAGTGAATAGGTCAGTGTTGAGACCCGCTTTAGTCCAGCAGGACAGATTTCAGGGCGAAAAGTCCGCGCACACAGGTGAACCGTAGGTACCTGGCTTAGACTAGGTCCCTCTTGGAATGATGGGAGCATCTGTCTGTCGTCTCTGTTTGGTTCCTACCTGTTTTGTCCCCAGCTGGTCACACTCACCTTCACAGACCCTGAAAGGTCCTTTTTGTGGGGTAAAAAATGTGACTTTCAGTTTCAGGTTGAAACAACCTGGTGGCACCTCACAGCTGGGAGCTTGCTTTTCAGACCGAGCGTCTGGTCAGAATCAGCAGACGCCGCCCCTGAGTTAGTGCCCTGGAGCTGAGGCTAGGCCCCGTGGTCTCCTTTGGTTCTGTGACATGTCTTCTACTCTCGGGTTTATCTTCTGTGACGCTTGCTGTTGCTTCTGTGGGACTTGTTAACGAACCTTCCCAGCTGGCATCACACCACCGGCTTCCCCTTAGTCACCTCTTCCGCGAGGTAGGCTTGGGGGTCTCAGTCTCTTCATCTGTAAGTGGGCATAGCCTACAGTGTTGTGGGAATAAGCAGAGCCAATATTTAAAATATCTGTCATCACTGGAATGATAAATAGACTCCCCCCCACCACCACTTTGCCACTCAAGAAAGCTGAAGTTAAAAAGTCGAGTCACTGGCACATGATGTGGTAGGTCCTGTGGTCCCCGCCCCTCCTGGGACACATCTGGCCACAGCTGTAGACATTTTTGGTTGTCACCACGGGGGGAAGGCACATCTGGTGGGGGGAGCCCAGGAACGCTGCTCCGCGTCCTACCGTGCACAGCACACAGCCCCTCCCAGCAAAGAATCGTTTAGTCCCCAATGTCAATAGTGCTGAAGCACAACCTTAGACATCGTTGGATTTCACCTCTCATGCTATTTATTATCTTCTCTCAATTCTCGGTGCAATTAGAAAGACGGTTGGGACAAAGTGGTCAGCAGGGGGCAGTCTAGGACTTCCCAGGAGCCTGTCACACTGTCCGGCTGAGGCACTATTTGGGAAATCAGGGTAATCTCACCCATGGTTGGTCAGTGCTGAATTCTGGCCTCTTCTACTGGTTTCCTCCTTGCCGAGGGCTGGGAGGGACTCTCCCACTGATGTGGGGGTGAGTCGGAGAGACCTGCGTTGCTGTGTTCAGTCTAATAAGAGGATGTTTCTACTGACAGCTACTGTCAAGGGTCAGAAAAAGTGAAGAAAGGATAGGAACAACTCGAGGTAGAAAAAGCCCGTGATCAGAGCCTCTCCTTTCTTTCCCTGGTAAGGGAGCTGGGTCTTCGAGGCGCCTGGTAGTGGAGCACATAGTGGTGGCAAACACTGCCCACAGTGGGCATTTTGGCTCATTCACAATAAGGAGATGGGGAGGTGGTGCAGAGAGGTCTTGAGGTCTTCCAATGCTTTCCTCCCAGGAGTCGTGACTCCTGAACAAGCCGTTCACGGGGAGGAAAATCTGGGCGAGTGTATTTTTGCAGGGGAGGACTTCCTGTGGCAAAAGGGGCCACACGTGCATCAGCGTCTTCTGTTCATTGTGCGAGGCCTCTGGCCATCTGGACCACCCAGGGGCCGTGTTTTCCTAAGGAGGGCAGGATGAAGGAGAGGGGATTGACCCCACAGCCCCAAGGTAATTACCAGATGGCAAAACGCTCTTTTCACTGGGTGATTCAGAACAACTGAGTCACTGCAGGAAAACGAATCTGATTCCGTCTTTAGCATCCAGCTTTTCCCCTTCTGAGAGGTGGGCAGCAGCGAAAGCTGCAGAGGGCTGCCTCTGAAGGGCTGAAAGAACTTGTTTCTGAGCCGCTGACCTGCTGACTGTGAGTGAGTCAGCACCCGCCCCCTCCTCTGTTGTGGTGGACAAGTCCGAGGTCCAGCGTGCACTCCCAGAGGGCCCGCAGCTCCGGGAGGTGCCGGGACCGGAGGAAGACAGGTCCTGGTGGAGGGAAGCTCGCCTGGGCCACCCACCAGCTGCGTGGCTGCGAACAAGTTACCCAGCTCTTCAGAACTTTGCAAAATGAGGATGCTAATTCCTACTTAGCGGGTTAAATAAAATTTCATAGGTGACGTGCCCAGGTCAACTTTCAATAGCTGTTAACTCCTCTTCCACTCTGACGCTCCGCTGGCCTGATCACAAACCATCCAACACCTCCCCGATGTGAAAGTTCACACAAGAGGGTATCAGAACAGGCGACTTCTAAAAATGAATGAACCCATTTGTATGCCAGAGTAAGTGTGTGCACGCGCGTGGGCCGCGATGCTCGCTCGGATGACCTCCAGCTCCTTGTCTGCCTTAAGTGAGGTCCACTGCCCTTCTGCCCACCCCGCTGCCCCGCCAGCCCAAACTGGGTTAAATGAAGGAAATAGGTAAGACAGTGCCTGGAATATCTCTTTGCTCCTAGGAACGTCTGAATAAAGGGTTGCTCACCTTCTTCTTTTTTTAAATGGAGGTACTGGGGATAGAGCCCAGGACCTTGTGCATGCTAAGCACGCGCTCTACCCCTAGGCTATTACCTCACCCTTCCTTCCCTCTTTAAATATTCTTTCCTTAAAGATTGTGTCTGGCTTGCAGGATCTAGGAATCCCTGCCATTCCTGCTCCTCTGTGTAAAAAAAAATAAGAAAGTAGGGCACGGAGCTAGGATTAGGGAGATTTGATTGCAAAGAGCAGATTGCAGCGCTAGTTCTCCTCCCCCGCCCCCACGCATCGCTCATTCCCAGCAGCGCAGCACGCGACCAGCAGAGGGCACCAAAGCACAAGACACCAGGGTCTCAGGGACGCGGCGCAGTCCCGCTCGGTGCTGTCCGTGGGGTCTGGCTGGTCCCTGATACCAGCTGCCTGGGGTTTAACCCTTTGCTTCGGCCTCCGAGTCCCTTCTTGCTGATACTGCACCTGATGGGTAAATCGTTTAGGTGTCAGAAGGAACATAGGCTTGAGAGCACGACAGAGGTTTGAATCCTGATGACCTTAGTTTCTCAATCTGTAAGCAGGAGGTAATGGTCAGTTGTGGAGTGCCTCTTACATGCGCGTCTCTGTTTTAAACTCTTCCTGGAGGAGAAGGTAACACTTGAGCTGAATCACAAAATGAACGAGAGTGAACTGATTCAGCCAATTACTCCTCAGAATGAATGGCGACATAAGGTTAGAGCTATTGCCTAAAGTCCATCAAACCCCCTCAATTATATTAAAAAAAATTGACATTATTAAACGAAGAAATTAAGCTCCCATAATTTCACTCCTCTGGTTTAAGCCTGTTGTTATTATTTTTGCATAGTATTATTGGCTGTCATGTATCTTCACACAAATTTCTATGTAATTGCAAGTGCAACACTCAGGGGATTTTGCGTTTTTAAAAAATTTAATCTTTCAGCATGTTAAATGCAGCATAGGTGAGGAAATTCATGGGCTCTGAGTCAGTCTGTCTTGACTCTGTCTCTTACAAGACCAGTGAACTGGACCGTGTTATATAACTTCTTTGTGCCTCAGTTTCCTCACCTACAGCTAATACAGCTAATTTTAATAACTACCTTATGGAGTTGTTGAATACAGCTGATAATATTAACTGACTTACAGAGCTGCTGTAAAATGTGAATAATACACGCAGAGCAGTGGCTTTCAACTGGGAGTGCTTTTGCCTCCCAGGGACATCCAGCAAGGTCAGGAGACATCTTTGGTTGTTACAGTGTGGGGTGGGAGGGTGCTACAGACACCCAGTGGTGGAGGCTGAGGCTGCTGCAAGGTTTCTTACAATGCACAGGACTGTCCCCCACAGCGAAGGATCATCTGGCCCAAAATGCCAGTAGCGCCAAGGCTGAGAAATCCTGCTGTCGACTTTGAGAACAGTGTCTGGCTCACAGGAAGAAATCACTAGATTCTAGTTCTCATTTCCTAACCTTCCGAAGTCTGTAAGCGGACATTCAAGGACAGGTGTGATTCTAGCCAGCCTTCCTGCCTGTCTCTCCCGTCCCTCCCCTACGCAAACCACAGACTCTAGCCGGATGGTCTACTCGCTGTCCCCTGACTGCGTTGCGCCCACCCGGAGCCTGGGTCTCTGTCCACCTGTCTGGGCTCCCTTTCTCCTCACTATGGCGATTCCCTTTGTTTCTTGCAGATCTGTCTTCTGGCCAAAGCCCCAGGGAGCTTCCTCATGCCTGGGAGCCTGTTCGGCCCTCTGTTGCAACCATTCCAGGGATGGTTTTTGCATTTCCTTCTGTGTGCAGGTGTTCCCCTGTGACGTCCTGGGCCACTTCGGACGGAGTTTACTCCAGGCCAGGTGCCGTGCACAGCCCTGAGCACACAGCACTTAACAGGGTCCAGTCCTATCTGTAAGGAGGGTTCACTGCGGCTTATGTGATCTAGTATACTGTCGGTGCTCATTAAGCACCTGATGGGGGCTGTCAGGTGCAATGGAATTAATTTCGGAATCCGGCCCACTTGGGAGGGGTTGAATCTAGACTCTGATCGCATTAGCCATGTGACTGTTCAAATGACTGATCATTAGATTCTCACCTTGATAACGGGTGTGATAAGAGATATTTCAGGGTGGAGTATGGGAACTGAAGACCCGGTCACGGCCTAGAATTGTTAACTCTTCTCCATCTTTCTTGATGGGTTTGGTTTACAACTGCCCATCTGTCTTCCTGTCCAAGGTCATTCCCTTGTCTGCCCCCTACCACCTCCGGGAGAGTCGCTCTCCAGGGTCCAGCCTCCTTCTAGTAAACATTCATTGCTGACTCAGGCTGCTGCCCAGCCCTTCTGTTGAGGTTGCTTGTCCCTGGTGTTGAGCCAGTGCTCCGGCTCGTAAGTGGAATTCCAGGAAAAGTGAAGCCCTCAGAGGAGCTACACTTGGCTGAGTCTGTGTGTTCCCTGCCCCTTCTCTTTTATGGATCCAGAGTACATTCTGCTTCTGAGGAGATTCCTTCTGGGTTGTTTCCACACAGTTGGGGGTGGAAAGAGCATCCCCGATTGGGGAGGTTCGTAATGTATAGAACAGATGACACGTGTTTTGACTTAGAGCATGTATCGTCTGCTTTGCTGAGTCAAAAAAAAAAAAAACAGGCAAATGTTTTTGGTTAAGCTTTTTACTAGGCTTTGCATTTGCAAGGCGTGGAGCCCAATGAGAGAGGACTGAAAGGGACAATACGGTGACAGCCAGAGGTGAGGATGCTTTTGTATCTGATTGTGGCGTGGTTTATTGGGTGGCTCCAGGCAAGTCACTCACCCTCTCTGGGTCTCTCAGAGGCAGTTTAGTATAGAAGTTGGAGTTAGGCTGACCTGTGTCTGCTGTGCGACTCTGGGCAAGTTACTTAACCTCTCTGAGTCTCAGTTCCCTCCTTTGTAAAATGGAGATGGCAGCAACATGAACAAAACAACAACAACAGAATTGTTTTGGGGATTAACTGAGATCAAGCTCAGAGAATTCTTAGCACAGCACAGTAGGCACTGGGAGGTCCCATCCATCCATTTCATCCTGCCTTGGAGATGCCTGCATGCTGACAGTTTCCTGTGTGTTTCTTCCTGAGAGTAATCTCTGTTGTTGGGAGGGTTCTCAGTTCATATGTGTGGTAGGCTGGCAGAGCCAAGGACTGAATGCCCCAGAAGTGATCCCAACCAGTGTGGGGCAGGGGTTGGTGGATAAGTATGCCAGCCTCCTCACCCCTCCATGGGATGATCCCAAGACGTCTCACTTTCTCATTCCCGTGCACTGTTTCCTGGGATCACATCCCAAATGACCTGAGCATCCATCAGACTCTGCTTCTGGGGAAACCATAAGCCAGGGATGCCTATGTTGTGTGCCTGCTGTTGGCGTTAAAATGTGAAAGCACTGTGAAAATGGCATAATCTCCACAGAAGTATTAATTCCATCTCTATAGTGGGAATATGCTTCTGTGATTGACAGATGCAGAGAAATTGCTATGTGATCTGCAACAGGCTGGCCGTGCAGGTGAGGCAGCTGTAGTGTGGGTCCCTTTATGATGGGCATTGCATGTGTGGAGGTCATGGCTGAGTTCCAAGCGTGCTTGGGATACGTGATTATTTTGACTTTTTTGATCAAAAAAATCCACGTACAATAGTCCATATAAATTTGGTTTTGCTATATGGAGGGCAAAATAGTCAGCAGCGGGTTATTTTCAGAACCTACGAAAGATGAGGGTGGGGACGAGGGCTGTTCCCATGGAATGTGGCTAATAATGAAGCCATAAGTTCTTCTCCCATTGAGAGCAGGTTCTATTCCTCCCCACATCCGCCCCAAGGCTTGGATCTGTGTTGGCCTTTCTGACTTGTAAGCAACAGAACGTGCAGAAGCAGTACTGTGTGACTTCAGGGGCCAGGTGAAGAGGAGGCACGCACCTTCTGAACAGGTCTTCTGGGATACCTGCCCTCGGTCGCTGCCTCTTGGGACCCTCAGAGTCCAGCCTCCAGGATGAGAAAAGCCACAGGCAGAGACCACATGGGGATGCTCTGGTGACAGTCCTAGCTGAGTTCTCAGCCTTCTGCCAGCGTCCACTGGCAGCCACAGGAGTGAGATATTTTGGGGCATCAGCCCTATTTAACTTTTATATGACTATAGCCCCAGTCACACTCTGACTGCAGTATAAAAGAGATGAGATCCCAGCCAGAAGCCCCAGAGGAGCTCTTCCTGGATTCTGGAGTCACGAGATCATAAACATGGTAAAGTGGTTGCTTTGAGCCCCTGAGTTTTGGGATAATTTGTCATGCAGCGTAGATAACCACATGGGGAAGAATGGATGTAAAGAGTGGAATAATAGCACAGGAACACTTGATTTATTTATTAAAGTAAAGCATATGTTTTTGACAATCCGACTGTGTGCGTGTGTGTGTGTGTGTGTGTGAGTGACAGAGAGAAAGAGGGGGAGAGAAATTTAAAGAGTACGAACGGTGGGGAGGGTATAGTGCAGTGGCAGAGCGCATGCTTGGCATGCAAAAGGTCCTGGGTTCAATCCTCAGCACCTCCATCAAAAATAAATAAACCTAATTGCCACCCTCCCCACCAAAATGAGTGTGAATAATTCCATTTTTCACTCTATCGATGCACGTGTGACATGAAGTGAGAGTGACATGGGTGGTAAGAGTCTTCTTTTTGGCGAGTTGGCCTCCCGTCTTCTCACGCTGGGGGTGATTCTGTCATTCAAAGGCGTGTGTTTTCACACATCGTGGTCCCTTACAGCAGCCTTTCATCTGGTGCTCAAAGAAGGACACAGTAATGGATTCTTAAATTAGAGGAAGCAGAGTGGCGTCATATTTCCTGGGACACAATATGGAGGATGTATGTCCTCTAGAGGGAACGAGGGAATTCCAGTATGGAATTTTAGCCTCCTGATCTGAGTTCGCAAGTAGCCCTTGGCTTAGATGGGGGCCGACTGGGTTCTATTTCTTTGTATCCACCACAGTATCAACACAGTGTCTTCACAGAGCACATGCTTGATAAATCTTGGTGGCAGATGACTTAAAAGGGCTCTAGGAAGGTCTCATTAAGCATATCCATGGTGACAGTGTTGGTTTGTTGCCAATATTCCCATGATTGTTAATTGCAATCGAGAATTTGAAGGTTCCTCCATTATAATGACTTTCCCTTGAACCAGGATCTTTCTATACTGGATAAAATTTTGACCACTGCCAGGAATGTCTACCAAAGATAGGGAAATGGTTTGGAAGGGTAGGACTGTGTAGAATTCAACTAAGATATTTACTGTCATCTTCTAAGTAAGGGCATGGATGCAGGCGTCATCTTGACTCCCATGGCGTGAGCCGTTTAGTTAGGCAGGCAGACAGTGAACAGGTGTTTTCAAATGTGTTGAGTCTTACCCAAAGTGTTGCAATGGGAATCCAGAGCAGGGGATTTGACTTGACCTAGGCAGTAAAGGAAAGCTGTCCTACAGCAGTAACCTGGAAGGATGAGATACTGGCTAGGTGACGGGAGACAGAGAAACGTGTTCCAGGCAGGGCACAGCACATGCACAGCCTACACCAAGAGATGACTGGTTTTTCTGCGAAGGCCCAGAGAGGAAGTTTTTTAAGTGTTTTAGGCCATATGGTCCCTGTTGTAACTATCCTGCCATTGTAGCATGAAAACAGTCATGGAAACCTTGAAAAAAAAAAAACGTGTGGCTGTGTGCCAATAAAACTTTATTTATAATGACAGGTGGTAGGCTAGTTTTGGTCTGAGGGCCATACTTAGTGAACGCCTGATGTAACCCTATGAAGCAAGTAATATCACTTCCATTTTACAGATGAGGCCTAAATGGCACAAAACTGGCGAGCAGCAGACCTGAATTTAAGTCCAGTTCACAAGGGCTCCAAAACCGCTGCTCTTTCAATCATGGTATGTGCCTCCTGTTTTTTTTTTTTTTTTTTTTTTTTGAGAGTCATGCTTTATTTGTTGGGAGGACTCGAGCCGGGATGACAGGTAGCTCTGAGGGGCTGCTCAGAAGAGGTAGGGGAGGAGCTAGGATATATAGGAACTTCACAACAAAGAACAGGTAGTTGGAACAACAAAAGATTACTTGTTATCTAAAGAAAACCAGGCATCTCAAGTTAAAGAATTTGGTGCTTTTCCATGTGTGGGAGGAAGCAAACATTTGGACTCATTGAATTCACTCCTTTGACAAGCACCTAGCTATCTAGGGGCAGTATCCTGTCCTTTATTCTTCTGAGTCCCCTCAGAGTTATGTGCCTCTGTTTCAAAGCATCTTTTCAAAGATTCTGTCAGAGCAGCAGAGCTGGGTCACTGTTGATCACCAAAATGCCTGGGACACTCTGCTCCCACGCTGACCATTGTGGCTTGGTTAGGAACGGCCAAATGGTCAGTGTCACGTACTCTTCAGGCTTTATACAGACTATTCAGTGTGTATTTACCTTGCAGACATATTATTTTCATTCACTGGTAGTGACTAATTTTAGTTCTCTTGTGGTTTGCTGCCTTATCAATAAATCACACAATCCAGCCATTATGCCTAGAGTTCTGAGAATCGAGTGTTTCCTCTGGCTGACACTGTTATGCAAACACTTTTGGAAGTCTTGGTATTTATGAGCATCTTGCTCCTTTGGTGGCTGCCTGGGGAAAGCCAGGATGTGCAGGGCTGCCACCGTGGGAATCCTTTGTTCCATGTTAATGGTCTCCTTTGGTGATGATCCCTGAGGATCCCTGAGAATGTAGGCATTCGGTCTCCTATGGCCAAGGTTAACTTGGTTTATAACATTTTAAAATTGATTTTTATTCATGTTTTGACAGTTTTCCTTAGGAGCACACAGCTTTTTGGATATTAAATTATAAATGTTTCAACATGCATCTCTAGGGTTGAGCGAGTGGGGAGCGTTCAGGTAGGGGTTCTCGGTGCTCTGCCAGGGCTTCCGGCTTCAGCTGGAGGGTGAACCTCATAACCACCAGTGTCACTCCGGCCCCAAATCCCTGGGGCCTGGACGGTGGTCCAGTCAGTTTTGAGGTGACCTAGGCACCCCTCTGTCTCTCTGAGTTCCTTCCTTTCTTCAACAAATATTTGTTTGACCCATGTATGTCTGGCACTGGGCAAGTTGATTGAACAAGAAGATAGATCCTTGTCCCTATGGAGTTTACAGTCTAGTAGGGGAGACTGATGCCAGATAATCATGCCAGTGGATACACATCTGCAAACTGAGATGAGCCCTTTGACATAAAGGAACATGGTGCTGGAAGGTAGCCTGTCTAGACTGGGCAGTCAGCGAAGGTTCCCTGGGGAGGAGATGCTTAGGCTGGGATCTGATGGATGAATAAGGGGAAAGAGTTAGATGGAGGTGGCATTCTTGAACATTCCAGAAAGAAGCAAGAGCATGAGCAACACCTAAAGGAGGCCTGTGGGCTCAACACACGTCTCCCTGCTTGCAGAGAGAGTCACCCCTCTCTGAGTGACCGCTGGAAGGTCTGTCTCCTTGCTCCTGCTCCTGGGCCTGAGCAAGGATGCTGCCAAAACGGATGAGGGTTTGCTGGCCCCTTCCATCCACTCATTATGTTATTGCTCAGACTCCCAGGCTGGATGGCATGACCCATGAGAAGTCTGTGGAACACTCTTCTGTCTGGTAAGGCCCTCTCCACTGATGAAGCGTTTCCTGAGAGCTTAGGTTGGGCATGGAGATGGGCTGAGGGGTATGGTACCCACAGGTCATTTCAGGGTGACCTCTGACAGACTGTTCGAGTCAACCCTTGGTTTGGAGGGGCTGGGAAGGATCTGGGGAAGACTGATAATTACACAGTTTTAAGGTGAGGGGTGGGAGGTCAGGATGGCTTAAACTCAATGAGCCAGAGAGGGTGACTGCACTGCACCCATGTTTTAGAGGGTGCTTTTGGTCCTTGGCAGGCGTTAGGGGAGGTGGGGAAATATTAAAGTCAGGTATGAAAGCTGGACTGTCGGAGCCTGCCGACAATCGATCAGGTCCAGAAAACCTGTGCTGCAGGACTGAGAAAGAAAGACAAGACTAAAAGGTGGGGTTGAGAGGGTCTCACTCTAGCCCGCAAGACGCTAGGTCAAGAGTGGACCACGAGTTTATTTCCAGCAGTAAATTTATATGATTTTAACCTATTAGCTCATACATTCCTGCATGTAGGCAAAGGTATTGTTTTAGGGTACATTAACAACGTGTACTAAAATCATTAACTTGTATATTGTTGCAGACTTTACTATTGTTTACAGTTCTCATAAAACTAAGATTAAAAGTTCCTGAAACCAAGATCATAAACTAGGGTATTGTTCCTCTAAGCTAACATCGTGACTCGTGTACTATTATCTCAGGTGATTGTTCTTCAGGCTAAGATCACTAACTTGCGTGCCGATTGTATCTCTCCTTCCAAAGGTCCTTAGTGACTTAATAGCTCAGGATGTTCCTTCAGGCCTTAATGCACCTGGCACATTCCTCAAAGGGGTGGCGGGACAGAGATTGTCCTTGAGAGATCAACCTCAGAGTCTGACGCCCTGCACTGTGGGAGTTTAGGCCCAACCTCTGTGCTCGGCAGTCCTCAGGTCATGAGTGGCCCCCCACACTGGACTTTAATTGTAGTCAGACGCTTCCTGGAAGAAAACATAGCTTCAGTAATCCACCTCTTCTTTTCAGTCCCTCTTGGCTCTATGCATCAGAGCTTATCAAAAATCTGTTCCCACCAAGGGTCCTGGAGCCACAATTCAGCTGCTCAGGCCCCACTAGCCGCCTCCTTGGGTGGAGTCGATGATCGCGTCATATGATTCTATGATGATTTTACCTGCAGCGGCCCCTTTTTCTGTGTTACATCTCTAAGGTGTCAAAGATGTGTGAATTCATATTTTCCATTCTTTCCCATCTGAATTACGGGTGTTGAGACATTGGATAGATTCTGCTCCTGTCTTTCTTTTCAGATGGGAGCTTTTCAACCTGTTGTTTTCTTTTTTAAAAAAAATACATGTGAAGCATCTTGCTCAATGCCTGGAGCATCGTCGGTGTTCAGTGAATTTCAATTTGCTTTACTCCTGGAGCTGGGCCAGCTCACATTCCTGTGTTTCACCAGTGGACCCTCTCCTGGGACGGTCATCACCTTCCCCACCCAGCTCACCTTCCCCACCCAGCTCACCCTCCCCAAGCATTGGCCCGTGCTCTCCACTGGACTCCTCACTAGACGAGTGGCCCACGTCACAAAGGCTACACCAGCATTAAAGCCTAGACATCTTTCAGACGGCAGGAACCTTAGACACCACACTGCTCAGCCTCCTTTATTTAGAGATAGGGAAACCGAGGCCTAAAGGAGACAAGGCGATGGCCCAGTGTGCACACACGGTGAGTGGCGGAGCCAGCCCACGTGTCCGTCTCTGTGCTGCTTCTGTTCCGTATGTAACCCTGTCCTGTCAGTTAGTCTGGCTGTTTGGTTTTCTCTTCAGTGGGTCGAGACGAGTCGGCTCTTCCTGCTGGTGACCCAGGTGTGTACATGAGCTGGTTTCATGGCCCACCCTCTCCCTTCTCCCCTTTCTTTCCCGTCCCTACTTCCCTCTCTCCTTCCTCCCTTTTCCTCCTCCTCCTCCTCCTTTTTTTTTTGTGCAGCAGTTTTTGGACATGACTCCAGAAGACACCACGCTTGTCACTGTGGCGAGGGGTAGGGAACGGACAGAGGAGAACACAATACAATCCCTGCCGCCCAGGAGCCTGAGGTTCCCCGCGGGGAGAAACAATCAGAGCAGCAGCACCATGAGTGACAGCAACAAAACAGGTCACAGCTGCTCCTGGAGACCCCGCGCTTCATGGTGTTGGTCTCTGAGCCAAGGGTGCTAGATGCTCACATTCATTTAAACTTGACCACAATCCTGCTGGGTGGGGTCTGTTTTCTCCCCACTTTACACATGAGGGATTTGAGATTAAGAAAAGTCAAAGAACTTTCTCAAGGTCAAGGTCACACAGAAAGGAAGTGGTGGCAAAAAGATACGTACAGGAGAGGATGAGGGAGGGAAGAGTGGGGTCTGTGTTGGGGCCACCCTGCAGGTGGGCAGGTGGACTCCCAGGCTCCAAGCCACTGCAGCCTCAGCTTAAAAAAAATAGAAAGAGAAGAAAAGTGAAGCTCCAGAGAGACTCCGTGGGGTTTGAGGAGAGCCTTCCTCTCCACCAGCCTTGTAGAGACGACTTAACGGTGATTCTTTGTCAGGCAGAATTGGGGATTTGTAGCGGTTTATAACGTCTGGTGACTGATTAAGGTGAATCGGAAGAAGGTTAATTAATCAGCGTAAGGAATTGGCCCGTGTGGGTTGGTGGCAGGTCCGTGGGAGGAGTGTGGACGCCTCCCAGGTCAGGGGCCACCATCCCCGTGACTCAGATCACCCCCTGGGGCGGGATGTAGGAGCCCCCCCTGGAGCTCCAGTCTCCTGGGGCAGACCCTGCCGCCATCAGGCAGACACAGCCATCAGCTTCCAGGATTCCTTCCGCTTCTCATGCCCTCCACTCCTCTTTCCTGTGGGACAGATCCCTGACCCTCCTCTGTGCTCTCCCTCTGGCCCAGCCAGCCAGGCCGTTCTGAGATGCTTGCTCTGGAAATGGAAGACACACAGCATCTTTTTCCAATAGAGTAAGGCTGTCTATACGTGAGCCAAAAAATGTGCATCTCGGGGCTTTACAGGATTAAATATGTTTTTGGCAAACACTCTAAATACAAGGAGAGGTTGGGATAAAGGCACGCTGACAAGCTTTCAGGTTTGCATCGTGCTCCCTTTCTGCGGAACGAGTGATCATTTCAAGATGGGTCATTTTGCTCAGTTCATCTTTAAGGAAACAAAGCTCACCATTTTTCATGAACAAGCAGGATGGGAAGCCACCATTACCGTCAAGGCACACTCACGCATGTTGGGAAGTGCCTTTCTCTCTTCCTTCCTTTGCTTTGCTCTGCGTGCTCACAGGCCATAAAGACGGCTGTTCCTGGTCTTCGTTCATTACATACAAGTAGGGTGAACACATTTTGGCATCCGTGCCCCGTTTCTGACCAAACATTCCTGTCCAGCCCTTTAATGCCACTGTGTGGTTTCTGCTGGGCTGCCTCTGGGTGGGGAAATCGGGAGATGTCGCGGGGGATGGGATGGATGGGGGTGGAAGGAGGGGCTGTTTTGTTTCCTTGGGTGGCGCTTCTCTTCGGGCAATTTGTCGGAAAGCCATTCTCTTCAAGTTCCCGTTGCAGGGTTTGACGTGATAAACAGGCCTCTCCTTCATGCAGAAGCAGCAAGATGTGACCAGGAAGCTCAGGGAAGTGAGTGGCCAGTGGCTGGGGTGGGGCTGTCCAGGCTGGGAGGTCATGGGCTACGTGGGTCAGCGCGCAGTCACCCTGCCCAGGGAACCCCACGGCGAGGTCCGGCCAAGTGCCCGAGACTGGTGGGGACTGAGCCCACGAGAGACGGTCCTGGGAGCAAAGAAGGCTTGGATAATTATCCTTGAAAAAACCAGAAACAAACTGATGATCATCCTTTCTTATGCACGTAGTACTTTTCCTCCTGGGTCTTTCTTGCTAGCATTTAAATACACACAGAATTCTCTCCCCTTTAAAAAAGTAAGCCTCCTTCCGTCCTCTGTTTTCCTCTGGTCCTGACTCTCTCTCTCCCTTCACAGTCAGACCTGTGGGAATGGTTCTCTAACTGGCTTTCGACAGTTTCCCACTCTCACTGCTGCTGCTGTACTCCAGTCGGCCTCTGCTCCTAACCATCAACCCTGGTTGGTCTGTCCAGGGTCATTTAGCCCAAGGGTTTTCCTCTGAGTTCTAAGCTACAGGACCCCTCAGCTCTATTACGTGCTGCTGCCCACACGTTCCTTTGGAAGCACTTCATCCTCTGCCATCCCTGTTGTCAAGCCCCCCTGCGTCCCCACCACCTTTGTGACAAATGCACAGTCTCCTTTCATGGCTCGTCTCGCAGTTACATCTTAAAGATGGGTGTTGTTTCAGCCTGCGCTTCGGTCCTTTTCCTTTTGTGCACACTTGCCTTGGCTGACCCCATCTCCTCTGATGGCTGCAGTGGCCAGCTCTCTGTTGCAGATTCACATTGCCCCTAACTCCTATTTCCCTGCTCAGACTCAGACCTGTATGTCTAACTTTCTTCTAGAAAACTTCATTGTCTCCAAAATGATGCTCGTGTTCTCACCCCAGCCATTCTGCTTTTCCCATATTATCTTTAGCAGTAAAAGCCATTCCTATTTTTCAGTTTCCCTAAGTAGAAATCTGAATCAATCTGTTGACTTCCCCCCTTCCACACACACACTCTCTCTTCAAGCCCTGTTACTTTTACTTTTTAGTGTCTCTAAAATCTAAACATTTCTCCTGACCTTTACTGCTCCTTCTCCAGGTGAGGCCATAATTATCTTCCTCTTGAACTAGGACTCCTGGTGGCTTACCTCTTCACAAGAAAATGATGGAAATCTTTCTAGATTGTAAGTCTGATAATGTTACCTACAGAATAAAGCTCAAGTTCCTTCTGATATTTCCAGTTTCACCCCTAACCACTCTGCCTTCCCCTGTACCGCTGAGTAGTTCTGAACATCCTTAATTTCCTTCCACAGGTTTCTGACTTCACTTTCAAAACTTCGAACATGCTGGTCCCAGGAATGTTTTGCCTTCCTCTCCCCTGGCTAATTCCTATCCATCCTTTGGTGTTACACTTGGGTGACTCTGCTTTACGGTCCTTTCCTCGGGGGAGCCTGGCCTGTACTCCCCAGGCTGGGCCAAGTTCCTCTCTTCTGGTCTCGTAGGGGACATCACTACCAGGATCTGGTCACATCTCCCTGAATCTGTGCCCTGAAGGGATGTCCTCTCACACTGGCTCTGCACTTGGTCACGCAACTTGCTTTGGCCAATGAGACAATAGCAAATGTCGTGCAAGTAGAGACTTGAAAAGTGCTTGCACTTTGGAGTTTGTTGTCTTGCTGTTCATACCACTGCTACACGATAGGTTTCACCAGTGTGTTGCATGATGTGAGAAACACAGCCCAGCCACCTCTGTCACCCCAGCTGACAGCTGTTTAACCATCTGTCCCGTGAGAGGCTATCTGAGGCCATGTTCTTTCTGCCTGGCACATTCTTTCCCCCACATTTCAGGTGAGGCGCTGCTCATCCCTCTGGGATCAGCCTAAATGTCACTTTCCTGGTGCCACCTTGCCTGATGCCCCATCCAAATCAGGTCCCCTGGCGTAAGCTCTCATCAGATGCTTTCCTTTCATCACACGTACTTCAACTTGCATTTATTGTATTTAATTGTGTGACTATTGGTTTAACCAGTGGTAAACTCCACAAGGGCAGCGAACATATCCTCAGCCCATAGCTCATTACAGACCCTCAGATGTTTGTTGAATGAATGAGTGAACGAGTAGTTAGTGCCCAGGGCAAGAGCCTTTGCTGTCGGAAGGTTGGAAAGGAGGTCGTGGGAGAGACAGTGAGCAATTCTGCACTTCACGCTGGAGTGGTTTCTGAAGTCACCCTGTTGTGTGTCTTGTCACTTGCCTGCATGTTTTCTGACTTTTACAGCCAGAGGTCACACCTAAGGTAAATGGTCACCAATTCTAGTTTTCATGATTTTCAGGACTCAGGGTCATCTGAGATGTAGGAAGACAGTCTAGTGTGGCAGAAAAGAGTGGGGGCAAAAGAATCAGGAGGCAGGGGTTGGGGTGTCCCATCTTGGACATCACCGACTGTGTGCCTCTGGGCAAATTTTCAACATCTCTGAACTACAGCTTCCTCATTTGTGAAATTATTGTTGCAGGGATTAAATGTAAACATGTAAACTGTGAAACCTAGTTCAGTAACGCATGCGTCTTGTCCATTGTCCTTCTCTCCCTTTGCTGTTTTTAGCTGATTTCTTCCTTTTTGGTTTTTCTTGGTAACCATAGGCTCATGATAAATTTTAGTGCTGTGATGGAATGAGGGCTCTGGAGGACTAATAATTTCCTGTTCCCCATCTTCTTCTCATTAATGGAAAGTTTAGTGTATAGCACGTAACCTGTGGGGAACAGATCTTGGTCTTCTTTGCTCTTTAATGTTTCTTAGCAGGAGTTCAGTCATTCAATTCTGACATGGATTTTCTACAGTCGGTGCATGTACTTGCTCCGTGCTAGCCCTATGGCATAAACTTACACGGTCCTGTTCTTGCTGGAGCTGACAAAGCCAAGGAGATTACATTCCATCTTTCCTGGCGGCAAACCTTTTAGTGCCAAAAGAGAATCAGAGAATGATACTTAAAATAAGAATTATGAGAAAAAAAAGTCAAATTTCAGAAAATTACCTGGCTCTTAGCCCGAGGCTTTTATGTTGGAATATAAATTGAATACTAAGTCCTATGTTTTTAAGTTTTCACTTCTCAGTGTCCTGTGTTCCTGAAACAACCACTTACCTGTCCAACAGTGACTTCAGTGGCCCCTGAATCCTGGGGCTGGAGCTATGAGCCGCCTTTGGGGAGATGGTGGTGATGAGTATTTAGTCCTGACGATTCTCTCCCAAGTTGTTTCTTGTTTGAATTAAACCTCTCCATGGGCAGGGAAGCCTTGGACAGTTAGCAAGCTGGATGGTGGAGACAGCATCAAGAGCTTGGGAAACCCATGGAGAAAGTAACTCTCTCTCTTCTCTGGACCTGGAAGTAGGTCAGGAAGGACATTTATGGCCGTGAGGGCATCCTCAGATCGTGGAGGGTGGGAGCCTTGAGACCTGCAAGACAGTGTGTCCTTTCCTGGTCTAGTGACTTTATGGTAAACGTTCCACTTATAGAACATTTTATCTGGAAGGTGCCGGTTAGATTCTGTGCACAGAAAGATGACGGCTATTTCTGCGATCACTTTGACTTCAGTATTCTTTCCACTCTTCGTACCTGTAATTGCTAGTATAAAGTTAGTCTTCCTGATTGATTTGAAGGCTCCCTGTGAGAGAGGAGGCCAGGCCTATTTGGTCCATAACTACACACCCAGCTTTTCGCACAGGGCAGGCAGAGGGGTGGTTGTCGAATTGCTGAGTGATTTAATGAATCTCCAGATTTTGCTGTGCACATCATCACCCTTACCGGGTGAGAATAATACTGAAATAAACATATAGAAGAAAGAAATAAAAGATGAAAAATAAATAAAAAATAAAGAATGATCCAATTATTTTTTTAAGGAAACAACTTTAGAACCTTTATTTAAATATGGTTATTTCCAGAGTTCATAGGAAAAGTAAAAAACAAAGCAGCAAAACACAAAAGTTAAACCCTTCTCAGATGAACCCCATGGAGACACATCCATATTAGTCCTTGGCTTTTTCTTCTCTGAGATAGCTTCTTCCTTCAAACCTTTAAGTCACAGATCTATACCCACCCTTTTAGGAGAAACCCATGTTCTACCACTGAGCTATACCCCACCCTAGAATCATCTTTTACATTTTTTTTTTCTCCACTAGGTAGGAAGCTCAGTGAGATGAGGGACACGCTTCTCTTGAACATCATTCTATCCCTAGTAGTTAGCTTGGCACATATTTGATACTCAAGAAATACTTAAGAAACTTTGTTGGTACAAAAGAAAGAGATTCATCCTTATCTTTCTGTCTTTGCAAAGTTGCCTTTGGAACTACGATCCTATGATTCTTTTCTGTCTAGCAAATTCTTCTCTCTTTTTGTGTTAGTCAAGACTCAGCACCTCCTTAGAGCTTTCTCTCATCATCCCAGAGACTTTAATTTTTCTAAAACTCTGTGCTATACTTCTTCTGCACCATTCATCCGTTATCTCACCTTGCCTTCAGAGTTGGTCCTGGGAAGGGATGCAATTTGCATATATCTTATCTCCCCTAGGAAAGACAATATAGTTCCTCACGGACAGGGAATGAGTTGTTTTGCTTTAGGCCCAGCACCATGCACAATGTTATTGCTCAAAAAATACTCGTTGAATGGTTTTATTCTAGACTTTGGTGAGTCAGTTCTTCAGGCACTGGTCTTGAGAATCTGTATTTTTTCATAAGCATCTCATCTGGTTATTGTGTCCCAATGAGTTCTGGAAACATCGGGCTAGAGATTTTGAGATCTGGGAATGTATTCCTGAGATGTAGGTGTGCAGATCACACCTACAAGGGAAAAATTGTGATCAGTTGCGTAGAGGAGGGGATATTCTGGGCAAGCAGAGAAGTCTCTTTGAGAATAGGGTCGGGGTCCATGGACTTTGGTTGGTGTTAGAAAAGAGGGCTTATTTTGGGCTTCCTACTGAGAAGTGACATGTTTTCCCATGATGGGCACTGAAGAAGCTTAGTCTGTATTCTTGTAGAACAGGGGAGCATATGAGGCTTTGGAGAACTAAACAAACACATTGAATATAATAATGGTAACATGAGGAAGAAACAGACAGTGTGATCAACCTGTTTGGGAAACTTCTAAAAGAATTACATCAAAGGAGAGTAATGGAAAGAGTGACAACATGGGGGAGAGAAGTGACGAAGACCGTAAAAAAGTGGCAGGAAGCTACCTATAAAGTAATGATGAGGTTCAGTCAGACCAATGGGGTCCCTCTGTGACATTAACAATGGGACAAGAGGAGGTGGTGAAGATCTTAGGGGGATGGTGGCAACGATGCAGACATGCCAAACAACAAGCGTCACAGAGTCTGCTTCTGGAAACCCCAGGAGCAGTTGCTGACATCACAAGGTGTAATGCTGATGTGCATAGATGAAGCCAGAGTCTTTTAAGTCTTTTAAGATCAGTGATAGTAGTTCTTCATTTATGGTAGTGCTAGTTTTCTTAGAAATTGATGTATTTCTAATACAATCATAAACAAATTAAAAATTTTAATTAAGTATTAGTACAGTTGGTTCACAGATATGAAACAATTATTGAGGTGGTAAAGAATATCTGAAATTTAGGGAATGCTGCACGATTTGCTAGGTAATCCACAAGCCCTTGATAACTTATCTGTTCTGTGTTCCATGATTGAAGACGGAGCCGCACACTTAATAGTAAAATTGTATTTGGCTCAGGTAAGGGGCTCAGTTTCTTTCTTTTTTTTTTAGAACCTTCATTGTGGTATAATTCCTGTATAGTAAACTATACATATTTCAGATGTACAATTTGATGAATTTTGATAGATGTGTACACCTGTGAAACCACCACCACAATCAAGACAGCTGACATTTCCATCACTCCTCAAGAGGCACAGATTTCATACTGCCGATTTATCCCTTCCCACCCTCTTTACCCCATGGTAACCATAAGTTTGTTCTCTATGTTTGTGAGTCTATTTCCATTTTGTGGTAAGTTCATTTGTGTCTTTTTTTTTTTTAGGTTCCACATATAAGTGATATCATATGATATTTATCTTTCTGGCTTACTTCACATAGAATGACAATCTCCAGGTCCATCCATGTTGCTGCAAATGGCATTATTTTATTCTTTTTTATGGCTGAGTAGTATTCCATTATATATATATATATATATATATATATATATATATATATATATATATATATCACAACTTCTTTATTCAGTCATCTGTCAATGGACATTTAGGTTGCTTCCATGTCTTGGCTATTGTAAACATTGCTGTGAACATTGGGGTGCAGGTGTCTTTGGAACTGGAGTTTTCTCTGGGTATATGCCCAGGATCCACACGTAATTCTTCATAGGGTCACATCATCCTACAGGGAAAATTGGCTCCTTTTCTGCTGGCTTTGGAGATTACTGAGACTTTTAAGGCTTTTCTAGACATGGAGAATTGTTGAGGGGTGATCGTTGTCTTCATGTGGTTTTTCTGTCTTTATGAAACCGAGATGGAGGAGAATAAGGATGGTGTGGCTTGTATGTGCTCGTACAGAGTAGGGGTAGGTTATTTTGACCTGTGTTGGTTCACTGAAGTTTTGGGTTTGTACTGCTGGATTTTGTAGTCTACTTTTTTTTCCTCAGCTCCCTAGCAGCCACACAATGGTGAATAGGCCATGATGTTTCATCTAAGTAAACTCAACTTCCTATAAAAGGCAACTAAATAGACACATTGCTGTCTGGTTTAACCTAAAAATAGTGATGCTAATAAAATTAATTTATGTATTTAAAAGGTGTCAGATGATCAAGTCATGTTTTAAAGAAATTCAAACACCTTGGGTGGAATGTTCTCCCTCCTTATTTTCCGTGTTATCAGTCTCAAGACTAAGCAAATATTTGCCCTGTTTTAGGTCTCTTGCAGGTTCCACGAATCTGAATTCTTCCTAGATTCCAAGTGACCTCAGGGACACAAATGCAGCCACACTTTGAGCTTGGAACTTGGGGCATCTGGGTGGTAGCAGCTTTTCTCATCCTTTTATTATGACTTTAAACATTCGTAGACAATTTCATAATGTAAATGGCATATTGGCATTCCCACGCCCCCACCTCTGCATTCTTACTTCCCCGTGACAAAGCCGAGTAGGAGGAGAGAAAGCTTTAGATGGGACTGTGTGCCTATTAGGCTTCGCTAGGAACTTCTGCGATTCCCTCCAAAGTTAGTGGTATTCCTGGTAAGTGGCATCTCAGTAGTTTTGAGTTTATAGCTTCCACCCTGATATTAAATTTGCAAAAAGTGCATCTCCTTAGTTATAACTGCAGTGGCTTTCAATCCCTTCCCTAACCGTCTTCTGATGATTTAAGTGGAGTCTATTCTTCTGCCTAGAACATTTAAAACATATTCAGATCTGAACTGGAAGGGCTTTACCACAGGACTTAAGTGATTCCTGCACAGTCCCCTGGGGATCCAGGTGGCTGGGAGGAGACAATCTTCTTACTGGCCCTGTTGGACATGGTGGAAGCCCAGCTGGGGAGCTGGTTTTGGGAATTCCCTGCAGAGAACTTAGAATTAGTGAAGCTAGCTTTAATTTTGAGTCTGTAAGAAGCAGACACCCCTTTCCTCTTCCCACTCATTGGCTGATTTCTGGAGGACAGATTCCTTTTCTTTCATGCTTCCCCCATTAGCCCGGAAACTGGTTCGAGAATCTTTACAGTGAAGGCAAGAGGGATTTTTTTTTTTTCCTTCTCACACAGAATAAATCACACAGATCTCTTACGTACAAAGTGGGAGAGGCAGGCATTCTTAGTGACAGAGTCCAAATCACCCATCACTCTTTTAAAAAAATATTTTTAATTACCTTTTATTAAAACATGTTTTGATTTACCCTGGATTTCATGATTAATCATTGGAGGAAGATATCTGCAATAATCTTTTTTTCCCCTAAGATTCTTGATTCCTGTATTTTATAGCTTTTGGTATAAAACAAATTCAGTACCATCCTTGTATAAAGAAATCAGGACTGGCTGGGAAGAGGAAACACATTTCTTACCCAGAAGCTCTGAGTAGCTCTGTGTTCTGACATGGGGTGAACAGAGATGCCCTGTTGGTCTCCAGGTTGAATACAGATTTTTGTGGGATTTCCAGAGGGCTTCCAAAAGCCAAGGTTGCCAACCATCACTCTTTGCTTTGGATTCCTAGAACAACTTTAAAAATATCATATTTTCTGATTAGAATTGAAAATATTTACTTCTTTTTTTACCCACTTGTTGAAAAAATTAAACAATAAAGATTTGTGGAGATAAATGGTGACGTCCTCCTCCCCTTTTCTGTCCCTTCCCCTTCAATGCCTCATCTTGTTATCCAGGACTACATCATCTTCATTGTGTACAGTATATTTTTTTCTACATTTGAGAAATGTTATCATCTCCATTCAAGTGGTTGTTGTGAACTTAGAGGTGGGAGATTCCTAGGCGGATGCTCTGCAAAAATGCCACTATCAAACTTTCCTTGGGGAAATTCATCAAACTAGAAACCAAATTTCTACTCCCTCAAGAGAGTTCTCACTCTAAAAAGAGGCCTTCAGATAGAGTCCTTTGTGGAAGCAAGTTTCTACTCCAATAGATGATTTTGTCTCTCCTGTGTTTTGCCAATCTTCCAATCTGGAAAGACCCTCCCTGGTAACATTTCTCAGCACTGAAAATTTCCCACTTCTTTAAGGCCCAGTGTATTAGTTACCCATTGCTGTGTAACAAATTACCCTAAAATGTAGCAGCCTAAACAGCAAGTATTTATTATCTCATAGTTTCTTTGGGTCGAGAATTTGGGAGTGGCTTAGCTGTGTTGTTCTGGCTCAGATTCTCTTATGAGGTTGTGGTCAAGATGCAGCAGGGGCTGCAATCATCTGAAGACTTGCCTGGGGCTGGAGAACTCCCTTCTGTGATGGTTCCCTCTCATGCTATTGGCAGGAGGCCTCAGTTCCTTGCCATGTGTCATCCCCAGAGGGCTGTTTGAATGTCCTTATGACATGGTAGTTGGCTTTCCCCAGAGTGAGTGAGCTAAGAGAAAGCAGCACAGAACCCTCCATGTCCTTTAGGACCAAGCCTTGGAAGTCACACTTCATCAAGTCATACATACAAGTCAGCCCTGCTCAAGGTGGGAGGGGGCTACAAAGGGCATAAAACCAGGAGGCAGGAATCATTGGTGGTCATCTTAGGGGCTGGTTACCATATCCAGCTCAGGTCCTATTTCTTCCATTCAACCTAATTATTAAATTCTCTTCTCTGGATTCCCTCTGTACTTTCTCTCTGAATTACTAACAGGGACCTATCAGATTCTGCCTTGAATTGTTCTTTGATTAGATGTTTTAGGCTCAAATGCTTTAGATTGTAATGTAGCTGGTGGGCAGAGCAGCTGCTTATGATTGCCTGGGGTGGAGAAAGTGGAGGGATGGAGACCGCGACCCTTTAGGTGTCCTGGGGTGAGTCCTTGCTCTACTGGCCGGCCCATGTGCTGAGCTGCATCCGCCTGGAGGAAGGGGTATGCTGTAGGGATTCACACAAAGGTGGGGTATGGGCTGGGAGAAAGCTCTAGCATGGGTCCTTAGCAAACATTTATAAGAGCAATATATAAATGAATGAAAAGTTTGTCCTGGCGGCTGGTAGAATTCTGTGAGGACTCAGTGGGATTCTGATACTACCTACTGGTTTTAGATTTCAGAGTAGCTCTTCTTCTGGAAATAATATCTAGTCTTGAAGCAAAAGAAGCTTCTGCTCACCTCTACCTGTGGGTGGATAAATGAGGTTGACTCTGGAGCTGGATTTTATTAATTTGGTGTCATTCCTGCCACGTTCTAAGGAGGTTCTGTGGGTTTTGAAGGTAGAAAGCTGCTCTGGGGAGGGGCTGCCCAGACTTGAGAAGAACAGAGGAAAAGTCATTTTCCTCCTAAGTACGGGTCTATGGAGGGAAGACAACCAGAGAGCAGACTCTTGGACAGAAGGGCACTTCTGTGGAAGTGCACTGCCAGAAACCTCAGGCTCCGTCCCTCCCTCTCCCTCTGAAGTCCAAGAGAGACAGCTGAAAAGGACACTTGGGGGAGGACCAGGCCGGGAAGGAGACTCCAGGGATGAGATTCCAGGGGCGCCTACAACAGCACGTGAGGCTTAATTGCTTGCAGGGCTGTTTTATTAATAAACAAGATGTGCACTGGCTACGTGTCAAATCACCTCAGTCTTGATTTGGCTTCAAGCTGAGCCTTTCTAGAATATATGTGTCCTGAGGGGATTGAAACTCTTAAACAATTGTGATTTTGGCGGTTTTAACTGAGCTGACACTGCAGTTCTTAAAACCCAGAGGCTGTCGCTCTCCGTGGTGAGCGGGTGCTGGCCAGCAGAGCCGCTCAAAGTAACCACAGGGAGCGGGAGGCGGGCAACAGAGGAGCTGCTGTGCTCAAGTACAGGAGGCTGTCAATCCTTGGGTGAATTGCTTCCTTCGTCCACCTCCCAGAGGTGAAATTTATCTATTAGCAATTCACTCCTTTCAATAAGCATCATAGTAGAAACCCCGGTGACATATTGGCTAAGAGCAGATGTCCTGGAGTCTGGGAGACCTAGGTTTGTGTTCTAGATCTACTGCTTTTCAGCCGTGTAGCTCAGGAGAAGTCTCTTATCTTCTTTAAGCCTTATTTTCCTCACCTGTAAAATGGGGCTAATAACTGCGCCCATATGTTTATGACCAGTTGGTGAGGGATATTTGTGGATACTGTGGTTTCTTATAAATTCTTTTCATGCATTGGTAGTAGGGATACGTTGTTTTTGTGAAATGAGTTTGGGAGTGTTCCCTCCTCTTGTATTTTCTGGAAGAGCGTGTATAAGTTTGGCTTTTTATTCTCCCTTTGTTAAATGTTTGATAGAATTTAGCAGCAGATGGATAGTGCAACCTTCCTTTCCTATTAAACAGCTGAGAAGTCAAGGAAAAGTGGGAAAGGAGATTGGATGGTGTCTCCTGATATCTGGGTCTGAGTCAGGAGTGCAGCAAAGGGATGACAAGACAGTAGAAGAGAGAAACTCCATGGAATTCCACCAGCGTGTAGAGAACCAAGATATAAGGGATGCTACCTACTGGCAGCGCCAGCCAAGGCAAGAGCAAATGAAAGCTGTTTCAGGTCCTGCTGGTTACTGGGTGTCAGTGGCACTGTCCTCGGCTCAGTCAGTGCACCCATGGGCTCACAAACAGGGATGCACAGCCCAGAAGAAAACCTGTATCTCCTCAGGGACAGCGTACCTAATTCATGTTAGAAACACTACAGGCACAGAGCAGGAGCAGGAGCCTTGACTTCCCAAATGAATGACTGATAGCACCTCCAGGTAGGAATGTTTCTCTTTTACTCACATGGCCGCAGCTTATTGAAAATACCCCCTACTCAGACTTCAAAGAGGACTGGGGGTCACCTCAGCTAGAATCAGGGACTGAACTTGAATTACAGATATGTGGGAAAATGGTTTCTTCCTGGGACTTGGAAGGCAGGAGATCTATGCCAGCCCAAAGGTGGAGGTTGGGAGCAGGTGAGGAGAGGAGGACTCCTTGCTTCCTGAAGCAAGTTGGTTATGCCAATAATTGATATTACAAAGAAATTAAGCTTGTAGACATTCTGGAAAAATAAAGGCGTGGACATTTTGAAAGAAAACCATGTGTCTGCAAAGTAATGAGGGCCCTGAATTAGGTAAAGGTGAGAGAGGGGGCTAAGGATAACCCCTGGGAATACATGCAAAGCAAAGAAAGGCAGTAGGAGAGTGAGGAGACTCCAGCAACAGGCGACGATGACAGATGACTCAGTCCAGATGCTCAGCAGAAGACGTGCACACTCAACTGCTTACAGACGCAGTCCCACTAGAAGTGCGACCAGAACCTGAAACTCAATTGCACGGTTAAGGAGTATTTACCCTTGACCTTCTCCGTTTCCTGTGGTTTCTGTCTTTATGAATGGTATTAGCATACTCTCGCGTAAGCCACAGATTTGGGTGTGACTGTCCATTTCTCCATTTCCCTCATCTTCTACATCCCAGTAGTCACCAAGTCCTGTTAATCCTAACATCTAAACGTTTTTATAATTCTACCCAGCTCTTCCAGCCTTCACTGAAATGATCTAGGTCAGGTTGCCATCAATTTATGCCTGGATTAGTTTTGCTCGCTTCGATCCATTCTCCACTTGATAGCTTTCTTGGGATTCCCTGAATATGTGTCTGATTGTGGCATTTCTCAGCTTAACACTCTTCAATGATTCCACATTGATTTAGGGGGTAAAGTCCAAACTCCTTAGAAAGGCTCACAAGTCCTTGATTATCTGTCTCATCTTCTCTCCCCAGCTTCATCTCTTTTACAATCTCTGTGGAAGTGTTTTGCTTGGAGGCCCAGATTCAAAACACCACCCCAGCTTGTAGCTTGCAATTCATGGAACAGGAAGGGAGGGTGTACAACAAAACCCAAGCTCCAATAAGCTTTACCCCCTCCCCCCAGGATCAGAGCATCTCAGAACTGGTGTTCAACAGACATCATTCCATCCAGTATGTGTCTCTCTCAGTTTGAGTCCTGATACCCAAAGGTCTCGGAGGCCTGGAGCCAGCCTGGAACTGGGCTGCTGGCTGGAGTCCAGTGACACCAGCAAGCCCTGGACAGAAGCCCAAACTACAACAGGCCAAAAGAAGGGAATGTATGAATGCGATACCCATCCCCTCCCTGTCTCCTCCCCGCTCTTCTGTCCACAGCGTCTGGCTCTCAGTATTCAGGCAGACCTGAACCGTTTGGTTACAGCTGCTCTTCTTCCATATGATTTCAACATTTCTGCCTTAAAGTTCCAAGAAGGAAATTCTAGGAGTAGGAAAAGGCATTTCAACTGGGTTTTATTATCTACCAAACACTCTTCACATACATTTCACTTCTGTGGTCCTTACAACACTCCTGTAGAGTCAGTTTTTTTGTTGTTGTTTTGTGGGTTTTTTTTAAAATTAAAATATAGTTGGTTTACATTGTTGTGTTAGTTTCTGGTGTACAGAATAGTGATCCAGTTGTATGTATATGTGTGTATATATATATATATACACACACACACACATATATATACATATACATATATATATATATATATTCCTTTTCAGATTCTTTTTCATGTAAAATTAATTCAGAATCTATGGAATATGGCTTGGGCTGCATTAATTTAAAACATTCCAGGTAATTCTGAGGCAGAGTGAGAGCTTTATTTTTTACTTATGGAGGCATCCCCAGGTTGTCTGCTGAGAGACCCCCTCATTAGTCACTTAGCCCTCCTAAATTCAGTTTTCTTTGGATGAAACTTTGTAGGGTGTTTATTGGACACATGTTAAAACTGCTTTGAAATCTCTACAGTAAAGTAAACATAATCACTCTCCATCCCCAAGTACACAGCCTGAGTATTGATCCTAAGCATTTCTCACCTGGACAAATGCCACCATTTGAATGCAAGATGCATGAAAGGATTTTTGTCTGCTTTGTTCTTTGTTGTAGCTCCAGTTCTTAGAACAGTGCCCCCTGTTCAGGACAAGCTCAGTATGTATTAATTGAATGGCTCAATGGCTACTGTCCTCTTAACCACCATCTTGAGTTTCCCTCCCACTTTTCTCAATAATGCCCTTGAAACAGGCATCCCCACCCCAACAGCTGAGAGAAATAAAAGTCCAAAGGAAGCTTCTCCCTCCATACAGTATCAGCATTGACCAGTGAGCTGAAGTTTCCTGCCTGTTGTCAGGGGAAGGAAGGAGGGGAATAGCTCCAGGAAGATGATCAAATGGAACTTTTACTAAATCACGAGCAACTAGAGGGATGTTTGGAGCCTTGTCTGGTTAACCCACCTCACTGAAAACAAAGTGCTGGAAAGTCAGTGAAAACCTAGGTACTGTTGAGACATCTCATAAAGACTGCGCCTGAGTCTGGTTGGAGAATTTCAGAGTTGCTAAAGCTCCATGAAATTCAAGTCTTAATTTCCAGTTTTCACTGGAAGCTGCTCTTAATCAATTAAGTATCTTTTTGGTGTAGTGTTCACAAACAGGTTTCACCCTGAGGGTCATTGATGGTGTGTCCTACTAGCTGCCTGGAGCCCTGTGCTGACAGGTTTAACATGGGCTCATCGAGAAAGTGTGCCATGATTGATTAATAATGTCTGGCACTGGTGAAGAAAGGGAGAGTGGTAGTGAGTGTCATGGGTACCTACAGGTACCTGTAGTGTTAGGTTGAGTGAATCATGAATCCACAGATGTAAGAATCCAGATAAGCCTGTAGCCTCTCTCCCCTGCTTCTTCCTTTGTCTTTCCAGAGTTTGGTAGTTCTATTATTATGCTTAATTAAAACATATTGGTTATCTTTTCAATTTTAAATGATATACTTACTGATGAACAGATGAGGATACTGAGACCAGAGTGACAAACAAGACCATTTGTTGGAGAAGAGATGGCCAGCCAGAGTGTCTGAGTCCAAAACCACTCTTCTTTCTATACTATCAAGCTGCCTCCTTGACACTCCTTGACTGGTTATCAAAGGCATTCATTCATTCATTCATTCATTCATTGTTCAAATACTGATTTGAGGAGCACTTTGTGCCGGGCACTGGGCTTCTCACCGGTTCTTTGGTGCGGGAGTAGACCTGTAGGAGGTGGCTCTTTCACTGCAGAGGAGGCATGGCATGCAGACAGTGACTGTTTCACGACCTTGGGAAATTTACTTCTCTCCAGACCTTTGCTTTTTCTTCTAGAAAATGAAGGTAATGATGAAACTCAAACCTACCAAACTTGTTGTAAGGCAGTTCATGGGTATTAGTGGTGAGCAGCTCTCCTAGTGTTGGTGGGTGAGAATGTTTTCATGGAACTTTCTGGACCACATGAAATCACCTATTCAGAAGTGCTAGTATTTCCCTTCAAGCACTGGTCACTATATTTATCTGTGTGCTAATTTGTTTAATGTCTGCTTCCCATTAGTCTGTGAACTCCATGGGAGCGGGAGCTGTGCTGTAGGGTTATTCATCATTATCTCCCCAGCACCTGCACTGTGCCTGGCACCTAGAGGGTGTTCAGGGAGTGACAGCTGGGTGGATCAATGCACTGTGACAAGCCTGATCCCGGAATCAGGTGGAATCTAGTGGATCTATGACCTCCTACTTACCTTGGTACATTAATTTCTTGACCTCTTTAAGGCCTGGGTTCTTCATCTGTGAAAGTGAATGAAATTGCTTCCTTAAGACAGTAAAAAGATCGCTGGTTGTCAGAGAGAAGGGAGGAGTGAAGAATAGGTGGAGCACAGGGGATTTTCAGGGCAGTAGAGCTGTTCTGTATGAGACTGTATGGGTGGATGCATGTCATCCAACGTTATTGTCAAAACTCAGAATGTACAACACAGAGACTGAAATCTATGGACTTGGGTTAAACATAATGTATCAATATTGGCTCATCAGTTGAAACAAATGTACTACACTAATGCAAGATGGGGGGATGAGGGTGGGCGATGGGAGGTAAACGGAAACCCTGGACCTTGTGCCCAATTTTTCCATAAGCTTAAAAATGCTAAAAGAAAGCTAAAGTCTATTAATTAAAAAAAAGAGTGCTTCCGTGGAGGATAGCTGTGAGTTTTAAATGCTTAGCGCAGAACCTATAAATTACACTGCAAACAAGAGCTCCCTCCCTGTAAGAATGTTTGTAGCTTTTAGGTAATATACAGTTATACAGTTTTTGTGGCTAATGCCAGAGTGTCTAAATTCTCTAAACCCACATGTCTAACCACTTCGAGGGGACTGCTAAGGGATCTTCACTGGAAAACAAAAATGACTTTTAGGTGTATTTCAAAATGAGCTGCAGAAAGTCTGACATTTATGGGAGTTCCCAACAGAAGTGTTTATTTCGTGTTTGTTGTGCGGTTGCTCCCAGGGCTTCACATGTCAAGGAAACCTCTCAGAATCTGAGTGACAGCCTGGCTCTACATCTCTGTGCCATGAAGATCACATGGGGCTTCAACTGACACAGTGGAAGCCAAACCAGCTCACAGCAGGAGACAGGCCAGTGCAGTCCTGGGTCTGCTTTGGGGTGTCTCTGAAGCCCAGGATCCTCTGAGAAGGTGTGTGATTGCTCTGCACGTCTTACTTGGAAGTGAGCCGGGAGCATATGTTTTCTTAGATTCTCTGTCCGTGCTACCCTACGACAGCTCTTTCTTGCCCCATTTTCCCACAAACCCACAGACCTCCCACTGGGAGTATTTTTATTTTTTTTTATTAAAAAATTTTTTTAAAGCTATAGGAAAGATAGATTGCTCATACTAAAGAAAAACCAGAAACCAAACCAACAAACAATAAAGGGACTAAATTAAGCCTAGAGAGTGGATTCAGTTTCCCCTGTGGTCATGAACTTTGTTTTCCAGTTTTTCTCAATCTGGTTTTAGGTTAAAATCATAGACTATTACAGCCAGAGAATCACCTTGTCCAATTCCCTGTTTCCAAAGCCAAGGTCTCAAAGCCCACAGAGTTGACACAAATTGTACAAGGCTACTCAGAGCTGGAACAGGAGGCACATTTCCTGCCCTTTGTCTTTTGAACTACCTGTTTCATAGCTAATCTTTTTCTAAAGTGAGCCTTTCCCTCTGATACCCTACGTTCCCCCTATAGACCTTAGGGAGGAACGAGAAAAGAATATGTGCCAGCAGACTATTAACCCCAGATGTATTCCTTAGATTTATCCTTCCAGTCCTCTCCTCTATTTTCCTCTGATTTATGGGGTAGTTTTGTTATAGTAAAGGGGCCTCTCTCTGGTCTATTTTAAGAGCAGTTTCTGCTGGAAACATTGGAGAATTGTGTGAATAAATTTAAGGTGGAAAGTGAGGAGTGGGCTGGTGATAATATTGGCCTTTGACTTTAGTGACAAGAGTGGGTCAAGGCAGTACACATTGGCTGTTAAGTGTGAGCCAAGGAGTCAGCCTGAGGGCTCCTCAGCTCAGCAAGAGCTGAGATCAGAGGGCAAACGGCAGGTGCTGGGGGCCCTTTTAAGATGCTTGGGGAATGAAGTTACTACAACAAGGGTTGGACCATTGAAAGACTGTCTACTGGACAGACTGGAAGTTGAGGGTGGGCTGCCTCAGCCGCTGGCTTCCTGAGGTCTCTGACACGTTCTAATATGGATCTGGCTCTCTCAGAACCACGCATTTCAACTTCACTGACGTCAGTGGTCTCCTCCTGCGGGATTAGCCTTAACTCACGCACAGACATTCCACTGGATGGTGGTCCGTCCTTCTCTTAGGATAGCTGACACCTGCCTCACATGCCCTTGGTATCTATGTCTCCTTGGCCTCCATGGGAGCCCTGAGTGCAGGGAGTGTGAAGGGAGAAGGGCTGGTTGGGATCCATGCCAAGAAAGACAGTGGTTCCTGAGTGACAGAATCTCCCAAGGGTCTCCAATCCTCTAACCTCTGAACTGCCTGCACGTGGTCAATACTCAGGGGGCGAGGGAAGGACAGGACTGGGATTGAGGAGGCTCCTGGGTGACCTCAGGTAGGTCTGTACATTCTGTAGGCAATGATTTTCTCATCTGTAACGAGGATAATGATGAAATGCCTTCCTATTTTCCTCGCGGTTCAGTAATTCAGGTTGTTGTGTTCAGATCTGATTCCAGGTCCCTCCTTTGTGCTTGTACAATGATCCCCTCTACCTGTTATATTCCTAAGGATGGACCCAACCCCGACAGTACCAGCCCTTCCATCTACTTCATTTCCATGAAGTAGTCAAGTAAAAGGATGTCTCCTGGTTGTTTTTCTTGTGAAGATGTGTCACTCTTCAGAGCCCTTACCTGCACAGCTGGCAGGTAGGTGGCCCATTAGAAAGCTCAGATTTGCCTTCATCAGGCCCCTTTGAAAAACCTTCCACAGATGCTTCACTGTTTATAATCTAGCATCTATGTTCCTTTGCTTGACATATATTGCCATCCCTGGTAAAATGCCTGATTACATCTCCAGCACCATCTCCCTCCATCTCAGCCTTGAAACTGATACTAATGCCTTATCATTGAACTTCCTCATTTTCTCACAGGTACCTTGAAGTTTCTCACTGTTTGCCTTTGCTTACACTGTGCTTCTAGCTGAAATGCTCTGCCTTTCTTTGATCTCCCATTCCTTCCTTCCAGGCAATACCCATTCAGAACACTAAGCCAAACACTAACCGTCTCATTACAAATGAGGGAGTGAATGGAACAAGCATCAGGTGTGGCACGGCAATGCTGCGATGTCTCCTCCAAACCTCTTAGAGCCCATGAATTCCGAGTGAGAAGGAGACTCAGAGTGGCTGTCCCGTCCTGAAGTAGCCTTGGTGGTGCCTAGCTACAGAGATTTGAATTCATGAGGTTGTGACCTCTTGTCTATTGCTTGTCTCATAGACATCATTGAGGTGTTCAGCCAGATTTAGCTTCATCTTTCATCTAATGGGTATGAGAAGACCTACAGCAAAGGGTAGCTGTGAGGATCAAAATAGATCCTGGGTGTGAAAATGCTATGCAAATGTTAATTGAGACCACTCTTTTGTGAGGTCAGCTAAGAATAAGAAAGTTTCTGGTGTATTGTAATCATGTGGGTAGTTAATAATTATTATATAAATCATTAATAAATGAATGAATGAATAAAGTAGGGCAGAACATGATAGAAAAATCTGGGACAGGGTACCACTCCATCACTACCACTACACTGACTGCTGCTATTAGCCAATGTTTATCAGGGGCTCTTTATGGACCAGGGAGTGTGCTGGGCACACAGATACATCACTAATATCTAAAAGAACCAATTTTGTAAATAGAACTATTCCTGCTTTACTGATTAAGGAACCAAAACAGAATATGTAACAGGTAGATTACATTATCCTCCCCAATTCTTCACCCTCCTGTAACTTTGTCATGTGACTTTTCACTTCCTCCCACCAAAGGAATAGGAGTATTTTGAAGCCTCTTAATTTTGGGTTTGCCTTTGCAACTGGCTCTGGTCAGTAGAATATGGCAGAGACAGAAGTGATGTTGTGCTGGTTGCCAAGCTCAGGCCTTGGAAGCCTTGTGTAAAGTTTTTGCTTGCCCTCTGGGGCTTTTAACGTTACCTTGAAAGCATGCCCAGGTGCTGGGAAATACAGTCTGCTTATCCAGGAGTAGAGTAGGAGACATGTGCAGCAAAGCCATCTCAGGGAAATCTCTCCTGGCCATCCTGGGAGTGTGCAAGCCATTGACACAGAAATCAGAAGGTCACCTGGTTTGAGCCCAGTTTAGAGGAGGCAACTCTTGGCTGATGCACAGACATTCAGGCAAAATCATTCCTTACTGTTGCGCCTCTGAGATTTTGCGGTCATTTCTCATGCAGCAAAAGCTAACAGATGCATTGTCCTACGACACAGAGTTAGGGGTTGACTAAGCCAGGATTTGAACCCAGATTTGTCTGAAATCAAAGCTTCATTATTAGGCCATGCTTGAAGCCCTTCGGGGGAGACCTGACCTGAGTGGTTGCTAAGAAAGGGTGAATGACAATCACTGCTACTTGTGGGACCCTGGCCATGTCAGCTTAGTGAGTTTTTGTAGCAAGCTGAAGTGGTAGGTGTTATCTCTGTGTTGTACACAAGGCTCGGAGAGGTTGTGTCATCTTCCTCGTGTTCACATGATATAAACTGGCAGAGCCAAGACGTGTATCCAGGTGTTTCCACCTCCAAAGCCAGTGCACCCTCTGCTCTTTGGGCAGGTCTGTTGGTGTACATGTGTACCTGTGTGTGTGTGTACGTGTGTCCGTACGTATGTTGGGAGGAACTTTGGGGGGTGGTATCCCCTACTCTGCTTTGTGTCTTTGCCTTATCTGACTGATTCAGCCACAAGGTGAGGATCCAGTTACCAAGACAGAGTATGCTCCATGGCCAAGAACACGGATGTGTTTGGAAATTTCTGCCAAGGGAGAAAGGAATGTTCCTTTTTTTTTTTTTTTTTTTTACTTTCACTACATTCATACTTTTATCAATGGCTATCATTGTTCGTGTTTTCAAAAGTCATCTCATTTTTCCTCTGTGACATTTTCTCCTTTTTCTTAACAAATTGGTAAGTGGGAAGGTACATTGCATCTTTGAAAAAGTTCTTTTCAAGAAGCATCAGCAACAATGCCCTCCCAGCTCATGTTGAAACTACTGTGAAAAAGTGGCACTCTGCCACCGGTGAGAATAGACCTTGTCGTTTACTCCAAAAGCTATTGTGGAACTTTGTCTCGTAGCTGCATCCCAAATCAGCAAGATTTACTTTCCTCTGTTTACTACGCAGTCACACCTCTTACTGCTTGGAGTTGTGTAGATGGTGAAAACCAGCTCTTAGTATTAGGGCAATGTAGGCGCATGACAAAGAGCCGTGAAGGAGGGTGGAAGAGCTCCATGGAAACAGGTCTCCACTGGGATCTGAATAATCTAAAGGCAATCGTGGCCCAAGCGGAAACCAGCATACGTGACAATCAGTGTCCACAATCGGGATCAGGAAAACAAGAGCCTCTGGGTCATTATGGGTGTGGTGGAGAGCACGCAGAATTTGGAGCTAAATTGGAACATAACTGCAGCTCTGCCATTTAGTGTACATGTGAACTTTTTCAAGTTGATTGGTTTCTTGACATCTCAGTTTCTTCATTTACAACAAGAAGAGCTAGTTTGGCATCTTTTAGCTTCAAGGGATAGATGGCAATGTGAACTAGCTTACAAAAAATGGAATCTGTCAGCTCACAGTACTGATGAATCTAGCTTTCATTCTGGCCACTTGCTAGTTTGGCTGGCTTCAGGTATGGCTGGATTCATGGGTTCAGACAGCATCTTCATAGTTCTTTTTATCTCCATTGTTCAGCTTTGCCTACCAATGCTTGTTCTCATTCTCAGATAGGCTTTTCCTGCAAGATGGCCCCCAGATTTTAAAATTCCTCAGAGCTCATGGAGTCGGAGGAACAGCAAGAGCCCTTCCCAGTGTGCCCAAGACCTATCTAGATGTGGGAATAGCTGCACTAGATGTCTTTTGTGTTTCCTTCTAGAGACACCCTTCAGAAGGAAGAGCCCTTCTCCACTCTGCTGTCTGCCTCGGGAGGTGGTTCTGCATGAACCATATCAAGGTCTTCCTTGTCTTCTGATTTCCAACTGGGTTTGGCCAATGTGGAGCCCTGGCAGAATACTGAAGAGAAGGAAGAGAGTGACTTTAGGGTATTTACTCCTCCTGCTCTCTTCCTGAGATGCTTCCATGGGCTGGCTGTGTCCCTCACTTAAAGGTTACACCTGCCGTCTAGTAGCTCTCTCACCTCCCTCTGTGCCCAGACTTTACTCTATGCCCCTTCAGGTCTAGGAGTGGTACCAGTCCTCATGGTGACTAGCCTTGGGGTACTGTTCCTTCTCATGTAGTTCCTCTACGTGCTTAATTTTGAAAATAGTCCTATTAAACCTAGAGGGTGCCTTCTGTTTTCTGTTGAAACTCTGATTGATACAGTGAGCAGTAAAAATGTGCAGAGACCACTGGTGGGAGTGAGGCATCCATGTCCAGATGCTTCTCTCCCTGGCACTTTCCCTAGCTTCGGGGTTCCTCTCTTTCCCTCTCCCTCTCACTCACTCTCACTCCTGTGGACAGCTTGCCTGTTTGTGTAAGGAGGTTAGTATTTCCGGCTTGGTGCCCACCTAGAGGCAGCAGTCGCAGTAATTGCAATCTTTTATATTTGTAACTTTGTTTTGAGATTAAGGAAGCACCTTTGCATGGAAGAACCCTGGAAGAACTCCTTGGCATAAGTGTTATAATTCATATGTTAGATACGTGAAAAGTATAATTCAAATAGATGAAGTGGATCACCTGGGTCACAGCTAATAGTGGTTGAACTAGACTCCAATCTTGGGTCTGTCTAATGTGCAGTGAATAAGGGGATATCATTTATTTTTAATTTTTAAGTTGAAGTATAGTCAATTTACAAGTGTAACATAGTTATATTAATTTCTGGTGTACAGCATAGTGATTCATTTATATATATACATATATATATCCCATCTTATACTCTTTTTCATTATGAGCTATTATAAGATATTGGATATAGTTCCCTGTGTTATACATTTGGACCTTGTTGTTTATCTATTTTTCATATAGTAGTTAGTATCTGCAAATCCCCAAGTATCAATTTATCCCTTCCCACCCCCTTTCCTCCCTGATAACCATAAGTTTGTTTTCTATGTCTGTGAGTCTGTTTCTGTTTTGTAAACATGTTCATTTGTGTCATTTTTTTTTTTAAGATTCCACATATAGGTGATATCATATGGTATTTTTCTTTCTCTTTCTGGCTTGCTTCACTTAGTATAACAATCTCCAAGGGGAGGTAATTAATTCATGGATTTGTGTGTCTTGATGAGGGGGGTGGGTTCTTGAGATAGATAAAAGAAAAAAAAATCATGATCATCTTTTACATGCAAAAAAAGCCAGACTTGGTGACAGGGTGTTGAGTGATGAGTGTGGAGAATCCTGGGTAGAACGAAATGGCTCTTCCTAAGAAAAGTGAGTGTTTAAGAAACCACGAGATGGGAAGGAGGCTGAAGGCTGTCTGTGGGGGAGATCAGGGCTGGAGGGAGAAGGGGAGAAATGGAGAGCTATACAGAGAAAGAGACAGAGACAGGGATGAACAGAGACAGAGGGAGACAAAAGGGCAGAAATTGAGATAGAATCTGAGAAAGAGAGCCACAGAGACAGACAGAAGAGACACAGAGAGACTCAGACAGAGAGAGGCAAGCCAAGCACACGGCGGCGGGGCGTCCGAGGGGAGATTTTGAGAAAAGAGACATGCCTCACAGGGATTTCTCCAAAGTGAATTATTGTCCTCTTGCCAACAAAATCTTTGGTAAAGTACCCATTTCTCACTCATGCCTCAAGGAATGGATTTTCTTTTAGGGACAAGGCAGAGCAGTGGTTGGAATGGGCGAGAAAGGATGTTGCCATCAGGGGACAGCTGCCTCTGGGCTATATTTGCAAATGCAAGCAGAAATGATTGTCATTGTCCCTGGAGTCTGAGGTTTGCTTCCAACAGCAGAGCGTCCCTGTGATGGGAACTCGAAGGGCTGGCCATTCATGAATAAACAGCCTGGATCAGAGCATCCATGTAAAGTCTTGAATGGAGGCTCGCCCAGGAAGGTGCTCACAGCTCCTCCTGCACCCTGCGCAGTGACAAGGCGTCTGCACTGAAGAAGGTGCTGTCTCAGGAGGTTTGTCCCCAGTGCCCCTGCAAAGCTGTTCCCTACAGCACACTTGCAGCATCCAAGACAGCTTTCCCTAAATGGATGAGGAGTGATTTATGTCCTCTGAGGCACTTGCAAAAGTGGTTTAGAGAATTCAGGGATTTTTTTTTTAAAAGTTTGCAATCTTTTTTCAATGGGGATATTACATTAAGTGGTAATAATAATAATATAAAAAAACAAAGCGAATGAACATCAGCTATAGCAGAAATGATGAATGGGAAATGGGAGGCTTCCAAGCTCACTTGTCTTATGACCAGGCAGGTGAGGAGTCCCTCTGGAGTCTCTCAGTGGAAGCTCCTAGGACTCCCCAAAGCACAGCTTTTAAAAATTTACCACCTGCATTCTTAGTTGATGCCTCTTGAGGAGATTCATAGAGTAAATTAACATAATCATGGGTTGGCTGTTTCTTTCAGCCAAAAACATCTTAAAATTGGTTGAACCAGTGTTTCTCTGCTTCTATTTATTTGAGCACTGTCTTAGCTCTGGTTGCTGTGAACAGAATACCTTAGACTGGGTGGCTTATATACAACAGAAATTTATTTCTCACCATTCCGTAGGCTGTGAAGTCCAAGATCAAGGTGCTGGCAGATGCAGTGAATGGTGAGAATCCTCTTCCTGGTTCATGGTCAGCTGTCTTTTCGCTGGGTCCTCACCTGGTGGAAGCCTTACTTCCTTTATAAAGGCACTAATCTCATTCGCGAGGGCTCCACTTTTGTGACCTAATCACCCCCCAAAGGCCCCACCTTCAAATACCTTCACTTTAAGGAATTAGACTTCAACATACGCATCTTTTTGGAGGGGTCGCAAACATTCAGTCTATAGCACTCACAGACCTGATTGTCTCTTCTGCCAGTGTTGTGTTTATTCACAAGTCAAGAGCAGTCTTCTGGGAGACCGGCTGGGGCAATGCTGGTCTGGATGACGCAGAGCTGCAGTGTCCAATATGGTGGCCGCCAGCCACGTGTGATAGTAGCACTTTCCTCCTCTCTATGGCGTCAGCGTGGCCTGCTGGTGGCACACCTCAGCCTGTGGAGACCAGGACTGAGGGGCTAAACCCACAGGGCCTGACACCCGGCCCTCTGCACCGTTCTGGGGAGGGTGCTCACCCGTGGGAACAGCATGACGGAGCTCTGGACTTATGCCAACCCGAGATCTCACTGCTGTGCCTCTGCTTCCCAGCTTCGAGGGGCCACAGGGTTATTTACATCTCTGAGCCTTTGTTTCCTCTTCTGTAAACAAGGACCAGTCACACTTATTTCCTTGGGGTCTTGTAAAGTTTAGAGGTGATGTGTGTGTGTGTGTGTGAAGTGTCTAGAACAGAGATTAAAAACAATCAGCCAAAACAAAACTTTTAGGAGAGCCTGACATTTCTTGTCAACCACAAAAAGCAGAAATAAGACCTGCATTCAGATTTGTGGGGACTTCAAACAAGGCCCGCCCACCCCATCGGAAGTTCTTCCAGAGACTCGCTGTAGCAACAGCCAAACAACCAGCAGTCCACTCACAAGAAGTCGTGCTCTGGGCCCTGTGGCAGGGCTCCTGCACAGAGGGCCTGTCTCCTGACGGCTGTGACAGTGGTACATGCTTTGAAAAGCACATCTCATCACCTTGTGGACACTCCTTTCCAAAGCTCACCCAGGGTAGACTGTTTTGTAATAAGACAACGAAATCCAAATTTGCTAGGTACTTTATTTGAGAGGTAGGGAGGGAAATGAAAGTTCTTCAATTAATTGTTCATCCTCGGCCATTTTATTGCCTCTAAACACTGCCTTTCCCTTAATAAAACCAGTACTGCAAGGAAGTGGCCGTGTGGATGCTGACAGGCTAAAAGTGAGTGCTGGCTGGAGTTCATGGTTAGGAAATAGGAGCTGTCGAGCTGGCTTTCCTGTGGGGAAGCTGATCCATCCCAGGAGCCGAGGATGGGCTGCTGTAGGCAGGCCTGATCTCACAAAACAGACATGGGGATTAGGAGGTGCCCCGAGGCTGTGGGTGCAGGAATGAGGTCAACCTGCTATCCTTTCAGCCCTCCTAGGAGGACGGGAGATACCCGGGGGACATGCACTGGGTGGCAGGCCAGACAGTGTCTGTTCTTACTGGTCAGGATGTCACTCTGGTCAGCAGCTCATGTTCTGAATACAGCCTCTACAAAGGGCACCTCTGAGTGGATATTGGGAAGAAATCCAATTCCTTCTATGTGGCTTTAGGGCGGCACTCTGAATATACTATTCAGCTGCACCCATCTGGCTAGTTTCCTTGAAATTTTCCTTGGAGGGAAGTAGCAAAAGTGGCTAGAGAGAAGAAAGCTTTGCCTGGGGACAATCATAAGAGTATTTTCATTTGGTAGGTCTGTGGTTCTCCAAGTTCAAAAAAAAAAAAAAAAGAAACATCATTTATTGAGGATGGCAGAGAATTTTACCTCCTAATATCTAATTTATCCTTTTCTTCCTCAGTAAAGAGCTTCTAAATTTCATCTTGGCTCATGACCACTTTGGAATAAGGAAACTCCCTTGCTGCTGTGTGGGATCAGCTAGGGTGCCAATGAGGAATACATGACACACTCAAATTGGATAACTGGCCAGAGCTTAATAAAGTGACTGTTTAAAAAGGGTGTGAGCAGGAGTCTTAGAAACCCAGAGAGAACTGTTTTCACCCCTAGGCCCAAGGGACAAGGGGAATTAGTGGTTAGCAAACATGGAGAGAGTCACTGGATGGAGGTGGTTGATTGACAGGAGCTGTGACCCTTGGGAGAGGCAGTGGCTGCTGGTGAGGAGAGGTAATGGGGGGCGTGGTCGGTCCCTGGCAGGAGGAGTGTTTATCACTGACATTGTTTAGAATTGCCTGTGCAAGGTGATAATAAAAAGTTGACTTGTAGTTGGTTTTATAATTACTTTTAAATTGTGTACAAACAACGTACCTTTTCTTGTTTGCAACCTGAAGTAGACACTCCCACTCATGCACGAGATAGAGAGAGAGGGCCAACCCCTGGTGACGTGGAAGGGAATAATCTGGGGAAGTAGATACCCCAGCCTCACCCTCCTCCACCTTGTCACCTCCTGAGTGTACCTCCATTGGCTGCACTCAGCAGAAGCCAGAGGCCAAGGGCGCCCACTGATGTCATCCGTTCAGATAAACCCGTCAAAACACTAACCAGTGTAGAAAAGTGGATGTGGTAGAGGAACCGACAGAAAATATCCAGCCCTGAGTAGAAGCTTTGAGTGGATTTGCAACTCTATGAGGTATCTTTATAAGCAGGAGGTGTGCCTGCTCCTCTCTTCTCCTTTTTCCTGCTGGTTTGAATTCAGATGTGATGGCTGGAACGGGAAAAGAAGCCTCAGAGCTCACAGTGAAAACACATGTTGCTGATAGCAGAACAATGAGACAGAAGGCACTCAGAAGGGCCTGACGCTCGTGGGGGCTCCACACAAGCCTGCATGCACAAGAGAAGGAAATACGCTTCTGTTTTGTTTAATCCACTGTCCTTTGGCCATTTGCTGCCAAACCTAATCCTACCTATTTGGATGAGTTCTTTCTATTGTAAAGAAGGTATTTGTTGACCCACCAAATAGTTATTTAAGATAAACTTCTGTCTGTTGAGTCTGGAGGAAATAGCATGAAGCCACTGCTGGCCCCTGATTTTGGTCTCTGATGGTAATATTTGCAGAACACAATGGTCTCATCTGTTATTTCCTCAAAGGAAAGATAAAGGATTTGAAGCCACTAACCTTTGAATTAGGAAGCCAGAGTCTGACCTGTGTGGGGCTTTGATACATTGCTATTTGACCACCTTACTTGCCTTTTAAGTTTTTTAAGATATTGGGATCTAAGGAAGAGGTAGCTATCATAGGAGCATTGAAATGATAGTAGAGTTTATAAAAATGAATTTCATAAATTTCTGCAAAACATAGACCCATAAAAGGTACTGATAAATACTACATGATAAATTGCTTTAACCTGTCACATAGAGGCAGGTTGCATCTGTAATCAACTGATTAAATTCTCCTTCCCTGAGCTCTGATGCCATCATGGTGATTTTCCAGTTTCCAGTGTTACTCTGTGTTTGGCTCACTGGTGTGGTTTGTTAGAGAGCACGTGGAGAGGGGCAGGGGAACCATAGGGAAAATGATCATCGTATAAGCCATAGAAACCCACGGTGAAGGATCTTAGGGGAATTATTTCCTTCTCCTCATCTGAGCATCTTTAAGGCTCCATTTCATAGCTGAGGAGAACGAGGCAAACATGAAATCTGAGTTCAGTAATGTTGCCTAGAACCAGGAACACCAACAGCCCATCTGTGTATTTCCCGCTATGACCAATCAGACTCCTGCGCATTCTAGAGACAGTCAGATGTGTATGGGCCATATGAGTATAGCCAGAAAAAAAACAAAACAAAACAAAACCCCAAAACCCACAAAAAAAAAAAAACCAACCCAAGAAAACCCTCAGTAAATTATTAAGAAAGAAATTATAGGTCTTTGGCTTTTCTCACTTGCCTCCACATTTTGGTGTCACTATCAGATAGCATACAGGCCTGAAATTGGTCAATTGTTCCTGCACCTCTTTTATTTCAGAAACATGAGAAATGTACTACTTTGAAAAACCACTATCAGGAGGCACGAAGCCATTTTCCTCAAGGTGGGATCTGTGCAACATTAGCAGTATCTTGCATTTTTGGGCTTGGGTATAAGGATGGGGCAGATCAGAATAAAAATGGGCCAACCCAGCAGGTTTGGGAGCTGTTTGCAAAATACCCCGTAAGATATTTTGGGTCTATAATAGATTTACATCATGAAGGAAGAGTAGGCAATCTACCTGATTAAGCTTTAGTCTCATCCATGGTTTTAATGATCAAACTAAGAAGAAACAGAGGGAAAAGCTAATTACAGGCCTTTGGGGGTTTGCTGACCCAGGCTGGAAAATACCCAAACCTCCCCCACTTCCTTAATTTAAACTGCATGTTCTCCTTATGTTACGAAGTTTAATGTAAAGTTTTCCAAAGTCAGGGAGGAGCCCAAATGAAGTTTAAATGAAGTTCATGTAAGCTTTAACCCTCTGCTGCTGTAACTGTCAGATCTCCACGGATGAGATCTGAGGTTTGTCCCACGTTGAAAAGGGGAGCTAGAGATGAATCCTGTCCGTATTTCCACCCCCTACAAAAATGGGGACTAGCGGCTTGTTTGTGAAGGCTTTTTTTTCATTTTAGAACTGGTTGAATACAGGTTAGTCTCAGCTGAATTTAAGCCTTACTTTTGTTTTTGAAAGCTTTAGCAGAATTCCATAGCACTTGGAGAGTCTTTGAAACAGTGAGATTCTATAAGAAATTAGTTGATAGATTGGGTCATTCATCCATCCTCTCATTCATTCATTAATTCACGGCACCAGGATATAGTGGTTAAAAGTATAACCTTTGTTCATCCATTGAATCACCTATTCAAATTTCAGACCCAAACTATGCTGAATACGGGTCTTTAAGGGTTAACAAAACTCTTTGAGCCTTTGTTTCTTTAGTGGTAAAATGGACATAATTATAATAATATCTACTTCTTTGTTTAGTTGATGGAGTAAAGTCCAAGCATAAAGTAAGGGCTCAATAAACAATAACTTAAAAGGTCACCCATCTATCCATTCATCCATCCATCTACCCATGCATCCTCAGATCTGTCAACTACTTCCTGAAAACCTATAAGGCTGGCTGTGATCTAGGCACTCGGGATACAGGGTGCTTGATGTCCATGTCTTACAGACTAGGTTTGTAGATAAGTAATTACAATACAGCGTGGTAAATGCTGTGACAAACATAAAGTAGAGAGAAAGTTTTTCTAACTCACTTGGGGAGTAGAGTGGGGACCTCGTCCCTCCTCCTAGAGGGACAATCTATTAACTATGTTCAGAGGATTACATAGAATTAGGGACAGAGACTTATTTTGGCTTAGCACGAGGGAGGTCTTTCTAGCAGAGATCTGGAACATGAAACAGGAGGCCACAGGAGGCACTGAATCCTGTCACAGGAAGAAGCATCAGGTAGAAGCCAGAAGATCAATTTGCAGAGATATTTACAGGGGGCCTCAAGCACTGAATAAGTGATCACACTAATGACTTTCAGTATCTTTCAGAATGCCGAGGATCTGTGATTCTTAAGTGAGCCGGAAGTGCTTAGATGAGCTTATCTGGGGTTGCTGAATCAGAATGAGACAGGATCATTCTGGGCAATGTAGCTCTGTTGGTAATGACCAGGATGGTGATATGTTCACTCTGTGAGATAACTACTTTGATTTTTATTTTCAGAAATAAAAATTGTTGTGGGCACTCAAATATATGCTGAGATTTCTCACTGAAGTCAGTATGGGTTGGGTACATTGGCATGTGGCCTTCTGTCAGGCAATGAAAGGTAATGCATTTCCCCTTTCCCTCTCTTCCCCCCCGCCCCATATATAAGCTGCTATCCAACTGAGAGAAAAACGTGATGGTCAAGAGTCACAATCAGCTACTTTCAAGCACTTGAAAACCTCTACATCCATTGCTTCCTTTACTGAATTCCTATTCGGTGTTTTTCCCTGGTTGTCAGATTCTGCAGCGTGCTCACTTTTACAAGTCGCTTCAAAAATTCTATAAGTAGAGTGAACTTTTTAAATACATAAATCAGAAGATGGGTATCCCCTGGCAGTTTCAGTCTATATTATTATTTATTTTTATCCCAGATCATCTCATGAAGGTGTCACATACTAGGAGGACAAATACTAGCAAAAATATAAAACAGAAATTGAAGATTACCCACTCCCCCAGCACCTTGTCAAGGGCATGGCAAGGTCACAAGTGTGTGTACTTCAAGGGATGTTGTAACCGAGATCATTGAACTTCAAATCCAGTTCTGTGCTTTCTGCAGCTAAGGTAAAAAGAGAAGCAAGATTATAAAATATTTTTTGTCTTCTCCCAGGGATTTCTGCCTTCTTCTTCTTTTTTTTTTTTTAAAAGATAACATTCTTTATTTTTTTAAATAGAGGTACTGGGTATTGAACACAGAACCTCATGCATACTAAGCATGCACTTTACCACTGAACTATACCCCCCACCCCCTCTCCCTGTTAAAAAGGCCAGCTCTTTTTGGCAAAACCAGGCTAAGGCCAGTAAACACTTAATTTCCTGGATATTGGCCACATACCCTCAACCAGATTTAAAGTTTTTTCAAGGGTAAGGGCCAGCCTTACCTTTTGAATCACAGGGTAGGTGACTAGCAAACGCACATTGAAGGATTAGTACGAAAAAGGCCCGATTCAGCGATGTCCCAGAAGTTAGAGTCAGGGTCTGACTTGAAACTAATTTAAAAGAAGATGAGTGAGGTTGGGGATGGGGTGGGGAGAAGGGCAGAGCAGTATGCTGGGCCTGAAACCCAGGGGTGTGTGACCCCAAAATGTGTATTTGTAACCACTTCTGAGCCGCGTGGTGTCCAGACAGTTTGGCTCATGTCAGTCAGGCAGGATGGAGAGGGTTTCAGAGCTTGGCTCTAGACCATGGCATTGTTTCCTTAATTTCAGTGCCAGTCTTTTTTTAGGACTTGGTGCCGAAAGTGTAAAATAAATCAAACCATCCACGGTCACTGTCCGTGAGGTTTATCTGACTACCTCGGTGTTTACTTCTTAATTTTTCTGAAGTCACAGCCATTTGAGAAGGCAGATGTTTCCTTCACAACGCCTTTCTTTTCTCTAAGCTTTCTTCTATGAAAGCGCCCATGTGGGCTCAACCAGCTTTTCTCCCTTGTGCCTTTGTTTGAATAGGCTTCTGGCTTTTGGGTGTGCCTGAAAGATTGAAGATTTTTTCCTTTTACATTAAACATGTATATACAACATAAAATGAAATAAAGATGGAGAATTAATATCCTGGTTTTGAGATGCAGTGACTAATTCATGTGACATCGACCTGCGGGGGGCTTCATGTAGCTAATCTTTAACAGGTGTGTTTGCTGCCAGACAACAACATCTTTCTCAGAAAGAGTCCAAAAAAAATGGTCCAGAACATCAGGGAAATAGACCTCAGGGGTCCAGCTGTCACCCAGTGGAGAAATGCTAGACCTTCACTGTCCAAGGTAGAAACCACTAGCTGCAGGTGGCTATTTAAATTTAAATGATAAAAATACAATTAAACAATTTCAGTTCCTCGGTGCCCCCAGCCACATTTTAAGCACTCAGTAGTCACAAGTGGCCTATTGGACAACATGAACCTAGAGCATTTCTGTCATTTGGAAAGCTCTGTTGGGTAGCTTGGACTGGATGGAAATATAAGGAATATGGTGGGAAGGAGACAGAATTAAGGTGGAATTCTAGCTCTGCCACTTTTTAGCTGGGTGGCCAGGACAAATGACTTAATCTCACTCTCTCTCAATACAGTTTTCTATAAAATGAAGAAACTTCTGCTTTGTGCATAGGATTTCAGTGAGCCATCTGCATGCTGCCCTTAGCACGCTGTCCCCTCTTTGGAGAGGTCTCCCCCAACCACCCTATCAAATGTGGCTGCCACCCCAAAATATACCACTTGGCTATCTTGATTATTTTGAGTTGTAGGCACTTGGAAAACAGCACATGCAGGGAGAGGCTTTCTCTGAGCTCTTCGGATCTGCCCAAAGACGGCACCTCCCCAAAGGAACTCACCTGCCATACATCTCCTCCCAGGAGGTTCATCAATCAGGGAAAGTTGACTAATCACAGGATAGCAGGCCAGAAGTTCACAACACGCCCAGAGAACCTTTGTCACAAACTATCACAACTCCCACCTGTTCTTCTAAGTTTCCACTCGTCTTTCCTGAGATCATTTACTCTCCCCCGAGAAGCCCTATTAAGATGGTAGTTAAGTCCGAATTCAGTCTCCCCGGGCAGTTACTCATTTTCCCTGGGTATCTCCCAGGCATACACGAGGAAGACATAGCTGTCTTTTATTTCAGGGGTTCTCCACTAGGAATTCAGAAGGTGAGAGGGAAGGTGATTTTTCCTCCCCAACACCATCCTATCATTTCCTTCACAGCTTTTATCTTTATCTGAAATGACTGTGTCCTCTCTCTCTTTTTCTCTACCATCTGTCTGTCGCTTTCTTTATTATCTTTTCTTACCATCCTCCAATATGCAAACACATTGTATGGTTTTTACCAAACACCAGCCAGTTCTCCAATTCTTTGACCCCCCAACTGGGTGTCCAACAATTTAATCCAGTTCTGATGCTAAGTACCTGGAGTTAGCACAGAGCCCACCAGTTAGGAGCTCAGTCCCACGAGCCTGCGTCCTTTCTGGATGCCAGCTTCAAATGGGGTGCCCAGGCTACCGACACTGCCTCCTGGCCAACTACGGATTTGAGAGTTCCTGTGACCCCCTCCTCAGGTTTGATAATTCATAAGAATGACTCACAGAACTCAGGAAAGTGCTTTACTGACAATTCCTGGCTTATGCTAACGGATACAAGTCAGGAACAGCCAAGTGGAAAAGATGCACAGGGCATGCCGGCCTGGCGATGTGTTCACCAAAACGGAAGCTCCCTTGGCTTCATTGTTTCAGAGTTTTCATTGAAGCTTAATTATGTAGGCGTGATTGCACTGCTGGCCTTTCGAGACTGAACTTAATCTCCAGCCCTGTGACCCTCCCCAGAGTCTGGGGGACTGGGGGACTAACCTTCTAATCACGTGCTTGGTTTTTATGTGACCAGCCCTGATCCCGAAGCTACTGAGATCCCCTGAAGTTATGAGTCACCTTAGCATGAACCCAGGTATGGTCAAAAGGGGCTCATTATGAATAAGAAAAGACACTTTGATCACTCTGGAAATTCCAAGGGTTTTAGGAACTCTGTGCCAGGTACCAGGGACAAAGACCAAACATATGTTTTTTTTTAATTGTAACAGGCACACAGACACGCATATATACACACCAGAATGTAAGTGTCATTAGGAGAGAGACCTTCTCTGCATTATGTATACAGTCCCTAGGACAGTCCCTAGGTGATCAATTAATTTGTGCTAAATTAATGAATAGCCAGCTCTCAATTATTTAATTGAGGGGTGATAAAGTGTAGTCATTAATGATCATGATGCTAATAATAATAATAATTTAGCAATAGCAGTCACCATTTACTGAGGATTTTCTACATGCCAGGCATTTACTAACTACTTCACATTATCACATTTAATCTTTACAGCAATCCTATGAAGCAAGTAATACTGTTCTTCTTCTCTGAGGAAATTATGCTTCAGAGACGTCTAAAAACTTGCGTAAGTAGTAGAGACATGATTCGAATCAACATCTAGACTTCTAATTATTTTATCTCATTGATTTATATTAGAAGAAAATATTTTTCTCTAATCAGGGATTTTTTTTTTCTTAAATGGAGTGGAACTTACAGCAGAATTCAGAAAACATTCTCTACCTTGGATTCAGTTCCCTCTAAGGTCCGAATTGTTAGGACTGCTGTTTTGACTTGCAATTAGGCTTGTGGGATTTAAAGCTAGGCTGCTGTTTGTATGTCTTGTTTTGCCTAAACAGGTCAGTGGATCAAGACATAATCAGCTTATAAATTAATTTTGTGACTCCCCAACTGTCTCTAGCTCTGTACTCTGGACATCTTCTAAATCTCTTTGTTTGTGAAATAAAGCTAAAGAGTCACATAAGCTGCAAATGGTGAACCCTCATGAGAAAGAGCAGTGGGTGTGCCAGCCTGCCAGTGATACAGGCAACGTCCCAGGAGATGCTAAGGAACTGGTCCAGAATGAGGGAGAAATCCGTGCCCTTCTAGTGCTGATAGGCTGGGCTGAGCTCCCTGTAAACCTCGTTTGGGAGCCACACCCTGGTCTGCACAAAGAACCGCAGACAAAATTGAAGACCATACATTGTGGCACCAGAGTTCGCTCAGAAGACTCTTGGAGAAGCACAGAAGGAGGAGCTGGGACTCATAATTGGCGGGCCGGCAAAGGCTGCTGCTAATTTCCTGTCAGTTGTGGCCTTGGAGTGCAGCTGGGGCCAGAGCAGGCAGGTCTGATGACTTCGGGGAGACAGGTCTTGGCAGAGACAGCGTGTTCTTTCTGAATCCCCTTGAGCTGTGCAGCCTCTGCTTGGAGAAGCACTGGAGTCTGGTGGGGAGGACTTTCCCTCCACGTTTCCTTGGACAGGTTGGGTAGGGAGCTGGAGAGGAGATGAGCATCTTCAGTGACAGAGAAAACCTTTTCATATGGAGTCAAGGCTATTCAAACCCATGTTGGTTGCCTTCTGTTCAATATCAAAGATAAAAATTACTTTTTTTCCCCAGAGAATTTTTACGGTTTAATTTTTCTCTTTAGAAATATAATAAAATGTCTTAGTTGGGGAATGCTATGTGCCAAGTACTATACAAAATGCTTTAAATATATTAATTAAATCTTCACAGGCCTATGAGGTAGTTACTATTATTCCCATTTCACAGATGAAAGAAGAGGCACAGAGAGGTTAAGTAACAATTCCCATTACTTTGAATGAGTAGCCACCTTTCAACAGAACATTTGCATTTATTTTCTAACTTGTTCATAAATAACCAAAGTAGGTAACAGTCTCTCTTGTTTTTCTTCTTTACTCTGCCTTGAATCCCAAATCAATCTGACTGACTTCTTCATAGAGATGATAAGATATTGGCATTTTGGGCTGGACTATTTTTCATTTCTTGGGATAGTCCACTGAAGGGTACCAGAAGATGTCACCGACTTGGTGTATGGATTACTTTGATCTAAAGGCCATTGAGAATGAGCAGATGCAGGGAAAAATTGTTTATCTCCCTCTAAGTGCCTAAATACAGAGCATGAATTTCCTCTTTTATAATGAAAATTTACAACTAGGGTCAACTAACTACTGTTGAAAGATAAACTAAGATATATCAAAAATTTTAAGTTGGAGCAATAATCAATTAGAATCAGTCAGTGACAAACTGGAAGCAGTGCTTCACTGACAGGAGCTGCAGGAAGGACTTAGAAAGGAGCTGGAAGCAAAGCAAGAGAGTTATTTAATTGGTTATATTTTAAGCAATTGCATTATTTGGCAATAGCCTAGCTGGCTGTTTGTAATTTGTTGTCCATAAATTTTGATTTCTTACCCTTAACAAATTTACAGGCTTAGATTTTGGTTTACTTTTGAGGGCTTCTAAGATAGTAGAACCACCTCTGTCTCATGGTCTCCTTGTTTAATTAATTTAACACTGCCATTATGCACAAGACACCTAGGGCTCACAAACAGGTCTTCACTTTTTTTTTAAATCAGAAGAAAGAAATGAACATAGTCCTACTGGGGTTATATTTATCTTTATAGCAATGTAGTCAGAAGATATAATTAATTTTCTTTTTGTGGAGGAAGGAGTCATGAATGGAGGAACTAAATCTTGGCTTTGTGAGCCACTGGACTGATGGCCACATAATCCCTAGATAGAATGTAGTACCATGAATATAACAGAAATATTCAGTTTGGTTGTATTCTGTCAAAACAGTCCAAATTCAGTGTGTTGGTTCAGAATTCAGTGCATGATGAGAGTTTCTTATAGTTTTTAAAAGTACTGCGCTACTTAAAAAATATAGTTATCTGTACTGGGAAAAAGTACCTTTATGATGCGGTTTGGAGGTCCTTAAGCCAAGTCCATCTTATTTGTTAAAACAGCACCTTCCAGCTAGTCATTAAAACAAAGTGCAAAAGCCAGCTGGTGTCTGAGACCATCTTCCAGGTGAGGGTCTCAGCCCCCTTCTCACCTCCTTTCTTCTCCCACCATTCATGCTCAGAACTACTAAATCCATTCCTTTGTTCCAAATTTTGACTCCATACCTACTTTTAACGTCCATTTCTGGTCTTTTACAGAATTTACATTCTTCCTAATTATATTTGATGATTGGACTTTGGAGACCATGTTTCATTTCTGGCTTAGCTCATCTCTCTGTCCTTGCAACTATCATGTCACAAATGAGTGCCTCCCATTCCAAGACTCTGGTTCTGTAACTGCACCCTGACCTTGGCTTTTGAATTGGAGTTTCCTCTTTTTGGACTATAGATCCTTAAAGGAGCCCCTTGGATGCTCCAAAGTTTTTCTAAATAGAGCTGGTACAGACTCTTGGTGCTTTTGGGTGCAGCCTGATGCATTGCCTTTGTTAAAGAGGATAGAGCCTGGTGGCTCATATCAGCATCCCACTAGGATTTGTGTGTGTGTGTCTGTGACAAGTGCTTTGACCAGAGTTTTATAAATTGTAGAAAAAAATTATAGCAGGATGATACATTTGCACATTGATTTCCTGAAAATAGATTCTTTTGATTTTATCATCCTTCTAGAAAACGTGTGTTTACATTGACATTTATGGTTACAGTCTTGAGACTCAGCCAAACCACAAGTCTAGATTTGGAGTAACAAGCACCGGGTTGCAGAGATGGGTCATCCTAATGGGAGTGTAAATCAAATACTGACACGGTGGCTGCTTGACTTGCACTCAATGAATGAGAAAAGTAACATGTTGTAGGTTGTTTTTCCTAAGGTTGATATTACCCCCTCTTTTCTTTCCCCTTAAATTTGATTCTTTTGGCTGGCAGCCCAGCTTAAACTGTTGTTAGGGACTCTCTGAGCCAGTGATTCTTAGCTCTGCACTCTGTTCTTCATCTGCAGGACATACTTATGCTTAAACTCTCCAGATTGTAGAATCATAAACGTGACCTGCACAGGAATTGGGGATTGTTCACAAGTGGGTGAGCAGGATTCTCATCTGAGTTTCATAGGTTCTTTCGGGGGAGACCATAGATTATCTTTGGAGAGCCTATAGAACTCTCATAACTCTATGAAAAATTAATATATATGTACTTTTGTCCTGTAGAGAAGCACATAACTTTCATCAGATTCTCAGCATGGCTTGCAGTGCCCCAAATCTTTGAAACAATTAGCATAAGATACAGAAGCAGGTGGTAGCAGCTCAGGGATTGAGGCCATAGACTGAAGCCACCTGGTCTCTCTGCCAGGCATCAAAGTCTGCAAATTTCTGCTCAACGGGGGCTTTCCTTACTTATTTTTGTCAACATCTACTTTCTAGCACAGTGGCTAGCCCTAGGACACAGTCACGGTAGGGTACATCAGTGAATGGATATATATCTTTGCAGAAGGAAAAAATTATACCCTGTGTGTAGTTAATGCAATGTCACTGCAATTTAAAAAGTATTAAAATGTGAAAAAATGTTGGTCTCAGAATTGTGAAAATATGAAAGCATAAGCTTAATTATTCCTTATCGAATAGATGAATGAATGGTAATTGGCATGAATAATCATAAACATAACTACCATTTATTAAATATTTATTAGGTGCCAGGCACTTCACCAAGCTCCCTAAATGCATTACCTCATTATTTTGGGATTTCAACACTGGGAAACAAGTGTTACTGTCTTAGTTTGATAAATGAGGAAATGGCGGCTTGGGAGAATTAAGAAATTTTAAAAGATTTTAGTACTAGTAAGAGGTGGAACAGATTTTAAACTCGGGTTTGTTTGAATATGTCTCATTATCTAAGGCTTTGGGAGGTAAAACCATATCAGCAATTTTATAAAGAGATCTCCATTCTCCTTTCTGCCTGAAGCTAGAATTTTTGATACTGGTTTTGGTGATGCCTTGGTTTCTTTCATATACTCCCTACTGCCCCCATTGGGTCAGTCATAGCATTGATTAGAACTTTACACTAAAAATGGCTACAGGTTTGGTAAGTACTAATTAAATGGAAGTGTAGTTGAAGGTGTTTTTCTAAGAGGAAAGGTGGTGGTTGCTTTGTAAAAAGATTAGAGAGAACCTCTATAAGGAATATGAATTAGCATTTATCACAAATTGTTACGAGTGAGTATATGTGTGTGAACATGTATGTGTCCATTTACTTCTTAGTATACAAGTGGGCATATTGGCAGTAGAAATAGATTGTCCTAAATATCTTGGATCTAGGGGAAAAAAAATCCTGGCACACAATGATTGCTAATACTTTTTTACCTTTTTTTTTTTTGATAACTGAAAGCAGAGTGATGGGCTTGTAATTTGAGGAAGAAACTGGGAAAAGAAATTTCATCATCATGGGCAAAAAAGCATTCCAGAAACAGCAGAAGTATTTTAAGATATAATTTAAGAGAGTGGAAAAAATCAAAGGATGGTCAGCATCCAGATACATGAGCGTTCATCACTCACTGGTATTTCCAGTAAGAGAGCAGGAGGTAAGTTCGGAGGTTCATAACCATTTGAGTTCACTCCAATTTTAGTGAGTTTCAGCCCCACACTTGATAAATATAAGCAGTTTCAGTGTCAGGACTCTTCAATCTTGCTTTGCCCTTACAGGAGCCTCTAATCTCAGTTGTGATGACAATGGCCAATAGAATTCCTTGGTGGATCCGTAGATTCTTCTGGTGTAATTCAGATTCTGTTCTCTTGAGTTATTATATTCACCCTGTTCAGACTGACACATTACTTGACTCTAATGTTCAGCATGTTTTTGGACCTTATGTTACTTCTTCCTGGGGAGTTGGCAAGAGGTCTGGTGAACATTAATTTTTAAATCCCGAAAAGAGATATTTAGTTTAATTGAAACCCCTTTGGAATGCCTTCAAATTGGAGCCATAATTTCTTAGGAACAATAGTGGTAGTCTGTCAAAATGCTTTTGGAAAAAGAGTGACCTCTCTTGGTTCATTTCAGAGGTTACCAAAAACTGCTGCTGACATTTTTAACATATGACAGTTCAGAAAGCATCTTTGGCTGTCCAAGGTAAAATAAAGAGGTTCTTTTGAATATTCTGCTTTTAGTGTGTATTTTGTGCTTTTATTATAAATATAGGAAACGGTTTTGTCTTTTCTTTGGATTCGCTCTTGATACTTTATTATAAAATAATGATAAAAAGGTGAGAAGGGACTAGTTCCAGAGGGTCAAGGGAAGAATATTCCAAAATGAGTACATAGTTACGTAAGGGATCTCAGAAGTACACAACCGTCGGCAGCCTTAAGTGAACAGGCCCTGGGCCCAGGCCAAAGTTCACAGTAGCGTGTACCTGCTAAGAGGCAAATGTACGCATGCGTTGGTGGTGGTACGGAAGCCTCGTGGACAAAGAAATGAACACTGCGCATGTGCGGGCAGAGTACCTAAAAGCAGGACAAGCGCGCCCCGCCCCGCGCGCCATCTTGTTGCGCTAGAAGGAAGTGCTGTTTAGATCCACGTCGGCTCCCGGCGCAGTTTGTTTTGCGGTTTGGCGGCTCCTCGCGCATTTTCCCGGTTCGGCAGCTCACCTCCTCGAATCCCTCTTCAGCCCCCGTCGGCTGACACATCTTTTAGGAACTGGAAGAAAACCTGCATGGCTGGAATACACAGAAGGAGGACAGGATGAGGTTAGAAAAGTAAGCACTGCAGAGCGTTGCGTGAATAGTACAAACACTGGTTTTATTCTCGTGTAACAGGACAGAGTAGTCTGGGGAGAAATGGTGGTTACTCGGACAAGGGAGGTGGCAGTGGAAATGAGGTAAATCAGTAGGTACAGGAAGTAGTTTGGGGGTAGAGTCCTTCATTTGGATTGTATTATTCATGGGGAGATCCCAAAGGGAATTCAGTAGGAGCGTAAACCTCCATTGAGTCCTGGCTTGCTCACTAATTATGGGTATCACCTGTGAAATAAAAGCCTTCACCCTCTCTGGTGTTCAGGTTTCCTCTCTGAGTTTAGTGTTGCGGGTAACTATGTTGTTAGTGAGAGAAGTGCAATAAGGGGGAATTAATTGGCTCATGGACTCCAAGTTGTGTGAAAAATACAATTTGAGAAGAATAGAGGCTTCATCAGAGCCTCAGAAACAATTAGATTCAGGAGCTCAGTGATGCCAGGTGGGATTCACTGACTTCCATTGTTTCTCTCTGGGTACTAGCTTTATATTCTGTTAAGGAAGCTCCCAAATTGTATACCTTAAAACTTCTGCCAGCAGGCAGAGACTTCTTTGAAGTCCTAAGTTCAAAATCCTAAGAAAAAGCTCCGTTTAAGGCCAAGCTTGGGATAAATCAAATGTGAGTAGACGTATGAGGTCACATAGGAATAGGGTAGCTTCCATGAAATAACTGGGAAGAAGAGGGGGGATTGGGACCTACGAGTCATTGTGAAGGAGTAACAGTGTTACAATTCTCATATTTAATCTGAGAGCATTCAGAAAATAATCACTGAGCATCTACTATGTGTCATGTGCTAAGTGCTTGAGATAGAAGATGTCTGCCGAAGTCTCTTCCAACAATGATGCTCTGCAAATCTGTGAGATTTTACAACAAAATGATAAAACAGCCAGTTGCTCTGGTATCTGTGAATTTTAAATAATTATCTTCAGGTTTACTGTCCTTTGTCAGTAGTGGAAATAAATGGTTTAAACTTTCTGGACAAAACAACGCTTTATGTTTCTAATTTATTATACCTTGCTTTTGTTTTTTTTTTTGGATCCATTTCCTACTGTGTTTTGAGTTTACTCAGTACTAACATTAACACTGCACGAAGGCTTTCTGTCTTGAGTATTTGAGGACGCGCACACATCAAAGTGTCTTGGCTTTCACCTTTCCCCGTGCCTGGAAAGTTCTTCTTCCTAAATGTTTTTTTCACGAAGTTTGCTTCCTTACAGCCTTTAGGCTTTTGCTTAAATGCCACTGTGGCAGTTAGAATAGTGGCCCTCAATGATGCTGTCCTATGGCTTGAACCTGGAATGTGTTAGTTTACGTGGCAAAGGGTAATTAAGGTTGCAGATGGGATTAAGGTTGTAATCAGCTCGCTTGTGTAGAGCAGGATTAGCCGGGGCTATCCAGGTGTAGTCAATGTAATTAGATACACTTAAAAGGAGGAAGACGGAAGCAGAAGAGGCTGAGTCAGAGGGAGAAGTGAGCGCAGGGTAACACTCAGAGGGATGTAGCTTTGCTGGTTTTGAAGCTGGAGAAAGGCAGCTATGGATTAAGGAATGTAATGGCTTCTAGAAACTGGAAAAGGTGAAGAAATGGATTCTCCTCCAGAGGCTCCAGAACGGTAAGATAATGCGTTTGTGTTGTATTTGTATTGTTTAAGCCAGTAAATTTGTGGTAGGATGTGGTCCCAGGTAGAATGGGGTCCCAGGTCAGGTACTCAGGGTTTTCAGGGTCACTCTTTTGTATATATGTGTTTTTATTGACGTATAGTCTGTTTACGATGTTCTGTCAGTTTCTGGTGCACAGCACAATGCTTCAGTCATACATGAACATACATGTATTTGTTTTCATATCCTTTCTCACCATCAGTGACTACAAGATATTGAATATAGTTCCCTATGCTATACAGTATAAACTTGTTTATTTTATATGTATTAGTTAGTATCTGCAAACCTCAAACTCCCAATTTATCCCTTCCTACCTGCTTCCCCCCCCCGGTAGCCCTAAGTTTGTTTTCCATGTCTGTGAGTCTGTTTCTGTTTTGTAAATAAGTTTCTTTTTTAAGATTCCACGTGTAAGTGATATCACATGGTATTCTTTCTCTTTCTGGCTTACTTCACTTAGAATGACAATTTACAGGTCCATTCACATTGCTGCAAATGACATTTTTTATGGCTAGATAGTATTCTGTTGTATAAATATACCACAACTTCTTTATCCAATCATCTGTCAATGGACATTTAGGTTGTTTCCATGTCTTGGCTATTGTATATAGTGCTGCTATGAACATTGGGGTGCATGTATCTTTTTGAATTAAAGTTCCCTCTGGATATATGCCCAGGAGTGGAATTGCTGAATCATATGATAAGTCTACTTTTAGTCTTTTGAGGGGTCTCCATACTGTTTTCCACAGTGGCTGCACCAAAGTACATTCCCACCAACAGTGTAGGAGGGTTCCCTTTTCTCTGCAGTCTCTCCAGCATTTGTCATTTGTGGACTTTAGAATGATGGGCCATTCTGACTGGTGTGAGGTGATACCTCATTGTAGTTTCGGTTTGCATTTCTCTGACAATTAGTGATATTGAGCATTTTTTCATGTGCCTATTGGCCATTCATAAGTCTTCACTGGATATTTGCTTGTTTAGGTCTTCTGCACATTTTTTGATTGGCTTTTTTTTTTCTTATTAAGTTGTATGAGCTGTTTATATATTCTGGAAATCAAGCCCTTGCCTGTCTCATCTTTTGCAAATGTTTTCTCCATTCTGTAGGTTGTCTTTTTTGCTTATGGTTTCCTTTGCTGTGCAAAAACTTATAATTTTAATTAGGTCCCATTTATTTTTGCTTTTATTTCTATTGCCTTGGTAGACTGCCCTAGGAGAACGTTGCTGAGATTTATGTCAGATAATGTTTTGCCTGTAAGAAGTTCATAATGTATTATCTTCTGTTTAAGTCTTAAGCCATTTTTAGTTTATTTTTGTGCATGGTGTGAGGGAGTAACTTTATTGAGTTATATACAGCTGCCCAGTTTTTCCAATACCATTTGCTGAAGAGATTGTCTTTACTCCATTGTATATTCTTGCCTCCTTTGTCAAAGATTAATTGACCAAAAGTTTGTGGGTTTATTTCTGGGCTCTCTGTTCTGTTCCATTGATCCATATGTCTGTTTTTGTACCAATATCATGCTGTTTTGATTACTGTAGCTCTATAGTATTATCTGAAATCTGAGAGGTTTGGGTTCACTCTTTATTGACGAATTTAAAACAGAAGAAAAATTAAAACTTGGGAAGGGGAAAGTAGGGTTATTCAAAAGATCAGCTATGCAGGTCTCCCAGGGCTTTCTAAAAAGGGGAACTTCATGGGCAGGGTGGCCTGGCTCTTATCTAGTTGGGTAGCTGACAATGTGTTTATTGAAGATGGATGTCTTTGAAGAGGATGTTTTGACAATCAAAAGCTGAACATCACACACTTACATTGCAATTGCAACTGACAAGCACTTTACAGGACACTTATCAATGTGTAGGGGGTTGCTGGTGCATAAGCAAATACTTGTGTGGAAATTACATACAAAGCTAAGTATGAAGCCACTTGAGACAATGGGAAGTGGCTGCACAAAGGGTTCGGAGACGGCTTCGGGTAAAGTCAGAGATCAATAGTGGATCAGGACGTTTACACAAAAGAAATTGCACTTCATATTTAGAGCTTCATCCTTGGCATGATTTTATTCAACTTTCTCTGCCTTCTCTAAGAATTACAAACTTTAGGAGGTCATAGGCCTGTATTGAAACAGTCTGAGAGAATCATGCAGTGAATTCAAGGTTAACCTCATATGCTAATCTTTTAAACCTACAGTGTCCTTCAGAATTTATAAAATGTTTTCACATACATCTCATTTAAGCATCATAAAGACTCTCTACAGAGTGTAGATCGGGTGTCTTTATCTTAATTTCATAAATAGTGAAACCATAAAGCCTAAATGATGAGAGCAGTGTAAATATTGGCACCATTCTCCAGTGTTTATGCCACACTTTCACACATTTTTGCCTTACTTCATCCTCTTCACAATTTTGAGGGATAGGTGGGGCAAGACTTGCCCTGAGTTTGCTGATGAAGAAATTAAGCCTGCGATTATTTGAAGTGACTATTTGGGAAGAAATGAAACTAGAATTCAAACTCAGATCGTCCTGTGTCACCTTCAGTCCCATGAGTTTATTTTCAACCTGTTGATTATCAAAAGCTGTGGGACATTCCTGAGAAGCCACTGGAGACAAAATTAAAAAGAGCTCAGGTTTTGGGAGCAGAATCCAACAGTCTTTGGTTCTTCCCCGTTCTGTGAGTCTCCAGGTCAGTCACTTAAACTCTCTAAGCCTTAGTTTCCTAGTATGCAAAATGGGAGTCATGTAGGGTTGTTGTAAAGATCATACAAAACAGTTGTATGTAGAACGTCCAGTGCAGCCACCGTCTGCTGTGCCTCCACCTGCTGCTCCCTGTCCCCCTGGGCCGGCAACCACTGATTTGCTTCCTGTCCCCATAGGTCAGACTGTATTTTCTAGAATTTTATATAAATGGAACTGTACAGTCAAACAAACAAACAACAACAAAACCACGTAGTGCAGTGCTTGATTCCCCAGTAGATGTTCAATGAAGAATTTCTACGATGCTGCTGATTAAATTCTAGTCTGCAGTTGAGTTTACAGAAATAGAGCTCAGGGGAGAGGTCTGGGCTGGATTTGGGTGACGTGGGGTCTAATATTTCTACTGAAAAAAGTTTAGTGAGCAGCCTGCTTGGTTAAGACCAGAAGCATTGAAGCCCCTAGCCTTTATATTGTCTCCTGGCTCCTTTGTTTCAGTCGATCATTTTGTTGGGCAGGAGGTTAAACCTGCCACCCAATGTTATCCAGGAGAGAGCAGTAAAATCAATGTGCTCTGGCATCAACAAGAAAAGGGAAGCTCTTTATTATATTTTGTGCATAGGGTGGTCTGAAGGAAGCTAAAAGCAGAACACAGTCAGGCCTCTGAAGAGTCCACTTTCCCGCCTCTGTTTTCTGCTGCTTTCTGTGCGCCTGCTGAGTTATTCTCTCCCCCTGAAGGCCCTGTTTCTCTTCTCCATTCCATGTGCTAGTTCCTCGGTCAACATCTTACTGTTCCAGGCCATCCATGGAAACTTGCTCCACACTCTCAGTTGAGAGTCTAAATTGCTGGGACATAAAACCTTGTTGTCTTGGCCTGGGTCAAGTGTCTTCCCCTGAGTGACTTCACTAAGCTACAGTCAAGAGGGAAGAGTTATACAGAAGAGATGTGACTGATGGAGGCCACTCCATGCATGGGATGGGGCCTAGAGGCTGGGCAGATACCCCAGAAGTTATTCACAAATTTCTTTCACACTATCTCTTGATTCTTAAGGCTCTAATCTAATCTGACCTCTTACAATGAAATAGATTATTAGGAGATTCTCTAATCTCAAGAGGACTGACTTTTTTCTGTTCATTTCTGGGTCTTGAGTGCATGATGTGTAGCAATAAGTATCATTTATTAAATGTTGTCAGGCCAGTGCTAAGCATTCAGTGCATCATCTTATTTAATCCTCATACAGCAGACCAGACGGCAGGTGTTATTTTCCGTTTTCTACATGAGACACAGAAGCACAGAAGTGTTACATACCTGAACCAGAGCCCACAGCTGCTAAGTGATAGACGTGGCATTCAGACCTAGTTCTGACTGGGCTCTCAAATGCCACATTGCTCCCTACCCTTTACTTTTAAGAGTGGCCCAATACACGCTTGTCAGCAGTTTGCTGTTGCCCTAAAATTTCAGACAACTCTAAGAACTGTCCAAATTATTGCTTTTGGAGAGAAATTTATTTACCTAAATACTATTTGAGAGGAATGAATCACTAACTTGCCTTTTAAAATATCTTCTGTGGCATCAAGAGGGTATTTATTGAAGTGATGGAGTGGTGCAGTCTAGACAAGGAAAGGTTGAAGGGTAGAATCTATTCATCTGCATATGAACCTCCCCCCCCTCCCCGTAATTCCTTAACATCAAGCATTAAACACACAGATACTCACAGTCCTGTACATCTAGGGCAAACCTCTGAAGTCCTTGGTTCCTTTTGTTCTGTCTGGGTTGATTAGAGGGAGCAGCCCTGGGGTCTTGGCACTTGGTGGGTGTGACTGTCAGACCCGGTGTTGGATGGCTTAGCTGACTTTTCCCTCTGAGGCAAGAATACACCATACAAAACACATCTGCAGATGTGTTATTTACTTAGTTTCTGGTTACAGCTGTCAGGAGAAGGCTCTGTAATGTGCTGCAGCTTCTACTATGATAGATGGGGTGGGATGAGGAGGAGGCAGGCAGCACCGAGCATTACTATGGCGTGGACTAAAATCCACTCATTGACTAATGTAACAAGCCAATAGCAATGTAATCAGAGAACTGGGATCTTAATGAGATGTCATTTTTGCCCAGAGTGTATGGATTTCTTCTTCTTCCTCCTCTTTTTTTTTTTTTTTTTTTTTGGTGAGGTTGGGTGAATTGTATGTTTAGTCAACCCACCTGAGTCTGTACTTTGCTCTTTTCATCCTGAGTCAAACTTGATGCTTTCTTTGACCTTTCTGATCTTGGCCATTAATGGAAAAGCTATTTTTTCTAAATTACAGCTGAGTATAAACGAGATACTGCAGACCTCCCTTAGTCGTGGTCTGTACTGGCAGGGACATGTGACTTACTGGTTTTCCCACATTCTTTGCCATCTTTGCTTAGTACAGAGTTCCAGTCGTTGATCAATATCGAGATGTGTGAGATACGGCCCATAGAGGGAGACAGAGGCTGTGTCAGTGATTCAGGAGACTGGAAAGATTCCGAAAACTGTTTTGTCCACTATTTTTTTGGTCAAGGCAGTTACTTTTCATGGTCAATATATCTGACAGCAAGTTCCACAGAGGCCAGCCATTCCTGATCACACAACCACGCGGGCATTTCACGATTTGATGGAGAAATTAAAATCGTTTCTCAGGACCTTTTGGCCTTCCGTTCTGTGAGTAGAAACCAAAGAAAACTGAGCAGCAGAACAATTCTTAGACCATAGCTGTTTTTCCTACAGGAAGACCAATTGTCTGTGGAATATAAAATTGTATTTCATTTTGAGGTTGGAGCTAGTCCTGTTCTACCATGTTCTGTGGATGCTCAGTTCCCTGGTCAATGATTTTCTTTGGATTCTAAGGATTTCACCCTTATTTCCTCTAAAGGACTCAGTATCTCTGAGAGGTGGAGAGAACCTGAAAGAGGATATAGGATAAAATCTTTCTGATAATCCACAGCCAGTTTTCTGGGTTCTAGTCTTTAACTAATTTAAAATGAATCAGCAACTCTAGGGATTGGATCATTGAATTTTCAAAGGAGGAAGCTCTACCTGGTATGAGAATGATCAGTTCTATTATCAGAACCAACACAGAGGTTTGACTCTCTTCTTCGCCCAGCCTGGTATAAATAGAGAGTACCCTGGGTACTCTGAAACACCCTTCCTATTCTGAGACAAGTAGGATGGAGTTCTTTGGGGAAAGAGAAGCCCCTTCTTCCAGCAGAAGGAGGATATGAGAACTAGTGATGTTTATTTTAGGCTTTTTGTGCCCTGGCAGTGAGTAGAGTTCCCGAGAGGAGGACAGGTGCTACTTCAAGATTTGCTGCTGGGTGCACCTCTGTGTATTTAGGAACCACTGAGCTGTAGGATCAGGGTATTAGAAGTGGGTAAGTGTTGCTGAAGGATTTGTGACTAAGCAATTCTAGTATCTCAAGACCTCAGAAGGAGCTGTGTTTGTCCTGGATAGATGGGAGGGTGCATAGGCTTGGAGACGATACCCAGACAAGCAGAAGGTAGCTGCTGGTACCAGCACAGCCTCATCTTCCTGGAATTTATTCCCTGTGGTGTGTTAGCAAATGTTGAACAATCGATTCTATTAAAAAAAAAAAGAGTTATTCTGGTTTCCCAATTTTTATAGTGTAAATAATCCCAATATTTATTCTGTGGCTGGTTTCGAGCTACCAACGAGACATCATTGATGGCAGAGTTGGAAAGAAATCTGCACACTCAACTCCTGTGAGCTGGTGCAGATAGGCTCCGGCCACCACTGCCCCTCACCCTCCTGCATCATTCTCCATGCTTATGTGCCCAGGGTCTGCTGGCACAAGGCATCTTGAACCCAGATAGTCATTCTTATTTCTGGACAACGGGTGCCTGACTTGAATCTTGTCCCTTTACTACTTCTGTGAGCTGAGTTAGAGAAATTTGGAAACCTTCAATTCCCTTCTTTGGGACAAACAGTAGTATGTTAGAGGCTGACAACAATATTTCTTCATAATGAGGAGTCATCTTCTTCTTGGGCCCAGTCTGGAAGACATTATTTCTACTTAAATGCCAGAGGCTATAAATTTGCCTCCCATCGTAGCAGAGACACACAGACAGGGCTTACTAGATATTGAAGCCGGAGAGACAGGGTTGAGCTTTAGTAGTGAATTAATAAAGCAGCCTATTCTGGAATTGTACATGACAGGTGCTAGACTTTTTGTAGAGCATATTGGAAGAAACCAAAACCTCATAAAAATACATTTGAGAACCACCCAATAGTTTTAATAAAGTATGGACTTTGAGTAATTGCAGTCTGAGAGGCTGATCGTTCTCTAAAAGTAACACCAAATTCTCTGATTTGAAGTGTAACCATCGCAACATAGGCTAGAAAGATGAAAACAAAGGAATTGGAGGGAGTCAGCTATGATTCTCCTAGAGCCTAGGAGATTTTGCTTCTAGTGCATCAGCTCTTTAGTGTGCATTACATATCACAGACAGAATTTGTTTAAAACATAGATTGACAGGTGCGGTAGACGCTGTCAGTGCACCGCATATATTCCCTGGGCAGCTCCTGTTCCTGTTCATCCCAGAGGCTCCATGCTACAAACACACACAACTCTCTCCCAGGACTGTCCCTCTGGTTGTAGAAACATACTCAGCCTGCTTGCATGGCAAGCTGGAAGTTCTGGAGAGTTAGCGCACCCTCAGTCAATCATGAATGGGGCTTGGAACATAAGTACCCCAGTTCCTTATCCTTCATATGATGCAACTTCGAGATATGTTCTGTACTAGTGGCTCTCAGAGTGTGTTCAGGGGACTTCTGGGGAACCCCCAAATTCTCTTAGGAGCTCTATGAGATCAGAACTACTTTTGAACTAATTCCAAGATATTATGCGCCTCTTTTCACTCAAGGGTGCAGTGAAGTTTCCTATAGGTGATCATGTCATTCCTCTGATAGCTAAGGGAATGTATGCTTGTGAATTCCTGTTTAAAAAATAGTTTTAACATCTAATATGGTAGGTATCAGTGGACAGAACTGAAAATCTCTTTGGAGTCCTCAGTGATTTTTTTTAAGGGTTCGAAGATGTTGTGAGACCAAAGTGTTTGAGAGCCATGGCTCTGCGTCATCTCCTATACCCACAGATTGAGCCCCACTTGTCCACAGCAGTGACCTGTTCACTAGCTTGTTTAGCGTGGGTTCCTTCCCGTCTCTGCCTGAATTTCCTTATGTTTCTGGTCTCGGGGTCTGCTGCAGGGGAGTCCAACCTAAGGCACTAGAGATTTTGGATGGTGCATCTTAATAAGCAACTTGGATGATCTGATTCAGATGGCACATGGACCTCACCTGGCTGAGGTTTTCACAAATTCCATAGAGACAGTGAGAAGGATATTGGACGCTTGCACTTGAACCACCGTAATGTATATAGTATACATAAATGCACAAACTTTCACACTCAGACATGATCACTTTAAGTGTTTAACTTTTAGTACCTGTACATTCAGATTTTAATTCTGTTTCATCTCCTGGCTCCCCACGGTTTTGTGAATCTCCATATCAATCTCTTTTTCTTTTAAATTCTTTAATTTATGGATAGTACAGTCAAGTACCTATATACTATATATTTGATATAGTTCTAGTTCTGTAGTGAGGATTGGGTCCATTTAAAATGTTTTGTTTTAATTGCTGGAGGTATGAAAATCTTAGTTAAGAGATGTCTCCAGTAGTGGAAAAGAGAGGTATTTGAATCAGGTAACCAGTGTCCAGACTGGCAGACGAGGTAAGCAGCATATGTTAGGGAAAGTTACCAGCGTTTCTAGTAATTTATGTCTGCATTGAAATGTTTATTTCCTTATATCAAGATTTAATATGCATCAAATGGAGCCACATGGGTAGTAAGTGATGCAGTGGGACATGGATTTGAGTCCCTAAACAGCTGTGTGACTAAGTCACTGGATTATAATGGAAATTACAAAAGAGAGCAATTGTAAAGCATAGCATAGTGAATCTCACAAAGTAAACGTTTCATAAATGTTGGCAATTATTACTACTACTACCCAGCTTTTAGAAGCCATGATTTTAGTCCTGAAGTATAAGTACTTACGGTATTATTAGAGAACAGCAGAAAAGAAGTCCATGTTTGAGACCAACGTAAGATAACACACAATTAGGGGCTCAAGGACAAGACACAGGCTCGGGGACTCATAAAAGCTCAGAAAAGAAGGGAATCGGAGAAACCTGTAGTGATGAGAAAAAATTCTACAGTGGCTGTGCGACTTGACGCGTTTGTCTCTGAAAACGAATGGTCCTCTGTTTCCAGACAAGCCTGTGTCAGCTCATACCTCACACAGCAGGCTGAACATGCTGTGTGTAAGACTGCCAAAGCTTTTGGGCCGCTTCCCAAGTCAGAATTAGGATGCTACGTGTCAGCTCACACTAAGGGCCTTTCCCCTCCTGTGACACAGTGATGCTTTTGGTTAGAAAACATCTTTTCTTTCAAAGGCATTTCATCACATTGACGTAGAAATCTTCCTGGGGAGAATTACAGTCACCACTCCTGTTCCTAGTTAGTGGTTGGTAAAATTGAGGTACCAAGTTTATCCATCCAATATGTCATTCCTTTCAACTTCCAAGAGGGCATCTTTATAGAAGAGCATTTCTCTCCATTCTTCATTTGTTTAAAAAAAAACCCCTAAAATGAATCCTATTATAAATTATATCTGTGTGTGTGTGTGTGTATATATGATATATTATATATGGCAATATATGTTAAGATTTTGTTTCCCCCTATTGTAGTAAATGGCTCCTTTGTGATAATTTATCATCAAATACATCCTATGATCATTATTAGTGACTGTTACTACTTTTCTATTACTTCATTTTATTGATTGATTGATTGTAAAATACCACTGTCTGTGTACCACGAAGAAGGAAGAGACAATGGTGCTAATTATACTGTGATGTAATGCTCTCCTAGCACTTTGTGTTGTGATTCATAGAGCTTTTTATGACTTAATTTAGATATAAGTTGTATCATATATCAATTTTTGTATACATTAGAAGGAAACCATAAAAATATCACTAAGGAATTCTTCAGTTGTCTTTACACTCCATATCCATGTCCTCTGAATCGTATTTAAAGCCATAATTGTTTTGTTTTGCCACTAGAATCCTCTGTACTAGCCAAGCTGCTCACACTTTCTCTTCAATTTTGATGTTGGCATTTTCCTATTTAATTGTTTTTTCCTTAGTTGAATTGCATGTTGGCAGTCAGATGTTTAACAGTTTCTGATCAAAGTCACTGTAACGTTTTGACAAGCTGATATATTTGGCAATATAATAGCAGCCCTGAGTGAAGCATAACTTGGTCCCACCAATACCTCATTGCTTTGACATTGCTTTAAACTATTTTGTGGAGTTTGGCAACTTTTCTTGGCTTACTTGGTCTGTGATAGGAAATCCTTTGGTATGTGTTACAGTAATCAAACATAACACAGCTCCATCTACTTGTGGGCATGCTATGCCAGAATATATGGAATTGTGGTTGTACCAGTCAGAGTGGGCTAGATTATGCCCCAATTTCCGTGGCTTAAAACCACAAGATTTATTTCTTGCTCATGCTATGTGTCCTTCTGGGTTGGCTGGGAGCTCTTCTTCACATGGTTCTTTCTCCAGAACTCATGCTGATGAAATAACCACTGTTGGGAACATTGCTGGTCATTGTGGCTGAAGGGGAAAAATAGAAATGATAAATTGTTCACTGCTCTTAAGGTTACCCGTACTACTGGTGCTCACATTTCTCTGGCCAGAGCATGTCATCTTGTCATACCCATCTTTGGGGGTTTGATGAAGTGTAATCACTAAAAAATATTTGGTAGACAGCAATAATGGCTACTGCCATTAAGCCTTCTGGGTACAAAATATTCTCTTGACTCTCTTTGCTACATGTGGAACATAACGCATTTCATCCTAAAAGGAATCAGCTCACAAGCTCAATTCATTTCCCTGCAGCCACTTGAAAGGCAGGATATCTGGGTCATGGAAGATGGTTTCTCCACTGGGGGAAGGTGTGCGGTGAGTTCTGTATCAGGTTTGAATGTGGGAAGGGTAGAACAGGAACACTATGACTGTCAGCACTTCTGTGCATAGAGAGGGAGAATGGGAGAGATGCAGTAGTCATTCTTCCAAAGCAATTTTGAAATCCCACTGGTTAGATATTGCAAAGGGCTCCTGGCTTGGTGAGGCGTGTTCCTTGATTAGCCCTGGGGATGGGGGAAATCTTCCAACTCGACTGTCCTCTATTAACTTTAACTTTAGATTCACCCTCTGGGAGTTTATTTTTTTCCATTCTTTTTGGCCACAGCTGAAGAAGACATTGGCAGATATGCCCTGCTTAGGGGCTGAATGCTGTCTTAGCCCAGTATCTGTATTTAGACTATTGGGAAACCCAAAGTTGGCCTTAAATCTCAAATAGTACAGTCACTTTTGATTCAAGCTGGTGGTTCTTTTGGCAATGTAATTTTCTCATAAGTAGAACTTCTTACTCAGTCTCAGTCAGCTTCATGTGCCGGTGGAATAGTTGTCTTACAAACATACTTCTTAGGTTGCTGTATCTTTTATCGTACTAAATTGTGGAGATGGCTGTTTTCCCTAAGACATTTTGTTTACTTGAAAAGATTTATCAGGTACTACTCTCCTAATCTGAAACAATTTAAATGGTGGTATGCGGGTAAACATTTTAACAGTTGTCTCTTTGGAAGGGGAAAAAGCCCTGATTTGTGGTGTATCTTAATTTAGGCTGCTATAACAAATTACCATATGTTGGGCGGCTTAAATAAACAACTATTTCTCACAGTTCTGGAGGCAGAAAGTCCAAGATCAGAGTGCCAGCATGGCTGGGTTCTTGGTGAATGCTCTTTCCTGGTTTACAGATTGCTGTCTTCTTATGTATCCTCCCATGTGAGGGAGAGATAGTTAGCTGACTGATCTCTTCTTATAAGGGCACTAATCCCACTCATGAGGGTTCCATCCTCATTACCTAATTTACCTTCTAAAAACCCCATCTCCAAATACCATCACATTGGGATTAGGGTTTCAACATATGGATCTGTGAGGACATAAACATTCAGTCCATAGCATAGCATTTGATGATTTCCAGGGTACAAATACTCCTACCATGGCCCATTTCAAGCCACCGATGTGACTGGTATAACCACTGATTATATAGTGTGTTCATTACAGAGAGATAGTAATAACTTTAAGAGCATAGATAATAGTAAAATGTTATAAAGTAACTAGAAAGTGGTGAGTTTTAAGTATTAGCTTTGTTTTTGACATAATTTATGTAATTTTAAATAATGGCTGTATTTAGCAGCCATCTTAAAATTTCTAAAAATTTAACCATTGTGCTAGTATGAGCCGGTTCAGCACACCATTGCCTTAATTCATTCAGATGTGGTAACAGTGAGTGTGATGGTCATATGCTTGATTATGTTCTTCCTATGAGACTGAATTTTGTCTGTCCATTATTGCTTCGCCTGTTTTATCAGTTTTGGGACTGAAAAGCAGTTGCCTCAGTAAGCCCTGGAATCAGCTGAGAGAAGAAGAACCTCCCAGCTTATGAACAGTACATTTCAGAGAGGTTTGTTACACATTGATATCTAACCCATACACTCTGAAATAACTTGTATATAGTTTAACTGGTCAGAACCAAGTGCAGACCTACATAGGCTGAAATGAAAGATTTATAAGCTCATGGAACCAAAGTAGCATTCAACAGCCATACTGTGAAAGTGGGGGCTTTGGAAACAGCTGGGCCTTTGGAATAATATAAACCAGCGACTTCACTATTGGAACTCTCTCTTATCTCTGCTCTCTGTATGTCAGTATTTTCTCTCTCACCAACTTTTCTCTGCTTTGTCAGTTTTAAGTTTTTCATCTTGGAGTGGTTGTGTAACACCAATGAAAATCCCAAGAAAGAACTATGGCTGATCTAACTTGGTGGTGCTGCCCATTCATTGACCAATAAACTACAATTGAGGGAGTGCCAGTAGGGAGGCAGGTAATTACGACTGGCCCCCAGGAGAGTTAGCAGTCTACCCTTAGGCTTATATAAGTTCGTACTTCACAGTCTAGATAATGGTGTTAAGGTTATGTAGTTATCCTGACAAAGCAAAGCCATGCATTACAGAGTGTCCTGCACATCTCTGTATGTTACTGTATGATAGAAGGAATTGTACATGGGTACCTGAGGTACATATCACCTTTACCAGTGACTTATTAATTTTATAATCCATCCATTCAAATGAATTTGACTCTCTGGACTCTTTGAGGTAAACAAAGAGAGGAAGAAAGAATTCAGAATGGAAAAATTAAAGACTTTAAGGCACAAGTGTTTTTTAAGCTGAACTTCAAAATACTTAATCTGTCCACTGAAACAGGGTGACTCTTTTAGGCTGCTAATCAATTTTGAGGTTATAGATTATATTTCAGTTTTCACATGAAGTTCTACAAGTGCACATTTTAAAACTCTAGAGTAAAATTTAAGCTTAACTCACTATCAGTGTTGCAATTGAACTATCTAAATGTGTGGGCCAGAAGTCAGGAGAAAGTGGAGGAGGAGATAAATGGTAAGATACAATTCCTGTTATAGAACTGAGAGCAAATGAATTGGTAAAAGTATCTTTTCCTGAGAGACTAATGGTTAGGTATGAGTAGTGAATTCTGTGATACCAAACATCTTTACCGGAAACTGAAAAGTTCAGTCCATTGCAAGGAGAGTCTCAGCTTTAAGATTCAGTAATTATGCCTAATTTCGCTCCTTTGCTGAACAGAGCTCTGGTGAAGAGCATGCCTGAAAGTAATGGAGAGAATGGGGCTGGCATGGAGATAAAATATTTCTTGTCCTGCGAATGTAGAGACTAGAAGTTGGTTTGTGAAGGAGTGCTAAGGTCAATATAAAAAATTCAAAGCCGGGTTACCTGACCAACAGTTGAGGAAGAGGGTCAACAAAGCAGGGTCAAAGGGGAAGAAGAGGCTGTTATGGACTGATCATTTATGTCCCCCCAAAGTTCATATGTTGAAATCCTAGTCCCTACTGTGCTGGTATTTGGAGATGGGACATTTGGGAAGTAATTAGGTCATGGTGGTGGAGCCCTCATGATGGGATTAGTGTCCTTTTAAGAAGAGGCATGAGAGAGCTAGCTGGCATGCTCTGTCTCTCTCTACATGTGAGGTCACAGCAGGAAGAAGGTCCTCTATAAGCCAGGAAGAGAGCCCTCACCAAGAACCACATCTGCCAGCACCTTCATCTTGGATTTCCCAGCCTCTGGAACTGTGAGAAATAAATATTTGTTGTCTAAGCCACTCAGTTTATGGTATTCTGTTATGGCAGCCTGAACTGACTAAGATAGGGGCTAATGTATCAGGAAAACTGAGTGAGCTGGGACAAAGCAGGCAAGCACAACCTGCAGAAATTCCATAGACAAGAATCTGCACCGTTAGTGGCTGGGCAGTATGGTCTGGGGCCATCTTGCTTGGGAGGGTGTGGCTTATTCCAGGGACTGTACAAGATCAATCATAATAACTGTACTTACTTGGCAATAAAAATTATATTTTTAATCTTTTATTTATATACATAGTATTAGGACGGGAATGATACTGAAATGCATAGCAAATGGTGAGGGTGTAGAGGCCTTAGTCAACCTAATTTGTTGGATTGGGTATCAGAATGAAGAAAAGATTTGTGTATAAAATGTTCCTGGGCAAAGCTGACCCTATTTAATTTACTGGCGTAATGGTTGGACCTGCCCCCAGTCATCCCTTCTTCCTCTCCCCAACCCCATCACCTGGCTTCCCATGGCTATTTGGTTAGAGCGAGTGGGAGAGGAAGGAGTTATGATTATAGGGGTAGGATTTAATTTTGGAGAAGAAACTATTCTGTATTGTTTACCTGTTTCCCAGGAGTGTTCTGAGGATTTTGTGTTGGGATAGTTGAGAATGTTATCCACAAAGTCCAAACGTTCATCATTTAAAATATTGCCTGCCTAGCCTTTCACTACCTTTAGGAAGGCACAGATGTTTAATGATGCTGGTTTGTATGTTTAAAATATAGATAAGATTTTACTTTTAATGACAAGTGATTCTGATTACAATTATTTCCTTATGCTACATAAATGTGCATTTTATACCTTTTAAGGTGAATATCACTGGACCTCTTAAGAGACATTCCCAACTTATGTGCTGTGCATTATTTTTTACAGTCAGTATTTGTTGAAAGTGCTGGTATATTCACTTGGTCTGAATTTCTCCCAAATACATTAAATGACCTTGTAGTAGGATTAATCACGATAAAATTGCTTTTTAAAAAAATCATATTTTGATTTGACTTGCCACTTTTTTTCTTCTTGATTCCTTCTACCCAATTCTTTTAATAGGAAACAAGATTCCTGGAGAAAACACTTCTTGGCATAGATACCCCGTCCTCCCCAACTGGTGGACTGCAGTGCTGCTATGATTGAATCTCCCAGTGGGATTGGGTATCTGAAGTCAGGTTGTTTTCAAAAGGTTGACATTGGGGCCCTGGCTATGATACTACAGACCCATTCAGTCTTTTATTATTCTTGCTCTGTAACCTGACATTGGTTCAGGAAGAGGAAATCCTTGGGCTTAATGAAGACAATGAGCCTAAGGTCAGGAGGGTAATGCTAAACAGACTGGAAGTAAAGGTAGCGTGGAAATACAGAGGAAGGTAAGACTAGAGTGGATTCAAAGATTAGACTCAAAGATGGAAACCAAATGCACCTGGAAGGCAAAATATACTTGAACCCTAAAATATACAGAGCCCTGGGGAGGCATAAAAATAAATCAAGCTTATTTAGTTTATTGCCTTTCCACTTCCCTGGTGGCTTGTCCAGCTGTGACCCCCAGTTTGGGCAGGTGCTTTGTGGGCCTGATTTTTAGGTGTTTATCATGGGGTGCCAGCTAGAGCAGCCGCTGGGAAAAGGACCCTCAATGCTTTCATTATACATCAGCTCCCAAACTTCACAGTTCCTGATATTAAACTGCTTTGATTGGAGATTACAGTGTTTCATTTAAATTTTAAATGACACATTGCAGTGTGCTCTTAGGTAATCCGTAATGTGCCTCTGGGCATAGCACTGTTTTTTTAATGTGGGTGTCTAAATTGCACAAGAGAGTGAGAATACTTTAGGTTAAAATGAGTAACTAGCCCCTTCTTTCCATTTGCTACATTGCCCCTTGGAGTCCTGGATATGGCTAATAAAATACCGTATGAAAGTTATTGATGATTCAGACTGGATTCTCCTTTGCAAAAGCCATTGAGCGTTGGCCATAAGTTTTCCCTGAAAGGTAATTGTTATTAATACCATTTTACAGATGAGGAAATCAAAGGTTGTTTCAATGAGACTCATAAATTCTTGTAGACTAGCATTGTGGTCAGAAGACTGAACTGTGGAGACAAACTGCTTGGATTTGACTCTTGGCTCCTTTGCTTATTATCTGTGTTGCTCTGAGCAAGTTATTTATCCTCTTCATGTTTGCACATTTGAAAACAGAAATAACACTAGTTTCTGTCTCATAGTGTTATTATAAGGAATGATGAGTTCATATTTTTAAAAGATTTAGAATGAGGCCTGGTATATGATAAGTGTGATGACATGTTTGTATAGATCCACAGTCTTATCTGAAACCCTGAGGGACAGATACGTTTTGGAATTCAGAATTCTTTAGATTTTAGAAAAGTGATATGAGGCAAAAGTTTATTTTACTTAGCAATTATCGCAGAGTCTGGGCACACTGTCATCAGCTGGATGGTCCTGCAGCCAAACGGATGGACAGTCATGCTAAGTGGGAAGACGTGTCTAACCAGGCATATATTAGCTTAGGCCAGGTTTAGTTACTAAGTCAGTTACAAAATCCTTTTGGTTTTCAGAGCCCTTCTATATTTTGAAATTATGGATGAAGGATGGTAGATCTGAAATAACATTGAATGGTAGATAAATTATTGCAATCTAGAAATTTCCAAGGTCCAGGCTGGAGTTTTGAGCCAACATTCTTTCTCTTCTTGTTTTGCAAAATGAAAACAGAACTTCAGTACTTTGGTCAAGGTCACACAATTGCTCATCAGTGGTTTGGTCAAGGTCATACAATTGCTCACATCAAATATGGGACCAGATCCTTGGCTCCCTGCTCTTCAGCAAATGCTCTGTACGAAACACAAAGGTTTTCAGAAGCATACTCCCCCGAACACTAATTCCATAGAATAAATGCTTAATCCAAGCAAAAAGGAATTCTGAGATTCTTGTTTTGGAAACTTGTTTTTTTTTTTCAGGACCTACATTTTTCTGGTGAGCGTTGGAAATCTACAGAAGAGAGAAATGTTACCCACCTCTCCTAAACTTACTTTCCCACACATTCCTTATTTTGAGAACATTTCTTGGAGCACACTTTGGGACATTTTGTTTTACATCATTCTAAGCAAGACCTTTGATTAGGTCCCCTTTGTTTGTCTTTGTTTTTTGGTGGGGAGGGAGGTAATTAGGTTTATTTATTTCTCTTTAGAGGAGGTACTGGGGATTGAACCCAGGACCTTGTGCATGCTAAGCATGCACTCTACCACTTGAGCTATACCTTCCTCCCCTAAGCAAGACCTTTAGTGATCCTTGCACTGAGTGGATACAGGCAAGATCATGATTACCATCATTATAAGGAGTGATAGTCATTTTTTCCTAGGGCATCATTTGAGGAGAGCTGCATGCTTCCTGAGCTCTTTGCTTCTGGATATGGTTAGCTTCATTAACAAGGCATCGCAATACCCACGGTTAAGGGATTCAGGAACCTCAGTGTAGCAACTTCCAAGAATGTGAAGTCCTAAGTGTTTATGGAAGACACTTACAAATCATGGTTTCCCCCCCTCCAAAGTATGTGGTTCATAAGTAAACAAAAAAGAAGTGAACCCATAAAAACTGACTTCATCCTGTCTCCCATCTTACGACTCCCATAGAGGAGCCCAGTTTCCTTATTCTTTGGCTATTGAAGAATTTCAGTTTCATCATTTTCACCACAAGGCAGTGAGGAGGGTTGCTGCTTACAACATCTGTGGATAAATCCTTGGGTTTGGATTGAAAGGGGCCTTCTGGTATGTATGCCCACGAGCCTTCTAAAGAAAACATGGTTTCTTTTAACGTCGATATTCCAGAATCGTTGCTCAGGCTCTTGGAGATGAGTTGTTCTTCTTGAAATAATACCAGTTCTTTTGGCTGTGCAATGAGGGGGGAACGTTATGTGCTTGAAGCATTTTGTTCTACTGAGGTACCGATGGGAAAACTTTTGGTTAGAAATTGGCTGTTATATTAGAATTTAATAATGCTCTGTATTCCTGTGAAATATTTTATTCCCTAAATATTTACTGTTTATATATTTCAGTTACAGTCAACTGGCTCTTCTTCCAAGTTTATGCTACCCTCTTTAATTAAAAAATTAAAAAAGCAACGTTTGTACATGTGGACTCCACCTATGGTGCCAGCAGCATAGTAAGTTTCATTAAAAGGACCCTTGAAAGGAGTGGGCTTACTTGGGTACACATAGAATCATTCAGGATCTTTCAAAGTGCCCAATGCCCAGGCTCACCTGGACAATTATGTCAATCTCTAGGGCTGGGATCCCAGCATCAGTATAAATATTTTTTTAAGTCTCCAAGTGATTATATGTGGCCAAGATTGAGAAATACAGTCTTACTGAAAATGGTCCATTTATCCCTCCTGATTCAGGTATCACTGGTTAACTGTGTCTCAGGGGTTGCAGTCTAGTCTAGGAGCTAAATCCAGCCTAAGGATCTGTTTTGTTTGGCCAACACAGAATAATGTTAAATATGCTTGAATTAGAAAGCTGGCAGGCAAGGTTTGTGCTCTCCCTTGCCCTAGTCTCCACAATCTCTGTTGTGTTACACCCAGTGTCTGCTCATGCCTATGACACCTGCCTGGCAACCATGGATGTTTGAATTTGTGACCCCTGAAATACGTAGAGGCAAGCTCTAGTTCACAACCATATTAAAACAATAAGATGCTCTGAGGGTGACTACACATACCCTGAAGGCTGAAAATTTTTACTGTTTATGAAATCCTAGGTTCCCACTTGTTCACTTTATGGGAGCGTTCCCTTTGGGGGCAGAGAAGTGTTCCCTGTAGTGCTGGGTAAACTGAAACCCCAGCTGGGGTCTGTCACATGTGGTCAGGGGCCGCAGATCCAGAGGGAAACTGACTCCTTCCCTGTGAGGAGACAAATAAAGGACAGAAGCTTTCTGGCTAGAATTCTGAATAAAGCCTAGGACAGAATTTCCACTGGCCTGTCCTCAGATCAGGGTAAGATAAAAGGGAAGGTGGGTTGTCTTGCATGTGATTTACAGGGATAGCAGAAGGGAGTCAGCATGTTGTGCAGAGAAAAAAGATTTAGAGGCCTTTCATTCTATTAATTCAACAAATTTTATTAAGCAGTTACTATGTACAGTCTCTGTGATCCAAACAATTGTAATCCCTAGGCAGAGAGAGATGATAAACCCACAGATACACATTATATCAAGTGGTAAGGATGTGATGAGGGTGGGATGTCATTTAAATAAGGTACCCAGGGAAGGCCTCTCTGATAAGAGGACCTTCTCTTTTTTTCCCAAGCATGAGCAGGGAAGCCACTGGAAGGTTTTGAGCAGTAGAAAAGAACAGTCTGATTGACCACATATAAAGCAGTGATAGTTCGTGGTATAGACATACTTACTGCAAAAGGGGTTGAGGAAAGGAATAAGGAATGTGGGTCAGAACCATGAGAACAAGGGTGTAAGAGGAAGGGAGAGAAATTTATTCTGTTCCTCCTGTACAGCCGTAGTAAGGAAACAGATTGGAAAATTTTCAAGAGTTTATTTGCCAAACATGGAATTTGTTGCTTGAAAAGTAGAGAAAACCACCCCTGAGCCTTTTGCATAAAACATTTATGGGGAAAAAGAAAGAGGGACAGATTTGAAGGGCTTCCAGGACGGACACAGCTATTCTGCTAGAATGATTGCCCTTGGTGGCTGCCGTCAGTTGGGTAAATCTGGTTTGGATCAGTCTGAAGTGCATATGCTTTAAAACCTCAGATCTACTTTCAAAAGGCTCTGCAGGTGTCTCTTGAAGGAAAGATGGCTCTGATGCTGCCTCCTCAAATTCCCGGGACCTGGGAGAGCATCTCACACTCAGTCAGTGCTCAGCTGGGAGCACTGATCTCAGGTCCAGTTGGGGTCCTCTTCCTTTGCATCCACGTGCTTGTGTGTCTTATGAATTCCTGTGTCTGACGGTGTGCCCCGCGTGTCCTCGAGATTCACTCAGGCTGGGCGCTTTTCTTTTGAAGCTGACGATATACTAATTGTAGAGAGGTTTCTTTCTGTTCACCTACAATTGAAGATCAATCTTTCCCTGTTTTCTGACTCGGCTAACTTCAGCACATTTCTGCTTTTCTGCGGATGGACACCCACTTGCTGAGCCACACGCCCATGCAGGGCAAGTACCCTGGGAGAACACCCTCCGAGCTTCAGCGCTCTGTGAAATTCCCTCTTTCCATGAATGCCTTCTGTGGTTTCTGCTACTATCATGGGAGAGTTTTTTTTTTTTTAAATCACTTTCATAGTGGAGATATAATTAATTTCAAGCAGAGAATAGCCTCAAATATTCTTACTCCTGGTTCAAAATGGTTTTGTCTTAATTAAAAAAAAAATTCTCCCAATCAGTGTCCTTTTTGCCTAGCTTCCAAGTTGGCAGTGGAGTTCCTTCTTCATGGCTTTGCAGATTTGAGATTTGGTACTTAAACCGTGGAAGGTGTGCTCATCTGTGAGGTTTGATGAGCTCCTCACTGCTGAGGTTTTTAGCTGGGGGTCACTCTTGGGGGTCATTGGAGCTATGACTCTCCACCACATCACACCGTCATAGTTCTGACTTCATTCCTTCCTCTCATCCTACCAACTCAGTCTGCGGTCACCTTAAGGGAATTCCCTTTAAAGGAGATTCATGCCCTGATGAGATTCTTTTTTGAATTTGTAATGTGTCATTTACCTAACACATTGTCCTGCATAGAATACACATGCTATTAATGTGCTTCAATTTCCCTAAATTCCTTCTGCATTGCTCCCCTCCTTCCCCTGAAGCTGCCTCTACTTTAGGTTAGAGCTTCATTACTTGTCATCTGGACTGACGCATCAGACCCCCTCCCTGGTTTTCTGCTTCTAATCTTCTATGGGTGAGATCTCACCACGAGGCTGTAAGTTCTTAGAAGACAGAGACTTAATTTTATTTCTATCTTTCCATTGCCTCACACAATGCCAGGCACATAGTAGGTTCTTAATGTTTTTAAAAGAAGAAATGAAGCTCACTCTGTAGAGTTGACTCTAAATCAGAATTTCCCAAAGTGGGGTTCTATCCTTAAAAAACATGCCCTGCTTAAAACAGAGAAGTTCCATGGTCAAGTAATTCTGGAAATCATCATAAACTTCCTCTCTACTGTAGGTAATTACAGTGCACGTTAGATTATCAAAAGCGACAGAAAAGACTCCAACTGCTTCATTTTGTTAACTCCATATCCCAAACATGTTTGACTGTGGATTTTATTTTAAAGTGAAGCACATATTGATATCTTATGCAACTAGTATTCTGTGGGTCACAGGCTGGGACATACTGTTCTGAATTTTCCAGTTCCAGAATAGCTGGAGAGTGAATACTGTCACTGATAGACTCACTTAATTCAGGCTTTTCTATAGCTTTCATCCTCCAGGTTCTAACTAATAAAGTCTGCCCATAAAGGTCTTACAGCAAATGGTGGCTGAAGTATTCTTTTTATTAACTGCCAGGCATGCCTCAAAAGTCTACACACTTATGACTTGGGGTAAACCGTGTTGAAGAACATGCCTTAGATTAGATGATAATATGGGACCTCCTGTTCCCTGCTGAATTAGGGAAAGTCAGCTCCATGGGGTGTCACAGGTGTAGATACAGAATGAAGGCTGCCTCCTTTCAACACCTTCCAACAATCTGTACTTTTAACTCCTTGGGCTGAGTAGCTAAATTTATGGTTAAGCTTCTTCTCAGGGGAAGGGCCTGCATGGAATGGCTGCTGTGACAGCCTCAGCTTCACTGGGGCTGTTAGCACGTCTATGGACCCCTGGTCTTCTATAGCCATTGGAAAGCTGAGCTTTTGCCTCCAGAAGGTTCTAAGATGCATTGTTAAAAAAAGAAAAAAGAATAAACTTCAAGTACACAATTGCAGATTATAGAAAAAGTAAATTCCCTATTCACTGTCCCACTTTTTGTACAAGTACTAAAAGACAGTATAAAAATACTCAGAAATAATTCAGGTTTAACAGGCAGGAGTAGTTGGAGAGACAGGCTCAGGTTGTGGGGCAGGTCTGACCCCTGTGAATGGGGAGAGGAAAGGAAGGGGGGTTGGGTAGGAAGTGTCTCAGACTACGGGGCAGCTCTGAGAAGGTGTCAGCCAGTATATTGGGGGGCAGAGATGACCTGCTAGGGGAGCCGCCTGCTGGGCAGGAACGACTGGCTGTAGTGCCCCGGCTGTGCTCAGTCATTGACAGTCTCCATGTGGGAACTGGCAGAAGCTCATCGTTAAGTTCACAAAACATAACTTCAGAGACTGAGGGATAGAAATGATAATGAACAATATGTATTGTTTTGAACTAGGGATAGCACATTACCTGGCATTTAATAGGCAGGTATTCAATAAATGCTCATTGGATAAATTTGAGAAAGCAGGTGTCATAGCTGGCTGGGGTCTCCTCTGAGTCTGGTCTCTCTTACTGACTGCTTCACTCAGGTTACTGAGGGCAGAGGAGGTCTGGGATTCAGAAAACCTTGTCTTCCCCCTTTCTCAGTACAAGAGATTTAAGTGAGTGTTGAAGGTGGGGGCTCTGGAATCAGATTGTCACAGTTTGAATCTTGGCATCACATTCACTATATCGTGTTTGGCAAAACTACTTAACTCCGTGAGCCTGAGTTCCCTCATCTTAAAATGAGGCTGTAATGTTGATCTCATAGGCCAGTTAAGGACTTCGTTTAGTGCCTGGTGAACACCAATCCTCAGTAAATGCCAACTATTATCATTATTACTATCAGCTATTCTTATTAGTAAAAGTGGTATTACTATTTCTTCATGGAGTTCCTGCTCGATTTAAAAAATCAGATCCTGGAGGGTAGGTCCCATTTTCCAATGAAAGTCTGAGTGTTAACTCTTCTCCCTCTCTAATATTTCTCTAGCACTCAGAAGTTCGCACAGTTCCTTTCAGTTCAGGAGAGTGCAGCCTAATTCTCTGAGTAGCAAACCTGATGCTGGTTGCCAGGGTGACCCTTTGTCCTCAGAGTGGCCAGTGTGCGCTCATCTCCCAGTCCTGTGCAGCATTTACTTGCCATCTGATATCACGATGATATCTTGTGGGTCAGGGAGTATGTAGATAGTGAAGTCTGGCTCTTCAAATCAACTGTCCATGATGTCTCTTTGATAATGTAAGGCATATTACCTCCCACATGGTGGAGGTATAAGAGATTGAAGCCTGGATATAGTTCTCTCAATGAGTTTTGGGTGAATTACTGAGAACAGTTTTAAAATTTGATTTGTTTGCCTTCAGTGTGCTTCTAATGCCTGTTCTTGGCCTCTTCCACCCCAGGAGGTTGGGACAATTGGAGGACTGAGGGTGAGTTTTTATTCAGATAACAGAAACACATTTTGTTAATAGAAGATGCCCAGTACTTAACATGTACCAGCCACTGTGCTTAGCTCAGTTATGTCTCTTGATTAATTAAGCACATTTAATTGTGTTCAGCTTAATTTAATCAATCTTGGAGGCAGGAACTATTATTACTCTTTTTTAATGAGAAAAGGGAATTTTAGAGAAGTCAGTCTATTGCTTGAGATCAGTGATATTAGGAGGTGGAGCCAAATACAAATCCAAGTATAAACAAAACAAAACCAAAAAACTTAGGGACATTTATTTCCTATTGCCTACATTTTGAATTTGCTAGGGTTTAGCTTTGAACCTTTGGATACACTTTTTGGGTAGGGACAATAATTAATTCTTGTTCTGACTACACTCTCTGTGTTTAGAACACATTAATAAAAAGGTACAGGAGTCCTAGAGATCAAGGTAAAAATCTTTGTAGTTGGTACAGCTGAATTGTAGCATGTTCCCTAAATTCACCAAGACAACAGGGCCTTCTAATATTGCTACCTCCTCATTCTAGACATTGAGTAAATCCAGCAAGTGGAGTTCGCTGCAAGCAGAATCACTACCTTATATTAGTCCAGAAGCTCCGCTAGAGTCGTCAAGAAAGAAAAGCCTCTCTAACATGAGCCCTAATCCGTGAGTTCTTTCTGGGGTGAGAGACCAGAACCAAGTGTACTAGTTGCATGAACAGGTAGATTCCAAAACAGATGGGAGAAGACTGCTGAGCTGGATGTGCAGATTTGTCTCATCAATCCTCTTCCCTTGGAGAAGAGAGAGTGAGGTATACAGATGGACAGGGGCTTTTCCTGACACTTTTTGAGGGGATGAAAGATCCTATTTTAAGGAATATAGACAGAATCCAACAATTTACGTAGATGAAATGAAGGTACCTTAATCTGTGTAATTTTTTGTACCTTAATCTGTGGTAATTTCTGAGATTTTGGGTAAAAGTTTCTAGAAAGACATGGTAAGTGTCTTTTATTTTTTTTTAGAATGAGCAGTCACTTAATCTTTGGTCAAAAGGATTGGCCAGATTACCTAAGAAAATGGCTCTCATGCAACTCAAAGAATAATATGATTGAGAAATTCTAAAGATATGAGTAGTTAATTCCAGAACACTCCATTCCCATGTGAAAATCTTCAATCTATTGAAGTACTGAAAGTTTGTGTATGTCTCATGATTATCCTGTATGTGATCAGTGAGTTCTGTCTTAGCCGTAAGTGACCTGTCTGGATTCCTCTCTGTTATTCATGAATTTCCTTCTTGATGTACCAAACCTGGTTTGACTTATTTTTCCTAGGAGAGAGGCTGATGATTCAACAATGTGTCCCTTTGTTGATATTGTGGTTCTGAGCTACTTTATAATCTTGAGTAAAATCCTGTTGATTTTACACTATGCCTTGTGGGAGCGTCTTTTTTCTTTCAAGTCTCTTGGGGGCAACTGGATTCCCTTTTGTGTTTTCTAATAAGAAAACAATCGGTAATATATCTGATTCTTTGCCAGAGTGTTTGCTCCATCTTAATGTTACTGCTTCTCAGTCTTAGCCTTGGATAACCAAGGGCAAGAACTGGTTATCCAGAGCAAATTGCAATGGAAAACAGTGATATCGACCTAAGTCTATCTAAAGTTCATTTATGTAGTTTTCTGTTTTGAACAGAGGCTAATAATCATGTACATGGATACATGTGGTCATGATTTTCAACACTGATTATGGCCAATCTGTCTCCCAGTCTTTTAGGTTAGACTCATACTGTCTTGCTCAGAGGTAACAACCATTCCCTCTGCCTGGAATGCCTTTTCTTCCTTCCCATCTCTGAATGTCTGAAATATATTTCTCTCTCAAAGTCTGTCTCAAATTACTGTGGGAAAATACTTGAATTGGCTTTGTCATCTACTGGACTTGGCTTATATCACAGCTCAACCACCCACAGGTTGTGTAATTTTAGTTTGGGGAAATTACTTACTTCTTTTAAACTCAATTTCCTTATATATAAACTGGGAATAATAATACCTGCCTTACAGAACATTTATAAGAGTCAAATTATGTAATGTAGGAACAATACTTGGCACTATGTCTGCTTCAGTGTAAGCCCTCAAATGTAAACCATTACTAATAAAAATGATTATTAGGTTCTTAGGTCAGTTTACAGTTTTTTATTGGTAAGTACTCATTAATGCCTAGTGACGGTTATAATCTTTTATTTATCTTCAAATGGGAAGTAATGACTTCTTCTCAACCCAGATACCCCTGAATATATCTTTCTCATTGTTATTACTTGTAAAATGCCATAGATGTCTGTGAATGGCTTGTGAGATACTTCAAAGGTCCAACTGTCTGCCCTACCTCCGTTTTCCATCATGCATAAGGTTTTGAAAATCTTCCTGTGGGTATGATCTACTAGGAACATGTTTATAAGCATCTTGTTCCTTGACTACAGTCTGAGATCACAGGCATTATCTAGGTGTAACTTGCACAAATAAAATAGGCTTGGTTTCTCACCATTCATTCAGTAAACATTTACTGACCATCTACTGTGTGTTTACAACATTGTGAGCTGAGAATTGCTGTCTTTTGTTCTGACATCAGAGTAACTGAAACTTGGATTCTAACAGATTTTAGCTGTACACTTAGAAACAAATACAATAATTAAAAACATCTCATTTTTAACCTTTTCATTTCCTTGTGTTAATCAGTGCTAGCATTATGCTGTAAGAGGAAAAACGTCTTTATAAAGTGCTGCAGGTACAGACTGTTTTCAAAAACAATACTTTTTACCCCATTTGCTTCCCAAACAAAAACCTATTTGACTTTGCCATTTTCTGCAGGTTATTGTAAGGTTTTATTTTTTCAACAGTGCAAACTCCTCTGTTCTCTATTGCCTATTTTCAATTCTGCATGTAATAGTAGCCAAATGAATCAAAGTCTCTCCACAGAAAACATCATATGGTCGTCCCTCTTAGCGTAGGGAAACTTCTGAAAATCCAATGAAAGTGTTACATTACTTAAGAGAGCCTGGGAATATTCTGCTTCTTTAGGCTAAGTCATCTGATTTCATCAGGCCTCTTGCTTCACTTCTTAATGGACTAGTCACACATTGCCCTAGTTGCTGGTGGCAATGACTCTAGGATGAATATGTCTTGGGGGACATTATGGTGAGTTATTGAATGGAAGCGTAGGGATTGTTCAGCCCATGAAAATAGACCACATCCCACTGCATGGGGGGAAATTTGGGTAGAGTTCTGCTTTTTCTCACAGAATCACTCTGATCTAATTTCCTTTGCAATTAAGTTTGTCTAAACCCAGAAAGACAATATGCTTTTGGCTGTCAGCATTAGTGTTGCCTTGATGATAATATACAGAACTAATTGCTAAGACAGCTTTTTTTTTAAAAAATTGCTTCAGTTTTGTCAGCTGAGTATATATGTAGGGTTATATGTCCAATGCTGTTTTTCTTATTTTCTGCAGCTGAAAATAACACATTTTGAAGTAGCCTGAGAGAGTATGTTTGAAGATTTCACTCCTATTTTGATATAGTAATTAAAGGAAGCTTTTATGGGAATAATACTTTTTCTCCCTACAAACAGACTCAGAATTAAATAAATGTATTCCAGTGAAAGAAAACATTGTTTATTTCAGGAATCATAAATTACAGTCTGTGTGATAAACATGTGGAACTGATTCTTGTCACTTAACACAGCTGAGAAAACAATTTAATGTCAACTTACTGACAAATTAAGCTGCTGTAACATCATTATTGTTTTAAGAAGCCATGTTGGGAGCAAAATATTTCAAAACTAAAATGTATGCAGTGCACTTTGTCAGTTTGTTAATTACTGAGTGATGAAAGGTAAATCATTGTACAACCAGGATATGGTCATTAGAGAGTGATGAGATTATAGGATTATGGATTGTTATAATGGATGGTAATTTGGCAGCCCCCTGGTTACCTAATAGGAGAACTGCAGCCCAGAGAGGACAAGGCATTCAAATTGTTCAGTTTTCCTTTTATATCCTCTTTCCTTTATCTTTGTCCCATCCTTTTCCTTTGTCTCTTCTAATTCCAGGTTGAAATTCTAGGGAACATGCATAATCAAGAATCTGTGTTGATGTAGAATGCTGGGTGCTTTCTTTGTCTATTCTTTCTACTCAGACATCTATTGAAAAAGATAGAGTTTGAATGTATGTGAAACAGAATTTTTTTTATGAATCATAATAGCAAATAAAATTAGCAATTATTTCCTATGGAGATAGCGATTCAGATATCTGTGATACTTTTTTGCATTTTTTAGTTGAAGTATAGTTGATTTACAATATTGTATTAGTTTCAGGTGTACAGCAAAGTGATTCAGTTTTATATATATATAAAATATATATTATATATAATAATGTTATATATAATAATATAATATATATATTCTTTTTCAGATTCTTTTCCATTATAGTTTATTACAAGATATTGAATACAGTTCCCTATGCTACACAGTAGGTCCTGTTGTTTATCTATTTTTATATATAGTAGTGTGTATGTGTTAATCCCAAACTCCTAATTTATCCCTCCCTCCCTTTCCTCTTTGGTAGCCATAGTTTGTTTTCTGTGTCTGTGAATCTATTTCTGGTTTGTAAATAACTTCATTGGTACCATTTTTTTAGATTCCACATATAAGTGATATCATATGAAATTTGTCTTTCTCTGTCTGGTTTACTTGACTTAATATGATAATCTTTAGGTTCATCCCTAGGTCCATCCATATTTGTGATAACTTTTTAAAAATGCTCCTTCCTATAGGGCTGTCCTTGTTCAGGAAAGAATTAATTAGAACTTGCTATTAGGGTTATATTTTTCTGAGCATGGACAAACTAAAAGATGGAGCTATCCTTCTCAATGATACTGTAGCACATATTTCTAAGCATTATTATGAGTATTATTGACAGACTGCTGAAGTCACAGGCATTTGTCACTAATGTGGACTCTTTGGGGTTCAGATCTTGAATGCTAAGGAAATAATTTACCAGTGTATCTTTCACTTATTTAGCAAATATCTGGGCATCTACTACATGCCAGAAACTGTTAGATATTGGTGATAATAATACCTGACTTTACTGAATGTCTGTTACATGCCAGGTAGCATTCTAAATGCTTTGCATGTCTTATATGCAGACATTTCACAGTAACTCCATGTGTTGTGTGCCATTCTTGTCTCCATTTTCCATGTGAGGTTACAAGGTACAGAATGGTTGGGTAACTCTCCCAAAGACACAAAGCTGAGAAGCAGACCAGTCTGGCTTCAGAGTCTGTGACCTTACCCTATATGTTGTCCTGTTTCTTCAAAAGATGGTTAAAAACAAACAAACAAAAACTAAAACTCAGGCCCTGTCTTCAGAGAACTTAGTGTTCGATGATGTAGATAAATGGATGATTTCAAAATGGGTCTTGGCTGATCAGAGACAACTCCCTGCAATGATATTTTAAAAGAACTCTGAAGTCTGGGTTGCCTTCCAGAGTTCTAACAGACTCAAATCACAGGCCCATAGAACTTTAGAAAACACTTTCTTATACTCCTTCAATGGCTAGATCAGGAAACTGAGGCTCAGATGAGTTATTTGTCTACAGAATAACAGAAGTTTAGTAAGAGCCCAGGGATCCAGGTACCAAGATCTTTTTTCATTATATCATGTATTTAGGCTGCAGTTAAAAAAATAAGTTAATGGTACTTGTGTCTTGACTAAAGATAAAATAGTCTCCTTTGTCCCATTCTATGGATCTTATTCTCCCATCCCATGACCTTCAAGCTAGATATAAAATGCCAGGTGTAGGTTAAGTGATCTTAAAAAACAAAGAGAAAGAAAAACTTACTGCTTACGGACAGTACTGAGTATAAATATATATGATGTATTTTCAGGTGAAATTCACATAAGTGGACCCATTCACTAGCATAGCTTGTTACATTAGAACCTTAACTTTATTATTTACTAGCTAGTAAACTTGAGGATGTTACCCTTTCCAGGATTTGATGTTCTCATGTATAAATTGGGAATGGTAATCACTTCAGCGTATCAGTGTTTTAAGCTCAATTGCATTGGATTTCCAATCTCTCACTTTGTAATCTCTCAAAGATCTCTTTTATGGACTGTCTGCTAATTGGGTCCTATAACTATTGTTCCTACCAAGACAAATTGAAAATTGAAGAATGTTTATTTGCATTGCTCACTAGGCTTTTACTTGAGGCCTGTGAATCTTTTAAGCCCATGAGTGGGTTTAGAGAATTCTTAAATGCCTAATATTGTGAATTTTTGTAGAAAGAGGGCTTATGATTTTCCTTGGTGTTCATGATCCCCACATTGTGAGAACGTATTCTACCAAGTGAGCCTGAAGCTACTTGTTTCTTAAGACTGATGCCTCTTCTCCCTGGTGATCTGCACCTCTTATTATTTCTCCACTTTGCTGAGTACACATTAGCGATGAGAGAGATCAGATGTTCTCTTCTGGGTTTCTCCTGAGAAAACAACCTGAAGGTTATAAATAGCCAGAAAAGCACTCTTACTACTAAATTGCCAATTAATGAAACAACCAGCCCACAGCCAGAAAGGCAGTTAGCAGACAATCAACCTAATTAATATAAGCCAGCAGAAATTGTGAGGTCTGTTGTAATGTCTCTTCTGACTTGTTTGAGTCCAGGGAGTCTGAAGAGGAGCTGATCTTTTGGACCAATAGACTTTAAAATTGAGAGCAGAAAAGTGGTGGAGGACTTGTGTGCATCATTTGTAAAAGAAGCAAGAATCAGATGGATCCTACTGTATAGGAAAGGAAAGGGCTGGCTGCTCACTGCAGCGTTTCATCAGTAGCTCTCTGTCAGAGGCAGAGAGGCTCACACAGAAAGTAGATCATCTGTGTTGTCCCGTAGCCTGACTGTGCAAATGGAAAGACTGACCTTCGGAAGCCTGAGAACTGAGAGTATTTGCAAATGAGCATAGAAAACAAAACAAAGATAGAAATCTCACCAGATAAATTAGTTCCATATATGTTTATAGTTGTAGTTATAGGTAGGGCTAAGGTGACCAGAAGCACTCCATCTTACCTATGGTCAGGACCTGTACATCCTGGATGAATGCCCGCCAGGAATTCTTGCCCATCTGCTTCCCTAAACTGGGAAGTTTCTTACCCAGAGCATCCTTCATCCCAGTGTCTTCTACCTCCTCCTTCGTCCTGTGACTTAAGAGTTCTTCTTAATGTATATTAACTTGGAGCTGCCATGGTCGTCCTCTCTAGAAGAGAAGGGGGATGGCTAATTTCTGCTTTTTAATCTAAAATGCTTCCAAATGGAAATCCATTTTTGGCTGGCATCTTCTTGTCTGTGTTTAAGCAACCTGACATCCTCTGGCCATTGAAGTAGTTGAAAAGGTTTGACCTAGGCACTGATGAAGAATTTCTGTGTCCAAGATCAAAACGTTACTTGCAGTTAAAAAATAAGTTGTACTTTGGTGATTAGATTGCCTAGAACAATGTCTAGTGACTTTTTTAAATATGCTAAACCTAAAAGTTCTTATAGATTGAAATCTAATGGTTGCTTTAAGCATTCTTGAACAGGAACTTAAAATAATTTTCCAACTACATAGTATGAAATTTTCAGATTTTGACAATTTCTCCCTAAACACAATTGCAGTTAAATTTAGGAAAGTAGTTGCAATGCTTAATGGTGAAGTCATGTGTCTCCTAATATTGTTGGGTAGCCTGAATAACTAGCTTCTAGAGTTGTTTAATCTTCACTAAACAACACATCTATTAGACGATTTTTGTTACAGAGACTAATCATTAAAGACTAGGGTAAGCCCTGCAGGAGAGCAGGAACAGTTTGGAATCTCCCACCCCTTGCTCGATTTCCTTTGACATTTCTTAATTTTCTTAAAGACAGGAAATGTTCACAGTATTTCTTCCTATAGACTTTTTAATCTTTAGCTCGGTGACTTCAAACATAAAAGCATCATTATATATATAGAGTTGTGGTTCTGATGCTGGGCTAATTTGGGTCTGATTGTACTCATTTCTTTGATCGTTTTCACTAATGCAAGCATGAGGAAAATGAGAATCAGGAACGTTGGGAGGCTGGGATTAGGCCACGCAACTAGTTCACGCTGCAATTAGGCAGCTTCCTGAATTAAACTTAACGTATTTTTGTGTGTGGTGTTTATCTGAACTTTTATGTTTTCCTATTTTATTTTTCCTATTGTGGTAAATAGAAAATTCTTCCTGGTTATTTTCTTAAGGTTGTATACATTCCTAAACTGATTTTTGATCTTTGCTCTCTGTTCAAAACTTCTGAACATTTAATAATACATTTGAACAAGAGCACTTTTTTAAAACAGAGAATTACAGTGGTGGCCTGACACAAACCAACGATGACTAGATTCATTTATTCATTTAAGGTAGTAATCTCGAGATTCAGAAGGCCCAGAGAAGGTCGAAAAATTTTCTTGGAATCATGGAAGGAGGGAGTGTATTAATATACTCAACATTATGCAGCAAGTTGGAGCAGAGATTAGAATCTGTGTCTCTTGACTCCTGGACCAGTGCTCTCTGCACACTGTTCAGCTCCTTCTTACCTTATGATCTCTGTCATCCTTGAGGTCTCCAGCCTGATCCTTAACACAGGATAATTTCACAGCCTAACAGTCTGTATGATGCTTTCTTTTCTATATCATTTCTTTCTACTGGGAAAGCCTGGGGATACATGAGTCAAATTAGGCTGCTTCATGATCACATCACTGGACTCCGAGTCTGACTTTTCCACTTGACTCATTTGGCATTTTTCACAATGACTATTTGTATAATGTTGATGATTCCTTATTTTCTTATTTTCTGTGCTTACGATATACTAGTCTTTGCTCAGATCCGTACACAGGAGACAGTCTAGGAAAACTGCATAGATTCATTAAGTATTTTTGCAAAACATATATATGGATCTTACTTGTAAATATATTCTTGTGCATCTGCTTCTGAGGGCAGCAGCATGTTGTTAATGATTTTTATGCCATTTCTTTATTTTCAGCTTCTGAAACTACGTTCTGTGATTTTCAGTCCAGAGCCGCTTACCTTCCTCGACTTTTTTCTTTCCTCTAGCATCATATTTACTTGATTTAACTTACTTGATTTTTCATCAGTTTTTCTTTAAGGAAATAGAAGATTTGTTTTCCCAATTTGGTTGACCTGTATATCATTTTCCTTTCGTGGTTTAGAAAAAATTCAGTTTCTCAGATGGCATTTTTGATATACGTCAGTCTTTTTTAGACGGAACAACATGGTTAAATAGAGTTAAATGACATTATTAGATTTTTGAAGGTGGAAGGTATGGATGTGGCCAAAGACTAGCTAGCTTTTCATCCAATATATTCCTTTTTTTCTCCTGGGAATACAATGAGATTACATTTTTCAGTGTCCCTTGCAGTTAACGTGGCCCTCTGAGTTCCAACCAATGGAGTGTGGGTAAAAGGGATGTGGATCACTGCCAGGCCTGGGTGTTAAACATTCGTGCATTCTATTCATTCTGCAAATATTTGTTGAGTGCCTGCTGTGGTCCAGGCCCTGGTAAATGAGGAGGGTGATGATATTGACAGAAGGATACCGACAGACAAGGTTAAAGAATATAAAGTTTCCTTAATGGTGAAGAATGTGGAAACTTATCTGCAACACACCTCATCTCATGAGAGAATTTGACAAATCATAGCGTATCTTTTTTTTTTTTTTGGAGCTATAATTTGCATGTAACATTGTGTAAGTTTAAGGTGATTATCCAGAACTATATTCTAAAGGTGAAGAGGGAAGGGAATGCAGAATGCTTCACCTTGTGGAGTTCTTTCCTGCTTTGTTCACGTTCCCTCCCTCCTGCCAGTGGGCATGGCGGGTGCCATCTAGAACTGAGCCTGTTACTGTAACAGCCTTTAGGATCCTGAGATGGCCCTGGGAGTTAAAGATAGCTGTTTTCAATCTGATAGTTTACACCAACTCACTTGCCAGTCAGCCAGCTCATTAGCCAACTGACCCATCAACCCGCCAATGAATAAAATAAATTAAACACCTGACTTAAATACTGAACTGATGTTTTCCCACCCAAGAAACTGCTGAACACATTAGTGCTGGAACATGAATTGTATGTCTTATCACAGCTGCTGAATATACCAGAACCAGCTTAAACTTTCCTTCCTTCTAATCAATACTTTATTCAAAACATCAAACTATTCTGATTTCAGAATTGCATTTTGTTATAATTTTCCTTTTTCTCATTCCATTCCCTACCCCAACAACCCGATCCTGGGTAGATTTAAAAGAAAAAATACCATTGTGGGGTGTGGGATATTGAAAAGAGCAGAATTTAGAAGACTGGAGTTTGAGTATTTGCTGCTCATTACATGTGTGATCTTGGTTACGTAGCTTAAACTGTTTTGTATTCCTTGTCTTCATTTGTATGTTAAGAATAATAAATCTTAGATTATGAGATAATACATGTGAAAGTATTTTGGTGGGTATTTGGTGCTTAGTAAACACATAACAAATGTTTATTTGATTCTAATTCAGTTAAATGAAGAAGATTGGGCAAGATTTGGGGGTGACAAGAATATTCCAAAGAATTCTTTCTTGCCTTGTGCCTGCTCAAAGGATGATGCATTTCAGTTATGACTAATTCCCTTCACCTCTGGAAGTCCAGCGAGTTTTACTTTAGCTCCTCTGACTTAGTTCAGGGATGACCGTACGAAAAAAAGTTCCCCAGAGAAAATCAAGAGGATTATTCTTCATGCTGATCTGTATCATACTGATTTGAAATACTGAGATCACAAAAGCACGAATGAGAGCTTCACTTTATGCATGCAACTCCAAATCATGTGAAACCCTTCAAATTCAAAATTTACTGAGACGCAGAAAATTTCCAACTTAAGAGATTTAATAGATTGTGAAGTGTATTTACTCCATTGCCCCCACTTGGCTGATAAACGGAAATACCTAGCATGCTTTGTGCTCTGTGAACTTTGGATAATATAAGTATTTAAGTAACATATCCTTTGAAAAATGCAGAACTCAAGTAGTGTTAGTCAAGGGAAAGAAAATTATTAGGGAATAAGAACGGAAATAGGAAAGAGGGGTCAGTGATTGGTCTGAAAACTGTAGAGGAGAGGAGGAGGCATTACTGAGGAAAAAGTATAAAGGTGTAAATGTAAATGTATTCTTAAAACATCTAATCTTGAATGAAGGTCCTTTTTTTGTGTGCTAGAATCCTGGATTTTTCTGATAACCAGAAATGTGGGGATTTTTTAACTCTAAGACTTTAAAAAATTCTTTAAAGAATTCCTAGTAAGATAATTCTAGTCTAGACTGAGAAGATAGCTGTGATTTAAAAGCAGAGAATGAAACGGTTTGGAGCTAGTGAGTATTAATAAATGATAACATACTAGCATTTATTTTCTAAAATGTGTATTTCTAAAATGTACACTTTATAGACTTAATCTCTTTTCATGACTACCACTGTCCTTGTGAATAGTTCTAGTTTTACATAGTGCATAGTCCCCTTTAATGTGCTGAGGATTTTGTATACATTTCCTATAAGTCTTTCAAAATTGCCCCAAAGTGGACATCATTATCCTTTTCTTGTAAAAGGTGAAACTCAGGCTCAGGTTGGGTGACCTGTTCACGGGCCACACCAATAGTAAGTGGCCAAGTAGGGATTCCAGTCCGTATTTGGATCCCTAGTCCATGCTCTTGTTATGTGCCTTTCTGCCCCAATTAGGACACTGCCTCCACTTGGAAGAAGCTAACCCCCATCCAGAGCCCAAGTAGGAAAATCAATAGTGCTTTGAGGATTAGCTTTATGAACCCAAGCCTAAACGTAAGAGCCACACGCAGGGACACCCAGAGTCATGAGTGTTATTCTGCAGTGGTCTCTAAACCATCTAGTGGGATACCTGGATAGCATCTCCTCTGAGTGCAATCCATTCACTATTTCCATCTTAAAGAGACAGGGGGACTGTCTGCCCCAGTCCATGGCACTCTGATTACGTGCTTGCCTGCAGTTAATTGGTACACCAACCTGCCAAAAGCCATCTCTCCTTTTTGTGCAGCAGATACAAATAGAAACATGTTTGAAAGCCTTAACTTTTTTTCTGTGTGAGTTCTTATTTCCAGTATCTATTTTGTCTGAAAATCTTTCACTTCCCCCAATTCTAAGGTCCACTAGGGGTTCATTGTACTACTGCAGCCTCCCTAATCGTCCATGGCACTGTCCTTGGGTAGGGTCTATAGATGAAGTCTGATGGGAGAAACACACCCTCAGGAGTATCTGAGGTGCAGTTGTTTGACCTGTTGGGAGGAGGATGCATGGTGAAGTGGAATTAAACTTGTGAGATGTTTGAAGAACATCTCAGTGGGCAGGAGCCTGCTGAGATGCTGAGCCGTGTCACTGAATTTTGGAGGGATTACACTGTGGAAGGAAGAATTAAACTGTGTTTGGCACTTTGCCCCATATTCCTCTCCAGATATGTCCAGACAGCTCAGGGACCTGGGACAGTGAAGGGACAAAACTGCTTTTTTTCTCACTTGGAGCCAGAAAAGTAGTTACCAGAAAGGGCATCCCCAGGAATGGCTAAAACTGAATTACTAGTCAAAGTAACAAAGTCTGAGCCATATCTAGGACACAAAGGTGGGCCACTGATGACAGGCAGAATGAGGACACGGGTGAGAGCACGGCTTGGAGCTTTGCTGCAGTTGTACTGGTTATATAGATTCTTTATCTAAACTCTAACTTAGAGTTTAGAGAAATTCTGAGAATCTCTAACAAGCATCCTATAAATAGGAATCATTTAGATAAGAATTTGAAACAAAAGGGGAACATTTTTATATCTGAATTCACAAGATAAGTTGTCCTTTCAGTAGGAAAGTCTCTTTAAGTGAAGTTAAAGCCCCAGGATGCACAACAAAGCAAAAATCCGTATATGATGCTGCGGCTGGCTCTTATCTTGCTTCCTCCCCTCTCTCTGCCAATGGAAATATGTCTTTCATGGTAAACTCTTGGAAAGTGGGGGCCTTAGCTGGACTATCTGCCGTGTGAATAAACTGGTAAGAAATGAAAATTCTGTTCCTGTGACCTGCAGGGAGAGAATTTGCTTCGGGTATTTTCTTTTACATTGTAGATGGATTTGAGGCTTATTATGGAAAGGGTGGGTGTGTGTCTGGGCATGTGTGTCTGCCATTTTCTCAGAACAACCTTATCTTTCTTTGCAATTCTTGTCTCTTGTGTTCATTTTGTTCTTTTTCTGCCGTAATACTTTCACTGTCTGTTACGTTACTTGCTTGTTAATGTTGTTTTCTTTTTTCCCTCCTACTGCCCTCTGCTGGAATGTAGGCTCCATGAGAGAAGAGATTTTTGCCTTTTTATTTTTTTTGGATTGCTGGCTGACAGCCCAGTGCCTAGAATAGTGCCAGACACATAGTAGATACTCAGTAAAATTTTGCTTAACAGATATGTGGTGGGATGGGTGAAATCCAAAATGAAATGGTGGGGCTTATGGAGAATAGGAAAGACATTAGTACCACCCTAATTTATATTTTATATTTATATTTTAAAGAGTATAAGACAAAAAACACTAAATGGAAAGCCAGCTGCCTAGATTCAGCGAAGAGCTATATTTTCTTCTTGAGCTGAGACTTGGATAATTTTAACACGTCATGTTTCACCCAGATTGATCAACAACATAGGACTCGCATTCTGGTATTGACGTCTCCCCATCCACAGAAATGACCCTTGTGTTATGTATGCATCCTCCATCCCTCTGCTTTGGCGCCATGGTAAACAACATCTTGGTAACATCTGATCCCAGTTCATTATAGGGCCCACGCTTTTGGTCTACTCTTGAATAGCCCATAACTTCTAACATGGCGGCTCCGTTTGGCTCATCGCGCATAGAACACAGGAAGCCATTGTAGATAGAAAAGTCAGAGACTTATTAAAACCCAGAGTCTGAAATTTCATCTTTTTCTACTCCCTAGTTAAAAAAAAAAACAAAACTGCATGTAGCTAATTGAAAGGCTGCTTTTTCAGGAAAGAGGTCTTTTCTCTAATCACTTCCAGGACTTGGTTGGATGTGGCTGCTGTTCTGGGATTCTGGTGAGTGAATACGTTCCGTGAGCCTGGGGGCCTACCGAAGCTGGGGCCCTAGAGGGGGAAAGCGATTCATACGGAGCTGTCAGCACATCTCTCTCTATGAATCGCTCTCTCCAGCCTATCAGGATTTCTTCATTTCGTATAATAGAAGACTCTCTGTAAGAATGGGGCCCATTCAGAGCAGGTTACTACAAACATAGATTTCCTTGTTAATACACGTTTGAGCCAAAGTATACTTCTCAGTAAACAGGACTGGGAAGAAATGGAACGGCTGAATCAGACTGCATTTGTTTTGTGGGCTTTTTGAATAGATGTGTATTAACTCGGCCAAAGTTACTTTTTCTATCCTGGCACTGAACATGGGTGGCAGGCATACTTGACATGGTGACCAGAACATATGAGTTTATTATGGAAATGAGGTAACGGTGCGTGTTGAGTAGGGAAGTAGGGAAAGGGATAGATTGATGTCAGGCCTGCCCCCCCACATTGAAGGGTCTCCCCAGAGCCCCTGAAAGAACAGGAACAGTACAGTAGGTGCAGAGATCCAGCCAGCTTTGTCTTTTGACCTTGGCTGCCACTTCAAGCGTGGGTTTTGTAAAGAATCAGGCTGACTCCCTCGCTCATCCATCACTGGCCCTGAAGACCATGTCTACACAACAGCAGGACAACTGAGTGATTCAGGCTGCAGCTACACCAGGGACTTCCAATCTGTTGTTTCTGTGGCTTCCAGGCGGTTACAAAATTTCACCCACTCGATTTTTCACAAATTAAGGTAAATAGATTTTTTTAAGAAACTGAAAAAAAAGAGATACTGTTTGAAGCTGAAACTTCAAAAGGAATAAGGATCACTCATCTCTGCAACGCCCAAATAAATAACAGGGATCTGAGGAGTTCATTCATCAGCTGGTTATTTGGCCTTCAATGGACCCGACAATGCTTTTGATGAGTTTATTATTGAATGATGCCCATTTTTCATGTGTCCTTGAGAAACACTGTATTTATTAAAAGTAAAGCTGGATTATTATGAGGAAGGGATACATATGAATCTTTTAATCAAGGAAACACAGGCCTTTCTTTTTCCTGCCTTCCATCCCTCCCTTTCTTCCTCCCTTCATTTCTTCCATTGCTGAGAGTAGAGTGAAGCTGTGTGCAAGTCACATGAATACAGTAGTACTTTGTAAGCCAGGGAGATACATAAATATTTAGATTTATGAGGGAACCTTTGTTTGTACCACTGAGACACTTAGGTAGGCCTTTGGATTTTCTGGTGGTAAAGAGGTAGGGTGAAACCTCACTTATTTCATCATAATTTGTTGTCCTTGGGTCATGAACCAAGGTTCATGGTCTTGGATGAACCCACAGTCTACAGTACTTGTTGCCTAATATCCTAATATCGCCGAAATCTTTGCCTAATTGTGTATGGATAAACAGCATCACTGTGGCAAATATTCTCTTCAGCTCTGATTCTCTGTACTTGGCAAATTACATTTCATTTGTCAGGCATAAAGTTTTAAAATCTGTATCCTGTAGTATTTCCAGCTTTACCAGGAAGTTGTATGGACTGTATTCAAATTAGAGTTAAATAGAAGTGATTTAGCTCACTGGCGAATTGGAATTCTGGAATTATATATTTCATATGTTGCTCTCATAGTAGCTGAGCAATCATTAGTAGTACTTCTTCATTTCTGTGAGTCAACGTCTTTTTCTGTATATTCAGGATAATAGCATTACATTATTGATAAAATTACTGTGGGGAATTTATGGAAAACCCTTGGTATAGTATATGGCACAAAAGTTAGTCCCCCAAAATGCTATTTTATGTTCAGGTATAGTTACAAAAGACTTAACAATACTTAAATAGGATAAACATTTCTTGTCTGTATTATGTAAAGCAAAAGTAATCTTTACCACAAATATCCTAGTTATCATGAGTTCTGGGTTAATAGAATCCAAATGAAAAAGATGTTTGGTTTATTTGGTTTTAAAGCAAAATTTATGTTTGGAGTTAAACAATTTGTGATAGAAACAACAGAAGTCAATATATCTGAAAAGTTAAAAAAATTATTGTTGCCATTCATCTAAGCTCAAAAGCAGATCTCCTCTCTGCTCTGCTTTAAAATCTGTATCCTGTAATATTTCCAACTTACGAGATGGTCCCATCCATTGCAAGACTTCATATATTAACAGAGATCTCAAAATCAGTCTCCAGTCTGGACTTTTCTTCAATATTGTACACTTCATATAACCAGTGGTATATTTGTCATTTCTTCTTGGGTGAATATCAAGCACCTCAAATTTAACACCTCTGAACCTGAATGTTTGATTTCCTTTGAAATCTTTTACTTCCTAATCTCCAACTCAGTCACTGAGTCGTCAACTCAAGACAGAAATCCAGAAGTCATTCTTGACTCTTCCCTTTCTTACTTCCATTCTTTATTTGTTCGATCAAGTTCTTTGATTCTGCCTACATAATCTTTCTTGAATCTCTCCGGTTTCCTTTATCTCTGCTACACTCACCCTGGTTCAGGATACGTTCTTCTTCCACCCAGACTTCTGTTAGCCTTTTAATAAACTTCTCTGCTCTCACTCTTGGCTCTCTTTAATCTGCTTTTCATACAGGCTAGACTGTTCCTTTATATTTGTAAATTGGATCATGCAAACTCCAAGTTTCAAATCACTTGACACCCAGGTCAGAGAATAAGGTCCCAAATCCTTACTGTGGCCCACGAGGCTCTGCATGAACTGGCCCTCGCTCAGTGCATTCCGGCCATATGTACCTTTCACTGGTTTTCCAACAAGTTAAGGCCAAGTTTCTTCTTGTCTTTAAACTTTTCCCAAAGCTTTGTCCTCTGCCTAGAGTGTTCTTCCCCCACAGCTTCATATGCCTATGTCCTTTTTTTAGGTCAGAGCTTAAATTATTGCAACTTTTCCAGACTATTTCATCTAAATAGATATCTGTTTCAGTGTTTTATTTCAGAACTGTGTTAAGTATGTTGCACTTATGCAGTTTGAATTTTGCAGCTTTCTCTTGTTTTATTTGATATTGTCTGTCTTCTTAATAGACTGTAAACCATGCGGGAAGAGTTTTATCTCTTCATAGATGACACCCCATACCTAGGAGAGTGCAGGGCTCATAGAAACTCAATACGTATGTGGAAAAAAATGACACAAAATTAATCATTGATTGCGGTCAAGAGAGACAGAGATTAATATTTAGGAGAATTGGATTCTAAGGTTTAAGCTTTCCATTAATAATTTTTATGACCTAGAGGTGGTCAAACTTTTGAGATTCTCAGGTAATTTTTTTCCCATAAAATTAAGAAATAGGATAGATAATGTATAGGGTTAGGGTCATTTTATATCTCATTATTATCTGACTTTGTCTTTTTGTCTTTCATTTTCTCTAAGGAGCTGAACAAAAAGCCTGGCAGTAGGTATATTAGGTATCCTAGGTTGAATCTCAAATGTTTTATTCTTGGAAAAATTATTGGTACAGGGGAGAGTTAGTGAAAAGCAGTATCTGCTGTTTTCGTGAATCTCAAAGAAAATTGCATGATCCAATGGCCCAGTGATGTAGTAGATTGTACAGTTATATTTCACTTTCCTGCCTTTAAACTACACATACACACAGAAATACTTCTGTCTCCTTAAATATAATTTCATCTTTAATAATTTGCAGGTTATTGCATAGTTTCTTTTCATCCAGATGTTTCAGACTCATCACTGTTGCTGGTTCACTGTGCTACCTCTGTCATCCTTTTAAAGCCTTCCTCATAGATACATCTTTTTGGTCCTCTATTTGTCATTGCATTTTGAAGCTTCTCCAGTTCCCATTCTCTTAGTCTTCCCTAAGTCCCAGTGGAACTTAAAGTTAGGAGGAGGCACTGTATTCTGTGACTCTTTTACTTAGCTCTGCAAACTGAGACTATTTGAATGATTCTAACTAATCACATACATTTCTGGTCCTTTTGCTAATTTCAAAAGAACATCTATCTAGAGATGCTGCTATCCATCCTTTATATAGGACAATTCATAGCTAATGTAATGGGTCTAGTATGAGATTATTGTGTGTCTACATGACATTCTTGCTTTGGTGTAGCAAGTGTGCCTCTGGCTCAACAAGAATTGAAACAGTTCTGAGAACAGCACCCATCATCTACTCAACTCAGGGAAGTGGAGCTCAGCCTTCTTTACAAAGCTTCAGTGGAGAAAAGCCTCCATTAATATCTAAACATAACTAAAAATTCTAGAACTGACAAAATGCAAGAGGTATAACAATATATAAACTCTTCTTTCCATACTATGTTATAGACTAATAACTATTATTATAAATTTTTTTGTAGTCTATATTCTTCAATTTAAATTCACATACAAGTGTCATTCAAGCTGTTTCTGTTAAAATTCTTAGGATTTAAAATATTTTCTCTTTAATGCATTTCAGTACTATCTATGTTTTAAAATGAGTCTGATATATTTTAAATGTCTTTAAAATGCAATTTTTTGTTATAAATTTAGAAAGCAGTCTGTCTTCATAGAAGTTTGTGTAATTAAATCAACACCTGTTTGCTGGCCACCAACCCTTTGCCAGGTGTGGGATGAGAAAGACTGATAAGGACTTTAAAGTTTAGTGGGAGGGATGGTGAATATGAACGAGCGCTCATTTTGGTCTGTGTGATGACTTGCAAGAGGGTCAAAGATTTTAGTTCAGTTCCCAGTACTCAAGAGAGAATATTCATTTCAAAGGAAGAATTCATCAGAAAGTGATAGGGAATCTTAGCATGAAGAAAAGAATGTTGTCAGGGAACTCTAATTAGATTAATGAAAAAAAGCTGACTTGTGTCAGATTCAGTTCCAAGTGCTTCATATGATTTAGTAACTAATTTTTTGCAACAACCCCATGATATGAGTAGTTGTTTAATCCATAATTTACGGGTCAGAAAACTAAGGAACAGAGAAGTAAATCAGGGTCACGTGGCTTATGAAGCTGGATTTCAACCCAGGCAGCCTGGCCCCCAGGCCTTGCTTTCACCTGCTCCCTACTTCCTCCCCTCTTCTTGCTCTCCTACTTTCTCTCTCTCCTCTCTTTCCATTGTAGAATGGAAGAGAAAATAAAGAAGATGAAGACATAACACATTTCATAGATCACAAGAAGACAGGAAGGCTAAAATAGGCCTTTTCTTGATTAACTCTGATGGGCCAAGCAGCAATTGCTGATGACAGTTTGGTGGAAGCTGAGAAAACCCCTAAGGAGAGTTGGGTTGAAATTGTTAGGTAAGCACGCGATCTTATACTGTGCATGCTTGTGGTGAGAGAGAAGAGAGTTGGGGCTGTCCATTGGCAGGGAACTCTCCCTCTCAGTATGAGAATATATGGAAAGGAGGTGTATGAAAGGCAATTTTAAAAAGCAAGAGATTCCTCCTGAGCTTCTATTATTAGTAATTATGATTTTTGAAGTAGAAGCATTGGCTAGCCATAAATAAGACTTAAACTTGGTTTTAACAAATAGCAAATAATAGCTAATATTTATTAAGCAATTATTATTGTAGGCATTATTGTAAATGCTTTTCCTGTTTTAACCCATTTAGTTATGAAGACAACTAAGAAAATCATGTACACTGTTTTATAGATGAGGAAACCAGTTCACAAGAGGCCAGGTCTCTCACCCAAGGTCATATGGTCACATGGCTGGGGCAGAGTGCTGATTTGAAGCCAAACTGTGTGGCTACAGAGCCCACGCTCGTAATCCAACACTTTCCACAACAAGGGCACCTGTATCTGATTGCCTGGCATACAGTAGACACTTGGTAAACATTAGTTTAATTACTGAATTACATGGATTCTTGCTGGTACTGTCTTCCATTGCAGATTCAATGTTGTTGTGGTTTTTTTTTTTTTTTGTAATTAGTGTAACTGTTAAATTAACATGAGACCTTCAATCCAGAATAGTAAAGTGGAGCAAAAAAAAAATACACAAAAACTTTCACAATTATAGCTTTAGCTTTTTCACAGCCTACCAGTCATTTCAAGCTGTTTTCCAAACATGCTGCTCTCACATGTCTGTGAAGGTGCTGGGGAGACTTTTTGCTAGAATATCTTGTATTACTCTATCTGATGAGTGCAGTTCACTGTTCATCTTTCAAAAGTTCCCATTTAATAGCCTCTTATGTGAAGTTTACATCCTTCTCCAGTCACCAACGATTTAATTCTCCCTCCTCCAAGCTGACAAGCTGGTAGCTGTCAGAAAAAAATTATACTGCCTTATCAACAAGGAAGACCTTTTTCAAGACTATTGCAGTAGAGGAGTGAGACTGAATGCAACACCACTGAAACAAAAGGTGGCAGCGTTTTTAATCACTGGAGTGAGCCAGTGAAAAAGTACTAGAGGAAGTTAGCAGGGAAGTGGGTCAATGTCAGTAGGCCATCTGCATTTGCTAATTGTTGCTTACTGAATTTAAGCTTCTGTCCGCTCACAGAAACTGGGAAATAGGGACACTGCTTTTCTCAGTGATTATATTTCAAAGGGATGGCTCCCAAATCCTTGAGAAAGACATTCCTGGGCTGTACAACTGGCAAGAGAACTGGGAGAAGACTTACATCTCAAAGAGGCCATGAAAGAATTGACAATGAAAAGACTTCTAAAGTAAATGCTCTAAGAAAAGGGAGGTCGGGGCCTACCGTCTAAAGTTTATTCAAGTGGAGGTGAACTTTAAGGCTTGGTCATAGCACAAACACTTCTCAAAGAAGTTTTCGCTGTATTATAACGAAATCTGTCATCTTGTAAAGCGTGAGCCTCTTGAATATAAGAAGTTTTGGCCTGGCTCATAGAAGTAACCATTCACCGGGCATTGGATGAACGAATGAAGACCACCAGGGATCCATAATAAAAGATCTCAGGTACCTGGCTTTTTTAGTTCTATTTTTTTGTCCCCAAATACCTTTTGGTATAGACTTTCAACTGGCATGAAACTGAAAGGAGAAAGAGTTTTCTCTTGTGTTATTTTTTCTCCAAAATAAATCAAATTGGAGGACTCTCGCTGAGAGAAAATGCTAGGAGCTGACTTTATTGCTGATGACAGCCATGTCAAAGCTGTCTTCTTCAATAAGTACCTCTTTTCTCCTCTCTCTGCTTCTTGGTAGAGTGTTCTTGTTAGGCCCCTCCACCATCTCTGGTACCGTTGGGCTGCCCCAGCCTCATCCATAAGCACCCACATGTGGTGTAGTCTCTGGCTGAGAGAGTGGTGTAAGGGAACCACTCCAGGTAAAGGGCCAAAAGACTAGAGACATGGGCTTTGGATCTGCTCTTATTTGTTAAAAGCAAATGTCCTGCACTTATCAGCAGTGTTGGCTCACAGACAGAATACACACTAGACTATTTCACACTAAAACTGCAATTTTCAGAATCTCTTGGAAAGTTAGAAGCCCCATTCCTGCTGGGAAATTGTTAGCTGCTGCTGGGAGGTGCTCTTGGGCCTAAGACGGGGAACTGCCTCCCTGTGTATCAGTCCCTCCTGCTCCCTGCTCACACCAGCCTCCTTCACCCAGTTTGTCACTGGCCTGGTCCAAGGTCAAACCAATTCTTTCCCTAGGACTCAATTCTTTCATCCATTAAGAGGGAATAATAGGAGTCTATGGGAAATTAAGGAGAACAAATGGGATTTTATTAACGATCCGTGCTATTTAGACACCCCACACCCAGTTCTTTTTTGTTGTTGATGTTACATAACATCCCTCCTGCACTTGCCTCTGCTTTTTCTCGTGCAGCTGTGCAGTGTCTCCCAGATCCATCTTTTAACACTGAGCTCCACTCAGATGCACTTTGTACTTCTTTGCCTCCTGTTGGTTCACAGTCAGAATACTTCAGGCTATGGTTAGGAGAGAAGATGCAAGATAGGATTTAAGGGAAGGGAAGAAAAAGAGAGGAAAAAAGAGAATAGAGTTAGATGGTATATGTCTTATAGTTGAGAATAAAGGCCATTCTGTTTATAAATGCTATGACTGTAGTTTCTGGAAGTCCATTTTGGTGATTTCCTTTTTAAGCAAGCACAGTTTACATACTTTGTCTTCAGTGACACTGCCATCTCTAACCCTGACCCTTGGAAACCAGATTGGCATCCACTTGTTGGAGGAAACAGTGGTGCCTCAGTCTTGGGCAGAGTTCAGAGAGGGACAGCAACAATTTTACAGCTCTCAGTTGGGAGACCCGTGCTTTGGAAGTTTTGACAATTGCCTCCATTTCACACATCACGCTGCTTGGACACATGAGAAACAGGTAGCTTCCTCACTGCAGTGAGGTAGGGAGAAAGCTGCCAAAACTGATCTGGCCTCTGATCATGGCTGGAGGGGCATTTGCTTTGGGGAGCAGATGAAAGAATAGAAATCTTCACCTCTAGACCAGTGTAAGCCAGAGGGAGTCGGGAGCATTCCCATCTCTTGGGAGGGGTGGAAGACTTCACCAACTTTGTTAACCAGTTATAAGTGTGTGACAGATTTTTTGGCACTCAGGGGAATGGAAATCCTATCTAGTTTATAAAAACAAACAGGGCGTAAAAAATGATGACCTTCCTCAGATTTACTTGGAAGGTAAAAAAAATTGAGAAGGCATTGTCATTTGTTGACCATAAGTATCTTTGGAGTTCTGCATCTCTGGATTTGAAACTCATCTCTAGTATTTGTTGGTTACATGATCTTGGGTAACTTACATAGCATCTTCATTCCATCCTTTAAAAAAATGGGGGGCATGTTGTTTCCTTTGAAGATTGATCTTAATTTTAGAGATAATGTTTGTAAAAATGTCAAGCATATTGATGACTCTAGATCTTGATATAGAGAAAATGCTCAAATTATAGTTTAAGGTGCAGATTTTCTGACCAAATGGGGTTGGGAGTAGGGATGTGAGAAGTATGGGAGTTAGGGAAGAAACAATAAAGCAGTTTTTAGTAATGTCAGAGGGACTGTAAGTTGTTGATGCTATATCAGCAAAGCCATAGTTAGTATTAAGGACATTTATCTTTTCATCAATGAATTGGGGACAGGTAAGCTTTCTCAGCAAACCATTTGTATATATTGAGGCTATTAAGGGTCATATACTGCTGCATTCCTGCCCTGGCTCACATAATTAGGGTATTACTCAGATTTGTCCTTTCTCTCACTCTTCTAAAATATTTTCTTGCCTCTTCAGTAGCTGACTCCTTCAGCTTTGTGGGGCTTTCTGCGCCTCATCATTTGAAACTCACAGTGATTTCCTAGAGGAAAGACTATTTTTCCATTTGCTGGTAATTTTCATCAGGTCCTCTGAAGATTCATTTTCTTTTCATTCTTTTTCTCTTTCCAATTCTAAGACAAAAGCCCCTCTTCCCACACGGAAAGAGTGCCCTGTAGCATCAAACCTCGAAACCGCTCAGTGACAGAACTGCATGTGTCCCTCCCTTGGCGTAATTTTCTTGGGTGACATCTTGATTGTGGTACCCTATGTTTAAAGTCCTTCTGCTGAGGTCCCCAGTGCCCATTAGTATAAATTCCAAACTTTTTCATTTCAGGGTCTTAAGGATGCTTCATAATTTGTCTGGTTTAATTTTTAGACCTTACGTTTCACTGCTTTCTTCCTTGGGCACAAAGCTCAGTTTTCATTCTGAATTTTTCAGTTCTTCCAGTGTAGCAGCTATCACTGGCCTCTGAAATGCTCTGCGTGTATTTTAATCCCTTTTTGGATTTTTAAACTCCTAGTCATATAAGATTGATTCTTGTTATCATGGTAATTATGTTCTACGAAGTCCCAGCCAACACTGCATGACCAAATATTGATTTATTTGTAGGGGAAACACACATGCACATGTACACAAATATATACCTCACATAGATTGTAATTTTCTATCCTAAAAGCAGCTCATCCTGGTGGACTCTCTCTTCTTTATTTTACAAAAGAGAAAATGAAGTTCAGAAGTGTTGAGTGACTTGTGGGAGGTTGCCCCACAAACAGGGGCCAGAGATGGGACTCAAACCCAGTCTAACTGGCTGGTGTCAGAGCATCTTGCACTGCCCCACACAGCCCTCTGAAGTCTCCCCCTTCTCCTTGTCTCTGAGCCCTGAAGCGAGGAGGCAGAGCACCATCTTGTTCCCGGTCAGCTGGGAACGTGCGAGTCTGGGCACTCAAAATTTTCACTGCTCTGCACACGTCTGTGAACGAGCTGGAAAGAATTGCAAGTATTGATTTTGGGTTACAAATAAATTTTAGTGATAGATGGCTTTGCAAATGCAGAATCCACTAATAATGAGGACTGACTGTACCCGTCTCAGCTGCCACCCTCACTCAGACTGAGTCAGATGTTCCTGCTGGTTGCTCTGAACTTCCTTGATCATAGCCATTATCACCCAGTATTAAAATTGCCTGTTTATCTCCCTACCCTGAGAATATATAATCTAAATAGGAACTTTTCTTTATTGGCCATTATTCTGTTTCTAAGTGTGATTCCAGTGCTTGACACATGAAAGCTCAGAAGACATTTGTTGACTGAATTAATGGAAAGAAACTGCAAAGCGTCCCACACTGCCATGCTTATGCAACCAACTTCACCATGAGGATTTAGTTAGTCTCTGGTTAGGGTCTTCGCAGCAAAGGAAAATGAGCAAGTGCTCTGAAGATGATGCCTTGGTCAGTTTTCTGACAGTTCTTGTGAAAGACCATGGTAATGCAGAAACTTTGAAATTCTGGGTATTCCCTCTGTTGCTTCAACACACTAGGGAAGTCTCTAACACATGTCAGAGGAGTCCTTATATCAAAGAGTTCAAGTACTGCCTTGCGTTAGAGGAGATTTTCCTTCTGCCCAACACACCCGTAAAATAACAGCTGTACCACAAGTTTGAAAGGGAGGCTGACAAGTTCAATATCCAGGTCTTGTCTTTGAATACAGAGAAATCATCCAATGGCACGAATGATGACATATTAATCACTGAAGAAGTCTGACAAGGTCATAATTGGAATGATCTGGTGACTAATTTTAACCAAGCCATTCTGCTCTCAAAAGGATCATGACTACCCTAGAGTAAGAACAAGTATATTGCAAAAGGAGGAAAAAACCTTATAAAATGGGGAAAAAATGTTAAAATCCATTAAAAAAATTTACATCACACCTGGTAGAAAATGAACCGGCCCATGATTGGTATGATAATGACTAACACTGAGCAAGCCTGACAGATATTTCTCTTGGATCTCTTTTTTTATGGGTGGTGTCAAGGCTTCCAGGGAAAGTTTGCCCTGGCCACACATCAAGTCACTATGGGAGCCATGGACTGAACCCTCAGCCTCTGGGCTTTGGGCTGATACCTTCTATGTTAGGCTGCCCTTCTAATCCCAGCCATGTTTATCTTGACCATAAAGCTTGGCAAGATGTTCTTGTCCAAATGTAATTAAACTCTGTGGTCATTCCAAAACTTTTACCAAAGTATGATTTTCTTATTCCAATATTAAATTTCTTTCTGGGTTCCCACTTTCATAATTATCCATCCATCCATCCATCAGATGAATGTCTCAAAAATTAAATTTTTTTGTTAATTTGAGTAACTTAGTTACAAAAATCAAAACAGAAGTTAATTCTGACAACTGATTTAATCTTTCTAGGCAAGAGAGCTGTTGTATATAGGTTTAAGGCTGTTTGGGAAAGAAATACTGCTGGCCAACAATAACCATCAATGATGGACAGTTAAACTGCCTCTGGTGACAAGCCTTTTCAAGGTGTACCTCAATTGGAAATCATTTGCATTGATCTTACTCCTCTTTCCCATGATAGTCTATGCTAAGATTGTTCATGTGAAATGTTCTTTCTTTGAATTAATTATTACTAATACATTATTAGTAAATTGGCTTTTCAGTTTTGTCTCCAAAGAAGCAAGGCCAAATCCAAATATTCAGAATGTCAGTTAGTTTGAAACCTAATAACTTGGCAAGTATGTTCTTCAACAAGAGTGATAATTTCATTGACTTCTTTATTTTAAAATTAATTAATTAATTTTACATTTTTTATTGAGTTACATCCTATGTTCATGTATAACTGAAAAATTGTACTCTACAGTGGAATTTGACACAACATTGTAAAATGACTATAACTCATTGACTTCTTTAAATTGATTTTGTCCTCAGGTTTCAAAAAATATTTTTATTTATTCTTAAATATAATTGTTATCAAAACCATTTATTTATTTTGTGTAAAATATTTATGGCTAGTCCAAGATAAACTGCATCTTCCAAATACTTTGGTCTTTCTTCTTATTTTGTCTGTTTTCCCTCTGAGTTTCAGTATATCTTCTTAATTTTTTCACCTTCCTGCTCTTTTCAGCTTCCCTTTTCTTTTACCTGTCATCTATGATACAAGCAATTAAGAAAATTCTCTTAATATCCTGAAGTTAATTCTCAGAATGAATCCAAGCATTTAAATGACTTTATATACCCAGAGGGTATATTGTTAATAGCTATCAATTAAAAAAATTTTGTGATGGAATGCTTATATGAAATACAACCAACAGAGGGAAGGTGGCATTTTCCCTGAAGAGAAATATAATCTTAGTATATTAGTCAAAAAAACAAAAATTAAAAAAGAAGGAAAGAAAATCAGGGGACTGATCTGATAGAATGCTGCTATTTTTAACTTTTGTATTAGTATCCTTTTGCTAGGTTTCATGCTTTACACACAGGAATTATTGGAAAGAGCTTGAAGACCTGTTTAAGTAGTAATTAAATTTTTTGTGATCTATCAATAATTTCTGAATATTATTGACAGTATTTGGAATTTTATAGAAGAAAAGCTAATTATTTTATGATACTTCACATTGGTTCATCATTGGAATCAACTGCCAAAGTATTTACAAGAATTTAGTGTTTTTTTTTTTCTTGGCATGGTCATATGCATAAATTTGGTTATGTTAACCTCTGTCAAACTCAAATTTTCTAATAAAATATGAAATATATGACCTGCCTACTAAAAAGAAAGATTTTGGAAGTTGTGATGGTATTTGAAGAGTTATTTAAGTCTAAAATAAGGATTACGAGTGCTGAGTTTAATATTCTTACCTTATCTGGTGTCACATAGGTAATAATCAGAATTATGTGCATTCAGCACAATAAACTACAATGCAAAAGAACCTTTAATTCCTTAAGGACAAATTCAAACTCAAAGGTAAAGATTCTTATTAAAATTATGACCTAGAAGATGAAATCACAAACTTTCATGATGTGTTCAAGACTTAACTGAGGATAATATTCTAGTTTGCTTGACCTTGAATTTGGAGCCTGGAACCTGCATGGTGGTTTCTGTGTGTAACGGTTCTTATAACTGTTCAACTGACTCAGTTGTGAAACAGCCATTCTGATGTGCAGAGACTAAAAATACTGATCCTGAAATGTGCATGTCTGAATCTCTGGTGATTATAATGGACAAGTTATTTGATTGTATCCAATGTTACTGCTTGCTGTTCCCCTGGAAAGTACACATAATATCTCTTAATAGTGGCAATGTGACTATTTTAACTCCCCATCCATTCTCATTCTGGGATACAAAGAAATAATATGGCAACAGGCCACCCACCTCCAGTTCTCATGAGGTAGCTGAATGTGAAGAGGAAATGGAGTCTTTTTGCCTCATGGAACAAGGAAGAATTCTAATTCCTTTATTAATTCAACAGTTTTTGAATACACACATTGATATAGACATGAGCTACCCATGGGTTTATGTTTCTGTCAATTCCTTTCCCATTTGGAACTCAGGTCTGACTTAAGAATTCTCTAGTAAGTTATGGGAAAACATGTTAAACCCATTGTTCCTACTGACTTTTCAGTTAGTTTTGCTAAATGGTAACAGAATTATTTTCTTATTCCAACAACTCACTTTCCATCCAGCAACCAGATTGTTTTTTTTTTGAAAACACAAGACTGGTTACAAAATGCTCCTGGTTAAATGTTTCCAATTACACTTAGAATTAGAAAAAAAATAATCTTTACATTCTTCTACAAAGCCTTAAGGTGATCTCTCTAACATCATTTGGTACTAATCACTTCCTGGGCCACTCAGTTCCAACCAGTTCCTCAAATAGCCCTCTTCCAGATGCAGGAACCTCGCGCAAGCTGTTTTTCCACCTGAACACTGCGCCACGTCTTCATCTCAGCATAGGTCTTTGCATGAAGATCATGTTTTCAACTTTTATGATCTTAACTTGTGTTTTCTCTCATAGTGTTCCCTATATTTGTTGTAGTATTTACTGTAATCCTGAATCATACTTGCCTATTTACTTTTTTGTCTGTGTCTAAGACTAGGTTTAAAAAAAATTCATAGGTTTTATACATAGAACATACTCAGTAAGCAGTAAGAACAAACAGCTTCCGTGCATGAGTGAGTTAAGAGCATAGACTTCTGCAGAGTTGTAAGAAAAAGATAGACATTCTTCCCAAGAACTTTTCCACCCAACCATGAGACATTGGAGTGGCAAATTATGAGTGAATGGATGTACTATTTATCAGGATGGATCCTCTTTTTGAAGGGATGGTTAAACTGCTTAGATAGTACCAAGAGAACTCATTAAAGCCTGCCAAATGAGCAAGAAGTTTTCCTGCCACAGCCTGAAAGAGGGCAGTACATAGACCTGGACTATAGATACAGAGAACGTTGGTCTTCAAATATGAAAGCAGACCCTGAGAAATGGATTCTTGAAGAAAAAGTCTGGCGGTTGAAGACCAGCTCATTTCAGATAGGGAGATGTGGAATTGTATAGACCTGATTTATTGGTCCAATTCCAAAACCTGCTCCTTTCTTATTGTAGTGAGGAAAGGACTTCAGTTTTATAGTCTGGTTACTTGAAATTTCATTCATCCACCACTGTATTCAGTGCAACCATCAGTGTATATCCATCAATGTATTGAGCATCTACTAACATGCCAGACTCCGTGCTAAGTAATGTGACTATAGTAGTGAATAAAATTACTTTCATAAAGCCAAGAGTTAAGTTAAATCATTAAACATGTCATAGTAAAGAGTGATGGATATAAAGAAAGGGAAATTTGCTGATATAAGGAATATTGGCGTATGAGAGTTCATCTTAATTGAGGAGTTAACATTATGGTAACATAACAGCAAGTGCCTGGTATCACATACTGTCCCAGCGCACTTTACATACGTTATCTCATTTAAGGCTATAACAGCCTACAAATATGGTGCTAGTTTTAGTGGCAAACCTAGGTTTTGTGTTGTTTGGGAGCTTGTTTTCTAGGGTCACTTAATTTTATTTGTAAAAATAAATTTTTACTAAGAGAGGAAGGAATGCCTTTAACTCCTAATTTTAAGGGCATCTGTATAGAGGTTGAAATAATTAGACTTTAGTCAGTAAGCTCATAGTTAATGGCTTAATTACAGCTTATTTGATGTAAATCAATCTCATATGACCATATTTATGTTTTTAAGCAACAGAGCATAGGTTTCTACAATGAATATTTTAACAAGTTTCCTATAATATTTTTTTCGCCTTAGGCTGAAGGTTTACAAGTCCTTGAAACTATGAAACTTCTCTACGCTCTAGGACGTTGACACCAGTGACAAGGTACAGAACAACTATAGATTTTATTTATCTGGTGCGTAAATATATTATCTGCCTGTAAGTTGTGACGTCCAGCTCAGGGTTTTGTCACCTCCAGCACCTGAACCTTCTAATTATTTTGATGGTTTCTGGCTTCTAGTTTCAATTATAAATTATAAAATTTAACTCATCCAGGGTTGAGTTGAAGACTATGAGACTTAAACCTACCTTATCCACATTAACAGATGAGAAAGTTCAGACACAGTAAAGTACAGACTCTGTCTCACGGCAAAATTAAGCTTATTTGGAGCTCAGGCTCTTTCCTCTGTGATGCACTGCCTCATGCTTTTGTTGTTTGTTTGTTTTGGTACACTGGTGAGGATTTTCCACTTTTCAATTTTGAGAATAATTATCTGACTTAGTGGGTTTCCTTTTAGAGAGTTTTCAAGCATTCCCCTTCTAGATTCCTCTTCACTTGTGGTCTTTCTGCCTCCTTCTCTCTTAAGCAGTATTTTTAAAACATTAAATTTGACCACCAAAGAGTCCTCTGCCAATGTACAGTTGTATGCAGTCTTTCCTGGTAAGTTTCTGGTCTTGTGTGATGACATTTTCCATCATAGGTATATTCTTGTTAAGGCTGGCCAATTCTACAATTTCTTGCTCTGTGATTAGACTTGAAAACGTATGTGACCATAGTGGTTCAGGATCTTGGCTAAACTACTGAGCCAAAAGGTGTTTCTTAGCAGACGGTTACTTTGAAGTTTGTGCATGCAGTTCAGGGTTCCATTTCTAGGTACCCCCTAAAGTTTGCAAGTTAATCTTCAGCAACAACAGGTTTGTATGTTTTGGAAGTTTCTCGAGGACCATAACTTTTAAATTTGCTCTTGCTTTTATAGATTGGACAGTTGTTATTGTGATTATTTATTTATTTATTTATGCGTGCTATTTTTAGGTACTGTTAAAAGTCTTGTTAAGGATTTTCCTTTTTGGTAATGATATTTATAAATCTTAGAAAATAATTCTTCTCCTTCTTAGTTTCTCCCAAATAAATTTTAAATTCTGTGGCATGGTTTATGGAGTTCAGATCTGTTTCTAACATAGGCAAATATACTCCTTAAATGCCCCTCCTATGTTGTTCCACGTTTACAGTGAAGATGTTTAGATTATCTTTGCTGTAGCACATCAAGCCACAGTCCAGGAACTACTGAGAAAAAAGTTGAGCCTTGCTGTGAATTAGATGAATTGAAAAATGGAACAACCCATAGGTGTTTGGCCCATCTAGTCCTGCTCCAGGGCACCAGGCTGCACAAGCAGAGGGCTGGCTGCATTTCAGCATTTGAATAGTCCACAGACTACACATCTCTCTATGGCTATCCTGGAATGGAGTCTGGGTCTGAATTTTGCTCACCTGCTGAGTACAACTTAGATGCTTCCCAAGCGAAGTATGTAAGTTCTATGTTCAATCGACCAGTGTGTGCGTCAGTGGATAGATCGGCTGAGGTCCTAATTTTTTCTGATGCTTCACAGTAAGCACGTAGAAGTGTGACGGGGAAAGACGGCTGCCTGGGATGTTCCATTTTGAGGTATGACTATTTGGTGTTTCAGAAACTATGACACAGTCCCTAAGAATCTTTCATTTCACATGAAATGATCAGACATCAAATTTGTACTAAGAAGTGAAGACAGAACTATCAAGCTCTGGATTGTTCACAACCTTCCTAGGGCTGAGAGCATGCTGTCTTCATCCTTATAACCCCGTAGACTAGCCTGGGGTCTAGTACATGGTAGATGCTTGAAGAACATTCGCTGAATAAATAGATGTTCAAGCGTTTCTAATATAAGCCCGATGGGTCAATTCTCCTGTCTGCATAGTTGCACCCCGCAAACCTGTTTCAAATCCATAAGTCATTAAAAAAGGAAAGTTTTACTGAAGTTATTGTGGGGGAACAGGGAAGCACAGAGTCCAAAATCAATCTCTCTCAATTCGATCCTCTTCCATGACTGTTACCCATCTTTGCTCTTTCTCTGAGTTCTCATCCTGCTGCTGCTTGCTGCCTTTCCTAAAATTGCCAGTTGTGTGTAGGCGAGTCAGCCTTGAATTAAACTTGCAAACCTTGCCCAGTAAAACACGAACTTAATTATTAACCAAACAGTAACTCCTTGTTTTTCCTGAAGTATGCTCTTTGGTGGCAAGAGCAGAGGTAGAAATCTCATCCCTTCACCTCAAGTGTACAATTTGTGTGTCCAGTAGAGTCTCTTCCAAAGGAGACCTTCTGCTGCTAAAACCACAAGGCTTAAATATATTATTCCAATTATTTGCATTTTTTCTTCTTCGACCTCTTGGAGGTAGACTAAGGGGTCTAGCATGGGAAAGAATTTGATTCTTAATTGTTCATTTGAATCAGAACAATTTTAGGTGTCAGTGCAGCTTCTTCATCCCTATAGAAGGTGAGCGATCGTGTTCCAATGCTGTCACAAAATACTGATGTTGACCTTAGTCACTCTAAAATGCCACGTTCCTCTTCTATAAAATGGAACTCTTTAGAGTTAAATCAAAGTCAGTGGTTTTCAATCTCAGCTGCACATGGGATTCAGCAGGGAGTTTTACAAAATATGATGCCTGTTTTGACTGTGCAGGGTAATTGCCAGGCACCTAGATTTTTCAAAAGCTCCCCCAAGTAATCACTAATATGCAGTCAAGGTTGAGAATTACCAACCTAAGAGCTACATTGGTAATTAAATTAATATATATGAAAACACTCAAACTGAAAGAGGTTATGCGAATATAAGGAATTCCTTCTAGTCTTTTTATTAAAATAAAACAAAACCCACAAGACATTCATGCCTGCAGGTAGGGTGACCAACTTGTCCCGGTTTGCCTAGACTTACCTTGTCTTAACACTGGCAATCCTATGTCTTGAGAACCGCTCCATTTTGGTCAAACCTAGATGGTTAGTTACGCTAACTGCAGGCCTTATTAGCTGTGAGGTTTATCGAGTTCAAGGAACCATTAAATAATCCCTTTTCTGTTTCTTAAAATACTGGATATTCAGTTGAGCTATAAGTCAAAAGACTGGAACTCCAGGTTGAATGCACATCTATTCTCTCTGCCCCTGGAAAAGCCTTCCTATTTTGTTTTCCCTGTAGTCCATGCCTTTAGTCTCTCAATCTAAAATGTCTTTATTCTCCATCTTCATTTACTTACTGTTCAAGTATTTAGGGTTTGGTGATTCTCTGGCCTAAAAGAAAAAAAAATAATAAAGCAGCCATTAACATTTGCATTGAAAATTCCCTTGGTGGTGATTTTTTTTCCTTAGAAAATGTGAAGTTTATACAAATGTTTAGAATTCAAATAGTGAGCATGCTTATGCTCAGTGTATGTCGTGGATCAAAGATGAATTTATGTAGGTCAGTGTATCCTAGGCAGAATAACGGTTTGATTTAGAAAACTTGCCCTGATCAGTAAAATAAAGTGATCGGTCCAGGAATCATTAGGACTCTACTTTGCTGCCTGGCCCTAAGGAAGAATTAAGTCAGTGAGAGCCTTTCTCCCAAGGAGTCGAGTGCGTGTGTTGTGTGTACATATGTGTGTGCATTGTGTGTGGTGTGTGTCCTTGTGTGTATACGTGTGTGGGGTGTGTATGTAGGATGTGGGGGTGTGTATGTATGTGTTGGGTGTGTGTATGTGTGTGTGGGGCGTGGAGGGGTATGTGGTATGTGTGTGTTGACGGTGTAAGCAGGTGGGCATGGCTTTTCCTTCTCTTGCACCTTTCATATCTCGCACAAGAGTCTTCCATGACCTGAATGTAACTAACTCCTCCTGGCAAGGGGGTCAGGGATATGTGTTCTCCAGGTTCTCAGCCCCCGTGGTACAACAGAGAGCAAAAAAGGATGGAGATAGTATTAGCAGACAGCATCTGGCAAGTTATCACGTTGATTTCAACTTTTTAACTAGAGAAGACAGCCAACTCCATATGAGGTGATTAGGAAAGAGCTCTCAATGGAATCTGACCGAGTGCTGATACTCTGGGACCACGTAACAGTGTATTCCTTGGCTCCTCTTACCGTCCAGGGAATACACTGAGGAGGTCACCACTCATTTCAGTACTTGGCATGTAGCATGCACTCAGTGTTTGGTGGTTGTCATTGCTGTTAGAGCAGCGTGAATGGCAGTTAGCTCTTGGCAGCATAGTGGGGCAGCCAGGCTGAGTCACTCAGGAAAGTGAGGCATTGGCTACAGAAATCACTGTCACTACCACATGCAAAAGAGGGAGTGCAAAAGGGGAGAGCTGATTGGAAAAACCACATGTTAAGTTTTGGTCTTTTCACGTCACACCCTACACCTCATTGCCCAGCCCACTGTCAGACGTATTTATGAGTTTCTGGTTGGAGATTTTTTTCTCTCTCCTCTTCTCTCTCTCTCTCTGAGTAATGTTTCCAGTTCTTTCAGTAGATGCTTGCTAAGCACTTGCCGTATGGAAAGCACTGTGCTGGGAACCAGGGAAATAGAAATATATAAATAGAAAAGATAACTTTTAACTTTATGGGTTTATAATGAAATAGAAGTGTGTGTGTGTGTGTGTGTGTGTGTGTGTGTGCGCGCGCGCGTGTGTTTGGGTATACAGTGGCTCTTATGCCCTAGGTAATGGGGTAGAGTTACAGTAATATTTTTCCTCTTTTTGGGATTTTGTTTACTTAGTAGGAACATTAAGATAGATATGAAAGACAGATGTGGGAGCATTTGGATATTAAGGAATTTATAAACCAAAGAGATGCATTCCTGCTGGAGTTACTCCTAAAAGTTTTGAAGAGTCAAAAGGAAAGAAAGTAATTTAAAAAATAATGGGACATATCCCAAGGACTCAGGTATCAACTAGAAGGGATTCCTGTTGGCCAAATCTGGGGCTATTTGAGCATAAAATAATTGACAGTAGTGAATTATCAATCATTGAAAAAATAATATCATCCTGATAATAAGTATAGATAAATAGAAAGAAAGATGGGTGGGTGGAGAGGGGAGAAGGAGCTCTTGCTCACAATGGAATGCTGAGTGCTAACTGGTAAATGTAGAGCATGGTTTGATTAACTTATTTTGCAACCATCAGTGTAAAGACTTTTAGGGAAGACTTATCAATGAATGTTTAATCTAGGCAGAATTTTTGTAAGAAGCAGTGTGTGGTGCATGGTGAAGTGTTTCTCTTCTGCTTGTTAGTTACAAAGGGAAACAATAGAACATACAGTGGTTGTCACATTTTACATTCCCATTAGCAATGTATGAGTTGCTTTACCTCGCTGTCTTTTTGGATTTTGGCTGTTCTAGTGGATATGGAGTGGCATCTGATCGTACTTTTAATTTGCATTTCCCTGATGACAAATGATCTTTCCAGTTACTCCAATGTGGCCAGAGGCAGAGTCTTTAGTATCTTTCAGTCCATAAAGGGCTCCATCCCTAGCCTGGTCCCTTTGTGAGCCAAACGGAGGGTATACCTTTCAACATACCTCTTGTTCTCTTGGTTGTGTGTTTGAGTATCATCTTTTGCTGAACTGTGGAAGACTAATTTCAGAAACCATACCAGGGACTTAAGGCCAAGCAATTGGAAGTAGAAATTTTAGGTTATTAATGATCAACTATGGAAACTCTTCTTTGTTTCCATATATCCTTTGCCCATTTCTAAAAGTACACTCCAGGATCTCTTGGGGGAGCTGAAGAAATAAATGATAATGATGATTAAAGACTGCAGTCTCCTGAGTGCTCATCAAATTTGAACCTTACAAAAATATTGTAACAATCATCTGACTGCTGTTTCTCGAATATCATCTTATAAATGTGTCCCAGTAACCCCAATATGAAAATAATTACTGTCCTTTTATAGATGATGAAGCGAACCAGACAGCTTAGTTACCCTGAGTCACATTGTGAATGGGGGAAAAGAACGTGGACCCCATCTGCTGGCTCTTGCTTCCTGCCATACCACAGTGTCCTGCTTTAAAAATGAAAATGCTTAAGATGAATTTACTGTCACGTTAATACTGGAGAGGTTTTCTTTCTAGATTATCCCAGATCACTGCTCCTCTTTTTATCCCATTGTATTTTAGATTATTTCACCATCAAGTAACACCTACTTCTGGGACAGAGAGAGGAAAGGGAGATGAAATAAATACACACTGATCAATTTATTTTTGCTCCAGCTAGGTAAACGTGGTGGGAGAGTGGCTTAGAGTCAATCGGTTCTTTCCCTCCCGTCCTTTCTCCCTCCCACCATCCCTCCCTCTCCTTTTTCCTGCTAATTCTGAAGGAGTGCCTGTTCCATGCTAACTGTAAGGGTCTGAGATGAGCAACTTACATTCTATCTGTAAAATGAGGATGCTGATTCCTGCCTTACAGAGTTGCTGTGAAACAGAATGAGGCTTCTTAGTCCTCTACCTTTCCTGTTGCAGTTCATGCTCACGGGGCACCTCAAGGGTTAAGTGACTTAGGCTCCTATTCCTGTTCTTAAGTAGCTTCCAGTGCAGCACAGAATTTTCTATTGATCTTGGTTTGTTGCATTTGCCATTGTCTTTAATATTTTCAAGTTGACAGGACCACAAAACCTGGTTGACTTGGCCATTTGGGCTAATAACTTTGATAAAAAAAAAAGAATACCTAAATCTGGGATAAAGTGGGAAATGATTCCTCGTCTCCCAGGTTTGGGTCTTTGTCTTCTTCCCTGAAAACCGATAAACAAGATACTCTCAGCAAAATCAGGAGAATTATCTGTCTGCATGTGAACAATCATCCATCGAAGTTAATCAACAAGGAAATAAAATGCTAGGAAATTTAAAGCCTTTCATTTCATTTTCTTTCAATTCTTTTTGGTATGCACCAACTGTGTTGGCTATAAAGAAGTTTTATATCTTCAGCTTCAAAGGCATCTACTCTTCAAACTTACTCAATGAGGAAAACCCAGTCTCTGAGAGGTCTGTGGAAAAACCGAGGCTGCCAATGCGATAAGCACCCTGCTGACACAATATGATTTTGTGTCTTTTTTTTTTTCCCCCGCTTGCATCTGTAGGCAGGGGATAAGTGCCTGCTAATTAATCCAATCTCAGTCCTGACACAGTCACGCTCATGAGAGTATCTATTCCCCTCTTAGGGGGAATGGAGAGATTCAGAAACACACATGCATTAGCCTGGTAAGCCCTCAGGCAACTTTGCTGCCAGAATGTGTTGCCAAGAGACTGTAAGTAGTCAGGCCTTTCTGACTCATTATAAAATGTGCTCCCCTGATAGATAAAAGCCAGGGTGGGGGGATTTGGGGGAGTACTAATGAGAGACGCAAGTGACTAGAATGCCTGTCCAGATGTGAGAAGCTAGCCATCTTTGCAGAAGGGCTCAAGGGCCGTTAGGGAAGAGAAAGCCTGACAAGTGTACCTTGTGGCCGGGAAGAGAGACAGATATCAAGGAACTGTGCCGTCTGTTGGCTGCATAGACCCAGAAGTTGAAGAGCTTGTGTGACTAACAGGGTCCTGTGCCAGTGGGTGGAGGGAGAAATGAGTTTTGATGAAATGGTTGTCTCTTTTCTTAGACAGTGATTTCAATAGGAAAAAAAAAAAAAAAGAAAGAAAAACAACAGATTTGTATATAGTCCATGAGTCTCCATCCCTTCTTTGCCAAGGATCTAAAACATAATTTATTTCTGCCCGAAGTGATCTTTAATACTTGTAATATGTTTAATTGCTTTCAGCATGTTCCGGCAGGGAAAGGAGTATGGTGGTGAGATCCAGTGAAGCCCCTTCTAGTAACAAGTCTTTTTAAGTTAACACGTTTTTGTCCATGGTGGGATTTTAGCCATCCCTTGTTTGTGAATGTATTCGTTCAAAAATCGTTAGGATGCTATCTTCTTCTCCATTTCCTGGTAACAGTTGGGGGAACATTCTGCTTCTTTTCCCGTTATGATAGATGCCCTTGATTCCTTGCTTGGTGGATGGTTAAGGGCTTGAGACAGGGCAGACAGAAATAGTTAAGAGCGCAGACTTTGAACTCAGAAATATCCAGTTTTCAAATTCCAGCGCCATCATTTAGTAGCTGTGAGATCAGTTTTTCGCCTGGCTAGGGGGGATCACAGTAGTATTTACCGATGTGACGGTTCTAAGGCTTAGATAGCATATTACATAAAAAGCGATACAGCGACCGACAGAGTTTTAAATCCTCAGGAATGTTAGCTATTGCTTTATAATCATTATTATCTTCATTATTGTTGTTGTCTGTGAGTACATCCCCCAAATAAATGTACTTGTAGTAATAGTCTCATGTAATTTTCAGAGTTAAACTTTGTGTTAAGCGAGAGAGAATACATTATGAAGGAAATGAAATAGGTAAAATAGGTAATAAGGTGGATGAGGAAAGGGATGGAGAAAGGAAGGGGAGGAGCCAGGGATGCTGTTTTAAATGACCTTATATCTTAAGTTGGGAAGCAGAGTTAACATCTCACCCCCCAAAAAATCTTTGTATTTTTTTTAATCATAATGGAAATAATTGTTTTAATATTGTAGTCTTCAGATCACAGTACTCCGTAAAATTCAATATATAATGCCTCATCATTTTCTGACGCGTCCGCACATAGGAATGTTTATGATACTTCTTGTCAGAGTTTTCCATAAATGCTTTGAAAATGATTTTCTCATTCTCAGAATTACGGAATGTGGAAATTTACAACTGCAAATGGTCATAATGCTATTAGTGTAAATCTTACAATTTACAGATGGAGGAACTAGGGATAAAGGAGGTAAAATAACGTACTAAACTTCATAGAGGGGATACGGATTAGAATCAGGTCTCCCAGCTATCTAGGCAAGGGACTTACCCACCTACCCCATCTTCTAATACTTAGTAAAAGTCATCTAAAAAAGCAATGCATAATTAATAATGAACAGAAATTTATATTTTTGGTTGGTTTTTATAATTTTCCTGGATACAAATGATCACTCTAGGTCAGTTCTCTTTTTACAAGTTTAAAAAAAATTGTGGCAAAATAGACATAATGTTTATCATTTTAACTACTTGTAAATGTATAAATCAGTGGCATTAAATACATTCACAATGATTTATACCCATCATCACTGTTACACCCCAAACTTTTGATCATTCCAAACAAAAACTCTGTATCCATTAAATAGCAGCTCCCTCCCCCCGCCCCCCCCCCCCCCATGGTCCCTGGTAACCTCTGTCCTGCTTTCGGTCTTTGAATTTGCCTGTTCCAGATACCACATATAAGTGGAATCATACAATATCTGTCTTGGCTTATTTCACTAAACCTAATGTGTTCAAAGTCCATCCACGTATCAAAATTCATTCCTTTTTATGACTGAATTTTCAATACATAAATATTTAAAACTGTGTATATATAAATAAAACATATATATTAAATTTTATTTATTCATCTTTTGGTTATATGGTTGTTTTCATTCTGGTTATTGTGAATAATACTGCTGTTAACACTGTGTACAGATATTTGAATCCCTGCTTCCAATTCTTTTGGATGCATACCTAAAAGCAGAATTGCTGGACCAGGTAGTATTTCTATATTTAACTTTTTGAGAAACTGTCAAACTGTTTTCCCCAACGGCTACCCTATTTCACATTCCTACTAGTAATGCATGAGGGTTCCAATTTCTTTACATCCTTGCTAACATTTGCTGTTTTCTTTTTCTTTTTTTTTTTTTAATTATAGCCATCCTAAGTAGGTATGAATAGATCCGTTCTTGACAAGGTGATGACTTTGCCCTCCAGGGGACATTTCACAATGTCTGGAGACATTTTGGGTTGTTATATTTTAGGGGGAGGAGTTTGCTACTGGCATTTGGTGGGAAAAGAGCCAGAGATGCTACTAAACAGCCTACACTGCTTAGCCCTTCTCTCCACAACAGAGAATACGCCAGAAATGCTGGGACTGAGATACTTTGTTTTAGATCCATGTGCAGTGTGCAGAGCCAGGCTTCTGATACTCAGTTCTTCTATACTCTTTGCCGTTGAAAGAACATTATGATGTGGAACAGACTCCTTGACACTAGATGGCACAAAGAGATGAGTTTTTCTGAAACTATAAAATGCAGGACACTGCTCGGGACAAGATACTACTTTGAAATTGGGACAGCACACTGGCGGAATCATCAGAACTGTTCCTAGAAATCACTCAGTCACAATGATGACACTGCCACTTTTGATCCTGCTTCAAAGCGTTTCTTTACACTGAACTTACCGGAAGTCCCCTGGGAATTACCACAGTATTCTCCAAAGCTGCTTGAAACATGGAACCTATATAAAAAATACAGTCCATTAATGAATCGTTTTGAAACCACTCATTAGAGACTGATTGAACATCTGGGCCAACATAACTCTTTATTAAGGAAAATTTGATTATAAATTTGAAAGACGTTCTGTCTTCAGTACAAGGAATGTTACTGAGAGCGCTTACTATGTGCTAAGAGCTGTGCTAAACTCAGGGAGAATATAATGCTTAAACAGTGTCTCAGTTTAATACAGAATACATCCATGTTTCTCTTAAATCAAAAGTATGGATCTGGTATAAACTTACGATGTAACATGCAACAAAGTCATATTTTTAATAGTTAATGACAAGTAGAAATGTTCATTACATAATATTAATTGAAACAATTGTTTACAAAAGTAGTGTGAATGGTATAAACCCAGTGGTGCTTTAAGAATCATGCCATATAATGTATGTATATGAAGGAAAGGCAAAATACATCTAAATGTTAATGATTAACTGGGAAATTACAAGGGTTTTTTCCTAAATATTTTCTTCATTAGAAAATATTTCCCACATGCATTAGGTTTATAATGCATAATAAAAATTGTTACTAAAAATAAAGTTAGCATGTCTTAGATGATTATCAAGTCACCCCACACTCACTAAGTAAATCAGGGTCTACTCTGAGCCCTTTTCCATTGGAGGATGGGGAAAGACGATGGAAGATTCAGGAATGCACACCATTGGTCTCTTCTGTTTGGATGATTCATAGACATCTGCTAGGAAAGAATGATAAACTCTGAGACTGAAGTAAGGGCTGTGCTTCACAACTTTCAGATGCATAGGAATCACCTGGCAGTCTTGTTAAAATGCATGTCCCGATTCAGCAGTTCTGGGCCAGAGACTGAGGCTGAAGTTTCCACCAGGCTTCCTGGGGTCACTGAGGCTGCCATTCCATAGACCACGCTTCAAGCAGCAAGGAGTTTGGAGACCATTCTTGACTCTGCCACTTACTAACTTTTTGAACTACGGTGAGTAATGACAAGATGTAGAGTGCATTTGTGTTCACATTAAAATCTCTACAGAACTTTACAAACTCAGAGTCAGTGCTCATCTTCAGTTTTAGAGAGACAGACGTGTTAAGTGACTGGTCAGTATCACACCGCTAGTGACTGGCCAAGCCAGACCTCCAGGTTCTGGCTTAGCATTCATACTGTCGTAACATGCTGCTTCTCTCTACTTGCTCGCCCTCATCAGTGGAATGGTATGGCCCAAGCAGTGCTGTTAGCACACACAGGACGGTATGTCCAACAACTGAGAATCTGCATATTGGTAAGCTGGAGAATCACAAACATGAATATCTGCAATTTCCTACATAATTTGGAGATTACACCTGGGTAAGAATTGAATATTTAACGAAAAATGAATAATTAAATGCATTCCCAGGTTGTATGGGAGGAATACAAGTCTTTTCAGTGGAAACCAGTTGCTGAGCCAGCAAATGCAAACTCAGGCACTTGATTCCCAGCCCTTCTCAGGGTTCAGTGGATTCCCTCCCTTCTTGTGGTGCAGCACTGGCCCGGGAGCAGCTGGGATCTCCTTCATGCACGTCTGGTTTGTGGTCTGGGCTGGTGAATGTTTAACCTGCACCTTTGAAGCTGAAGCCCACACTGCATTCTTCATTTCACAAACCAGTTTGCTTGATGTGGTGAAACTTGACCCAGCTCTTCCATGCAATGTGCTGTTGTATCTGGACATGGGAACGGATGCATTTGCCTGGACATTCCTTAGAGATCAAGATGGTGCAGAGGGTTAGAGTGTCTTTGGCAAGGGCAAGGCCTGATTCGCTTATGTCTGATGGAACAGTTTACATTTGGCTTAGTCATAAGCAATCTCAATTTGTGAATTCATCCTTGTTTCTAATAGAAATTTCCACACTCGTGTGTGTGTGTGTGTTTGGAGCCAGTGTGGATAGGATAGGGTAGAAACAAATTGCCAGAAAAAGATGTAGATGCATCATCTCAGGCCTCACTGAAAAGAAGAGAGATAAACAGTGGCAAGGAAACTTAATTTACTGACATATACTAAACTTCTCAATGGGAAATTTTCACTTCCTAGAGTGTTCTATAGATTGGCCCTGAGGATCGATTCATTAATACCAGGAATTCTATGCATTTGACAGGCTAATAATGGTGTTTTCTTAAAGCTGTTGGTGTGAGAGCTACTTTGTAATGATTTTGCCAGGACAATCTTATATTGAACAAACTAAATTTGGAGAATGCTCCAAGGCATTTATCTTTGAGTAGCATCAGGGTATCTTAGAGGCCTAAGTACAGCTGGGCAAGTATTATTGAGTGCTAAGCATTGCGGAGAATATAGAAAGAGGAAGGAAAATAAACTGAATATGTGCCTCACACCATGCTAGCTGCTTTCCTATACATCATTTAATCCTAGGAAGTTGGTGCTTACTTCTCTTTTCAGAGAAATATGGGACTTGGTATCATTGAAAAGTTGCTTTATGACCACAAAGTTATTTAGCAGTAGGGATGGTATTTAAATCCAGAACTGTCTCACTGCAAAAATCTTCTACTACCATTATCTGATCTTACAAAGTACTTCAGTTGAATGTGACAAATAATCCTAGTATATAATGGAAGTACTGTCCTGACTCCCACCATCATCCAAGAACTGGTCTTTCTGGATGGATTTAAGTGTGATATGTCAGGTCACACGGAAGATTATAAGAAAGAACTTCCATTATGTGTCTCTTAAGGATATGAATCATTTCTTACAGTGTCCTTTGTAGCAAGATTTTCACATCTGATCATAGAGTGGCTGTCTCTCCAGTAGGTAATTGTTTCATTCTCATTTCATGGACAGGTCTCCCATTTTGGAAAATGGTAGGCCATGCATCTGACTGTCAGAAAGCTCAGAACCCAGAGCATGAGGGCCACACTGATATTCATTTTTAATCTCATTCTTGACTTTAATGTCCCTATTCCTGGTTTTCCTTCTACTCTCAGACTATATTAATTTTAAGTTTATACTTTCATTTATTATATATGGCTTTTTAAGCCATCTTGAAACACTTACGAAGTAAGATGAAATATAATCAATAAAAGTTATCTATAATCCATTTGTGACTATAAAAATTTTAAGTGCTACCCTCTGCCATAACTATATCTGCAATAGGATTTCAGGTGGAAGGGAGTCAGACCAATGTGGATTGCAGCTGAGGACAAAATTAACCCTTCTACCTCAGGAGTAGTCTTCTAGGGCCAGTAGCTCCTAGAAAAGCATCCTCTCAGAATGACAAATAGCAGAATAAATGGCAGGTAAATCCTAGTGAGTGCTCTTATTTGTCATAGGTTCCACACTTGTCACTTCAACCAACTTTCTGAAATCCCTTCTAGGAGGTGACTATGGTGGTTCTCCTACTAGGGCTCAGTGAAGTTGTGGCTTGCCTGAAGTCGTATATTTAGGGGTGAAATGCAGGAACTCTGACACCAAATCTAATTTACATTGTTGGGTCATTTTTTCTACCTCATGGAAGAGGAGATCCAATAAATATATAATGCAAAGTCTTCTCTGACCAGTAGGTAGAGCTTCTTGACTTGCAGACAACCATTTTCTTCTCTTTACCCACTTACTTCTGAATCTTCTCTTAATTCTTTTTTGAACTCCTCCTCTACCTCTTCCTCCCTCCTTTTCTATTTTTTCACCCTTCTTTCTTGCTTCACATTGACTTTATTGCCATGCTGCCCATTCTCTACAACTGTAATGGTTTCACCAGACTTCAAAGCACTGGGGGGTGTCTGTGGGGTGTCCTGGTTGTTCTGGTTGTTTGAGGCAAGTTTCCTAGAAATTAATTCCCCTGCCCAGCATCTTCAAGTTGAAGGAGATATGTATCTGGCCCTTCTCTCCTGATTTCTCAAGTCTGGGCCTTTTTTGTGTGTAGGAGAGTGGCCTTTTTAGCATGAGAATCACAGTAGCCTTATTTTGTTCCTTTTCTACGACCCATGCATCATTACATGTATGCATCATATTGAAAGATTGATTAAGCTAATGTCCCTGATAAGACTACCAACCTTTTGCATAAAAGCATCTTCACTATGGTATATTTATATTATTATATATTTATAAATATACATATTTGTTGACTGTCTCTCACTAATATTATGCAAGCTTCATAAGAACTCTAGCTCATAGAGTAGATTTTGACATATAATAGATCCTCAGTCATATTTATTAAATGACTTAGCTGAATGATGGTCCAGAATTCACTCAAGATTCAATCAAGGAGTAGAAACACTTTTGGGTACTCTATGTAGGAAGGACTTTAATATGGATGATTGGATACTTGTAAAATAATGAAAAGGATTATAAAAACAGGTTCCAGGCTTCCAGAACCACACAGATCTGATCTTAGAGCCTTGATACTCAAAAGTGTGGTCTGAGGACCAGCAGCATTGGATCACCTGGGAGCTTGTGTACTTCAGGCCTCACCCTAGATGAACTCAAATGGAATCTGATTTTAATAAAATCTCCCGGTGACTTGTGTGCATCACATGAAACACTCCTGAGACTGAAACTCAAGCTATGCCATATCTGATGCCCATTTGCTGCAGTTTTTCTTCCCACCAAAACCTAGAGAATGTCCACTCAAAGATTCAGTCCAGAAAAAGGAAGTCAGCACAGAAGTAGCTTCTACTGCCATCACTGCATTTTTAGAAAATTGTGGTAGAAAACATATAACATAAAATTTACCATCTTGATCATTTTTAAGTGTATAGTACAGTAATGCATACTGTATGTACATTGTTCTGAAAAGATCTCTAGAACTTTTTCATCTTAAAAAACTGAAATTCTGTATCCACTGAACAACTCCCTTTTCTCCATCCCCTGGAAACCACCATTCTACTTTCTGTTTCTAAGAGTCTGACTGCTTTAGATACCTCATATTAGTGGAGTCATGTAGTATTTGTCTTCTTGTGACTGGCTTACTTCACTTAGCATAACATTCTCAAGTTTTATTAATGTTGTAGCACATGGCAGGATATTTTTCAAGGCTAAATAATATTCCACTGTATGTATATACTACATTTTCTTTATCCATTCATCCACTGGTAGACATTTAGGCTGCTTCCATCTCTCGGCTATTGTAAATAATGCTGCAGTGAACATCGGTGTGCAAATAGCTCTTGGAGATCCAATTTTCAATTCTTTTGGATATCTATACCTGGAAATAGGATTGCTGGATCATACAGTAGTTCTATTTTTAAATTTTTGAAGAGCCCTCCAGACTGTTTTCCATAGCACCTAAACCATTTTATACTTCCACTGACAGTGGACGAGTGTTCCAATTTTTTCACATTCTTTCTGACACTTGTGATTTTTTCTGTTCTTTTGATAACAAACATTCTAATGGGTGTGGAGTTAGATCTCATTGTGGTTTTGATGCGCATTTCCCTGATGATTACTGATGTTGACCATCTTTTCATATGCTTTGTGGCCATTTATGTATCTTTGGAGAAAAGTCGATTCAAGTCCTTTGCCAATTAAAAAAATCAGATTATTATTTTTGGTATTGTGGGATTGTCAGAGTTCTTTAATATATTCTGGATATTAATCTCTTATCTGTGTGGTTTGGAAACATCTTGCCCTATTCATAAGCTGCCTTTTCACTCTGTTCTTTCACTGTGCAGAGTTTTGTAGTTTGATGTAGTTCCATTTGTCTGTTTTATATTGCTGCATTTTTTATGTCATATCCAAGAAATCATTACCCCAAGCTCAATGTTATAAAGATTTTGCCCTGTAGTTCCTATGTTACAGTTCCGGGTCTTACGATTAGGTCTTCAATCCATTTTGAGTTAATTTTTGTATGGGATATAAAGTAAGGGTCCAACTTCATTGTTTTGCATGTGGATATTCAGTTTTCAATACCGTTTATTGAAGAGACTATGCTTACTCCATTGTGTATTCTTGGTATCCTTGTGGACCATACGTGTGAGGATTTATTTCTGGGCACTCTATTTTGTTCAGTTGGTCTGCATGCCAGTACCATACTATTTTGACTAATGAAGCTTTACAATACATTTTGAAATCAGAAAATATGAAACCTCCAGTTCTGTTTTTCTTTCTCAAGATCATTTTGAGTATTTGAAGACCTTTGAAATTCCATATAAGTTTTAGGATTTTTTTTTCAATTTCTGCAAAAACTGGGCCATTGGGATTTCAACAGGGATTGTATTGAATCCATAGATTGCTTTGGGTAGTAAGGACATTTTACTATATGAAATCTTCTAATCCATAAACATGAAATGCCTCTCCATTTATTTGTATTCTCTTGAATTTCTTTCATCAGTGTTTCACAGTTGTCAGTGTTCAAGTCTTTCACCTTAGCTAAGTTTATTCCTAAGTATTTTTTTTCTTTTTTATGATGCTCTGCCACTGCTTTTTGACCTGTACCAAGCTGGAGAATGTATTCTACAACACTGCTCAGAGAACACTTGTATTTTTATGACCCTCTTAGATGGCAACAGTAGTCAGCAGCTGCAGGAAAATTTCTGCACCTCATTTCCAGTGTCCAAATCTCATAGAATCTATTTCTAATACAAAACTTTAGCTGCAAGGAAGTCTGGGAAATACAGTTTTTGGCTTTCCATCTTCTCTAATAGAATGAGTCTAGAAAAGAGGTTGAGTGTGCCAATCTAAAAGTAGCTAGCCCATGAATAAAATAAGGATATATTGAACAGAAAAGGGCATATAGCCAATATTTTATAATAACTTTAACTGGAGTATAAGCTATAAAATGTTTGAATCACTGTGTGGTGTACCCGAAACTAATATATTAGAAATGAACTATACCTCAATAAAATTTTAAAAAAGAAAAAAACAGCTGGCCTAGAGTATGAGCAGTATTGGTGGCCTTTCCAGTCCCCTTACACTGGTTCTCCATACCCATCACCCCACTTCTGTGTATTTACTGCTAAGATAGAACCTTCAGCTATCTTTAGAAGATTATCCTTGAGCTGTTGGGCCCAACCACCTCTGCAGTCTTGCCTGGAAATTTATCTACTGCCTGTTTTTCTGCCCAGCATCAGTGGCTTGTACCCATGACAGACGAGTGCAGCGCTAAAGCAGCCTGACTGAAGCTGGGACTTATCCTGGATTCCCACCCTTTCTTTGCTTCTTCTCCCTTCCCTGTCCTGCTTTCCTTGATCCTCTACGTAGCAGTCTCTCCAGGAGCACTTCCTTCATCAATACTTGGCACAGGTACCCTGACCTTAGGCTCTGCTTCCAAGTATCTGACCTAAGGCAGTGTGAGCAGCTAGCTTGGGGGTAGTAGCTAAGAGAGATTTACATTCAGATTTGTAACTACTTCCCCCACCTACTGCATTATTAAAACTCCTATTTCGTGATCCATATAACCCCTTCCTTCAGGCATGAATTCAGTATTTCAGTTAGAATAACAAACAGACATATTTTGTAAATTCATGCTAGCTGGCTGTAAGTTTATTATTTTCCGGATGTCTAAAGAAAAAAGTGCCTCCAAATTTTTTCTATTGCTTTGGAATTTTCTTCCTTTAAAAAAATCCTTTTTTTTAATTTTGCCTACTATTTTTTCCTTAAATGTTAAATAAATTTAAACAACAACCACAATGTCATTAATACAACTGATTGTTCTTTATTTCCTTCTGGATCATATTGTCAGTAGAAGACTTGAAGTTCCAGTTTATTTGTCCAGTGATTTTCATTTCTTGCACAGAAGTCATACGATAATCTGAAATGGTTTTTATGAACTGTGATATAACTAATATTTTAAAGGTGTTTATTCATGTGGTTATTTCGTTCCTGTAGCCCCTCTGCTTCATGCTCAGAGCTAGATAACGTGGAGAACTCAAAGAATTAGAAGGTGTTGTCTCTACCTTCAAGAAATATATATCTATTTAAACTCTTGAACTGTCAGGTCAGTCCAGAGGCTGTCTTGGCATCCAAGTTTTTAGCTTAACTGTATTGTATATAAGAAACTAGAATAATATATGGGCATGGGTCAATTTCCATTTAGTTATCTCACTTAAATTTTTTCTTCTTTTGGACTCAATTCTCATTCTAATGAAATTGTTGCTGTTTTTTTCTCATCTCTAGACTTCCAAAAGAATAGTTAATAATCACTGCCTCTGCTTCCTAATCTTGATGGAGGAAGAACAGATGTGGGACATGAGAAGGGCTGCATCCCAGGCTTTGGTTGCCCCTGGGACGTGCCACGCCAACTGTGGGTCCTTGGCTTCATGCAGGAAAGAATTCAAGAGCGAGCCACAGTTGAGTAAAGGTAGATTTATTCAGAGATTCATTGCAAGACAAGAGAAAGGCCACGAGGTGCGGGGATTGGGTGCTCAGATTAAAAGTAGGTACACATTCCATAGACAGAATGTGGGCTGTCTCCAAGGAGAGAGACGCATGGCCAGTTTTTATGGGCTTGGTGGCTTCATACGCTAATAAGTGGAAGGACCAGTATAACTAGCCTGGGGAAGGAGCTGGGATTCCCAGGAAGTTGGCCATTTCCCACTCTTTGGCCTTTTATGGCTAGCCTTGGGACTGCCATGGTGCCTGTGGGCGTGTTATTCACCATGTTAATATATTACAGTGAGCGTATAATGAAGCTCAAGATCTGCTAGAAGTCAAATCTCCCATCATCCTGAGCCTCAAGACCTACTGGGGGTTGAATCTTTCACCATTTTGATGTTAACTGCTATAGCATTCCTTGAATGGCTGTGCCTTGCCCCCTTCCTGTCTCAATCTCATTTACTTTTTTCCCTTCCAGTCTCTCTTTCCCCTCCCCAACTGTGCTGAGTGTGCTCTAGCATAGGTCTCCAATCCAGTGGATAGTTCCCATCTTCATCTTTCTATATGTTTTCTGTAACTTTTTAAATTCTTGAAAGTCTTCTCCCTTAGCATTTGTAATATCATTAGTTTCCTCCGTTTTAAATTATTATTTACAACTCCCTGTCTACTCTTGAAGCAATCAGACTTCGTCAGAGTTTGTTTTTTTGTTTGTTTGTTTTTTTTTTCACATTACATCCCATGCTCCTTTTCCTGATTTGGTCCGTTTCTATGTTGTAAAATGTAGTTTAATCCTAGTAATTCAACCTTACATGCTCTGGATATCCAGAGAGCTTTGCTATGGAGCAAATCAAATGTACTCTGAAAAATTCCAATGATCCGTCATCTGTGAGTGACTTGTTGGTAGCAAACATTGATAGTGAATATTCATGTAGTGTATTGGCAGACTGCTGCTGTTTGTAAATAGTTACACATCAAAGACTGAAAAGACATTCAAATAACCATGACTTGTCAGCATGTCAGCAAAAAGAAAAATTCACATAGTAGACAGCATTGTTGTCTGGCTAAACTTGAATCAGAAGTAGTATGAAATTTGATGGTAAAAGATAGAAATTCTTTTCAAATAAGAATGATGGAATGTCCTGAAAGAACATGATCTGAGGAAACTCAAGCTAGTACTTCATTTACATATGGCTTTCATTTCCATGGCTTAATTTAATCCTTAGAGCCACCTTATAGTTAAGACCCTGTTATTAACACTCTGGGTTGCAAATGACAGAAAATTCAAAATGGACTAGGTTTTAAATTGAGAAAATGTATTAGCTTACGTAACTGAGTCTTGGTGTGGCAGTGGAATCAGGGAGGTTCCCCTCTTCTTTCCTCTGCTCTGCTTTGATCTCTGTTGGCATCATCCTCAGGTGGCTTTTTATCGCATAGCGGCAGAGATGCCTGCATTCTGTTGCTCAGTAACCCAGAAAAAGCAGCACTTTACTGCTAGCTTCTGGGTGTGATTTTTCTAGCTTTAGCCTATGTCTCATATTACCTTTGGAACTGGGGAAAGGAACCAACTTTATCTGAATCTGTTAGGGCGATAGGGAAGGAATGGACCCCAAATACAAAATACTGTGTGTGTGTGTGTGTGTGTGTGTGTGTGTGTGTGTGTTACTGTCAGATTTTATTATTATTTTATGAATGAAGAGACTCAGAGTCTTTGTTACCTGCCTGAGGTGATGTGTCTACTAAGAGGACTTTATGAGGAACAGATGTTACTCCAGTGTCAATGAATTATAGATACTTAAAGCTGAAAGTAACCTAAAACTATAATGTACAACCTTTTCCCATGGTTCTCAAAGTCTTACTTGTTGTGCCTTAGGGGTTGCGTGGGTATTCCAAAAGAGGTGGGAAATCCCTCCTATTCAAGTGAAGAAACTTGGTTGATCTGTTTCACTTTCTGGGATACAAAAGATTCTATAAGAGGAAACATTTCTTGTATTAGAAAGAGTTTCCAAACAATCGCTCTGACTCACTCTTTTGTTATACAGAAATTACTTTCCCAGTGTTATAATCAACCCCAAAAGTGCTCAATAATCATTTCAACTCATCTCTCACAGTGTAAATCAATAGCACAAACTGAACTTTATTCAGTGATCCTTGGAGTAAATATTCTGAATGTAGACATTCAAATTTGTCCATTTCTCAGTTGATTTCAAGTATCTAAAGATGTTCTCAGCCTTTTCCCATCAACCTGCAGGGTATGACCCACTTAGTGGAAGTAATCCTAATGTAGGTGCGCATTCAATGGCAAGGGTAGATATAGAGAGAAACTCTTTTCTGATGTAAAATCTCTCCAAGTTATTAGAAAATTCTGAAGATTTCTCTTTCCTCTCCACATGGAGTATAATTTGAAGAGAAGTTCTTAACTTTTTGGCATCAGAGGTTGTAAACTCAGACTCTTCAGGGGCCTGTTCACCAGGTTGGGCATGATGTCTACCTGGATGATTTACATTCTGTCTGCAGGGGCAGCCTCTTCTGAGCTTCAGCTGACAGTTGCCACACAGAAGTGATCATTTAGATTTTTTGTGTGCCCCAAATTGATGCAGGAAAAACGGCTGTGGGGCGTGAGGAGGGCTGTGTCCCAGGCTTCGGTTGAGCCCCTGGGACATGTCCTGCCAAGTGTGGGTCCTTGGCTTCACATAGGAAAGAATTCAAGAGCAAGCCACAGTTGAGTAAAGGTAGATTTATTCAGAGAGATACACTGAAAGGCAAAAGAAAGGCCACAAGGTGTGGGGATTGGGTGCTTAGATTAGAGTAAAAGTAGGTACACACTCCATAGACAGATTGCAGGTCCATCTCCAAAGGGGGAGAGAGAGAGGCTGCAGCCGTGAGGCATCATGTTGCCAGTTTTTATGGACTCAGTGGCTTTATATGCTAATAAGTATGAGAACCAGTATAACTAGCCTGGAGAAGGGGCTGGGATTCCCAGGAAGTTGGCCATTTCCCACTCTTTGGCCTTTTGTGGCTAGCCTTGGGACGGCCATGGTGCCTGTGGGCGTGTTATTCACCATGTTAATATATTACAATGAGCGTATAATGAAGCTCAAGATCTGCTAGAAGTCAAATCTCCCATCATCTTGAGCCTCAAGACCTACTGGGGGTTGAATCTTTCACCATTTTGATGTTAATGTCTGTAGCATTCCTTGAATGGCTTTGCCCTGCCCTCTTCCTGTCTCAAAACTAAATTTTTATGTGGATTTCTAAATGTTAGAAATTCCTATTTTTTTTTTCTTTTTCTAACATTGTGCCTGCTAAAAACATGTCAGGAGTCTAAATAGGCTCATGGTTACCCATGTGTGGCCTCTGTTTTACCTTCTTAGTGAATGATGAGCGATCATACTATTACCAGCTTTGTTGAGGAAGGCTGCTTTTGCTTTCCTTTAATATCTGATCCAAACTTCATAGAATGTACAGATGCAATCAGCATACGCTCTATGCAGCAGATAGGTCGAAGAGAAAATATTTAGAGGACATAAACTGAAATAGGGAGTGATTTATAAATTCATTTTTTATTTTAAGCTATTGAATGTTGTGTTTGGCTGAACTGCTATACTTTTTGGAGCCTGTCTTACCTGTATTTGGATGTGTTGGCCCCGCCCCTGTTAATCAAACCATTCTCTGTGGAAGAATGAGCTTATTTCTGGAAGAAGTGCCTAAAAAGAAAATACTCCACCTTCAGTATAAGAGTTCTTGCTTTCAAAATGTATTGCGTGTTTGGCTAACCCACCAGTTTGCATCTTTGCTCCTCGTTTTGGCAAGTTCTTGTCTAAGTGCGTAATGAATCGTACCTCCTCCTCATCCTCTACCACTATTGCTCTACTACCCCCCAAAAGAAAGACAGACTCCAAGGAGGCAGCAGAGGCATGTTTGTAATGAGTTGTAATGACAGGACAGAATTAGAAATTGACAAACGGAATCCATGTATAGTTAATACCAGGGAAGGAAAAAGTGAAAGTCCTGGGAGGTGATCTGGAGACTTGTGTAAGCTAGTCCCATTGCTTGTATTATTATTATTTTTTTTTGGACTTGAATATGTCTCTGAGAACCATTGCTTTCCCCAGAAATGCCCTGAATAGACTGGGAGTGACAGGGCTTCATGAAGGAGAATCAATGAACTGGTGAAAGTGATGGTTCTCTTACCTTCTCTCCACCGTGAACAGTAATCAGCTTGTGTTCTAAGAGTCTGCAGTGAGTAGTAGTTAATGTCCGTAGAGTTTTGTGTCAGAAATGGGTGTGGTTCTTAATCTGGTTGCTTCTGTGTGATTTAGGCCAGTTTACTTACCTCCTCAGTCTCAGAGGCCTCCCTGTAAAACCAGAATCATATTAGCACTTCTCTCACAGCGAATGTGAGTTCCTGGCACAGGCAAAGTTCTCAGTAGTTGGCAAGTGATCTGTGAGAAAAAGAATTCCTCTACGAGGAGCCATGCGAACGTTGGCAGGACCCCCTGCCACACACCCAGCTTTGGCAAGAAAACCCTTTTTGTTGAGAAGTCACTAATTCACTCAGTCGAATCCTTCCTTTAGAAAACATGTTAAACACCTGCTGAATGCAAGAAAATGAGCTATTTGTGTATTACTAGTAATGGGTATTATCTATTTATATGTTTTTACCAGCACAGTAGGCGGCCAGCAAATGCTTATTCAATGGGTGGCAGGGATATTTAAGGCCAGTAATGGCCTGGCACCTCTTTCCAGAGGCATGAGCAGTAGGTAGCCCCCACTTCTCATCAGCAGGGTTGCTACTATTGGCAGCTGTTGAATAAACACGTTAGTTTGGGCTCAGGGCTTTGACTTTAGAGGAAGCAGCAAACGTCAAGCTGTCCTTGGTGTAGATGGTTTTAATGAGCAGATGGACGCTGAAATAGGAGTTGGGGATTTATGCAGTAATTCCCTGCCCAAACTTTTGTGATACGAACAACTGGTAAACCTAAAATGAGGACTGTTTTCCTGCCGTAAATCCCACAGGCCTGGAATCATTAGTTTCAGGTTCTGTCTGAATTAGACTCAGTAGGGTTGAACGTCACTGAGGACTTGGGTTCTGATGAGGGTGCGCCTTTCCCTAATTCCCAAACTTCTTAAGAAAAACGGTCAGTCTCCTTTTAAATCCCCAGAAGCTCAAGATAATATCCTCACTTGTCAAACTTTTATTTTCATGAATTTCATATTGTCTCCAGAAATATTTATCTTTGACAAGTGATTGCTCAGTTACATTTATTTAGACAGACGTTTTGTTTTGTTTTGTTTTGTTTTCAGAAGAATCTAGGATTAAAGCCTGAATTCTCAGGTTTTTCTAGCCAGAGGCCATTTCTGGACAGTTAAATCCTTAATGGTCAGAGATTCTCATTGCGAAGCTAATGAAGCAATACCTAGTGTTTACTCTCTAGCTTCAAAATTTAAACCAAAGAACCTGCCTGATTGCAAACAACCTTGCCAGACACAGACGAAGGGAGAGTGTTCATTAAAATGGCTGACTTTCCAACAGGCTTTCGCTCACCTTGCTTAACAGGGAAGGCTACTTTGATTCTCTACAAGGTGGCCATAAAAGCAGCAGAGGCCAATGTTTCTGGTAGGTTTTTACTAGAGCAGGGGTCGGTACACTATGGCCCACGAGCCAAATCTGACCCACTGCCTCTTTTTAGCATGACCCAAAACTAAGAATCTTTAGTAAATTTTCAGATGGTTGGAAAAAAAATCAAAAGAAGAACATTTCATGATGCCTGAAAATTACAGGAAATTCAAATTTCAGCATCTGTAAGTAGTTTTATAGGCACACAGCCATGCTCATTAATTTGTTTGCATATGGCTGTTTTCATGCCATAGTGGCAGCATAGTTGTGGCGCAAATCACATGGCTTGCAAAGCGTAAAATACTATCTGACCATTACAGAAAATGTTTGCTGTTTCCTGGGCTAGGTGAATCTTAGGTGTGAGTTGAGGGAAGCTTGGGTTGTCCATGACTCTACCTCCTGCTCAGAGGAAGGAAATCAGTGGAACCCATCCAAACAGACCTGAAGGATGGGGCGGAGTAGAAGGCAGAGGAACTGGCATCAGAGAGACGTAAGTTTGAGTTTTGAGGCCTCCATTGTGTAGTAGGATGAACTTAGGCAAAGTGCTAAGGCTAAATCTCTGGTTCTCAGTTTCTTCTATTGTGAAATTAAGTTGATAATTCTTCATTATCAAAGGGTTGCTTAGAAGCTGACTTATATACACCTACCTGTGTGCTTTATATGTATAAATACAGATAGATAGATAAAGATGTGCCTCTGTCTTATCCAGCAAACTTGTCACATAATAAATAGGTGCTCAGGAAAGGTAGTTCTCTTTTCTTTTTCCTAAAAGTCTTCAGAAAAAGCTTTATATCCTTTCTTGGTAATGACATCTGCTTACTTTTATGTTGAGGAATCTATGCTTAGTGCCTTTTGAAAATCACTGTCATGTAGATTCTCAAATAAAAACCGAGAAGCTGTTCAGGATCAACAACAGTCCTCTGAGGGGTGGAGGATTTTTTTTTTTTATTAAATATCTCACATTCCATGCTGACCCTTCCTCTTTGCGTAGGATAAGCAAGCAAAGTTCTTTTATCTTCCTCTTGGCAGCTATTTTCCCCAGTTTTAGTAATTTTAACTTTCTTTGGACCTTATCCCGGTTGTTTATTCCAACCCATTCTGCTGTATTGAGTGATTATTAAAAACTTTTTTGGAATTCAGTCCAGTTACCAAATCTCAAGTCAATTCATGTTGCTTAGGGTAGGAATCCCCAGTCATCACCAAAGGAGGATCAAAAATATGTTAGCCCCAAATCTTGGCTCTCCAAGAAAGAGCAGATAGACGTGTGCATTTTCCCACTAGCTCTGCACACTGGTCAGAAGTTCTAGATGTGACTTTAGAGCTGGGGTCCTGTGTGTTTTAAGAATTCAGTATTACAGTGATGGCCATCCAGCTGGTGCATTCACGATTACTATCAGTAGATCTGACCTAAAGTTGTTTGAATGTGTCATAATTGTACAGTGTGGGCAAACTCTATGCGGTCAAGAGGTCTTATTTGTTAATACAAACAATTGCACAATTTAATGTTGCAGAACAAATGTTCTGCACTTACTTTGGACTCTTATTTTTTAAGCCCAATCTTGCCCCAAGTTCTCAGACACAAAAAGTAGAAAGATTCTTGTTCCATTATTTATGTGTAATGAACTTCTGGTCCAGACTCAACTTTTATTAAACATCTAACATAGACCTGGAATGCAGTTGTCACTTTTCTATGCATTATATTAGTTAATCTTCATGTACTGTGAAAGATATTGTTTGTTCCATTTCCCTGTATATTTTCCCTTTATTGTTGAGTCTATATTTATTCCCTCCTTTCTTGTTTCCTTTGGATTAAGTGTCGAATTATTTCTCTCCTATTATTTCCTCTCCATTTTTTGAAATGTATGTGCTCTGTGTGCATTTTTTCAGTGCTCACCCCAGCTGTTTTACCATGCCAACAATATTTAACAAAGCAATCGATTTTCCACACAAAAAATTAGAATTAAAAACACTTGATGATTAGTAATTTGGAAGGGTTGTGATAAGAGATAAATTGTTTCATGTTGTTCTTCCACATATATTTTAATAAGATCATTGAAAGGATAAATGCATATGTTTACCAATATTTTCTTTCATTCCATCTTGTCTCTCAGACCTCCTATTTCGTATCATTTTCTTCCTGCCAGAAGCACAATCCTTTTTAATTACTTCTTCGAATGACTGTTGGTGGTAAATACTCTCAACTTGCATTGATCTGAAAATTTTCACTTATCACAAAAGTAATGTTCATTATAGAAAATTTGGAAAATCATGCACAATAATACATATTATCACATGTAGCCAATTTTCATTTTGCACGTCTCTAATATGCACAGATATCAATTATCATGGTTTCATTAAATAACACCCAGTATCCCATCAACATGGTTCAAACTTCAGTTACCATGTTGTATTAACTGTGAACCATTGCATAAAATATGAACTTTACTGCTAGATATACATTCCACACATGATTATGTAAATAACCATTGCTACCTGTGATCAGTGACCAGTCATGTCACTTCTTCCAGAGTCTGTCAGTGATTGCTCCCAGCACATCTGTTGTTCAGTTCATTTACAGAGAGTCTTTTGGCAGTAAACTCATGCAGCATTGACAGAAATAGATAACCGAAAGAGGGAGTTGGCCAGCAAAGATGAAGTGTAACAAAGAGACAAAAAATTGACAAGGCTGCAAGTGAAATTTGAACCAACTGTAAAAATGGAGTTTTGGAAGAAACAGCTGTGTGTGAGAATGTTAACAGTGTCACTGAGACTGTACATATACAGGAGCGTGGTGAAGATCATCTTGCCAACAGAAATGAAGAAAGTAGTTGTGATAAAAGATATCCCAGAGGAAGTGATGCTGGCAGAAAACAACACATTAAAGCAACTCTTGGAGATAGTGCATGGTGTTAAAAGCACAAAGGATAAAGTGTTAGAAGCTGATCCAAACTTAGAAATGAATATTACAATTTGGCAACACATAACAAAGATGTTCCATATTGTACATTATACAATGAGATGAAGGCAAGCACTGCTCAAACTAATCTTGATTTGTTTTTACCAGAAATAAAATACTTTTTCAATATTTCTAATGTTTTAAATTACAGTATGTTAAATGAATATTAGTTTTATTATGTTCCTTTTCCCAATATATTTATAACTGACAGTAAAAAAAGTATTTAATGTTTTGACAAAAAGTTTTAAAGATCATGGAATTGTGATTTTTCCAGTGATTATTAACAAGTGCTCTGCAAGATTTCAGTCATTTTTATGGTCCTGCATTATTATGCAAAGCTAGGACTGCCTGTGTATTTATCATACTTACTTATAAATACAGTATTGTGACAATCACAATGCTCAAAATAAGCACTGTCAATTTTTTATTTACAGCCTCTGGCATTTTTACTTTTTTTGGGAAATATTCTTACTTTGACTTTTAATAGTTTTGCTGAATTTTGACTTCTTGGTGTACAGTTGTTTTCTTTCAACTCATTAAAGATACTATTCCATTATCTCTTTGATTCCATTGTTGCTCAAAAGAAGTCAGCTATCAATGTAATAACCAGTAGATTTTAGGTGATTTGTACTCTGGCTGTTTAAAATACCTCTTTTTCTTTAGAGCTCTCCAGTTTTACTATAATGCAGGTAGGATATGTGTGTGTGTGTGTGTGTGTGTATGTGTTTTATGTAGTCATATTCATTAACTTTTTAATATATATTTATACATGTATATATATTTTTTTCTTCATCACTTCAGTCAAATTATGGGCATTCAATTTTCCAAGGGCAACTATACTATCAAAGCCAGAAGTTAATTCTCAAAATTTTCAATTAGAAGTACCTTAATATAATTTATTGTTTAGGGGTTGTGGTTTATATTGTCCACTGTAATATCTGTTGTCTTTTGTAATTCAAAAGCCAGATATAATTTCTCTCATATTCATAATTCTCTCAATAGCCATATATTTAAGACAAAATAACATAGACTTAAGTTTGTAAGCAAAGAGAAATTTCTTTTAGTCCACATGTGATCACAGAGACATTTTGATAACTATATAGTTTGTGCTATTAGGACATGACAAATAAAAATAATAAATACAGAACTGCAGCAAAATAAGTGTATAAATCCCCAGATTAAAGTATTTGACTTTATGCCCTTTATGGTTCTCTACCATAAACATTCTGTCGTGGCTGTGAAATTTCAAAACTATTACAATGATCTGATGAAGGATAAGAATGAGAGGATGTTTCAAACAATTTTAATGTAACTACAGAGTAGCTTTTACAGAAACAGTTATACTCTTGAAGTTAGGGAGGTTGAGTCATAGACTATTTTCCCTGTGAACTGGTTTATATTTCTAAAGGGAAAATGAACAATCAGAAGAAATGAAATGCAATGCAATGGCATTTGGTTCATCTAAGATGTATCTCCTCTTCTCTGGGCTTCAAAGCTAGGCCATGTCTAGAATGCATGCTGTGGGAAAGCTTGACTGTCAGGAAAAATCTTACAGTAAGATGAGTTATGCCATAGAGTCAAATGAGCATGGATTTTAGCATCAAACAGAACTGGTTTTAAAGTTTTGGATTTCCACTTGCTAAATATGCAACCTTGAATGAGTTAAATAACCTGATACATGTTATCTTACTTTCAAACTCTACTTTTCTGATTAGTGTGGAGATACTAGCACCTACCTCCTAAAGTTGTTGTGATTGATTGAATAAAAAGAAAGTGTGAAATACTTAGCAAAATACCCCCCAAATAGTAAGCATAAAGTAAATGGTGTTTTCCTTTCTGAAATGATGGATGAGACATGTTTTCCCCCACCCTGATACTTTCAGAAGCTAAACAGTGGAGAATATGCTCATACGCTTTTTATTTCAAGATTATTTGGCTGCATTTATTTATTGCATAACATTTCTTTTTAAAGCAAATATGTCATTTTCCAATGCCAAGGTTAGATTTTATGATTCCTGGATGGTCTTTGAGGTCTTTCCTAATTCTAATTTTATGAGTCTATAAATCAAACATGCCATTTTAATTTTAACCCCAGCTCATGTGTCATTCAAAGTAAGTATGTCACTGAACCATAATAACATATGAGAGTTACAAAAAGTCTTTCTGATTTTCTTTAGCATCTCATTTTATACATGAGTAAGCTGGGGTCTAATGAGGTAAATTGCCAGGAGTAAGGCACATATTGGTTAGTGGCAAAGTCCAGACTGGAATTCAATGCCATTTTACATTGTTCCTGAGTACCAGGTTTAAATAGCTTTTGGAAATGTAGGATTATTTGATGTTAAAAAAATTTGTACACTCAAAGAATTGGTTAATGACAATATTGTTGAAGATAGACATGTATCTGGAAAAAAAATGTGAGCTAGAGTTTGGCTTCACTCTCATAAATTATCTCTTCACTGTGTTTACCATCTGATTGTGCTGTTTCTATGTCTTATTCAAGGTGCATGGTTCAAGCAGAAAAGTAGCCTGACAAACTAATTTACCATGAAGATTTAATTACTTAACATGTTTTTCTTTGAGAATTCCTCAATAGCAAATTGCTTAACCACATAGCTTTTCTGGCAGGTGTTCAGATATTGGAAGTTACAGCCTCTTATATCTAGTTTAAATATAGGCCTGGAAAGATGTTCTTTTGTTACCACTATCAACACAAATATTTCTGGGCTTCAGTAAATTAGTAGAAAGCTTGAGGATATACCCAAGTATAGGAATGTTCTAGCTGAAAGCAGAATTCACAAATACTGAGGTTTCAGTATCAGACCAGAACCATGTGTAACCAGAGGTCACCGAAAGAGAGGGACCACTGGCATTTTCCCTGGGTTAATCAAGGCATGAGGCCCAATGAAACATGCATACTTAGAGTAACATATGCATTCTCTGCCCTGACTAGGGAATGAATAGAAGGTGATAATTGTGGCTGTGCAAAGGAACAGAGAAGGAACAGACCTAAAATGACAAAAAATAAGACAAGTTGCTCTGTCAGATAATAGGGAAATATGTACCACACCTTTCTCAAATGAGGAAAATAGAAGGAAAAAAACCCTAGAAGGTTAGTATGTAAATTTTATTATTCTTCCATAATCTAAATAGTATTTTTGATAGTATTTTGCTTTATTGCATTCTTCAATTTGAAAAATAAAAAATTTGATATATAGAAAATGATGAAAATAACCCACTTGCCATAATCTCATCACCATTTAGATATCACAAAATATTCATTTAAAATTTCTTCTGCTTTTTTATAATTGGAGGTTTTACATTTACTTCTGTATTTCAATTTGATTTTGGTGTCTGTAGTAAGTGACAAATCTTAGATGATGAAATACCCATTGCAGGGCATTTGTAGGACACAGGGCTGTTGAAGGCTATCTCTTGCCTTGCCTGCTGGTTAGCAGAAAGAGTCATGTGGTGTAGAACTATGTGCCATGATTTGTGCTAGGTGCTTTTTATTATGTAATTTGAGTCTTGTATCAGCCCTGCAAAGTAGGCATTATCATTCTCACTTTAAAGATGAGAAGACTAAAGCAGAATCAAGATGGCAAAGTAGGAAGGTCCTGAGCTCACCTCCTTCCATGGACACATCCAAACTACAGCTTTTTAGAACAACTCTCTCTGATAATGACCTGATTATTAGCAGAACATCTCTTCTACAATTAAGGATATAAAGAAAAAATCACATTGAGATAGGTAGAAGGAGCAGAGATTGTGGTCTATTCAGGATCTACACTCCTGGCCGGTGACCCCAAAGTTGGAGGGGGTATCACAGACTTGGGGTCTTCCCTAAGGAGCAAGGTGTTTGAGCCCCACATTGGGCACCTCAGCTGTGGAGACCAGTGCCAGGAAAAAGAGCCCCCTTAATGGGTTTTGAAAACCCAGCAGGGCTTATGATCAGGATCGGACAGTTTCATAGGGGAATTTTACCAAACATTTAAAGAAGAGTTATTACCTATCCTTCTCAAACTATTCCAAAGAACTGAGGAGAGGGAGCATTTCCAAACTCATTCTATGAGGTCAGCATTACTCTGATATAGAAACCAGACTAAGACACTACAAAAAAAAAAAAAAAAGAAAGAAAGAAAATTACAGGCCAATATCCCCAATGAACATAGGTGCAAAAATCCTCACCAGTATATTAGCAAACTGAATTCAGCAATGCATTGAAAAATTCATAATGGGATTTATTCCGGGCATGCAAGGATAGTTCAATATTGCAAATCAATCAATATGATACACCACATTAACAAAGTGAATAATAAAAACTGCATGAAACTCTCAAGTGAGGAAAAAATTCAACTTCCATTTATGATAAAAACTCTCAACAAAGTGGGTGTACAGGCAGCATAACATAATCAAGGCCATTTATGACAAGCCCACAGCTAACTTCATACTCAATGGTGAAAAGCTAAACTTTTCCTCTAAGATCAGAAACAAGTCAAAAATGCCCATTCTTGCTACCTTTATTCAACACTGTACTGGAAGTCCTAGCCAAAACCAGGATATTGTCAAGAAAAAGAAATAAAAGGCATCCAAATTGGAAAGGAAGATATAAAACTATCACTATTTATAGATGACCTGATACTATACGTAGAAAGCCCTAAAGACTCCACCAAAAACCTATTAGAACTAATAAGTGAATTTAGTAAAGTTGCAAAAAAGATGCAAAATTAGAAAAAGTACAAAATTTTAAGAAGCTGCAAAATTAATACACAGAAATCAGTTGCATTTCTATACACTAATATTGAACTATCAGAAAGAGAAATCAAGAAAACCCATTTACAGTTGCATTGAAATGTATAAAATACATAGGAATAAATTTAACCAAGGAGGTTGAAGACTTGTACTTTAAAAACTAAGGCCTTAATGGAAGAAACTGAAGATGACACAAGTAAATGTAAGGATACACCATGCTCATGGATTGGAAGAATTGATATTGTTAAAAATGTTCATTCTACCAAAAGAAATCTACAGACTCAATGTAATCCTTATAAAAATACCCATGACATTTTCACAGAATTAGAACAAATAATCCTGAAATTGGTATGGAGACATAAGATCCCAAATAGCCAAAACAGTCTTGAGAAAGAACAAAGTAGGAGTTACCACACTCCCTGGCTTCAAACTATACTGTAGATTGTAGCAATCAAAACAGTATGGTACTGAGACAAAAACAGACTCATAGGTCAGTGGATCAGAAGAGAGAGCCCATAAATAAACCAACATGCATTTGGCCAATAAAACTATGACTTAGGCAGGAATATGCAATGGAGAACAGACCGTCTCTTCAATTAGTAGTGTTGAAAAAATTGGACAGCTCCATGCAAAAGAGTTAAACTGGACTACTTTCTCACACCATATACAAAAATAAACTTAGTATGGATGAAAGACTTAAATGTAAGACCTGAAACCATAAGACAATTAAAAGAAAACATAAACAGTACAGTCTTTGACATTAATCTTAGCAATATGTTTTTGGATCTGTCTCTTCAGACAAGGGCAACAAGCACACAAATAAACTGAATCACTCAAACAAAAAAGCTTTTGTATAGTGAAGGAAACCATCAGCAAGACGGAAAGGCAAACTACTGAATATGAGAAAATATTTGCAAATGGTGTGTCCAATAGGAGTCAATATGCAAAATATATAAAGAACTCATACAACAACTCAATATCAAAAAAAGACCCAATTAACGTCTTGTAAAATAGCTTATAATAAAAAGACTATGAAAAGGAATATATATATGTGTGTATAACTAAATCACTATGCTGTATACCAGAAATTAACACAACTTTGTAAACTGACTATACTTCAATAAAAAAAAAAATGGGCAGAGGACCTGAATAAGCATTTTTCCAAAGACTACATACAGATGGCTAACAGACTCATGAGAAGATGCTCAACATCATTCATCATCAGGGAAATGCAAATCAAACCCACTTTGAGATATTACCTCACACGTGTCAGAATGGCTATCATCAAAAGACAACAAATAAGGAAGTCGGTGAGGATGTGGAGAAAAGGAAACCCTCATGCAGTGTTGGTGAGAATGTAAACTGGTGCAGCAACTATGGAAAACAGGATGGAGTTTCCTCAAAAAATAGAAAAGTAGAACTACTATACATATGATCCAGCAGTTCTACTCCTGGATATTTATCCAAAGGAAAAAAAAACCCCACTAATTTGAAAAGACATTGGTGCCCCCAAATTTATTGTAGCATCATTTACAATACCCAAGATATGGAGGCAACCTGAAAGTCCATGGGCAGATGAATGGACAAAGATACAGTATACACACATATGATAGAGTATTACTCAGCCTTAAAAATGAATGCAATCTTGCCATTTGCAATAGCGTGGATGGACCTAGTGGGTATTATGTTTAGTGAAATAAGTTAGAGAAAGACAAATACTGTATGTTTTTGCTTATATGTGAAATCTGTAAAACAAAACAAAGTAACAAATATAAAAACAGAAGCAGACTCACAGAGACACAGAGAACAAACTAGTAGTTTCCAAAAAGGAGGGGACATGGAGGGACAAAGGAGGAGAATAGGTGAAGAGGATTAAGAGGGACAAACTACCAGTTATAGAATAAGTCACAAGGCTGTAATGTACAGCCCAGGGAATGTAGTTAATAATATTTCAATAACTTTGTATCCTGCATCATGTAGAAAATATTGAATCAGTGTTAACACTCCTGACACAAATATGATAGTATAAGTTAACTATAATTCAAAGAAAAATAAAGAGGCTGAGAGCCTTGAAGTGACTTATCTAAGCTCCTATAGCTATGTGAGTACTATGCCTGTATGAGCTGTGAGCTCTTCTTCATCACAGTGTACAAAGACAGACTGCTGATTCCACAACATGCCTGGAGCTTTGTGTACAGAGCTGTGAATGGATATCAAATTTGGAAATCCTCAAGGGTGCACTGACGAATAACTTCAGATTCTGGGATATTTGGAAAATCATCACTACCTACAAGTCTGTTTGGAGTATAATGCTCTATATTTGGAGTCGCCCATTTTTGAACAAGTGTATCAGTCTGGATGGTGAGACTTCAGGCTCACAGACAGAAACAAGCTCTCCACGGGACAGTAAAACCCATCAGCCAAACGCTGTGGACAGTAGTTCCCCTGGAGAAAAACCATCCAAGCAGTCTCATAGAAACTGCTGATTGTTAACATGTTCCTATTTTGCTGAAGAATGGGACATCCTTATGCCCAACTTGAATCTGTCAGATGCTCCATATTCATACTGCATCATGGGGTTATTAACGTTTACTATGACTCTGTTGTTTCATCTTATCAGATGTTTAAAGCTGGAGTGTAATTCAGTGAGTGAACAGGTATTTTCAAAGCTAGAAATCTGATTTTGTTCCTCATAAGCATCTTTTGGTCAATTTTATGACTATCCTAGAATTTTTAGCCATGTTGGAGTGGCTATGCATTTGGCACATGCTAGATGATTGATTAAAATTAGATTTCAACTTACCAATCAATGGAGCTGCAAAGTTGGGTGATACCGAGTTTTGTTTTTTTTTTTAAACTCAGAGTGAGCAGAAATAGCTAACTGGGAAAATCAATTTTTACAGAGTTTTTCTCCCTCTTTCCCTCAACCCAGATTTTTACCTCATCTGCTAATGATTGCTCTTCTGAATGGAGAGAGAAAGCAGGAAATAGTGATTCTCTGGCCGTCCAGATACAAAACTATTTGATGTTGACACGAGGATTTCATTTTGAAAGTATTTTAGACCTATAGGTTCACCCAGACCTTAAAAAAACTCAGCGTCAGTGGAGTGATGGGTTGTCAACCCATCAACAAATAAGCATTCTCAGTGAGAATGGTGAGATTAAGAGAAATTTTGTCTTTTATTTTTCTCTTGCTCGTTCATGAGTGATGTGTTATGCATAGTTTCAAGACACTGCACGTAATTTTTGAAAAGCTATGTGCATTTTCTTAGCTGCTTCTACATGTTGATTTAATTTTGAGAAGAAAACACGGAAGCCTATTCTGTTGCTCCATCAGCAATTTGATCAACATTTAAAATAACTGATAACTGCATTTTATCTTCCTATCTCGATAGCTTCCTCTGAAGTGTGTATTTTATTAGGAGAACTATGAGAGTCCCTTAAATTTAATGTCTTTCTTGTGAAAGGTTTTTATATTAGCCTGTAACCAGGGCATCTTGTCCCAGTTATTAATATATTATTCTTTAATACTGTTGTTTCGCATCCTTACATCATTATTAAAATAAGCCTCGAGTGAATCTCTTAATTTTTTTAGTCACTTCCCCAGAAACCATACTAATTATTCATTTTAGAATTTTCTGAGACAAATATCATTTTCTTGGGAGATATTATGGAGTAACAGTTTTCAGATATGAGTCTTGTATAATGCCATTTTAAAAGACAAAAATACTATTCTCAGACTTCTATTGATAGAATTTTTTTCACAGTAATATTATGTGAACATGAGTTATAGAAATCTAATTATGAGCTCTTTATGCTTACAGTTCCCATGTAGCTATAAAATCAAACAGCACATTTATAAATTTTAAAAATCATAAATCCAACGAAATTAAAACCAACAATATAATGATGCATGATTTTCATCGTTTGGAGAAAGTGCAGACCTCCAAGAACAAACCCATGCATGCTTGGAAGTAAAGGTAGAAACCCTGGTCCAAGGTAAAGGCCTTAGATACTGGGATCAACTTAACTCGGGTTTGGAGCCCACTTTTGTGCTCGTGAACTTGGGTGACTTCTCTGGAACTCAGGGTTCTCATCTTTGGAATCATTTTAAAATGTCTTTTTGTCAAAAAATTGTTTTTCCGCATTAAATTTAGTCACATGCTCCATGGTCAGCTCATTTTTTTTTTTTTTCAAGAAGATGAGAGCTTGTTCCTCTGTCTTCTTTTCTACGTGGAAACTTTTGGTAAAGGAATCTTTTAGTCTCTCTCCCTTTCCAATTCTCTCTCCTTACCAGGGGAACAACAATAATAGCTGATTTGTGAGACTGGGAAAAAGCCTCGGCTTCCTTTAATTTCTCTCTCTTTCCTCATTTGTCTGCCTGCAGAGGCAGCCCGTCATTCTCCTGCCTTTCCCAGATAAACCTGCCAGGGATAGATCAGTGGTCTGACTTCGAGAGAAAGATCTAGTGGCTATTTCTACTTCTCTCTGTCCCTCATCACTGAAGCTTGAGGTCTTCATGCCAGATGAGTGCAGGGGAGGTGGTGATTTGGGGAGAGCTAACTCCACAAACCCAAGCTCCCTTGTGCCTGGGCTATCCCAGTAATGATCCCAGATACGATGGATTCAGGGACCTTAGGAAATTTAGCAGAAGAGCCGGGTTGAACCCCTTCTCCAGTACAGATTTATTGATGATAAAGCGAAAAATCTCATTTCCGTTTGTCTGACTCCTATGTCTCTTTCAGCCCTTTCTGAATTTGGTAGTGGGGAAGATAGTTGTGATGATCACTCCCAAACTCTGTGATGTACCTCTTCTATTTTTATACTAAAAACATGTTTATGGCTTTCATTTGCTGGTAGAAATGATCTATACTCCCCCGTTCGTACTTTCAAATTTAGTATTTCTTCTTTAACCCACTGAGCGTGTCATTACTGGAATGTGAGCTTTGTGAGAACAGGAATGGAGTGGACACGTCCATGGCTATATCCCCAAGACCTAGCATAGTGCCTGCTGCCAAGTAGGTGCTCAACAAATCTTTGCTGATGAATGAATGCAAGTATTAAGTATACATTTATTTATATGATATTTAAAATTCTCTGTTCTAGGGCCCTGAATATCTTTCTAGGCACCTCTCCTCTCTCCAATTTTTTAAAATCAAGATGCAATCAAAGGTCTGAAACTCATTGCATTTTAAGATAATAATGCTTAAATAATTCTTCACTTACTTAAAGCTTCATTTGAAAAAAAAAAACCTTTTAGAAATAATTGTCTTCTGGATGTTGTAGAGCTGTCAGCTAGCTGCATGCCTGTGATTGTGTGATAGTATTTTCCCACGCTGAGCAGTGTTCATTCCACTGCAGCATTAAGTATAAAAACGTTCCCTGCAGGCATCTGCATTTCTTTGAAGAAGGATAGTGCTTCTTCAAAGAAGAAGGAAAAGACTTACTGATGATACACCCTCTTTCTTTTTTGTATTCATGTGGACGATAAAATGAGACTTTCTAGTCAAATAATTTGAACCATATTTAAAATTTTAAACTGGAGCTAAACTAAATACAATAGCACTATTAAAAAGGTCAGCAGTGTTACAGTTTAATTTTAAGTCAGTCATTGTGGTTACCATTGTGAGGATAATTATCTTAGCATGGCTCAGATCTTATGATTAGAAAAGTACAGCCTTTGCACATTTGTAGAGACATATACAATATAGCTGTTGTGTGTGCGGTGTGTGTGTGTGCGTGCCCATTGTGAAACACATGTCTATGAATAAAAGATGTTTCTTGAAGCTGTATATCTCCATTCTGGGGGGCTATTAATCTTTTTTGATGTAGGTTTATTTCCATTTAAAGGTTTGCTGTATTACTTTGATCAGTTACATTTTGCTGAAGTACTGAAATTTCTGTAATGGTTCATTCAACATAACAGTATTTTAAGACTGGCTTTGTCTCTGAAAACCAGCATGTATGATGACGGTATCTATAATCATGTTAAAATGGAAGTCAGTTTTAAATGCAGAATCGTCTAGACTTCGACTTTATTTATGCCTGGAAAAATGAAGGAAGAAATAAATATTTTTGCACATTTTTACCTCTTTCTACCATATAGCTCAGTGGTAACTGATTTACTTAACACATCTGGACATTTCCATGGGTCTTATAGAATAGTCTTTGTTGGTATCCTGACTTGTCATTTTTACATTTTTTCTGGAAGAGATTGAGTTACTCCTCTTCTTGAATGTGTCTTTCCCAGATTTAAGACATTTTCTTTCTCAGACCTAATACGCTTAATTGTTGTTTTCATGATCATAGGGGGTGTTTAGCAAATGACCACTTATTTAGAGAGTTGGTTTGTATCTTTTCAAATCAATTAATGCTTCCATCTAGTAACTTATTTGTCTGGAGGGGAAAACACAGACATCCCTAGACATACCCCTTGCCCATGTTTGTGTCCATACACATAAACACAAATTTGCAGTGGCTGTTAAAATCTATTCTAATGTCCCAGCCATCCTTCATTGTAGTGATAGAAATTTTGTCCAAGGACATGGCACCATTTAGTATTTAGGAAATACTAAATAGGAGATTGATTATTGTCCTTCTAGTATCAATTCCCTCTTTCCTCGTGTGTTCTCTTGTGACAACAAGCACTTTTAAATGTCCCTTCCTTTACCCTTCAGTCATATGGATAAAAATATTCTATGAGTCTATTTCTTCTGTACCCAGGAGGGTAGGGGCCCTGAGGCAGATGGTGGCTATGAACAATAGGGGATGGTGCAAGCCCCCAGATCTTCCCAGTTTGTAGGTTCCCAGGAATGGCCGATACTAGTGACTTTGCTGTGCTAATCCAGGCTTTTTCACATCTGAGTCCTTGAATCTGCCTTATAGGAAAATCAAGTGCAGAGACAGAGAGGGAGAATAAAAGCAAAGGGCTGCAAAACTTAAAAAAAAAAATCCTCCTGGACAAATGGAAAGAAAGCATCTTTATTTTTGTCATTGAGCTAATGATAGCATTTCAGCCTTTGATTATACCCTAAAGATCATCTGTTCTGACCGTTCTTTCAGTGCTTCAGTCCCACTTACCATGTCCCTACACAGTGGCTCCTTAGCTTCTGATCACTCCAGACGTATGGCTAGTTGTTTTAGGTTTCCAACTAATTGATGCAATTCAAGGGATAGGAAGAACATTGGCTTTGAAGTTGGAAGACTTGAAATCTTATATTCATAGAGGAGAGAACATTTAGATGAGCCAGGAAGAGATCTGCATTCCAGTTCCAGTGTTGCTACGTACTGGTTGAATTACCCAAATAGATTGATTTTAAATTGAATGAATTCGGGGAGATGGAAATTGATAAGAAACTATAATGTTTTGTTTCTTTTCTCTCTCTTTTTGAGTCTGAGTTTGTTCCCCTGTGCATATAATGGGCGTTACTGGGTGAAAGTGAAGCAGGAAGTCATGGGCCTGCCTGGGAGGAGGGACGTGCAGTGGTGAGGGGTCACAGAGTGATACAGATAAAGGGGTGTTTAGAGATTCACTGCCATTTTGTAGATCTCTGAACACCTTTGTTCATTCCTGAGAATAAAGACCTACAATGATACAGTCCTTTCCCATGTCACAGAGCTGGCTAGTGTTAGGTTCAGGACAAGAATTCAGCTCTCTTCATGGCCAGGTCCTGTGCTCTGTTAATAGAACAGAGGTGAAGTGTAGGTAACATGGCACACTGTCATTATCTTCACCACTTTGCCTCCTGGAAATCACTGTGAGTCAATCTCCTTTTTTCTAAGCCTGGACATACTTTGCAGGTATGGTCAATGATGCAACAAAACTAGGAAGCTATAGCTGATTAGTGCTAACAAATAATCCCTATCCTATACTGTAGCATTTCTGTAGATGCTAGCAACATGTCCCCAGTGGGCAGGACCAGCTATCCTTATTTACAGTAGCAGGTCTAGGTGGGTCCAAAGCAGGGTCCCTAGGGGAATAACTTTTAATGGGAAATCATGTAGTTAGTTGGCTTAGCAGCCACAGAAGAATGTATTTCTGGCCACCCACGCTACTTGGGAGTCTTAAAATTGACACAGGCATTTGGACAAGTATTTGCAGCTATCAGCATTCACTGCTAACATGGGCACCATTCCATCCTGGATTTCCCCAGAGTTATTACAGATCATGAGAATCTGGCCCATTAGGCAATAACACAGTCATAGAGTTGAGACATCATTATGGAAGGCTAGCATCCGAGGTTGAGAGCATCATGAATCATGCTGTGTAGAGCTGACTGCACAAAAGGAGCCTTTTCAGAGGCAACTTGGGTGAATAGATGGTGGGTTGTCACAGGAATCTCACCCTGGCTTGCTCCTCTCAGGGCATTTGCAGGGCTTGTCTCCCATCTGTGTGTCCGTCTGATGCCACATCCCCTGTTACGCTTATGGGGACACCAAGTGGGGAGCAGATGGGAATTGCAAAGCTAGTACTTCACTTCCCTCCACACTCACCCCTTATCTGTCTGGAAACTACACAACTACTTCTGAGGCAAGCTCCACCTATCAGTATATTGAGTTTGGTGTTAGACTCATTTCTTCTGTCAAATGGGGACATAAGGTTTCTTCATTAAAGTATATATTGCTCAGAAATGATCAAAGCAGAAGATCAATTCTACTTCTTCAAAACCCATTTATTTTATGTGACCACTTCCATGTCTTATTACTCCCTTGTAATTTTTATCAGATAAAATAATTTCACACAGTGGAATGCAGAGGCCTTGAGAACAGACTCTGGTGAATTCTGACAAACGTGTGCGTATATCCAACACACCTATTAAGATATAAAGCATTATTATCACCCTAGAAAGTTTCTTAGGCTCTTCCTCTTGTCAGTCTGCTCCCCACCAGAGGTAAGCACTTTTCCTGATTTCTATCACTAATAATTCATATTCATGTTCATATAAATGGAACCACGCAGTATGTATGCTTCTGTATCTGAATATTTTGCTCAGTATATTGTTTCTGAGATTTATTTTAAAATAAAGTCTGCGTTTTACATTGTATAGTTTCTGTTATCTTTATGTACACATTATTGCTATTAAGATGTCAGTAAATGTTTCATTCCAGATACCTTGTTTTTTAGGCTTTGAATTTCTGTTCGGTTTTCTTTTATGTGTTTCATTTGCTTGCTGAGATTTTCCATCTCTTTATCTATTAAGTACATCTCTCGTTTTTTATCTTTGAGTATGTTTATAATAGCATTTAAAATTTTTTGTCTGTCAGTTCTAATGTCTGTGTCAAATAAGTATTGATTTTACTCCCTCCAAATTATGACAACAAATTTCCTAAACTTTTGCAATGTCTAAGTGGTTTTAAAATTATCTGGTAGATATTGTAATTGCTGCATTATTGGAAGACTGGACTTTCCTTTAGAGATTTTGTGTTTTATCTTGGCATGTAGTTTATTTGCTAATAAATTGGTGGTTTTTAGGCTTTCCTGGGGTAGGTCTACAGTTGCCCTTTCTATAAAACCAGAATAACTCTCATTTTAAAGTTCAGGGTGGAGGGTATAGCTCAAGTGGTAGAGCGCATGCTTAGCATGCACAGGGTCCTGGGTTCAGTCCCCAGGATCTCCTCTAAAAATAAATAAACTTAGTTACCCCCCGTCACCACCACAATAAAATAATTAAATAATACAATAATAAATTAAAGTGCAGCCTTTCTGGAATTCAACTGAAAACCTGGGATAGTCCAAAAAGTTTCTCCAACTCTGATTGTTGGACTCCAAAAGTTTCTAGCCTTGTGAAGCTTTGTGAGTATCTATTTAGCTCACTGCCCCTTCCCCCAGTAGCTATCTATATGTGTGTGTATATACATACATATCAAAATAATACCCATTTTATACATATGAAACTTCGGTATTATTTTGATTTACAAATTATGGATGTAAGAGTAATTCTCCATTGATTTATAAAAAAGTTAGCATAGCCCTTGGTATCATCTTTGGAATTCAAAATGTTGTATATGTTCTATGTGGATCATGACTTGGGTCTCTGTGTGGCAAAAGATTATGAAAACATCCAGAGAAGAAATTGTGAAATTATCTGATGTGGAGGTTGGCTAATCTAGAGAAGATGGCATTGAATGAATGAGGATTTTTATTCCTAGAGTGTGACAAGATGTTTGCCATTTCTAATAGCAGTTTCTCGGGTATGAAGACTTTGTTGCCACCTAAAAAAACAGACTTTCATACTTGATACTAACCTTGTAAAGGAGAGATGGGATATGCTGCTTTTGATGTCATTTCCTCACATCTCCACTTACCGTTGTCAAAATGGGCAGTCCCATGACTCTTCTCTTGCTTTACCACTCCAGAATATTATATACATTGGATATTAAATAAGCTATGGTGAAGAATCAGACAGATTATGAGGGCTGCAAATAATGCACACCATGTATTAAACCCAAAGCCTGGTCCTCTGTACTCAAAATACCAGGCAATTTCTTCTTTTGTTCTTAATTTGAATAGAATATTTTTATTTACTACAGGTTATATATATTAATGATAATATTTAACATTTGAAATGATGGTTGGCTACTCCTTCACATCTGTTTGCTTTTTACACCTGTGAGATAAGCAGATTAGACAAGGAAAATGACTTGGTGGTCAGATATACTTGTGTTCAATCCTGGCCAATCCACTTATTATTTATGTGACTTTGGGTAGGTTTCTTAATTCTCTGCCTCAGTTTCTGCATATGTCTAATGAGGATGATAATGCTACTTACCTTGTAGAATTGAATGAGACGCTATGCATACAGCACTTAGCACAGTGATACACAGAAAATTGGTATATAGAAAGTGATTAAAAAAAAGTTAGCCATTGCGTTATTATGATTATTTTCCCTGTTAGCATGTGATAAATACAATGTCATAAAGTTTATCTCAGGGGGAGGGTAGAGCTCAGTGGTAGAGCCCATGCTCAGCATGCATGAGGTCCTGGGTTCAATCCCCAGTACCTCCTCCATTCAAATAAATAAGTAATCTAATTACCCTCCCAAATATAAAATAAATAAAAATTTAAAAAATAAAATAAAGTTTATCTTAAAGCCCAACAATAAATGAATAGTGGCATTAGATTTATATCTAAGTTTTTTAACCCTAAGTCAAATGGCTATTTCTATTAAATACTGAATTTTGTCTAAAGTAACATTAAAATTTATTTGAAAAAGAGAAGTTATGTGAGATTCTTATGGGTCTTCCGAGAAGATGACTAAATTCTCCACTAGGAGCTAGCTTTGATGATGGAAAAAGTCCCCTGCCAAACTTTTAGATTCTTTTCTTCTTTCTGCAGAGTGTGTGTGGTCTCTGGCAATGGACAGGTTCAGAGAAATAATCTGAGCTGATGCCAAGTGGACTTGAATGGACACATCAGTCTTGTTGGGTTGCAGTACTTATTAACACTTTCTCCAGCTTCCTCAAGAATGAACCATATGTGCCTATTTCTACCCCCCCTCCATGGTGTCTTGAACTACTTCTTTCCTATTTAGCAGAAAATGTATGTTTAAATACTTGAACCCCAGATCAAGATTGGAGAAGGCTTTCTCCTCTGCTTCATTGCTGTCTGAAATATCAGGGGCTTCTTTCTCCAGGCTATGTGTTCTCTCTCATGGAAGTTGTTACCAAGTCAGATCTTTTTATCCTTTGAGACATTTCACTTATTGAGTGCTGCCCAACTATACTTAGTGTCATTTCCTAGGTTCAGTTTTTGAGGAAAAGGGGATAGTTCCTTTTTTGTGATTATGGTGTTGGATGCTGGACACTAATGAGGGGCTTCAGATGGACCTCATAGCTCCCTTCCTTTACAGCTTTCAAAGGATTTTTTTCCTTTATAAAAATTGTTATTCTTATTTTTTATTACAGTGTAGTCCATTTACAATGTTAGTTTCAGGTGTACAGCAAAGTGATTCAGTTATGCATATAAATACATACCTATGTATTTTTTCAGTTTCTTTACCATTATGGCTCATTACAAGAAATTGAACATAGTTCCCTGTGGTACACAGTCGGTTCTTGCTACTTACCCACTTCTCATATAGTAATGTGTATCTGTCAATTCCAAACTTCCAATCTGTCCTCCCCCTCGCTCCCCCTTGGTAACCACAGCTTGTTTTCTATGTCTGTGACAGAGAAAGACAAGTATCATAGGATGTCACTCACATGTGGAATCTTAAAAAAAAACCAACAAAAATCCAAAGGTTTTGGGGTCTGATTTCCTTGAGTAAAAAAGTAAACGACATTTTACAAACTCTTTGCACATTTCCCTTTTCGCCCCCCCCCCCCCCCTTTTCTGGAGTCTTTTTTTTTTTTTATTCAAAGAATGAACCTTCTTTTCCCCACTTCTTCTGCCCATATAATCCATCTGTCCACTTGCTTCCCTGTATTACATGACTCTGGACAGTCACTGTTCTTTTGTGGGCATCAGGCGGAAGAATGGAGGTAACTGACAACTTTGTTGCCTGATTTACCTCTTCCCCAGTAGGTGCTTCTCTGTCTTCCGGGCCAATTGTTAGCCCTATCAGTAAAACTCAGAACCTTGTGATAAATATATTTTTACATCTTTTAAGAATTATTCAGGTGGTCAAACTAAGAGTATTGAGTCAACTTTCAGAGAGTGAATTTTTCCCTTTTTCTTTAAAGACTTGTAGGGAGTGGGTGAATGGACGATTTGTATTACAACTTGCCAAAAATAAACTCTTTGGGACATCAGCATTGGGCTGGATTTTAATGTTATAACTGCCGTATTTTTATCTGGTTTCACGTATTGCATAGTCACCTGCATTCAGTTTTGTGGAGTAGTGATTTTTTTTTTGTCCTCAGTGTTATAAAATTCACCTGTCTTTGATTTCAATATTTGGCTTCATGAAAGGCTCAATCATTGTAAAGCCAAGAGAATCAAAAGCTAGTTTTGTGGAAGAATTCAGTGTCTCCCATAAATTTTGAGAACAGCTTCACAAGTCACTGTGGTATACTGGTGACACATTAATAGCTTTTAAGTAGTGTAGTTCCTCTTGAAATAAAAGCTTGCCAATGCTATTATTAAAATCACAGGCAACTGAGATGTTTCTCTGCTAGAGAAGAAATGGTAAAAACATGAGTTAATAATAAAAGCAGTATCAGTGGCATGCAGGGTTCCCCAACTCATGGCTCAAAGTGTCTCTATAAATCTTCAATATTTGTGTATCTGCTGACTTTACTCTACTTTGTCTTCGCTATTTGCTGATGTCCGTAGAGAGGAAGGCAATGTTTCTTAGGTCCATACTGTGATTTCTATGTCACTGCACGTTTATTTTTCTATGTCCATCTTTACCTATACCATGCAGTGCTCTCATTCATTAATTTATAAAGTAAGGAGAATTTCTTACAACTAGGGGATCACATAATTTTTATTGTCCAAATTGGGATCCTTTTGAGAATGAAAGGGGGCACTATTAATTATTTCCAGATAACACGTGTAAACTGTGAGACTACATGGGCAAAGTATGGCAGCAGTTACCCTGTTTAAACAGAGTAATTTAAAGTTCTGGTGCTAGACTTATATTTGCTAACCAAAGTATAGGCTATATAGAAAGGTTTTTGACTTATTGCTAATATACAAACCTAAAAATGCATGGTTTGTGGTAGGTTTTGTATGTTACAGCCTTGCTCTATCTACTTATGATTTTCATGGCAAGTCAATGGAGTAAAGTGGGTCACGTGTTCATAAACTTTAAAAAGCCCCTGAGCATCTGGCCCACCATTTATGGCTGCATATATAGAGCCTGCAGTTACAACAGGAGACTATCTTTAACCAAAGTCCATAGAAAGACTCTGATATGGAGAATTACATGGAGAAATTTTATTATGGAATTCTGTTCGGTTCAGCATCTGTGGGAAAGTGAAGAAAGGAAGATTAGGCAAAGAAACTGAACTGTGATGCAGTTGCAAAAATGACCTCAGCTGATCCATTGGGAGCTCTGGAACTTGGGTGGTCCTTCAGACTTGTCCTGAACTGAAACAAAGGATCCGGACCTTTGAATTTATCTCTAATCAGTTATTGGACGTGGGCTGTGTCTGGAGTTGGGTTCTGATGTTGGGTGAGATAAATCCCTGTGGTCTCTAGGTCAGTTCCTAGAGATGGGCTCAGCTCTGAGCTGTCAATAACCAGTATTTACAGAAATAGGGGAGGGGGTGAATGCCTCTATCCTGGTGGGGGAGTCTAGACAGTGCACTCCAGCATCTAACTGAAACTCAACTTGTATTTAGATCACCACTCAAACACTAAATCACATTACCCTCATGTGTAATTTAAAAAACAAGATAAAACACCACTTTCTATTGTAGATAAAGTTTTTTAAATGTTGAAGACATGAGGAAACAAAAGAAAGGCTACCTTCCATCATCTAATTGATTAGAACTAGCTATGGAAGCTCAGGGATCACTTCAGGTACTATATGCCTGATATATCAAAGTCTGGCTACACTTGCCTGGTAAACATAATTGGTGAAATTTATCTGATCAATTTTGTAGTAATTGCTGTGTCTAGGACTTCCAAAATTATGTTGAATAAAAGTGGCAAGAGTGGGCATCCTTGTCTTGTTCTTGATTTTAGAGGAAATGCTTTCAGTTTTTCACTGTTAAGTATGATGTTAGCTGTGGGTTTGTCATAAATGGCCTTTGTTATGTTGAGGTATGTCTCTTCTGTGCCCACTTTCTGGAGAGTTCTTAATCATGAATGGATGTTAAATATTTTCAAAAGCTTTTTCTGCATCTGCGTCTGCATCTCCATTGAGATGATCATATGGTTTTAAGTCTTCAATTTGTTAATGTGGTGTATCACATTAATTGATTTGCAGATAATGAAAAATCCTTTCATCCTTGGGTTTAATACCACTTGATCATGGTTTATGATCTTTTTATTGTATTGTTAGATTCTGTTTCCTAGTATTTTGTTAAGGATCTTTGCATCTGTGTTCATCAGTGATATTGGCCTGTATTTTTTTTTTTTTTTTTGGTTTGGTTGTCTGGTTTTGGAATCAGGGTGATACTGGCTTTATAGAATGAATTTGGAAGTGTTCCTTCCTCTGCAGTTTTTTAGAATAGTTTCAGAAGGAGAAGTGTTAACTCCTGTCTAAATGTTTAGTAGAATTCACCTGTGGAGCCATCGGTCTTGGAGTTCTGTTTGGTGGGAATTTTTAAATTACTGATTCAACTTCATTACTGGTAATTTGTCTGTTCATATTTTGTTTCTTTCTGGTTCAGTCTTGGGAGATTGTACCTTTCTAAGAATTTGTCCATTTCTTCTAGGTTATTCATTTTATTGGTGTATAGTTTCTCCATAGTAGTCTCTTATAATCCTTTGTATTTCTGTGGTGTCGGTTGTAACTTTTTTCATTTCTGATTTTATTGATTCGAGCCCTATCCACTTTTTTTTCTTGATGAATCTGGATAAAGGTTTATCAATTTTGTTCATCTTTTTGAAGAACCAGCTTTAGTTTCATTGATCTTTCCTATTGTTTTTTAAGTCTCTATTTCATTTATTTCTGCTCTGATCTTTATGATTTGTTTTTCTTCTACTGACTAGATTTTGTTTGTTCTTCTTTCTCTAGTTGCTTTAAGGTTTGGAGCAACTTTAAGGTTAGGTTTGGAGCACCTCAGTATATAAGGGAAATATTAACAGACAGAAAAGAAGAAATTGACAGTAGTACAGTAATAGTGGGGAACTTTTAACACCTGACTTCTATCACTGGAGAGATTATCCAGACAGAAAATCAATAAGGAAACACAGGCCTTAAATGACACACTAGATCAGATGGCCTTAATTGATATTTATAGAACATTCCGTATGAAAGCAGCATAATACATAGTCTTTTCAAGTGTACACGGAACATTCTCCAGGATAGATTACGTGCTGGGCCACAACACAAGCCTCAGTAGCATTTTCCCCCAGATTTTCTTACAGCTGGGGCAGGGGCAAGGGGACTAGACTCAGACAATGAATTGAACTGGCTCTGGGTTTTAAATTGGAAGCTGGTATAGATAGAGAATCTTCCTTTCATCAATGCTGATTATTTTCTAAGGGAAACAGTTATATCAGTGGTAGCATTTATTTCTCCTATATTTTTTTTTGAGTTTCATGTATCTCCCCAACTACATGGGATATTTTGTGATAATAATAAAGTTCATTAAATTATACTGAGTTTTTAGCTATTTTCTCTTAGCTAATAATCAGTCTTTTAGATCTAGAAGAGATTATGCAATTCCTGTAACTCATAAAGTTTTAGAGCAAGCAGAGTGTATAGAGGTTATTTATTCACTGATTCTTAACTAGGATCCCACTGAAGTTCTCCTGAATTAAAGTCTCCGGAGAAGGGTATTTGTCACAGTTTGGTTAATAAAACAAACCATTTAAATGTTTCTGAAAGAAGAAACTTGATGATGTAATATGTGAAAAATCACACAGCACAAAGAGAGGCACCCAGAGATGAATTAGCAGGAGCAGGGATCACTACTTTCCTCTAAGGCTATGGGGACAGATAGAGGAGGTGGTAATAATACTGTCCAGAGCCTAGGACTGTCCAGGTAGCTAGAACCTTGGTGTAGGTATTCCTATACCTACCTGGGAGTGGGAATGAAAAAATCAAGGGCTGCCAGCAGGAATTAGAGCCATGGAAGCAACATGGTGTTTTCAATGATGCCGTCCAGGGATGTTTATGAGATGTAGGCTGACTGTGATCTACCTTGTCTACTCTATGGATGGGTCCTGAGTCTGAACTTTAAATCAAGTATTAGGATGACAATTCCTGAGTTTCCACCTGTGTTTCCAGATCCAGCTTTAGGAGCAATAAAGCTGCAAGGGCGGGGGATGATACTATGGCTTCTTCCTTCTTCTTACTCACCAAACTCTTACCAGAATTTCCCACTGGCCAAACCTGACCACAAGGCAGCTGGCAAAGAGGCCCAGGAAACGTAGCTTCCAGTGGTCAACCCCAGAGTAAAGGAATGGCAGAAACAGAATGAGAGCAAACAGGCAAATGATCAGACAGTATCTTGGAGCATATGTACGGCCAAGTTCAGGTGATTCTGAGAGTACATGACCCAGTACAGAACTACTCCTTCATTGTTTAGATACGGAACCACGTTCCAGGTAAGAAGTGACTTTCCTGAGCCCCCACAGCTGCTCGTGGATTGACGCGCTGCAAGTCTTCTGGGTGCTCTGTGTCTTTGGTAAATAAGCATGGGGTGGCTGTCAGCACCAAGTGGGACTAACCAGAGATCCTGGCTTAATGACCTGGCTGGTCCTTGTACTCTAATCCTATCATCAGATTCATTAAATATTTTCTCTTAAAAGAATGATTTTTAAATTATCATTGATATACTGTATTACATTAGTTTCAGGTGTGTGAAATGATGATTCATTCATTTTACAGATTATACTCTATTAAAAATTATTATAAGATAATGGCTGTAATCATATTTATATAATATGAGACAAGTTAAATTTGGATATTTTAAATCAAAAATTTTTCTTTGTGTGCCTGTTGCTATCTCCTTTTCTGGTCTTCTGGTTACATAAATTCTTTACGTATTTACATAGGTGGGTGATGAATGAAACAAAATAGGAAGGAGAAGGCCAAGAATAAGGAAATGATGTTGGTATGGGTTTGGCTTGTAAGGTATTCCCAAAATGCCATGAGTGAAGTAGCACATTGAGGTCAGTGACATTATGATTGGTGGCATGCAGAGAATTAGATTACATACATAATATCACAGGTGGGACAGAATATTCTAGATGAACGAACAGGCAATCAAAAGCAGGTTCCCACAGAGTTCAACTTGCCATGGAGGAGGGTTGACAAGATCAAGGTGTGTTATTGAAATGAGGGCCAAGTCCACTGACTTTCAGAGTAAGAATCTACTCTCGGCAGCGAATTGAAGGGCTAAACAGGAAGTGAGGCAGAAAGGCAAGTACGTAAGGGAAGAACAGGAATGACAGGAAGGTTATGGCTTAGTGGATGTGGAATGACACAGAGTTTCCCCAAGCTTAACACATATACACTAAGGACAGCGTTATAAATTTCAGATCCACAAGCTGAATGCTCCTGATAGAGATGAGTTCAAGACCAGGATGGGGTTGAGCCTACAGGTGAAGGATGGGGCTGACTACTGCCGGCTGGGTCTGAGAAGGCAGGGCTGATGTCCCATTTCTGCTTATTATCATCAAGTGGACTTGAGGTGCAATCTCATTCATGTGGTCTTCAGTCTCTGAATTTGAGTTCTCTGATTTAGCTTCTGACCTCACTGCTTCCCAGGGCCTCCAGACTATCTGTTATTTTCTTCCTTGGTCTTTTAATCTCAAGAGGTTCCACAGGACACCCACTGTCTTTGATCTGCCAGCATGACAGAATCAGCCTTCCTTGATCATCACAGCTAGTGGAAATCCCTTAAGAAGGCTTTTTTTTTTGTGACTATGTTTTTTACTTTTAAAATTATGAAAATAATTCATGTTCATTTGTAATTCTGAGATAATTTCATATTGTTTAATGTAAAAACATGAGCCTGCCATTCTCTTTCTTCAGTTCTGCTCTCTGTTCATACAAATTTTTAGCTACCTGGGGTTCTATAAGATTCTGAATGAAGAGAAATTACTTGATAAGCCCCTGTTCTCAAAGGATGTATGTATTCCTTTTGCCTAAGGAAAAGATCATTCTGACCTCAGGCTCTGAGATAACTTGAAATGTTTGGGTCTCAGATTTTTGACACATGACTTTTCTTTGAGAGGGTAAATTAAAGGATATGTTACTGAGGGGAAAATGCAGGCAAATAGTCAGAGGTTTCTTGCTTGGATGCTGCCAAACATTTGTATATATGAAGACCTTGGAAATGAATTTTACCTTAAAAACTTTAATAAGAATTTCTCCTTAGCAGAATTCTTATGTTAAAGTTGCAGTGGATCTAGACACCTACCTTTGAAATGATTGGAAAAAGGTGCTAATAGGAAACAAAGAAATATGCTTGAGATGGAAAATAAAATGGGAGTGAATTTTCAAAACACATAGATGATTGATGTCAAGTAGGAAAGATCCCTGGTAACTGTATTTTCAATATTTCCCTAAATGGTTTGACATCATACAGGTTTGCTGCAGCCCTGCCTGAAGGTACAGGGTTAGATTGTCTAATCAGCTCTCAACCTTTGTGACTGGGAGTCTGATACACTTTCTTCATTTTGTCATGTGTACTTTGGAAGAGAATTTTGCTTTGCCTCCCCATCTCAGGTGTGAAAATTATTTTTGATCAAACAACTCCTGATATTTAATTTTAAAAAATCCTATTATAAATCTGTTCAGCTGCCTGAATCACAAAGTGACTGGCCACTTAATTCTAGGTTTTTATTCTTAAAGCAAAGGTTATAAGTTTTCAGGTATGTTTTCTATGTCATCAATATACATTTGACAGCGTATATTTACAATCTGAGTCTTTTTGGTCCTCTTCATTTCATCTCTTCATTTCCCTAATATTTTCAAATGGAAACATTTCACCTTTAGACAGTAGCTAATTTGTGAAGGTGGCAGGTGAATCTTGATTATTTAGTGAGTTGGTGAGGGCCGATATTGGCTGCTCTACTTGTGGTGGGTGTGAGAGTGGGTTAAAACTTCCATTGTGCTTGCCAGATCTAGATAAGGGTCATTCACTAGAGAAGGATGGGAGTCTTCTCTGCAGGACAGTGGGAATTCAGAGCATGGATGGAAGAACATCTAGATGATTTATTTATAGCTCTTCTGGACAGAGACACGTTGCGTCGATCAGTAGAATACCACGGAAGAGCAAAGAGACTTTTTGCTTTTTTTTGTTTTGTTTTATTTTGAGAACAGATGGTTGAAGCTACAAATAAATACCAGCAAACATTCTTTACTATTGATTTAATTGTGAGTGAAAATAAAACTTGACAGTAGGAATGACCCAGAAACATTTTGTGGTTTCACTGTCCCTGGAGTTTGGGACAAGGCTACGGGGTTACCGTCAATCTGTGCCTTGAGATGCTCAATGTTGGGAACCACGAAACACATACATTTTTAAAGTTTCTTGGGACCCGTGAACCCAAGATTCCTGATAAAGGAGCTTCTTGGTGCTTTGGAGATGAGAGAATTCTGGGCAGTCATTTATCTTGCCATTTAACCATAACACTGGATGACAAGATACCTTGTATGTGTGCACATGCATGCACACATGTACACATGCAGTGTACCCATTGTCAGAATTCCAATTCAGACATGTTTCTGTATTGTACAACTTCTAATGTACTATCTAATTCTAAAAGTTACAATACTTACATTATCTTCTGAGACAGGTAGAACAGATATGTATCTTGACTCCACCACATACTAGTGACATGAACTTGGGAACAGGAATAACCATCAAAATGGATTATTGTGAAAATTAAACAATGGATTTAAACTATAGTGAAATACCTGGCATACAGTAAATGCTCAATAAGTGTTTGCTATTTAAAAATTATTTTTTATAACTCAAGTTCTTGTTATCTGAATTCTCCCAACTATCTCACCTATGAACTTAGAATAATAATGGCTTTGTACACACTGAGGGTGCATGGAATATTTGATCATCTCTTTCTATACCATGTCTTATTTTTTATTTCTTAATAATTTGGTGGATATAGGACTTGTCTGTACAGGAAGCTTAAAATATCACTTTGGGATGGGAAAATAACTTATGTGTTTTTGTTATTCTTTAAGCTTTTTAACAGTGTTAGGTAAGTGGTAGACACTGAATTTTCACTGACTTGCTGGTGGGCAGGCACGTTTTTCCTCTGTCCCCCCCATAGCTACCAGCATCACCTGTAGATTTTGGATTTGACATTAAAGGGGAAGGTGCGGAACCTTCGGGTGTTAGAGCACATAAGTGAGTTATCCGTAATCAAAGTCGCAGTAATGCTCTAGATGGTAAACAGTTATTGCCACGTACAAAATATGCAGCCATTGACTTGAAATGTGGGAGTGCTTTTCGTCTATTTGGTGCCAGTGCATCAGTTTGACTGCTGCTGTTTTACAACGTGTGACCTAGTTGGTTTCCACTGTGCAGCAAGGATGAGCGTCTGAGGAAGTCAGTGTGTTCTTCATTCGTGGGACTTCCACCACTGGTCGCATACTTCCTGGTAGGATTGGTCACCAGGAAGCGTGGGACCTGGAAGTCATAGGAAGTTAACAGAGGCTTAGAAGACCCATTGATAATCAAGAGACAAGGTAGTTTAAAGAGAAAAACCAAATTTGACCTTGAGGGGAATCAGTTAAACGATCTGAAGCTCTTTTCATGTTGATGCAGTGTGAATGTGATCTACTCTTTGGAAAACCTAAATTCTTCTGATGATTATTCCGAAAAATGACCCTAATGGTTATTATGATCCCAGTAACCTTGCTGATCCATGAGGTTATTTCATGATCCACCGTCATACTGTGACCCTGTTCAGGACTTATGTGGATGAATCTACCTTGGTTTCTAAGCTCGTTCCAGAGTTCCTCCTCCTGAGGCAATCATGTTACTATAATAATGTGTGTTTAAATCTGTGCATAGACTGTACGATGATGTAAGATTTTATCATTTTAGTTGGACATCAAAGAATATAAATCAAAATTTTTGAGCTCTATCTTGATTATTATCAGTTCTGTAAAATAACCAGATTACGTAGAAGCCATTGCTTTCTTGGAAGTGAAAAAAATGTTGGTGTTCCTTGGGGAGTAGAGAAATTTCCTCTGAAGTTTATGTCAATTCTGTGAGAAAAGTACTATAAATTGCAAAGTAGTTTATAATACATTGTAGTTTGGCAAAAAGGGGATTTCTAATTATCTTCCTGGCATTTGAAAAATGAAGATTAATTAAGATGGGAATTTACCCCCTTATGTAGAAGGAAGAAACCTCACATTGAGTTGATAGAAGGGAGAGAAGATGCCTGTATTTATCTCAACATAAAGTCATTATATTCAGAATTAGATTTTGAGCCAGTTTGTGGGTGTATGACAGGGAGGGAAGCCATTCAACAAAGAGAAAAGAGCAAGGGGTAGGGGGACAGACGACAGAGATTTAGACATAGAAACAGATGGAGAGGGAGGTGATGAAATAAACAAGTAGATACAGGGAAAGAGGCAGAATAAGAGATAATGATATAAGTACAAACAAAGACACAGTGAATGAACTGAGAGGGCAGGACTCTCCCAAAACATTACGGTGAAACCCCCCAGGAGATTTCCAGTTTCACAAAAGCATATGGTTCCTTGAGCCAGGAGCTTGGATACTTGGACACACATCTCCTTTTGAAACACATGCACATGTGACACAACACACATTTCTTCAATGTGTATGTAAATGCATTTTTTAAAAAACCTGACATTATATGAGTTTAGAAAGGTGTGAATTCTGGTGAAAGACTCCATACTGATGGGCTCTGCAGTTTTGTAAGAAAGCCTGTGAAATGTTTTGCACATGTTAGCTTCAGGGCATGACTCATCTGCTTTCTACCCAACACTGTGCTCTGCGCTTGCTTCACTGCCCTCACCCCCCAGTTCCCTCTACAGATCAGGGATTCGTTGTGTTTCCTCTCTGATATCTCTGTGATGTGCATGCTCTATGATACGCAGCCCACACCTCTCTTTCATGAAATCATAAAATAATGTGAAGAACAATACCTTAAGGAGTTTGTGTTTTAAAGTTCGTCTCCTGTGTATCACTGTTCTCTTATTTACCTGTGTTGCTTAATACTTAGATTCAGACATGCAAGAACTATCACATCTGTTTATTGTGTTGGCTAAAATCTAATTTTTCATTGACTCCCTTTTTTTTAGCAATAGGCATTGTGGTGACGGTGGGATTTTTAAAACCTTGGGAGCAAGGCAGCATATGAGTATAGAATAAGAGGAGGAGGACAGGGCATAGGAAGGTAAAATGGGGAGACAGTATGTCACTCAGTTTTATGAAACCAAGGACTGCTACCGTTAGTAAAGGCTCAAAGGAAAAATGGGAGAAAGTCTCATTTTCTTTGTGTTTTGAAAAGCTGCTTCCTGGATTATGTCTTACATCACTTTTTTTTAACCATTATGCTTTATTCTCGTTTCAAATGTGTTTATTCCTCTTAAGGAACTGAGAAGAGTGCGACAGGGGAGAAAGCAGTGTCACTCTGAGGGTCTGCTGTTGAACTGGTTACTGCAGTGGACCACTGGGGCTGCCTGAGACACAGGAAAGGATTTGTCCACTTGTGTCCATTCCTCACTGGTTAGAGGTGGCTTCATGGGGTAACTTTCTCACTCTTGTGGGTTTACCAAAGTGCCTGAATGGCTGTACAGTTTCCTGCAGGAGTGGCTTAATGGCAGCAGTAGAACTGTACTGGCAGAAAGCATGAAGTATTCAGTGCAGCTGTTGGGTTCCATCTGCCCGGGATCGGTTGCCATAGCAACACTGGAGTAGAAAAGGGCTGAAGGGGTTGAGAAACAGGGCATAAGAGGACTCTGATAGACACAGCGTGAGTGCAGGTTCATTTATATTTCACATGTACATGTAACCAGTGGGAATTTCCTCCAAATTCTAGAGTAGTTTGACATCCTGAGTGTTACTGCAGATTTTTGTCTTTCTGTATTTATGAGTATTGTATTGGAACATGGAAAGAAGCTGCATCAGAGGTTTTTGGTTTATTTTTAAGCCAGATGTGTTGCTAATACATCTGCCTGTTGGAATTGATTTTATAATAACTTGAGTTTAAAATAAAATTCACAAAGAGCAAAGAAAATAGAAAAATGTGAGTGATAAGAATTTAAAATCAGCAATTTTAAAATCAGCAGATAAGTTACGGAAAAGCCAGAAGTTTACAATAATAATTTTAAAAAGTGAAAATCTAGCAAACAGTATTCTAAGCAGCATATGTGGAAGTTTCCTGAATTAAGAATGTGTATTTTTAAAGCTACTCAGAGTGAATAGACAGGCACTGTCTCCCCTCCAACAAATTTCTTCTTTAAAAGGCCTAATAATGAGAATTTTACAGAAGGAAATATAATGAATGAAGAAGTGATGGAGAAAGTGTGAAGATTAAAGGAAATGGTAAAATAAAACTTTCAGTGCGAGAGAACCAACAAAGACTTCAGTATTGATAAACCCTAAAGTGATGTGAAATGTTAAATTCCACAATTATTTACATTTGCAATGAAATCAGAAAACAATGTGGGAATAAAAAAAAAAGTCTGAATTGGGTATGAGGAAAAATGCGAGGAAAGAAAAGGACACAGTGGTGCTCTTGCTCACACAGAGGCTGTAGTGTCCTAAGCTATCAGTTTTCATATCAAGTCCCTGGCAAGAATCAAAGATCTCCTTTCTTTTGCCTCTTTACCTCATGCATGGCCTTTGAGGACATTAGTAATTGTTTTAATAATACTAACATTTATTTCCCTGTGTTAGGTATTCAGCAAATGCTTTAGCTTGAGTTTCATTATTTAATTCTCACAAAGACTTCAGGAGGTAGATTTTATTATTTCTGTTATTGTAGATTTGTTTAATGAGGCTTAGCGAGGAGAGTTAAATTGCCCAAGGTTAGAGCTAGTGATAGCCAAATTGGAGGTCAGCCCAGTTCTGACCTTACTGAGAGTGTTCCTAACCACTTAGCTCCCGCTGGTGAAGGGGACATGAAGAGCCGTCCTGATCTAGAGAGGTCACTGACTTCATATTGAAATTCTCTAGGCTTAATGGCCACAATGTTTTGAATATAACTCCAGGCCAGGTCTTCTGACAATGGCTTTCTTCTGACTTGTGTATATACATGTATAAAGATAGATACAATGTTATAAACTTTAAATAATATTTTTCTCTCATTAATGTTTATTATTATATAATAGCACAGTTATTAAAATTGATACAATTATACAAAATCAGGCTCCTGGTAGAAAAATCTGGATTCTGTCTTTATGTACACTTATTCTACCATCTATCTCTGTTATCCATCTATCCATCCATCCATCCATCCATCCATCCATCTATATCATCATCATCTGTCTACCTAGCTAACATGGTTCATGAGTGCATAGGTCTGTGTGTGGATGAGTAGTAGGAATATAAATGATTTTTCTCAGGACATTGATGCTGTTAAACAGACTGGGAAGGTCATAATGAATGTCGTATACACATCTTTATTCTAAGTCTTCTGACAACTGAGATGATTTGCAATGACAATGACCCTCATGTGGAAGTGGTTTAAAGAGTGTGCTTTTCCACATTAGTCTTGGCCCTAGTTTCTCTCCAGCAGTTACTGTGGTTATCAGGATGCTAAGGAAATAAATGAGTACCTTGTGGCAGGGTCTTTTGTGGCCCTGGGAGATGAGACTGAGAAAATAAGTTCTGGTGCAACAAATGATTATAGCATGTAGAGTAGGTGATAGTCTGATGAATTTTAGTAATAACCACAGCCAGTTCTATTGAGGCTTAATCCAAACTTCATAGTCAATGAATGGGATAGAATTTTCTTAGTGTGGCATTCAAAGATACATCAGTCCTACAATTAAAAATAATGAAATACAGTATGAATCTTCACTATACCTTATATGATTAAAAACACCAATAGTGAGGGTTGTACTCATAATGCAAAACGAAATTCTTTACTTCATGTTTCCCAGCTTTCTATAAACACAGTAGTGTCCCCCCATCATGAGTCTAATCTCTGACTTCAGACTTCCTGAAACATGCTTTTCTCTAAGCTTTACATTCCCTTTTTTCTTCCTTTCATTCTTACCCCCCTCCTACTCCAGGTAGTTACTCTGTTCATTCCAGAATAAACCCTTAACCTGTCATCCCCATTTCTACTATTAAAATCACAAAAAATGTGAGATCAGTAGTTTTCAAGATAGATAGAGGATCTCAAAGGCCCTTCTATTTTAGTAGTGGAAGTGTAGGGTCAGGGAAAGTAACAAGCATTTGAAACTTACATAATTGATTTATTCCTATTACAAATACTTACTTGAATAATCCTCCCACCCCCCCCCATTTAATTTCAGAGATAAATGTAAACTACTGAAGGATTTTAAGGACAAGAATGGTGAGAAATGTAGGATCAGATTTACATTTTGGCTGCTGATTGGATAATAGATGGGAAAGGAAAGAGTAGTGAGATTTAAAGTAAGGAGATTTAGAATGACATTCTCCAGGGACATCCATGTTGCTGCAAATGGCATTATGTTGTTGTTTTTTGTGGCTGAATAGTATTCCATTGTTTAAATATACCACATCTTCTCTATCCAGTCATCTGTCGATGTCTTTCTAAGTGAAGTAAGCCAGAAACAGAAAGAAAAATACCATATGAGATCGCTCATATGTGGAATCTAAAAAAAAAAAAAGAACATAAATACAAAACAGAAACAGACACATAGGCATAGAATACAAACTTGTGGTTGCCAAGGGGGAGGAGGTGGAAAGGGACAGACTGGGAGTTCAAAATTTGTAGGTACTGACAGGCATATGTAGAATAGATAAACAAGATTATACTGTATAGCACAGGGAAATATATACAAGATCTTATGGTAGCTCACAGCAAAAAAGATTGTGACAATGAATATATGTATGTTCATGTATAACTGAAAAATTGTGCTCTACACTGGAAACTGACACAACATTGTAAAATGACTATAACTCAATAAATAAATGTTAAAAAAAATAAGGAGATTTAAAGCAAGGGAAATACTTAGGAAATTACCATGATAATCCCTGGAGGGGAGGATGGTGTTCTGAACTGTGGGCAAGGACTACAAAACACAAGTGGGCAGATTCAGGAAATACAAAGGAAGTGGTATCAACAAAGCTTCACGATTGACTGGATGTGGCAGGTGAGGAGGAGGAAGTTACTGCTGATGCACGAGAGAAAGGAATCATGTAGGTAAGTTAAATTCAGTGCTGCCTTGGACAGATTTGAGCTCCAGAGTCAAGGCTTAATCCTTCCATTTTGTTGCTTGGCCCCTCTGCTCTCCTAGTCTGTCCTCTGAAGATGAGACAAAATGGCTGAATAGTTACAGGGAAACACATCAATTTATGAACAGGACCAAGGTTATGTAGACAAAATTTGTTTGCTTGCTTCACTTACCTTTCTTCAGTTTTGAAATAACCTGGCTCCCTTAAGAAACACCTTGAAAGATATGAGTTATCAAATACCATTTGACAAAAAGAGTGATTATGACAATTAGAAAACAAAAATATGGACCAAACCACGAAGCCAGAGATCCCTGATGGGTTTTTTGGGTTTTTTTGTTTTTTGTTTTTTGTCTCCTCTGAACAATACCATGGCTCTTTTCACTCTCAGGGAAGAAAGGTGGTTTCTAAATCCCACACTATCATTCTTCTTGTAGGCAGAATGGTTTGGAGAAGAGATGAGTGATACTCACCTCTACCTCTCCAGTTTTCCTCATCTATGAGCCTTTCAAGAACTTTCCCACACAGATTGTTAGAAGTCTGCACTTGGTGGGTCAAGGGGCATAGAAGTCAGACTGTTTATATGAGGTTGTTTAGGTGAAAAATCAAGAGAAATAAATTTTCTTGACTTTTAACGCTGGTGCTGATACCTAATAGCATTATTGCCCTGATCAAATGTCTACCTATCTGAGCCATTTTTTTTTACTTCTTCCTCAGTGATTGTTGTGAGAATTAAATGAGAGAATTAACAGTAAATGCATCCCATTGTCTGGTAGTCTCAAAGGACCAAGAAACTGATCTGTAGCCTGGACTTCTCTGCCCAGGCTTGAGCAATTGTTCCTCTTCCCAGCTTTCCTCTCTGTTGGCAAGTAGGTGGTTTAAGACTGTGGTTGGTGTGGGAACTGTTTTGAGGGGAGGGGGAATGAAGGTGGATATCTGAATTTCTACTTCTTTGCCTATTGGTTATTTCTCTGATGGCTCCTTTAACCTTTGTCCCAAGTTTTGCTGGAAACCCTTGAATTTTCAATCTGGAGGCAATGGGAAGCCATTGTCAAATGTAAAAGTTGAGTGTCCCAATCAGTAGCTAAGTCAGGGAATGACTTAATGGTTATTTTGTCTTCATATCTCCTCGTCGTGGCAGATATGAACTTGTTTTGGGAGTTTTGGCTAGCTCTCCATTTGCTCATCAGTGGTGATTAACTCATGGTCAGAAGCCTACATAATTTTATTCAATGAACCTAAACTTAATTTAGGGCAGAAAATTTTACTGTAACAACCCTGAAACATGATTACTCATAGCTTACCCTTTGTTGGAGAGTTCATAATTATTACTGCTTATATGACTTACACTGTGGTGATAGTACTACATGCTGCTTATATGTTATGAATTAATTTATTACACAAAGATTTGCAAAATATTGATAATATACATAGTACTGGGAATAGAGGGATGAGCAAAATCAAAATAAAATTTCAATAGAAATATTTTAATGGAAGATACAGATAATAATCAAGAAAGCAAAGAAATCAAGTTTGCAAACATGCATATGTACATACATATATGTGTATGTATAGAATTATGAATTCAAATTGCTATGAAGAAAACAATGGAGTAAGAGGTGAAAGATGGTAAATATCTAATTGTCATGGAAATTAATTTTATTTGGTCGTGACATTTAATAATATTTACTTTTTATAAGAATCTTATGGATAGGGATTAATGACATCATTTTACAGATGAGTAAATTAAGACTCAGATTTATGTAGATTTCTGTGGTCAAATTTTAATAATACTAGATCTGTGATTAACTCCAAGTGCTAGCTTGGTCACAAAGTCCCTGCTTTTAACACTGTTTTTTTCTCATGATATACTTATATGTACTTTCCTGAGCATTTAAATCTTCCTCTCTTCTCTTATGTACATATAACCAAATGAGTAATAGTTGGTTAGAGTCGGTTGGTCAAGCCAAAGGTTGCTATATATTGGCCATTGCTGGGTGCCATTGTGTACCAAAACATCACCGTGAAGTGGATCCCAGGAAGAAAGATGCTCTATGGACAGCATTTCTGAATTGCATTAAAGGGTTATAAATCTCAAACCAATGGCAAGTTTTCTTTTTGGGTTTTGGAAAATGTTCCCCTCCTTTGTCCTTTCTTTGCAGCTCCTTAAATTAATCACAGTAACTTGTCTCCTGTCACTTCTCTTGACCTCCAGATTTTGGTCCCTCTTGGAATATGAGAAGTTTAGGTAAGAACAACACTAGGAGATCAGCAAGTGAAGGAGAGTAAAAGATAATGGTACAGTTGTGCAGATAAAGATGCTGAGATTCAAAGAGACTGTTAGGAAGAACAGTTAGTAAATGGTAGAGCTTGGAAATATAGATTCAATCTGCAGAGTAGATTTTTGTGCAGAATTAGATTCTGGATCCAGAATGGAAATCTAAGAATCACTCATTTATGAGATTCCTAATGCTCCTTCTTCTTGTCACTCCCTACTCTCCAAGGAAGTCTCTCTAGTTTAATGGGGACAAAAAGTAAAACTTGGGTTGAGAGCAAGACAGGGAAGGAGGGAATTTTTTCTTCTTTCATAATAGCATAACCAACAGTTATCAGTTAAGGCTTCTCTCAAACCAAACAGAATTATAAAGCATTGGTTGGCAGAGAGCCAGAGGAAAGGAGTTCCTTTGGGAAACAGTTCCTATCGGAGGCTGAGGATAAATAGGGAAGATAACCTCCTCTTTATCTAGGGAAATGAAAACAACTAAAGAATAGTTAATATCCAAGATCTTTAAAGAAATTGTAACTGAAATCTTTAGATAAACTTTATGTTCCAGTTGTCCCTTATCAAGATAGTTTCAGGTTCAATTAAATTTATTGCAACTCCTCTCTCTGCATCTGTGCTAGGTGCCTTCATGCAAACTATAATGTTTAAACCTTACGTGCTCATTGAGATAGCCATGATAAGCCCTATTTGGCTTATGGGTGACTAAGGCTCAGAAAGCTTATATAAACTTTCACAAGGGAAGAAGAAAATTTATATATTTTAGTCAACTAGTACAAGTTCTTGCAGGGAGAGACCTATTTTAGTCGAGAATATGACTTTTTAAGACCCTTTGGAGTGGTTACTGAACCTTCAGGATGTGAATATGGGTGGAATCCTGCATAGACTGTGGGAAAATATCGTCAACTTAAGGGAGCCAGAAGGAGTGAATGTAAGGGAGATATGGAAGCATAAAGAAATACAGAGGTATTCCCAGTGATTCCTTTTTCCTACCCAGGTTTTAGAAAACTTGTCAAATTTTTAAAAAGCTTGGGGTAAATGTACTTTATTTTTAGTGGAAGTACCACACTTTGCCTTACTTAGTGATGATTTTTAAGAGGTAAAATCATGACTCATAAAAATTGAACTTGTGTCAAAGATTTTATGATTTATTAATGAGAGAACAAATAAAATATTATAAGCAGTTCAAAGGAATATTCAAAGAACACATGCTTATAAAAGCAGCCAGTAATGTCAAAATTATTTTATGAATAGATGCAAAACTGGCTTCTTCCAGTGGAGAAGGGGGAATCAGTTGCACCTCCACTGGTCAAAAGGCATTTGTGTTTCAATGGATAGGAATCGTTTATATGTATTACTATCATTTTACCATAACTTTCAGAGTTGTAAAATAACTCAAAGTCAAAAAAGACACAGAAACCCCAGAAGGGTTATACTAGATAGGACACTCCGTGGTCACTTTGCCCATTTCAAAGTCTTCCACAATTTTCCCTGACAGCCTTCACACAGGAACAAGCTTGAAGCTGGGATGCTGAATTGGAGAGAAACCTGAGGAACTAAGCAACTGGGAATCAATAAATGTTATGGGGAGGGTTTTGGACTTTGACAAAGGGTAGAATTCAGGTTCAGGCCAAATTTAACTCAGCTGACATCTGGTTTACATTTTATGGTCCTTAGAATGGTAAGTAGGAAATTGAGATGGAAGCCCCAATTTTTCTGCCTCCAAGTCCGCTGCAATTTTCACTTCACTATGCTACACCAAAACATTCTAAATAAGAGTTCTCTTTTAGTGAGGTTAAATGAATGTTGAGTAATACCAAAATGAAAATTTTCTGCTTAGACACAAAGCAGTGAAAACTGAAAGACTATGGTGGTTTTCATGAGCCCACTTGAGTAGGCAAATTGTGAATTTGGATTGTGTCCTCCGAAAAGATTTGTTCAAGTCCTAATTTCCAATACTGTGAATGTAACCTTATTGGAAATGGGGTCTTTGCAGAAGTGATTAAGTTAAAATAAAGTCCTACTGGATTAGTGTGGCCCCTAACATGAGAGAGAGGTTCTGGGCATAGAGATGTGGAGTCAGAGACACACACACAGAGAAGATGACCATGTGAAAGTGGAGACAGTAACTGGAGTGATGCAGCTACAAGCCAAGAACACCAAAGATTGCTGGCAACCACTAGAAGCTAGGGAGGTAGGAGAAGGGTTCTCCTCAGAGCCTCCAGAGAGTTCATGGCCCTGCTTACACTTGACTTTGGACTTCTGGACTTCCATAACTGTGAGATAATAAATTTTAAGCTATACTGCTTGTGGTATTTTGTTATAGCAGACCTAGGAAACATGCAGTAGAGAAGGTGGTATCCTCTATTGTTTTCCAAAAATGGTTTTAAAATGCTTATAGTGATAACATACAATACAGAAAGGGTAAACCAATTTGAAGGAGGTGATAAGAATGACACATACCGAAATAAAACAAAATACACTTAGATAGGTGGGTTTAAATATGGGATAAGGAAGATATTATCATTTGTCTCCTCACTTCTTTCCTTCCTCCCTCCCTCCCCCCCTTCATTCTTTCCTTCCTGCCTCCTTCTGTCCCTTTCTTCCTTCCTTCCTTCCTTCCTTCCTTCCTTCTAGATGAGAAACCTATAACAAAGTCCAAGAGGAAAGATTCCCTAATTAACTGATCAATTTTCTGTTTTCAGCTCATTAGGTTTGAGAAGAATAGAGGCCATGATGGTGGCCTATGTGGCTTCAAAGGAAATACTTTGAGTACAAAACTAAGCACTTCATATGTTCAGTAGTAAATTTCCTTGGTGGTATATAATCAGTGGTTGAACAGTTTGTTAGGGATACTGCATTGCAGCTGGGTCCTATGTTTAAGACACCTCTGAAACCAGGGAACTAATCAGGTTTCCTCTGATTTAGATGCTCCTTGGTACATTGCTCTTCTCAGAGCACATTCATCATAGGTTTCAGATAATCTGTTTGCATATTGGGCAGCTTAATTTAAAAGTAAGAGGTGGTCAGTCAGATTCTACCTTACCTTAATGTAACTGAATTTGGGAAACAAGATTCCTGGTTTCTCTTGAAAAATCAGAAGTTCTGGCAAAACATGTAGGACAGCATTTGCTGGAGGTAGTAAGCAATGTCTGTCCCTTTAGATGGAACTTTAACTGTCCTGGTTACCTCTATCATCACATTTCGCTAGTAACTTATAATGCATTATATTATCTAGCTGGTCTGTTTCATATAACTTAATATGTAGAGTGGGTCCATGTCTCAGTTAGTCTTCTGTCATTCTCATAAAATCTCAATAGAGAACCTATTCAGTTAAGTCAGATGTAAGAAAAGACCATGGTTGAAATTTTAATGTAAGATCTAGTTCTCAAGTTGGAGAGTGGAGGAAATACAAGATTACTTGAAGGTGATCTGTTGCCATCTGGGAGGGCTGCACGTGTACTGGTGGGTGCTCGATGCATATTTTTATTGATTTGAACTCTACATTTGTAGTGTCCACACAACCTCTTCATAGTTTTGTGCCCTCACACCCCTATCATTTGCATTCTCTCCGTTTAACATTTGTGATATCTGTGTAACCAGCTAGTTAGCATGTCTATTCTGATGAACAGTGATAAAGATAATACCCTCTGAGGTCTTTTTTTAAACAAAGCTATAGCGTGAAAGATCTCAGAAAGGCTGAATTGATGTCTTGGGTAAATTACATGAAGAAGGGATTCCAAGAACACTTGCTCCTGGAGAAGTTTTATTTCTTCCAGATCATCTGGAACTCAAACAAAGTGAAACCAGCAATTTTATCCAGGTTTCAACAGAGCCTGATTGCTCTGTTTAGTCATAAACCAGAACAATGAAGTATACAAAACTCTTTTATGACTTATTTATTCACTGGTTCAAGCCATCTGTTTGATATTATGTGTCTGAATTTTGAGAAGGCAATAAAAGCCAAGCAAAATTGAGGAAATTAATCCACCTTAAGAAAATGACTTTGCTAAAACGTTGCAGAATAATGTTCAGCTCTGGGTAAGTTACATTCCCTGCCCATAGTAGGCACACATTCTCTGCTAGTCACTGTCCTTTGTTGAGAATAGGTAGGTTGGCATTGTCTGAAGTAGCCATGCACTGTGATTATTTTAGACAGTTTTAGCAGCGTCTTGGTCTTCCAAAATTGATATTGAGAGAGAGCTGGCCTATTTCAGTGTACATAAGAAAAATCATTGATTGGAGCTATGATGTGGAAAGCAAAACTATTATGTTTTGATTTGATGACGGCATTTATTATTTTCCAGGGATTGTCTCTGCTTGTGTTGGAAACATGATGTTCCCTACCATTATAATTAATTATCATGTCCAGCACAGGCCAGATCCCTACCTTAAGACCACCTGGCAGTCCAGGGGTGAATCCTTTCTCTCTGTGGCTTTATACCTAACAGAGGAGTGAGCTCTACTTCTTTGGGTTTCCAAATAAGATGAGAACAGAGCAGCTCATCTTGATCCTGGTCCCACAGATGAAACATTGCTGGGTTGCTGGTATTGAACTGTTTATTTTTATGGATTTCCTTTCCATCCTGCTTTCCCTTTTTTGTGTGTATGGTTGGATTTTGGATATTAATTCCAGGTTCCTCATTGGATTTTGCATCCTATCCCTTCATCATATCATAAAATGGCTCTCTTGGAATTAATGTTGGCTTTGTGTCTTGAATCCTTTCATTTTTCTTCTTCTACCTCAGTATGATATTTCTTTAGCTTGCTTTTTGAGGCAGAAATTCTTAAGCTCAGTCTCTGATCTTTCCTGTTGATCATGAAAACATCCTCATTCTTCAGTCTGGTTCTTGATCATAGATTTCAAGTCTGTCTTATTAAATGTCTGGATGCCATATATGTGCAGGGTCTCAGTTTAGGTCTCCTGCCATTATTGCCCTGCACTGCTCAGTAGCTACGTACATTGAAAAATCTTGAGCTGTGTTGATAGAGCTGGTGGTGAAGAATCATGGGAAGATCCTATGCCAGGGAATTAGAATTTGCCACTAATTATAATTAGTTATGTAATATTGGGAAAGATATTACATCTCTTTCTGCTATGCCATTTATAAACTGAAGGAGAATGACAGTCACTGATTTTCAGACTTGTTTTTAGGTTATGCTATGCTTAAAGAAAAACCTTAAAGGAAAATTAATAAAGTAGATTAAAATGGAGCTGCTTTGCTCAAAATGGTGGTATGGGTTCAAAATTTTGCCTCTTTGTTGCTGCCTTTGCATCAGCAGCCATTCCCTGACTGTCCCAATGGGTCATCTTGGGCCCCACGTAGAATAAATTGAAAACCTAGGCTATCTCAGCATTCGTCCACATTCTATAAAATCTGTGGTTTCAGGTGAAGCTTCAAGTGAAGCTTTGTAGAATACGGTCAGGTGGGAATCATCAAACTGGATATGAAGTTTATCAGATAAGTTCAGAATACAGAATGAAGAAAAGGCATGAAGTGAAGGGTAGTGAAGAAAAGGTGAGAATGGTGCAATGGCTCAGCTTTTCTGCTTTTCCTCAATATTTAGGGGCTATTTTTGAAACAACTTTTTACTATAAAATCTGTGGAACAAAGTTGAAAAATTATCCATATTGCTTCTTCAGAATCCTTCTGCTTCCTTGCATGTTTCTTCTTATACATAAGAACTCCCCTCCCTTAATTTGCTTTCTGACTATAGTCATCTCCTCATCCTTCTCCCCTCCTGTGTACACAGGTACACATCATCCTGCATTACAATCCATTTCCCTTTGTTCTCGTACATTGTGCTCTATTACTAATGGTGCAAGTACCGAAACAGCAAAGGATCAGAGGCTGGGAGTGCGTCTGTGATAAAAAGAACTGTTTATGAGTGAAGCTGGAAGAACAGGAGGAGGAGTTGTTTCACAGTCAAACAAGAGAGGTTAGACTGGTGGGTGTGTGAGAGCAGATTGATGAGAGAAGTAATGAGCTTGAGCAGAAAGGCGAAGTTACAGATCAGAACAAGGGAAGTGGACCAATCAAGGCAGCAAATGTGGATAAAAGACCAGGTGATGCAAATGTTAGCTTGTGGAAATTAAGAGCCAGACATAAAGCAGGCAGTCATGGGATTGTGCAATTACTAACTCTCCAGGTTCAATCTTACAGATGTACGTTGTGATTATTTTAGTAGCAGCTGGTTGGACTCCCAATTTATTGGTGATAGAACCATATACAGAGCCAGTTTTCCTTCAGATACAAAGATAGTAATTTTGTGTGCCCAGTTGTTCTGTGTGTTAATGGCTGTGGCAGATTTGCTTTGGAAACATTTTCCAGCTTTGTTGACGTTGTATTTATTTACATATATTTATTTAAATGTTTAAGTTGTGCAACATGATGATTTGATGCACATACACACATTGTGAAAGGGTTCGCCCCATCAAGTCAATTAACACATGCTTTAGGAACATTCTGAGTTTAGGAATAAATTCTTAGAGACTGGAGGACTTAACTTTTAATATTTTTATCTTAAGGACTTTGACAGGAAAATAGGAGCAAGAGTTAAGGCTAGGTGGGATGGTGAGAGAGCCAACAATCTCTTCCTATAGGAAATCACTTGTCTTGAGTAAATGTAACGGCCACATTTTCCCCAATGCAATAAAATTATTTGAATTGCCTTAAGTGTTCTCAAGGTTTCAGTGAGGTCCCTGTCTTAACTCTATGTGGTCTTATTAGGCAATCTCTTCCACTAGTATGGCTTCAGTTACCACCTTTAGCCTGATGACCCCCAAGTTGAACATATACCTACCCTGTTTCCTAAATTATAATCTATAACACTAATAGGAATTTAAAAATTCAAAAGAGGTATCTTTTCATATAAACAGTTTCTTTCTTTGCTATTCATTGCTAGTAATGGCCTATATGGTTGCTCAGACAAAAACTTACGCTCCTCATTTATTCATTGATTTGAATTAGTTATTGATTGGCTACTATGTGTTCAAACGCTCAGGATATGCCAGAACAAAATAGATATGGGACTTGGTGCAGAATGCTTACAGCCTCGTGGAGGCTACAGGAAAAGTGTTCCAGTAGGAAAAGTTCCATGTGCTATATACTAATGCAAAGAGGAATGGAAAAGTGTGTTCCAACCGTAGGGAAGATACTATGCAAAAGCCTCGAGGCAAGAAAAATCTCAACAGTTCTGAGGAACAGAATATAATCCACCATGTTTGGGTTGTATACTTTGAGGGGCATCAGGAAAGGCAAGAGGTAATCCTGGAAAAGAAAGCAAGGCTAGACAATGTTATCACAAAAGAAGAAGTGCTCTCAAAATACTAAAATTGTGGCAATAATCCTGTCTCCCTTCTCTGATGAGAAAACTGAGCAATTAACAATTTAAATAACTTGTTTAAGATCTACACTAGTGAGTGCTTCAAAAGCTTTTGGCCCGTATTCATTTTTTGGAAGGTGGTATTATGTTGTGAATATTTGTTGAAATACTGTAAAAAACCTTTTGTGCATGAGGAGAAAGTAGATGTATTGTAATAAAGAGAGCACTTAAATCCATGGGACGGGAAAAGGTCACCAGGGATGAAGATGATAAATACCAAAGACTGATCTCTGTAATGTGAATAGCCTGATAAGGAGCCACAAAAGAGGAAAACAAGGTGCAAAATGACTTTTCAGTTCATCATTTGTTATTTGAGCTGGTGGTGTCTAGAAGTATGCTTTGGTGCCACTTAATTTGGTTTGGTTGTTTGGAACATCTTTTTGGAATGAGAAGAAGAGAACAAAATGAGTTATAAGAGCAAATCCATTTGGGCTTCTTTCCAGTCCCTTCACCTAAAGGGCCACAAGTCCATGCTGACTTTCAAATAGAGGTTTATACCACTGACCTACTACAGATTTATCCCAGTTTAATAAAAGTAAAAACCACAGAAAGGGTTCCTTAAAGTAGTAGCATTCACAGGAGCTTGATGCCACAGAGTATGCTAGGTAGGCTGCACACGTACACACACCCACACACACGCACACCTCTTAGTGGAAGGGTTTTCAGCATTTCTCTGTTGAGTATGATGTTAGCAGCAGACGTTTTGCTTGTGGCTTTTACTATACAGAAATAATTTCTTTCTATTCCATTGAAGCTTGGGTTCCAATGATCCTGGTGACACCAGGTACAGTGCAGCATCTGAATTCAGATGACAAAAAACAATAGCATGTGACTTATCCTTCAAAGATCTAGTCAGGAAGAAAGGGACACAAATTTCAAACACACTAATAAATCAACTATATATTTTGATGAGTATTATAAACAGAGAAAGGATTGGTTTGTATAAAGCAGCAATTAGGGGTCCAGGCTCTTGATTCATAATCTGGATCTGAATACTGATTGTGTCATTCTTTGATAGTGGGTCCCTCGGCAACCTACCTAACCATTCTAGGGTTTAAATTTCTTTAAATCTAAAATAAGGTTATTAAAGTACTACTAACTTAGGTTCTTTATAGGGATTAAATATCAAAATGTATTTTTTCAATAATGGAGCTATACACAAAATCTGTTGAAAGTGTACATTACAAGAGATTGGTAGACCAGAATTAAAATGACAAATGTTCACCATGTTTGAAAGACATTTTAAACATTCTACGTCTTTATTGAAATTTAATTCACCAATTTAAAGTGTAGAGTTCAGTGGCCTTTAGTATATTCAGAGTTGTGTAACCATTGTCCCAATGTACTTTTTAACATTTTCATGGCCTCCAAGAGAACCCTGTATTCATCTGCAGGGATTGCCAGTCCTCTTTGCCGCTGTCCTGGCTCCAGGCAAACACTGCTCAACTTTTGACTCTTCATATATCTGCCTCTCCTAGACCTATCACATAAATAGTCAAAAATATGTGGTGTGTGGCTGGCTTCTTTTACCTTCATGGCTTCTCTTAGCATCATGTTTTCAAGGTGCATTCGTGTTGTGGCATGCTTCAGTACTCCATTCTTTTTAATGCAGAATAAAGTTGTATAAATATAGCATATTTTATTTTTTTCAGTCATAAATTGATAGGCATTTGAGTCTTTTCCGCTTTTTGGTTAATATGAATTTTGCTGCTATAAGCATATATGTCTGCACTTTTGTGTGGGTGAATGTTTTTAATGCTCTTGGGTATATACTGTTAAAAACAAGAGAGTAGGGCCCAAATGGAATCACTTATGCCAAGCCTCATGTCACCAAACTGAGACTTAATTACAATTCTGGCTCTCCCAGAGATGGAACCTTAAACCAGTCAACCTAGTCAACCGGGGATCGATCACCTGATCAGCACTAGTTAAGTAATTTGCCTGATAGACCAAAACCATCCCCTAAAAGAAAGTGACTTTGCAAGAACCGACCTGCTTTTTTCACTAGTATAACTTTCTTATTGCTGCTTTCTTCTACCTGAAAAAGTCTTTCATTTTTTATAGCTCCCCAGAGTGACTTTTTATCTGCTAGAATGGAGGTTGCTTAATTTAAACTGATTTTTGCTCAAATAAATTCTTTAATATTTTAATATGCCTCCGTTTATGCTATAACAGTTCTGGTGTCAGAAAAGGGAATGAAAGAAGACCCCCAGTGGCCCCCAGGAGCAACAAGCAACCAGGCGAAGGTACCTGTTGAGCCCGTGAGCTTGCAGCTTTCTTGCTGCCTCTGGAGGTCATAGGGAAGTCCCCCTCAGACCCTAGCCCTTTCAGACTCATGGATTTGTCACAATGCTAGTAATTTTGTGGTTCTGCCATTACAAACTTCTGTCTGATTTCCAGTGCCTCAGTTTCTCAGAAGCAAACTGAGCCATCTCTTTGTCTTGTCAGGTTTCTTCACCCTCTGGTTAACAACTCCAAACCTGGGGAAACTTGGATCTAGGCTCTGTTCAAAGAAAGTGATACAAGGCAAGGGTAACCAGAATAAAACCACCTGTGTGGGTTATACATCCGTACAGTTTACTGGCTTCCATGGCTATTACCTTTCCAGTCCTGCATCACAGGCTCAAATGGGAATTACCGGGAGGCATTTATGACTTAAAATTAAGTTCTTTTGGCAGATCCCTACTGCCCTGGCTAGGAGGGTGAGGAGTAGGTGCAAATGAGGCTATCTATGATCCTTAACTTTTGAAGATATTAGAGATTCTGCTGCTAAAGTAATAGCTGCCCAATGAAAAATCCCTGGACTCTCTGGCTGCAGTTGTTCTTGACAGTAGAATAGCCCCAGTCATTTCTTAGCTGGGCAAGGAGGTTCTGTGCTGTGGCCAACACTACTTGCTACACTTGAACTGACACTTCTGGGAGAGTTGAGATTCAACCAAAATAGGTAAGATGAATGAAAAAGCCATTTGGCTTAAAAAGAGGACTCCTTTCAATGAGGTCTTTCTTTACCTTATTTGCTTCTGATTGGTTTGGGTCTTGAGGACCATGGCTCTGAAGTGCACTCCAGCTATTGGGAATTGCCCTGCTTACCATAAACATAGAAGCCTCCCTGGTGTGCTGCATTCTCTCAAAAGCTTTCAATGCATGTTTGCATCACTAACCACCAAACAAATTCTCTAAGATTAGAATGTCAGAAAAGGAACAAAGAGAGTAAGCAACTTTAAAAAATGTGAACCTGGTATCATGATCTGTGAAGACCACATAGAGATTTGGCAAACAGATGTACAAACCCCTGTGAGAATGCCAGAGTGGTAGCTGGGAGTAGCGTTAATGCCTTAAATTTTAATCATATCTCCCAGGCTGAAAATCTGATTGAAAGGGAGGAATTGATCTTTTGCTCAAACAACTCTTTTAGAATTTTTAATATGCCCAGTTTGTCTTTTAACACCACCTAGGAGTGGAATTACTGTGTCGTATAATTCCAGGTTTTGTATTTTGTGGAACTACCAAACTATGTTCCAGATAAGAGACTGTACCATTTTTAAATTTCACGAGCAGTGTATGAGAATTCTACTTTCTTCACAGTCTTACCAACACTTATGACTGTAAGATTGTTTGGTTTGATTACATCCATTCTAGTGTGTGAAAGGTAGTACATCACTGTGATTTTGACTTGCATTTTCCTCATGACTAACAATGTTGAATATCTTTTCATATAACTATTTGGCCAACTCTAGATCATCCAGAAACGTTGTTCAGTTTGTTTACTGGGTTATTTGTCTTTTTATTGCTGCGTTGTAAGAGTTCTAGAAAAAGGTATCCTGAATATAAGTCCTTTATCAAATATATGACTTGCCAATACTTTTTTCCCATCACGTGGGTTGTCTTTTCACTTTCTTGATGTTGTCATTTGAAGCAGAAATGTTTTGAATTTTGATGAAATCTTATTTATCTGTTTTATATTTGGCTGCTTGTGCTCTTGGTATCGTATTTTAGAGACCACTGTCAAATCCACGGTTATGAAGATAGACTATATTTTCTTCTAAGAGGTTTATAGTTCTTTTTGTTTGTTTGTTTTTGTCTCTTACATTTACGTCTTCGATCTATTCTGAGTGAATTTTTGTGTCTTGTAAGAGGTAAGGTTAAATTTCATCCTTCTGCAAGTGGATATTGCACGCAGTTTTCCCAGCACCATTTTTGGAAAAGAAAAAAAAAACCCCACTGTTTTCCCCATTGGATAGTCTTAGCATCCTTGTCAAATTCAGCCATTAATGTAAGCATTTATTTCTGGACTGTTAATTGTATCCATTGATCTATATGTCTGTCCTTAATGTCATATCACATTGTCCTGATTACTGTAGCTTTGTAGTAAGTTTTGAAATTGGGATGTGTGACCCTATCAACTTCATTCTTTTTCAAGTATATTTTGGCTATTGTGGGTCCCTTGTATTTCCATATGAATCCTAGGATAAATGGCCAAAAGGCTGTTGAGATTTTGACTGAGATCCCATTGAATGTGTAGACCAATTTGAAAATGTTGCTGCCTTAACAATACTAAGCCTTCTGATCATGAAAATGATATTTTGAAATATCTCACATTTCATTTAAATATTGTCAAAATCTGCCCTAGCAGTGTGGCCTGGATATCTGCTTACCGCTCTTCCTATATGTAAGGAACACAGTCTGTTCTTTCACTCTTTTCCAGGTGCCAGTATCTTGTATTAGATGTGTTGTAGTCTGTTTCTAAGATACTTTTCCCTATTCTTTTTCTGTGTAGAACTTTTTGGACATTTGTGATAGGAATGGAAATCTGAGAAAGGGCAAATTGGCTTTCAATTAACCATTCCCTGTTTTAATAATTAAACTTCTTGTTTATTTGAGTAACAGTGTCTGAAGAGTGATGTCCTTTGATTAACAGCCATCTGATGCTGGTTCCCTTTTGCAGGGAGTGACGGTGTGAAGACCCTCTAGAGCATCCTTCCTAATATGCTCTTTTCTGGGATGGGATACCTGGCGACTTTTGGACTACTTTCCTCCCACATCCATCTAGCCAGCAGGGGTCTGCCTGATTCTCTTAAATCCTGTGCTTGGTAGCAACCTTCTTCATCAGGAAATTAGCAAGCTTTCTCAAGCCCAGCTACATTTTGCCGTGCTCTTTTGGCACAGGGGGAGTTCTCTCATCTTTTATTTATGTAGTGGATTCCATAGGCCCCTCACTTCTGCATTCTGTCTCTGCCTTGGCATCATTCTCCCATTAATTTATCTTGTGATTAGAGTTCCAGATACAGATCAGCAAGTATGTCTCCTAAGCAGATGTCCAAACAGGAAAGCGATTACACCCCAGATCTTTAGGAAGGGTTCTCCTGGAGATGTTTTCCTTTGGTTTCAAGGAAAGAAATCACGCTTGTCACTTTTACCTGGTGCAGGGAGGGAATCACGTCTCAGCAAGAGTATTACATTCACAAAGCTATAGCTGCTCACTTCCAAGACTTGAAACTTCATTCTTCTCTAGGTATATTTTTTCAGGTTTGTAGTTGTGGGCAGCATTGGAGTGATTAGAGGGCACTAACTGGGAGGTGCTAAGCAGCCTCCCAGGTGCCCAGGAGGGGTTTTAACATGGTGAGTTAGAACCATTTAATCCACAACTTCGGCCCTCATTCATCAGGTTTTCTGGGAAAAAGGAAAAGAGCATTCAAAAATCTCATTAATTATATTTTGAGTGACTAAAAATGTGGAGTTATCTCACTTAGTGGAAAGTGAAATTAATATTAGAAATTAATATTAGAAAATTAGAATGATTTAGATTCATATTCATATGTAATAAAATTACTGTGATAAACTTGAATTCATCACCTACTTCTGTATCCATGGCCTTTGACCTGTGACTTTGCAATTTCTCTTATTGAAGAGGCAGAGATCTTTTCCCTGCTTTCTGGTTTTGCGTTTTCTCATATGATTTACCTTGACCAATAGAATTTGAGCAAATGGGAGCCATGTATAGACAGGAAAGACCCTGCTGCTCCTGCTCCTCTGCCATGTCCACGGGTTCATGTACGAGCTAACCTGCTGGAGTTTAATACATCACGTACCCCCAGAGTTCTCTTATTAAATGTGTTTCATTTTTGCCAAAATGAATACTCAGAGATCATTGACTCAGTTGGAGAAATGCTTCTTTTTTTAAAGATTGAAACATGTCACTGATTGAGTTTGAACTGAATTCCAACCTTCTGTTTTCTAAAGCTTCATTACCTTGGACAGGTGCTCTGTAAAAATCTCATCTTGTCCGGGTAGAGATCATGGAGCCTGGGCTACAGCAGTGGTGGTAGGAGAGAAAAATTTACAATTTGAAGTATATCTACACGAAAAAGCAGAGAGCAGAGAAGGAGAAACTTGACATTGCTCTATTTCCAGCTCTGTTCCCATCCTGAGAGCCAGCTGGCACTCTTGTTTGGTTAATTTCCATGAGAGTGCCTGGACAACATTGTATGTTCTCTCTTATTACGTAAATTAGCTTCAAGAATATAAATATAAATAAACCAATGAGGTAAAACTTTATTTCACTTATTTCACTTTCAGTTGGTGTGCATGGGCGCCAGAGGTAAAGCTTTCACTGATCCAAATTGTACTGGATGTTCTGTTTTCAGCCTGGACACAAGATTTTAATTTATGTCCTTTCCCCACGTGTATTTCTGAGTATGTTCAACAGAAGGTGTGTGAAGATAGGCTTCTATCTTCTGTTTTTATTATATCAGGACAGGGAGTTACAGTTACCACAAGAATATTGCCTTGAGAACTCAGAGGAGAAAACAGAGCTTGACACAGAAAAGTGAAGAGGTTGGACACTGTCCTTGCACCTCCAGGTTTGGTAGGGTTTAAACGGTATAAGGGACAGCTAAATAAGGGAGTAGAACTCTAGTTCAATAGCTTGTATTTGCTGAAGGCTGTGTGATCACAGGCCTGTGAGTTTATTGCTGAATCTCAGTGGCGTATTTTCCCCCTGTGTTTTGGGCATGATAACTCTCCAGACCACATCACCTTCAAATGATGCAGTAGAGTCAGATGGGTATATTAACATCGTCTAATTGTTATACCCCTTGGTAACCGGACAAATGGATGTGGTTTCAAAGCCAAGAACTATAGCCTTATACCTTTGACTTATACTTTATACTCTATGGACCTCTCATATATTGACTTATCCTTTATATTATGCGGACTTCTCATTTATTTAAAAAAAAAAAAGAATAGGAATCACCCTTGACAAGATTTTTAACTGAACGTGCTTGAGCCATTCAAGTGTTATAATTAAGAGTGGAGTCTCAGGACTCAGACTGCCTGGGTTAAAATTTTAGATCTGACACTCACCATTTAGCACTCTTGTGCCTAAGATTACTAATCTTTGCGGTAGAGTTACCTTATATCTTTGTTTCTCAGGGCAACCTCAGTTTATTACTGTTACCATGACATAATTATTAAAAAAACCCACCAATTTTCTACATAATATGATATTAACTGTCTGAGTTGTAAGGATTATAAACAATATATACAAAACATTTGAAAATTATCTGGCACATAGAAGTTCTCAACAAAACTTAGCTACTAGTGTTCTGCCAGCGATGTCTCTGTTCATAACATTCTGCCAGCTGTAACTACATCTGTCTTCAACAGAAGTGGAAATAAAACTGAACTTAAGAAAAGTCCCTCTTTTATAGTCACATGGCTAATAAACGCTGTAACTGGAGCACATTCATTTCTGTATCATTTAAAGCCCTTTTTCAAGCCTTAGATTATTCAAAATATATGCCAAGGTCCTTCCAGGATACAATTTAATTACTATAAAATGTTCATTCAAGAAAGAATGGGAAGTTGCTAATGAATTCACAGAAAAGCTTATTCAAAGGAGAAAGAAAAAGGGTTAAGTAAACAGAAATTTGCTCTCTGTCAGGCACCTTGAACAGACGCCTTCAAAAAACTAACCTCTCGGAGTCCCAAGATAACCCTGAGAAGTTGGTAAAATAGTTCTGTAATTCTATAGCTGCTATTCTCAGAACCACAAAGGTTTTAGAAATTCACAGATTTTAAAAGGTAATAAATACATGTACCATATATTCCAGTAGGATCTGAGATAATACCTTATAATCAATTATTTTAATATTTAATCAGAGAAATGTATTACTCTTCACATTAAATGGGATTAATATTTTATTTCATTATAATCCATTATTTTAATTCTGGCATCTCTTTCTGGCTACTGGGGCTCCTTCTGAATCATTTTTGTCATGATGATGGAATTTAAATCATAAGATAATGTATCTAGTTAAGGATTAGTCCCAAGTCATGAGTAAGTTTGATTCACTTTCTCATCCATGCCACCATCATCTCTCCTCTAGACTTCTCTAGCAGTCTCTTCATTTGCTTAAATCTGTCATTATGACCTTTTATAAGTTCAGATATAATGACTTGCCTTGCTCAAACTTTTTAATGGTTTTCATAGCTTTTAGAAAAACAACCTATGTCTTTAACTTTGTTTACAAGATCCTGCATCATATGACCCCTTCCTATATTCAAATCTCATTTACTTCCCACCCTCTGTTTTATTGCCATTTGAGTACAGGAGATTTCCTTCATTCCCACCACACAATCTTACCTTCCTTTTACTTTTATATCTATGTGATATATGCTCTCTTCTTTAAAAAAAAAAAATGAAAACCAGCTTTCTTAATCTCATTTAATGACATTCTTGATTCAGGTCTCAGTTTAAAGGGCTTTTCTTTCTAAATGCCTTCCTCGGTCTCTGGTACATCGTTCTTTGTATTATGTACTCCTTTCTAGCACATATCACACTTTGTGTGATAATATTCGAATAAGTTGTACTAACAGAAAACTTTTTTGCAATGACTAAGTTTGCATATCTTTTGAGTTCCCTTTTTAAGTGGAGAGTATTTAATATTCTAAGGGGTAACATCTCTGCTTTTAGCAAGTTAGTCACTTTCATCTTTTTTCCACTTTATGGATATATTCTCAGTAAACTTAATTAATTCTCCCTCTCTCATTTTTTCCTGTCATTTTGCTCATGAGGGAGTTTGGTTCAGGAAGTTCTATGTTATACCAAGGCTTCAGGGTTAGAGAATGTGGAGGACTGTGTCTGGTCAGTTGTTTTGGGTTCTTGGTGTCCTTTTTTTTTTTTTTTTTAGTCTTCTTTAACATTTTGTATTGATTTATAATCATTTTACAATGTTATGTCAAATTCCAGTGTAGAGCACAAGTTTTCAGTTATACATGAACATATATATATATATTCATTGTTACATTTCTTTCTCTGTGAGTTACCATAAGATCTTGTGTATAATTCCCTGTGCTGTACAGTATAATCTTGTTTATCTATTCTACAATTTTGAAATCCCGTCTATCCCTTCCCACCCTCCGCCCATCTTGGTGTCCTTTGACCAAGATACTATCCATTCCTGTAAGTCTAATCACTGCCTTTAATTGTAACATTCTAACATTCAATCACAGCAACATCCCAGCTGTGAAGACCTCACAGGAATTCTCAGTGAGTTCTTCAGACTTGCTAATATTAAACTCTTACAAGCTCCTCCTGCCACTCAAGGGCCACACCGTTTTCCACAAGTGCGGGTTTTGAACTTTCCTTTGTCCTGTCCTTCTGCAATACAGCATCACCCTGCACTGACACGTTATAATTACATTGTCAAAAGTGAAAAGCAAAGAACAGATTTTAAGAACAGCAAGAGAAAAGAGAGACGCTACATAAAAGGGAACCCCCCCCCCCCACGACTGTGGGCAGATTGCTCAACAGAAACTTTTCAGGGCAGAAGAAAATGAGATTGAGCTATTTAAATTATTAAATGAAAATAAGCGTCAACCAAGAATCTTAAACCCAGTGAAGCTGTCCTTCAGAATTACAGGAGGGATAAAGACTTTCTGGAACAAATGAAAACTGAGGGAGTTCATTACCACCTACCTACCCTATAAAAAAATGATAAAGGGAATTCATTGAGTGGAAATAAAAAACACTAATTAACATTATAAAAACACAAAAAAGTAGTATAAATCTCACTGGTATTGGTAAATATGTAGTCATAGTTTCTTCAATATGGTAATAATAATGGTGCATAATTCACAAATCTAATTAAGAAATAGAAAAAAAACCTCCATAAATACAATAATCTGTTATTAGTTACACAAAATTTTTAAAAATGTGAATTGTAACAGCAGTAACAAAATGTGAGAAGTAAAAGTGTAAAATGTACAAATTCTACTGAAGTTGTTATTAGCTTAAAATAAGGTAAGTTTAAGATACTTTATGTATCATGTAGCCTAGTCCTCAAATTTCTGAATAGTGGATGAAAGAATATACACATTTTCTAAGAAAATACAAAAACACTCACAAGAATAAAATGCACATAGTCTAAAGGAAAGATATACATTTCCTCCTATTCTCAGGAATTCTGAGATATTGTGAAAGAAGAAACACAAAATTTAATTGTGTAGGTAGTTGAATTACTTCTTAGTTGAATTGATAGTCTTACCAAGATTCCCATGATAAGTAAGGGCATTGATCAGAACAGAATGAAATCCTGAAACTTGGAATGGGGACATCTGGTGGACCTACATGAAACTGATCATCTCAAACCTCTAAGTCAATATATTAGCATCTTTTGCCAGTGGAAGGTTGTAATTGGCATCTGAGGAAACTCGCCTTCAGTTTTTGAAAACTCTGTGAAAACAGTATTAGGGTATGTGCTGTGAAAGGGGAATGTCCATTCACCCCAAGACCAATCAGAACTGTCCCCCTTTCCACTGGACTCATATGTAAAATCAAAACTCAGTATGCTTCACGACTATAGGCATACACTACGACCCAGGAGAAGATAACATAGTTAAAAGAATTTCAAGAGTTTGCTAATGTATACCTGCAGAAGAATATGTGTGGGGTGGATTCTAAAGCAGAAAGACCAATGAAGGTGAAATATAACACACAATTGGACCAAATTCAACCATATGAGTGTACTTAATAGAGACTCCAGATTTTATGATTTGGCTCTTCAGCTGGAGGTAGCTCTAAATTTTAATTGTTTGACTGAAACTTAGATAAAATTTAATTTATTGAGGTTGAGATGCCAGAGCTTCCCTGGCATGATGTAAAGAAAGGGGATCCAGAGGATTAGGGATTAGAACACATGCCTGGATTTATTGTCTATATATTACACACTCATCCACCACAATTACATTTCATAAGAAGGTTTGTAAGATATTACCTTTACTAACACATTGAAAAATACATTTGTGATGGAGCAACATATATCCTTTAAACTTCTGGCTGTTCTCCTTTTCAGGGCAGTGATGACTGTAGAGGATGTGGCTGTTGTGTTGGAGTCCCTGACTTCAACAGGGTGATAGGGTCCCAGAGGAGCAGAAGCCAAGTCGTAGCACTTAGTTATCAAAGACTAGCTTGGCAAATTTACCATGAAAGGAAGCAAGAACACAGTGAGAATGTCCTGGCCCATGCAGACCTTTGGCAGTGCTGAATTAAATACTGTGTCTTTAGGGATGAAATATAAAAGAGACCTACTGGTCCATGTCTCAGTCTATGTAAGGACAAAGATTTCAGAGTGGTTGGAACTTGGAAGTTATGTTTGATCAGAAGAGGAATGAAGGTATTTTCCGGGGTTATGAAAGCGTTCACTGTCTCGATTAGTGTGTTGGTTACATGTTGTGTACATTTCTCAAAACTTGTCAAGGTGTACACTTAGGATACAAGCACTTTATGCTAGTTGTATCTCAATAAAATAAATCATGAAGTGTTACATCTCTAATAAAATTATGTAATAACCGTCCATCATTCCTACTGCACAGTACTGGTATATTTTTCCGAGTCACACCCCCACTTAACCCAACCTTGCTGCTCTCATCTCGTAACTCTTACCCCATTGGAAAACTGCGGTTTACTTCAATCACAATTGCTTATTTTCCAGTTCTCTCAACGTGCCAAGAAACTCCCAAGTCAGGGTTTTTTCATTTACTCTTTGTTCTATCTGCAATATTCTGCCCCTAATGTTGATAACATTAAAGATGATAATAATAATAATAATACCTGATATTGAGTTAATGTCATAAGCTTCATGCTTTAGTAGGTATGTGCTATTATTGTTGTCTTTTTATAGATATGGAAGATGTAGCATGAGGTATTAGTTAAACTTCCCGAAGTTTTCCAGCTAGTGAGTGACAGAGCCAGGATTCAAAAGCAGGCAATTTGGCTCTAGAGAAAAATATCTAACCAGATATAGATGTTGCTACCTACCCCCATTCATTCAAGTCTCTGCTCAAATGTTACTTTGTCCAATAGGCATTCTAAATCTGAGTCCCATTGTGCCCTAATGCTCTCTGTTTTCTTCTTATGACATATTTATCATAAACTGTGTTGACACCTAACACACTGTGTTTATGTACTTGCTCATCTACCACTTCTGCTAGGATTTGAGCTGTATGAGAGCTGTGACCTCAGCTATTGTGTTTACAGCTAGATCCACAGTGCCTACGACAGTACCTGGACAACTGTATACATAATTTGTGAACACTGAATTTATTTTATGAAACAGCCCTATATGGTCAATATTACATCAATTTTACAGGAAAATAAATTTTAAAATAACAGAGTTCTGCTTGATGTCACACAATGATAAATTCATGCTTATCTTGGGAGTACTATGAAAATGGTCTTATGTAATACAAAACACTCTACTCTTAAGCTTTTCCAAATATGATTTGTTAATATAATTGTATCTGTCTTCTTTATTGATCTAAGTCTATCAAATTACTCCATGATGGTCTCTGACCTATGGAAATTCATATGACTTTAATTTTCTCATGTTTCTATAAAACAATTTTCTCCTATCCTTTAGCTCTTGATTTTTTCAGCTTTTTTTTTTTTTTTGTATTCTGATATTTCCAGAGTCACCTATTTTGTCACCCTAAGAAAATGTTAAGTCTGTCAAGGCTGGCACACGGTATAGTGCTGGCATAATATAAGAACATTCCATAAAGATTAGGTACTTTACACAGAAAACAAACTGTAGAAAATGTAACCAATCATTCTGAGCACAGTGGGATTGGCAACGATCTCCAGTACTTTGGAACCATGTCTACACATGGCAAGTTCTTCCTTCACTGTGAAAGTCCAGACCTCTGAAGAGAAAAGAGCAGAAGTACATTTATTCATAAATATGTTGGATAATGACTAAAAGCAAAGACTACTGCCATTAGTTTTTACCATTCCTTTCTGTGGAATCCTTTTAATGCTTCCCTTCATCCTATAGCCTCCAAATTTCCTCAGTCTTCCCTTATGGAAGTCAGTCACTTTGGAATGTGAAGAGAAGAACATAAAAGCATATCACGCAGGGGCGCGGTGGCTTAGCACTCTCTAGTGAGACTGCACTAGCATGTCTTACTAAAACCACGCTAGGAACTATGAGAAGTTTGAAAAATAAGTTTGTTAGGTTTTCACATCACAGTTTTCCTTGAATCAATCAATGGTTCATAAGGACAATTGGAATTTTACGTTAGGAGACTCTGGGTCCTATTTAAATACTCTATTTTAGCAGGCAGTCATCCTGTTTAGGTTTAAAACCCAGGCCCTGTCCTATTTTTGTGGCCTGGAGTTTCAAAGCTAATTTGCTTTCAGAGCCCTTGCAGTGCTATTTTGGCCAGCGTGCTTTGTCTTGTTACCGTCACTCCCACTGGTCCATGCTGCTGCCACCTACAGGGTATGGAGGGGCTTCTGCAGGAATGCCACCTCATGCTTCCAGTGAGGGAAGGAGGTCTTCACCTCGTGGGACCAGGCACTGGTTGTGATAGGGTCCACTTGCCAGAAGGGTTAGACCTGTAAATCAAACACTTTGAATAGAAATTGTGAGAAGTGAAAAATGCATGTTTTTAGAAACTGTCTTGCATTTCTGCAGTTTGAGTATTAATTACCATTTCTTTCCAGATTACAGTGGAAGATTAATTATATTTTAAATAGAATGAATCAATCACCTTAATTTTTTAAATAGAAGATTCAGTAAGCAGTAAAGAAATTTCTCTTTGAATTTTGTTGGTTTTTTTTTTTCATATTAGGATATATAGAAGATGGAAGACTAAATTTACAAGATAGATAGTCTAGGTCCTAAAAGGGTAATCAAAATAAAGAATAAAATTTCACTTGCCATTATAAAACAAAATAGACAAAACAGGACACAGAGATAACCAACTGTAGTGTGTGCCAGTCTCACAGATCATGCAGTCTAGTCATCAGTACCTGGCTGTAACCAAAGTTAATGACAGTGCCATCACGATCGTGGGCCAACGATTGTTTTAAGTCCACTCTAAAACATAAATGAAAATGAAGAGCTTCAATAACCAATCACATAGAAGGTTGAAAACATTGACCCCCATCTAGTTGTAGGGTTGTGTTGGACATAAATAAGCAAAGCTTACAGATTCTGATTGAATTGTTGGAAAATGTTTTCAGAGATACTGGTAGAAGAATCTTAATAAACAATAAACTGGGAGTGGTTGGGGCATTGTAGGTCCTCAGCAGTTCAAAGAGCAAAGTTCAACGTTGTATCAGAGCCTTCCAGTCAAATCTAGGGGAAAAACTGTTGAGTTGATAAAGTGAATTCAAAAGAGACACAAGTACAGTAACAATTTCTGTCACTGTTGAACTTGGAAGTCTTCTCAGAGCTTCCAGGTGGCTGAGCACCTCTTCACCATGTACTTCCACAGTACCTTGTTGTCTTAGTCCATTTGGGTTTCTGAAACAAAAGGCCACCCACTGGGCAGATTATAAACATCAGAAATTGATTTATCATGGTTCTGGAGACTGGTGATTCAAGGTGAGAGTGCCAAGCATAGTCAGTTGAGGGACCTTTTCTGTCTGGCAAATGTATCCTATAGCCTTACAAGGCGGAAGGGGCCAAGGATCTCTCTGGAGCCTCTTTCTAAGGACAGTAATCCCATTCACAAGTGCTTCACCCTCATGGTATAAGCACCTTCCAAAGGTCCCACCTCATAATATCATCATCTTGGGTTAAGTTTCAGCATACGCATTTTGGGAGACACCAATATTCAGACAACAGCACTTGTAATGTAGTACATATCACTTGATGTAGAAATGAAAATATTCTAACAACTGTCCATTTGCTTCACTAAGTGTGATCTATTTATAGTCAGGAAGCTATTATTCATCCTAGTATTTTCAATATATGGCCTCGTATCATGTGCCTCAAGCATATTGAAAAATATTTGCTGTCCTGGTTTATTGAAGAAAAATTCTTTATTCTTCTGTTGTTGGAAATATGATCCTTGACTTTGCTCCCTAGCCTGTGTTTTAATTTATCTTATATTCAACTGGACAATGCCTTCCCACTTTTTAAAGATTTCAGTATCACCCTGTGCTACACCCGGGATGCAGTCATAACCTACTCTTTCCCTGGACTCAAAGAAAAACTTGTCCCATTTTTGTTCAGTTTTGTTTCCTCTATACTCACTGTAGTAATCCCAAATCTCAGTGTGGTGCACAGAGATCCCTAACTGTCTCCTTTATATAATGTCCATGTTCTACTTAAGCTCTTATTTCATATACTTCCCATTTTCTTTGCTTGCTTCAGCACATCACTGTCACTCATCCATAGCCTATTTCATGTCACGCAGAAATGAGTTATCTTCTATTGTACTCCTCTGCCACAGAATTAAATTCAAACCCCTCAGCCTAACATTCACAATTTATTAATACCTTGGCTTTAAATATTGAGCTTTTATCATAAACTCATATGCACTTCTGGTTCTAATTACTTTACATCATCTTTTCTTTCTTTTCTACCTTGACCACACCAGTTTCTTTGCTTTTATTGAAACTTGTCCTGCTGCCTGAGATTAAGTAGACTCTTGAATTCTCTTACCTCTCATGTTCTTTGGAAAACCTTCCCCCCTGAGTCTTCCCACTGCTGCTTCCTCTGAAAAAAAAAATGTTTCTTTGTCTAAAACTCCATTACTTTGTCTAAACCTCCATATATTCTAGTTTCTCAGTAAGTTTCTTTTGTGCTTTCTCAAATTCAGAAGGATCCTAACAAAGGTATTTTTATTTAGAAAATGACTGTTTCTGTATATATTTTATATTCTGAAGTCAGACTCATCTGCCAGAAAAACAGTCCCTGAGTGACCAAGCATAACTACTGGCATGGAAATGAACTGAGACAATAATTTAAGCAACTGAGAATCACATACTTAGTCACACTGTAAAGAAATAATAGGAAACAACAGGGGTTGCAAAGCACCTAAAATATCAAAAATAGATTTTAAGAAACTTAGTCAATTAGGGAAGGGAAGGCAAAATGTATTTGAATAATAATTTGTTTTATTGTTTTAAACATTATAAAATCTTTTCAATTTCGGTTATCTTCCATATACCAGATTCTCTGTTAGGAATTTGAGATTTTGCAGTATTAAAAATAGACAACATCTCTGCCCTCAAGCTGCTTAGAATGCAGTACAAAGTGTGTTTTTAAAAGTATTTGCTTATTATTGTATTATTTAATTATTTCTTTTGGCAGGATGTGGGGGGAGGTAATTAGATTCACTTATTTTTTGAAGGAGGTGCTGGGGATTGAACCCAGGACCTTGTGCATGCTAAGCATTCACTCTACCACTTGAGCTATATACCCTCCCTGCTAGAATATAGTACAGATGACAATGATTTGCAAACACCAACATGAAGAAGGCTGGGAGTGATCATGTCGTGTTCTGCTAACGCAGTACCAGGGAAAATAAACAGTTTTTCTTTCTTTCTTTTTTTGGTAGAGTATGATGTTTAGTCTGAAAAGAAAACGACTATTAGAGGAAAGCTGGGGAAAATATTGATTATTGGCTGGGAGAAAGCATTATTGCCAAAAAGAGCAACTTTCACACAGATCTTCAGTCAGGGAGGATAATATCATTTTCAAACAATGAAGAAAAAAAGTGTCAATGCTTGTGAAGAGTAAGTGTGGAATGTAAAAGCCAAATCATTTGGGAGATTTCAGACCTTAGTTTCAGACTTTGCACTTTATTCTAATTACTCTGAAAAGCTTTGAAGAGGTTGAAGTCCACATTTCCTTTGTAGAATTTTCAGATAGAACATGATGAAATAAATTGGTCAGAGAATTAATAATGAATGATGGGGACCAGTTAGAAGACAGTATTTAAGGTGAAGGATGTTGGAAGATCTGACTATACTGAACCCAATGGAGAGCAAACATTTATGGTTATCCATTTATTACAGTGCTAAGTTATAGAATAATTTGAACCATATTGGATTTTTTAAAAAGAGAAGTAAGGTTTATTATATTTTCAAAATACAAACTGCCTGCCAAGTTTTTGATGAATAGAGAATATAAAGTACCTAGCACTGAGAGGGAGATAACTTGAGAACCAAGATAAAAAAGAAAGATCACATGAAAAAATTATTTTAAGAGCATTCACACTTCTAAGCTGTGATGTGAAATAGGCGCTTTTATATGTTTTTCTCATTTATTTTTAATTTATTTTTGTTTCTCTAATATTTGATATTGTTATTGTTGTATAGTATAGATATGTAAGTGTAAATGCATGGATTATAAAAAATGAAGACGTGATTACACAAATAAATGAATTAATAGTAAATAAACGAACCAGAAATTAAATGCAATGCTATAAACGTTCCAACTTAAACAAGATGTTCGAGAAGGAAATTTAAATAAGAGTCCCGTGGTTCTGGTTTAGTCAAACCTATTTGTATTAAACAGAAACGTATTGTATTAAACTTAGAACACATTTTAACTGGGATGTCAAAGAACTTAAAATGTTCCCAGATAAAGGAAATCATGGTGATCCAAAAAGCTCCTAGTCTGAGTAGTCAGAAATGTTTTACTTTTTAAAAAAGCATTAGTTGTGTTTATTCTTTAGCTTGTCCACAAACATACATCTATAGGAAGATTTCTCCACTTGCTCCTATGATGTAAAAAGCTAGAAGAAAAACTGCTTCCCATTTAACAACATATACTGTTTAATCTTCAAAATCACAACATTTCTTGATTTGATCCAAAAGCTGAGGTCACAGTGAAACCAAATAATCCAAAACTGAAGGGAAGATGGGAACCTCTAGGGGAGGATTGAACAAGAGGACTTGCTCGTCTGCAGCAGCTGCTGGATTTTGGATGATGTTCCAGACAGTAGGAAGAATTGAGCTAAAATTTTTAGCAGAATTTTTATGGCTGCTTGTGGACTGGTGTGAGAGAGTGGGAACCCTGAGCTGCAAAGACTCAAAGGGGATTCCTGCCCACTCAAAGTCTCTTTTCCTGGACCTCACCGAGTGTCCCCAAGAAAAAATTGGGGCAAAGCTAGAGAACCGAGGGAGCCTTCCTTTGGTCAGGCCTGGTGAACAGTGTTGCTGCAGGAAGGGAGAAGCCCTTGCACCTCTTGTATCATTCTGAGGCAGATGGAGGAAGAACAGCTAATTTCCTTCACTCTCAGGACAAGGATGAAGATGCCCTGCAGCTAAAGGAAGGGAGCAGAAAACGTATGTCCAGAGCAGGGGTAGGGATATGTCCAGGACCCAGATCATTACTGGAAGGGGTCACGGAGAAGCCCTCACACTGAAATGCAGGGTTCCAGTCATCCATCCTTTGCTTCTCAACTCCAAATCCCTCCTTCCTTGTCCTGTGTGATACAAATTTTTTTTCCTTGAAAGAAGCCTGGAGAGAGAAGGGGCTCTCTTCCTGGTTCTGATATGCTTTGCTGCTCTTTTGTTCCAGTGATGAGGGGCTGGTGTGTGGACCCTTGATGGGGCTCACCCCAGTGAGTGTCAGTGGCCTTCTACAGGGGTCTCCACCAAGAGCTTCATGTATAGCAATGCCCCCACAGGCACCTTTTTTGATCCTTTTGTGGGAGCCCCAGGCAGCTTCCCAGAAAGTTTTGCAACATCCTCCCCTCTGCTAAAATCTTCTCAGTGACTTTCTGGGAAGTCCAGCTGGTGCCCAGCCAAATTCTCTGCGCGTTCTTCAATACACCTGGATGATAGCTTGACAGCTTCCTGGTGAGTTTCTTGCCCACCCACCTCACCCTGCTGATAATGCATTTTGGGGAAAAAGAAAAAGTCATTGCCTGCCACTCCTGGCCCATGGTTCTCTGTCTACTATCCTCACATCACCAGTGTTGCAGGGGTAGGTTTTTAGCCTGTCAGTCCAGTTTGTAGCTTTCAACCTTCCTGCCTTCAGCCTACCAACTGTGGATCAGCTCTGACCAGCACAATTCAACAAATGTTTATGCTGGAACCCCATATTCTCCAACAAAATCTGAATCCCAGGCTTGGGGAGGATTATACCATTTAGCGTCTGTGTCTTCTGGTGTATTCTCTCTCAGCAGTAGATGATTCTTTAGAGTTTTCTTTTATTCCCTCTTAGTAGTCAATTCCTTGAAAATAGTTCATATTCTTTCTTATTACTGTGTAGCTTCCGTCTCCTCACTGGACTTTGATACAGAATTGTTACTGTAAGTGGTCCCAAGAGATAGATTCACAGAGACGAGATTTGGGATTAATTTGATCTTGCTTTTGGGACTGAGCCCAAGGGATCTACTGAACCATTTATTAATGTTTTATCTCTCAGCTCCAAATTCATCAAATTGCCCTGATTGTGATACTGGAACATTAAAAAAGAAAAGTTTTAACAGCAGAGGGCACTGGAGGGACACTCTAGGAGAATGAGGCTTTACATCCTGGTTCTGAAGTGTTTTCTTTCTTTCTGCTGCTGAGAAGTTGGGCTTGTATGCCTGACACCAAGGAGAGCAGACTCTTAGTGAATTTCAGCAGCACTCTCCCAGTTGATTTTACAGCCCGGTTACTTTTCTTGGTGGGTCAGCAGCGCCACTGCTGGGTAGCTTCCCAGCATGATCTGCAGCCCCATCAGGCTTCCTCTTGTTCCACACAATGGAGAGTTCCAAAGATGCCCCCCTGACTTCCCTGACACAAGTCCAGTGGCTGTCCCCAAGAGCAGTATCTGGGCAAGTTCCACACGATCTCCATCCAATTTCCTGGCACGTGGCATGTTTAGCAGCAACCCATGTAGACAGAGTCCACTGAATTTCATGGATAGTCTAGCAGTCTTCACTATGTTGGGTAGTGTTCTTACAACATGATCAGTTTCCTGATTCTGCAAGCTCCCTAGCCAGCTTCCCAGAGTGTTTACTAAACCCTCCTTCCTCCTCAGCTCACTACTTCCCAGTGGCTTTCTGTTGAATATAGCTTGTGCTCTATGTAGCTTTCCAGCATCTTCAATAGCACCCCCACAAACAGCTTAACAGCAAATTTCTTCAGCTCCCTAGAAAGGGATTTCCTGCTCACCAAGTGTAACCTTCTGGTGCTCTAGTGGGGAATTTCCTATATGCCATTCCCAGCTCATACTTCTTGCCCACAAACCTCACCCCACAAGCACGCCAGTGCTAAATGTGGAAAATCTCTTGCCTGGGAGTAACTCAAGAGACCTCTCCACTCTTCAGTGGGCTTCAGTCATGCCCTATTCATGTATAACTGAAACACTATGCTATTTACCAGAAATTGACACAGCATTGTGAACTGACTGTACTTCAACTAAAATCAATCAATCAATCAATCTGAAAACAAAAACAAAACAAAACAAAAAAAACAGTGACAAGATTCCTGCCTTGGGAAGCATGCATACATTAATGTTTTGTTTTACTCTTGAATACTCCAATCAACCCAAGAATATTCTTTTAAGGTCTCTTTCTCTCTCAATAATATTTAATTCCTTTATTCACAGTTAATCATTCCTTATATTAAAAATTCCTGTTTCATATTAATCTCATGAGGTCTCTGTCTACTGCCTGGACCTGACTAATGCATTCAAAAGACAAGTACTATACCATATGCTATCACTCATATGTGGGATCTAAATAAACAAACAAAAAAGAAAACGACACTAATGAACTGATCTACAAAATAGAAATAGACTCACAGGCATAGTAAACAGACCTATAATAACTGTGGGGAAAGGGGGTGAAAAGGAATAAATTGGGGGTTTTAGAATTGCTAATATTAACTATTATATATAAAATAGATAAAATATTTTTTTCTGTAGCAAGGGAACTATATTCAATACCTTGTAGTAACCTATAATGAAAAAGAATATGAAAATGAATATATGTATGTGTATGTATGACTAAAACATCATGCTATACACCAGACATTGACATGTTGTAACTGACTATACTTCAATAAAGAAAGAAAAGGTGAGTACCTAACTAAAATTGATGTTGAACCAAAGAAACATAGAATGCCTCTCTCTTGCCCCGCTGCCTCAGCCAGCATGTATCAAGTAACAAAGAATAGCAGATAAACGCAAAGAAATGAAGAATGTGGGGAATGGCATAGAGAATATAAAATAATTTTTCCTAAGAGCAATATTGTATTGCTCTTAAATGTGACTGTCTGAAAAATAGCAACATTTGTCTGTTTGTAGTATATATAAAAGTAAACTGTAATACAAAATTAGTACAATGAATAGGAGGAATGAATTGGGAGTACATTGAGGTCCTTAAATTACAGCATAATTGGCATAATGTTTGAATATAGGCCACAATTAGTTAAATGCATATATTGTAAATTCAAGAACATCTATCAAGGGAACATATTAATTATAAAAGAGTTCTAACTAATAAGCTAATCGTAGATATGAAATGAAGCAATAAAAGGATACTCAATCCAAAAGAAGCAAAAAAAGTAAAAGAAACAAAGAACAGATGAAATGAATAGAAAACAGCTGGGAAGATTTTAATTCAATCATATCAAAAATCACATTAAATCTCAATGATCTAAACCATGGGTTAGCAAATTACAGCCCAAGGGCCAGATCCAGCCATGCCCATTTGTCTGCATATTGATTATGGCTGCTTTTACACTACACTGACAGAATTGATTAGTTATGACAGAGACCTAATGTCCTGGAAATATGAAAATATTTATAATCTGATCTTTTACAGAAATGTATGCCCACCTCTGTTCTAAGCATATCAATGAAAAAAAAAACTGAGGGGATTATTTAATTTAAATTTAAAAGGCAAGAGCCAACTACATGCAGTGTACAGGAAAGTCACTTTCAATATGCAAATGTATCTAGGTTCAAAATAAAATAATTGAGAATCCCCGCCCCTTCCCCAAAAGTAGTTGGAGTCATCATCCCATTTGTTAGCATATAAAGTTACCCAGCACCCCATGACCACTCTCCCTTCTGAGTGAGATGGACCACACTCAGACTGTTTATGGAGTGTGTATCTACTCAGCTCCCAACCCCCACACCTCATGGCCTTTCTCTTGCCTTCTGTAACAGCCTGCACTCTGTCTGTGGAGTATATATCTCTCTGAGTAAATCTACCTTTACTCAAAAAACTAAGTTAAGTAAAAGAATTGAAAAAGATATACTAGACAAGAACAATACAATTTTTTAAAAAGAATCATAGTGGTATATATATATATTTTTATATATACAAACACACTAATTTTGACCATTCATAGTAGAAGCAACAAAGTATATAATATCTTAGGCCATGCAAATGTCTTAATAAATTAAAGAGGGTTGAAATAATAAAAAGTATGTTCTCTGACTAGAGTGAAAGTAAACTAGAAATCATGAACAAAAAGATACGTGGAAAATGGCCAAATACCTTGGATTTACACTCTACATTTTAAAATAAACCATGGATCAAATGGCTAAACACAGAAGGATACAAAAATATTTTGAATTAAAGGACAATTGAAATGCAGCACATAAAATTTATGGAATAACATGAAAGTGGTGTTTTGGGGAAGCTTACAGCTTTAAATTTATCAAATTCATGATTTAAATTTCCATTTTAAGAAACTAGGAAAAAAAAACCCAAATATATCCCAAAGAATCAGAAAAAATGCGATAAAAATCAGTGCCCAAATGGAGAATAAGTGCCAAAAATAAATTGGTTTTCAATATACTATCAGTACATAGTTGAAACCTGCAATTTAAAAAACCACAAAAGCATCAAAATGATGAATACTTAACGTTTAAATGTCACTAAATAAATGGAATTCCCTGAACTATGAAAAGTACAAAATATTGATGATAAAATTTATAAAAGACCCCAATAAATGGAGAAATATACTATGTTCATGGATCAAAGGACGCCATCTATAACTATTTATTGTTTGTCCAGAACTCTTGCAGCTACTGAAAACATCATGGATCTGACAGTCTAAATGGAGAGAGGTTAATAGATAGAAGATAGATGATAGGTAGGTAGATAGATAATATGTGTGTGCATGTGTGTATAATTTCAGATAGCAGTAAGTGACATGGAGAAAAATAATCACGTAAATATCTGATTCTATGATGACTAATGCTAATTTCAGAAAGCACCATTTTTAAAAATTGGGTTATAGTCAGTTTACAATGTTGTGTCAATTTCTGGCATACAGCACAATTTTTCAGTCATACCTGAATATACATATATTTCATTTTCATACTTTTTCACCATAAGCTACTGCAAGATCTTGAATATATTTCCCTGTGCTATACAGTATAAACAGTATAAATCTATTCTATATATACCTGTCAGTATCTATAAACCTTAAACTCCCAGTCTGTCCCTTCCCACCCCCCGCCCCTGGCAACCACAAGTTTGTATTCCATGTCTGTGAGTCTGCAGAAAGCACCTTTTTATCTGTTACTTATATATAAGAATGGTGACAGGCTCTAGATACAAGTAAGGAAGGATGTTCTGCCCTTATTCATTGGTACATTAAGTTCCTATCATCAAAGGACCGGTGTAATCAATACATTTCCTAGAATGGAACTAGTAAATGTACTCTTAAATTAGATCTATAATTTCTAAAAGAGAAAAAGAGAAAATCTTCATGGTTGAAAGGATGTGTCCACTTGTCTAAACCATCTTCTTCATAGTATTTCACATTTTTGGCAAGGACTTTAGGTAAATATATTAAATACCTATATTTAAGTCTATGTTTATGGATGCTTCTTAGAGTTTATTTTACAAGGAATGGAGTAAGACACAAAAATAAAAAAAATCTAATCATTTGTATGAACTTACATGCATGAAGGTTTTTTTTAAATCTACATGCAGATGGAGAAATTTGTGTTTTCACACAAGAGTGGTCTGTCGGGTCTGTATAGAGATCAGAGAGATGAAGAAAGGAGGTGTGGAGTGCCCGTCTGTCCTGTCCTTGTCTTCTGGACAGGTTTTGAGTTTCTAGAGGAAGAGGAGGGTTTATGAGATTCAAATCACAAGTGGAAGTGAGTCACAGAATTGGTGAGAGGGCCATTCTTCCTCATTCCACCACAACCCCGCATGCATCTCTGGAGCACAGAAGATAGGGGCAGAGAAGGGAGGTGGCAATAGCTTCGAACTGTTGGTTCCATTGTAACAGCAGGAACACCTGTGGCTTCCAGGTGAATGGTGTTCTCATAAAGGACTAAGGCAGGCTGCCAGCCTGAAGTGAGTTTTGATCAGTTAGTATTTGGAAACAGCTCTGAAGAGGTCATCCAGGAGACCCTTTAATAAAAGCAAATATAATCATGGCAGGCCCTGTCTTTCATTATGCAATGGCTTTCTATTGCTATTAGCAATAGTGAGCACCATGGTATACATTCTCCTAGTATCCCCACTTTTGACCTTACTGATCATTAAATAATTAATTGTGCGATTAATTGTTTGATATTAGTCTCCTTTACTAGGATGCAGTGTCCTGTAAGGATAGACACCGTGACTTGTCTTTTTCATCGTGTTATCCCCAGAAACCATCACAGAGCCTAGCCCACTGGCTGTGGGAATGAGGGACTGAGTGACTGTTCTTCCTGAATTTAAGCAGACTGAGTTTCCAAGGAAGCAGCAGATGTATATTCTCTATAAAAGGATATTGACCCAGTCGTGGTGGAAAAGATTGACTTTGTGTAGAAAACTCAGAGATCTGAAAAGGGAGGAAGTCTGCGTATGAAGCACAGGTGAGCTTCGAGTTTCTCATGCCCGGCTTGGCGGCTTGGGGCTGACTGTCTGGCTGCAACCAGCAAGCCTGTGGTCTGCCTTGCAGAGGTGGTCATTCAGTCCGACTGCTGGAGGGGTTCCTGAAGTGGGTTTCTTCAGCTGTCACCGCACAGGATTTCCCTGGCTTCCTCCTTTGACTGCTTCAGTTCCGGAAGCTTCTTTATAGGAGCACCGTGGCTGTCTTTCAGCAACTCGAGTGATAAGATAACATTGGATTTTTACCCTTAATTTCAAAGTTCCTCGACATTTATCTTCCCTCTGTTGGTGCTTTCAACCCCTGCTATCTTCCTGCTATTACATGTTTGCTAATCCCGTCTGATAGTTCCCGTCCTGTCGGACACCACAGCCTCCACACAGACTCTTATCTGTCTCAGCTCCTTCCACCATCATATCTTTTGCTACTGCACGTTTTGAAAAACCATATGTTCCAGAGCATCAGGAAGTGCTGTCAGATTTTATGAAATATTGTGAATAACATAATTGAATCCTCCTTGCTCACATCCGTTTTCTCTTTAGATTTTCATACATCCTTATCCCAGGTGTTCCTGTGGGGCGTAGCGTCTTTTTATAAGAATAATTACAGAATTTAAAGAATAATTTATACAAATAACTAATTATGATTTATTAAAGACACACTATAAAATGGGCATTATTCTGTGCACTTTGAATGTATTGTCTATAATTCTTACAATGGTCTTACAAAGTAAGAGTTATTATCCCATTTTCCAAATAGAGAACAGCCAGATACGGTGGGTTCCTTTTGACAGAGTTCATTCACATCTTACACTTTTGGGAAGCAAAGTGTCATGTCTGAGGGGCTCCTGGAGACAAATGCTAGTGTTTCCTCACTCTCTGCACCTCTCAAAAATGTGAGAGCAATTGAACTCTCCATCCTTGTCACACAGGGCAAGGGTGGATAATTCACAGTTTTACTTTTAGGTACCCTGGAAAATACAAGAAAAAATTGTCAGAGTTTTCTGTATCAAAATAACTAAAAGATAAGTCCCCCAATTTCCCTAGCTTAACTTCAAAGAGGATTTTGGTCATGACTGAGAACACAGTTGGGCTTCACTTCACGGCTGTTGTCGTTGGAAGTAAAAGCAGCAATAAACTTGTACTGATGTCAAGCCTTTGAAACTACAGTGCAGCTTTATTCATGTCTCAGCTTGAGCTGCCCTTCTTCAGATTTTTCTCTACACTGCCACCTGAAAGAAATTTCCAAACAGAAATATCATGTTATCTTTATGTAAAAATCCTTCTGTGGTTCTCATTTACCTTGGTCAAGCACAGAGTTTTTACTATGACATAACAGGATGCTTCAGAATTTGTATCCCACTGGTTCTCCACACAATTAACAAACACCCCCTTCGCCATCTGCTGCCTTCTGTGTCCCAGCCATGTGAGTGAGATTTAGTTGCTTCTGTATTTCCTGTTATGTTTGCATACACTGTTCTCTTCATTCCCATCTCTCTCCATTTTTGTCCTCAGGAGCAACTATTACTGATGGAACCGCATCATCTTTCTTGTGTGTTAGGGACAGAAAGCAGTTAAGATCCTCCGCCTATGATGTTCTCCATAGTGATAGTGATGGCGCTATTAACATTCTATAGCAACTGTATGTTTACCTGACCATCTCTCTTTGCTATGTTAAACCTCCCTCTTATACACGTTGGTATCTCAGTGCCTGGCACATAGTTGCTTATAAATTGTTAGTAAGCGAATGTGTGAGTATTGGAATGTTTTCCAGAAAGATGGCATGCCCAATATTCTTCTTTCTTTCCTTTTAAAAGATACGTATCTTCACGATTAAAAAGTTCCATCATTTAAGCTTTTGTTTCCTCAAAGGAAAGACACTGTTGAAAAACAAAATGATCTTTATCAGTACAGGGCTCCCAACTCAGTCTTGCTACAATTAACCTGATTAACTTTAAAATATTTTTTAAGTGTTCCAAACGCCAACACAAATACCAGAGAATGGAACAAGAAGCAACCTAGGGTAACTATGTCAAAAATGACAAACCAGAGGCATTTTGAGAGATGAGTGGATTTGTAGAACTTGGTTTGTGCCCCATTAGGGAAAAAAACTCGTATGATCACAAGTATCATTTAAGGTTCTGTTTTCAGCAGTTTATGAAATTCAGCTCTGGAAGAGAATCTCAAAGGACACATTCTCAACCAAGATCTGCAAATTGCACGGTCTCTTTTGAAGGCTCCTTTTTACTTGCTTGGGGGACCCTTTACTACAGTGATTTCTCGTTTCCAGTAATGCACTCACTGCTTCAGCTATTTCCTCTTTATGTTAATGCCAAGTCTGCTTGACGATGGCTGACATAGCATCTCTCTGAAATACCAGGCAGGTCACAGAGAAGGCTATTTCTTAAAACAACAGTCATTCTAAAGCCACAGAAGGGTTTGTGGCATCCACAGTCCTACCCTTGTCTTCCTAGCAGTACTTGGCGTTTGTATCGGAAGCCTGCACGAGTTGAGTCTGGGAATCTCGGAGGGTCACTGTGGGCACTAATGAAGACAGCCAACATTGTCATCTGGTTGTTTCTGAAAAAGGAGGGAAAATCCATACGTTTTGAATTCAACATTTGAATGAATTGAGAAATGAATAGAAAGAAGTTTCAGTGAGACCAACTCTCATTCCCAGTTTGCCCATAAGGCCCTTTCATTTCCTAGTAGCAGTTTGTGTTATGTCCTTGAATTTGAGGTATAATTAGAATAGTTTTTACAGTTTAATGAACCAGAATTTGAATTTTTTTAAACAGTAGGTAAATCATTTACCTATAAGAGTCTGGAAAATGCCATCTTTCAGAAGTTGAATAATATAGCCAACATTTATTAAAAGCCTACTACATATCTGGTAAAGTAAAAACAGGGCACAGAAATATGAATTTCTTTTTCACTGCTCTTAAGCAACTCAAAGTTAAGCAGAATAATGAGAAACACATTTATAATGAACTGTAAAAATAATCCCTGAAAGTATAGTCTTGAGGAACACATTTATAAACCAATAATTATTATTGAAAAATAAATACTCTGTGATACCCTTTATATACAAGTCTAGGAAATGCAAATTCACACATACACTGGGCTTGTATATGAAAGACATCGCATAGGATGTCTGCCTTTTTGACTGGCATCTTCCACTTGGAATAATTATTTTTGAGATCCATCCATTAGTATCACGTATCAATAATTCTTCCTATTTTTTATTTCTGGGGTATATTCTATTCTATGATTTTTTTACCACAATATGCTTAATGATTCACCTGTTGAAGGACATTTAGGTTCTGGATAGTACAGGTAGAGCTACTATAAATACTTAAGTACCAGTTTTTCTCTGTACATCTCTCCTTTTGCTTGAGTAAATATTAAGAGTGGGATGATTGGAGCATATGGTAGATTCACATTTGACATTTAAGAAACTACTAAGTTGTTTTACAAAGTGTTTGTTTTATATACATATTTTATATGTATATCTGTATATATACACGTACGTATATATATATATATTTATATACTTATATAAACTTGCATGTTTATATAAATATGTAACTTTTATAAGTTTACTTACTTATAAAAACATATCCTTATAAATATGCAAGTTTAAATATATATATATCCAAGTTTGTACTCATATATATACTTATGAGTACATATATTTTTTGCAGACAGAGTGACAGAGATTTTAAGGAATAGGCTCATGCTATTGCAGGGGCTGGCAAGTCTGAAATCTGTAGGTCAGGTGAGCATCCTGAAAACTTAAGCAACGTTTTCTATATTGCCGTTTTGAGATAGAGTTCCTTCTTCAGGAAACCACAGGTCTTTGCTCTTAAGATCTTCAATGGATTGGATAAAGCCCATGCACATTGTCGAAAGTAACTGCCTTTGTTTAAAGTCAACTGGTTGTAAATGTTAATCACATCTGAAAATACCTTCAAAGTAACACCTTAGACTCATGTTGGACCAAACAGCTGGGCACCATAGCCTATCCAAGTTGACACATAAAATTTACAGTCATATAATACAATCATTTACACACACACACACACGAGTACTGTTATCCCCTCCGCAAGGGGAACAATTTAGAACCACATTTAGTAACCGACTCCAGCTTTAAGTAGAGGATTTTGAAGTGATTTTCATGCTTCTCAGTTAGGTCAAATGTAGCTCCTGGTCATCCTGCATCCTACAGTTAAGTAAAACAGAGCCACTGAAAAACCTTTCAAAATGCAGAGATCCAGGGAGAACACCATTAAAACTTCAAGGATGGGCAAAGAAAATAGTGAGTTTGGGTGTATAGAAGACATCACATGCTACCTCCTTAAGGTAGGCAGGTGTCTGTCCTCTGATAACGTTGTGAGTTCCCTGGCTGCACAGTCTGGCAGCATGTAGTTACACCCCACCCAACCCGGGATAAGTGTATTTATCTCTGACCATTCAATGACATAACCCAGGGCATTTTAAGTGAACATAATAGGGTGCAGGAAACCATCTATTTCAATTGTCTAGATTATTTAGTCCTAGGAACTGCTTTACAGCTAAAAAAAAAAAACCTTACTCTGTTGTATAAAATTATTTGCAGTTTCTCAGATATGAATGCAGCACCCTACTCGACAGCTATTCAATTTGATGGTAATAAACACTGTGAATTAGAAACTACTTACAAAAATGTTATAAATCCATAATTGCTGAATATAAATCACATGCTTGTTTCTTTTTCTGAGTAATAGTCTTCCATCCTTTCTGTCTTTTCCTATAGCCCTCAGAGTAATGACAACCATTCTTGTTGGACCTGGTGACAATAAAATAATAGGCAGAGGTGATCAAGGCACAGCTCAACATTTTCCTATCATAGGGGTGCATCCCATAAAATGGAAACAAAAAATGTGTTATTACCTCTTCCTTGTGGAGTCAAGAGCAGGAGATAGTGGAGGAGTGGAGTAAAAAAATCAGCATAACACATTTTTATGAAAATTCGTGATCCAAAAATTTATCTCACTGCATTTGTTGCCTAAGTGTCTGTTTGCACATCACCTTAGCGAAAAATGTTTTTTGTTGTTGTTGTTAAACTCCGGGAGACCAATACTTATATGATCCTCTATACCCTAGGATGGTCGACATCAGATAGGAAACGGCCTCTCTTAAAAAAAAAAAGACCTGCATGTAATATAATCTTTCCAATGTCAGACATGGTACGTCAGATGGAAGTTGGTTCTTTTCTAGCAGGATCGACTGAAGACCACGAGAAACAGCTAACGTATCCCAATGTCCTGACACTTTTCTACCAAGCTTTTTACCCTTCTAGATTTGGTGTGCACATGGACTAAAATCCAGGTACAAGTTTAACCATCTCTTTTCCTAATGTGTAACCAGTGGAGCTCCCTCTTACTTCTCCCCTCGAAGAGTCTCCAATTTGTCTGATCTCAGTTCATTCCTTGTTTTGGAGTATGTTACTCTCAACTGTAAAGTCCTGGTCTCAATTTCTATACATTTTGTTAATTATTTGATTTGAAAGTCAATAGAAATCTAACTCAAGCTAGCTAAAATAAGATAATTTATTAGCTCTTTTATCTTTGACGTTCAGGAATAGAGAAACTTTTGGGGCCGGTTGGGTTCAAGATGAAAATAATACTGTGAACTTTCTCTTGCTCTGCTTCCTTCTAAGGACTGGCATAATGCCAACTCATAGTAGGTGATTCAGACACAGATAGTGTATAAAACAAATTTGAAGAAAAAGTGGTCTGAATCATAGTATGTTTTAGAAGGGACCCTGTGAGCCAAGTCAATGAGTCAACAAGCAGGCTGAAAATTCTTTTGCAGAAGTTGTAAGGGGAGGTAGAGTAGGAGAGTGGAAAGGAGGGTGGCACAAATAAAGGATAGGAAGACAGAAAAAGAAACTTCACTTGTTTCTGCTATTTTACATAAAAAGTTCTATGTCTTTGTATCTCTGTAAGTGGTGTCTTCTAATGAAAAAGGCAGAGACTGGCCCTTTCTCTGATTAACATTAGAGATACTTCATCAGTAAACAAAGATTGACGTTTGAAGTTGGGCTTCTTCCTTTCCCAATGACAGTTCCTTAATCTGAGTTACAGTGAAATTAAAATGTTAATAAAACTTGGAGGAAGGAACTCATTCATAGACTGTGTAATTTGGGGCCCATAGAGCAATAAGTGCGTGAAAGAGAAAGGTTGAAGAAGCAAAAATTTTAACATCATGTTGGATGGATTTTGTTTTTTAAATCACTTATTTCCTATTTTCATTTACTTGACTGCTTTGCGTTTTTCGCCACCGTAAATAAAGCGTTCATGCATGTACTTGAATGTATATTTCAGCACATCTTTAAGTGTTCCCTCGGAACAGGTTCCTGAGCATCGATTTACTGAATCAAAGTATGTAAATGTTTTTATGCCAAAAGTAAAAGTGGTAAAGAGCATCAATAGGTAACACACAAACTCACACAAAATTTGCTAAGAAGCATTTTACACAGATGTCCATTCATGATCAATCAACAAAGTGTAAATACACCCCAATATTATGTTACATACGTATAGAATATGTAACAAATGTATACTGTATATATATACACAAGTATATGTATATATATATTGTATATGTATCTGTATAATTTGTGTGTGTGTGTTTGTGTGTGCACACTATTTGTGCTCTTTATCAGTTTTATTTTTTTGGCATTAAAATTTTCTCAACACATTCTCAATATTATTGCAAGCAATTTGCCACTGGCTCAAGAGCTTTAAAACATTTTTCATTTTGATTTGTAAGCTTTATTAATAAGTAAATGATATCCCCTTTTTAATGAAGTTTTTTTGTTATGTCTTGGAGAAAGAAAAGATTTTAAACATATATGATTCCTGCCAATACCCTGAAATTCCTATCTCACCACCCTGAACTACGTACATTTCTTGTGATTTACCATATTCTCTCTTATTTCGAGTAAAAGAGAAAGACAGGGAGAGAAGAGAAATACACTAAATTTTTAAAATAATTATTTCTGGGTAGTTGGGTTTTGGGTAATTTTAATTTTCTTCTTTATCACTTTCTGTTTTTTTTTTTAATTTAGAATCAATAAAAGTCAGTAAGATAAACAATAAAAAAAAATCCAAACACTCAGAAAGCAGGGATTGGTGGCTGAGTCTAGTTCACCCAGGACCATTCTCTGACAGAGGCACAACAGGGTGCTCTGTATTGACGTGCCCCCAGGGATGCTGAGAAATGGCAGGAAAGACTGTGTATTTCTCTGAGCCATTTGTTGATGTACTTATTGAGCCTCCCTCAGGTAAAAATTGCATGTTATAGAAGTCATGCCTGGAGTCCCCAGGAATAACAGTCGAGCTGATTGCATGTGAAATTAACCTGACCCCACGGCTTAGAGTTGAAAGCCAAGCATTATAAAGGTGCTAGATGGTGATGGAAAGCAGTTGTAACTTTTCTCCTGGTGACACTTTAGTGGCTTTGGATAGTATACACAATTCTGGCTAGAAAAGTATATTTTATGGTCAATATCTTTTCCTTTGATGATTGTTTTATCTTTCTCCATTAAGAAAAACATAGCAGAGCTCCACTCTCTTCGTGACACTCAGGGTTTTACAGGCAGTGGTCTGGAAAAGCAGCATCTGGGTTGGGTTCCAATAGCTCCCATCTGCTGCTGCCTGATATTTCCCAAGAAGTCCCTGGGGGTGGAGTAAATAGTGAGTGTTTCAGTCGTCAGTGAACGGGGAACAACAGCACTGATGAGCAAGACTATGAAAGACTGAGTCACTGGGATGGGGCTCGACACAATGAGCCGAGATTTTCTTTTTCTTTTTCTTTTTCTTTTTTTTTGAAGGAGAAATAATCTTTCATTGTACTTGAGAGTAATAAAGATTTGATTTGATCGTGTAGAGAATACTTTCTTGTCTTTACTGCTTTTATTAAAATGACAAGACATGGTGTGTTTAGCTTGGATGCTGCAGTAGTTTGCAGCCTGAGCACTAAGTATCGTCTGGCACAGGGAAGGATTTGGAGGTTTCGAGATAGGTCATGTCCGATTTACAAATGTAATGAGTTATGAGAGAACATAATTAATAAAGCAAAAAAAAAGCAATCAGGAGATATGCTAAAAGGAGTACAGTGCCTCTGACAGTCACATAGCACCTCATTCAGTTAGTTCTGTTAGAGACGCATGACTGACTCAGAACATAAAGGTTTAAATAGGGCAAGGAGGACCCGGAAAGAAAAATGACAAAATTATTAAAAACATGTAAACCACTCAGAAAGCCTAAAAGGATTGATCTCAGGTATTTACTGGGGTGCTAGACCTACCTGGGTGTCAGCTCTCACCTGGGAAGGAAGGTGTTGAGAGGAATGGCGGAATTTTCTTAAGTGGAAATCTGCCTCATTTTAGAGAAAGATTTCTTCCTTTTTTTTTTTTAAACTGTCAAACCTTTCCCCTCATCTATTCTATTTAGCTCAATACTCCGAGAATTCTCTTCTGAACATTGAGTTTCCCCGTGTTCTCTCTCCTTTTTCCCCTCTTCTCTCTTTTCTCTCCCCCACACCTTTCTTCTCTCACTTCATTTCTCTCTTTTCTATGTTTTCAATTTCCTCTCTAGTGGTTCTTTTCTTCTAGGGAAGAAACACCTCGTTCTAAAGTCATAATCATTAAAAAAATCTTTCTTGAAACTTTATGCCTCTCTCCTTCTGTTATATTATCTCTATCCTTGACTTTCAAGTTAGACCTTGTAAAAATTTACCCTTTATTAACTGTTTTAACTCACTCTTTACAGGATAGCCATGATCCAGAAAGGCAGAATGACCGGGGCGTATTTAATGACAAAATCATTTTGTGTCTGTGGTCGGGCCCGTAGCATCCAGCTGCCCCGGACAGAGCCCGAGTGAGTGGCGCCACAGGAACTGGCTTCAGGGCCCCAATATCAGGTCACCCCTGCAGCTCCCGGAACGGGGCGAGGGTCTCCCCTGGTGTGAGAATGGCTACCCCTCGATATGAGCCAGTGGCTGAGATTGGTGCTGGTGCCTATGGGACGGTGTACAAGGCCTGTGATCCCCACAGAGACCACTTTGTGGCCCTCAAGAGCATGAGAGTTCCCAGTGGAGGAGGAGCTGGAGGGGGCCTGCCCATCAGCACAGTTCATGAGGCGGCCTTACTGCAGCGCCTGGAGGCCTTTGAGCATCCCAGTGTTGTACGGCTGATGGTCATCTGTGCCACAGCCTGAACTGACCAGGAGACCAAAGTGACCCTGGTATTTGAGCATGTGGACCAAAACCTAAGGACATATCTGGACAAGGCACCCCCACCAGGCTTGCCAGTGGAGACCATCAAGGATCTGATGCACCAGTTTCTAAGAGGCCTAGATTTCCTTCATGCCAACGGCATTGTTCACCGAGACCTGAAGCCAGAGAACATTCTGGTGACAAGTGGTGGGACAGTCGAGCTGGCTGACTTTGGCCTGGCCAGAATCTACAGCTACCAGATGGCACTTACACCTGTGGTGGTTACACTCTGGTACCGTGCTCCGCAAGTTCTTCTGCAGTCTGTGTATGCAGCACCTGTGGACATGTGGAGCGTTGGCTGTATCTTTGCAGAGATGCTTCGTTGAAAGCCTCTGTTCTGTGGAAACTCTGAAGCTGACGAGTTAGGCAAAATCTTTGACCTGATTGGGCTGCCCCTAGAGGATGACTGGCCCCGAGATGTGTCTCTGCCCTGAGGAGCCTTTTCCCCCAGAGGGCGGCGCCCAGTGCAGTCAGTGGTTCCTGAGATGGAGGAGTCTGAAGCACAGCTGCTGCTGGAGATGCTGACTTTGAACCCACACAGGCGAATCTCTGCCTTCCGAGCCCTGCAGCACTCTCATCTGCGTAAGGCAGAAGGTAGCCCAGAGTGAGCACAGAAATGGTCGCAACAGAACCAGGAAGAGAAGCCGACATTTCCCTTTGAACACTTGAGTGGAGAGCTGCGCACCGAGAACGCGACCTCTGCCTTCATGTCTGAGGCTGTGGAGACTCCTCCTCCAACTTTTTACCAAGAATGTTTTGCTGCCTTAACGACATTCCCTTCCCACCCCTCCTTTCGAGGCTTATCCCTCTCCTGCCCCCCATTTCCTTACACCAAGGGGTATATCCCCTTTTCTCCCATTTTACATGGGAAAAAACAAAACAAAGAAATATGGTCTTTTTTTTTTAATGACAAAATCATTTCTAACTCAATTATGTAAAAGGGAAGAACCAAGTTCACCAGAAACCTTCTCCAAATCTTCTCTCCAATATAAAATTTAACCCCATCAGAATAAGTCTATTTGAGAACACAGTGAAACCTAGCGAGGTTCTATATGCTGCAAATCAAATATAAAGCCACCAGATCTTGGTATATTTAATTCAGTTCTTTCATTTTTGACTTCATTTAATCCCCAGCTTCCCTTGTATATGCTTGGTCAAAACAATCATCTTATATTCACTCTTCAAGTTTTTATATAATAACTTGTTTATCTTGAAATTCAAGTAACATTCACAAAGATGTCAGATACAGATCTTTTTTAATGTTGTGAAGTACTGTCCACTGGATAGTTCTACTTACACATTCTCAGAAATATTATCCTTGTTCATTTCCTCTGGTGTCTTCTCTTCCTTTCTGATTTTTAGTAGCGTAATTCCTTGATTTCAGCTGGGTGTATCACTGGTCAGATGAAAATAGTTCTCAGGATTCTTTGCAGCTAGATGTGGCAAATGAATACATTTGAACCAGGGGATATGAGCAGAAGTGCTATTTTCAATTTCCTGGTCATCTCTTTAAATGACTGGCTATTGGCTTCTTTTATATTCCATGATGCTGGACCATTGACATGGGGCTGATAAAGTGGTGGTTTCAATTATGCAGACAAGGACAAAATCCAAAGGAGTGATGGAGCAACATAAATAGAATTAACTTGGAACCCTGGACAAACTTATAGGGCAGAGCTGCTGGCCCACCATGGATCCCTGCTGATTCTGAACTGTTACATGAGTGACAAATAAAACTTCTATTTTGTGTGAGTAATTATTGCAGTGTCTTTTTGTTTTATAGCATCATATTCTGCACACTAATACATTTTGCTCTCACTAGTTTATTAATCTCCCTGTAGGTCACCAGACTACTGCCTAAATCAGTAGAACTCTGTAGTAGTAAAATGACTGGTTTTAGTGACATAGGAATGTGTATAGAAGTAACCGTGTTTAGAATTGGATGGAGAGAGATTCAGCTAGACATACCTGGTGGTGAATGACAAAAGCCATGAATATAGTTTTCTTCAGAAAAAGATCAACCCTGCTCAACTCACTGGTTTCATGTGTTGCGAGCTATTGGAATATCTTGCGATCTGCTTGGAAGTGAAGATTCTCTTTTGACCAGAAGTAACATAATCTCTTAGCCTCGGGAGTTCACAGGCTACTGAGTTGAGCTCCTAATCGGCTTCCCCTCTGTTAGCATAATAAAAGAAATGTCCTCCAGATTTCTAACATTGAGAGGGATTTATCTTCTAGCTAGGATCTACCTCTCTTTTCCTTCTCATGAAGAGTAGATGAGAGCCAGGAATAAAAATAAGCAGTAAGAAGTAAGTATGTAATGCATACACTTACCAGAAAGTCTCTATCTTCAAAGAATGGGATCACGTTCAGTGACCACAGCTGAATGCTTTTAGTCTGAGGCAGTTCCACAGCTAGGTCAGTACGCAGTGGAAAGTCCACAGACTCTGTCAGTATATCCCAGAACTTTATAACCAACATAACCAAATTAGAGTTTCTTCCCCATAAAATTTGCTCCTGTTTTTATTTTCCTCTTTGTGATGTTGAACCATGTTATAAACCAAGTGTCAACTTTGAAGATCTCCTAAGTATTTCTCTTATCAGCCTGCACATGGTGACATGAAAGCTATTGCGTTAGTTCATCCCTGATGACCATCAAGTTCATCCTTGGGGTCATCAGGGGTGACCCCATTAGGTCATGATGACCTAATGCAATAGGGTTTTTATTGGTCCCTGCCAAAAATCTTACCTTAGCCCACTCCAGTCATCTACCACAGTTCTGAAAATATTGTATTCCTACAGTCAAAACTGTTTATTAGTTTTCTCTCGCCTCATCCCTTACACAGCTGCTCATGCTTCTTCCTAATTGGGCTACTGCCTTCCTCTGTAGTCGGTTTTCTCATCACATCATCCCTGCACTCTTGCCGCTAATCACACCAACTACATGCTGTGTATTGCCTTATCATCGGTACTCTTTCTTCTTGAATCCACTTTTCCAACTTCAACTGGCAAAAATCATGTCAAAAGTTGCCTCCGTGAAACATTTTCCAGACACCATCCCACCTCCCACACTTCCCACTTCTACTGAGATGGTAGAATTGAGCAGTACTGTCTTTTTTCCTCTTTTCTGTACTTTATGCTGATTTCTGACATGTTACCTACAATATTAAAATGCTTTTGAACATTTCTTAACAAAGTGCATTCAGCACCTGAAATAAACACCTGGCACATGACAGGTACTCAGGAAATATTTGCTGAATGCAGAAGTACATTAATGAGAAAAGGCCATGAAATTACTGTTTTAGCCTATGTGAAATTTATTCTCGGAGGGATACTGATTTCAGCCATAAAAATGTTTTAATATTAGACAGCATTTAATTTTATGAGCAAAATTAATATTCTGAGACCTTGATTTGCTGAGAGGTCCATTGCCCAAAGGATCACTTGGCCAAACAACCAGTTCATTTAATTCAGGTTTACTCAAATGTATATTGTAGTTTGCTTCTAAAGTCCATAGCAATTGAGGTGAGATAGATTGGCAAGGCTAAGGTGAGAGGTGTGGGTCTCTTATCTGAGGACATATATGCCTTCAAATCCTCCTCCTGCCAAGTAGCCTGCCTTCTTTATTCATACGAAAACTTCTCTGAGATTGACAAGCCAGATGGTGTTTTGCATCGAATCTCCTGTCTATGTTTCTGCCAGCAGAGGGGCCCCTCGCTCTGCACCTTTTTCAAGATCCAGCAGCAGGGAGCTGAGCAAAGACTGGTGAAGATTTCTTAATTAGGTGTTTTGACAGCAAAATAAAAACCAGCCTAATGACTCTTTGCAGAAATCTTCAAAAACCATTGAAGCCATCCAGATTAACATTAAACACAGCAAGTTTTATAAAGATATATATAAAATGAACAAATTTTTTTGTGAGGAAATATAAAAATATGAAAAAGTTTTAATCAGAATTTGTACAGAATCCTAAAAAAATGCTGAAGTGTTGGAAAAATTGCAAACAACTTTAAAAAAAGATTTAAAAGAAAGCAATATAAAATGACATCACATGTGAAATGAAATTTTAGTTACAGTCAAAAGAAAATAAAATTGAAGAGAAGATCTAAGTCATCCAGTAATCTTCGGGTTTGACAAATTGAACAGCCCTTTAAAAATGTTTTTTACAAGCTGATATTGATTAAATATATTCAAGAACATTCTTATAGTAGGTTTAAATATTTGAGGATATGAATCATCATCAAAGTAGATTTTATGTATGAATGTGGATTAATACATGTGTCAAGTTAGATTTTCAACAAAATGATGCTTTGAGGAATTTAACTTTTGGAAGTTTGGCCTTTTTATCTCATGGAAAAACTAGAATCCGCCAAGCTACATGGTGTGTATGCTGATGGCCAACCCAGGGGAGAGACAATAATATTTCCTGATTACAATTCTACCTCCCTTTTCTAGTATAATGCATTGTCCATGTTGCTCCTCACAGCCACAGAACATAAGACAGTTTTTAGATAAAATAAACAATTCATAAATAATCACCACAGAAGACCCTCAAAATAAGGTGAAGTTGAGCAGCATGTGAAACAGAAACAGAACTCACAAGTTATATGTGTCAGATTTACTTACACTATATAAATAAATCAATAAATATTAGTTATTTCAAGAGGGTGACTTTCCCGAGGCCATGCAAATGCTATGTTTCATTGTTAATTTTCCCCCCTTCATCTCTCTTTGCTCTACCTCTATTTCATCTAGGGTTTTCTTAGGCCTAATTTGGGTGGTACACATTTTCTCATCTTCCATACTTAACCTAAAATCCAGAGCAATTCTGCTAATCACAAATTGGTTCTGGGTTCAAAGTGTGCTCTATTCCAATGAAGTTTTGAATGTTCGAAAGCTGCTCCTCTCCCATTTCATGCTGTATTACCATTAATGTTCCTCATCTTGAAATCGAGCAGAGGTAAGGAACAATAATGCTACTTAAATTCATTTTATCATTATGTACCAACTCGTTGGTAAGTGCTTGAAATGTCCTATCAGGGCAGTGAGTCATATAGAGTTCCCAAAAGAATCAGCAGTCAAAGGGAATGCTAAGGTCACACGAAAGCCTCAGTTTTCAGACCACGATGGTCTAAACCCACAGGAATTTCTACCACATCTTAGGCAGAGCTGAATGATCTCCTCTCTGGTTTCCAGTGTTGGGCAATGCTAGTCTTTGTAGAATCTCTAAAGGGCAGGCTAATATCTGAATCATGGTTGACGAGGTTGAAGCTCAAAACTACTTTTCACCATTAAAAAAATTAGCCCAGGAACCCATTCCAACCAAAGGAAACAGTCCTGGTAGTAGGCGATGCTATACGTTACTGGAATGTTGTTGAAATAATGATGGAGAGATGGAAATTTGTGGAAAGTGCTGTATGCTGATTCTGCAATGATCTCTTCCTTCGGAGAGATATTTAAAGAAACCTAAGCTTTGTCCGGTTTTTAGTATCAGTTTCTGCAGTTCTTCCTGCCACTTACAGACAATGATAAAATGCATGGGAACCTGATTTTGTTCTATGTCTCTAAGCGATATTGGGATGCTAAGGGGAGTAGCACGTACATGAGTGATGCAGCCCAGGTGCAAAAGTCCTACTTAGCTGTCGAGGCAACTAGTTGGAGAATTCTGAGCTTGTTAGGTTGAATTAGTCTGGTATGTCACATTCATTTCACGTATTGTGAAATTTAAACTAAGGAAATATAAGTGTTTCAGAGAGAGAAAGAAATGTTAATTTTTGCTTTTCTATTATGTGTTAAAAGTTGACCTGATTACTTTTAACATTTATTTAACATTAACATCATCCTAGAAAGGTAGTGTTATTATTTTTTTCATTTGAAAGACACAAAATAAAGAATTAGGAAATTTAAAGAACTTGTTCAAGGTCACATGGCTTACAAATGTCAGGGCCACATTTGATATTCAGATCTGTTTGATTTAATGGTCACCTTATTATAACACAAGAAGCTTGACAGAGTTAACACTCCTCTTTATGGGCCCACCAAGTGCTTTAAAGAATCTGCTGAACCTTTTATTCAAAGTGTATTGCTTGTAAGAGTGAATAAAAATAGTATATATTCCATAATTCAATATTTCAAATATTTATTTTCATGAAATCAGTCTTCTAAGATAGTGACTGATTCACTACATGCAAAATAGTTATACTAATAAAATGTCATTTTCACCTCACATTTCGGGCTTCTGTATAATATTATATTAAAGGCTATCATAGACTGGACAAAGGAAGAGAGAGGGAAAGAAAAAAAGAAAAGGAGGAAGGAAGAGAGGAAGGAAGGGAGAAGAAAAAGAAGAAAGGAGAAAAAATATTTCAAATTCAGGATTTCTGAGACATACTTGGCTGATGTGTGACAGTATAATCGAGAATAAGGATTTGATTTCCTGATTTTCTGTCCTGCGATCATTCGTTTGTAACATACAGCTTCCTTCAATTACTGAACTCCAGAAATTATGAATTGATCCTCATTTTCTAATTCATTCTTTCTCTAATTTAACATTTAATTCTTCTCTAAAATTAATGTATTCCAAAAAATGATCCATTACAACAGTTATTACTATACCATAGCTACCAAATCCAAAATAAAGTCTAAAAAATTTTTTGAGACAGAAAACTAGATTTTCAGAAGGCAGAGACAAATCAATCCACAGGACAATTTTGGATTTTAATCATGTAAGATTGCAATTGCAGAAATAAAGGAGATGAGCTTGACTGAGACTATTCAGGCATCAAATAGTAGAGGAAGACTTGACTAACCTCCCTATGATTAGAATTGTTCCCTGAGAATCTGGTAATCCAAGGGGTTTGTCCAAGAGTTTCAGGCAATTTGTGAACAAAGCAGTTGTATCAAACGGGTATTTATCTGTATTTGTGTTTGTGTGTGTGTGTGCGCGCGCGCATGCGTGCGAGCACGCTCCTGTGCATACAGATATACGTATTTTTTAGAAGAAGAGGGCCCGTAGTTTCAAAGAAATTCATGTTAATTGTTTTTACAGACTTCAGTTCAGAAACACAAGTGTGCTCTAAGGCTTGTTCCCTAGATTCTGTGATTTGCGAATGCCCATTTTCTGCCAGAGAAAAATACAAATGTTGATATTATTGAGGGTGATGTGTGTCTTAGTGAAGAACACTAAAGCTTTGATATGCCTGCTGGAAACTCTGAAAGAGCATGAAAGAGATGAATTAAATGGAAAAAAGCATATATCCTGAGTTAAGTCTAAAATTTGTGGGGACAGATGGTTGGCTTGATTCAAGCTTGTGTGTGCCCGGAAGCAGTCCATTTAGTTCATAATGGTTATCATTTTTGACTTAATTACTCATGCTTTCAAGGGTAAGTCTTACCTTCATTTCAATGGATATTATTAAATTCATGAATATATTCTTTAGCCCCTCCCCCAAATTACCAGTATAACACATCTTTGCTAATCCTTTCTTTAAGTAGATAAGCGGTAAAAAGATATCCTACCTCTGAAATAGGAAGGACTTTCATTCTACCACTTTGACAGAGGGTTTATCCTCTTGTTGCAAAAGACTTTACTGAAACTAGATTTCTCAGTAGCCATTCCTTCCTTCCTAGGATTCTGGGTTCTCAGGCTAAGATGTTGTTTATTGTTTCTTTTGAGATCCCTCTGGATATCATTGCTGTTAATACCTCCATTTCTCAAAGCACATACAAAGGAAGGTTTTTTTTTTTTAACTTTTAGATGGAATAGTATTTAATTGCAATTTTAAACATTTTCCTTAGTGCTTGACCAAGACCTTATATTACTAGTTCAGGAAGACAGTTGTAAACTATTTTAATCTTATTTTGTTAAACATCGATCTTGTTCAGTGGAGTTAGGGACACTCAGAGTACCTTTAATTTTCTTCCAGTCTACTAATAAGATTTGGATTTTTTCCATTCTGTTGATAAGATACTGAATGTTATTGCTGGTAAGTTAAAATAATAAACCCATATTTATGTGAATTTGGACAATACATACATACTTTATTTTATAGTCAATGGAATGTATCAATATTGGTGACATTTTAGTCACTTTAGCAGAATGTCTGGAAAGCCCAAAGGGAAATTTAGGTGAGAGCCATTTCAGAGGTGTCGTTCATAACAAGTCACAAAGTCCATCACCTACCTTACCTACCAGTTGGCTAGCCACTTTTGAAGGAAAATGTATATACTTGTAAAGGACGTTTAATGGTTCTTGTCCCCAAACACTCCTAAGAATATAATCTTTTTATTTTACCTGGATGGCAAGTCAGATAAAAATGATGGTCTTAGTAATATTGAGGAAGGGGGCAGAATAGCCATTAAAGTAGGCAAGAAGCAATGTGTATCATCACATAAGGGCCAAACCTGGATGGCAGATACTAAAGAATAAATGGGAAGTGAGGGAGTGAAGATAGTAGGTATTGAGTCACCCATAGACTGAAACGCCCACGGGCTTCAGAGACCGCTTCTCACCTGGATTTTGAATATTTGTATTCTCCTTGTTTCTATAGGTGCCTCTCTGTACTTTGCTCAAAGAAGATTTCCAAAATATATAATCTATAGGTTGTTTTCTTATAACAATAGTTTACTTAAGGATGAAAGTATCCCCCACCTCCTGAGTGATTTCAAGGTACAGTCATTCCTCTGATGACTGTTGTGCTGACTCACTGTGAACTCCAGAGGGGGAATTACGCTCCAAATGTACTGTCAGTTTCCGTCTGCTTTTTCCATGAGGACATTCAGAGTTTGAGTTCATGTCATGTGTGGCCGATGATGGGATCCTTGGAGGGCTCTGCTGTACAACACTTCCTGGGGCAGGCGCTATTAATTATGGTGCACAAATACGTCAAATTGTATGTGGTCATTTTGTAACAAAGAATAAATGGTAGGACCTAAACTAAAACCACGAATTATTCAATACATTTTATTTCTGAGTCTCATCAGAGACATGATTTTTTCCCAGCAATCTTGCTTCCAATGGCAATTGAGATCAGGGCAAATGCCTAAATTTGGCAAAAGGCAAAACTGTCATTAGTCCCATAAAAGCTCATATTGGATACATGTGTGCAAATAGATGCAAATTGCCACTTGATGACATTTTCTTAAGTCACCAAGTCTGTATTTGAGTCATGAAATGAAATATTAGTTATTTCTCTAGCACCCGAAAGAAACAAATGGTCCACATAAGCATTAGAAATGACCCAAATGAAAAAAATAAAATTGAAAACATTTTAATTACTCTTTAAAAAAAATATATATTATCTCACTTTCTATGGGTAAGGAATTTAATTATTCTTTCTAATACTTGCTTGGGTAATTTTTCACAGGCTGTTTAAGTATAATCATTCCTATGTGGAAAACAGGACTATGTACTAAATGTACCATGTAGACCAAGTTCTAAATGTGTCAGGAAGTGATAATGGAATAGTATTTGAAATTTGAAAAGCCACAGTCCTGCCCTGCTGTATTCTATAGTAAGAGAAAAAAAAGAAATAAATAAAGATATGATAAATCTATAGTTGGATGAGTTCCATAAAGCATAAATTCAGTGAGATCTTAGATGAAGGTGAAAAAAGGCAAATGAGGGATGCATGACAAGCTTGAAATTATATATTATGGAAGGTGAATGGAGTTATAAAGGAATGGAAAGATTATGGCTTAATTGGATGAAGATTATGATAACATGTTAAGAAATAGGGGCTCTATTCTACAATCTAAAGATTCTTTAATTTGGACTCTAGAGTGGAATAGACAGTTGCTTTGAGTATGAAAAAAACATAAGTTAAATTGATTTCTTATGAACACTTGTATGATTCATTTTCTACCTATAAAAACAGTGATTACAGATATAAAGGTATTCCACAATTTCTAAGCAAGATTGCAATCAAGTCAGGCTTGACCTTTCTGTTTATGCTTTCTTGGAGTGATATTTCCCTACTCTTTACGTAGATATTTCTTCAATAGTCTTGCAACTTTAGAAACTCCTCATTATCCATGTAGAAATATAGCAGCTACAGAGATTAGAGAACAGGTACTCAAGGACCAAGTCCCAAAATGAATTTTAAAAGCCACAGGGAGATTAGAAATAGAACTGGGCATCAGTTAAGCTTCTTTATCTTTATTTTGGCAGGAGAAGAGGAATTCTGGGTGGTAGGAGTCTGGAAGTCTAGGAGAGATTAAAAGATGGTGTTTTCCCTCTTAATCTCCCTGCTCAGTAAGCACCAGCTATCTTATGTACTGGCACTGAGATTTCCAAGGCGCCACTTCTGAATAGGAATCACATTGCGGAGGCTTAGCTAAACCATGCTCAGAAATGGTGCCCTGTCCTGAATATTTCACTCAGTTCCTATGTGATCACAGTAGGCTAGTTATTTATAAAGTAAAAAAAAAACACTGTATCATAAACAGAGCTATGTTTTTCAGTCTGTTCCTGAGACCACCTGATTCAGACTAGAGCAGTGGTTCTTAAATTTTGGCTCTCGATCCTGCTCCAGACAATGAACCTGCATTTTTGACTATCATATTATACTACTGTAGGTGTAATTTGCAGTATTATGCTTTGAGAAACACTGCCCCCAAAATCATTTAAAGTATTTTTTTCGGAGAGAATATAAGTTCCCAACTGCACTTTGTTTTCACCAGGTCTTAGACTTGTCCCAAGATTCTAACCATTCAGGAAATATACCCCTGACCTATATTAATACATCTCTCCTGTAAGGAATAAGTACTATTTTTTAAAAGGTAACTCTTACTTTTTCACTTTAAAATCAGTATGTGAGATCACCTCATTAATTTCAGGAAACTATAAACATAATATAGTTTCATAATAATTACCTTTACATTTATTTAATTATATAATAATTATAATTACCATGATAATATAATATTTATAAGAAATACTATCTACAAAGGCATGGGAAAATTTATGTATATATTTTGCATTGATACCACTGTTGCCACTCTGAGTAAGTCACTTAAATTATCTGACGCCTAATTTACTAGGGTAAAATGAGATATTTGAGTATCACTTCCTGAAAAACTCACATCTTTATTGCTTTCTGTTTGTTTTGTTTGTTTTTAAAACATATTTCTCAAAGTGAATACTTACAATTCACTTATTTCATGTCTATGTCTCATTATTTAAAAAAAGTTTGCCAATGACTCTCAGCTCTGGCTGCCCATTAAAATCACACGAGGACTTCTTTATTTTTATTGAGTTATGATGAACATACAATATTGTATTAGTTTCAGGTGTACAACATAGTGATTCAATAATTTTATACAGTATAAAATGATCTCCACAGTAAGTCCAGGTACTGTCTGTTGACACAGAGTTGTTCCAATATTATTGACTGTAATGTCTATGTGTACATTACATCCCTGTGACCTGTTTGTTTTATAGCTAGAAGTTTGGACCTTTAATCTCCTTCACCTTTTTCATCTGTCCCCTGACCCAACCTCTGCTCTGGCAACTACCAGTTTGTTCTTTGTATCTGTGAGTCTATTTCTGTTTTGTTCGCTCGTTTGGTTTTTTAGATTCCACATATAAGTGAAGAATTCTTAAAAAATACCTAAACTTGGACTCCACACCAAACCAACTGAGTCAGAATCCCTAGAGATAAGATCATTGTTTCATATTTCTTTTGAAACTGTCTAAGTAATTCCAGTGAACAACTTGAGTTGAGAATTACTGGCATGGATTATTAGCAAGACAACTGTTGCTTCTAAGAGTAAAACTTACCTTCTCAATTAAACTTTGCTTACATTTCTATCCTAGCTGAGGTGTGCTTTCAGCTTACCTTTTCTTCAGTTGCATAAATCTTTCTTTTATTTGTGTCACAAATAAAAAGAAAATATCTAAGTCAGTATTTCATAAATGGCAAGTTATAGATCTATGACAAAATTTTCAAAATTATGCCATGAGGACAGAAAAAACTAGTATAAAGTTGTCATTTTTCCAGTTTACATATTTTTTCTTTATTCTGAGATAAGCATTTGTTTTTACTATTTAGTGTAAATATTTTCTTGAAGAAATTGACAGTGAAGTTACATGATTGTTTGATGCCTTCTTAATGGTTTAATTTGGCATAATAAATTTTGGCACCCCTGTGTCAGTCTTCATTTAGTTTGTGAAACGTCCTGATCAGTTAAAGTGTGGAAAGCATTGAGTTAAATAACTGAGCCCCTAAATAATTGAGCATTTGAAGTTTTTCTTTTGAGAACTTTATAAACTTTTTCTATCCTCTGATTTGGATTCTTTTTGTCTATTGTTCTGATGAGAAAGTAGACATTTAAGAGATTTAGTGTTTGCCCTAACATTATACACACAGTTCATACATTGCAAAGGTCCCATCTAAACCCAAGCAGTTTGGCTCTATCTTCAGAATCCTTTACCACTTTCCTGTTACCACCAACACTGCCAGGTTTGAAAGGCCAAAGCTAAACAGTAGGGCTAAAACAAGGTAGATAGTCAAGGAAGTAAAGATTAGCTGTCAGAGCCTGTTCTTGGAGAAGCCATGTGGTCAGAAATCTAGATAGAGAATAGTGAAAGCGAAGATAATTTGGTGCAAAAATTCTTGGATAACTGTGTTATAGTAAAGGTCAGCAGGAATAAGAAAATAAACAAATGGGAATATAGGCTTGAGTTTTAGTGAGTTTCCATAGATCTCGTTTTTCTTCTTGGTTATGGAAGATTCAAAACTTCATGCAACCCAGCAGGACACTGAATTTTGCTGTAAAGACATAGCTTATCATCACATCCAGGCACAGTTGGTCCTTGCCAAATGGTCCTAACCTGAAGATTTGCTCTTCTCCTGGTGGTGCTACTGTCACTTTGATATGTTACTCACCTAATAAATCCAGGCATCATTTCCCTGTGTGCAAGTTTATCAAAGGTTTTACAGCAAGATGCATACTTGGGTCTGTGTGTTTCAAAGACAGAGATAAAAGGGTTTTACATTTGCAGGGCTTGCCTATATCTTATACTTAGTGACATCCAAGCCAACTGATTTCAATATTAGTGATTTAAGCTTCACTTAAGAGCAGGGCAGAGGGCTGGTAGGAAACAAACTCATGAGAAAACTGGCTCCAGGAATGGGGTCTGGCAGGCTATACCTTGTAGACTCTAATTTAGACTGAAAAGACGAAAGGAAGTAGAGCAAAGTATGAGGCAATCTTTCTGCCAGGAAGGGAGCCCATCTGAACATTTGAGAAAAAGATGTTTCATTGTCCTCTAATTTTTGCACATTTTCTTTAAATGTATGTCATTATTTTTTCTTCTTATTACCTTGAAAGTTAACACATTCTATTGACATAGGTACCCATAGATGGGAAAAATAAAAATGTATTTAAATTAGTATTAAGCTTTACAAAATTTATATATAGTTTACTAAAAGTTGTTTTATTCTCCTAAACAATACAAAAATATTAGAATACTTTAATGAGGGTTGTATTTTCTCCTGAGTTCAATACTATCACAGTTGAGTGATTTAAGTTCATCTTATAAACTGCAAGTCCAAAAATTAAATATTATTGTCATTATATTTATGATTGTTTTTGTTGTTTTGTTTAATAGCTTGATTTTTCTTGAGTTAGTACTCCAGTTTAGTAAACTTTTACAGCTTTGATAAATCTGAATTCTTAATTTCCTCTCATGATGTGTCCTAATGGAGAGCAGTTTTCTTGTCTCATATTGTAGATATTTTTTCCACTTTGTTAAGGTTTCTCTTTTTACTGTTGCAAAATCACCTGTCTCATTCTTACCTAGTAACAATTTGTTTTTCATGTTTGCCTGCTTTCTGACAAATCTCTTTAAAGGTATCTTTATTTTTATTATTCTTACTCTCTGGGACCCCTTTAATCTAAGTGATCTGCTAGCCATATTTTTAGGTTGTGAAGGATGAATGGGGTTTCTCTCTTTACAAGAGGCATGAGATCAGGCACGTGGGTAAGAAACATCAGGGAGAAGTTTTCTTCTCTATTTCTTCTACTATCCACGGACCTACATACATTCACATCTTCTGAGAATAAGCATTTACTTTGTTTTTGTTTGTGTTTTTCCTGGTCAACAACAATGTTTCCATTGTTAACAACAATGACTAAGATAAAACATTAATACTTAATAATTAGTATTTTGCCATAGAGTGTGACATTTGTCTAAGCATAATTTAAAATCCAGAATTCATAGAGAAAAATATTGATAAATTCCATTTATATATAAAACAAATGGTTGAAAGGCCAAAAGGAAAAAAATAATAAGGGGCTAAAGTGAGAGTGAGAGGAGCTAGAAAGAGTTGGAGAAGGTTAGAAAGTGAATAAACAAGTAGAAGGAAGGAAAGAGTTGAAAAAGAGAGGGAGAAAAAAAATGATGGACAAGAAAAAAGGAAGAAGGAAGAGAGGAAAGAAGGAAGAAAGATGGGAAGGAGACAGGAAGGGTGAGGGGGAGCAAAGGAAGGAAAGACATAAACGTCAAAAGACAAATTGAGGAAACTGTAACAAGTATACGGTTTTGGTAATTTCCCAAATGAGGACATGTTATCACCTTTAGACTGTAAGCTCCATGGAATTATGAATTACATTTTGTATTATATATCATTGTATCATCAATATTTGTATGTATCATACCACATCGTTTGTACCATTTGAAACCAAAAAGAAAAATCAATAGATTTAAAATAAATCAAATAATCCCAAAGCAAAAGAACGAACAAGGGAAAATAACAGACACTTCCAATAAACTCTTGAAAAATTTTACTAAAATTTATGTTTATAATTGTACAAACAAAAATGGTACATGAGAAATATATTTCATTTTTCGCATGAGAGATTAGAGAAACAATCATTCTTAAATTTGATGTAATCAAGTTTAGCAATATTATCCTTGATGGCTTGTATTGTTAGTGTCTTCCCCAAATATTGCCCTCCCTCAAGGTCATGAAGATAGCCTTCTACATTTTTATAAATGATTTGCTCTTCTGTCTTTCACATATATAGGTCTATTCTTTTGTATAAGGTGTGGTGGAGGTCTAATACTATTTTTTGCTGTATGTGTTACCAGTTGTTTCAGCTTTGTTGATTGTAAACACTATCCTTGACCCCTCCTTTGAAATGCCAGCTTCGAAGTCCATACATGTGTGGAGGTGTCTCCAGGCCAGGGATTTTGTGACTTAGATGAGCCTGTCTACTTCCACTTTTTCTGTGTGTGAGTTGAATGGAGGAGCCAAGGATAAAAGGAAGTCTGGATTCCTGAATCAACACATGAAGATAGCCCCGGCAGAGCGGAAGCACCTACATTAGTGTTTCCTTAACACAAAGTTAATAAAGTTATCAGCTTCTCTTCAGCTGAAGAAATCTTAAAAATGTAAAAGTTAAGCCACAAATTGGGTGAAAATATTTCATAACTCAAAGGATGTTTACCAAGCACTTACTTCATACCGGACCCTTTTCTAGGTATTCTAGGTGCATCAGTGAATAAATAGAAGGAAAATACAGTTTTTTTGTGGAGCTTAAATCATCTCTGTCTTTGTCTCTGTCTCTCTCTCTCTCTTTTCAAAAACTGACAAATAGTCTCTAATGAGTACAGAGAATTCCTACAAATCAATAATTAAAAGACAAAAAAAAAAAAAAAAGAAAAGAGAAAAATAAGGAATGTAGATGTGTGGGCAATTACAGAAGAGAAAAGCCAGATCATTTAATAGGCATGTGAAAAGCAACTTAACCACACTTACACTTAGAGAAATGCACGTTAAAATTAAAAGAAGATGCTCCTTTATGATAATCACATTGAGGAAAAAGTTTAATATTTTTGTAGTCTCTCCCCTCCTCTCTTTCCTAACTACATCATCTAAACTCAGTTCTCTTTTGCCTAGACTGTGGTAGTGTTACTTTCTCCTTGATTCTGTTTATTTTTCCGTCTTAAACCAACTTTAGGTAGAGGAAAACATAAATCCAATCATGCTAACTCTATAACCACACCTTTGGATTTTTTTTTAATGGCTCCACATCTTACAAAATGCAGTCTAAACTTCTTAACACATACTCTCCCTGATCTGTCCCATGCCTTCCCCCCAATCTGCTTTTACCCTTTACAAATTTACACTACTGTATTACTGACAGTGTTGTTAATACTACAGCAGTGTTATTGTGCTAGAATAATAATATCTATTTTCCTCCTAACCTAATTTACTGTATGTCTTTCACTCTACTATTCATGGTCCAGTAACTTATTTCTCCTTCCAATTGAGATCAGGAGCCATCTCCTCTAGGGTTTCTTGATTACTCTGGCTGACTGAAATATTTATCTTCTTTGTTCTCATAGTATGATGAGATCATTTTTCTTAACATGTATCAGGTTATTTTAAAATAACCTACTTCAAAAACACTGTATCATTGTGGACAAAGAAAAGGCTACGTTTTGTTCCTTTGCATAGCCTTAACGTTTAGGACTAGAGTCAGGAAATACTTTCTGTATTTAGGCTTTGCAGACACAACTCTGCTGTTGTGTAGAGAAAAGAAAAAAGAATATGAAAACGAATATATGTATTTCCTATATAACTGAAGTGTTGTATACCAGAAATTTACACAACATTGTAAACTGCTTATACTTAAAGAAAAAAAAAATACATATATAAAACAAAACAAAAACAATAAAAAAAAAAGAAAACAACCGTAGATAACATACACATAAACAAGTGTGGCTGTGTTCCAATAAACATTATTTAAAATAACAGGTTATGGGTCAGATTTGCTCCATGGACCATAATTTGCTGATTTCTTATTTTCACAAATGTCCAGCAAAAAGTAGATGGTACGTAACAGCCAACATTCTGCAAAACCCTGCCAAAGACTCAATCCATGCTCTTACAGCTCCTTCCTTTTACGCAAGTCAGGTTCAAACTGGCCTTCATTTGCTTGGAAACTATCTGCTTCAAATTCCTCCCACATCGTTTCTCTCCATCACCAGGGGAATCCAGGCTCTTGTTCTAATAAGGAGTTGGTGACAAAGTAGCATTAACATGGCCCGTGAGAAGCTGACTTTCTCTTGAAGTCAGATCTGTTTCCTCTCTCCTCCTCTGTACTTCCTTGACTCACGTATATCCAGCTTCCTTCTGCATACAACTCAGGCCCCAGACAGCATGTGATTTTTGGACGGATGCTAAATGAGCATGGGTGCCAAGACTTCAGAAGGTAAGTTCAGCTGCTGTTCCTGAGCAAGGCATGCTGCAGAACTTTCTGTTCAGAAGCAGGAAGCGTGGGGGCTCCAGGGTAATTTGGCCATGTTTCCCAAATGCGACACTCGCAGAAAGGAGAATTTCCCACCCTCTAATGTTTTTTACTTTCTGGTTCTTTCTGACTTGACCCTTCATCTTTTCTCTTCCCCTAAATGCTTACTCGTTTTGTTCTCCTCATGACATTATGAAATGCAGTGGCTTTATGATAGTGAAATGCAATGGAATTTCAGAAAGCCTGGGATATTTGAGACCCCATCTTAATAATGTCCCAGGGATAGGGGCACCAATGGGCTCAGGTGTCTCCTTTAAACACAACAATCTATTTTAGGTGAAAATAGTAGGGTTTCCTGTCCTTACAAGCCTATCTCTATTGCACTTGCCAAGATGAATGAATCAAAAATTGGCAGCTCCTGGTTCAAAGTCCCCCAAAGCCAAATCTCTATAAGGAAGACAGTGGGAAATGAGAACTTTGGTTATTTATCTTTCGTGCTTTACTGAACAACCCTGGGGAAAAGTTGCTTTTGGTTTGTTTTTATCTTTGCTTTTGCTTTGCTCTTGGTTTTTAAGAGAATGGGGAGAAATATTTTCTCAGCTTCCCTTAATTGGTTCTCACACCTTCCTTTCTAGTTTGTGGGGTTTTTTATTTATAGTTTTGCATTTGGCCAATTGCATAAAATACAGTGATCCAAGATTCAAAACATCAACCTTTTTGCAGTTAGAATCACTCATTGATTTTAGCTGAATGTGTGCATTTCCACAGTTGTTAAATGTTCAAAGTGCCTCCTTCGTGGAAAATAGGCAGTTTATTTTATCCAACAGGTTATAACTGAAGCAGTTTTCTTAAAGTCTATTAGGGGAAGCCTTAGCCCTGCATTTAAACTTTCCCTTGATTTAGTCAGACTCATCTGAATTATCCAGGATAAGCTCACTCACTTAAAGTCAACTGATGAGGGCTTTAATTATGTCTGTAAAATCGCTTCTCAGCAACACCTGTATTAGCGTTTGATTGAACAACTGGAAACTTTAGCTCAACGAAGCTGACACATCCAGAAAGCTGTCACAATTGTAAACCTCAATGATTATTTTCACCATTGTCTTCTAACTCTTTTCTTTCTTTTGTTTTCCTTTCTTCCCTCTCTTCTTTTTTCTCCCTTCATTCTTCCCATGGAGTCTTCACCTGTATCCACAAATATTGCCATTTCTCCTCCTTTCTGGAGACCTGGTAGGTTTCACTTCCTGGCTCTTAGAGAGCTGCATTGGATCCTGTGTCCAGTTCTGGCCAATGAAATATGAGGGTGGCAGTAGTGAGAAATCATCCAGCCCTACTATGATGGACACAAACTATGGCTTATGTAGGTTACAGTCAAGATGGGAAGATAACCCATAAACCCATGAATTATTGACCAACAAGACTGATTAATTCATAATGTGTTCCAGAATACAGAGTTCAGAAAAAGGAGGTAGCCTGGTGAGCTCAAATATAAGTGCAGCTTAGCTGGGCAACGGCATATCACACATAAAACAGGGTGGGGGGTGGGGGAAGCGCGGGCATTGTGAAACTCACCTCATGTCAGTTCCTCTTACCAATTTTCCCCAGTTTTAAGTGTGTTCATTTCTTCACATTTTCTGTGCACCTTGTTTGTTCTAGACACCATTCTAAGATCCTTGCCCTCATAGAGATTATGAAATAAAAGAATAAATGTGTAATTATATGTTGTGGTAAGTATTAAGGAACAGGTTGCTGAGATGGTCAAAACTTTTCCAACCGGTTTTAGTTGAGAGGTTCATAGAAGGCCTTATGAAAGGATGACGTGAAAGCCACAACCTGAGCAAGAGATGGAGTCTGCCATAGGAGGAGTCAAAGGGAGAGGACAGACACAGGGGCCGTGAAGTGGGGACACTGAAACCTGGAAAGCCAGTGGGAATGAAACATAGAACAGCAGGGCACAGGGAGACTTCGGTTATCCCAGATTTACTTAGAATTGTGTAGGCTGCAATAGCCAAGGTAAAGACTTTAATTTTTAAATGCAAAAGGTACCTGTGTGACTTAATGCAAGGTGATTCTGTCTGTGAACCTCAATTTCCACATGTTTAAAATAAAAATACTTCCCCCAAATCAATCTAAGAATTAAATAATACAAGACGTGTAAAAATCTTAGCAGTCTTGGGTTATTTGAAACAAACAAACAAATGAAACCTCAGTACCTGGACGTCATTATTTTCTTTAGTAAACATGATCTTTTAAAAATAATTTTAGGGTAACTTAAATGAGCCTGCTGACCTACTCTGTGTGGAAAAATCTTAGGGCTTTTTTTTTTTTTTTTTTGGCTTCATGCAATTAAGTTTGGTGGTCAGGTATTATCTCAGGCTATAACCAACTTAAGAGAGAAAAGGTTTTACAAATGCTTCAGTACTAAAATGTTACTTTTATGATTTTAATTTTTACTTTTTTTTCCAGTCACTGTGACACTACATACAAGAAATTGAACCAATAAGCTGAGTTTTCCATGTCCTTTATTTCAACTGACATTCAGTGATTTACAGATCCAATAGACTGCACATTATGGTTGGTAAAGCAGGTTACCTAAATTTTATGGGTGACTGAGGTTCATTGACCAAAGATGGGAAAGATATGAAAGGGTGTAGAATGAAAATTGTATTCGAAACTACTTTGGGCAACAAAGAGAAAAAAGGGTGAAAAGGAAAAGCATTATGCAAATATATGACCATTTAAAGACATTGTGGTTTGTAGGAAAATATTAGAGAATGAAAACAGACATACTTGCAAATTTTCTGTTTCTGAAAGTTCATTTGTATTGTATTTTATCACTGTATCTCCATAGAATACTGCTATTATTTTTCAATAAGATTTTGCTGCAAATCCACTGTGGAATTTGGCAGCTGACATCTAAACCCACTCAGCCCTAGTTTCATTATATGTAAAATGAGAAATTTGGATGAAATAATCTCTAATGTCATAAAAAATTAGGTCTCTCATTTCTTTAGTTCCCAGAGAGATATGTTATGCTGCAGTTTAATTTGTGAAGTAATTTGACAGCCAATTCTCTTTGATGATACCGTATTGTTGGGGGAGTTAAGACAGAGATGACAATCTTAAGTCATGGCTGCAAAGGCCAAAATTCTCCATGATAAAATGCAGTGATTTCTTCTTCTTGTCCTCTTGCTCATCCTTTTCCTCCTTCCTTTTCTTCTTCTTCCTCTATTTTTCCTTCATTGTCATCACTACCACTTACAAAATTCTAATAAAAAATGTTCCATTGCATAGGAAAAACTCTAGCATTAATCCATATCCTTTAAAACATACCATCTAAAACCAATAGCAAGACATACTTCACTGTCTTTAATATTGGTTAGCAGATCTAGATCTAGCTTTACTGAGACTCAAGAAATATCTGACTGGTCCACCAAGAAATAACTTCCATCAATCCTACTTTACTCACTACTCACCAGCTCTGTTCAGACATAACTTCCTACAAAAAAAGCCTTTATCACGCCCACAACACCAATCTTATTAGATGCTCCTTTAGGAGACCTTACTAGAAAAGCTGAATATCGTGTATATCTTAATCACCACTGTATCCCCCTAATAAAATTTGAAGCACAGGGTAGTTTCTCAGTCAATATCTGAATGGACAGATGCTTTACAAACAGAAATGACTGCGTGCAGATACACTGAAGGTACATAACACGGAGCCCCAAATATCACTTCATTTAATAAATGAAATGAACTGAAATGAAATGTAAAAAGTTAGAAATAATAATTTTAGATTGTAGAGCCTGCTGGAATCAAGGTGGTGTCTAGTCTTTCATGCTGCTACTTACACTATGTCCTTACCTCCACTTGCTTCCCTTTTTATGTAAATATTCTTTTTAAAGAACTTAATCAGATGACCTATGCCCAGATGCCCTAATGCTTCTCAAGCACTAAATGGAACACTTACTTCATTCTGTACTGAACCTCCTTGGTATATTATTTGCCCTTGAATGATTCTCCCTAAAATATTATAGCTAGTATATAAACTCCCCCAGGGCATTTAAGAATATATAATATTTTCTATTATAATGATTATTTCTCTTATTTGTCCTAGCTTTTGAATGAATGAGTAAATATTTCATTTTTGTACCTCTCTAGTAGCCCATTTCAAATACAAACTAAGTTTCTTAGAGAAGGTACTAGACTTCTTTATGCTCTTTAAACTTGGGAAGTTTGTACAAATAATTTGGGGAATTGAATTGAAAGTAAGAATTTTTTTTTAATTTTAAATTTCTCTAGAATATACTTTGAATAAGAAGTTTTAATTCTGTTGTTTGCCACCAAGAGTCACTCATGGCCCAACCTTATTTGATTCCAAAGGACAGAAACACACGTTAATCAAGTCAGTGTGGCCTAATAGACATCCCTACAAAATTTCCCAGTCCAATGTCCTGCAGCAATTAACATGTTCCTCACCTTAACACCTGCCACGTTTATACTTTTCATTGCAGTGAAGTAGGTACATGTTTCTTCTCCCCTGTTAACTATTAATTTTGCTTTCCTTGTCAGTATTTATCATGGTACCTGATGCACTGCTGGCACTCAGTAAGTACTTATAGAATAAATATATTATTCCTGATAAACCATAGCTCAGATTCTCTTCCACCTCTAATTTAATAAGTATAATACATGTTCTTGCAAAGAAAAGCATTTCTAAAATTTGGGAAAGGACACAGATCTAACATTTTACTCATTTTGCCAAATTTAAGGTGGTGTGCTAAAGAGGGGTATTACAATCTTACCAATACATTCTAGCCTTTTCTCAAATTACAGAGCATTGCCTTATGACACAAAGTCTCTTGTTTATATGGCTTTATTAAGGTTATCAACATTTTATGTAGTATCTTCCTAAGTGTAAGCACAGTTCTATACTAGAAAATTTCTTATTATGAATTGTAATAAAGAAAAATGGTTTCAGTTTTGATGAAGTATATGTCTTTGATGGAAGACATTTTATGTCCCCCAAAATCTGTGAGTTCAAAACTCAGCAAAGTTTACTTTAAATTAGTATATATAAACACCCCAGCCCTCAGAATCCAGTGGTTACTAACCATACAACATCATTTTCAGCAAGACTTGGCTGGAGGTTACTTTGAGTCTGTAGCTTCTGCTTGAATAGAGATGAGAGTGTCTTCTGGCATTCCTGCAACAAAAATGTCTTCTTTAAACCCCTAATACCAGGAATTTGGGAAGATGGGAGTAGACCATAATTCAGATGTTGGGACTAATAAAAGAGATCATCTTAAAATGTAAAATCTGAATCAGTTGGTGATAGGCAATGAGTGAATGTGGTTGTCAGTTGGATTTATAATTGATTTCTGTGTATTGATATTAGACCCATCACCATTGTGTTAATTACTCTATTTATCAGGATAACTAGGCTTTGTATATTAGGAGACATGTACACACACACACACACACATCTTTATATATATATAATCCTGTTCTTTACCATCTCTCCACATGAGAATCCTAGATTTTGAGGCATGGGAACAGATAAGGAACAGCCCACTCTTTTTCTTCACACATCCTATAATACATGCACTCTGTTTTACTCAGTGTGGCCTGGTTGTTTTCTAGGGTCTTCTTGTCTTTGGAGATACAGAGAGTAGTGTTCTGAACAACTGGTTAAAAACATTGTAAAACCTAAATCTGACTTAAAGATCTATGAATTTCATGAGGGGAGAAGAGTTGTTCACTTGGTTACCCTGCTTATTATTTACAAGGGCTAAAACAATGTCTCAGAGAATTTCTTGAGTTTTCTAAAGATGAATTCACATCACAGCAACAAAAAACCACAAATAAATATTACTTGCATGTTATGTTTAAAATTACCTTCAACCAACCCATCAGAAAAAACTTTTCACAGATGGTTTCCAAAATTCTTTCTTTTTTTGTTGTTGTTATTTTTTACTTTTCTGTTCTCTTCTCAAAAGCTCTGTTGAAGTATAATTGATATACAAAGAACTGCACATATTTAATGTGAACAAGGTGATGGCTACACATATGTCAACATCCAGTGCCGTCACCAAAAAGAGAAATAGATTAGACAAATCCAAACTTCCCAAAGTTTCCTTGTGTCTCTTGATTTGATTTGTGTTTTTTTTTTTGGAGGGAGGTGCAGTAAGAATACTTAACATGAGCGCTTCCCTCCTAACAAATTTTGAGGTGCACAATACTGTATTGTTAACTATGGACTCATATTGTACATGATCTCCAGAATATATTCATCTTGCACAACTGGAACTTTACACCTTTGAACAGAAACTTCCCTTTTCTCCTAACCCCCAGTTCCTGGAAATCACAACTACATTGTCCTCCTTATGTCCAAACCCATCACAGTGCACACTAGAACAAAACGTCCTCCCTTTTACCAGGATCCACCTCCACTAGAAAGTAAGAGTGTTTGACAATTTTTCTTTCAATTGTGCTAAGCTCCTATCACTCACCTATAAAGTAGGGACAATAGGACTTACCCTGTTGTGTTCGGCATAAATCAGATATGATCATGTTTGTATAAAATACTGAGGTGAGGGGCTGGGACTGAAACATGTTGGAGATGTCTTTCCTCAAATAGATCTCAGAAAACTTTAAGTTACAGCCTCAGGTGTGTAAACACAATTTCCAGGACCTCTTATCCCCCCAGTCAAGTATGGGTAGTTATTTATAAGCCTCGCTTCACGAGGTTTCGTCTTCAGCTGCAGAGGATAGAGGGGGCTTCTGTTGTCCAGGGTCTCCTGCATGTTTACCAATGGACAGCTAGTGTTTCACAGCTTCATCATAGTTTTGACTATTGGCTCCCAAAGTCTTTTGGGAACGTCTTGCCTGAAAGATGCTATACAAATATAAGATCCAAATCCACATTCTTCTCCTCTGCCTGTGAAAGCCCACAGAGTTGGTGGCGGCATCGGGTTACCTGCCCTCCAGTGAAGGTAACTAGCAATCCGGATGTGCCCAGATTCATGCAGAGTGTGTACTTCCTCGTGGCTAATTCATGCTCACTGTAGCTGAAAGGATCCCTGCTCTGGACAGCTTCCTTTGCGCCGAGGCCCTCGGGCTGAGGAGCCAGCCTGACATTTTGTTTTCTTTGTCTACACCAAATGAAAGCTTGCTAACTTAGATCAGACTGTGACCACTCTATTTCTGAAAGAATCTATTCATTACTCCCTGAGCCGGTGTTAATGTGGGAATTTCCCAGGAGGTAGAGCAAAAAGAAGCACTGATTCTTTTCTTTCCCTGCACAGCCTTGGATCTGGCCCTTACTAGGATGTGCCTGTGGTGAAGTCACTGAACTTTTGAGGGCCCCGATTTCCTCCTCGTCATTTTAAAATTAGAGCAAAATCGCTCATCAAACCAACGTGGCAGAGTTGGAACATGCTTTGTAATGTACCAAAGTATAGGAATATAAAGTGTAGTTTTGCCAACCAGAATTTCTAAAACAACAAAACCAGTATGTTTCTATAGATTAAGCCAGCAGATTTGAGAAAAACAGGGTTCTTGAGAAAAAAATAAGCTCTAGACTCTGAGTTTTTTAAAAAAATTGTCAATCTTAGAAGATGTTCTTCTGGGTACAGTGGGTACACAATATGAATCACATTCATTACTTGATTCCTATTTTAATTCTCTTCCCTCCCAAGCCCATTCTCATTCTTTTCTTTTATTTAGAATTGAAGGAATTAGATGCTATTTTTGCTTACCAATGATTTTAACAAGTCAGAATGTCCAGTGTTGTCCACAAAATGCATACTCTGAAACACAACTGTTAGGGGTGCAAAGTGATGCAATCTGCTGGCAAGCAAATTCGTCCATACACATTAATACTCCTGTGAAGTTCATCGTCTTTGATGTAGTAATTCCACTTCAAGAGCATCATTCAAAGACCACAACTGAAGATAGCTTAAAAGATTCAGCTAGTAAGAAAATGATCACAGTGTTGTCTGGAATAGAGCAAGAGAGACAGAGGAACTATCGACATGTTGAGAATTTCAAGATCGGTTTAAGTTACGCAGTGGCATACAAAACAATGATAATGATTACGACAAATATTTATGAAGGAGGAAATAGCAAGTGAACCAGGAGCTTTTTGGTAGCCAAGGAGAAGCCCAGGAATTATGAAAAAGTGATTTCAGTTAAAATGAGAAAGCTTTGTGAATTCACCTTGAATTGTGTGTGTGTGTGGAGACGGGGGAGGGTGAAAATGTTGCCTTATGTCAGAGCCATTACTTTGCAGGACAAATATGGTTAGATTGTGTTAAGTGGATGGAATGAATTTCTTCATCATGTTAACTAGATAGGTACAGGGCAATGAGTCCTTAATGGTTATAAGGTATATGAATTCAGAAACCTCAAGAAAATTTGAAACACTGCCCAGAATGGGAATTTCCAACTGACTGTCCCCAAGTGGACACTGAGTGACACGGGACGTAACTTTACCACATTCCCGCCAGCAAATCAGCAGAAAATGGGCAGAAGAAGTTGTTTACATTCAGAGAATTCCAGTAGGTCTTGAGATTGAAAATCTGAAAAATGGATAGTAAGGAGGAAACTGGAGAATTATTCTTCTGGAAGAAAATGCGGCACATTCCAGAGGGGAGTGTATTGTACAAAGATACCAAATGGGAAAGACAATACTAGAAGGCTGTGGGTCGTGATGAGTAAGGGGCAAGACTTAGGAATCAACAAAGCTCCCATCTGACCCTCCTCTAAGATTGAGACAACGAGCCTTTTTACTTTCTGGGTATAAGGTAATAAGATAGTTGGTATATTTGGTCCAGAGACAGAAAGGAAAACAGTATTCAAAATGGATTAGATGTTAATCAGAAACTCCTCCATAATTCCATGATGGACATCAGAAACATTTTCATTGTCAACCAAAATATTTATACCTGGTATTTCTAATTGATGATATAGGTGATTTTATTATCACCGGTTCTCATTTCGTCGTCGTCTTCTGGATTTTTGTTGTTGTTGTTGTTGTTTGGTTTTTTTGCTTAAATTTTCTCTGCTGAACATGTGTAATCTTATAATAAGAAAAAAAAATGTTGCACATTGATGATCGATTGTACTTGACGGTGATTTTCCCAGTCAAGGCTGTGAGATGGAAAGACAACGTGGAAAGGGAAGTCAGTGTCCTGGGTGACAGTGAAGAGTAAGGCAGGAATACGGATTGCACCCTGGGGCCCTGCAGTGATACTGGTGGTGACGGTTTGTTTAAAATGGTTGTATCCATGAGATACGTGAGTGAACTAGGACTTGAGGATGGAACCCATACTCCTCAAGTTTAAAAAGTCTGCTTTTTACAGGATCTGCAATTGATCTCAAAACACTGACCTCAGTCTTTAATGCCCCTCTCTCATAGGCTGTATTTGGTCTCTCATAATCTGACAGCGAATCCTTGGGACCTTGCATGTTGGATGTCCCGCCAGCTACGAGCAGTGTGCTACGAGCCAGGACTCTTCCTCCAGGGTGAGTTTTATAGCAGAAGGCTGCAGAGCCTGAGAAGAAGTATTACCCGTTGCTCCCATGAACAGATCCGTGTTGTCCAAACCTCATTACCCACTTGGAGCCACAAGAATGCCCTGATAGAAAGTCTAACAAACTGTCTGATTCCGTCCCAGGGAAGGGTTCCCACTGTGTTTAACTCAAGCACCTGGCTCCTGTTTGGCTCAATGCTGCCTTTTTATTCCTTTGTGGGACCGACAGGTGTTGTGTGTGGTGGAAAAGGAGGGTGGATTACTTGGAAGTATTTGGTTTCAGACCCATTCACAACCCTTTATTTTAGCCTAATATAAGAAACCTGGCCTGGTGAAGATGTTAATGTTTAAGTGGTCTCCACTTTTTCCTCTGGATTTGTGGAGTTGTGAGAGGTGGGAGCGAGCTGGGCTGCTTGTGCGAGGAAAAGAGAAAACTTGAGTTGACGTTCCTATTTCTTAGGAAGGTGGTAAGAAGAATGTGGCTCTACATCCCATGTGAAGTGAAAATCAGCCATCCTGCTGGACTACCCGTATCTAAGGTAACAGCACAGACCAATATAGCAGACTTCCTATTTTTTTTTTTTTGGAATGGATGCTTTAAAATTCTATTGTTCAGGTTTGGGATTTGATTTTCAAAATGATTTTCAAGTTCACCATATGTGTCTTTACCTTTCTGAGCCTCTTACCTGAATAAGTGACAAGCAAATATATTAAAAAAAAAAACTAACAGGATTGTTCTAAGGAGTAGGTGAAAGAATCTCTGTTAGCTTGTGACTGTGGCTTCATCTGAGTTCTCTTATTTGTGCTCCTGACCCCCGTATGAGCCTGAAGCTTGCTTTTTAGAAAGGACCATGATTCTTAATGTTGTTTTAATCAAAAACAAGTAACATGCAGCATGTGTGACCCCTTCCAGGCTTTGTCTTGTTCACTGTTTCTTTCTTCCTGTTTGATTAGAAGCTGTTTGAGAACAGGGATCATTTTCTGTTTTAGTCTCGGTATGTAGTAAAACCCAGAGTAAATACATGTTTAATAAGTGGCCAAATGCGTTTGGATGCAATGTGATAAATACAATATATGCGAAGTAGAAAGTGCTCCAAAAAACCCAAGGGAGGAATAATTAACTAGGTGTCACAGAGTGAGAGCTTGCTCATGTATCATTTTGGGTCTGTTTTAACTCTTGTGATGACAAAGGAGGTGCCCTCCTTTCCCAAGGACTCGTAGGAAGAAATGTGGCAAGTGTGATGAAGTGTTCAGGGTAGACAGGGCCCTGCTGTCACCCTGGGCTGTTTTCAGTGTCCAGGAAGCAGCAGGAGCTCGCCTTCCGATTGGAAAAAAGTGCCTCAGGAACAAGAGAGGTACTGTGGTTCCAGATAAGCATGGAGCAAAGTGTATGAGTGGAACTAAAGAGTAACATGGAAAATAAAAAGCAAATGGGAAAGTACAAAGGAAGAGAGTAGTAAATGGTGTATTTTTTATATTATTATAATGAAAATTTTGAATTTTGCACCTACACACGTACACACACACGCACACCCACACACACACCCCAGCAAGGTCAAAAAGAAGAAAATGTTCTTGAACTTTTCACTCTATGGTCTATGAAATGCAATTTTCTTAGTGAATATATGTTAGGGAATCCTACTCCGGGAAATGGTGGCTAGAGGAGGTTTCCACTTCGAAGTTTATAATGTAGCATTGTTGACTAGAATCACCACAAAAAAGAAATGGTGATTATGTATGTGGTGTGACAGAGGTGTTAGCTAATACGACAGTGGGCATTAGATACCATATATTATACATTATATTACAATATGTGAACATTTCAGAGCAGCACATTGTACGTCTTAAGCCTTTGCAATGTTATGAAATATATCTGAATAGATTTCCTTTTTTTTAAAGAAAGAGTATTCTACATGATACTTTTAAGGAAAGTTCCCATAATACTACTGACTGGCTCTGAAAGCTTAGATGAGGCAGTTAGACTAAATCCCAGCCCTGTGAGAAAAACAGAAACGAGGTAGCAGATATCAGTGTTATATTCTGTAAAACACTGTAAAAAATCAAACTCCTACTGCTTTCCAAACTGAGTGCCGTACAAAGAAAGTATATAGGACAGATGTAAGTGGGCAGAACGTTATTTTTCAATCCTGCACTTACGAGAAGGTGACTCAGAAAAATAAATTCAATAATGCCAAATATAAGGAGATAGAGCCAGAACTAGAGTACAGAGGACGAATGTATCCAGCAGAATTGGTTGCTTTGGAAACCATGAACAAAAGAAAACATACAGTATATGATACGGGTCAAATTCTGTTTTAAACAAATTGCATTATAAGCAGGGACTGTACAAATGGCTGCATGTTCTTTGTTGTTGTCTTCGGATTTGATTGCAGTAAATTTGGCCAACAAGCCTTATCCTATTGTAGTGATTTTTGCCAAAATAACCAAACTCCTGAAACAATAGAAACTTTTTTTTTATCATGTACTTAATTTTAGGAGGAAAAAAATGTGTATGTGTGCTACAAAATAGGCTGTCAAGGAATTATTTAATCACAATAAAATTTGCCTCGCAAATCCAGGTGACAGCCTTCTTCTGAAGCAGAAATCTTGCACAGTGAGGTTTCTGATCAGAAAATCGGAGTATGGCCTCTGGGCATGGCTAACTTTTGTTTCTTCAGAGCATGGTGGTCTCAGGGTAGTCAGACTTCTTACATAAAAATAGCTTCCCCAGAACAAGGGTTCCAGGAGATTAATGTATAAATTGCAAGGTATCATAGAACATCATTTCAGAAATTCTACTACAATCTATTTGTCAGAAGAGAATCAAGGGGCCAGTCCAGATGGAAAAGAGAGAGACTGCACTAGGGTATAAATACAGGAGGGGTGGTTTACTGCTAACCGTGTTCAGAAGCCACCCACTGCAGTGCCCACGGCACTTTATTAAACTGCTTTTTACAGATTACAGAAACGCTTCTCTTTTCTTTTTCATTTATAATACCGTTTTCAATTCAGAAATGTTTCAAAAGTCTGTTGCTATAATACCTCATGTTGGAGATGTTTAACTGCTCTCAATTTCCTCTTGATTTTGGCACTCTTGTTCATTAATTAATTTATGGACACAACAAACCGCTTATGAGTATCTTATTATTTTGATCTGGGGCTACGAAGATGAATATGCAAATATCTCTGCTCCCATGGTGTGCCCAGTAGAATGAAAAGATCAACATGTTAATAAATCATTAGACTTATTGTTCTATTGACAGTATTGTCAGCTGTATGTCAGAAGTGATTTGAATGAAGGGGTGAGATTTCTAGGTGGTTGAACGTAAAATGTGAAAGTTATATCTCAGGAGCTTGGATTTTGGAAAAGTGTAAATTGAGGGCCAGCAAAATGTTGAAGGGCTGTCACTGTGGTCTTGCCCTGTTAATCCTGAAGTTCTCTGTAGAGTTGCTGTACTAGTGGAAAAGCAAGAATAATTTCTGATGGACAGTGGTGAATGGGGTTCTGTTTGTGTATCTTATGACTTGAAACTCAACCAAGACAGAAAGCAATGGTGTCAAAACACTAAAGTGAAAGAAGCATGAAGACATGTGGAATTCATGGGAAGCCCCTTCAAATGCGTCAGAACCCGAAACTAAAACGTGGGCCGTTTTCACCAGATATGACGACATCTGCAAACATTAGGAGTGCTCTCTGCCAATCACTGCAGTACAATATGGTGGAGGATATTTAGAGTTTGAGGGCACAAAGGAGAGAGTGCCTGAGACAGTTTTGTCACCTTACCTCAAGGACACATCTTCTATGTCCATCTTATGCATATTAACCATCCACAAAATAGTTCTAGTTTATATTTGTTTCTCAATAAATTCTGCTATGTCTTGTCATAAAACCAGATAAACTAGGGTACTCCCAAGTATGTCAGTCCAGCTGCTCCTGGGGCAATGAGTAACAAGTTTATCCAAGACCCTTTCCTGTTCTTGCGTTTTTGGTCTGTACAAGGACACTCTGTTTTAGTTTGGTTTTCTTTGGTTTTCCTTCTTTGTTCCTAATCCTTCGTCCCATTTTCCTCATATAACTACTCAAATTATAAACATAATATATTATAACGTGTATGTGTGTGTGTATATACATATGTAATAATTTCAGTACTTTTTATCTGTATAGCTTTTGATATGCATAAATAGTATTGTGATATATATTTTTCACTATACGTTTTAGATTTATTCCTGTATGTACGTCTGATATCTCCAACCACTGCACATTTGCCAGTTAGTACAATCCCAGTCTACCTCCAGGTCCTCACAATTGAGCTAGTGCTATGGTGAACATGTTTGTTCATTTCCTGTCAAAGATTTGTATCTCTGATTTGGGAGTTTGATACTGGACTTGAGGGCTTCTGAATATTGATTTACACTAAATTTTGTGAGATTGTCAATTTTATTGCTAAAATTTATATTGCTACCAGCAGTGCAGGGGATTACTTGTCTTCCCAAATCCCTTGCCAATACGTGGTGGCAGCCAGCATCTGAATTTTTGCCCTTTGGATGTTAGGAAATGATATTTTACTGGTATATCCCCTCCTTCCCAGCACAGAAGCTGGAATTCAGTGGATACTCATAAATGTGTATTGTACCATGTGAACAATTTAACGATACCTGTGATTGAAACATAAAACACTTCAATCTGAAATAAATTACTTCTGTGGATTTTTTTAATATGAATTTAGTAAGCTTAAAGGATTTCAATACTCTGGAAAGTTACATCTTTTTGAGCCAACTCTTTGGAGCTCTCTGGCAGACATATTGAGTTTAGCAGAGGTCAGTTGCTATTTGGATCCAATATTTTATATGCTGTTGACTTTAACAGCTTAACATTTCTGCTAGGATTTTTTCTCCCAATACATGAAATAGCTAAGATTTTGTCTAATACTTACGGCAGCATAAATTTTGCGTTTGTAGCAGACACACTGTTTTGGTTGCCTCCCAAACCCATGCCCCACTTTTCTGAGAATTGACTCTTCCTTTACTCACAGAAGCACAGCCATCCAGGAGGGTTGTTGTCTACAATCAGTGATGTTGTCCCTCTGGCTCTTGCTAATTGGACTAGGTATGGACACGTAATCTAAGCGGAGTACCTCGGTGATGGCCAAAGGTCTATAGTCAGACTTCATGCTTTGTACATTAAAGGGTATTCCTTAGCCATAGGGAAGCTCCAGAATTCCCCCTGCTATCAATAGCTGACGCAGACTAACAGAAGGGGAAGTGTTGAAGTTTATCTCGGCAGCGTGTGGGTTTCATGGGGAACCTTTTCAATCTTGTTCCAATTCGGAGAGAGAAACCATTTCTGAGCACGTGCAGGGCCATCAATATGCAGCACTTTCTGCTGCATACAGCTTCCCAGAGGACAAACTTAGCATACCTGTGTCCTTAACAATTGCCCTCCTATCCATGCTAAATATTAAGAAGTCTTATGTATGACATTGTTAAGAGGATATGCTGATCAACGGGTAATTTAGGCAGTAGTCCGAGGATCGTGCACAAGGAGAGCCATTAATGGTTGTGGGTAACTTGGGAAGGCTGGGTCAAAAAAATTTTAGCTCGGAGTATCCTCCAGATGAATTAAATTAATTAGATTCTGCCCTAGGAATATAGAATGTACACATATGTTTTAATTAGTCTCCATAAACAGTATAGCTTTGGTGGGAGACATACAAATTAAGGAGCTACAGGATGTCCTAGTTCATTGGAGGATATGAAAAAGAGAAAACGAGGTTTACAGAAAAGAAACCCATAATTAGTATATAGACATAAACGCATGGGCAGTGGCAGATGTCTTGGCCAGTTGTCAGAGGGCCTAGGAGAAAAAGTGGAAGATCAGGAAAAAGGAGGCCTGGAGTAGAGGCATTGGACGTTACCCATGGAAGTAGTCACATGTGTGGAGGTCTCTGTATCACAAGTTAATGCCACCAGTGAGCAAGTACAATTGTACAGAGACAATCATGTAGATACACTGATGGAACCTGCTGATGACTAAAACTGCCATCCTCTGTCATCGGCCACCCTTGTGCTGGTGCAACAGGCATATGAAAGGAAGAGCTATTTGGAACTAGGTAGAGGTTATGCATGTGGCCCCAAACATGAGCGCCCATTCACAAAAGGTTGATCTAGCTATTGTCCCTGACAAGTACCCAAACTGTCAGCAGCAGAAACCAATGCAGAGCCTCCAAGAGTGCATCATTCCTTCAAGAGACCAACCCCCAATTTGAGGGCAAGTTAACTACATTGGGTTTCTTCCACTACGGAAGGAGCAATGATTCACTCCATTGACTGGAATAGGTACAAGATTGTCTTTACCTCCCTTAGTTTATTTTGCTATCCTCAGTGCCTCAGCTGACGTTACTTCAGGGCTTGTGGAGTATTTGAACCACCAGTGTCAGATCTCACATGCTTTTGTAATAGACCGTGGAATCCATTTTACAACAAAAAGGAGAGATAATGAGCACCTGACAATGGGATCATTGCCCAGCTTCTCCCTCCACCCAGTTATGCTCCCTTCATTTTCCTAGATTCAATCCTGTGAACACTCCCTAATAAACTTCCTGCACATTAATCTCCATCTCAGAGTTCACTTCCCCAGGAACCAGATCTACAGTGGTAGTCATTACTGAGTTATATTTAAGTGCTTTTAAAAAACATGTTAAAAATCTCCAGCCTGCTAGAGATTCCTTGCTTTGAGATAACACTATCAAAATATCTACTATTTCAAAAAAAACCCTATGTAGATAAGTTATGGGATTTTCCTCTATAAAACTATCTCAAAGAATTCTCTTAACATTTTGTTATCTTTTGAAATCAACTGTTGATATCTATATAAAATATCAAAGGAAGAGTGGAAAAAGATGAAAAATTTATTGAAATGTGTGCTAATCATACTCTTGGTGGTGTATCATATACAATTTAAGTAACAGTCGCATGAAGTAGATATTCAGCTCATATATTTCTTTTTCCATTATGTAGGTATCTTAGAGGTGAAGGCCAAGAAAATGCTTGAGCTTTAAGCCTGTAACTTACATGGGCTCTTTCTAAGATTCTTGTAGATAGCACTTTGTGCTTGGTTGTATCTGTAAGTTTTTCAAAGGTTTTTAAAATTAGTTTTCTAAAAGAAAGACTCAAAATTTATGTAAGTTTCAGGCCTTACAAAACCTGGATCTGCCTCTGGTGCTATTCATTGCTTTGGGGTTTTTTCATTTTGGCCCTGTGTTCAGTGCAAATTGGGCATTGGCTCTCAGTGAGAGCCAGCATTAATTTTACTCCATTGATTTTTCCTGTAATTTGATCAAAGTTTTGGGTGAAAGCTTAGTTTCTTTCATTGGGTTTGGATGGCTATTCCCCCAGGACTTCCATTATTTTTCAGGACAGAAATGCCAGTCTTCCTCGTTATCAAGATTTCTAGGTTTTCAGCCATGCTATAGCAAGTTGATATGAATGTGAAGAAAATTGGCCCACACAACAAAGAAGTGTTTCCAGTAACTTTCCCCTGACCTTAGGAGTGTGAGAGCAAGACTTTAAAGTGATTCTCTGAGCGCTCATCTTACCCTATGTAAGAAGCCATAGTTTTCAGCCAAATCTCTCTTCCAACCCTGTTTTCTCTTGGAAGATTTATTTTCTGAGCCAACAGTTCCCCCGTCACTTATCAATGGGACATGTAGTGATTTTCACTTAAAGGTGAAGCATTGACTGTAACAGTAATGATGAAAGCTGATTTGAAATCTCTAAATAAAATAAATGAATTTTTTATATGTTACCAAAATTAATAATAATTCACATCAGATTCTTTTAAAGCAGCTATATACATTGGGACCAGCTTCCTGTTCTTGAGCAAGATATGATGATGAATATAATGAAGAATATTACTGAATTTGTAAAATGAATTTTTATTAGTTTCAGTTACAATTAGCATTGGCCTTTGATTTTCCAGGTTTTGAACACATGATATAAAATAGCTGGCTTGACAGAATTTCTCATTGTTTTATACACGTTCATTTTTAAAACATATCAATAGGACTTAAATAACTAGTTTAAATACTTTTATTTTTTTCTTTCTTTTCCGGGGGACGTTTGGGAGAATGTTACCTCTGAGTCCTTAATCATGGATCCTGTTCATCTCCAGACCCTCTCCAATTTTCATCAAAATCTATGATCATCTCATGCTAGGGTTGGGCTTAACCTCACCGTTTGTACCTGCAGCTTACACTTTTAAAGGTCATCTTCAGCAAGATGGATCATAGCTTCCTGACCTGGCATCCACTGACCCTTGGTCCAAGAACAGACATCAAGGTCTCAGTAAAACCCCCTCAAACTGAATGCAAAACCACATATATCTGTGCATTTTTCTTAAGTGTTCATGAAACAGTTAATAATCTTCTATGAAAATATTTTGTGTTAATTGAATACTTCAGCAATATGGAGATAACCCACTAACTCTTTTGACACCATAATGCTTTGGTGTTGGTTCCTAAATTTAGACATAGTTTATTGATTCAGAGAAAAACTATTTTCTCTTAAGCATATTTTTGTTGAAATTCAAAAATTGATTGTAATGGTTAGACTCAGAGGTTGTGCCCCCATGAGGTGGGTAGAGACGTGTTCTCTCACTGGGGAATACATTTCTCACCATGAATTTATCCCTTTAATCCACTCTAAATCAGGGAGTCTTAGTTTTCTGTTTTCAGACTTTAGAAAGCATAGAGTATGTGGAAAGATGACTGTGGCAGAGGTTAGGAAAACACACAACAACAGTGAATCTCACTGGAAAATACATTTTCTGTCTTGAAGCAACATCGTCTTTATTACACTCGGCACAGAGGCAGGCATTATTTTCGGACAGGGTCATTGTACGATCTTATCTCATACTCAGATCTCAATAATATATTAATGACAAGAAATCCAAATACTTACTAAGACAAAACAAACTGCATGATGGAACAGTGGAAAATGGATATTATATGAGAAAGCAAAAGTGCAATACGTTCTTCTCGGTCAAATTAGAGAAAATCAGGTTAATTCAGGGAGATAAGCCTGTAGACTAAGACTAAATATTTTTAAGATATCCATTCTCTCCAACTTAATTTATAGATGTAATATAATCCCATTTAAAATTCCAATAGGATGCTTTAGCTGAATGGATTCTAATTACTTTTAATTCAATAAAGATAAAATAACATGACACACAATTGTTTCCCTGAGATGGAAGGGCTTCAAACTTATTCTTCTAGTTTTTTTTTTTTAAGTACATCATCTTTATGCTTTGCTGAGTACTTTCTATATGTTGCACCTCTTCTACAAAGCTTCTGGTAATTTCTCTCAAATGGGAGTAATTGTTCTTCCATTCTTTGATCCCATCAGAAATGTATCTGTACCTTTCAGTAATGTATTACTTCCTACCAAAGTTCTATTTCTGTGCATTTTACCTCTCTGTTCTGCTGCAGACTCCGTAATGGCAGTGTCTGTATTTCTAATGGAACTTCTATCATCTGTTCCAAGTGGGCTGTTGTCTCCTGAGAGCACTGGCTTTTCATGAAGAATGTCCCCCTTCAGTTTACTTTCTAAGCTCCAGGCCTGCAACAGATCTTCTGTTAGAACTTGTGCTTTCATTATGAGCATAAAAGTCTTCCAAAAACCAGTGCCCAAAGAATGATTTTCGGTTGACGTCCAGTGCCAAAAGGCAGAGGTGTGGTTTTCAGAGCATTCCCCCAGCTCCCTTGCCTTGCAAAACTCTGCTGCCTTCCCGTTAAAGAGTTGGCTGTGCCAAGCAGGCAGAGCTTTCCCCACCCTACCCCCCAACATAGTGGGGAGAACGTGTTTCACTCCTTTGGATGTTATGCTTCATGTCTTGCAGGGAGACAAGCCCAAATGATATCAGTTTTCAGCAAGTCTCTTGCTTCCATGAGGAAGCAGAGACTCCTAACTTGTTGCTTCTCCCAGATGATGCCAGAAGTATATCCATGGTGGGATGTCCCAGGGTGTGCTCTGTGGACTGGCGCACTCAGTGTGGTGAGGAACAACGTGTGCTCGCGCCTTGGTGACGGCTTCCTCCTCCCATGTTCTCATTTCTTCAACCCTATTCTTCTGTGGCCTCCCAAATTTGCTTGGCAGTTATATGCAGTGGGTACGTCTAGCAGCGGCTGATTAAAAAAAAAGAATCTAAAAGCTGCTGATTTAGACAGAGAAGAAACTTGTCCACATTTGACAAAATCCAGTTATTGGAAGTTTAATGTAAAAATGAAGTTTTTTTCAGAATTGAAACTGGAGAAAAATACAATGACAAGTTAAATTCAAATTAATTGTCATTAGCTAATAAATTAATTCCTTCATTTATTTAAAGGATTTTTACTGAGCCAACTCCATGCATAGGGTTACAGAGAACTCCCTATCTTATCAGTTGCAATATCTTTGCAAGACAATCCCTGGTGATGGACAATCAATTAGTCGAGGGGGCTATTTCAGTCCTATTTCAACAATTAAAGTCATTATCGAAACTGAGAAATAAAGGTGTGAGAGCTCAACATGTTCTCTAGTATTGTTAAGACTTTTCTTATGTTGTTCAGTTTAACATAGTTGTAGTGTGTAGCTGAATTAAATAGAATGCTCATTTTGCTAATAAATATCGGAATAATCTACTACTATTATGTTTAGTAGAAGAGGACAGTTTTTTACTGATGATTCAGAGTGATGGGTTTTAAATTCTGTTTGGCACCTAAACCTTTCCCCAACACACAAAAGAAAATCATATTAAATGCCAATTTTTATCAACTGAATTATATTAAATGACAATATTTATACATTAATTATTTAAATATTTGTAAGTTGAATTGCATTAAATACCAATATTTATAAATTGATTGTGGGGACTAAAGCTAGACCTACGTATTTTTTTTATCATCTTGCAATCTACTCAACATAGGACGTATGTTACCCATGTAAACGTTAGGATTCTACACAGAATCACACCACAGGTCCCTAAAGTTTTCAAATCAGTTTTATAGCTGTGAATCTACAAAGTAAAATAATGACTCTCAAATTATACAAACGGTAGCATTACTCTAAAACGTATTCAAAAGGAAGGAGGGTGGCATCAAGGTACCATTTTTACCTCTATTTTACAGCTAAGTAAACCTGGGGTTAGAGATTTTAAGTAGCTTCCCCAAGGTCACACATCTAGTGTCAGACATAAAATCTGATCTGCTGATTTTACCTAATTCCTTGGCAGTAATATTGTATCATATGTTGTAACAACTTCTCCATCCAGAGTCTCTCTGCTAGACTCTTCAATTTCCATAGTAGGATGTCAGTATTCCCAATAGTATATGATTAAATGTAAAAATCCACTATAGTTCAGAGCTAAAAAAATTTACTGTAATATCATGCTGTGATAGGGGATCTAGATTCAAACTGTTACTGACCATTTCTAGGAAAAAACTGAAATAAAAGACTGGATATTTTTGGAAGATCATATGAAGACCATGCAGTCTATTTACTCTGGTAGATCTTCTACCATTTAACTGTGTACCAAACAAGAGTAGGAGAAATCTGAGGTTGTGATAAACAAATATTTGCACCTGAACACTTTGGAGAAAATGTGTCATTAATTAAAATCATACTTACAGTGAGACAGTTTAATGGAATTTTGTGTTTGTTTGGCTATACTATAAGTATATTGAGTTTGAGACTAAGGTATGATATACATGTGGACATTTCCAGAATTTTTTGGAGTTAACATATTTGAAATTAAAGAAAGCAGGTCAGAGCTCTGAATAGGGATTGGTTAGTTATATGGAGGCAATAGTTGAAGTTATCAGGACAGAACTTTCAGGACAAAAGAAAAAGAAAAAAAAAGAAGCTAAAAACTACACTTTCAAAACTCCTCTGCCAAGGATGATGTGAGACAGAGATCTCCGTTCTACTGTAGTTTCTGTTAACAAGCAATTGTAGGAAGTGTGACTGTTTAGAAGCAGTTTAGTTATCGGATTCGATTCTCTGGTAGCTTGAGCCTAGTTTCATGGGTAGGAATGGGATTGGTCATGGTGGAAATGGCAGGGGCGGGAGCAGCATCCTGACCGCTGAGTCACATGGTGATGATGTGCTCTTGGATTCAGTAGTATAGCGGTGCACTTTCTAGCTTCCAGCCCTCCAGTCCATCAAGCAATTTTGTAAGAAACTCATTCCCAATATTTATACCATACTGCTTGAAATACGTAGAGTGGTTTGTTTCCATGCTGGATTCTTATTAATGCAGTGGTCAGAAGGACCACGTGTGGCAAACGTGAATCAAAAATAACAAAGAGTGACATATATCCATTCCTTTTTAAAAATTACGAGTTACCTAAATGTTATTGATCAAACAGCTGTGGGAGCATGGTGAGAATGGATGAAATGATGGTGGTGGTGATGATGATGATAATGGTGATATTAACACTTATTGAGTGCTTACTGTGTGACAAGCACTCTTCTAATGATGTGTTTCAATTCAATTCATCCCACAGTTACTCTTTGAAGTATGGGTATCGTATCCCTGTTTAACGCTTGCAGAAACGGAGGCATCAAGATTTCATATTCAGGGCCCAATATCACACAGTGATAAAGAATGGAGGATGTAATTGGCAATCCAGCAATCTGGCACCCAGTTTTGTTGCTTTTAATCACTATGCTATTCTGCTTCAAAATATTAAGAGTGCAAAATTTAAAAGAACAGAAAAGTATGACTAAGTAAAAAAGATGAGAACAGGCACAAGAGTTGTGTATAATGACAGTGGGGGGAAAAAGGCAAAAACTTGAGCCATTCCTTAGAAGAGCAGCAGAGCAGTAACTTTGTTTTGAGGTTGATGTCATTTATGAAGCGTAGTAAGAATGTGTGCATGTTTCACTGTAATCAAAGCAAGAGAGGAGAAGATAACATCGGGTACAGAAGAGGAAAAGAGGCAGTATGTGAGAGTCAAAGCTGACTCATGGCAGAGAAGTGCAGACTCCTCTAAAGAGGATGAACAAGACAGCGAACCATCCGTGTGAATACAAACATGTATCAAATCATAGAAAACAAAAGAAAAAACGAATTCATACCTGCTGGACCTAATAAATGGAGGTAATGGGCTACTGAGAACTTATTTTTTCTACTCTTATGAAAACCCTCCTAAAACATACCATCCACTTTCTATCCTTAGTTGGCAGAGTCTGGCGACTGAAAGTGACTGTTGTACCCCGAAAGTGGCAGGATGGGTCACACGTTGAACTTAAAGCTCTTCAGACAGGCCTGCAGCCACTGGATTTAAAGCCATAAGAAACTGAATTTATAGGAGTCTGGGTAGACCATTCAGGATTATTTTCAAATATATTTGTCTGATTCTTGCATTGCCATTCTCCCCTGATGGGTTCAATGGATAACAGGAACAATCACTTTCTCTGAAGTATTTACAAAATGGACATTGCCAATTAGATTTCCTTGATGGAAATTGTACAGTAAGTCAAATCGCAGACAACTGAAAATGATATGCCAAGATCAACCAGCCAGACTGTGATCAGATATTAGTGGATTGCCCTCAAGCCACATGCATTCTTCAGATGCCTAAATGAGAGAGCACGGGTAGAAGGCAGAAAGGAAAACCAGTCTTCATTTTCTAGATTCTTTCATTGTGTATTCAATGTATGCCCACACCTGTTCATTTAATGTAGTGAAACAGCTACTCTGTGCCAGTTCTGCTCTAAGTGGCTGAAATACACTAAATGTTCTAAGTCTGAAACCTGGGCATGACTTGCCCTGAAAAGTTACCAGCACTGATGTGGTGATGATGATAGTAGTTACACATAAAGGCAATGATTATGTAAGACAGTGTCTCAAAAATGTCGACCTGAGGTGCAGCCAATACAGTTTTACAGGATCTATAAATTTGCCTCCTCATTTCAATTTAAATGTCTCAGTCAGAAACTTGAAGCTGACGTAACAATGTCTGGCAGATAGCGTTGTTTTGAAATTCATATTTCATAAGAGTCCCAGTAGCAGATTCTAATTACTTGCAAACAGTGCCATTTTTGGAGTTTAAATAACACAAACCAGAACAGAAAGAAGACAAGTTACTCATTAGATTTTGAAGGTCTGTAGAACCCAGAGCACCCACTTGAGGTTACATGTAAATCAGAGCGAACCCACGATGGTTAACGGTGAAGATGTGCGTAGGGAGAAGTCCAGCAATACTCGAGTATTACAAAGCAACATTTTATGCTGCGCACAGGCTGGTCTGCAAGGCCCGCACACAAATTCATGTGGAGTGGCAAATGAACGACATCTTACATGTGTGGATCTCAGCTCTTCCCAACCCAGAGTATTTTTTCTTCCTTTTTCCCAGTTTAATTGAAATATAATTGACGTATAATGCTGTATAAGTTTAAGGTGTACAACATAATGTTTGATAAGAGTTTGTATTGCAGAATGATCACCACAATAGTTTTAGTGAGCAAGCAGCACTTCACATAGTTACACATTTTGTTTCCTTGTGATGAGAACTTCTAAGATCTACTCTTTCAGCAATTTTCAAATATGCAAACAGTATTGTTAGCTCTAGTCATCACGGTGCACGGTATACCCCCAGGACTTATTTATCTTACAACTGGAATATTTTCAAAGAATACATCATTTATATTTCAACCATCAGATACTTTTTCTAGCATAGCATTTCATAAAATGTAGTATGAAGGTTACCCGTATCGGGAACGTGTAGATGTTTAAAAAATAAAAACAAAAAAAGTGGTGATTGCTGAAGTATACTCTAGTTCTCTTTACGTTTCTGTGGTAGAGATTGAGAAAGTGCATTTTGATCATAACATCTGAAGAATCATCAAACTTTTTAATTTGAGGCTACAAAGTATATAACCTTCAGGAAGGAGTTTATAAAATCTTATGCAAACTTTTGTGTATGTGAAGGTTTATAGGTTTCTTTGAACTTTTCCATGATCCCCAAATAATTAAAATCAAGTGTAAGCCCTGGAATCTTCAGTCCACAGTTTTCCTAACCACCTACTTCTGGTTGTGTTGTTGCTGCTGTTACATATTCTGATTCATTCTAGAAATAACTTGATTTAATCTTGGAGTTGGGGAGGGTTTTCTTAAGATGTGATGATAGACCAAGTGAAGCAATGACTATAGTAAGATATTAAAAAAAAAAGTACAAGGTCACCTAAAATTACGAGGAGAAAGCCTCCACCAAGCAGTGTCCTTCCTGTGGGACGGAGCATGACTCATCTCCTTTGAGGAAATGAAAAAGGCCAGAGAAGGTGAAGCCCCTAAAAGCAAAAAAGCAGGGATGTGAGTTGAGTCTGGAAATGGAGGCTTAACTAGGCTTTGTGACTTCATAGGCATCTTAAGATTTCCTCTGAGAAGCCATTGAAGTATTTTCAGCAGAGATGTTTCAGAGTTAAATTTGTTTAACTTAAAAAAAAATAAGAATTGTTGTCCCACTGTTTTACGTATTAGAGAAAAGCATTAAAATAGGAAGAACAATCAAAAGGTTGTAGCTTGAATTAAGAAATATATGAATGGGAGATGAAAAGGAGAAAGAATTAGGAGTACAATAGATATCTTCACATTCTGTTGGGCTGTATGTAGAGAATGAGGGAGAGAAAAATACCAACTTTCACTCCTGGCTTTTTGGCTGGTTCGACTAGAGTGAAGGCATAGCCTTCACTAACACAAGGAACCCTGGGAGAGAGGGAGGTTCATGGTGTAGAAAGGAGGACAAGGTGTTTAGTCCTAGATATGTTTTAGTTTCCCTTAAGAAAATGAAATATACACATCTAGTAGGGAGTTATATATATATATATTTTTTTTTACATTTATATTTATATTTATATATTTTTATATATATATGTACATAAGTCTAGAAATCCAAGAAGACCTCAGAACTAGCGGTATACAATTTGGAAAACATTTGGACTCCTAACTTTGTCTTAACCATACCTCATTAATCTCACTGCGCCACAAAGTGTCCAGCCATTTCCCACTCTGATACCGTAAGAGCTCCTCACAAGACTTTTTATCCAGTCTGCTAAATAAAAATTCATATTTTTTCTAGACATAGCTGGTAAGACATCACTTCTCTTCAAGTTTCCTAGTTTAATCTCAGCCCCAGAGCACCATCAAATTTACTCTGGTTCCCAGTGAAGTTTCATAATCCACACTATCAATCTGTGTGCGTGTATCTATGAAATAACCTTTCCTTATCCTGTTAGATATTGGTGTTCTGCCTCTTCAATGAGATTTCAAAAACCTTGAAGGTATAAACAGTTTCATTTCCTTTGATAGTGTGTTTTACGAAAAGTGATTTTAGAGCAGAAGGCTGAGATAGTGACTCTACTTTCATGTAAGTAGCAAAGCAGACATTGGAGGACACAATAAAACACATAGTCAGCATGTTAAATGTAATAGGAATCACAGGAAAATAGAAAGATTTAGAAAGACAGAGCGTAAACAATGGACCATAAATCTCTGCAGTGAGCATCAAAAGAAGCAAGTACCAGGGCACTTGGAGAGCCTGGGATGAGTTCAGTTTGATGGAGAAGAAAGAGCGAGATGTTATGGTCAAACGAGCCTAGATTTAAAGGGTTCTTCTGTTTGTTACCAACTGTATGACCCTGGGGTTGTGAATGAATTCTTTGAGTTTATGGAGAGTCTTCCATGGGCACTGGACATCCCTGCCAGTCCTTGCTGAGTACCTCGAGCTGCAAGGTCTAACTGCACTCTGACCTTGAAATGTTTCTTTCCTTTAGCTACTTATATAGGCGATTCTAAGAAGTAGGGGAAGGCAATTGCAGTACTGTACTGTACTGGCTCCTGTCATCCGTAAAGTGGGTATAATATTTCTACCTCACAGTATTATAATGATGATGCAATGACAAACATTTTGATAGGCTTTTAAGAAATGCCAGGTCATGTTGCTGCAAATGACATTCTTTTATTATTTTTATGGCTGAGTAGTATTCCATTGTATAACTATACCACAACTTCTTAAAAAAATATATATATATATATAAAAGAAATGCTAGTTCAAACTTTCCCCCATAATTGTAGCAGAGGTGTGTCTTCAATTAAGTTCAAACATGACCATCTGGGAAAGTTCAGGCACTTACTTTTACCTCAAAGATTGGCAGTAGAATGCTGAGCCCTGGAGGCTACTGAGCAGAGGAAGGAAAAGGTAGTTTTCAAAAACACATTTTTCAAAAAGAAATGCTTTTGCAAAGGTAGAGAATCACAGTGACTCATTTTATAATTGTTCACACATTACATCACTGTTGGATAACGTGTCCATGCAGAGATTTAGTGGTCTTAGCCTAATGGTGCTTTCCAAGAATAGATTAGTTGGCATTTATCCCTGATGAATGATATGTCAGCCTTAATTTACAGGTATAGTCCAGTGAGAGTTTATAATTCATTTCCAGGGTCTAATAAAGAAGTTTACTTGGTTAAGGTAGGGCATGATTTCCCTTTGAGCTTCCAGTCCAGACTTCTCATCATACTAGGAAAGAAAGAGAGAGTAACAGGAGTTGTAGGAAGTGAGAGTGTGGGTGAGAAGAATCACTGAGAATTCATAAAGGAAAGGCAGCTGGACCAGGACAATTATACGTTAACAAACAAACACCATCTTGAAACTTGCCTACCTAATAACAACCCTTTTTTTTTTCTAACCATTGGCTTCAGTTAAGGATTACCTAAGCTTTTATATACTATGAGCTTAATCATTTTATGTCTTAAAAGAATACAGTTTACTTCAACAAGATGACATAAATCTATACTTTATACAAACCACTGACTCTCTCACTCCTGCCTTCCCTCCTCACCCCCCACTTACTTACTTTAATTCAGAGTTTAAAACACATATGCCTTCTAGGTGGCTTATATGTTTATCTAAATTGAAAACTGCAAACTGAAATTATTCTTCCTTCCTCTTAAAGGCTCAATGAGTCATGTTCTATTTCTGTTTATTGTTAAACTTCCCTGAAGTATCATGGGCCATCTTTTATCCTCAAACATGAGCCTACCTGTGGCAATCAGTAAGAAAAAAAAAATTCCTATTATTTTTCAAAAAAGGTGATTAGTTTCCGTAGCTCATACTTTTTCATATTGAGATTTGTACTCAACAGAACTTTCTAGGCAAACTAAGGAGACTGTCCTATTTTCAAAAGATCATTTTTTAGCATCATTATAAAAATTCAACCTAATTGTACATTGAGGATACTTAGATGAAATTAATTCGTGTAGCCAACAAAGGTTTATACAATAATTCCCGTATTTATAGCTCTATTCAAGGCACTGATTATAAAATTATTTCTACAGTCATGTTCTCAAAAAGAGTATCAGATAGTAGAGAAGACAAATTGCAACATAGTTAATTATATCGCCATGTTCTAAGAGTAATGATAGAGAGGTAATACGTTATTACAAAGATATTTAGAATAGAAGGGTGTACTGCCCAGAGTTAAGAGTAGAGTTACTAGGAAAGATTTTTACCGAGGTTGATGATCCATGAGTCGAGTTGTAAAGAATGAAAAGGAAGTAAGTAACAAGAATGGACTCTTCCAAGCAGCTATGCATAAGCACGTATGTCAGAAACCCAGAAATGTGGAGGTGGAGGTGGAGGTGGACACAGGGAAAGCTATGAGCAGTAGGGTGATATTAAGGTGAGTTACGAACATGGCGAGGTAGGCAGAGGCTACATTGTGGAGAACCCCATATGCTACCTTAAGGAGCTTAACTCCTATGGTAAATGATGAGAAGTCATCATGGGGTTTTGAGAAAAAGTGGCACATTTATATTTGCCTTTTAGTTTGAATGCAGTCAGTTGTAGGAGAGCAAACTGATGGCAAAGAGAATTTCGCTGGATAAGGTTGACTCTAATCCCTAAAATAAATAAAGGTAACATTTAATCTTTAATATTGATGTACATACCACATATAGCATAAGCCTAACATAGTGGCTCACCCATATTTAAGATTCAATTTAAGAAAGTATCATGCAATGGAAAAAATTACAATTAAATTTGGACAATTACATAACATCTAACCTTCTGTAATTTTGAGGTGACAATACCTACCTTAATTCATTTATGAGGATTAAAGAAGTCAGGGTATAGTCAGCAGCTGTTCAGTGGTCATTGGATTGGAGAGTTGGAAGATATGGCAGAGCCAAGAGTGTAGGTGTGTTAAGAGTGTAAATATTGGTTACAACTCACAAACATCACAGAATACAGAAATAAAAACATGATTATTACAGTGAGTCTCGGGACCACACCATTTTAAGGAGAGCACGCCATCCGTGAGACTCTTATACGTTAGCTTTCTATGTAAAATTTGGCACATTGGACTTCTGTGTAAAAGAAATGGATGTTTATTACTTCTAGTGTGGTATGGCATGGTGTATGGTAAAATCGATGTGGTCACAGGGGGAAATGAGCATGAGGCTTGGAGAAAGTTCTTATTATGCGCCAGAGAGCAAGGTCACTACGTGCCACACGGGGCCACAGGGGAAGTGCCAGGTTTTGGTCTAGTGGCAGAAGATGGGAGCAAGCGGAAAGTCTAGGCCAGAGCCTTTATTGGAGATTTCAGGGGAAAGGTGAGGCAGGGTAAGGGCTATGGTTGAGGACTGGCTAGTTTGAATAATTCCAGAACACTCTGGGCCAAAGGGGTGATCTCTGATAGCCTGATTCCTAGAACAGAGAGCAAGGAGATATTGTCTTGAAAGCCAGTTGAGTGCAGCTCATATGTTAAACTTCTACATATCGGAATTTTATGTAAATTTTTACACATTGAACTTCCACACAAAGTTTTGTTGAATAAGGATGTATCCATTAAAACAAAGAGGGAAAAGAGGAGCTGAGGGACAGAGGAAATAAGGAAATAAGGAAGGATGGAAGGAAGGAAAGAAGGAGGGAAGGAAGGAAAGTAAAATAAACCAAAGCTCCAAAACCTCCTCATTACATTTTTCTTCAGTAATTATCATTAAATAAAATTGATTTTGTTAAATTTGCCTTCGTTTTTCTCATCCTTGTTCCCTTCCGCCATTTGACAATGTCTGGAAATATTTTTTGATTGTCACAATTTGAGGAATACTACTAGTAGCTAGTGGGCAGTGGCCAGGGATGCTGGTAAACACCCTATTTTACACAGGGTAGCCTCTCACAAATATTTTCTCAGCCAAAATGTCAGTAGTGCCAAGACTGAGAAATGCTAAGCTAGATTAGTACCATTTTAGAAAGGGATGGCATTTTGTAAAACAGCTGTTTGTCCTCCCATACTGTCACTGAGAGACTAAGGCCAAAATAATGAATTATAAAAGTACTTATGTATCAGAAAATGCTTTGCTTAAAAATATGTTTAGTAAAAAATACTTTTTTAGTTAAAAATTATTTTACACAATTAAAAAAAATCAGTGCACTGTGATTTCTAATTTTCTAATCAGATCAGCCACATGCTTCTTTTGTCTTATTTTAAAGAAGGAATTTTTAAAAATTTAAAAAGAAACACCCGAAGTTTGCTTTCTCTGTGAAACTGTATACTTCTGAGAACTTAGCCCACCAACAGTGCACCTAACAACTTCCCCCATTATAAGTGAACTTCAAGGTCACAAAGAGAGAAGTAGGCAGAGGAAGAATTAAGAAGTTGACAGTTTTATTGTTCATTATAGATTGAAACAAGAAGATGGGAGGATTATCATGGGGCAACATTGCTTTAATTCTACTATCATGGAAAACAGTATTTTAAGGCGAAAAAGTAAGTAGGAAAGTTGTAAACTTAAAAAACGTTCAAGCCGTTATTCAACAAATATGGCCACTTTGGACATGTGCTGAGTCAGATGTGAAATATGAAAAGTGGCCTCTAGGAAACAAAGATTCCACTTTTGAGTAGCCTCCGATAATAGTGGATACTCAGATAAGGAATGTGATATTCTGAGTAAACTATGTAAAAATTGAGAAAAACATTGTGTAAAAGTCTAAGTAAAAATAGTTCCTGGGCGGTTTGGCTGTGTGAAACTAATGACAATGTATTAAATAATTCATACTCAAAATACAGTTAAATGCAATACATTTTGTAAATGCATTCAGTGAAGTACCACCTTAAACCTTTTTTTCCCCAAGTAATCTAGAAGGTTCATGTTGTCTTCCATCTTATCCCTTCATTTTTAACTGTATTACTTGCTCAAATCCTACTCCTATGCTGGCAAGTAGTGAGCACTGAGGGAAGAATCAGTTGAGTTGCACTGACGTGTACTACACTGTTGTCTTCCGGTTACTTTTAACTCCCCTGAATAACCCATAGGCTTCTCATGTTTTTCCTCCTCCCATAGGTTCAGCAATCATCTATATGCTAATGATTCTTAAAATTACATTTCTTTCTAGTCCAAATCACTATTTTTAACTTCTTCCTGTGGACCCAACGTCTCTTCCATTATCTCATCTTGGTAAATGTCTTCCAAACTCCCAAGACATTAATTGGTAAGTCGTCTGTGATTATCCCTGTTTTTTTGAAAGATGAGCTGAAACTTTTCTCATCAAGAGGATAAAAGAATGACACTATGGTCTTGAGAACATGGGTCCATCCAGGCTGTATATGTGCTAATATGTTCAAAACTGGCCAAGAGTACAGGTAAGATGAAGACTGCCTAGTCTATCTGCCATTTAAGTTATGATAACTTGCAGGAGCTGCTTCTATGGTGCGTTGGGAAAAGTAATTGAACATCATGAGCAGGGGAGGAGAGAATGGGAGATAATACCAATTTCAGTAGCTGTTTCTATTCCACTACCTTGTGAAGAACATGACATATAGTAGACACTTTTTAAAATTTTGTTGAATACATGACTAAGCTGGATTTCAGAAGCTCCAATCTCTTTGGCAAGCTTTTTATCTGAAAAGGACCATAGTGTAAAGTCTTTGTGGGACATATGGTATGTGTCACAGTCTTTTAACGCTGCCTTTGTAGGGCAAAAGCATCCATAAAATACCACTGCCTCCCACAGAATCATTCAGAATAGAACTTCTATAAACTCCTAGTCTCATATCTTCCCACTTTGCCGTATTAATGTCTGCAAACTCTGCTTTCTCCTATTTTGTAGTCAGTGAGCTGTCCATACCCCTCTTTGAGGCTAACCCCCTTCCTCTCTACATCCAATTCCCTTTTACTTACTCAAGAATGCCGCTCTATTAAATGCCCTCTCTTCTTTATATCATCATTTTTTTCTATCTCCTGAATCAATTCTATCAGCACACACTTATTTCTTTCATTTTGGTACAGAGGAGTGGACTTCTTTTGGTTTCACTGCCCTCCTCCTGATATCATCCCAACTCTCTGGTCCTCTTAAAGCAAATTTCCTCAAAAGAATTGTCTGGACTGGCTGTCTCTAGTTCCTCACCTCCTATTTTCTCCTAAATCCACCACTCCAAACAGAATTTTGCCTTTATCACTGCACCATAAAACGGGACCCTTGTCAATGTCATCAGTGGCCTCCACATTGCTAAACTCAGTGATCAGTTCTCACTCTTCAACTTATTTGACCTACCAGAATCATTTAACGCAGTTAACTACTTCCTCCTCCCTATATCTCCTTTCATGGAGTCTAGGACATCACAGTCTCCTTGTTTTCTTCCTACAGTATTGGCCCCTCATTCTCAGTTTCCTGAGCTTTTCCTTTCTTATCTCTTAAGATGTTTAACAGCTGAGTGTCCCAAGACATTTCCTTACACTTCTTAGCTTCTCCCTCTTCACCCACTTTCTTGAAAATTTCATCAAATTGTATGTCTTTAAGTAATTATCTATCTGCTATAGCTTCCAAGTATATATTTCCACCTATGCCTCTTTCTTATATTAAGATTCACATACTCAGTATCTTGATACAAGTCATTTATCATATATTTTACTTGTGCTCATTTGCACATATTTTCTCCTTGTCTGTGGTTAGTTTCTTCATTCTTTAAACAGCATCTTTTGAAGAGCAGGAACTTTTAATTTTAATGAATTCCCAATTTATCCATTTTTCTTAGGGACAATACTTTTGGGTTTATATCTATAAAATCTTTACTTAACCTAAGGTCATAAAATATCTCCCCTATGTGTTTTTCTAGATGTCTTGCCATTTTAAGTTTTAAATTTAGTGCTATAGTTTTTTGAGTTAGTTATTATATATGTTGCAAGGTATGAATCAAAGTTATTATTTTTGCATATGGTTACCTAGTCATCTCAGCAACATTTGTCAAAAAAAGATCTTATTTCTTAATAAAGTCTTTGTATTTTTTTTCAGAATCAGTTGTTCAAATGGTCAAGCCTGTTTCTACATTCTCTCTTCTGTTTCATTAGTTTGTTTATCTTTACCACCAATGCCACTTTCTCTCCGAAGTTCTCTGTGCAGATAATATCCCCTCTGATACTTTGCTCTGCAAATTCTAGCACTTGGGTCTTCCTAGGTTTAGCACCATCTCCCCAACTTAGGAAGTGCTCTGGGTTATGACTGGGTTCCTGCTCCCTGCACTGAAACCTGGCAATTATCTCAAGGCAGTAACCTGGGGCAATCATTGAGTAATCTCATCTGGTTCTCATCTCTCAGGGATCACCATCTTTTGTTACTTGATTTCAAATGTCTTCCAAAATTTTTTTCTTATATTTGTTTAGAATGTTTGCTTGTTTCAGGTAACAGGCTAAATCCATTTCTTATTATTGCACCTTAGCCGGAAGCCAAATTTATCATTCCTCAGCCTCCTTTTCCTATACAATCAGAGGCAATGAATAATAATAACTTTTTAAGAAACATTCCAAACTGTATAAAAAATAGAAAAGTAAAGTGTTAATTACTTGAAGGATTCACGCATTTAACATAATGCAGAATCAGAAGATTAACGGGACAAATGAAATAATTTTGTACACCTTGGCTTCTGTATAGCTTATAATAACTTAGGACATTGTCTTTTTGCCACGTGGGTTGTTGGAAGAGACGACATTATTTGAGTGGGTATAAAGTTCAAGCTGATGGGTTTTCACTGCTTTAACAATTAAATTATCTTGGCAGTTGGCTGGTCTGTTGGTTGTTATGAAATACATTGTGCAACTGTCCCTAAACCTTTGCATGGTGACATGCTGGTACATATCACTCTCACTTGGGAACTTGGATAGGCACCATGATGTTCCCTTTGGTTACAGGATTGTTATTGAGTTGTATTTCTCTCCAGTAGAGTGGGAACTATGCTATTAAATTGCTGAAGAAGTCAGCCAAGGCAGAGGAAAGTTGACTACTCAAAAGGCCTGTGTGCCGAGTGACTGAGAGCCCCTCAGAAGAACTTCTGGACCAGCACAAAGACAGCTGTATCATTCAGCTGTATCATCTTAGCACATGCACAGGACCATAAATTCCTAGTTGTTTAATAGTTATTTGTTAAATTCAATAATTTTCAATGTCTATATTCCAACCTATATGCTTGGATTAGAGACTTGGACCTAGAGTGGTTAGGAGTTAATTTTGCTCAAAATGTGCTAAAGAAAAAAAAATGCATTTTTTTTCCATTTAACTCCAGTAACAAACGCTTAATTCTCTCTGCCTTTGTTTTTTCCTCTCACCAAATCTCAGTCCTAACAATAACTGTTAAAATAAAAAAAAATCTATCTTGTCCCAAGCACTATGCTAAGTGCTAAGAAAATTGATATAAATAAGATAATATGGCTTCAGTTTTTAAAGAACTTAGAAAAAGGATTTAGAATACCTAAAACCAGAATATACACTTTACTCAATTACTTTTCTCTCCTAATCAGTCAAAAGCACCTTTCTGTTCCCCAAATTTCAGATACTATTTGCAAGTCCAGTCTGTTACCTGTGCTTCTGACCAACTGGCTATAAATCAGAGGTTCCCAAAACCTCCAGGGTTTGACTAATTTGCTAGAGTGGATCACAGAACTCAGAGAAACATTTTATTTACTAGATTCCCAGTTAGTTAAAAAGAATATAACTCAGAAATAGCCAAATGGAAGAGATGCACAGGGCAAGATATGGGGAAGGGGTGCAGAGCTTCCATGCCCGTTCCAGGTGCACTGTTCTCCTGTACCTCCACATGTTCACCAACCTGGCAGCTCTCTGAACCCCTTCCTTTTGGGCTTCTATGGAGGCTTCATCACAGAGGCAGAATTGGTTAAATCATTGGCCACTGAAGATTGATTCAAACTTCAGCCCCTTTCCACTCCCCGGAGGTAGGGTTGGGGTGGGACTGTGAGTTCCAACCCTCTAATCACATGATTGGTTTCCCTGGCAACGAGACCTCATCCTTAAGGTTAACAAAGGGCTTTCCAAAAATTTCTGCATCAACATAATGAAAGACACCATTATCACTTTCAACACAGAAAATTCCAAGAGTTTTAGGGAATTTGTACCAGGAATGAGGACCAAAGACCAAATATATATATATCTTATCATAAATCATAATATCACATAAGGTGAAAGGAATTAATTTTTTTAAAAGATACATACTATATAATTCCATTTACATACATTTCTAGAAAATACAAAAATATAGAGTGACAGAAAGTTAATCAATTGTTGCTTAAGAAGAGGGGAGAGGGAGGAGAAACAGGGATAAAATCTATTGGAAGGGTGATGGACTTCTTCATTTTCTTGATTACAGTGATGGTTTCGTGGAAGTCTATATGTGAAAATTCATCAAGCTGTACCCTTAAATATATGCAGTTTCGCATGTCAGTTATACCTCAATAAAACTGGTAAAATACAGACTGTGATTATAATCATTAGTGTAGTATCATTCTAATATCTTCTGTTTAGAGAGCTCACCCTGAGTAATTGGAAAATAGACTTTTTTTTTTTTTTTCACTTCTCTCCAATATATTCTCTTGCTTGTAGGTGGGAAAATTAAAGAGAAACCTCACTAAAATGAAGTAGGGAGGCCAGAAGGGGAGCTCTCATGCACTTACCACTCAAGGTCAATACAGATGTCACAGGAAAAGACATACTTTGCATCTCTGGCAGGAAGTGACACTACTTTGCCACTGCCAGTAGAAGGAAGAGTTCTCCTTGCCCGGCAACAGCTCAGCCAATGAGAGACTGTGACAACTCAGCCAATGAAAAGCTACCATCTTTTGAACTCCCAGTTTCCTCCAATGGGGTTTTTGTTTATAAAAACCCCTCCAAACTTCCCTTCTCCTCTATAAAAAAGTTTTCTCTCTTTTGCTTTATGGGGACTTGCACGTGGTTTGCCATAGATGCATGTCCCCAACTGCAACTTTTTTGTTGCTCTAAAATGAACTCATTTTGCTAGTAAAATAACTAGCTGTTTTACTGTTTTGGATTAACATTTTTCTACTCTTTTAAGTCTCCTAGGACTCATGGTTTTATATTATACTGCCTTAGTCAGAAAGAGTGGAGGGAAAGACATGTGAATTTTGCCTACGTGCCAGGTGTTTGACATAAGGTTTTTGAGCCCTATTGCTACCTGGAAAGCTGAGAAGGCTTGCTTAACACAAAGCACTACATTACCCCTAGTAAAATGCCAGGTAGTATTACATCTTAGTAGAGTGTGGGTTGATTTGGGGAAAGAGGTCTCCAGGCATCATTTTCACTGATCAACAAATAACATACTCCTTTCTAAAGCTGGCTTTGAGTCTTAGTAATAACAATGACTTGTATTTGTATAGGATGTTAGTGATTACAAAGTGTTTTCACATTTATTATCTCATTCATGCATGCAAAGTCCTTTGAGGTGAATTAGCTCCAATTTATGAATACTAATGTCGACAGTTAAGGCAGTTCAACAACTTGCTTTCCCTTCAAAGGCAAAAGTGGAATTTTAACCAAATTAATTTGACTCTCAGTTCAACAATCTATCCTCCAAACATAGCTGCATCCAGTTTAAATGATAAGTTCCTTGAAAGCAATGTACTTCTGTTTCCTTTGAACTTCGTAAAACCCTTGTTGAAGCAATCAACAGTTTTGTTTGACTTATGGATTGAAATTTTGGCAATTTTAAATAAATATTTAATTTCAGGGGATAGGAATGGATATAAAAGACCCTGCAAAATAATAAAGTGATTTATGGAGAATAAATGCTATTAATCCTTGCTCTAAACCACGAAATTCATATTTGATTTCTTGGAAAGGAGAAAGAGAAGGAAAGGAGAAGGTAATGCTAAGTATCATGTATATTATTAAGGGGAGAAACCATATCCCAACACTGTTGATCTTCTCTGGACCTGGATTAGTTTTAGAATTTGCTTACACAGCCAATGACCATACTCCTCACTTCCTTCTCTGAGGATTCAAACCTCCCCCAGCATCTTGTCCACCATAGAACACAAACTCTATGCTAGAGATTGTGTGGTTCTTACTGTCAAAGTAGAAAAAGAACAGTCCCTGGCTCTAAAAGGTCACTAATCTAACTAGGAGGGGAAGATTAAAAAATTGTTCAAAACAAATAAATGAAAGATAACACGAAAATTTTTATATATCTTGCTTGTCTAACAGAGTTCTTAAAGAAGCCATAACATTTACATGTTATAAAAGTTACGTGTTGTAATCACTTTTGATTACAAAAATTACATATTGTAATCACTTTTTTTCTAGATTAGGAAACTCATAATAAACAGCCTTAGAAAACACAGAGAATGATAGAAACAGGTTTAAGTCTTAGTATGACTCCAAAATCATGATCTTTTCCCAAATCCAAAAGGTAAATATATATATTCTGTTGATTTACAGACAAGTTGCCAAAGTAATTCGAAGGAATAAATATAGTCTTTTCAGCAAACAGTGGTAAACAATTATACATCTCCATGCAAAATATAAATCTCAGCCCTTACCTCATAACTTATATAAGAAATAACTCTAAATGTATCATAGACTTAAAAATATAAAAGCTAAAACTCTAAAACTTCCAGAAGAAATGACAGGAGGAAACTTTGTGACTTGTGGTTAGGCAAAGATTTCCTAAACAAGACACAAACAGTATAACCCAGAAAAGAAAAAAACAAAATGAACTGAACTTCATCAAAATTTAAAACTTCTGCCCCACAAAGACACTGTTAGAGAAAGAAAAGACAAGCTACAGACTAGTAGAAAATATGGCCCAAACACTTGTGTAGGAAAGACATATTTAGGTAATAAATAAATACTCTTAGGAATTAAAAATAAGATAACCCAATTTTTGAAATGGGCAAAAGATTTGAACAGGCACTCTACCAAGAGGATATATAAATGGCAGTGCTCGATGTCATTAGTTATTAGAAAACTCAAACTAAGACCACAATGACATATCATTATATATTCACTAGGTATCTAAATTTAAAAAAAAATGCTGACAATACCAAGCTTGATTAGTATGTGATTCAACTGAAATGTGCTCATATTGTTTGCCATAATGCAAAATGGTACAGGCATTAAAAAAAATGAGCTGGCAGTTTCACGTAATGTTAAATATTTTTCCTTATAATCCAGCAGTACTACTCAGTGTTATTGCTCAAGAAAAAGGAAACATTTCCCACTCAAAGTTCTGTATGTGAATATTTATGTAAAGTTATTCATAATAGTCAATATTGGAATCAAGCCAAAGATCAATCAGTTAATATATTAACAAAATGCAGTATATCCTTGTAAGGCTACTTAGCCATTAAAATGAATGAACTATTGATATATGAAACAACGTGGGTGGATCTTAAAGGCATTATACCAGAAAACACATATTGTATGATTCCACTTAAATGAAATTCTGAAAACGGCAAAATTATGAAGATAGACAATAGGTTAGTGGTCACCAGGCATTGGAGTTGGAGGATAGAACTGACCACCAATAATCATGAGGAACCTTTCTGTGGTAATGGAAATGTTCTATATCTTGATGACAGCATTGGTTAAATGTAGTCTGTCTTTAACAAAGTTCACCAGTGGCGCACTCAAAAGGGGAATTTTACTATATGTAAAAATTATCTTTCAAAAACCTGATTAGTAGAAAAGGTGACACGTGTTAATAAGTGCAGAAAGACTTCAGAGGAGGAAAGAGGTCTAGGGACTGAAGTAATCCACAAAGACTCCCTTGTGTGAAAAATGAGAGAGGTTTTCAGTGGGGAATGAGTGTGAGGAAAAGCACACGGATCACTGTTTACAGAAGAATGAGATAATTCATATACTTGTTTGAACTTTCCTCCTAGGGAAGTAAAGGGGGGGCCCTGGGTATTTGCTGAATGAGGTTTGAAATTTTAAGGGCCAGAGATGGGCACAACACCAAAAGTGGAGTTAACGTAACTCTCAAGTTGGAAATCAAACCACAAAGACAATCTTCCAGGCGGTATCCAAGACTGGCACATAGTCCAGAACTGATAGTCTGAATAGAGCATCAAAGTGTCCTGCTCTGAAGGACTGGAATGAGGGGACAAGAAACTGGACAGTAATCAGAGAAATAAAATGGCCATGAAGTTTACAAAGGTGAATAGGACGTTAGCTGTAGAGAGAGTCACTCAGGGTCCGTGGGCACCCGGAGGCAGATATTTTCATAGGACCTGACAGACTTGCCCTATTTAAAAAAAAAAAAAAAAAAAAAAAAGCAACTATTGAGAACATTAAATTGGTTCAGGTATGGAGATAGTTCACAATGGAGAGATATGAGAGACACGATTACAGATATTATTTGTCAAATGTACTTCTATCTATACTCTGTGTATGGTCTATTAAATTCAAGTAATGCCAAAATGCAGCTTTTTATGGTGGTAATTCATGGCTTGACATTATAATCTTTTATTAATAATCAAAACAACTTTCCAAAAAGTTTTTCTTTCTTGCATCCTATAATAATAATTGCCTGCACATATTCAGCAAAGTGAGATATTTAGTGAGGCCATCAGCGGCGTCAGGAATGAAAAAGTAGTTGGCTTGGGCTATGCTTACTTGGCCCTAAATTTTATTTCTTAAGCTTCAAGACTGATGTTAAGAGGATTAAGTGGTGGTTGCCAAAGGGTGTTTCTCAGTTGCTTCCTGGAAGTACTGCTGGCTGCTTCATTCCCTTGCTTTTCAGGGCAGTTGCATGAATCTACTATTTTATTAAATTTTTAATTCATACAGTAAACATTTATTAAATATCAACTATACTCCTGGCATTGTTATGTGTTCTGAGGGACAGGGTACCACTGGTGCAGTGTGGTGAGATTTCAAGCTTTAAAAGACAAAATTGAATAGGATACCATACCTGCCTTCAAATACTCAAAATAAAAAATATATAAACATATATAGCTGTTGAATGTACTGGAATCTTACCTGTGTTCCAAGGATAACTATTAGATCATGGGCCATCTATTAATGGACATGATAAATACGTTGTTGTGAAACACACTATTAAAAGGTGGGTCCTCATAATACTTCCTAGGGAATAATACAGTATTTCCCATTCCTCCACCAGTAGCATTTATAGTTAGGTTCTAAAAAACTTCAAAGGAGGGGAGAATCAGCTTCTAAAATTTATGTATTCAATTTATAAAAGCATATTGCAATATCTCTTACTTTCATTTATCTTTTCTATTATCTTAAAAAAATTTATTGTCATTTATTTCTGCTGTACTCTGTTGTTTCCTTCCTTCTACTAACATTGGACTTTGTTCTTTATATATCTATATATATCTTTATATCTATATATCTATATATGTATCTATATATACATCTTGAGGTGCAAAGTTAGGTTGTTTATTTGAGACGTTTCTTGAGGTAGGTATTGATCAGTATGAACTTACCTTTTAGAATTTGCTGCATCCCATAAATTTAGGTATATTACATTTCCACTTTTGTTTGTCTCAAGATGTTTTTTTGATTTACCTTTTTATTTCTTCTTTAACCCACTGGTTACACAGTAGCATGCTGTTTAACTTCCACATATTTGTGAGTTTTCCAGTTTTTTTTCATGTAATTAACTTCCAGTTTCATACCATTGTGGTTGGAAAAGATGCGTGATATGATTTCAACCCTCTTAAATTTATTAGGACTTGTCTTGTGGCCTAACACGTGATCTGTCTTGGAAAATGTTCCATGTGTACTTGAGAAGAATGTGTTTTCTGTTGCTTTTGGATAGAATGTCCTGTAAATATCTGTTAAATCCATCTTTTCTAACATGTCACTTAAGGCTGATGTTTCCTTATCGATTTTATTTATGGATGACATATCCATTGGTATAAGTGGGTTACTCAAGTCCCCTATTATTATTGTATTGCTGTCTATTTCTCCCTATATGTCTGTTAATATTTGCTTTATATATTTAGTTGTTCCTGTCTTTGGCAAAAAATATTTACAAATGTTACAACTTCTGGTTGGATTGAATTCTTTATCACTATGTCACACCCTTCTTTGTCTTTTATTACAGTATTTTAAAGTTCATTAGTCTGATATAAGTATAGCTACTCCAGGTTTCTTTTGGTTTCCATTTGCATGGCATATCTCTTTCCAGCCCTTCACTTTCAAGTGTGTGTGTCCTTACATCTAAAGTGTGTCTGTTACAGGCAGTATATAGCTGGATCTTGTTTTTTTTTTAATCCATTCAGCCACTCTATGTCTTTTTATTGGAGAATTCAATTCATTTACATTTAAAATAATTATTGATAGGTATGTGCTTATTGCCATTTTGTTCATAGTTTTCTAGCTATTTTTGTACTTCCTATCTGAACATTTCTTCTCTTGCTCTTTTTCCTTTGTGGTTTGATGGCTTCATTTGGTGGTATGCTTATTTCCTTTCTCTTTATCTTTTGTGTATTTGCTGTAGGTTTTTGTTTTGTGGTTACCATGAGACTTACATAAAACAACTTACATCTGTTGAGCTATATATGTATTTACATATATATATAAAATATATCTGTAACAGTCTATTTCAAGTTGATAACAAATTAACTTTGACCCTACTCTAAAGCTCAATATGTTTATTTTCTTCCAGCTTGCTTTATGTATTGAATGTCATATTTTACATCTTTTTGTCTTGTGTATTATTTAACTAATTATTATAATCATAGTGTTTTTCATTATTTTTGCCTTTAACCTTTAAATCTTCTAAAAAATAGAAGAAAAGGGAACTCTTCCAAACATATTTTATCAGGCCATTACACTATTACCAAAGCCAGAAAAGGATGTGATCAGAGAAAGAGAGAGAGAGAAGATTACAGACCAATATTCCTGATGAACATAAATGCAAAAATCTTCAACAAAATATTAGGAAACTGAATTCAACAATACATTAAAAAGATCATACACCATGATCAAGTGGGATTTATTTCAGGGATGCAAGGATAGTTCAACATCTGTAAATAACTTAATGCGATATTTCACATTACAAAGGAAAGAATAAAAATCATATGATCATCTCAATAGATGTAGAAAAACATTTGACAAAATTCAACATCCAAAGATAGGCAGTAAATTCCTTGACATAGGTCTTGGCAATGATTTTTTGAATCTGACAGTAAAAGCAAAAGCAACAAAAACAAAAAAAAAAGACCAAGTAGGACACATCAAACAAAAGCTTCTTCATAGGAAAGGAAACCATCAACAAAATGAAAAGTCAGCCTTCTAAATGGAAGAAAATAAGTCCAAATCATATATCTGATAAAGAGTTAATATCCAAAATAAACAAAGAACTCATAAGACACAATAGCCAAAAAAACCTAATTAAAATGAGCAGAATATCTGAATAGACATTTTTCTGAAGAAGATATACAGATGGCCAACAGGAAAATGAAAAGATATTCAACATCATTAATTATTAGGAAAATGTAAACTAAAACCACAATGAGTTATCACCTCACCCTGTTAGAATGGATATTATAAAAAAGACAAGAAATAACAAGTGTGGTGAAGATGAAGAGAAAAGTTTTAGAAGACTTGATAAGTAATTTGACTGCATCTTTTGATTTCTAATTAACCGAGGGTTCTTTGTATTTTGTATCTTTGAGCTACTGTACAATGAGGACTCTTACTGAGTTTCTAAGTAGATAAAGTGACTCAAAGAGCAAGTGGTTTAAAATAATGCCTTGTATAGTAAGTACACGGCCATGTATATTCATTTTTAATATTTTATACTACACTTTTCATTGTTTTAATAAAATCAATGTTACCCACTATGGATAAAGAATTATTTTATATATTTCACCTCAAACTGGTGTCCAAATTAGGGAAGACAGATGAAGTAAACAGCATTCTTTTTAGCATCCTGCATAAACGAGATCCTATTTTAGCCATATGTGTATTCATTCAACAGCTGCTCCATTTATGCAGGTGACACCTAAGTTTGTATCTTTCCTAAACCTCAGTCATATGCATTAAACTGTCCATAAGACATCTCCATTTGTGCATACCAAATCATCTCGAACTCAGCATTTCAATATTGGAATTTAACTCCTGTGTTAACTACTCAGAGAAAAGCATCAATATAAACTAGTTCTCAACTGAGAGTTTATGAATTATTCTCGTTTTTCAATAGTTACTTCTAATCCATTTGTTAACTATGTATTTTAAATGTATTTCCTGTATATTTTTAAAGCAATCCACCTTTATTCACCCCATTGCCAGTAATTTAATACAGAATACCATAACCACTTGGCTAGATTACTGATACAGTCTTTCAGTTATCTTACATCCTTTGTACTATACTGTCCTCCTTACACATCCATATATTTTTCTCATTTTATAATGTGGGTGTGGTTGAGTTTGCAATCATCCATATTTGATTATGTAATTTTTATATGTAGAGTTCTTAAAACGTCCTTGCTTTCAAGATAAACTTTCCTTGATATGGATTACAAATGTCTATATGATCTGTTCCTACTTTCTTCTCCATCCTCATCTAAGTCCTTACCTTCTACTCCAATCTCCAATGGTAATAAATGTCTCATGATTTCTCAAAGGCATGCTGAGCTGGCATTCCCTTTCTCTGGAACTTTAAAATTTTTTATTTAGCTAATCTATGACTGTCTAACTTCTGGACACCACCTAAAAGGAGAAGAGAACATAGCTTGGGAGAACATCTGGAAAGTTATAGAAGTAATGTAGGCATGTGGGAAGAATTTGTGGTCTAGAATGTTAACTCCAGAAATGGGGGATGGGGTAAGGATGAACCCTACTAATAGTTCAGTGGATTTTATTGAAAAATAATGAATAGATGAATTTCCAAGAAAATATCAAGGTTCTTTGAGAGTATATTGGTGATATTAGAAGAAAAAAAAAGAACACGGAGATGGGGATCTTCACATTAGTCTCTCCATCTACGAAATGGATATAATACTATCTGCTTTACCCTTATCCTACAGAGTTATTGTGAAAATAATATAACAACTGTGAATGTCCTTTGAAATAACATACAGTTCTATATAATTCAAAAAGGCTTTATTTCATGAATTGGCCAGGCCACATGGTACTTAGGACTTTGGCATGCTTCGCGTTCCCTGGGCATCTGCATCCAGAATGCAGCACCACAGTACATTTGTCTAGAAGCAGGGGGTAACTGCTGCCAGAAAAGTTACACAATATTCCAGTTGGCCCTTGTATCAGAAATGATGTTATTTAAGTGTATTTGCTGACAAATGGAGGTTTTCTGGGCAGAAGAGTTTTTCTTTTAGGCAACTAGATAAGACTTGGTGCTAAGGTGCAGTTCTGCACTGAGTGCTTGCAGCTGGAGTGAAGGAGAGAGGTAAATGAGCAGTTCAACTGTTAATGCCAGGCTTCAGAGACAGAACCAGAGAACGGGCGCCAGAATATTCATCTGGCTCCTTCTCAGCCAGTTGGGAGAATACAAAAGAAAACAAATATTATTTCACAACGGGGCTCTATATTAAAACACGCACACACACATACACCAACTATGTGGTAACCGAGGACAAGGAATCAGTTATTTTTTCTGAGGTAAAGATTTTTAGGCTGCAAAATGTGCGATTTAGTTTTCTGTGTCTGGTACTTCGTTCTTAGGCCTTAAAACATGCAGTAAACATTTCAAGATAAATCTTGAGATTTTTAAAACTATGTGAATCAATTTGTTTAAACATTAATTTATAAGAAAAAAGCATTCAGTAGAAGTTTCTTTGGACTCATTTTAGGATCTCAAAATTTCTTCCTCTTATTTGTGTAAAAGACAATGAAAATCATAACTAATTATAATTAACTAGATATAGAGAATAAAATTAAGACTATGGAGAAAAATAATCAGAAAATGACTTTATTTATGGTGATCATTATAAAAGCTCAGAATGAAAAGTACACCAAAAATATACCTAAATAAAGGGAAAATTTCTCTCAAATTTATTTTTTATTTTCTTTTCTCTTCTTTTTCTTCTCTTCTCTTCTTTTTTCTTTTTCTTTCTTTTCTTTCTTTCTTTCCTTCTTTCTTCTTTCTTTTTTTGTTCTTTCTTTCTGAAGTATCAGCAGCTTTTAATTGTTGTATGAAAGAAAAATATTTATAAATTTAAAAGTCCAGTTAGTTTTAATAAAGTGAGATCTTAGAGGAAATTTTTAAGTGTCTATAATGTCTCTATTTCCTATAGAGAAGAAGTACATAATCCTACTCGTAAATTATGTGGCTGCTGTGTGAACTTATAGTTGCCCCCTTTCTCTAACGTGTCTTCCAGTGTACCTCCAATGCATCTGCATGTGATACGCATGTTTGGCTAAAATTCCAGATCTCTAACATTTGAAGTAATTTTGCTAAAAAACATGTTTTTAAAGAGTTCAAATATGAGCAGATACAGATATTTCCAACTGGAAAGACAGAATCTCCACAGGCCAAATATGGAAATTTCTTTGGCTATAGGAGTTTAAGTACTTCCCACTCTGGAGAAGTTAATGGCTTATCAAATGCAGATGAATATGGTTGTCCTATCCACCTCCCTGAGATGTCATGAGTCAGAAGCAAATCCGCATGTGAAAATGCTCTGTGCGGGAGGTGGTGGGAGCATAGAGGGAATTAAAAACATTGCACAAGTCTAATAAATTTTATGAAACACAAACACTGAACAGAAATGATTCCTAAGGAAACTTTTTTTGTGCTTGGGAATATAAAATTATCAACCCAAATGATCTAAACAGAAGTTTATGAATTAGTTTTCACGTTACTCCCAAATATTTTTTAGTAACACATTGATTTGTATGCTGAAGACATTTAAGTGCCTTTAACTAAAAACTACAGAGAAACCATCAGAGCAAGCATCCTGAATAGACTCTGTGACATGGTTTGTTGATTTGATGCTGCAGATATACCATGAGTCACAGGGTATCCCTCTGCAACATGACAGCTGTGCACAGGGAATTTTGTGTATTAACTTCAAAATTGGGGAAAGGGTTGGACCAACACTGAAAATACTCACCTTCTAAAGTCTTTGATTTTATTACATGATATTTTTGAGACCAGTTGTATCACTTTTACTGGAGACATGCTTTAATCCTTGCTTTTTATGTGTTTTCACACACATTTCACATATTTTTCATTTCACTGTTACGGGATTCACTGGGGTGAAACTCCCTTGTGTCCTCATATTCAGTTTCACATTACAGGTTTCAAGAAGAACCTCATTTGCAGTCATGAATCTTTGTCCACATTTCTATAGTTATTGACCCCTTATCTTTTATTAATGATTAAGATCATCTCAACCACAGGCTTCTTTTCATTTTTGTGCCCAATAGTTTGGTTTTAGAAATGGAGGGCACTTCATGACCTCCCTCTTCTGTTTTTTTCTTCTATAAATTCTGTCAATTTTCTTTTGAAGAAGTAGCTAAAATGCAACACTTTTCCTGGACTCTTATTAATCTCTTTTAGGGCAAAGTCTTCATCTTTATCAACTGCACATCATTAATCATTGAGCAACATAGAGCTAAGTCAGTCTTAACAGTTGTACCACATCCTGAAATACAACCTATAGTATCATTTTACTTTATTATGTGAAGTATTTCTGGTCTGGAAAAATTGATTATAATTCTGTGTTTATCTCAGTATTTATCTTGTAAAGAGACATTTACCAGTACACCAGTTTTCTTTCACCCTATTGTGTCATTGATTACTCTCTTCCTAGTCAGCCTAGTCAGTCATTCCTGTGGGCATAAAGGCATGCTTTCAGAGAAAACCTGTTAAAACAACCGAACCAACACAATGCATATGCAAAGAAATCTTGACCTCCTGATTCCTCTAACTAGGATCTCAATTCCCTGATATGCTTCAACACAAATCTCTTTAATATCACCTACTCTCCCTGCCTTCTCTTCCTTGCCACTCAATCCCTTTCCAGAACACTCCAATGGGACTTTTAATCCCAACCACTCACTCAAATACCTCTCACCCAAGCCACCAGTGGATCCATTATTGTCAGAACCCATGGGTAATATTCTGCCCTCATCTTACCAAAACTCTCATACTCATTCAGGAATTGATAATCTTATTCCTTTGCACTAAAGCCACTTTCCTTTCTTAGTTAGCGTGACCCCAAACTTTTTCCCACCTCACTGGATGCTTCTTTTCATGATCTTTTTCTCTCTCTTACCCTTTTACCTCTTCAGTAAATTTTGGGGTGTCCTGGGGCTACCCTCTGCCACTCTTTCTTCTCTATTTACATTTCTCCCTGGATATTCTATGCCATCAAATAATATATAAAAACTCGATTTATATCTCCAATCTAAAACTCTCTCCTGAGCTGCACAGTCATAAATGAATACGCTTTATTTTACGTTTGCCTTTAGAAGTCCACTAAGCACCTCAAAATTATTTTGGCAAGAGCTATTTTTCTCCACATGCCTCCAATGACTCTTCCTACAAGCTTTCATTAGTCACAGTAAATGGTACACTTTTTCACCCAGTTGTTCTGTCTTAAAACCTACAAAGTATCTTTGATTCATCAATTTCCTTCAAATTATACATCTAATAAAATCAGAAAATCCAGGAGGATGTACCATTATAATATTCCCTCAATCTGATCACTTATCTTTACTGCCACTGCTACAATCAAAGACATTTATACTTAGAACAGCATAGAAGCTTCCTATTGGTCTTCTTGCCTTCAACGTTGCATCCTTTTAGTCTGTCTTCCACATGGGAGCCATGGTTTTCTTTTAAAAGCATTGATTAAATCACAAACCATGCTGATTAAAATATCAGACAATTGTATTCCATTGTACTATACTCATATATAAGGCCCTAAAATAAGCAAGATCTTTTAAAACTGGCTCAAATGATCTCTCTTCACTCTTCATGCTGGCTTAAATTTGTTCTAATACACAAACTCCATTTCTGCTCAAAACACTTTTCCTAGCTAAATCTTTTGCTTGGAATGCTCTACTTCCTAACAATCTGGCCTATCTCTGCATCAGAGAGATCTTCCTTTACTATCTTTGCCTCCTGCCTTCTCTGGCAACCAGAAATCACTTTCTATAACTTAACATACTTCTCTCTTCTTCATGGATTTATCAGTTCTTGAAACCATATGTTTATTTATGATCAGCTTCCCTATTAAAAAGCGAGCTCTGTGAAAAGATAAACTATGTTTGTTTTATTCTAGCATGTTCCCAAAGCCAAGAATAATACCTGGCACCGTAGAAACTCAATAAATTTCTCTTTGAAATTGTCTGCTTAATTTTCGTGATAGTACAATGAAACATATAGCTACTATACAATTGAGAATCCTGAGCACAGTTAAAAAAATTTATTGTTATTTCTGGTTTTACAACATCCCTTTGGCAGGCTTACTATGTATTAGGCAATCTGCTAAGAACTTTATTTCCCTTATGTATTTCCATCTTTATAATATCCTAGGAGATTCAAAGGATATCCCTCAGCCTCCCTTCCATCCAGGGAAAGCTTTGTAACACAGTTTTAGGCAAATGAAACATAAGCAGAAGTTTCTTGGGCAAAGTTTGTTTTAGAAAACACACTGGAGATATTCCTCCTTCCTTCTGCCTTAAAGTCCGTGGGTATGATGTCTCGATCTGCAACAGTCATCTTCTACCATGGTAAAAGACCAAGAAGCTCCAGGAGTCATCGTGACATAACTGAGCTATGGAACCAATAACAGAAGCAGCTACCTCCACACTCCTTGTTATTTGAAGAGAAAGAAAAAAAAAAAGCAAACTCTTATTTGTTTCAACCACTGTTGGATGGATTTTCTTGAGATTAAAAGCATTTTGGCATCAAACAGTTGTCGATGTTGAAAAAATCATATTTAATGAATTGTCTTTATTTAAAGGAAAAAACTTGCTGCATTATTATTTCTGAATGTTCAGTTAGCAAGGCATGATCTATTTTGTATATTCAATAGGCATGTCTCTTTTGAAATGATTTAAGGTGCATCAAAGTGTCCCATCATTCAGTTTTGGTCATTACACAATGGAAATGTCAGTTAACTTTCCTTTGGGCAATGTTCCTCAAGCTCAAGTGTTCCTCATAATTCCCTGTGGATACTTTTAAAATATAAATACTTAGAAATACTCACTATATTAAGATTCAGAAAGTTATACATATAATATATATATATAATATAAATATATAACTTAATATACTTTATATTAATATATAGTATACATAACTGTATATATTGTATATAATTTAAATACATGGACAATTCTAAAATATATTGTAGCTTGAAAATCATTGCTTAAATCTTACGCTGTATGATTATATAGAATTAAATCTTCAGTTTGGTAACATTACACCAAAGAGGGCATTTTATTTGATTAATAAATTGACTTCAACCAGCGGAGAACCGTAGGAGAACTAAACAGGATTAGATAAAACTCAAATAAATATTATGGAATGGGGGAGAGGATTTGTAGATAATCCGTTGGGATGGAAGCCTGGCTTATTAGCATGAAGCAGCAGGTACAGAGGGGGAATGACTGAGTATAATGAGAAGATTGGGAAGAGGATGGTTGCCAATCACAGATACTCACTGCCAGAACGTTTCCCTTGCTTTCACTACAAATTCCACTACATCTCAGCTTTTCAAACATCTCCCAAGTAGGTGCTTATTTCAATAGTTTACTTAATCATGCCTCAGCTACTTTGGCAAAGAGAATCAACATAGACAGCTGTTTTCTGTCAGTCAGCTACAATTAGTTGTGTCATGTAACAAACCACCCTAAAACTCAGTGAATTAAAAACACCTATTTATTTCTATAACTCTGTGATTCAGCTGAGTGGCTCTGCCCATCTGAGCCAGGCGTGGCTGATCTCAGCGAGCTTGCTCGTGCATCTTTGTCAGTTGGACAGAGGTGATCTCTTCTAGGAGAGTCTCAACTGGGATGATAAGACTCAGACCACCTGATCTCTCTCTTCCCTAGACACTTGTCTCAGCTTGTTCTCATCGTGTGGCAAGGGTTCAAAAGAGGAAGTGCACACACGAGTACTTTTAAACTTCCACTTGTGCCAAATTTGTAATTATCCTAATGATCAAAACACGTCACCTAGTCCAGCCTACACTATGGGAAGAAACTACAAGGCGGTATGAAGAAAGGAAGGCTGGAAAGTTAGGGCCAATCAACACAATGGTAGTTTAATTCAATACTTTAGATCTATAGTAACAGTCAAAGAAATTGATAGTTTCCCACCACAACTGTCCTTTCTTCTTAGTGACAGAAGTTTTATTTTTAGAGGGAACATGTCCATGCAGGATTAAAGACTATTGTCTTCCACCATTGAAAGTACATGTATCCATGGGACCAGTACGATTCAAAGCAGTGTAAGTAGTAATGTCCAGTGGTAATTCTAGTAACATCCCTTAAATAGGATTTTGTCACAGTTTTGTCATCTTGCTATTCCCCCTTCTTCTGGGCTCCAGCACCAATTTAAACATCACACAACACCATCAGCCATTTCTTACTATGAAATGACCATGAAAAGGAAAACAATGTTATAATAATAGAATGGAGAAACAGGAGTTTGTGTCCCCAGTGACCCTATGGAACCACCATATTGGCTGTGTAATGTCTACTTTTGCACTAATCTTCCTGTGAGAAAGAAATAAGCTTCAATCTTTTCCAAGCACTGTAATTTTCTTGTAATTTTTATCTGAAGTTAAATCTCATTTAGTGTAAATCTGCAGGTCTCAAATATTTTATAAATGCTAATAAATTGTCCATTTTTTAAAAAGGGAAATAATATAAGGCAAACACAAAACCCTAATTATGAAAAAATATTTTAACAGGTTTCCTCTGTGTTGGACTTCTCAAAACCTTAAATGCTAACAAGCATGTTTAATCTTTAAGAAGGAGATAGTGTCCTGTTTGCCAGCAGATGGTCAAGTCAAGATACATGTTTTCTAGAATACAGTTTTGCAAAACCTATTTTATTGTTTATACAAGCTACATCAATGTGCACAATTTCAATTTTTTTTTTTACTATTTGTTACTCTAAATATTATTTATGTCACCAAATACTACTCTGGTGGTAAGAAAATATGGTCGCTAATACCATGAGATACCCAGTTATACTGTTGGGGGAGAAAGGAGTTTGGGTGGGGGTGGGGATGGGATGTGTTCCAATCTGGATCCAAATAGGAATGGAGGGAGAAGAGATTTCCTGTAGCAAAGTACTCGTGATAAATAATCACACTATAGAATCTGCAACAGAAGAAAAATGGGCATCTGTAGAGAATAAACCATATAATTAGTGCCTATTTTTCCAAACAATAAGAAACAGCAAACTAGAGGAAAGATCAATGCTAAGAAAACAAACTCACAAGGATAAAGAAAAGAGCATTTTCTGTTTGTTATTTCCTGGTTTGCTTTGGAATATTTCTTTTTTCACGGAATTTATTTTAGCTTGGCATCAGCCTGTGAAAAAGGTGATCTCTCAAACCAGAACATTTTCTCAGGCTTTTCCAGCTGTGAAAATAATGAATGTGTCTTAGAAAAGACCAAGTACTTACCAAATATGGCCTCTGAGGATGAACACTCTGGCTGCAGTATTTTCTCTGGCGATTTTCTAAATATTTAATGACTATTTCACAATTTCCACCTCCTTTTAAACTAAGCTTAGTTTAATCAGCAAGAGTATTTACATTTTAAATGTAACCCAACAGTAATTTATCCAACATTTAATGTTGCCAGAGGCCTGGATAAGATGTGCAGAGCATACTGTATAAGGGATTGCTTTCTTGTCCTCATGGTGTATATATTCGGATTGGATTGGCGCATATGCCACGAAGAAGAATGTGTTCTGGGCTACCTGAGGGTTAAAGTAAGCATTTATAAATATGAGAGAGACAGAGACAGGGACAGAGAGACAGACAAAGACAGAGAGAGGATATGAGGATACCTGGGAGAGGAATAAAGACAGGATTTGGAAAGGAGGGATTATGAAAAGTATCTCTGAAATATAAGGATTCATATGTCAGATTCAGGGAAGATTTGTCAACAAAGAGGATCACATAGACAAAGACATGGAAACAGGAAAACCAAAGATATGTTTGGGTACTATAAACTTAATACCTTTTACACAGTCACATATTTGGTGAATATTTGATAGAAACAAGATATTAGGTGGAAATAAAATAGCCAACGAAAGGAATATTAAAGATTTTCAAGGATATTTAGATCTGTGGAACAGGATGATTGTCCTTTTGGAAACATATAGAATGGAAAAGATTGGGAGAAAACTGTAGGCAGAAATTGGAAAGAGGTTGTTGCAGTCGAAAAGTCGGAGAATCACTGGATGAATATGGACGTGAGCAAGAGGGTGTAAGAAAAAGAAATGAAGGCAAGAAACATTAAAAGCATAGAGTTACAATGCTTAATTACTGATTTTATGTAACTAAGTGCTGGTTGTGGGGCTTGAGGGAGGCATAGTAACATTAGTGGAAGAATCTTAAGTTTTACTTGGTTATCTGAGAGAGTTAGTCAATGTAGTGCATAAACTAACAATATACTTTAGAAACAACACAGAAAAAACACCACAAAAACATACCCATTACATACACTAAAATGGTTATCTTTGAGAGGATGGAGAAATGCAGAAAGATATCATGATATAAAGGAAATAAATTAATAAAATATGGAGAAAATTCCATATTGTGATCAGACAGCAAAGGATAATCCAAGAGATTAAACCTAAAAATATTTCAACCCTCAAATCCTTGTTGGAGGGCCATAAGCCATTCTAAATGTACTCTTGGCCATAGGTACCTTCTATGATGTGACTTTACACTATTGTGTAGTATCTGGAGTAAGGGGCCAACCGTGTAAGCCATCAAAGCTGTCCCATGTCTTCTGTGTGACCCAAACGAGCACATTCAGTATTCATGCACAGCAAACGCTACACACTCAAAACTGTTCAAAGTGAAGGAATGAGTTGAAGGAAAACAGCAAAGTAAAAATAAAAGGGAGAGGAAAACAAAGCAAAGAGGAAACAGGAGGCCAGAAGAAAAGGAGAGAACTGTGGCGGGCCCTGTGACAGGCCACCCAGATCCTTCTTAAAGAAAAGACATGCTTCAGCAACAGAACAAGGCATCATGTATCCGAAAATACATCAGTGCAGACGTATAAGCCTGGTCTTCTAGCCCAACTCAAGATGTCTCTGAAGAACCATTCTAGCTCTGGAGTGCCCCACTGGGTTGTTCAAGGACATTTTGAGACCTGCTTCACGGCTCAACTTCTCCCTCTGCCCATTTCTGTTTCCTTTCCATCCCTTCCTCAGGGGTTAGTTCTAATCCTTTAATAAATTCCTTGCATGTTAAACTCCATCTCAGAGCCTGCTCGCCCAGAAGTCAGTCTGTCACAACAATGTTGCCCAGGTGTTTTGTCTGCATTACAAGCTATCCACAGAAATCATTCTGTGTCCCTCTCTCCTTGAGTAACAGCACGCTCACCCGCACTGGCCATAAAGAGAATCAAGAGGATTAATCCTTAACCGTGGACCTATTCTAGAACGTAAGAATCAAGAATGGCATTTGGTTGGCAGAGCTGAGAAAAGAAGAAAAGGCACAAACAGAATAGCAAGATGAATCCTGGAAACAGTGTTGAATAGGGTGGTGGTGAAGGTTCATTAAGGAAGTTGAGAGGTTTGTGGTGGGTAGAATAATGTCCTACAATGTTCCAGTGCTAATCATTGGAACCTGTCAATATATTACCTTACATAGCAAAGGGGACTTTGGAGATGTAGGGACCTTGGGATGGGGAAGTTATCCTGGATGATTCAGGTGGGCCTACTGTAATAACAGTTTTTCTTAAAAGTAGAAGAGGAAGGCAGGAAAGTAGAGGTAGGTGAAAACATGATGAAAAAGTGAAGGTTGGAGAGGTGCAACATTGCTGGCTTTGAAGTGGGAGGAAAGTGGTATAAGTCAAGGACTGTGCATGACCCACAGGAGCTGAGATAGATAGATAGATAGATAGATAGATAGATAGATAGATAGATAGATAGATAGATAAAATTTTTAAAAAACTAAAAGAATTATTCCTTAGAGTCTCCATAAAGAAAGACAGCACTGCTGGCATCTTAATTTTGCCCCAGTGAGACCTGTATCAAACTTTCAATGAAGACAACAGTAAGACAATAAATATGTGTCATTTTAAGCCACTAAATTTATGGTAATTTTTCAGCAGCTACATGAAACTATGTGCATATACATATACTATATGTAAGTCAAATCATATACTATACAATGCTCATACCAGCCACATGGCAAGTGTAGGAAAGAGGAGTAAGACATTGGGCCAGTAGTAAAGGGTCTTGTGATTAAAATCTTCATCTGCCACTTAGAACTATGAGCTTCCTCAGATCACATCTCAGCACTCAAGTTTTCCTGTCTAGAACCTGAACAAGTATAGTGACTTTATGGAGAGTCTCTGAACTTGAGTTAAACACATGCTGGACACATAGCTTGTGCTCAGAAAAATATTGATAAACCAAAGTGCTTGTGTTAAGTATGTATACTATTTCCCTTTATTTCATTTTCTCCCTTGTTATGAGGCTCTTAAGTCATGCCCACATCCTTGGAAGGAGCCCCCGGGAAGTAAAATCATAAGGCTGTTAGGCCTTCTTTAGAACAGTCTTTAGATGTTTAAATCTCAGGCAAGCAGGGGTCACTGTGACTGTTGATCATGTCTAAGAATGTTTTTTCTCCCCACATAAGAATGAGGGACAGAGATAAAGAAGAAAAGAAAATGCAACATTAATGTCGTATCATCATTATTTGTCTCAATTGGCACTGGCTTTCCCACTGAAGAGCATCTAATTCTTTATTAAGTTGGTATTCATGCTCTTTAACCAACCGCCTCTGGAAGCCCAGTGTCTGCATTTATTATTCTCAGAGTGCAAACTGGCCATTTAACATCTGGTCTGCATTTGTTTTCCTTCAGTTTCCTTTTTTTTTTTTTTACATTTTTTTATTGATTCATAATCATTTTACAGTGTTGTGTCAAATTCCAGTGTTCAGCACAATTTTTCAGACATTCATGAACATATACACACTCATTGTCACATTTTTTTCTCTGTGATTTATCATAACATTTTGTGTATATTTCCCTGTGCTATACAGTGTAATCTTGTTTATCTATTCTACAATTTTGAAATCCCAGTCTATCCCTTCCCACCAGTTTCCTTTACCCTCCCCTACTCCCTTTTTGCATTTGACTATCTGTGCTTTTCTAAAAATAGTAATCTCAATGGATGTTAATCCCGCTTAGCATTTTACATTTAAACCTCTAGCTTTCTGCAAAGAGATCAGAGACACACCTGACTGACCTAGAGAGGTGTCAGAAATAAAATGCCTCTACCTACATGTAAAGGGTGTTCATCGCAAATATATTAGAATTATTCTTTCAGTCTGAAAAGAAAGGTGTTCTGTAAAATAAAATCTGCAATATGCACACATATCTAACATAATGCATTTGCCTTATGGTAAAAGAGTGGTACACAGGTCAGGAATAATAAAAATAAGAAAATAGATGTGTGGGAGGTGAAGTGATAAATAGAAAGTTTGAGATTTGCAGATACTAACGACTACATAAAAACAAACAAGTTTCTACTGTATAGCACAGGGGACTATATTCGTTATCTTGTAGTAATCTGTAATGAAAACATGAAAAGGAATATACGTATGTATGTGTATGACTGAGACATTATGCTGTACACCAGAAATTAACACAACATTGTAAACCGACTATACTTCAATAAAAAAAAAATGGGAGAAAACAAAATAGACTTTGTATGTATAAATGTGTCTCAGCTGGTGCTTGGCTGGCTACAGGAGAGTATCAGTAATTGGGGGAACTTCCCCCTAAGTTCCTGAGAAGTTCTTCATGGTCAGAGGAACAAGGCATAGTTTGGCCATAGTTTGAATGAGTCACACCATGAAAGCAAAACGATGGGTAAATGTGAAATACTCAGTTTTTTAAAAATCACAGTTGGAGCAACATCTGGGCTGAGGAAAAGGGAGCTCTTGGGCAATGTGGCCATTCTGTCAGCGCTGCATAATACAAGAGAAGGAATGGGAAACCGGATGGAATTAGAATTGTTCTACACGGATGCGTCAGAATTCTATTGAAGTCCAGCGGGTCTCACCATTTGAAAAGCTGGATTTCATATGGGGCATTTGCAAGTCGTGACTTCCTGGCATGCCTAAATGTAAGAGTAAACTCTTTTCCATCACTTTATGCCTCCATCTGGTCGAATGAAATCAACTTCAGACTTCTATCCACTAACTCTTAGAATTTATATTTAACTGTGTAGCAGGAAAACCTGAGTAAACTGACCCATATCCATGCACCATTTGCTTAGGATGTTCTTCTGTTGATGAAGTACTTCCTGGTCCCTTTCACTTTGTCACCTTTCTTCATTTATTCATGCCATTTTTGTCCTTAGTGGGAGAGCTACATGCCAACTTGGGTTTTTTGTGTGTGTGTGTTTTTTTTTTTTTTTTTTTTGACCTCAGGGATTTCTGTGGAAGAGTATCTAAGGCTGACCCTTCTGGGTTGGCTTTTGGGCCAAGACGGACTGTGGCGCCCTTCTCTTTTCAGTTTACAGCTTACACGCTAATGAATATATTCAGGTCATCTGGTTGAAACCTCTTCATCTACTAGCTTATGACTTTTAATTCTAACTCCACCCATTCTTAAATCATTCTTTCTTGAGTCACAAATATGTGTCCCTCCTCCTTTCTAAAGTTCACCCCTCAGTTCGACTCTACATTCATTTCCCCCCCTCCCTTTTGAGACAGTCCTTTATCAGTTATCTCATCTTTGTTTGTATCCTCAGTCATCTCCACCCTTTCTCCAAAGGGTTTTCTAACCTTTGTTTTGTCTCAAAATCAAAAACCAAAGCAAAACCAAAAATTTTTCATGACCCTGCCACACCTCCATCTACTCTCTAATATTTTAATTTCCAGTCACTGACAAATGTTTGTTCTATATCTACTGCTTCAATTTTCTTCATTTTCCTCAGTGATATTTCCAGAACTCTGGTAAACCTGTACTTTTATCAATAATCTTCTAATTATTCAGTTTGGCAAAATTTCTCAGCTTTAAGTTTCCTTGAAACTTTTACCTCTGTAAGACTTAAATGTTACCACATTATCATAATTCCATTTCTGCTTTCCAGTAACTTCTATAATTTATCTTCTGGTTTCCCTTTATTTTACTCTTGGATTCTTCCACACGACAATTTATTCCATTCTCTTTCCACAATACCTTCAGCAAATTTACTCATTACTTTTTTATATTTTCTCATAGAAGTCAACTATCCTCTGAAAATGTCATCACAGCCTATGACCTCATTCAACCATTCAGTAACAACACAACTGTATTCACTGAGTACCTTTTATGACCCAGACATCATACTAAGTATATTATTAGAAGTAAATTGAAAGGTAGACTCATCTGTCTAATTCCAAAGTCCATGCTCTTTACAACTACATTATAGAAACTCCAATTAATATACCTTGCACTATGTATAGTATAGCAAACCAAAAATATCTGCATTCCTGACCAAGGAAGCCATAGTCGAATTCTCTTTGGAATTCCAGTCCTTTATTTCTAACTTCCTGGTGATTTGCATATGGCCTCAACACTGCAGATTCAACACACATAAATTTATCTCCCTAGAAAAATATTTTTTAATTCTAATTATCCAACATGGGTAATCCCACATAGAATATATACAGAAAGTATCACAATATCCCTTTCCTCTATGTCTTGAAGTCCCATCAAAAGCCCCTACCTGCCACCTTCCAGAAATAAAGATGGAAAGCACAGTATACGAGCATAGATGTCACAAGATGATGATTTTAGCTGATCTCGTTTTACCTTCTGTGAATGAAAGAAAAAAAAATGTAGTTTCTTCAGAATAGTTATATGGAAATGTGACAAATGTTTTTGTTTTCAAGGCTGATTTCCTATATTACCATATTTCACATCCTATCACATTTCAGACAATCACAGATTGTGTTGTATTCTGAAGGAGGAAGGCATTATAATTTCAATATAGAAAGGAATGGAAGAACATTGTGTTGTGAGCCCCCAGCCACACTCATTGTACTTCACCTTAGTTTTCCAGGAACCTCTAGTCCAAAATCTTGCATCAAGCTTTGGCTCTCCTTACTCTCTTGAGAAATATGTCAATTCTTCCTCCTCATTGTATTATATTAACCTGTCCCACAGATGTACTGTTAACGGCCACTTCAGTTTAAGCTCTCATTACCCGAATAAAGACAATCTAATGCAGAGTCCACCCTTAAGAATACACTGTGTACCAGAAGAGACAGGATTGCAAGCAATTAATTATATTACAAGACAAAATAGAAATTATATCAAAGATTATAAATAACTCTGGGGATGATTGTGGTTGGCTTGGCACATTTTAGCTACACATACGTGGTGTTTAATTACGTTTCCTAATGCTCAAAAACTTCTTGTTCAGCTACTACAAAGGGCTAAGAACTAGTCTCTTCTCTGAAGGAGATAGAGAGAGGAGTGTCAGTGTTCTGATTTTTTGCCAACTAGTTGTAACAACAAGACAGATGATAATGGATTCCTCTCTTATAAATCAGGGGTTCTCAGCCTTGTAGAATTCAGGGATATTCACTAGCCTCTAACTGAAATCTTTCATTTTCTTCCATTATGAATGCAGAAAAACACCACACACATACACATACACGGTGGTCTTAGCAAAACTTGTCACCAGATTTCTAGTTTGTAATATTATAGTTCAGTGTTGCAGATATTTCAAAGTATTACTTAAGACATTACTACTTTGAAATTACAGTAGACTTTCTACTAGATCTTTTTTAATGCATTAATAAGGAATCATACAGTATATCACAAATTTGTTTAATATTTTGATAACTGTATTTCCATACATTGGTTTGTATTATAATCCCATGTGTGTTATTTTACGAATTTTAAAAAATTACATTCTTTCTAGGAGGGGCTCATAGGTTACACCAGAATGTGAAGTAGCCCTAGCACGAAAAGGCAAATAACTTCTCCATGAAATCTGGTGCTTTGGAAGTCTGGGGGACTCAGAGACTGACAAGACGGGAGTGGATGCAGCTTTCCAGAAGAAGCAGCGCTGCAGTAACACAGAAGCTTTTGCTCAGGCATGGGACACGGAATCCCAGGAAGGATGATCAAGATGAGCGGAGTGAAGAAACAAAAATAAAGACAGAGCAGCATGAATGAGAAGAAGTCCATTAGCTGGAAAAGTAGATGACTTATATTCTTAGGGCATAAGCCACTTCTGATAGCATAAGGGAATTGGCAAGGTATTTCATAGTAAACACGGTATGCTTCTTTTTCCCCAGGAAGCCGTGTCTACTCTGGGAAAATCTGACGCAGTTGATGTAATGTGTTTTAAGATCTGAATTCTGCCTTAGCACTGTTTGTTTGTTTTTTTTTTTTTTCTTTTTACTCATGTACAACTTTTTTTCTTTTTTGTTAACGTAAGAGTTTTACATCATCCTTGCTTGGTTCCTATGTGGTCTCAGTTATGTAGTGCAGATGTGAGCGGTGATGGTTTTAAGGATGCAAAAGAGTAGAATAATGCTTGGAGGGAATGGGACCTGGGGGTGGGTAACACACAGAAAGAGATCAAATCAAGACATGATGCAAAGTGACAGGGCCCAGAGGCCATTTAAAAAATTTCCTGCTCATTCACACTTTTGTTCTAATCCCTAATGGTTTCTAACCACCAAGATCAACCTCTGACTTTTCTTCGATAACCCTATGCCCCACTGCGCTCTTAAATCCATTCAAGTGGCCTAAGGTCACTGATAGAGCTGAATATACTGTTGGCAGGGGGATGAATTTGGCTCTGAGCTAAATTGCCATTCAGTTGAAAGCCCACCAGACTAGTGTTCTTTTCTGACCCAATCCTCTTCATCATAAATATGCTTAAGAGAGACTCTACAGGTCTCTTTTTAACTCTGGTGTTTGTTTGATTCTTGACCTATGTTCATTTGTTATTTTTGAGCAGGTTGTATATACTTTTTTCTAAAGTCCACATTAAACTTCAGTAACCATATGTCAACCGTGTTACAGAGCAGTTCATGAATTTTTATTCTGTGTGTTTCTTACTTCACATGGAGTAATGGGTGAGCTGGGGTACCAAGAGACTCCCTTCTGTCTTGGCCTTGAGTCCAGATTAAAAACATCAGATGTAAACATAATAGAAGCTACTGGAGAAGCATCTCTACCATAGATTAATTTTCTTTACAATTTCATAGAGTTTAATTGTTTGCTCAACTTTGAATCCATTTATTCTTGCCCCACTCTCTTCTTTAGTTCTTTCCAGCCAAAACTTCCCCCAACAAGAGAAAAGCTTGTAAAATAAATGCTCACGGCTGCCAAAGGGAATTCTGACAGGCTGCTGGATACAGTGGTGTTGCAGTTATGAAATTCAGACCTTTCCCACTGGAGCTGGGAGAGAAAGCAAACACTCGAGACAGACTGCTAAATCACTTTTGGAAACTGATTCTGGAGACCTTGCTCATTGTGCCTCCGTGGTCTCTCCTGCGTCATCTCCAGCCTATCTATCCTTCTGGTTATAATAGATACTGGAAAAGATACATTCTCTCTAAATGCTACTAATATTACTGATTTTTTTCCCCTATTTACTCCTGTGGAAATGTATGCATCACTCTATTAGAGCTTCCATTTAGTCACACTGAAGTATGTCCATCACTTATGTATGCCTCCCTCATTCACAGAGCTCACAATAAACTTCTGTGCCTGGAGATGCCACCACAGACAGCTGCACAGAGAGATGATAAAGAAGTTCTAGTGTGTCAGAGTTTCAGTGTGTAGTGGGTGTAAACATCCCACCAGGTTGCTGTTTGATAAATGGAATTCAGCTTCCAGTAAGTTTACAATTGCACTCTGAGAATCCAATGCTTTTTATCTATACTGAGTGTTGAATGTGGGTTTAGCACTGGGCTCAGCTCTGCAGAGTGGAGGAAGGAAAAATAAGTCAAGGGAGATAGACTCATCAAATGAAACTGTTGGTAGAACATACAAAAGCCATGTATGAGAGTATTTAATTAAACACCCTATAGTTGGGAAGATTTAAGATAATGTGAAAACCTAGATGGTCCAAGCATTGGGAGGGATCTTCCTAGTAGTCAGCATCAAAAGAGAGGCATAGAAATAGCCTGATTTTTATTGTCAGGGAAACAACAGGAATAAAAATTTGGAGAGAGGAATGATAATGAAACATTTCTGGAAAAGACTGGTTTGCCCATGGATGCATTGGGATGGTACTTTAGTGGGAAAAACTGGAGTCAGTCTTTGGGAGTCAAGAGGACGTCAAATTACAGCTCTACCCCTTGCCAAACTAGGGAACTACACTGGGCATGTTTCTTCAAAACTCTATGCCTCTGTTTTCTCATCTACGAGGAAAATAATACTACCTAGCTCACAAGGTATTGTGAGTAATAGACAACGTAATTAATATAAATTTCTGAGAATAATGCTCAGCACCTAGTGAACAATCAATAAATAATAATTGTGATGTTGTTATATTTAGCTGTGTAGGTGCAGGAGACTTGATTGGGCAGATGGTGGAAAATCTGCAGAAATTTAAGTTTGTGGTTAAAGGAAATGGGGTGGGGGGACTTAAAAACTTTTGAACAAGCAATACAACAGAAGATGTAGATACATTATGTATGAATCAGTCAGATAGTGACTCTCCATTCCAAAGCTCGACCACTGAGCGTTATTCAGCATGGATTGCTGAACACCTGCTTTAGGCCAACCGTGTGACAGGTATCCTTGCATATCAAGAAACAGGGAAGAGTCTGCCAATGAAAAATTTCACATTCTTTGGGAAGACAACACCTAAATATGGATAACGTCTAATTAAGAGTAAAACACCAGATAGATGAGGAGGTGCCAAAGTTAGTGATTACAACTCACATTTCCAAAAGTTTGACCCTAAACCTTTTGTTCCCTGGGTTTGGCTGAAACGTGAGAGCCATAGGAGGGAGGAATTGGATTGTGGGAACTGAGTCACTGCCAGTCAATCACTGGGAACTGTTCTGTGTCCCTGGCAGGAAGTGACAGTCTTCAAGTCGGTCAGGAGCTATTTATCTGGAAGATTTCTTTCCAAGAGAGAGTTTATTTGAAAGACACAGAGAAGTAAGTGAGAAACAAAGAACTCTACTACTCCAAGTGATGTTGAAAAGGAGGCAGGAAACAAAAAAGCATTTTAAAATTCGCCTTATAATAATAACAAAAGCTGACCTAATGCTCAGTATATGCCAGGCTTTGTTCTAAACACTTCACTTATATTAACTCATTTAATCTCCCCAACAATCCCATGAGAGAGATACTTTTCTTATTCCTATTTTATAATTGAGTAGCTGAGGCACAGAGAGGTTAAGTATATTGCTCAGGTGATAGTAAAAAACAGAGTGAAGGGGATTAAGAGGTACAAACTACTACTTATAAAATAAATAAGTCACAAGGATGTAATGTAAGCACAGAGAATACAGTTAATAATATTGTAATAACTTTGCATGGTGCATAATCTATAAAATATAAAATCACTATTTTTATACCGAAAACTAATATGATATTGTAAATCAACTAGACATCAATTTAAAAAATAATAAAATACAAAAACAACAACAAGGGGGAAAAAAGGAGAGGAACTAGGATTTTGAACCCAGGTTCTATGGCTCCAGATTACACATCCTTCACCACTTTGCCATACTGTCCCTTGGTGGTACACCTGGACCTGTTCCCTTCTAAAAAGGAACTGTGTTTAGGGTGAATTATGCACACAAGACATTTGAGCTAACTTTTTATTTTTGTTTTTATATTTATTTTGAGGATCTTAAAGAAAAGATACTGAGAAAATGTGACCAGACAATCTGGCATCCTGTAGATAAAGTTTTCAATACATAAATTTCCTTTGATATACACCATTGAACAAGAATCTGAGCTCGCCACCTGCAGCAAAGAGATTCACATACTGCAAAGGTGTATTTTCCTATCGCTCTATGGAAATGAGCAGGCTTTTCTTAAGTATGTTCCTCTTTTAAAGGGTTTCATGCTGGAAATCTCTCCTTGCCCCTCTCTCTTCTCTTTTCTTTCTCTCCTCATTCCTCCCTCTCACCTCTTACTGGCATCCAGTGGCCTAAAAAACGTTCATCCAGAGTGCTTAAAATATGGAGATTCTTTTATGCATCCAAAATTCGTGTTGGTTCACATGCTGGCCCCTGTACATGGAGGGCAGAGAGAGACTGAAGACACAGGCAGATCACTCCAGATTGCTAGGTGGTGGTTTTAATAAGCAAAGGAACTTACCTATGCAGCTTGAACTGGACGGTTGCAAGATGAGTAGATCTCTGCATTCGCCCATCAGAAATTTAAAATTTTATACAGAGGCTAAGAAGAAGGTCTAGACTTTTTCAGTAAGATGAATTAAGCTGACAAGTTTGGCGTAGATTATAAAGTTCAGACATGTATACTATCCTGGTGATCTCAACAACATCTCAGTATCTCAAGACGATGTCTTTGAAAACACCTCCCACTGTGGGAACAGTGGGTAGCATGGATATTCCAAGGACAGGGCAGGGGATGAGAGGCCTCCGACTGCCTTGTGTGGTCCAACTGTTGGGTCCACTGGAAGCCAAGTCCTCTCAGTAACTTCTGGTAACATTCTCCTTGTCTCATTCTTCTGCCTGGTCTTTACCATGCTCACACACACCAAAATAGCCTATTTTGTTTTTGCTACTGAATTTTTTCACCATTATTCAAGCATCTTGTGATGTTTTATGATGCTCTGGCTTTGCATATGCTGTTCCCTTTGCTGAACTCTCCTTTCCCCTTCTCCATCTGGCAAATGATATGTGTTATTTAAGATCCAATATCACTTCCTTTGTTGAGACATCTTTGACCTCCACAGTGAGAGATGTTCCCAGAACACTTTGTTCTTTCCTATTACTGCATTTATCACAGTACAATATTTTGCTTTTGTGTCATTGCTCCCTTAGAACTCCTCTCACTAACACTTTCGTCTATAAGTTTTTGAAGATAAAAATGATGCTTTATTTACTCTCATATTTTTGGGTCTTGGCATATAAGGCTTCTAACGATGCTTCCTTCTTTGGAATCTGTCCACTTTGAGGATATGTGGCTGCTCTTAAGCCTGGACAGGTGATCTTACAAAGAAACGGTAGAGGTATTTAATACTACTTCTTGGGGGGAGGGTATAGCTCAAGTGGTAGAGTGTATGCATAGCATGCAGGAGGTCCTGGGTTCAATCCCCAGTACCTTCTCCAAATATAAAGTAAATAAACCCAATTACCTCCCCCCAAAGAAAAAAGAGAAAAAAAATCATTAAAAAATACTACTTCTCCTCTCTGGCATTAAATGCACTCAAGGAACTCAGAATGGTTGTGATGTTAGTTTAATCTAAATATAATCTTAAACAGAAGTCTGCTGCCACAAGTTAAATATTTAATCTAACCTGTTACACACACATACATACACACCCTGGATTATAAAACTGACAAAACAAATTGTTGTTGAATTTGATAATGATTACCACTATTTAGAATGGAAATTCTTCTCACCCACGATGAAGTTTGCACCTTAGCAGACACCACCTAGAGTCCCTGATCTATCACATCCACTCCTCTGCCCATTCATAAGCTACTTTATGCTCCATTTTGCTAAGTGTCTCCTGCCATCCCTGCTGACCACAAAAAGTGAATCAGAAATTGATATCTGTCCACTGCTGGGGCAATTCTCTCTCTTCTTGTATTCACAGCCTTATATAATCTCTTTTCAGTTCTTGAATGGAGAGGTCAAAGTGGCCTGAAGATAAAGACTTGAAAAGAAACAGAAGAGTGAGCAGACAAATAAGAGACAGGGAACTTGTTTTCTAGAGAAGCAATCAAAACCACAGCAACAACAAAATGACTAATATAATATAATATAATATAATATAATATAATATAATATAATTGAAGTGCCATTTTGTCTCTTCCACACCATTGTAAGTCTCTATCTTTATAACCAAAACCAACGATTATCATCCAGTACCAAGAAGAGTATTTTTCTTAGATCAAGTTCTTTGGGAAACAAATCTGAGATGGAAATTTATAGGCAGATTATTGGGCAATATTCTTGGCAATGAGATCTCTAAAAGCGTAGGAGAGCGAGACTGGACAGAGGAAAAATTGAGCATGAGATGTAATTGTAGTGGAAATTTCGCTCTAGAGATGAGCTGGCTCTTCAGTGTTGTCCCACTTTGAGGCAAAGGGAGCAAGGCCATTACACTGTTGTGTGGACCATTCATTGGATATGGCCTGGCCTGTTGGGGGTGCCTACAAACTTGGACAAGAAAGCTTCCTTCAACTGAGGAATTTCCCAAAGAAGTCCTCAGCTATGAGTTATCAGCAGCCTATACTCACAGCAGCTAAGCAATAAATGCCTCATGCAAAGGGGAGAGCTGAGTGTCACATCACAGCATCTGGAGCAGCAGCCTGCAGACAACAGCTATTCAGTAACTATTGAAAAAATTCAGTTTTATCTATTAGTTTTAACTATTCTAAAATTTTTTTTCAATACTGGTGTGCATATTCTTCTATGAGCACTGAATTCTTTGTTATTTTCTGATCTTTAACTCTGAACTCATTTGATATTTATTTCTTGTAGGGAACTAAGTTCCCCAGGGTTGGAGAAAGATTCATACTCGCATCATACATCTTGCTAGTCAATGGACAAGGCCTCCCTGTTTGTATCACTCAGCAATTGGAATTTTAATCAACTCGTGGTCCCAAAGAAATCAATCATGATCAAGGCATCCACAGTTGGCTGGCAACAAAGATAACAGTTAAGGGGAAGTGGTATCCTATGCTAAGAAGTTGGGAGTTCCTTGGAGTTATGCCCAAGTTAGAGGGGATGATATCTCTTTTCAAAAATCTAAATCAAAGAGACTTTTCTCTGGTGAACTCAGTTTAATCAACATAAAACAAAACAAGAAAAGCAGCCAGTGAATCGGTTGAGTAAGAAAAAATACAGTACTTTTATAATCTATGCCAAACTAGCCAGCTTAGTTAATTTAATTGAAAGAGCCTAGACTCACCTCTATTAGAAAAAGATCCAAGAACTCTGAAAAAATGTTGACATTGATCAGCACATAAGCAGATATTTGTTACACAAAATTGGCTGAAGAACAGCAAAGTGAACACTGATTCTTAGTTGTCCGAGTGGTTGGCTTACTGAGTATAACCTTGACCCTATTTGAGAAAGTTTGCTGACAGTTTCTAAACTCTGAAACTCCCAGAGAACTCCACCAGGAAAATACTCTTTTACATGAGGATGGGGCAATCAGACCCTGGGAGGTTAGTAAGATGTATGCTGGTTTTCATTGCATTACATATGGCAATAGGAAGACTGGGATTTGTAAGAAGCTAATTACAGATGATTTAGAGGAAGCATGGGAGGCTTGGCCATTTTTATCATTGCCTCAACTTCTTCTGTAAATTGGGGCTATCTCCCTTGCTACCTCCCTTCAAGGTGGGATGACCCCTCAAAACAGGTTTTTTTCAAATCTCTAAGAATTTAGCCTGTATACTCCTAGCTCCTAGAAATAATTGAATATTGGTTCCTGCAACATTCAATTCTCTGTCTTTTTCTCCCTCCCTCCCTCTCTTTCTTCCTCACTCCTGTTGTTTTTGTTTTCTTAAAATGTCTAGATTGTCATATAACCATAAGCTAACGCAAATTTGGTAACCACTTAGAGATTATTTAACTTAAACATATTGTGCAAGGCCCCATCTCTTCAATATCTTCTAAAAGAGTTCTTCAGCTTCAATTTAAAATGCTCCAGTGAATCATCTCACTGCATCTGGAGGCAGCCTACCCCATGCAGTCAGTCTTTCATTGAGCACCTAGGAGGCATCAGGCATTGTGCTAGAAAGAGTGCCTAGTCTGGATAGCTCTAGTCTTTGGAAATATCTTTCTGTTATGGAAGTGGGACTCTTCCCTCTGAAACTTTCAAGCACTGACCCTAGTTGTGATTGTTATGATCACACAGCACAAGCTTTACCTCCCCATCAACTGAATTCAACAGTAGGCAGTATGATGTCACACTCAGGAGCTTTCACTACGACATCAGAAAAATCCAAGTGTTTCCAACCCTGCTTTTTGCTATGCAATAGACAAGATACTTAAATGCTCGAAACCTCTGTTCCATTCCTCTTTAAAAGAGGTTATAATGGTACTTATAAGTACGAGATGAGAATTGCATGAGGGTGTTTATGTGAAGTTCTCAGCCAATCATTAGACATAGTGCAATTACTCAGTATTTAATGGCTGTTATCACCATGAAGTGAAGGATCTTTTCCAAAAGGGAATAGTTAAGGCAAACAGCACAGAGCTAGACAAAAATTCAGCCACTGGCAATTTCTTTCTGCCTTGTTCATTGCTTGCTCCACACACTTCTCATGCTGCTGAGTGTAGTTGATCCTTATACAAAGTGCATTCTAATAGTGAAGCATTTCAAAGATGAGTCTAGGTGAAGGAATCCATTGTCAAATGGATCATGTAGATCCCTGACAGCATCTATTTTGTATGAGATACCAGTTAATGGGTTGTAACTGTCACATCCATTACTGTGTCTGCCTATTATTTAAAATTTTGTGCTAATGAGTATGTTGGGAGTTTAATTTTTATGTGAGAACCATGTTTTTATCTTATCCGATCTTTCCATTCCTTCATTTAACAAGAATTACACGGACATCTTCAATGCTGGGGACGTCAAGTTGAAATAGACAAGTTTCTTACACTCAAGAAAATCCCAGTTTGAGGTGGAGACAACAGCCACACAGACAAATAGTAGCAATAAAGCACAGCCCATCACTACATGTCCATTCTCCAGTTGCATAGGTGACTGGGACAGAGAATTCAACTAGATTCATTACATGTATATAGAGAAACAAAATCTCTTTTATTCAATACCATAAAAAGACATCAACAATTGAACAAGGATTTTCAGTTCAACTGGAACTGATTAAACTTACTATTTACCTGGCACACACTATGTTAGGTGCTACAGACAACTCCAATAAGTAAAACACTTCTTTTTTTTAACATTTTTTATTGATTTATAATCATTTTACAATGTTGTGTCAAATTCCAGTGTTCAGCACAATTTTTCAGTCATTCATGGACATATACACACTCATTGTCACATTTTTTTCTCTGTGAGTTATCATAACATTTTGTGTATATTTCCCTGTGCTATACAGTGTAATCTTGTTTATCTATTCTACAATTTTGAAATCCCAGTCTATCCCTTCCCACCCTCCACCCCTCTGGTAACCACAAGTCTGTATTCTCTGTCTGTGAGTCTATTTCTGTCCTGTATTTATGCTTTGTTTTTGTTTGTTTGTTTGTTTTTGTTTTTGTTTTTTAGATTCCACATATGAGTGATCTCATATGGTATTTTTCTTTCTCTTTCTGGCTTACTTCACTTAGAATGACATTCTCCAGGAGCATCCATGTTGCTGCAAATGGCATTATGTTGTCAGTTTTTATGGCTGAGTAGTATTCCATTGTATAAATATACCACCTCTTCTTTATCCAGTCACCTGTTGATGGACATTTAGGCTGTTTCCATGTTTTAGCTATTGTAAATAGTGCAGCTATGAACATTGGGGTGCAGGTGTCATCCTGAAGTGGGTTCCTTCTGGGTACAAGCCCAGGAGTGGGATTCCTGGGTCATATGGTAAGTCTATTCCTAGTCTTTTGAGGAATCTCCACACTGTTAACACTTCTTGTTCTAATAGAGATCACATTCTAGAGGGCGAAACAGATAACTTACATTATAGGAAGACAATGATGCATCAGAAATTTTATTCAGTGATTAGAATTTTCTGAACAGCCCAGAACACTTCAAAAGCTGCACCTCGTCCTGGAGCAAAGTTCAAAATTTTATGTAGAATTAATAAAAATATTATAGCAAAGTCCTATAATATTAAAAACTTAAAGGCTTTCCTCAAATAACATCTTTCTTTTTCTTACCTTTGTTGATATTTGGGGAAGAGTCGAAGACTGGTTTTATTTTTCTCTTCTGCTGTTACTACCTCACAAAATGTGGGTATATATAAAATTTGGCTTATTTTTCTCCCCAGAACAGGAAAGTTAAGTGCGTAATGACTGTTGACACAGTAAACTGGATAGATAATGCATTGTGTGAAGTCACAGGTGTAAAGGTAGCTGATTTTGCTGTGGGACAGGGCATGCCTGCAATTCAGACAAGGAAAGGCTGTGAGGACTTCTGACTATTTACTGCTGCTCAATATTTTCATAGGAAACTATAAAATGTCAAAAATCTCTTAGGAAAGGAGCTAGTAAGTCTTTGCTTCCGAAGCTGCGCCTTAGGGATTCAGATCAATCAAAGGGATGCCTCTGGGCCATGCTTTTTGAAAGGAAATCTTTGAAAGCATTGTTTTAGAGGCTATAAATCTACTCCTGTGTTTGCTGGCTGCCCAGACCAGCTTTAATCACTCACCAAACGAAATCATTCGGAAGACCAAGGGAAAGACAGGCATTTCCAAAAAGACCTCTTTTTCTTAAACCTCAGCTTTATCTCTTACACATCTCACCAGGACATGAGAAGCAGCTTAGTTTCTTAGTAAATCAAATACATCTCACTGGATTCTGAGAGCAGGGAATTAAGAAGCAATAGGATACTAAGACATGAAACCTTCTAGACGATACGAAACCAGCTACAAGCCAGATTCAGCAGTAAGAAAAGCAAATCATACTGCATAGGGCCCAGAGTAACATGCTTTACATTAGCAAGCGAGACACGGTTCCAAAGCTTGCTCTCAGACTGGGAGACATAAGGTTCTCATTAGCGCTAAGGGGATGGGGCTTGTAAGAAAAGCCAGACAGATGTGCTTCGAGGAGCACATTTAAATACCGCAAGTAGTAACCTTGGACAGAAGAAGCTTTCACAATGACTTGTAAAGGATATTTCTTATTTCCATTTGAAAATGACTTAGAAGCAATCAGCCAGTTGAAACCTCCCCTCCTGACTGATTGAGGCAAGCCTGGTCAACCCTCCTTCTCTTGCAGACAAGAGAATGTGAGTTGCTCTGAATCTCCTTCTGTAAAATCAAGTGCAAGCTGGAGTTAGGAGAGGAAAAATCACAGCACAAAGACAAGTAAAGAAAGTGAGAGTGAGCACCAGAGCAAGTCATTTCTTGACTGTAAAGCTATTTAGTTCACAATAAACTGGGGATTGAGACAGGAATATACAGTGAGGTAAAAAAAAAATGTGAAATCTTTTTTCAAAAAATCAAAAGAGCTAGATCTTAGGGTAATAATAGCTTTGTTTAGGACTAACTGACATCTTTATTAGGCTGATTTTTTTTTTGAGTCAGTTTCCCTGTATTGTCTTGGCCAGAATGGGTCTGTAAATGTAGCAGGCACTTAAATGAACAGAGTTTATTTTCCAGTGCCCTTAAAACAGAAGTTAAAGTATCCATACTGACTTTTTCTGGGAATATAGGTAAAGACAGGCAGACTTGACCTCTAAATACTAAGCATCTTCAGGTAAATTCTAAGCTCCTTGGATAAAAGGTCTTCATCATAGTTCTAATCAGAGTTCTTAGCATATTTTGAATTCTATAAATATTTGTTTAGTTAAATTGACATTTCCCACTTTCTTATTAAATATCTCAAAATGTCTGTTTCCTTCTACTGTGAAATTTCTAGATGAGCTTGACACTTAATTGCATGGCATGCTTTGAGAGGCACTGAAAAAGCCCCTTTGACCAAAGTGAAGTCTTTATTTGCCCTCACTGCCCTTACATTGTGGCATTGAGATTTATTCTTTAGGTTTCAGACACTTCCTGTCCTAATCATGACATCCTTGATTGTCACAATGAGCAGAATAGGCTGAAATTGAGGTGAGATTGTGAAATACAGCAATGAGGAAAGGGATTTTCTCTAGTTTATATAAAAATCCTCTTGGGCTCATTCCTTCCATTTTTTAAATTTGCATGGAGTTCCTCCAGAGATTACTGCATCAATACAACTAACAAAAGTCTGCAATCCTGACTTACTTGGTTTCTTTTATTTTTTTATTTTTATTTTTTGTTCTCCATTTAAAAATTTTATTTATTTTTTTGTAGGGGTAGATAATTAGATTGATTTATTTATTTATTTTTGGAGGAGGTACTGAGGATTGAACCCAGGACCTCATGCATGCTAAGTATGCACTCTATCACTTGAACTGTACCCTCCCCCTGGTTTCTTTTAAATTAATCCGGAATATCAAAATGGCCTGTCTCCAATAAAGAATGTCCCAGGATGTACTGCTAACAACGTACAGTAGTGTTTGGATTGGACTAGGCTGATAATATTGTGGGAAAATGTGGCTCTTCTCTTTGAAATTGGTTCTGAGCCTCCAGGCAGAATGATTTTCTCCCTCCCTTATACTCTTACAGAAAGTCATTTGTTCTTCTCTTTCATGGATAGTCTGTTAAGCCTTTTTTACACTCCAGCGCTTTCCTGCCAGTTTGCTCCATTAGTTGTTAGGCTTCAAGAAAACAGAGATAATTTTTTTATTCATATTTTTTATCCTTCTCAACTTTATCCCAAATTTTCTTCCACATCAGTTCTAAGGAAAAAAAATTAATAAGCAACTCAAAATCTTAATGGTAATGCAACAGTCATAATATAAGCAGAAATCATTATACTAATCCTTTTTATGATATGTAATGGTCTCCAAAGTGGGGTGCCTGCATCCAAGAGATATGTGAAAATCTGAAAATCATTAAGTGAAAGGAAGACAATGTTAGAAAATCTATTCAAACTCATTTTTACTTTATTCTTTATAATTTTCACTTGAAGTTCTTTAGGTCTTCAAATGTGAATTCACTTAGCATGATTAATTCAAGGTGTTTAACCTCCAATAACTGGGAAGGGAAAATATGTTTATAGAAAATCAGGCTTCATGGAAAGCTACATATATTCATACCCTCCCAAATTACATCCTTCCCTTAAATTATTTTTAAATCTTTCTTTTAATTTTTAATCTCTTTCCTTGAGTTAGGTTATGTTCCTACTATAGAAAGTAGAAAAAAGATAACTTGATATGCACTATTAATCAGTTATATCAATAAGAGTAAAGAGGCAGTCAAAATTTAAAATCTATATGAAATGATTGTTAAATGATCATATATAAATACATATAGTCATTAATCACATGTCAGTGACTCTAAGAGGTATTCAAATGCTAAAATGCAACAGCAATTTAATAATATTTTCTGAGGAAAAAGAAAGAAAGAGTTTCTATATTAAATGAGTATATAAATTATAATTCACTTCCCAATCTTAGAAATATTAAAATAAGGAAAAATAAGTTGGCTTTAACTTAGCTCCCTCTTTAACCTTCCATGGCTCACTTGTCTATTCTGTGATACCCATGACCTCGCTGCTATCTACCTTAAATCTGAAGGACCCAGTTGGAGTATTTTAATAAATAGAAGCTTATTAATGTTTCTCCTAGTTTTCTGTTTCATTTAAATTTATCCATTCACTTTAATATAATTTTGGGCTCTATTACAATAATTACAAGTTTAAACATTTTTTAATCTTTTAAATTTTCACCAAAGACAGATTTACTATTAGAAATTCCAAACCAAAGAACTCTTATTTTGCAGATATTTTTAACACTAATAAATTTTTAAAAAGTGAGTTGATTTGTAAGTCTGGATGATTTGTATGCAAATGTAAGGGCCCACTGAGTTAAATCAAAATCAACAAATCATAGTTCAAAGCTATAGGCTATGTAATAGTTGATTGATTGGTAGGAAAATTTAATTAGTTCATTGTTAAGTATTGATTAATGGAAAAATTGGAAGGTGATATGAGTTCTTAAGAGGACTTTTATGTTTAAAATATTTCCTGCAAATATTTTACTTATGGTGAGCTTTTGTTTAATTAAAGCAGAAAAGGTTGCTGCTAACAGAGAAATTATCATTATCCTGTTAAAAAGTATGTCAGGATCTGGTCTGGAATATAAAACTCACACAATTATTTTATCAATGAATATTTAATATAAGGAGGTGGAGAATGGCAAATGCCAAAAGAATATACTGTGGTAACACAGAGATATGGAACTAAAAGATGTATGTAGTACCTTTCCTAGTGTTAGGGACAAATTGAAGAGGTGGTTGGGGCATTGAGAATCTAGAAGCTTGGAGAAGATGCCCTACAGAACTGACACCCAGACTCAAGACAACAGATGAATCCATCTTGTACTTTTCAGAATATGCAACAAGGCTGGCTCTGGGAGTTAAAACACACACACACAAAATGCTGAATACTAGAACCAAGTATTTCTGCCAGGGTGAAATATCTTACAGGAATCCAGCTGGCAAAGGAGAAATGTGGCTTATAGAGAATCAGACTCAGTTCACAAAGCAGATTATAAAAAGGATTTTGGCTGAGAAAAAAAATAGCTTAAAAAAATACACATACAAGACCTCTGAAAATATACTCAAGATTCTTAAAAACATATGTATCCTTAAAAATATGTGTTTTAGCAATTTCTTGTGAAGAAATGAATTTAAACATCTATGGCCAATCTACAAAAAAGCCCAGTAAATTCAATCTATTTTCCCCTACACATTTCTGAAACTTCTTTCTTAATTTAGGACTCATTCATTTATTTGCACATGTTCAAATATATAGTTTATAATTACCTAGCAATATTTTTAAATCAAAAGATCTGGTGATATCTCGGTATTACTGAAACTCTTTTAATTGTTTTCCTTGCTTTGGGGACATAACTTAACATTTGAGGCCTTCATAATAGCATCTCCAGCCACTTCAATAATATGATGGTTGAGCCTGATGTCTGGAATCAGATTGTGAGAATAAAACCCAGGACCCATTGCATATTCACTGTATGTGTTTGAACAAGTTACAAAATTCAGTTTAGCCTTTGTTTCTTCATGCAAAAATGGAGATAATAATACTATCTACTACAGAAGGATTCTATAGGGATTAAATAAGCTGATGATTGTAAAGTGGTTAACATAGGACCTAGCAAATTAGATATGTTACCTAATACTAGTTTTGTTTTTTTTTGTCTTGTCATATTGGACTAGTCAGCATTCCTCAGAGATCTGTGCATATTTGCACAAGCTCTTTTCCTTAGGAGAAGAAACTTCTGTTCCCACCATTTTTCCCAGTTCAGTTCTACTCAATTTTCAATCTCAGTTCAAGCATTGCCTGATCCAGGTAGTTGTCTTAAGCCCCTCACAGAAGTAAATGCTTTTCCTTTATGGTACCAAAGCAACTTTTGAACAGATTAAAGCCTTTACTGAGTTACACGGGGAAATGTGTTTACTGATTTGTCAGTCTTTCCCAGTAGATTATAAGGTCCCCACAGGCTGCAGCATGACTTACTCATTGTTGATTCCACAGGGCTAAGCTCTGGACCTGGCACATGTTCAGGTCTCGATATTTATTTTCTTATACATAAAATCTTCCTCACAGTACTATTTATAGGTACAACAAATCAAAATAGTATGATATACAGAGTATATCAGAGTAAATGTGCAGCAATTAGAAACATGGTTAAATAAAACATGGGAACCACATCTACTAAGCTAATTTGTGCAGCCATTAAAATTGTTTTACGCATTATGTAATAATAAGAAAAATGTGTGTGATGTTTAATATGTGAAAAAATTTACAAAATTATCATATGCATGTAAACATAACAGAGCAAGAGAACAGGACAAATGTTTATACTTAAATAAAGAAGTAAAATAAAAATAAACATACAAAAAAGTGTTGTGTGCTTGTCTTTGAATATTGGCATTAGAAGTCACTTAATTTTCCTTTTCTTCCACTTAATGTGTTTTTCTACTATTTCATCATAAGCACAAATTTTAAGTACTAATGCTGAATGCGATTTTATTTTTAATAAAATGTTTATTTTTAATAAATTTTATTTTTCAGATACTGTTGAAAAATGTATACAATATATAATTACGGAATTCCAACTGCAAAAGCACTTTTATGTCAGCTGAGTAACTGAAATAACTGCCTGACCTTTGAAGTTGCTAAAAATATCAAAGAAACTCACACGCAGAGGGGTTGAGTGAAAGTCATGTCTTCATTTGTGAAAGAGCACTCACCCCATGTATTAAGTGTCAGTCAGTCTAGGGAATGCACAAACCAAACCGTGAGGCAGGCTCGTTTTTCCTAGACAGCCTATTTGCTCTGATTTTAGTCCATTTTCCCCCCTTGCATCTTCTTTTAAGTTTCCACCCTATGCTGCTGAACTCATCCATTTGGAATTCCTTCTTCAGACTCGGGGTAGAAAAGGACTCGATTTGATATATTAATTCGCAATTAGACTGCAAATAAATACTAAACTAATATTCCTCTGAGAGGTATTTACATTCAATTAGCAAATCATACAAAACTAAAAAGATTTAAGATCTAAAGGAATACATACATAATGAAGAGATTTCAGATCAAGTGAGAGGTGAGATCTGTACTGATAGCAATAATACAAATAAAGTATGTGCATATAGTATAATACAAATAATGAACATATACTGAACAGTGAAAGCATTAATAAAGATATTAATATGGTCATAAATATGTAATAATAAAACACATTATACTTAATATCTGATTTTATTTTAGATTCTAAACCATACTCTGCCTTTCATATATCCAGTCATTAAATTCTCATAATAACCACATGAAGGACATACCAAATTTTCATTTTAGAGATGGGGAAACTGACTAGTATGTAGTGTTTAACACTACATAAGTGTTACATAGCACACCCAGGGTCAACAAAGCAAAGCCAGTGTACAAATCAAGTCAGTCATGGTCTGGAAACTGCAGTATACACTCCATATATTTCTTAACAGAAGCAACTTTCCTCAAAACATAAAATCAAGTGGTAAACCGGCACCCTTCTCTATCTAAAAGAGCAGTGCACTGAAAAACATTTTTTAAAAAATGCCTGATAGTTGCTTAACATATTGCCAGGTTTAGTGGGGAATGCAAAGTAAAAGATAGTGGCTCATAGTTTTGGAATCAGATAGAGCTGAGCTCAAACTCCACACAGCCATGTGCAGTTATAAAAATTGAGCACATTGTAGAGTTCAGTTTTTGATTGTTTCTTTGTTTTTTATCTGGAAAAGGGATAAAATCCATCACACTGTTTTCTGAGGAGTGACATAGGAAATTCATGTCAAATATTTAACATAATGATTTGACACAAAGCAAATACTCAACAGAACTCAGAATATAGGTATATACACCCTTTTAGAACATACACATGATAACGAATTCCTTCTAAGCTCAAAGCATTTATTACCATATTCAGCACGTTTTAAAAAACAAATTTTTTTAAATCAAGGAACGTACAAAATTCAATCATCTTGCAGTCTTTGACAAACACAAGATAATGCACTTGCAATTAGGAAACAGAGCATAATTACCTTTCTACCACTGGCTAATCAGAATGATGAAATGCTACTTTTCATATGCTACTCAGCATAGAGAAATACAGTGACCCTTATGCTTATTTAGTTTTAACATTTATCTACAGAGTTAACTCCTTTTAATCGTCCTCCTCAACAAATGTTTTTGTTGGAGGTTCCTTTTCCTTTTCCTTCCAATGTCATAGCAATCCGCATGCAATATTGACTTAAAACACAGAGCGATTGTCCAGAGTCTGGTGAAAGCCGCCACTGGAGTCTCCATGTGAAACTGGAAAAGAATTGAATGAACAAGCTGCAGCCACTCGTCCACTCCCAGGGGGGAAGATTAGATGACCCAATACAGCTTGTTCATTCTCAGTTTCTATGTTTCCTAAACAAAAACAAAACATTGTCTCAACTGAGAAGGAAGAAATGCTGTTTTCTGAGAAATGTTTTCATATGTTCCTGCCCTACGTGGTCACTCTTTGGTGACCCTGCCCACAATTTCAGCAGCACAGACGGAAGCCTTCCCTTACTTATTGACAAAATATCTGCCAATTGAGACATCCTCAAGGCAGGGTGGGGAGGGAAAAAGGAGGATTTTCCCCATTTCTCTATTTAAAGAGGAGACACCTTGAATCATGGACTCTTTTCTTGCAAAGGAAGTCTTATACCATATCTCCTCTTTCTTCTAAACTAGTTCTGATTATGTCTTCTGGGGAGAAAGGCATGGTAGTGACGTTAAAGATCAGGGTCAAGAGGAGCCAGTGAGTGGGAGCACATGGGCTTTTATGAGCATCTTCTGAACGCCATGAAATTATAAAACAACATGGCTGGGAAAAAACCTCAGAGATCATCCAGCCCTGTATTTTACAACTTAAGAACCCAAAATTCCAAAGAGACTTCGTGAACCATGAGCTCATTCTTGAGGATCCAGCCCAAGCAGCTCCTCCTTTCAGAAGCCACTCCTGGCTTCTCATCATGAGTGCTCACCATTCCTCTCCAGGCTACCACTGGGACTAGCACATACCTTCAGTATTACCCATTGGCTTTTGCATTTTTCTTTTCCAACACTTCCAGCTGAGATGGCTCACCTGGGTGAGGCTTATTGCTCCCTAGAATGTCTGTGGATGCCCTTCATTTTAGAAAGGGAGTGCAATCTGTAAACCCTTGAAATTATAAGCAGAGTTGTTGTATGTACATGTCTATGTCACCCTCTGCAGTTCCCTATAGATGGAATCCAAAGCTTTCACTACATTCTTGAAGGAGTGTGTTATTCGTAAAGGCTGATGGACCCACTGCAGTAGACCATTAATCCGATGGAAACACCTAAGTCCGTATCTCATTCATCTAATTCTCCTGTCCTGTCTCAGTATTTGTTATATAGTAAGCCATCAAGTTTTGTTTAATGAACGAAAGAACATATGGCCTATAGTCACTTGATTAGTTGATAGCAAAACTTACGTAGGTCTCGTCTCTGTGTATAGGCTATGTCTTCGGATTCTTTTTCCTTAAACCGTTAGCTGACCAAAGCTGAAACTTAATACATTTCTAACCACTCAGTACGTTTCCTCTGTTGTCCTCCCAGTTTATGACCCAGGAGATCACAGAAGTATCTGTAAAACAGGAAGATTCAGTAGTGAGGGAAGAATCTGGGATTTCAAACCAGAAGAAAACTACTCAGTCCCAAGCCTTTCACTTCTTAGCTTTAAAGAGCTCTCTCTAAATTACCCTGGAATTTTCAGCATCTTCATCTCAAATGAGTACAGTCACTCTAATTAATATTGCTTTTGCAAAAATTACTTGACATGACTGCAAAAGGTATGTGTATAGATTGAAGGTCTTGGTAGAAAACAAAAAATCTTAAGGTTATATTCATGCCTTAACTGACTATCTCTGAAGCTTCACTCCTGTTCCCACCTTCTGGTGATTCTGAGTTAAATCAACAGTAAACTCACCAAGGCAGCCAGAGCCTCAAGTCACATGCCTAGCTTTCCACTTTTAAGGAACATCTTTATTCTGGTTTCTAGCAATTTTTTTTTTGTAGAAGCACAGTCATTCATCTTATGTTTCATCATTTCATCATTTCCACCACACAGATTTTTGCTACTTTTAAAGAGGTTCCCAGGGCCTTAGACTCTCTTGTCTAAACCACACATTCCTTATTGTGTGATTTGTATAAAACAAGATGATGAGGAGTCCAGACATGCAGCTCAAGTCATATCTTTTACCTTAGACAGGTCAGTGAACATCTCGGGGACCCAAGGATTTACATATGACAGTGGGAAAAAGGATTCTTGTCTTCTTTACTCACAGGGTGGCTGTCAGTATCAAATGATCCAATATAGGTAAAAAGTACTTTGGACAGTACAAGGTGTGACACAAATATAAAGAACTGCTGTAACTCTGCCTTTGATGATTTGATATTAGAAATACACCAGAAACCTTTATTTCTTCAGTACCGTCTAGGGGTTAGGAGTGCAAACTCTGAATCTTGGGTTCATATTCTGCCTAACATTTATAAGACAAATGACCTTGAGCAAGTCACTTAATGCCTCATGCCTCGTGCCTTGCTTTCCATGTCTGTAAAATGGGGCAAATAAAAGCAAAACAAGGTAGTTTAGAGGTTAAAGGCACCATCACATGCATACTCTGTTTAGAGCAGCACTACGAAAGCATGGTTCACAGACAACGTTGGGTCACAATCTGTACCTGTTCCATGAAAAGCGTGGAAATTTAAATAAACACTCAGAAATGTTTAATGAGTTTGGCAGTCATGTGATGTTTGTTGAATCTAATAATTAAAATGCATATGTATTTGGGATGTCTTTTTATTTTATTTTTATATTATTTTATTTTTATATTATTCAAATTTAATTTAATTTGGTAAAAAAAAATTGGATCCTTGATCACAGATATCTTAGGAAGCACTGATTTAGAGACTGCTACATGGGAAGTGTCGCAGCTGCTACCCGTTATTATAACTATTACTGTCACAAGTGAATACGCAAATATCCATAAAATAATTTCTTTATAAATGGAACGCTGTCACCAGTCCCTCTGGAGAGGCTATGATAAAAAAGAGGAAGGCGGTTCCCTTGATGAGTTGGCGATCTTCTGGATGCCGACAGCAGTGAGGTTTGCCTCATGCGCACAGGGAGAAAGGACTTCCACCTAGGGCTGGACGATGTTCAGCTGAGACTGAGTTCTTGAAAGAGTCAAGAAATCTCCCTTTTTTAAAATCTAGTCCCTGGGAAAAGTCACAGAATGGGAATGAATTGTTAAATCTCATGAAGCAAATGTTTTTGCCTCTTTGGAAGATAACAAAGGAAACCGGGAGACGGGAAAAGATAGTCTATCTTGAGACTGATTAGGGAATTCGGGGGCAGTGAAGATGGTCTTCAGCTCGTTCCCATTTTTGTGGAAGGAGACTGTGATTGAAGGAGACCAAAATATCACCCACCCACACCCTCAAACCAGCGAGCAGGAAAACAAACAAAGGTCTCTCAGACAAGGTGGCACTGGGGGGGCCAGTGTAGAAAGCCACCATTTCCCCATCTGACCTTTTCCCTGCAAATGTTCCTCCTGTTCCAGCTGTCTGTGATAATTAGCAAAACCATTCCGGAAATGCCCATTTTTTCTTTATTCCGCCGACTCTCAGTTGACCAAGGGGAAACTATCCTTCAGAGATACTAATTCTGGAGGATTGGCCCCTTTTCTCCTCTCAGACTTTGATTGTAAAATAAAAACCGATTGTTAGAAGAGACCCTGCTCTGATCTCTGGAGTCCTGATTATGTTGGAATCATTATATTGTAGTAAGACGTACATTCTGACCACACATGCACACACAGATGCAGCAATTGCAAAAGTACTAATAATATTTTTAATAATGGTGAAACTATTGTCTATCAAGTCCCTATTAGATCAGGTGCTCTAATATATGACCTCACTTTATTCTCGGAGCAATCATATGTTAATTGATGTTTATATTCTTATCTTATATTTGAGAAAACTGAACTTCAGGGATGTTGAATAATATGGCTATCCTCACAGAGTGAGTAATTTGATAGTGAACCTACCAGGTATCAAAGCCAAAATTATTTTAAAAATGGCAATCTTATTTTTTCTTCATAGTCTAATGGAAATCTTGGACACGAGACTTGTTAAACGGGCACCAAGAATAAAGATGACAATGACAATGATGATGAAGATCATAACAATGATAATAATCATTGCAAACATTTCCTGATCGCTTTACATGTACCAGATCTTGAACACTTTTTCTACAGTATCTCATTTAACCTCCTAAATTCTCAGTGAAGTTGGTACTATTACCCATGTTTTACATATAGGAAAATGAATAGACTGACATTCACACAGTCGGTAAATGATGGGTCCAGAGATTCAATCCAGCTGTTCTAATTACTGCCACCATGACATGCGAACTCTCAAAAGTCGATCTTATTGCCCTCACGGTGTATACTTTTTGCACAGCCAAGTCCCACACTCATGCACAAACTCCAGGCACATAAGAATCATTGTTTTCCAGCATATATCATCACATTTGCCTTCGTGCCGTTGCTCATAGTGTTCTTCGGTCTTACAATCAATTGACACCTGCTCTATGCCAAATACTACTTATTTTATATAAAGATTTATGTGTGAAGATATTCTCTGAAGCATTAGTCTTAACAGAACTATTTAGCAATGATCTAATTATTCACCAGGAGGGTTTGGAGTAAACATCTCAAATTCCACACGAGTGTTATAAAAGTCCTAAAATTGTGCTTTCTAATAATATTAGAAATGCGTTAGAAGCACACACAGAATGTTCACCATATGTGCCTAAACAAAGATGCAAAACACTGATTTCAAAAATAACACTAAGAAATGAAAGGGCTAAGATTAGAAGGGGCTGCCTTCATTATTATACCCGACACACTCTGCACTTTCCTTCCGCACCCTGGTAAACAATACTTTCAAAAGCTCTTGTTTTCAAGGAGAATATTGCACCACGGCTGACTGCCATTGTCCTAACAAAGTAGAAGTGAAGACTGTCTCTGGCATTTTGAGCTCCTTTCACTGCTGAGCTAACAGGCTAAGGAGTGATAACTCTATAGGACTGGGTGGCTAATCTGTTTGCCGGGAGCAAACAGGTGGCTGATACATGGTGTGGCAAGGACTACATCAGGCACACCGGTGACTCACTGTGGTGCCTATGATAACTAAGTTCTGGTGGAAGTTCTTAATGCGATAGAAATAGGACCTCTCAGGATTTGGATCTTTTCGAAGTAAACTTTAGTGTCAACCTCCAGGCAAGAAACTTTGACTAGTTGAGGTGCTATAAGAGAAGAAATGAGATATGGAAAAAAAAATGGTGGGAGAAGGAAATTATAATTACCAATTTAGGCTTTGTGCCGGATGGAAAAGGGGGAAGAAGACAATGAGTGGCCATGATACTTAGTTTCTCAAGTCCCCCTTTTCCAGCTACCCTATAAGAAGAGTATAGGGGGTGATTAAGTCATATTATAACTTAGGTTTTGGTGCATATGTGACTGAATTGACATCACATCATGATGATACAGGGGCTAATGGGACTTTATGTCAGTTCCCACCAGGACCCAGACATAGAGACATTGTCAACAATTTGGTGTATGTCTTTCAACTATTTTTATAAATGTATATATAATAATAAATGCATATATATGTATATAAATCAAATCATATATGTTATAAATTGTACTCCATGACCTGTGTTTTTCTCTTAAAAATATATTATGAATATTGTTCATTTTGTTCATTTCTATTTATTTGAAGCTATGTCATTTAATAACAATAGACTACCATAGCATAGATTATTATAATTCATGTTGAATTATATTTTGACTGATATTGTTGATATAACTTTCAGTATAACCTGTTTACATGCTGTTATGGACTGAACTTGACCCCTCCAAATTCGTATGTTGATGTGATGGTATTTGGAGGTGGAGTCTTTGGGAGGTGATTAGGGGTTAGATGAAGTATGAGGTTGGGGCCCTTGTGATGAAATTAGTGCCCTTGTAGGAAGAGGCATGAGAGTGCTCTCTCTCTCTCTCTTTCTTCTGGGAGAACACAGGGATGCGGTGGTTGTCTGCAAGCCAGGAAGAGGCTTCTCAGTAGAATTCAGTCAGGCTGGCACCTTGATCTGAGATTTTCAGCCTCCAGAACTTTGATAAATAAATTTCTGTTGCTTAAGACACCAAGTCAGTCCAAGCTAATACATACCCTGTATTTTCAACCTTCATGTTTCTTTAAAATTTTTTTTTATTTAGTTTTATATTTTGTATATAGAATATGCTTGGATATTGTTTCCTTGACTAGAGTGGTATTATCCTATTTTTACTAAACAAATATTCCATTCACATTTAATTTAATTCCTGACATAGTTGAAAGTATTCTTGCCATCTTATTTAATGATTTTTATTTGGCATACTTTTTAACATCTTAGAATTTTTTCTAGTATTATGTCTTGTTTTTCACATTTTTTTGATTGATAATATTTCCTTTATTCTATTTTCCTGTAATTACCCAAATTTTATATTTTTATTTAATTTCTTTAGTAGTTATGTCAAGAGAAATAACAAACTTATTTCAACGTATGTTTTTCTTTTGTGTCTAATTCAGAGTTGAGAAAGATAATATGATTTTCAATTCCTCTTAATTATTGCTTCATCCATTTTGAGATTATCTCAGAATTTAATTTATAAATGTCTATTTTTTTAAAATTTAACTTTCAATATAATTTAGATTTAAATGTAATAAGTACTGATTTATTTGTTGACAATTTCATATTAAATCTTGAATTTTCTTTTCTCTTGAACTCATTATTTTGCTGAAATTTCTCTTTAACATGACTTTCAGAAAAATTTTGTGATTGTTAAAATTTTTACATCCTGGCATGCCCCAAAACATGTGTGTGTGTGTGTGTGTGTGTGTTTATATTTTGATGCTAGCTAGCTCAGTGGTAGAATCTTAGAGAGAATGGAGAAAATGATCAGAGAAATGCTATGTAGGTCCTAATTGAAGCAAAACAGTCCAGCTTTCTTGATGAAAAGTAATTTCAGAATAGGAAGATCAGACTTTGTTTCATCTGTTTGCACTAAAAATCCAGGTGTCACCCTTGATCTATCCATTTATTTTACCTTTTTAATCTACTATCAAGCTGCCCCAAGGCATATCCTAAAGGCATCAACTTTTCTCAGGTTACACTGATAGTAACTCAGTTCAAGCTACCATAACCTTCTGCTCATATTATGACAATGACCTCTTAAATGATCCACTCATGCCCCCTACAATCAATTCTCACCTGCTCTTTTCAGCTCATTTGGCTACATCATAATAAAATAGCATCATTTTCCATAACATAGAACACCTGATTTGTCCTGAGTTCCGTCCTGACTGATACTAGTGATTTATGTAATTCACTCTTTCATTTGAAGCCCTCCAACGGCGTCATATTGCACTTAGGGTAAAAAAACACAAACTCATTTCCATTTAAATTTTATGAGTTTCATATGTTTGCCTTTTTAGTTCACTGTGATATCCAACAAACTAGAAAGGGCATACATTCAAGCAGACTTGAATCCTGGCTCTATTACACCTTGGACAGACAATTTAATTTCTTGGAACTGTCTTTCTTCATCTGAACAATGGGTTAATTAATAACTTTCAAAATGAGTAGCTATGGGTTTAACTGATCTGATACATAGAAAGCATTTTTTTATACTGTTCTCAACCAGGGCATCTTCCTTCTTTCTGTTCAGTCTTGTGATTTTGTAATAGCTCTTGTAAATTATCATTTTCATCTCAACAATGATTGCCCAATTCTGTATTAAAGGAACATACTTGCCATTAATATTATTGCCTCAGAATATTTTTTCTTACATGCCAAAATGTTGAGCCTGTCCATTTTCAGATTCTTATCATGGACCCTCCATAAATAAGTAACAATTTCTTTCTTCATCTCTTGTCTGCTTTTTTGTTTGTTTATTTTCCTTTCTCTTTTATTTCCCTCCTATTCCTTCTTCTACCTAAAAGTAGAAAATATAAAGAAAATTTTTATTTAGATTTCCATTTATTGAAGTTCTAATTAAATATTATTCATGTGAGATTCATTATTGTACATTAATATTACTATTTTTAAATGATAATAGCAGTAGAATATTTTAGCTCATTCTATTGCTAACTTTCAACAATTCTAGAGAGAAATAATTCTGAACCATAATTTGGTGCAGAGTGTATGTAACGTCTCTGCTGAATTTCAGCACCACAATATTTATGACTTAGGATATTTTGGGGAGCATAGACTTATGTCAGTACAATTGCTTCATGCTCCCCACCTGAAATCATAATTCTTCAAGCACCAGGTTTATTACTCCAGCAGTCTGTGGCCCATGGACACATGTACTCACTCAAAACTGAAAGTAAACAAAGAGAAATAAAGTGGTACATAAAACCAAACTTGCCATATTATGTAGAAATCTGTTTTATAGAAAGAAGAAATAACTTTTTTAGAAGTATGAACATTTGGGCAAGACTAAGACAATATTTAGTATAAAATTCGCTGGGAATTGAATGACATTTTTGATCATTTTGAAGTGTTCTTGCATATGTTATTTCACTTTAGTCTTAGAATAATCCATGTTTTTTTGTTTTTGTTGCTGGTGCTGATGTCATTTGTCACTATTCCACAGAGGAAGAAACTGAGAATTAAGGAGTACAATGATCTTGCCTGAGATTATAAATCTTAAAATGACAGACTTAGTCAAAACCAAGTCTTCTAAAATCACATCACTGTGCTATTGCTCTCATCATTTTAATTTAGTCATCACTGTTAATTTCAGATTTGTTTGCAGTGTTTCAACACCTTGAAGTACTTTGTTCTTGCTTTTCATGACCGTCACCAAAGTAGCTTTCCCTGCCTTTCACCAATGTAGATCTGCATGGAGGTTCTGGCAACGGTCCTAAGCACGGACAAGTTCTGTTCCCTGATCTGCTGACTGACTGGTTATGTAAACGTGGTTACGTCGCTTACCGTATCTGATACTCCACTCTTTATTTCCTCATCTGTCAAAAAGGGAGTAATGGCATCTCTTCCTGATTTATCGCAGAGGCCGTATTTTTGAAGGTAAGCCAAAGTAAAGAAAGTAAACGGAGGCAAAGTAAGTGAAGAACACATTATGAACTGCAGATGCGCCACTCTTCTCTCTGTCATGAACACCTAAGCCTACCCTCCGCGAAAGCAGTCAGTCTGAAAAGGCTGCACACTGTCTGGTTCCAAGTGTGCGACAATCTGAAAAACAAGAGAACTATGGAGACAGTGAAAAGATCAGTGTTAGTCAAGGATTTGAGGGGCTAGAGGGAATAAATGGAGCACAGGATGTTTTTTAGGACAGTGAAATCGTTCTGTATGATACTACAGTGGTGGGTAAGTCATTACACATTTGTCATAACTCATAAAATGTTCGACACCTAGCATTACTAGTGTAATCTATGTGCTGTGGGTGACGATGTGTCAGCGTAGGTTCATGGACTGTCCTAAAGACACTGCTCTGGCACAGGACATTGATGGTGGAGGAGACTGTATGTGTGTGTGTGGGGGTGGCAAGAGGTATGTGGGAACTCTCTGTACTTTTTGGTCAATTTTGTTGTACACCTAAAGCTTCTCATAAATATAGTGTATTCATTTAAAAAGTGAAAAAGAATTCATCACTACATATATCACAGTTTAAAAAATAAAAATATATTGGGAAACGTAAATTGTTAATACATTTAACAATATAGATGAAAACTAAACTTGATTAATAATCAAGCAAACATAGAAAGAAATAGAAAATAAGAACAAAATTGTTGGATTCTTAATTGAAAACATTTTCACAAATGAATCCAAAGGGTCAAATATCTTCACTGGTGAATTCTCCTAAACATTTAAGGAAAAGAAAAGAAAAAAAAAAAAGAAACCACCAATCTTAAACTCTTCCAGAGAACAGAAGAATAAGAAACATTCGCAAACTTGTTTTATGGGCCCAGCATGACCCTAACAGAAAACTTGACAAAAACCATACAAAAAAAGAGAAAGAAATTATAGGCCAACATCTCATGAACATGCATGCAAGAAAATCCAAACAACATACTAGAAAATTAAATCCAGAAATATAGAAAAATAATATGATATTATGATCACGTTGAGTTTATTTCAGGAATGAGACATTGGTTTAATATTTGAAAATAAATCACAAATTAACAGAAAAAAGATAAAAACCATATGAAGATCTCAGTAGATATGTTAAAAGCCTGTAATAAAATTTATCACCAATGATAAATCCATGGCAATAGAAACAGAAACTCCTTTAATCATCTAATTAAGATACAGCTGCAAAACCCCTCTAGTTCTTATTTAATTGTTAAATATTAAAGATGCCCCTGCAGTCTAGTAAGAGACAGTGATGTCTGGTAACATCATATCTATTCAATATTTTTATACCATTACAAGTTCAGCAAAGCAAAAAGAATAAATGAAAGACTTGAAAATTGAAAAGAAATATAACCATCTTATTCATGCACAACTTAATTGTATATATTAAACATGCAAAGGAATTCTATAGATCAAAATCCAAATGTAATAACTGGATATAGCATTGCTGGATATGAGATAATATATAAAATTCAATTATTATTTCGATTCCTTAGTAACAAACAAGTAGCAATCAGACGTCAGAAAATATGTCATTTATGATAGTACCTAAAATGCCTCAGACTAAACAAAGTTGTTCTATACTTCTATATGAAAAACTGTAAAATATTACTAAGAGAAACTATTTTAAACATCTAAATAGATGGGTGTATGTACCAGATTCATATATTTGAAGATTTAATGAAGATGTCAATTCTCAAACTGATGTATGGAATCAATATCTAATTATAAATCATATAGGGCTATTTTTGTGGAAATTGGCAAGCTGAATCCTAAAATATATTTAGAAATACAAAGGGCTAAAAATACCAAAGAAATCTAAAAGATGAACAATGTTAGAGGACATGAACTAACAGAGCTAAAAATAAAACAACAATAAGACAGTAATTGAAGCTATAATTTTAGTAAAGATAGACACATGTGTAAGTGGAATATAATACCCCCAAACTGACCCAGGCATAAATCGGCATTGATTTATAGTAAAATGCTGAGGCAGAACAATGCAAAAAGAGTGGCCTTTTAGATAAATGCCTCAAGATTAATTGTGTATCTTATTAAAAAATTAATTTGACACCTTTCCCATACCATACACCAAAATTTATTCCAGATGTACCTTAGACCTAAAATTAAAGGGTTATGTTACAAAGTTTCTAAAAGAAAATATAGAGGAAAACCTTCATGACCTTGAATTTGGCAAAGATTTCTTAAAAGAGAAAAAGAGAACACACATAGACATACATGCTCATGCTCACTCATCATAAAGTGAAAGATTGATTAATTGTATTTCATTAAATAATTTTTATTCATCAAAAAAAAAACACCATTAAGAGAGCTATCATGCAAACCACAGAGTGGGGGAGGCTATTTGTACTTTTATGTGTCTGACAAATTGTATCCCAAATATGTAAATATGTGTTGTAAATTAACAAAGCAAATGCAACAATACTGTATAGACATAGGTCAATAAGGTTATCCAAGTGGTCATGAAGCATATCTTATCATTATTTATCATCAGGGAAATACAAATTAAAACCATACTAAGCTACCCCTACAAACCCGCATGAGTGACTGAAGTTTAAAAAATCGTACAGAGTCCCTGTTGGTAAAGAAATAAAACAACAGAATCTTTCACACAATGGTGATGGTAGTTCAGATTGGTAAAATCACTTTGGAAACTGTAAGATAACACCAATAAAGCTGAGTGTATGCGTGCACAGTGGCTTGGCGGAATATGTGACAGAATGCATACACACTGCACCAAAAGACATGGACAAATCTTCAGAGCAGCTTTATTTATAATTGCCAAACCTAGACATTGCCAAAATGTCCATCAACATTATTAAATCATTGCATATTAATAGAATAGGATGTCATTTAGCAATGAAAAAGAATAAAAGCTATACAAAGCAAAAAACTGAATAAAATCTGTAATTATAATAGTGAGCCCCCCCCAAAATCAAACCAAACAAAAATAGACACAAAGGAGTTCATTCCACACTATCCTACTCATATGAACAGATGAAAACATTTTTAGGGTGAGAGAAACGAGGACAGTAATTGCTTTTAGGAGTTGCCTGTTGGGAGAGGCGGTTGTTTGTCAAGTCTAAATAATGACCTATGGATTTATCATAAAGATGGTTACATGCCTTTATCCACTTCCTACAGACTTTCAATCTATATACTTAATAGTTATACAGTTTACATCTCATAAAAGTCAATAAATAAGTAAAAATATTTGGAAGTATTTTCCAAATTTGTTTTGTATATACTTTAGTGACCCTGAGAAGAAGCGCCTAATATTTTATCAATTTTTCATTGAAACTTGACTTTGTCTAGTGCATTGTGCCAGATATTGTTGGAACAGAAGCGTGGTTGACATCTGACTTCTGCCTGCACTTGTCCAGTTTAGGGTTTAATATACAGAGTGAGATATGAGTACAGATAATAATACAAGGCAGACAGCCATGTGAACCACATGTGGAACACAGAGTGGGCCACTAGAAGTCTTCAAGGAAGAGACGGCATCTGAGTTGGACTTTGAAGTCTTAGTAGGATTTCAACGAGTGTAGATAAGCAGTGGTTTCTCTGCAGGGGGAAAAAAGGCATCAAAAAGCTGTGCAAGTGAGAAAATGTAAGGGTGTGTTTGTGTACCTGTATGAAAATATAAAGTCTGAATATGGTCTATGTGAAAATTGTGAGTGGCATCTCCAATTCCAGCGTGTGAATTAATGGTCACTGGAACATATCAATAAATTGAGAATCAAGAGTTAGAAATCTGTTGAAAATTACAAAAAAAAAATCTATTGAACACTAATACTTTCCATGGACAGAATACAGTCTTTGGTTTCTATAATCACACTCTCAGGGTTTGGGAAATCATAAAGTGCATCCCACTGGCCAGAGTGTTCTGAGGGGACCTGAACTGGCAATCTTGGGAAATGCTTCTAATCCAAGAACCCATAGGAAGATTCTCTTGGAATGTGGAACTTGTACCAACGAGAAGTGGACAATGAAACTTAAAGAGCAGCTTGAAATTAGTTTGTGGAGGGTCAGAGGGTCTAGGTTAAGGATTTGATGTAGTACTTACAATCAAGAGTGTTTGATAGCTTGTTAGCAAGAGTACGACGTGGACAAAGCCACATTTTAAGGACACTTCGCCTGATAGTGAATGGAAGAATAGAACTGTTCCAACAACTCAGAAAACAAAGCCAGGGCGCGAGTGCTAATATGTGATTTTTATGTGCATGTCTCTGTCCATCCATCAATGGTGCTGAGAAAAGGAGGTAACTAGCCAAGGTGACAATGCCCAGAACTTGATTTTGCAGGCATTATAACCAGGCCTGCTCTTGACCCCAAACTTCTGGGATTCTCAGGCTTGGCAATGAACGAGAAACCCTGCTAAGTAAAAGGCCACATCTGTGCAACATAAACAGATTCATGCACATGGCTGGGAGCCGGCAGCAGGGTGCTTGCCAGTGTTTTCCTAGAAATAGGCTACATCACAGGTGACTTTCTCTGCTAAAACTATGATTTATGGTGGTGGTGGTGGTGCAGGAGGTTATAATGGAGTTACAGGGTGTGAGGCAGGCAACAGGAAGAGGAGACGGAGAGAGACGTTGTTGTTTTAAAGTAAGCTTCTTTATGACTTCACTTGATTTTGACTGTAGCAAGTCTCTTGAAAATGATTTCAGGACTTGTGCTTTGGGTCATCTTCCTCCTTCTGGTTGTTTTAAAGAGTCTTGAAGGATACTTTTTGCTGTCTCCACAGTATGAGTCCTGGGCCACGGGCCAAAGTTGTTTTAAATCTCAGTTGAAAGTTCTGGCTCTTTCCATGTGAGTGTGTGCCAAAAGGAAGTCGAATAACTTATCAAGCTGAGGCACCTCGGGGAGGTCCAGAAGCAAGAATTTTTGAGCAGTTTAGGGAGCAAGTTTATTAACTCTTGACCTGATTATAGCCGCTTTTGAGCTACTATTTATATTTGGTTAATTATTTAATTTTTTTGCGAAGACCATCAGTCTGAGAGCCCTGAGACCTAGATTTATTCACTGAAACTTTTTAATTGATTGTGCCATTGACCAATTCCGGTGATCACTCTATGCCCTAATTTTCTCTGTAAAATAGAGATTGTGTGTGTCTGAAATACCTCATCAATATGTCCTTAAAGTGAGACACCTGTGAAAGAGCACAGAATAAGTTCATCTCAGCAAGTTACTTATCCAGCACCTCTTATGTACTATACTAACAGCTGCAGGGAATTCAAGAAATATTTGGGGCATGATTTCTAATTTCCAAGGCACAAAGCCATGGTCTGCAAAGCTGAGTATCCCAGATTCCACATACGCTAAGGGCAGGGATACTGTGTGTGCCACTCATGTTGCTGCCCCCACCTCCCTCAGACAGAAGCCTTTATTCCCCCCCAGGAGTGTGACAGCTGACAGTTCACAGATAAAACTTGCCTATCTGCTACTGCCTTTGGTCCTTGCCCCAGGTCCTCAGAGCCAGTGACTGGTGGATACAGGGATATAAGGGCCCTGATCCTCTTGCAATAACTCAGAACGGTTCTGAAGGGTCCTCACAGCTCCAGGCCTCCCGACGGGACCGGCGGTGGCCCTCTCAGTGACCGGACCGCAGCCCAGTTCTGCTTCCTTCACTTCCCCCAGCGAGCTCCCCAGTAAAAGTCATTCAGGCGTATCTCCATCTCAGAGTCTGCTTCTCGGGGAACCTTACCAGCGGTGATTCAGCAGGAAAAAATAGTGCGATGGGAATTCACAAAAGGAAGATAGAAAATCCTGTATTTTGCGAAAATGAAGCAGAAAAAGCTGCATATGGAAGATGGTATTTGTGGTTCAGTTTGATGGAAGTGTGAGGTTTAACTGAAAGAGAATGTTGAAGACGAAGCAGGGGAAGGAGTGTTTATTATTAGCCCTCCCTCAATATCCGCTGGGTATTGATTCCAGGAGCCCCCACTGCACCAGTATCCGCAGATACTCAAGCCCCGTAGAGGTAACGGCGTATGTAGCACAATGAATGCAGTCAGCCTTCGTATCTGCGGGTTTCTCATCTGCCGATTTAACCAACTACTGATGGAAATTTTGGATATGGAGGGCAGATCGTATGTTAGGAGGAAATAGCGTAATTGAAGGCTCAGAGACCGGAAATATTTGTGAATCTTAAAAGTGAAGTTGAGAGACTATGAAATGCCTCTTCACAGAGCACTAGAAGATCAAGATGAGAAGGAGGATTCGTGCATATATGTATATTCTCCCCCTTGAGGTCCTGTGGGTGCTGGGTTCACCAAATATTTTTGGCTACCAGAAAAATTTGCTACCAGAAAAATTTTATTGATTTCACTAGTCACAAAACATTTGCTTCCCTTGCAGCTTTGAGCTTGAGCCAAGGACCTTTAAATCTTCTTCTGCATGACATGTAGCTCTTTTCTGCAAACAACTGACATAGGCAGGCACTGGATCAAACCTAATCCGTGAAAAGAATTCTGGTACCTCTGCTATGCTTCCAATGTCCTTATCCAGGTGTTAGGAAAAGCTCGGGCATCCACCACGTCAACACACTAGCACAGCTTGGTGTTTCCTGGGGCCCCAACAGCCTGCAGACAGCAGCTAAACTTGCTGTGGCAGAGCAAGGGAGAATTCCCTCTCTCAATTCCCCACCCTCATCCTTCAAGGCTCATCCAGTACCGACTTGTACAATGTTCATCCCAGATTGAAAAGGGAGGCTGAGCTTTCCTCACTCCCTGTTTTACGTGTGGAGGACCAGAGAGAGAGAGGAGTAGAATGAAGTGGTATCTCTAATCTACTTTAGGCGTTGTTTTTGACAATGTATAATGGGAGTTCTGGATTCAGTGTCAGTGCTTGGATTTCGGTTATAAGTCCTCTGTGCTTTATTTTCTTTTGTGTGTGTCACATAGTCAACAACGGGGAAAACTTCTAGTAAACGGGGAAAAATATCCTGGGGTGTGTGTTCCTCATGAGTCTCTAAGGGCATATTAGGGAAATGTTTATACTAAGTTGCTGCCCAGACTTTGGTCTCATCTCTTATCCTCCTCTCAGCTACTACCATCGAAATAGCTGTTACATATGTGAAAGTCATAAAATCCAGAATCAGAAGGCTTAGGGTGTTGCTTGGCTCTACATGTAAGAGTTATTTAACTGGCAAGTCAGTTGTTCACCCTGAGCCTTGGTTCAATTAATCTGAAGAATGGGAGTGATGGCAAGCTGGGGTGAACCTTGAATTAGCTTACACAAGTGTTTGTGGATTTCAAAAATATAATAGGCATATGAAGTGAAATCATGATTTCATAATTTTACGTCAGACAGCCTGGACCAGAACTTCACAATTTTTGGACCTCCATCAACAGATATCTTTCCAACTCTGCTATATGTAGAGAAAAAAAAAAAAAGAACTCATCATTCATTACTCTTTGCTATCCTTTTTATGACTTCCTGGCAAATACACAATGGTATATCTGGTGAGGTTATTATGTTTTAGTCAATGGCTAGGGCCCAACACAAATATCTTTACTGCCTTTTTGAGATAAAGTCCTGTGAAAGACTAGTGCTCATGCCATCAGGGATGTCTTTCTATTCAAAAGGGGGGAAAGAGAACTTTCAGTGGGCTCCTGATTCTCACTGTCTTCCAGATTCCACACTGAGGGCTACTGACCCCCTTAGAGTAAACTTTGCCCCAGCTTTAAGAGATGAGCCCTCTCTTGGTGTAGAGAAACAGAGAAGAGGTGCCGATCTCTATAATTTGTCTCTCTTGCTACAGCTTATCTTGTGTCTTTGTGTACCAATTTTTGTAACTGAACTTCTTTATCTTAGGACAGCACTGGAAGAGAAGATAGCTATAGAGAAGAAAAGCTATGAGCGTAAATACATTGGCTTTTATCTCCAGCACGACATCTTCCGTCTGGATCTATCACTACTTTATAGGTCCTGGTCGTCTTCCACGTGGCAGACATCGTTCTCTAGAACAAGGGAACATGTTACTGAACATTTAAATACCTCAGTGTTTCTCTGTTTTCCTGCCTGTTGCCTTTGAATAGGTTGGCATCTTAGAGCAGGTTTTATATTTGAGGACTAGCTCTATCCGGAACACTGATGGCACAAATGACTTTCCCGTTCAGGAAGTCACCTGTCTGGTCAAAGTGATGTGGTCTCCATAATGTGGACATTTCTGAATATAAGCCATAGCCTCACATTAATCCCACATATCCCAAGAAATACCCCCGCAGAATAAGTGCTGGGCTGTTCTCAGAGAGCTGGCTGGGGAATTCAGCTGTGCTGATTCAAAAACCAGCTTAGTCTCTTGCATGCCTCTCAGGGTAAACATGAACCCCACCGCATGGTCATTAGATCGTGAGGTCCCATTTTACTGATGTGATGTGAGGCTCATAAAGCTTCAGAACCAGCTCATAGACAGTGTACACAGTCTTCTGTCACTGGATTCTAGACACTCTTTTAAACTGCATCTTGGTTGCTAAATCAAATTATCCCTATGGAGTGTACTCCTTGCTCAGTTGGAAAGCTCATCAAAGCTTGGAGCAAGAACAAAATAACTACAAGCCAATGATAGGAAACAAAAGACCTCAAAGCTTAGACAAACAGTGAGTTGGGTGGAGTCTAATCTGAAGCCTCAGGTTGAGCTCTGTTCCTGCCATGCTCCCTGCTCCTTTGTGGTTGGATGAGATGTCACACTGAGGAGCATGGGAGCTGCTTCACTGAGTGGTCACTGAGGGGTCAGATGATGTGAACTAGAGGTCTGGAGAGAATCAGACCTCCATGGCGTAAACCCAGCCAGTGTTAAGCAGGAGAGAGCAGGGATCCAGGCAGCTGCATTCCTCCTCCTCCTTCCTCTATGAACTGCTCTGAGATGCGTTTTCTGGGTAGCCCCTCCAGAGAAAGTTCTGTGTGCTAGAAAACTCATAGCATCCAACTGTTTGTCTTCAAGGCTTATCGTAAGGAAGTGGCCAGCAGTTTAACTCAATGAATAATTCTCATCTTTTCTTGCTTCACTTCTATTTTTTTTAACACATATCAACTAAGCTTTCATCCTGATCCCAAATGTAGCGTCAGTGCTTTTATCCTTGCCCTGAGCTTTGCTTTTAGAGGACCTAGGCTACATCCTTATATTGGTTACTCCTACTCCATGGTAGCTGGGACGATAATGGACACATTGTACTCCTTAATAAATTCAGAAATACTGAGTTAAATCGAGTCTTTGAAGTCAAATAAGTCAACTATCAACTATCAACTATGGCATTTGCAATTTGTTTCTTAACGTGAGATGAAAGATTAGCATTAGTAATAGGAGAGGAAGTATCTGGAAGCAAGTTCCTTTTCCTGCACTTTGAAATTAGTCGTAAGATCAGATCCCTTTCAAGTAATCAAAGCCGAGTATCAGTCATAGATGGATTTGAGTAGTTTTAGGGGTTTGTTTCCCCATCTTCTCTCTGGGAAAAATAGACTCAATCAAATAACTGACTTTCCTATAAAATTGCTCAAAAAAAAATCCATTTTCCCGAAGCCAGTTCTGGAAAGTCTCCCAGGCACCTCTCTTGATTTATTGTGATCTAATACAGATTCCAAAGTCTTCTTTAAAAAAAGGTTCTATATACCCATAAATAGATTTAGATACAGAAAGATACAGATAAATGAATACATACATGCGTAGATAGGTAGGTGTACAGACAGACACACATGCACACACACATGCGTCCCAATGTAAGAGCCTATACTGTCTCCTATGTGCAAGTCAATTCTTCCATCTAATTAAGGGGCAGAGTGACAGATGGCTTGAGGCTATGTTATGCTCAAACCACCATGAAGGGCGTGTATGAGAAAGAATCTGACAGCTATGCATGCTTAGGAGGAGACTTGTTATCTCATGTTAAATTTTCTTCTCTAATAGCAATATGGGTGGCTTGCCAAAACAAGAAAGTGTGTATGTGATATCTCTTTTCTTAAATAAGATCTTTATCGTAAAGATGACACAGTGAGCTCTCTATAATCAGAGTGAAATATGCCAATGTGTTCTAAATATATCAGTGTAATGATTCTACATTTTTGCCACTACATTTATGATCACCTCTAATGGAAAACTCATGGGTGTCATCAGCCCTTCTGTCCTTCTTAACAGTTTGATCCTCCCTTCTTGAAATGATTAGTCATCTCAGAGCTCGCTTCAGCAGCACATACACTAAAATTGGAAGGATACAGAGAAGATTAGCGTGGCCCCCGTGCAAGGATGACACGCAAATTCGTGAAGCGTTCCATATTTTTAAAATAAAATCTCTAGAATGAAAAAAATAAAAAATGAAAATAAAGTCTTAAGTACCATTTACCAAACAAAACAGCAAAACAAAACATTTAGTCATCTCAGATCACTAATGTCAGTTTGGAACACAAATACGTTATGCAGCATGGCTTGTTACTGATAAGCCGGATTGTCTTTCTCAATTTAAGTTAATCTATTAAACAATTCGTAAGGAATCCCTATCAGCTTTAGAACTCTGAATTTTATCTGTGATTTATTTAATTCCATAATGAGACCGGCTGTCCTCGTTCACTTCTTTTGGAATCAAAAAATATTTGTTCAGTCTCCAGTTTACTTACAATTGTGACAGTTCACTAAAATGATATGTTGACTGGGGTCCTGATTCTCAAAGTGTGATCCGCAGACTGGCCATGTCAGCGTCACCTGGGAGCTTGTTAGACGTGCAGAATCTCAGCACGTAACCCAGATCTACTAAGTAAGTCTATTCCTCACCAAGATCCCCATGTAATTTAGATACATGTTAAAATCTGTATTAGAGGGCTGGCACTGGTAATAGCATCCAGGTCTATTGTCAAGTTCACAGCAAGCTATTTCCTTCTGAGCAATAATGGTAACTCATAGGTGCTAAACTGAATACTAAGCTTATACAAACTGCTTAGCGGGAAGGAGGTTGGAGCTTTCCAGCTGCAATTGCCGATGAATAAATTGTTTCAGCTGCTGCCAATAACTCACACAATCTCTTCCTCCATAGCTTATTTCATAACTTGACCTTTTTTGGGTCTATGGGAGAGACTGACCGCTATGGGTCAGCATTTTAGCCATTCCTTGGCCTTCCCATAGGTACAATATCTGGTTGTCACTACAGCAGGTTTCCTTATGCAGCATTCAAAGGTACCTTCATAAGGTAATGTAGTCTAGTTATTGAGCTACATCAATATTCTCTTTACAAACTATTATAAATTAACATTTTGCAACCAATTCCAAGTGCCTGTCATGACTGTCCCAGAGAGCAAATTTTTCTCAGCTTTCAACTGAAAAATCTTCTCAAATGACCTTGAGAAGAGTCTTGTGAATATAACACGGGAATACAAGTTGACTTTTTTGTTTGAGATTATTTGATAAGTGACCTGTTCAAATCAAGCGCTATATTTTATTTCTTCCACCATCCATCAGCCAACACTGGATTTCTGAAAATTAAACTTGTTAAAAGCCAATGGACTCTAGATGTTATGTTTTGAATTAAACCTCAATGGATAGATTTCTGTATAAATGTCTATTGTATTTATAATTCGAAGGATCAAATACATTACTTCAGGTTTTGAGAATTTATCTACCAAGATTTCACTACCTTTTTAGGTGATATTTTCAAATTAAAATACAAATATTTAACCTTACCAGCCAGTAATTGTCGGCCTCTGCCCTTCCCCCAGTGTGTGCTCCACACAATGAGTAACCATTCACTTGCAAATTGCCCTGTTTTTTGATGGAACCAATGAGAATCCAAGTGTAATGACACTCCTCCCATCCTGAATCTGGAGATCTGTGACTACCGTGACCAATAGAATATTGTCAACATGGCACTAGGCCAGTTTCTGGTCCAACTCCCTAAATATTGGCAACTTCCACTTCCTTGGAATATTCTTTCTTAGAGCCCAGAGACCACCATGCTAGAATCACGGAGAGACCATATACTCAGAAGGGAAACAAAATACAGGTAAATATCCCACTAAACCTTACGGAAGTAAAAAGTTTGTTATAGAAATGTGATAGAAGAAATCATAAAATGTATGCATATATTTAACTAAATATGAACTTCGAACTTCAACTGTACAAGATGATAATAAAATAATTAATTGTCCAGATCACACTGGGAAAATTATTTGTCACAATCATGATAAATTAACACTTTAATATATTCTTCTTTATTAATAAAACAAATATGATGCCTTCAATTAAGGTTAAAAGAGTGAATAAACAATTACCTTTCATTTCTTACCTTCCATTCTCCTGCTCCAATCTGAACTGGGAGGGTTATCTTTTTCCTCTTCTTACTCTTACACAGATCTTAAATCTTATTACTTATTTTTCTCCTGTTTCGTCTTCCCTCATTGGCTGAAGCCCATCCTAGAGTGCCTTACTTGGGACAGTTATATGTGAGATACATCTCATGGGTACTTGCTTACATATCTGAAACATTTTTAATATTTTGTTTTCACATATTTTCTTACATGCAAATCTCCTGCTGAATAGGTAGTGGCTGGGATCCCATATGAGGAGGTGACAAGCAGGCCTGACGTTTCTCATATATGAACTTTTACCTGCTATGCCTATTTCTGCTCATGTTTAACTTCTGTTTCCCATTTCATCTGTTGCTCCCAAATTGCAGCCCCTCCTGCATTCTCTAGCATCCATCACCTCTTCTTTCACACACATTCTTCGCTGCCTATGTTTTCAGCTGGGGTAGCTCTCTCTGCTCTGCTGCATCAGTGAGAGTCCTAGCAAGAAACAGATGGATTTTATACAGTAAGATCGTTTGAAGAGGATTTAATAAAATTAACAAAGCTGTGGGTAGCATGTAAGGAACCACAAAGGACAGGGGAGACCCAGTGGAATGGAGGAAAAGAGTAATGAGGAGAAACCAATAGGAGAGAGGCTTTTAGAGAGACAGTTGCCTTTGATGTAGGAGTGAGTCAGACTGCAGCAACCACACAGGGACGGTGCCAGGGAAAATAAATCCCCAAACCCTAAAAAATTCTTTCTGAGGCTCCCTATTGGATGAGCCCAACCAGAAGTCAGGGGACAAGGGCACCCTTTGATGTAGTCCATGAAAGTCAGATCGCTGGAACAGAGATCAGAGTAGGGAGAGGCAGAAAGTAGATCTTCAAGGGCAAAGAGCAGACATCCAAGACATCTGCTTAGTCACTTATCACTCTTCTATCTGGATTCTTTCTTCAATAAAGAAATAATATTTCTTATCTGGTACTATCCCATCCCTCCAAATAGTTTTGTTTGTGGGAGGGAAAATGAAGGTCCCTAATCAATCCTCAATCCCTTAACCCATTTTCATTTTTGGTGTATCCTTAGTATTTTAGTTAATCATTATGTAAAATAGGTGCCAGCTCGCTGTTATCTATTCCAGTCCATTTTTCACCATTGAATAGTGTTCTGGTAGTCCATTTGTTGTTTAGCATTTAATATTGTACCAACACATTGTAACGTATTTGATTCTATAAATAAGATGAAGAAATAATCCTTTACTAATCTTCTTTCTGAAAGTCCTTATAATCATTGAGGCTTTCTGGTAGGCATTTCGTGCAGTGATGTCTGTGGGCTAATCCTGGACCTGTGAATGTTACCTCATACGGTAAGAGAAGTTTTACAGATATGATTAAGTTAAGGATCTTGAGTTAGAGAGATTATTCTGGATTATCTGAGTGGACCAAATGCGATTGCATTGGCCCTCATGAAAGAGAGGCAGGAGACTCAGCATCAGGGAAAGAGATGACATGACAGTGGAATCATAGATCAGAGTGATGTCATTGCTGGCAGGGGGCCAGGGATCAAGGTGTGCAGGCAGTGTCTGGAGGCAGGCGAAGGCAAGGGACGGATTCTCTGCTAGAGCCTCCTAAAGGAATGCTGTCCTGTCAACATCTTGATTTTAATACCATCAGGACATCATTTTGGACTTCTGAGCTCAAAAACTGGAAAATAAATTTGTCACAACAGCAATAAGAAACTAATGTAGGTTTCTTCTTTTTCTCCTTCCTGGTTTTTTGTTTGCGTTACGATGGAGTTAGAATCATATACTAAAGTAGCCATGAAACAAGCTGCAGTTCCAAACCCTCATCCCTGTTCTCAAGGCTAGGTAGTATCTCTGCCCCCTTCCTCTTTCGGCTCACTTTGTGGACCTCTCACCATCACGCTCAATGGTATGACTCTAGTCTTCGTTCGGTTCATCAGATGTTTCACCTATTTATCATAGAAGGGTTTTCACACATAATATCCTCTCAGCCTGAAGCTTTTCTTTCAGTGTTTCATTCGGCTGCTTCAGTTCTGCAGGACTCAAGTATACATCTATTTCTCAGGGAATGTCTTCCTCTCCTCCAAGGTCAGGTACCCCACTCTATTCCTTCCCCCGTATTTTTCTTTTCAGCCTTACGAGTTCTCATAATTAAAATTGTTATAGTTGTCTACATTAGCTGAGAACTTTTGGCATTTCTTAACAAAATGAACTTTATTTTTTTATCAATAAAATCGTAAGTGCTTATCTCATGGGATTACTGGAAGAAATAATTGAACTCATATATTCAGACTAATTCTCCCAACACAACCAGGTCATGCTGAACCTACTCAAAATGTTTTTTCTCTCAATCTGTGAGTGGCTTGATCCTTTTCTTCCTTTAGATACCAGTTTTAAATGTGATCTTTTTAGAGAACAAGTGTCTGGGCTAGAAATGGGAACTGAGAAAAATTTATCCAAGACTAGAAAGAAATTCCAGCCACCCTACCTACCTGTTAGGCTCTGTGTGGAGAAAGAGAGTAGCAAGATGAAGAAATGTTACAGCGCATCTTCCTGACAGCTCTGCTCGTGAAATAAGAAAGACTCACTGAGTTGAAATGACTGTACAGGATGACCAGGCAAATGGGAAACCTAACAAAACATTACTTTGCTCCAAACACAGAACAGAAGCAATAGAAAAAAAAAAAAACAAACAACTACAAAACCCAAAGAGGCCATGGATTTCAGATAATGGCAATTGTAGGGCTGCTTCGACCAGGGTTGAAGACCATACTGGTGTCCCCCACAATGACCCAAAGTCAGTGGCATAACTCTAGGGACATAGAACCCTAGGAAGAACTGAGGCCTCTGCCCTCTAGCAGAATGGGATTTGGAGACAAATATCAAACTCTAAAAAGTGAAATTCTATTTCTTATTTAGGTCTAGACTTAGCAATAATGCCTACTAAGACTATCTGATTGTCTTCTTCTCTCATTAGAAGTTTCATGATAGCTGGGATAAAAGCTCGATACATTTTTCATAAGTTAATCTTCAATGAAAATGTTTTAGATGAATGACTAGAGAGGCTGTCAAGTTCTTATCCCATAGTAAGCATCTGTATGTTAATTCTTACTATACTTTCCACCTAGAATAGAAGAACTTTAGAATTATCTTTGTCTTGAACTTGAGAGTTTGTTTTATATATTTATGTAGAAAGGGGGAACAAAAGGAAAGGAAAAGATTTAGTAAAAAGGTCTAAATTCAAACAGATTTTAATCAAAATGCTTTCTTCCTTGGAACTGCATCTGAAATTCGGTGTACCAGTATACAGTCAAGGCCAACTCATATTGAAAATAATACTGTTAAGTTTTGTCTGAGCTCACTGACAATGAAAATATGCCTGGGAAAAACAGCTGGACAGAATTAAGTTTGTTTTCTTCCACGGCAGTAAACGAGGTCAAGGTCTGGAGTGAGGAACTATGCCTGGTTATATGTAGTCAACCTGGTGAACTGCTTCCAACTCTATCCCCAAATGCCAGGGGTTGGAAAGGCTTTTTACCATCCCTCCCTATTAATAAATCTGCTTAACTAATAAGAGGGACATACAGCGAATGACCATTTGAAAATGTGGGGTCTTGCAGAAAGTTAAAACTATATATATGTGTGTGTGTATATATATATGTGTGTGTGTGTGTGTGTGTGTATAAACAACAACGACAAAAGACTTTAAAACTGTTAGTTCAGTATTCTCATTTGACAGATGAGAAACTGAGGCACAGAGAGTGATTTTAACATGAGAGTGAAGACTAGAAACCATCAGCCTTCATTATCTGCATGTTCCACACCCGGTTTTAACCACCCTACATGGAACCCAGTGCCAGTTTTCATATAAGAAACTTGGACGTCTGCGGAGTTTTGGTATCCTGAGGGGTCCTGGGACCAATCCTCCATGGATACCAAAGGAAAACCATACATGTCTTCTGAATTGCAGTCCAAAGATTTCTCCAGAATCCTGCTTTTTTTCACTTCACAACAAGGAAAAAAATAAACGGAAGATTATTTGTATCTTTTATAAGGATTACAAACGTCTCTGTGCATGCATCTATGGTTTGGTGGAAGATTTTGTGGTTAGGAGCAAGCCTGGGCTAAGAGCCACATTGCATGGCTGAATAGAAACCTGAAAATATCTTTAATTGTACCATTTTTAAGGTAAACAACTCATTCAAATGTGTTTAAAAATCAGAGCAAATGATTGCATCTTGATGTGGATCTGGCTACAAAAAGGAATGTATCTCTGTGTGAGATTAGAAAGAAAACCTTCTTTAATTCTCTCTCTCTCTTTCTCTCTGTTTTTAAAATAAGATATTCCTCCACACATGAGATGAAAGAACCCATAGAGCCTGACTGCTGTGATTTCAGACTACAGTCAGTGAACAAGAAAGGAGAACTCTGAAGTTCCTGACCTTTCAGGAAGCGAACCGGATGTGGGATAAAGTTGGTGGATAGAAGCCGATCCTGAAGGCCATAGGCAGTAATTCTTTAATTAGACTTTAGGGGTATTCAGAATAATGTTCAGTTAGGTATGGTAATATCTCACAGAGAAGGTTCAGGCAGCAAAGTGGGAAAGAGAAGGCCAGAACAATTTTTGGAAGGGATTAAATGGAAAGGAAAACTTGAAGACTGAGTTTAAGGAGGTTTCAGTGGTTATAAATATTATGTACACAATAGAAGAACATCATCCTACAAACTAGAACATCCCTCCCAAAGTGATATTTCAAGAAATTATAACAGACTTGAAAAATATAAAGCGAAGGGGAAAAAAAATCCTGATAAATTTAACCATATTAAAATTGAAAACGCAAACTCTTAATCATCAAAAGGTATTATGAAGAGAGTGAAAAAGATAAGCCACATGCAGGAAGAAGATATATATTTCTTTAAAGCCTTGCACCAGGCCCTTGGTTCACTTTTTTTAAGTTTTTAATTTTTCAATTTTTAGTGGGGGGTAGTAATTAGGTTTATTTTTTAATGTAGATACTGGGAATTGAACCCAGGACCTCGTGCATGCTAAGCAGGCACTCTACCACTTAACAATACCCTACCCCCACTTTTACTTTTTGCTCTTTTTATTTTACTTATTTTTTGTCATTCCATTTATTTTTATTCTTTTGGGGACAGGGTAATTAGGTTTATTTGCTTGCTTTTAATGGAGACACTGGGGATTGAACCCAGGACCTCCTGCTTGCTAAGGACTCACTCTACCACTGAGCTATATCCTCCCCCGGAAGAAGATGCTTTCAATGAACACAGTTGACAGAGAGCTTCTGTCCAGAATATACAAAGAATTTTTGTTTGTGAGAAAGAAATGAAAATAAAATAAAAAAACATAAATGGGCACTCCTTTGAAATAGAAACACAAATGACCATAAACATATAGAATTTTGCTCAATTGTATAATCAGAGAAATACAAATTTAAACCACTAAGCCAGTATTCCACACAATTTGGTAAAATTATGCAGCTGGATTATAGAAAATGTTGATGAGGATATGGAGCAATGGGGAACTGTTTTACTGCTAGTGGGGGCTTAAATTGGTATAACTATTTTTGGGGAAAGGCGGGATTACCTATTAAATTTAAACATGTTCAGGCCATGATACATAGCTGTTCTGTTTTTGGTGAGTATCCTGGGTAAACTTTCACGTGTGCCCTGGATCAGGAGTCAGGCTCCAGAGTATTCACAGCAACAGTGTCAGTTTTAGTAAAATACTGGAACAAATCCTAAATGCCCAGCTCAGCTAGATGAGGAAATAAATCAATCATTCATTAAATGAAATAGTAATCACAGGAAACAAGAATCCATCCATTATTAGTGGCAGTGAATCTCAAAAACATACTATGGCTAAAATAAGTGTATCCATTTTATTTGCATAAAGGGTCAAAATCAACCAAAACTAAATAATTTTACGTAAATAGGTGGTAACACTACAGAGAAAAGCAAGGAAATGATTGAGACAAAATTCAGGATTGAGGCTACCTCCTGCAGGGAGGAAACGAGATGGCAAAGATGGCTTGATGGCTACACGGTTGTCGGTTTGGTATTGGCTACATGGGTATTTGTTTTATTATCATTATTTAACCATTCAAATGTGTCCCATATGGTTTTTAGTTTTTAATCTACTTCAATATAAAAATGCCCCCCAAATCAGTAAGCTGGAGAAGAGAAAGGACAACACAAGTAGTAGAGTGGGACGATAAGATATATATATCCTAGTGGGTGATGTGAACACCACTCCGCTAACTCAGTTGTACTTCTACCTCTTGAGAAAGTTCTCTTTTGGCCCAGCCATCCGGTCAGCCCACTCAGCCCCATTCCATGCATTCCAGGTTAAAAATACTAGTATTTCATGAGAAACCATGGCAAATAATCAGACTCCCCCTTCTTCTGTTTCTAACCAGCTCATCCCAATCAGTTTCACTGATGAGAATTACACATATTCATTCAGTATAACACACAGGTACAACTCTGGCTAAAGTAGATTCTATAAGAGGTAAGGGGATCATAATTAATGTTGCCTACTCTGATAATCAGAATTTGGGTTGGACCTGTTAGGAAGATGGGTTGGAATCTGGGTCCAATGCTAATTTGCTACATTCTCTTTGGCAGTTTCATCTGCTTACATGAACTAGAATTCTCATTTGTAAATGGGAATAGTAATTCCAAACCCTTGGTGCTGTTGTGAGAATGCATACAAAGCCACATAGCACATTATCTGGCAAATCTTAAGTGACATTTTCTTATTGAAGTATAGTCAGTTTACAATGTGTCAATTTCTGGTATACAGCATATAGTTTCAACCATACATATATATTCATTTTCATACTCTTCTTCCTTATATGTTACTATAAGATATTGAATATAGTTCCCTGTGCTTAGATGACAACTTTAAAAGAAACTGTCAGATAAGTTCCAAATAGCCTGTGTATATTCAGAATGTTTCATGGGGAGATTTTTTTTCTTTAGATTAACTAAATTTAACCCTATGAATTGAGATTTTTAAAAAGTCTACTATGGGGTTAATCTGTGTGTGTATATGTGTTCATAAAATAGAATATAAATGATACAGAGTAGTAACAGTTTCAAATTTGTCAGCGGTAAGGACTGTAGCCCTGTTATCTTCCTCTACTTCGCACATTCTGCTGCATTTCTTTATGCCTCAGTTGCTTTTGCACTGCCAGAGCTGTTTTTATGTGTTAGAGCACACATCAGGGATTACAGAGAATACATAATCCCTTAGCTTGCAATCATTTGAAGTTCAGTCTTCATTCTTTGTCTTTAACTACTCTGGGGTCTTTGTTTAAAACTCACTAAGTTTAAGAAAGTTCTCTCTGTCTTCAGTACATTCAGCAACATGTCTGCTGCCAATTACTCATCACCAGGGAATTGCATCGACTTGTGTCGGCTTCAGTGTTCTGCTCTCTCTCTTTCTGCATTACATCTTCATCTCTTAACAATGATCTCTCTGTTCTGCTTTTGAGCCAGGATGGCCGGGTGAAGTTTATATCCATGCCTTTTGGCAGGAAGGAAATCTAAGAAATATTCTTGTTAACAGAGATGTCTGAAACCAATTGGTATACCCTTTAAAAACTGAGGATTTTGCTCTCTAAATATTTTATAGTAGTGACAGTGAAAAAGAAAAAATACAATTTAGATCGAACCAAGGATCATTTTTTTCCAAATAAGGAGAAAAGATAACATTTGATTAAATTCTGTGAAATGTTCATCAACCTCTGTGAAACGTTCATCAACCTATCTCTTGTGCCTGGCATAATGTTTGGTATGTGGTTTATAATAAGGCAGCTATTTAACAATATGCGTTTGTTTGGATGAATTAATGCATTTGAATAAATTAGTAAAGCTAACACATGTGTGATCAGCAAAGGAAACATTTTATTCTAAACCTTGGCATGACCCTGAAAGCCCTGCTTATTGAGAAAATGTATGAGTCCCTAAGAATTCCTGTCAAGATAATCTTTTCAAAAAACTTTGTATTTTAGAATAATTTTGTATTTGCAGAAAACTTGCAAAGATAGGACAGAGTTCACATAAAGCCTACACCTAGTTTTCCCTGTTGTTAACATTGTACCTGAGTATGATACATTTGCCACAACTAATAAACCAATATTCGTCCATTATTATTAACTAAAGTTAATACCTAATTTGGATTTTCTTCATCTTTAGTTAATATGTTCCAAGATCCTACCAAATGACTTCTCCTTCAAAGTGACACAGTGACACTTTGATTCCTATTTCTTCTTTAGGGGGTTAGAAATCCTTGATTTTTTTCTTTTTTAATTTATTTTTCAATGGAGGTACTGGGGATTGAACCCAGGACCTCATGCACGCTAAGCATGTGCTGTACCACTGAACTATACCTACTCCCCCTTGATTCCTATTTCATTGGCAAAACCAAGCTTTGCATCCATTCCTTACTCTGAAAAGACAGGGAGCTGCAGTTTTACAAAGCTTACGAAAGGCTGAAGAAATAAAAATATTTTGGTCAACAGTACTAAAGGTTTGCTATAATTGATAGTAATTCACACATGTACTACATGTTTATAGTGCAGAAAGTTGTTCCAGAATGTTCCTCAACTTTCATTTTAAGGTCAGACATAAAGTAGCAGAGAGACTTTGGAAACAGATGAATCCAAGGTTAAATAGCTTGTCTAGAATTGCACGCTAGCAGAGAGCCAACCAAATTCAAACTCAAAACTTTTGATGATGATCTGGTAAAAATATTGGCTTGCAACTTTTTGTCCTTATTCACCTAGCCAGAGGAAATCTGCAAACTTTTCTGTACAGAGGCAGATAGTAAATTGTTGAGGTTGTGCCAGATACATGATCTCTGTCAAGACTACTCAGTTTTGCCACTGTAGTTCAAAAACAGCAGTAGAAAAAAACATTAACAAGTGAATGCGTTCCAATAAAACTTTATTTACAAAACCAGAAGTTGAGCTGGATCTGGAGCACAGGCCATAATTTGTCAACTGCTGTCCTAGAAACTGGAGGAATCAACACACTAATCTGTGATATATTGACATGTGTAGATATGTCGATATGGATATGGATATGTTGACATTTCACAGATACCTACAACTCAGAATTCATTGATTTACTTATCACATTATTCTTTAAAACTTTCTTTCTGGATGCTTTTTAAGTTAAGGATTGCATTATAAAGAACAGTCTGTTCTTTGTTAATCTCCTGTTAATATCATTCTATATCTCATTATAACTTAAAATTATCTCTGACCTAACAGGATTGCCAACTTCCCTCTCAAGAATTGAAATAAATGCAGATCAAAGTATTTTGAGGCCACACTTAAAGATACATGAAGTTGAAATAAGACAGATATAGGACCAGCGTCAGTTCAAACTATGAAGGTTTAGCAATGTATGTACTGAAGTTTCCAAAAAATGAATCATAGATCTTACAGCCTTTCCATTCTGATCTGTGCTGCTTTTACCGAAAGACACCCTTCATGTTTTTGCTAATCTACCAAATAGTGAAAAATCACATAATGTGGCACTTTGGGAAAAAAAATTTTCGACTTTTCCTTTTTTTTCTGTGATTTTAAAAAATATATAGATATAAATCCTGTGTGGTCTTTATCACACACATCATATCAACAAATGACAGGAAAAGCCCAAAAACATGCTATAGGGTATTTTTGAAAGGCTTTTAAGGCTATATTTATATAAATTACTTTCCCCTCTTATGTAATCACAATAAAGGAGTTGGACTGAGACTTTGAAATATTTTTAACTATGGAGATACATTTATATACAGTTTGCGAATAACAGCATGCTTATATGTAAATAATACACATGTTTATATATTTCCATGTCTATGAATACATATATAGCTCTACATAGTTGGGAGTTTAAAAAAGAAACCGGGTTGGTGGGGTATAAAAGCTAAGCAGATTTCCAAGTGGTCCTCATATGTGTGGGGGGACCTAACACAACAAAATATTTTAATAATGATTAATGAACAGAGAATATTCTCTTTTTAAAGAGTTTCCTTGGCTCACTCAGGGCTGTGTTTAAGCTCCTCAGATTCGGATACTTGTTCATATGACTGAAGAGAAACCCTTTAGGACTTAGTCTCAAATCCAGCTATGAAAATTTGGTGGATTAAAATTGGCCTCAAGTTCTCTGCAGCTCCTCATGACAAGTCTGTTTTCCCAGACTTTGACTTGAGATTGGCCCTGCAATATGCTTTGACCAGTAGAATACAGTGTCAGTGATTTTGTGCAACTTCTGAGAAGGGCATCAGGAGGCCTTGTAAGTTTTGCACTTTCATTCTTGGAACACTGAGACCATGAGAGAAGCCAGACATCAGTCAGCACCGATCACCAGACATATGAGTAAAGCTTCCTTGTGGACCATTCAGCTCCTGGTAATCAACAGATGGCTGAAGTCACATATGTAACCTCCAGGTGACCCCAGTAGAAGAACCACATAGCAAACCCATCCCACTGAATAGTGAAACATGATTAATTTTTGTTGTTATGTTTTAAGCCATATATGTTGAAAGACAAAATAGTTTGAGAAAATCTCTAAACATGATCAGTTTCTGAATTAAAAATATGTGAATGGATAAGTTGGTACGGCTATTGTGTGTGAGCAAAAATCATGGTGGGACACAATTAATATTTACTGAACACCTGATGTGTGCAAGGCATTGTGAGATAGATGTTTACTTAAACTACTAAGTTTTATGTGTCTGTTCTGATTATGTTACCAGTGTTAACCAAAAAAAAGTAAATTACTCTCCTCCACTTTGGCATATGAATAGTTTAATTTTCTATGTCAATCAGAGACGATAACATCATAGAAACATTCGAAAGAAAATATTTACTTTCATAAAAATTTAGCTTATAAACTAGTTCCAAACATAATAGGCAAAAATGAAGTGATAGATAAATTAAGGGAGAATATTAGCAATTCATATCTCAAAAATCTAATGCTCATAAACTTTTTACATTCTTTCTAAAACAATAGGTGAAATTCAAACACCAAATAAAGTGGAAAAAATACTACTACTAAAATTACAACACATTGATATTGAAAGAAAGATGCGTATTCAAAAAAAAAAAAAACCACTTGTAGCCAAAATTGACATCATATATTTACTGTCAAGGACTATTTTGTTAATTCATCCATTCGTTCAAATGACATCATAAAATGCTAATGTTAGGAACTTAAAAGTGAGCAAAACATAATTCTCCCCTGAATTAGTCCAGAGTCAAGTTGGAGGAGATATAAAAGCAAAATGACCAACATAATATAGTGAGTTGGTACTGAATTGCTCAGATATGCAAAGAGTATTAAAAATTTTGAGAAAGTCTTCAAGGAAATGATAGAGAGGCCTTCTTACGGGTGACAAAAGTATTTTCTTAAAGGACAAGTTAGAATTTTCTAAGTGAAGGAAGTGCCAGAGAAGGTAAGGCAGTTATTTGAGGAAAAGTGGTGACCACATGCAGAGACTAAGGGGAGAAACCGCACACTGACTGCAGGGAAATGACCACAAGTGTGATAGGAAGCAGAGCTGAAGAGACTAGAAGTAAAACTGAAGAGAGGTACCCTACCCATACAATAGTTCTATTCTAAAGATTCTGGATAGAACCTGAAGGGGGAGCAGGGATTTGCAGGGGTGGGGAAGAGCAACCAGCAAGTATGTGACATGTTAAAATTGGATTTTAAATAAACCTTGTTCCCTGGAGATGATTTTTAGAAGTAAAATTAGGGGCTAAGAGACCAATTAGGAAACAGTGGCAGTAGTTTCAGAGGAAAGGTATAGATTTAAAGATGATGCCTGGGTTTTGAGCTCAGTGTATCCATACACAATTATGAATTTTTTATTCCTCATATGAAGTGGCAGACACATTTAAGGTGATACCCGGGATCTCTGTCCCCTGGTGGTTACAGCTTTGCACAATCTCCTCTCACTGACTGTGAGAGGGACCTGTGATTTGCTTCTGATCAATAAAAATGGCAAAGGGGATAAATCTGACATCACTCCTGTGATTATACTAAAATATATGATCTACTTTACCAGTCAACTGGGTCTAGAGATTCTCCTTGCTAGCTTGACAAATTAAGGGTCTATGTTAGAAAAACCCACATATCAAGGAACCATGAGCAGCCTCTAGGAACTGAGGACAGCCTCCAGCTGACAGCCAGCCAGAAACAAGGGCCATCTATCCTACAAGAAGGAAATACATTCTGCCAAAAACCTGTTAACTTCTTCACACAGCAGAAGTGGATTCTTCCCCAGTCATTCCTCCGGATAAGAATGCAGCCCAGTTGACACCTTGATTACAGCCTTGCAGGAAGCCAGATAACCTGCGTCCAGAATCCTGATCCACAGAAACTTTGAGATAATAAATGTGCCTTGTTTTAATCCTCTAAATTTGTGGTAATTTTTTCGGCAACAATAGATAACTAATATAATTATTTACTATAAAATTAAATGAATTTCTCTGTGTGGACTGGTCAGATCCTCCAGAAAGCAACGTATTTCTGTAGACAATTTTTAAATTTGTATTTGCTCACTTAACCTTTAGTGGCCTGCCTAACTTGCCTATCTTTTGGCTGTCCGTCACGATCTGGCAACTTAGATCCAGTGTACGGAAATTGCTCTCAGCGATATATTTAAGTACTTGTGTTTTCAGTGCCAAAAATCTTGACTTCTTTGAGTGATATTTCTAGGGCTACGGCTTAGTTGTCAACCAAAATGTCTTTTCTCTATTGCATTGATTTCATGCCAAGAAGGTAAAGTTCCCAAATTCCCCTGAACACTTTGATTGATGTTAATTACAGTGAAGTCTATTGACATAAAGCTAAATACGATTTCCAAAAGCAATGTTGCCAAGCATTATCAGAGACCTCTGGCTTCCACAGGCAAAGCCCATTGAATGGATTTCTCTGTCCATCAACACCTTCTCAGGCAGCCTCTTTTTGTATCAGATTTGTCCAGTCTCCTCTCTGGGTGGCATCTCTTCAGCCTTCTAATATTTTGTCATATTTGCAAAGCTCTGCTAAGCTTCTGAGAGGATGAAGAAAATTCAGCAGCAAGACCATTATCGTTTAATACTCACCTGTATCCGAAAGCTACAAAGACAGAACTCTGTACAAAGGAAGAAAAAGGGACACAAATGATGGACACTCATTCCTCAGGTTACCATCCCGCATCCTCAGACTATCATAATGACCTTCTCTTAGGAGTGACCATATCCTACGTATATTTGTAGCCCTGGCCCAAGGTGCAGTAACTGATACCAGTAGACAATCTAGTGTTTCTTAAACTGTAGAGGATGGAAAATTTTATAAAATAAAGGTTATAATCTTCTCCAACTACATGAGAATTCTGTATTTCTCAGGCACAGCCGTGAGAGTTGATTCTGGTTTCATGAAAGACATAAACCTTGAGCCAGGTTTCACGTGATGATTAAGATTTAGAGAGAGAGGTTTGGGGAGATTATATTAAGTTGGATAAGCACTCATAAAACACCAGGTTGTATACATAACGGAGGAGGAGCGGTATGGTCAAGGAATTAAGAGTAAGGGCAGCGTTGATGGCCAAAGACAAGGAGGGACTCTGCCTTATTTGAATGGAATATTGTAATTCCAAAGAAGTTGAGATAAAGTGAGGTTATAATTGATTAGAGGGAACTTTAAACACTTCAGTGAGAAATATAAACTAATATGGAGTAGCTCTCCTTAAATTTTACCTTTACTAAGAAGCTTTTCATAGTATTGCTGTTGATTTAAGAGCCCCTCCTTCATTTTCTCATAGTTGCACTTTTTTCACAAGATAATATAAATGTCGATTTACTTGCCTTTCTCTCCCCAGAGAATTATAAGCAACTAAAGGACAGAAATACTGCCTTCTGTCAGCAGAAGAAGAGAGAAGCAAACAGACAGACAGGAAGATAAGAAGAAAAGAAAGATATGAGATACTAGACTTTAGAGTCAAAAAAGCTTCTAATGGCATGCTACATACTGGCTTAGTTCTTAAGAAAGCAAATAAAACTGTAATCCTTTGTTTTCTCATCAAAAAATAGAATTAATAACAGTTATCCAATCGTCTTCAAAAGATCATTGTGAAGGTCAAAAGAGACATTGAATATTAAAGCACTATGAGAAGTATAAAACTATACAAAAGTGATGTTATTCTAGGCTTTTCAGTAAAGTAATGCCATTATAAATGCCATTTTGAGAAAAATAACATGCTGTGGAAAAGAAAGATAACTCTAGTTTCATGGATAGTCATGAAAATGCTGTTTATAGTATAAAGTGTTGGAAATAAGCTAAATGATCAACAATAGGGAGTTGCTTAAATAAACATCCATTTAGTCAAAAGTTAGACCATCGTGTAGCCAAAGTAATGGTGCAGAAGAATTTTAAATTGTATGGGAAATTGGTAATACCATAGGAAAAAGAAGAATATTACTTACAGGTGACCATGCATGTATGTGTATGTACATGCATGAGCTCACATAGATATGCTTGTATGCTAAGACATGCAAACAAATATAACAATATAGCAGTATCATACACGGGTTTTTTTTTTCATCATTTTTGCTTATCCTTTTTAATGAACAGCTGGTAAGTTGTAAGTAACAAAACACATTCCCTCATGCACCATCAGCCGTCCCCTCATGTACCATCAGCTGGTGTCAATTTCATAGCCATGTCCTAGATTTGGAGAGCCTGGGGAAGGAAGCAGCCATCATCTTCAGCTTTTATGTGGAATGAAGGCTATTTCAGAAAAGAAGAGAATGAGGATGACTGCTCTATGAGCAATCAGTGTTCTCTACCACAAAAATGTAATAATTGTATTTCAAACATTTTTTTAAAAAGAACATGAATCTAGTAGCAGATACATGCTGATGTGAGAGAGATTGGAACAGAGTCTCCATTTCCACTTTAGACCAGTTGCCTATATTCTCAGATTGACTCTCTAGAGCAATGAGTTGAAGGAGGACTGGGAGAAAAGTCATGAGACTTGAGATTCAGCCAACTCTCAACCCTCAATGAGTGTATGACTTGAGGTACACTGGTTAATGTTTATTTTCTCATCTATATAGAGTAAAAGTCTCTTCTGACTCTGAAATGTCATGTTTCTATGAACATAGGGCTATATTATTCTGCCCACAGATAATCATGTATTCTTTCAACATCCCTCCCCTCATTTATTCAGAAAACGGAGTGTCTAACTCTTTCCAAAAAACAAAGGGACTTGCCCTGAGATAAGTAGAAAAAAGAAAAGCTATAATGTGTTGTATTATGTGCTATGCTTTATTAACTGCTATACATCACAACACCCTTGTGAGTTTAAAAAAGTAACATTTGGCATTTTACACATGAGGAAAGGAAGCCCGGGTAAGTGAACTCATTAGGGAATAGTTGAGAAGTATTTATACGCAGGTACATCTGATTCCAAAGCCAATGCTTTTCCCACCAACCATGGTTCTGTGTTTCTGAACTTATTTTAAATGATAACTTTAAACTCATAAAGGCAGGTTATGTCTTGCTTGAGCACTGGGATGTACTGAATAAATATATTTTTTTTAAAGGATGAAAGAAAGGGAGAGAAGAGAGGAGAGGGAGAGAGAGACAGAGAGACACTGTAAGGATTTCTGAAACATGTAACCCGCCCCACCCCACACGAAATGAAAGAAAGAAGAAAGAGTAAGGGGTGGAGGGAGAAGGGAGAAAAGGAAGGAAGAGGGAAGGAAAAAAAGAAGAAAAGCAAAAAATATTTTCAGGACAGTAGTGATTCAAATGCTTCCTCAGCAGAAATGGGTGGGTAAATTGAGGTTGAATTAGTTTCATTGTTCAGCATTTTCCAGGTAGGTTTGTCAGTTTCTTCTCCTTTTCTAATGGAGTCTATGGTGGGAGGCCAAGGGGGAGGCTGGTGATTGTATTTAATTATGTTCAAAGAAAGTTACAGAATACCCAGCAGATGTTAGGCTTGCTGCTGGAATCCCCTAACAAACGCAGCTCTGCTATCTCGCCTTCCCCATTACTGCACCAAAGCAGGGCCCAGAAAATGCCCAGCAGACACGTTGGCTGGGGCCGAGTGAGAAAAGATAACAAATCTTAAGGAAACATGTTGCCTATTATTCCTCACAATGAGAGCTGCCAGGGTGTATGCTGAGCAGGCCCCCGGCTGATACCAGGACACAAAGGAGTTTAATGCATCCCACACAAGGATGTCATTTGCAATCTGGAGCAACAAAAGAGACTGAAGCTTTGGAAGATAGGCCTTGTTTCTTGATACTGTATAACCCAGGGAGGACAAATAACAACCACACAGTTTGCTTTCCCAAGCCCACAGGCATTCAGAGGAAACCAGTTGACTACAATTAGGACACTCCAGATTTTTAAAAGCTAAACTTCTCAGCAGGCAGTGGAATTCCATCATGGGTGATATAGTTTGGGCATGTTTCAGATATACCATGGAGGCAGACTCATTGAAGGAGATGACAAGGAAAAAAACCCTAATGACTTAAATTTCACACCCTCCTCAAAAGGGTCTCCACTGATGCCTCCCAGATAGAATAAGCTGGTTTCACACTAAGTAAAAAACAAAAACAAACAAACAAAAACTCTGATCCTCTCTCTAGCACTGTAAAACTGGGCCCACCTAAGGGACCACTTACACATGGCTGCTCTATTTGTTAATATTTCCTCTGTTTCTCCGGTAAAAGGCTTTCTCTCATGAGAGTGCTTTTAGTTTAGGTCAAGCGATTAGTTCTGAGGAATTAATGCTGTAGACGATACGCCCAGTGGATGAAGAGTAGAGTGCATGGATGAATACTCCAGATTCCTCACACTTGGTAGGGCAACTCTATGTTATATTCTGTGTCTCCCAGTGAATCCCATTCCAGATTGAGCCCTAGACGTCACAGTGGTAGCCTCGTCATTTTGACATCCACTAATGGCTTTCCTCCTTTCCCTATCTCTCCTCTCCATTCGCTCACCTTGATTCCTGAGACTGCATCCTAAATAAATGACTCGTAACGAAATCCTTGTCTCAGGCTCAGATTGTGAGGAAAATAAAATTCAAGGACTTTGCCAGGAGATTTCAAGATCCCCTTCAATGCTCCCATTTACAAACCTTGCAGGGTTTCCTACTGCTTATGGAGTAAGTAGGAAAATCTCAGAATGATAATGTGATTCTTCTTGATGTGGTCCCAGATTAACTTACAGACTCATGGACAGCCCTTCTTCCTTCACAACACAACTTCAGTTCCAGAATAATCTTTATAATTGCATTATTTTAAGCCTTATTATGTAAAGACTTCCTTCAGTCTGAATTCCTTACTCAGCAGATGTGTATTTTTCTCCTTTGCCTTCTTTTACTGGCTTTTTACTCAGTTTAGCTTTTTATGTTTCCAAAAATAGAGTAAGGTTCTCCCCCTGAAAGTTGTCAAAACATTTTGTGGATACCTCTATTAAAAGCATTTACAGCCTTCACCACTAAACCATGAACAACAGCAGAGTGGACTCGGTCTTTTTCTTATCTTTGTATTCTCAGTTTCTATCACAGTGCCTAATACTTAATAGATGCCCAATCAGGATCTGTTGTTTGAAAAACTAAATTAATAATAGAATGAAATATCAGTACTTCATTTTCAAGAATAGATGTTTGATGATCCTGCTACTTTCCTCTCTCATTCTAGTAAGGGAAAAAAACCAGAATTTTTCATCCTAGATTATCTAGGAAGTCAATAATTTTTTCTCAAGGATAGGTGAAATATAAAATATTACAATTTACCAGGCTGGATGCTTTGTTGAAATTTTGGTCTGTGTCTTCCTTTTATAGTATACATTTCAAAGTGTAACACTCTTCATACTGGTGACCAACATAGGGAGGGGTGATGACTAAGGCAGTGAGCTTGGTAATGGAATATGAGAAATCAGTGGGAGATTTGGAACCACAGTAGCTGAATTCAGCTCCTGGTTTTGCTAGAGATTTTTATCAACTCACTTAAGATTTCTTCTTCTTTATCTATAAAATGGAGATCATACTTAATTTGCAGTGTGTTTTAAGACTTTTAGTGGAATACTATATGTAAATGCATTTTGTAAAGTGTCATGTGACTAAACCACATATATGTGTGTATATATACATATAGTATACACATGTCTATATATACATTTATTTACTTATTTATAATTCTTAAAATTTTAATGATAGATTCTATATATAAACTAGACCCTCAGGAGCCAGGTATCAGCATACAGATATGGGTGTACAGATATATATATATATATATATACACAGATACATGAAGCTAGAAATTTTTGTCTTTGTGCTAAATCACAAATAAATGAAAAACTGTCTTAATTTTAAAGACCTCTGGAGAAACAAGCACCCCATTGCTCAGATATTCCCACAACTGGAATTGGGAAATTTAGGCACTATATACCTAAATATGTAAAGCATATGTATTTTTTCAAAATATGCAGGAAAAAATTGCTGTGATCAAGATAGCACAAACATAGTTTTCTTGTTCTAACAGAAGTTGATTCCATTGCTGACACTTGATATCTTCCTCACTCTCACAGATTAATTCAAGCGGTTTCCTGGGGTGTTGCAAAATTTAATGCTTCTGGTTGTGATTATTTCCAGGAAAAGAAATTGTTCCTGCAAGAAAATGTGCCAGCAGTGCTATATGGCATGTGGGATTATGCAATCCCACACACTGACCAGAAAGAGAGATTTGTTTGCGTATTCAGCACTTAGGATTTATGGGGCCCTGTGTGTCATATGTCTGCCCAAAGCTGAGTGATGAAATGGAATAGGGCAAACGGAAGTGCTCTGGGAGGGATAGATACAGGAAAGAGATTAGCCACAGGTACCAGGAGTTAAGTCCAATTCATCAACATAACCACAAATGCAAAAAGTTAATGACAAAAATGGCATTCAGGAAGCACTTATTATGAGATAGGAACTGGAGGAAGTATATAGAGGGGCTTAATGAGGGGATGGGAATTCAGAGCAAGTAATAGTTAGGAATCCAGGTAGCTTGTTAGGTATCAAAGAAAATTTGCAATTGGGTAAAAATGCCTCAGGCATACGGGCAAGGAACCAGAGCCAGAACTTTAACTCCTGGAAACTGGCTTGAAATAATCAATTCAGATCCTGATTTTAGACGTATGGGATCCTAAATTAAAAAAAAAAAAAAGTACAAGAAACAGAACAGGGATCTGGTTACCAAATATGAGGCATAAATATGACCCATGTCTCAGGAGTAAAACTGAACACAGAATCAGAGCTTGAGGCTGAGTCTCAGGGCACTAGTTACATTCCTTCTATTTTGAGTTAGTAAAATCCTTAAGGACTAGGACCAGGTTAATTCTGCAAGCTAGGCTGAAGTCGTTCTGGATCGGGAAAGCAGTGGTACTGAGAGCCAGGCAGAGACTCATATTGTGAATATTGCATTATGAAAATAACAATTGTCCATCAATAGTTAGAGAATCATCATAGCATAAGGCATTATCTGTGTCTCATTGATCAATCCTTTAGAATCACATTCTTGGAGAAATCACACTTCCAGTGTACTACATTCTTCTTTTAGGAGAAGCAGGTTGTTTTTTTTTTTTTTTTAACTCCAGAGTTTTGGGGATTAGATCTCTATCAGAGATCTTGTCTTGAAGGCTAAAGTGATGACTTATTCAAGTTTCATGGTGGAAATTATTCTTTCCCAAATCCAATTACATTCCAGCTGGCAAATATCACTGGCTGTCTCAAAACCCAAACATCTGGAAGGAGGCTTGAAGTGGCCATCTCCCTGTCTCTTATGTCTGAAACCTTTCTTAGATAGTAGGTTAGAAAACACATTTTTGGCTGGACAAGATAAATATATTTTTTAACCATCAAATTTCTGAAGTAACATAAAAAATAATACATAAGATACAGAAGGCAGAAAAGTCATGGCAGTTCTAATTTATTTAATAATTGTATATCAACTACAATGCAAAGACCAATGAAACCATGGATGTGTTGTTAATAAACCATATGTTTTGACTTTAAATATCAAACCAATAATTCATTTATTTTTAAGTTGGTTGATCAGTTAACTGGATGGCTCAGTTGTCCAAAGACTGGTCTGAATAGAGCTGTTGCTTCAACATTACTTAGACACAGAGATTGGAAAGAACTGCTCACACTTAACCTTAACCTTCATTCTTTAAGGATTTCTTTCTTAGGTTCTGCTACAAAAAAAAAAAAAAAAAAAAAAACCCGCAGCTTGAACCTCTATCGAGCTGTTTAGCAACTCTGTGAAAACAAACACCCTCTCTATACTTTCTGGTCCTTGGTTTCTTCATCTGTAAATGTAGATAGTGATAACTAGTACCAGGTTTGCTATAATGATTACAATAGGTAATGTATGCAAAGATATGTCAACAGTAGGTGCTCATTACATGCCAGTTGTTTTTTCTATTATTGTTGTTATTAAGCTATGAAGCAGAGATCAGAGAAGCACCATACAGTAAGAACACTGAGAGTTGCTGCCTGAAATGACATGGGTTTACAGAACCCAATCTGTCATAACTAGTGAAAGAAGTCAGGAGACAGTTGACATTAGTAACAGTAAATGTGTTCCTTTGGATACATATGGAATTCAGCTGTGGAAAGAGTTCGTTTCCTTCCTCCCTTTTGAGGACACCCACATAAATATCAGACAAGGATTAGCCCAGTGTCCTCTTCTCCCAGTTTTCATATGGCAGCCAACCTTTGCAAGAGGCTTTCTACTAAAGTTCCCAAATCTATTTGCCCATTTCCTGTTGGAAAATTACATTTGATAATATCCACCACTGCCTGAAATCCTTTTTTCTTTTTTTTCACTCCAGCCACTCTGAGAGTCAGTGTTTGAAAGACTAGAAGATTAAAGGAAGTTTGTTTCCCCTCGTATTCTGTGCCTGCAATTAAATTTAATGATCTAGTATGATGATTTTATGAGAAACTAAAGTTACGCATAATGTAAATTTATATTCCTAAACTCCTAAGGAAGCATTTTATCTAATACAAATATTAACTATTAATATAAAATTAAAAAGTATTACTTTTATGTATATCTTTTTTTACTTTTTCCATATCAGTTTTTAAAAGGGTAAAATACTTTTCCTGTATTACGAATTTTTGGAAACTCTAAATTTATTGACTCACTCAACAAATGTTTGTTGGGTGACTAATAGACTCAGGCATTTTGGTCTTTTTTTTTTTCTTTTGAGAAACAATAATAGGAAAGACAGATACGTTTATCCTGTCCTCACAAAGCTTAAAATCTAGAAATAGAAATAAAACCATAAATCAGCCTAATATAGTGGGAGGAGCGCTTTTTATTAAAGCCAGGAATTCAAGAAAAGGAGGTGTTTCTGTGGTGGTGAGACTACATTTATGCACAGAAATATCTTGGTGGTCTTTTTTAGTATGAAAAAATGATGCCCTTGGAGTGATTTAATGGACTTAGTCAGTGGTTCTCAAATCTGGCTGCATATCAGAATAACTTAGGTAAATTTAAAAAAACAAAAGCAAAAACAGATGCTTGAGCTCCTTCTCCAGAAGTTCTGATTTTGTTGCCTGTGTGAGACCCAAACATAGAGATTTCATAATGCTTACTGAGTGGTTTTTTTTTGTTTGTTTTTTGGTTTACTGCAACACTTTTATTTCCTATTACTGAGGATTTGTAATAGGTGGGTCTAAGAGTACATTGAATTTGCTATGCTACAATGTGAAAAAATTCCACCTCCTACCACACCCACTTGCACTGTCCCCAACTTTTCCAGAAGGTATGAAACACATTAGCTTATTCTCTGTTCAGCAAAAGAATTGCTGTCATATCCTATAAGAAGCAAGAAGATGTAAAAATGGGTCCAAATGTACAGGTATCAAGATGTAGATAACTTTCGGAAGTTTAACTTTTATGTTAATTACCAAAATATTTATAATATTGTGTATTTCCATGTGTGGAGTAAAAGTTTAACCCATTTGTATTTAATTATTACAGAAATGTATGATTCCACAATTCCAGAAGACTTGGGCACTGATAGAGAGTTGGCATCTTTTTTTATATGTAAATAAATAAATAAATAAATAAATAAATAAATAAATAAAATTGTATTACATTACATTGAAATGATTGCTTTGAAAAGGAAAAAAATGCAAAGAGATCATGTAGTAGGGAGAAGTGAGAAAGAGCATCCTGAGAAAAACAAAATTTGAGCTGAGACTATGCAAAAGACTTGTAATTTTAAGTGTGTGTGTGTGTGTGTGTGTGTGTGTGTGTGTGTATGCATGTGTGTGTTTAGGAAGGAATTGAAAAAATCCAAAGATGATAAAACAGAAAGAAAGAATTATAAACAGATGAGACAGGTGAGTGGGGCAAATTCAGATCACATGTTAAGTAGAACATGTGATGGAGGACTGAGCCATGGCAGATGCTAATCTTTTATAAGAAAGAAGGCAGAGGAAAGTAATAAGAAGCAACCAGGGCAGAGATAGAATAATATGATGAAAAGGCTAAAAAAATAAAGAACTGTTTGACCCATCTAAGATACATTCAACCCTTACACAAAAGCACCAGCCACTTTACTTAAACCATGATTATGGATAAGCCATCATCTCTTTATCTCATCATTTCATAACTATGAGTAAAGAGATTAAACAAGATCATCTCTTGTTTAATCCAGATATAGGAAGAAGCTTACTTAGCACAGTGATTGAGTATACGCTATGTCATATGACTGGTTGGGTACAAATCTTGACTTTAGGAGTAACAGGCTAAAGAGTGTAGCCAAAATGGTGGAGTAGGAAAACGCTGAGCTCACCTCCTTCCATGGGCACACCAAAAATAGAACTATTTACAGAACAATTGTCTGTGAGAATGACCTGAAGACTAGCAGAAGAAGTTTTCCAGAAAGTAAGATGTAAAGAAAGAAACACAAGGAGATGGATAGGAGAGGCAGAGACACAGAATGATCAAGACCCACGTGCCTGGGTAGGCAACCCACAAATGGGAGGATAATCACAATTGTAGAAGGTATCCCCAAGGAACAAGGGGTATGAGCCCACACTGGGCTCCCCAGTGGGAGTTCTGTACTAGGAAGATGAGCCCCAAGAACATCTGGCTTTGAAGGCTATGGACTGCATGAAACAGAGATTCCATTCTTAAAGGATACAAGCGTCATATGATCCAAAACCCAGCATTGAGGCAGTAGTTTAAAAAGAGCCTGAGTCAGGTGCACTTGCTGATCTTGGAGAGCCTCTAGGGAAGGAGGAGGCAACTGGGACTCTCCCTGGGGACATACATGCGGATGGCAGCCATTTTGGGGCCCTCCTTCTACCCCAAGGATACTGGTGCTGGCAAATACCATTTTGGAATCCTCTCTCTAAACTATTAGTGCTGGGGGCTTACCTCCCCACCAGTGGACTAGCAACAGTCCTGGGATACACAGAAGTTCTCCTACATATGGCTAGTTCTCAAACAGCAGGAAATATAATTGGCCTACTTAATACATAGATAAAAGCAGAGAATTAAGCAAAATGAGACCACTGAGGAATATGTTTCAAATGAAGCAACAAAAGAAAATGCCAGAAGAAGCATTAAGCCAAGTGGAGATAAGCAATCTACTAGATAAGGAGTTCAAAGTATTGATCATAAAGATGCTTGGTGAATTTCTGGTAGGGCAGAAACTCACTAGGTACACCAAGAAAAGTACCCAAGCCATCTCACTCAAGTTTAATCTTCATAGCCAGCTTTCCAGCCTTTCAAGCATAATCTCTTGCCCTCTATGGACAACGTTTGACGAATGATTAACTAAACACTTGCTGAACAGAATCAGCACCAATCTTTGACATTTATATGGGCCTTTCTGGCCACTGAGATTATAGATAGGTAGATACATTTGCAGATAAATAAATTTATTTTATTGGGTCATGCTTTTAAAGTGCTTAGCCATTATCACTACCATTAGCAGCAGCAGCAGTGTCACCTCCACCATGATCGTCAACAGCTTCAACACTCCATGAATTTGAAGATCACTGGGTTGTTCATAACGTGCCTTCATATATGCTAACTTGTTTTCTTCCCTTCTCCCCTCTCCAGTCAATAACTACATGAATTAGGACAATATTTCCATTTCACAGGGAAGAAAACTTATTCATGGTAGGTGAAATGGACTGTCTGAGTTCACACAGATGAGTGTAACAGAAACAGCACAGCATAGCTAGCATAACAGAGTTAGCGAAATCAATTTTGTAATTCAAGTCTTGTAACTCTAGATCTTATGCCATATGACATGTTTGAAAAATTATATTCTATATACTTATTTATCTCCTTAATTTAGCTACTCTATTATAGAGACTTATTATGAATACAATTCTTGTAATGTCATTTATACCTAAGTCATTTTAAAACTAACCTTCTCATGGAATGCTTTAAATGTTATGAAATATGTATGTATTTATAACTATTTTTGCAGTTTGTGATCATCCTCTGATTGACAGCTATGCCCTTCTCTTATTGTCTTCAATTATTTTTGGGAATTCTTTGGGTGTGCTGAGACCCAATTCCAATATGGTGGTGGAGGATGTGGTGGAGTTTTCTCACACCTCCAGTAAGCAATTCTGAGACACCAACAGGGTGCCCAAGAATTCAACCCAATTCTGACACCATCAACCCTGCTAATTCAGTAAAGGTAAAGGAGTTAAATTCTTCCTGTAAGAGGACAAAAGACAATCTTGTAGCTCGCTCTCTCTCCTCTTTGGCACAGGGAGTTGCTCATTACCTTTTCGGGATAACAATAGCAAGAATTCACAAAATAGACAGATCTGCTGGAAACCCTGAGTATGGGCATGAAACACACAGGAGAGGAATGTTCTGGCACCATCATCACATGTGTTCACAATAACTACAGAGGAAAAATCCCTCCAAATTATATATATATATATATATATATGCATATATGCAATGAATATATATATATTCATTATGCAAAATAAAATTCCACACTGAAATGTTGCATGGCTTCTATAAACAACTGTATTATTTGAAAAATAACAGAGCTGCATGCCTCTTTTTTATGTGAAATTTTGGCTTGCGTTTCTCTCATTTTGAAGAATTTTCAGTCTTTCCCTCATATTTGATTATTCAGTAAATTGAAGAATACCGAAGAAAGATTATTTTGCCCCACAGAGAAAAATCTCAATAATACCGCACATATTAGTTTCTCTTTTTTTAATGGAAAAACAGAAACAGATTTATAATTCTCTCCAATCGACCTCTCCAAATAGCCAGAATAGCAAGAATCAACCTGGCAGAATGACAACAAAAATTTGTCTTCTAGTACATGTATATTCTGGGGGTATATACTGAAGTAAACAAGAAAACATGTAAGATCAAAGTTTTAAGCCATGAAGAAAATAAAATAATGCAGCGTGACAGAGAGTGGTTTTGGGTGTATTCATTTTCTCTTCCTGCAGAATAAATCACCAGAAGTTTAGCAATTTAAAGCAGCACAATTTATCGATTCACAGTTTTCCTAGATCAGGAGTCTGGGCGTGAGTTAACTGGACCCTCTGCTCAAGGTCTCATCAAGCTGAAATCAGGATGTTAACTGGAGTTACAGTCTCATGTGGAGCTCAGGGTCTTCTTTCAAGCTCATTCGTTTTGATGGCAGGATTCAGTTCCTTGCAATTGTAGGACTGAGGTCCTTGTTTTCTTACTGGCTGTTAGCCAGAGGTAATCTCACCATCTTGAGGCCACCCTGAGTTCTATGCCATACGATTCCCTCTGTAGACTCTCTCACAAAATGATTGTTTGCTTCTTCCAATAAACAGAAGAATATTTCTGCTTTCAAAGGGCTTGCTTGCTTATGTCAAGCCCAGCCAGGATAATGGCCCTTTGCATTAATTTATAGCCAATTTATTAGGACCCTTAATTACATCTGCACACTCCCTTGTGCCAGATAACATGGCATAAATCTTGACAATGATATTCCAATATATTCACGGGTCTAATCCACACTCAAAGAGAGTGGATTATACATGGATATGGGTAATTGTGGGTCATCTTAGAATTCTGACTACCGCAGTGGGTAAGCCCACAAACTTACTAGCATAGCCAAGAAAAGTCATACGCAGTATGACTACCTAGGGAAGTCATATTTGAGGTGAAACTTGAATGTTGATAAGCAGTCAACTGTATAATAATTGTAGAAGAAATATTCTAGCAGAAGAAATGACTTGTGTGAAGTCTCCGTTGTGGGAGATAACTTTGTAGGTACAAGAAACAGAAGGCCCAAGTGCCAAGAAGAAGGATAAGATCATGGAAGACTTGTAGGTTTTGCAGGTTTCAAATTTTAGGATAATTAATGGGCTGCGTTACAGGATTCAGAGGAAATTTGAATTCAAAATTCAATAAGAAGTATTGGGATGATCTAAGCAGTGAAATACCATAATCTGTTTCTTTGTAAAATTTTTAAACCTTTCAGGTTATTTCTACAATTACTTTTTATGTTTGGTAATTAAAAATGCTTGCAAAAAAAGGAATTAACTACAGGAAGCATAACTCTTGACTCAGTCAGCAAAAAGAGTTTGCATTGTTCTTGCTTGTCACTGTAGGCCACTTTGATTTTCCCTTAGGAAAATAGATAAAAAAGAAGGCAAAATGACTAAGGATTTAAATTTTAATTTTAAATTAAACCATTTGTATAGCACAATTTTTTCAAATGATTTTTTCCTGGGTAATTGAACTTCCTAAAGGCAGCGAGAAAGAATAGAATATATCAAATTATTACAGTTTGTATTGTTATTTGCCCACCAAATGGTTTCAGCCACTCACACTAATGTTACATCTGACTTGAAATTAAAGTTTTAAAATAAAGTAGGTATTTAATCTGCATTTATACCAATAAAGCATCTAGCATACTTACTGACTTTTCAAAGCAAGTAAAGGGTAGACCTGGAACTAAAATCTAAATCTGATTCATGATTTCCTCTTTTTGCCAGACAGAATAAAGGGGACACAGTTTACACTAACACTAAAAAATAAGTAAATAAATAAATAAATAAACAAACCAGAAAGCTGGTCCAAATATGGGAAACTACAGTTTTCAATATGTTGGGCATCACATAATGAAGGGTAAGGATAAATGAAAGATGGGAGACAAACATGCTGAGTCTTATGATTGTCTCAGCTTCTTGCCTGGAGAGTTTCCAGACTGTACTGCAGGAAGAGGAGTCCCAGACAGAGCCTTGTTGTCGCCCTGGGTTGATGAGATGAGACAGGAAAGTCTAGGAAAGACCAGATGGCAAGAGATCACAAGGCCGAGTACTAGAGAGGAGACAGCATAACAGAACATTGGAGGTTGGTCGAGTATCCCCTTTGAGTACTCAGCGGAATTCTGATTAGCCCTATGCATGTGAGAAAAGTACCCAAGACTAAGGAAAGAACCATCAAAACAACACCCAGAGCTCACGTAGTGGCATTAACAGTGCCTGATCCCACCAGTCAGAGTGGAAAACTTCATAACACACTGGGCTTTGGGTGCTACACTCAGAATGGAAACGCTGCAATAGTGGGGACATTAGCCCTGTATTGAAGACTGTTCTCTTCCAGCCAAACAAGCCTTAAAAGGAAGACTCAAAGAAGCAAATTATCCTCATATAATGTAACCACGTCTCAGTACATAGCTCCAGAATATTTATAGAAAAGCAAAAATATCCAATACTCAAAAAATAAAATTCATAATGTGTGGCATCCAATGAAAACTTATTTGCAAAAGCAGGAGAAAAATATAATCAATACTGAGGAGAAAGGTCAACAATTTGAAAATGACTGAGAATGAACATAGAATAAAATTAGTAGACATAGACATTAAAACAGACATTATAATGGCTTTCCATGTGTTCAAGAAGCCAGAGGAAATAGTTAAAACATAACATAGAGACATAAGATATATAAAAATGCACAAATTGAAATTGTACAATTTAAGACTGCAAAGTCTATAGTGAAAAATAAAATAGATGGGATTAATGGCATTTTAGTTATTGCAGAAGAAGAGACGAGAACTTGAAGGCTCAATGACAAAAGCAATACAAAGTGAAACACACAGAGGAAAAAGACTGAAAAAATAAAGAGAGAATCAATGAGCTTTGGGACAATTTCGAGAGACTCAATATATGAGTAATTGCAGTCCTATGAGAGAACAGAGGAGAGACAAATGACTGTTGAAGAAATAATGGCTGGAAATAGTCCAAATTTGCTGAAAACAGTAACACCACGTATCTAAGAAGTTCAACAAACACCAAGTGCATAGCACACGTGAAAAAAAGGACAATGTGGTTCATTATAATAAAATTGCTTAAAATCAGTGACAAAAAATAAAGTGGGCAAATTTTTAAAAAGTCACATTACATACAAAGAAACAAAAAAGGAGAACAGCAGCTTATCACTGCAAAGGAGAAGACAGTGAAGAAAATTTGCCTTAAAATCAAGACTCAATTATATACCACCTACAGTAGATCAAATGTACATATAAAGACAAAAATATGTTTAAAAAGATGTAACATAATATAGTATGCTAACACTAATTAAAGGAAGCAGAATGGTTGAATTACTATCTAAAAAAGATTTCAAAGCGAAGAATTCTACTGTAGGTTAAGGGGATAATTGCAAAATGGTACAGGGGACAATTCATCAACAAGACATAACAATCTTAAATGTGTATGCCCTAAACAACAGAAATTCCAAACACATGAAACAAAAACTAATAGAACTTCAAGAAGATGTAGACAACTTTACTATTAGTCAGAGATTTCAAGATTACTTCCTCACTGACTGATAGAAAAAGTACACAGAAAATAGGTAAGCTGTATAAGACCAGAGCTATTCTATCAACCAACTTAATTGACATTTATAAACTACTTAACACAACCACAGTGCAATAAAATTTATTTTCACATGCACACAGAACATTTACCACAATGGACTATATTCTGGACAAAGATAAATAAATAAAAGAATTCAAATAATAAAAAGTAGTTTCTTTTATCACATCGAGTTAGAAATCAATAACAAAAAAAGATACCTAAAAATATCCCCAAATATTAAAAATTAAATTATATATTTCTGAATGACAACCTGTGGACTGAAAAAAGATCAAAGGAGAAATTTTTTAAAATTCAGTACTTTGAACTGAATGAAAACAAACACACCAAGTATCAAAATGTGTGGGGCATTGCTAAAACAGAATTAGAAATATCTTTGTAGTCTTAAATATCTATATTATTAAACAAAAACATCTCAATTTAATGACCTTGGCTTCCATCTTAAGAAATTAGAATGAAGAGCAAATAAAATCTAGAATAAGCAATAAAGGAAGTAATAAAGATCACAGTGGAAATCAATAAACTGGAAAACAGAAGCAATAGCAAATGATAAAAAATGGATCAAAAACCAAATAAAAAATCAAAAACTGGTTCTTTGAGGATATCAATGAATTTAATAAATTTCTAACCAGACAGATTACACATAAGGAGACAGCACATTTTACCAATAACATACTGAAAGATGGGGCATCAGTATAGATGCTAGTTACATAAACACTTTTGATGGGCTGTTATGTACAACTAGATGCCAATAAATTCAACTACTTAGATGAAGTGGAAAAATTCTTTGAAAGACAGTAAATAAAAACACTCATGAAAGTAGATATAAATAACCTGTGTAGCACTACATTTATTAAAGATGTTTTAATAGTGAATTATACCAAGTATTTAAGGAGGAAATAACACAATTTTTAAAAAATTCTTCCAGAAATTTGAAGAAAGAACACATCCCAAATTATTTTGTGAGGGTAGTGTTCTCCAAATAAATTATAAAAAAAAAATTAGACTTATATTCCTTATGAATATATAATCCCAAAATTCTTAATACTATTTTTTGCTAACTTAAATGAAAACACAGATAAAAAAAGATGATACATCATGATCAAAATTGTGCTATCCCAGTAATGCAAGATTGGCTTTATGTTTTATATCTGAACTTCATCAATTTAATTAACCATATTAACAGGGTAAAAAATATGACTATCTCAATTGATGTAGAAAAAATGTATCATAATCCAATATCCATTCTTGAAAAAAAAGATCATATCAACCTTGACACAGAAGTCACATTCCTTAGTCTAAGAAAGAGCAGCTATGAAAATTGTACAGATCATACCACATTTAATCATCAAAAACCCAAATACTTTCCCCTGAATGTCAGGAACAAGACAAGGATACTCAGCCTTATCACTTGTATTCAATATTGTAATGTCTTAGCCAGTGCAATAAATCAAGAAAAATTTAGTGACTTGGGTGTCTATATATGCAGAATTAAAAATGCTTGAATTCTTTTCTCCTTGAAGATCACCAGCATGCCTGGATGTGGGACTACAATACAGAGGTTATAAATTACACACTGGATGTGATAACATTATAGGGCACCCCAGGTGGCCTGGTGGATCAAATACAAGATTAAATTAAGAAACTTGAGTTGAACCTCTCTTGATAGTTAATGCTTACTTGAATTTATTTCTTTTCTTTTCTTCTTTTCTTTCATTCTTTTTCTCTTCTCTCTCTCTCTCTTTTTAAATAATGGAAGCCCTCTTTTGAGACAACTTTTCAAGCTACTCTCTTGGCTGTTTCCTTAGCTCTATCCTTCAAGCAAATCTGCCCGTAAAAACCCTGTGAGTTCACTCTCTGATTTTACCATGAGAGATCTTTCATTTTTTCCAAAACATCTCCGTGTTGGGCCTATCTTTCAAACAATCCTTGTTAATCGGGATAATTGACAAGTCAACAAGCATTATATCACACAAACACTACATGTACTTTATTTCTCATAGAACTCACAACTATCCTCTTAGTGTCTATTGTATGAATTTAACAGATACCAGAAAAATAGGACCAGAGACTCAAAGAAAATCACCCAAATGAGTAAAGGTCAATGCTAAAATTTTGAAATTGGAAATCTCAAGTCTCTCTGGCTTCAAAAACTCTTATTAGTAACATGACCTTTGGCGTGTTGCGTTGAGCTTCAAATTTCTCAGCTGGGTCGTGATCATTCATTTCATTCTCATGTATTTATTGAGCTGTTATATGTTAGACATGTGCCGTAGATACAACAGTAAGCTAAGCACAGAAATGACGTGCAGCCTAATAGGGTGACCAAATATTTTTAAAAATTACAATGAGAAATGAATAACTAGAAACTGATTACAAATACTCTGGATGATAGAAACACGATTCTGTATTTCATGCCTATGTACGTAAGGCATGTTTAGAGTAGGGATGGTCAGGGAAGATGTCCCTGAAAAATATCTTTTGAGCTCACGCCTGGAGGATAACAGGAAGTTAACTAAACAGAGGGGGAGAGGGTGGGTGAGGTTCCCTTGGGAAGTCCTGGACAGAGAAACCAGTGGGAGCAGATGCTCGCGGTGAGAGGAGCATGGCTTTCTCAAGGATCTTACTTTTGTCAATGGTGCTGGATGGGGTGTCGGGGCGATTTCCACAACAAACTCTGAGTAATCAGTGCGGTTGTTCTGTGGTTTAAAGTGAAAGAGAGGCAAGGCCAGCCAGCGGAAAGTGCTTTGTAAATTAGAAATCACTATGTTAATGAGAAGGTTTGTGGAGGTTTTGCTGGTTTCTCATTTTAAAAGACTGTCACGTTTTCCCCCCAAACTATTCTTAGATTCTTAGCGTAGAGTGGAATCTTTCATGGTGTGAAACTGGGGTTTACAGAGGCGCTTCTGTTTCAACATGACTTAGCTGGAGACAATTCTCAACAGAAGTTAGCTTAACTCCTGGGGTGAAAATGTGCTTCAAAGCATTCAATACGCAGTCCCTGGCTCTTTCTAAAGAAGCCATCCTCAGACTGACAATTACGTATTTGTAGTTTGATTAATCATAAATGTGTGTTTCTTAGCCGAAGAGGGGAGAGCCAGAGAAACCCGGGCTGTTTCACAAGCCAGAGAGCAGAGGAGAATTTTCCCCATTGGAGAGTGAAGGAAGAGGAGGAGGGAGAGATGTAAGCTGGTGACTGACGGGTTGGTAGCTAAGTGGTCCTGCGGGAAAAGAACAAATCCCCACATGGGAGTCTTGCCCACCTTCCTCCCAGCTTTGCTTTCTAGGAAGGGCTGCACCACACCCTCTTTTCAATGCAAGAGATGGCGGGTAAGGACCCATCTCCTTCCTGATCAAAACTATTTTCTTTCACTCAGAACACTTAAGAACAATTACTTGCGGAATACAAGTTCCAAGTATCTATATAAAAGCTCTTAAGACTCCTGGCCTGACTGCGCAAGTGGTTTAGAAGCCTGCTGACAGATACTGCTTGAAGTGTTCGATGTTGCTGATGACGATTGTTCTCTCTGGATTTAACCTGACCGTCAGTCAAGGAAAGGCAGACAGGGCCGGGTGACATGCATCAGCAGGGGGCTATTACACTGGCTCTGCCACTGTAGTTCATTTGTCACCAGGTAAGCAATTTATCAACCATGCAGAGCCTCAGGATCCAGGTCTGTGAGATGCTTACCAGAAGATTCCCTTCTAACTATAAAAATAAATTCCTTATTTAGATTGATTAATTTTAGGTTTAAATTAAAATAAAACAGGCTACTTAGATGATCATAAATATAACAAGTAAGGTTACCCTTCTGGAATGAAAAAAGACCTCCTAACTAAAGTCCACGTACTGTACTGACAGCCTGGTTTCTGCGGATGAGGATGAGGGAAGCAGAAACAAAAACAGACTGAGGTGAAAGCCACAAGGCCAGGATCTAGAACACTGCCGCTGATCACCGTGTGCTCCTTTAATCTCTGCTCCTTGACCTGTCAGAGACTGAGTTTCTTTCCTCCTTTGAGAAATCCTATCCTACCTCAAGGACAATGTAAAGATAACAATCAAGACATGTTTCTGTAGCGCTTGACACTCCGTAAAAGTTCCTCCTCGTTTGTAATCTCAGTCCCTTCACATACCGTAACCTTTCTAAGGAGGATGGGAAAACCCAGGTACAGGAAGGGTAGGGTTTCTCCATGTAACAAAATCCCATCCTCCTGATGTGGCAAAACCACACCCTAACCCAGGGTCCAGCGCTGTGGCTCTTCAGTGAAAAGTGCCACACAGATGTAGAGGTCTCTTCAGGACAAAACCTATTCAATTTGCCCATCAAAGAAATGAAGGTGAGGACACCAGGGAGGGGAAGAGTGACATGCCTGGGGGCGGTGGGGTGAGGCTGATCCCTGGTGCCTGTGGGTCCCTGCCCTCCACCACTACACCCCTGCTCTTCCCCCTCTTTCAGACCCTCCACCACCCATGGTACCTTCCATTCTACCTCCCTACCAGGGACCGGAGCCCACCTCATCTCTTTTATCCTCTCCACACTTTTCTTCTTAACATCTTATATTACTGTGACTTCCAAGTCCTTTGTTAGAAAAAGGTGTTAGGGAGAGGAGACCACAGTCCTTGTAAGCAACACGGTCAGAAGCTATGCTTACTCAGTCTGCGGGCTGTTAGCCCCACGCAGCGCACAGCTTTCCACTGAGCAAGTGAAGGACAAAAAAGGCCATTATCAAAGTCAATGATGCTGAAATTAAGTTGCTGCAGTAAGGGTCATGCAGTATAATTTTTAGAGCTTCTTATATCAAAAAGTCATTGAAAATGCTAAACCGAATGGAGAGATGCAGGAATTACAGAGCTGTAACCATGCAGCTGGTGACTGTGCATTCCTGCTGTTTATTAGGTTAGACAATCTTCATTCATTCATTCAAAGTCCTTTGTGGATCATGTTCCATGTGTCAAGTAATATGTCAGGGGTTTTAAGAAGAAAGACATAAGCTCTGTTTTAGAAGAACAGAGACGTGTTAAACACACGCGCCACACCTGCCACTGCTCCTTCTGTGACCCTCCTGTGACCTCTCCGGCAGGCCTCCCTCACCAGTCACTTGGAGCACACTGACTCTCAGGAATCGTCTCGGCACAGTGCAGCCGATCCCAGAGTAGCTGAGAGTGGCGACCCTTTCTGTCTCCTGTCGCTGCAGAACTGTTCGTGAATACATCATCGTGCTCCTACACTGAATTTGAAGCCCACAAGATGCCCCGTTTCGGCCGCATGAATATATACATACCAAGAAAGGTTGAGTTCCCTGTCAGTCTTCTACTTGGCGTTCTAAGTGGTTTTCTGCCTCAGGTGCCCAGTTGCTGACATCACTAGTGCCCTTCAAGTTGGCAAGGTTGCAAATAATTTTCAGGAAGAGTTGCACGGGTATTAAAGACCAGCTTTTTGCTCGTTGTAGGAAGACCGCAATTTCTTTTCAATCAAGAATGTCTTCAGTGAGAATTTACAGAGTGCTTTTTTGTGTCAGTCACTCTGTTGGACACTGCAGATACGGGAACAATGAGAAACCATTTTTGACTTCAGAGATGTATGAAAATAAATATCCATCACAATAAGGCAAGGATAGAAGAATGTACAAGGCTCTAGGAGAATCCAGGGGAGAAAATGATTAGTCCTGCCAATGAGCATCATAAAATGGATTAAAAGGGAGGGCTATTTGAGCTGGATATTGAAAGGTAAGTGGAGTGGGGTAGGTGGAGAGGGTGAAAATCAGCTTCCCAAGGAAAGGGGGAGCGGGGAAGCCAAATACACTGAGGTTTGAAAATGTGTCCTGCAAAACAAGGCTGGTAAAATAGTTTGGGCTCAGATTGTGAACAGATCTGAATGCCATGTTCATAATACTATAAATGAAAGAGCAAATAATATCCTTGACTTGTTTATTAACATTATTTCAAGTTTGTGTAATTTCTAGGCTGACTGTCCACAAACCAAGGGACTGTTGCTTCTTGCTACTAAATGAGCTGGGACATCAACATGGGAAATCTTCTGTGATCTCCTAGAAGGAAAGAGAAGAGAAGGGAGGAAGGAAGGAAGGAAGGAAGGAAAGGAAGGAGGGAGGGAGGAATGCAAAAAAGAAGGAAAGAAGAGAGGGAGGGAGAGTGAAAGGGAGAGGACGTGAGAGGGAGGGAGGTAGAGATAAACCACAACTAAAAGAAAAGAAGAAAGAGGAGAAAGTAAAGAGGGAAAGAAAAAGGAAGAAATCATTTGGGGCCACTGCCAACAAGAGTTAGGAAAGCTGATTTCTTAAGATAAACTGAAGTAAAACAAAATATGCTCCATATGTTGAAACTGTATACTTAGTTTGAGATAAACAAAAACATGTTTGGAGAATAGCTGCCACAATTAAAAAGAAATTAAAAGAAAGAAAGAAAAACCATCTGGGGGATAAATACATATTTAAACACACGCACACACACACACACACATACACACACACAGGCAAAAACACACAGTGATTCCAAAACCTGAAGTTTTTCTTGATTTAAAGTAACCTCTCTTGTTGCAAAAGGGCGTTGCATCAGTCCTTGCCCAAGCACCCCGTGTTCTACGCTGGAGCTACATAGGCTGCTTCGCATTACTCAAACCCCAAAAGACCTTTCCAAATCCTGTCCTTTGCTCCTGGTTTCTTCTGTGCTGTGAATGCACGCCCTGCCTTTTCCCTCTGGCTGACTCCAACCTACCGCTGGGTGCCCAACTCAAGTGTCACCTACTCCGAGCAGTGCACCAGGTACACATCAAGGTCGACAGTATCTTCTTCATCTGTAGACTTTATGCACACGTATTGGTTTCCTGTGGTTGTCATAGCAAAGTACCACAAACTGAGTGGCTTGAAACAATAGCTTATTGTTTCAGAGTTCTGGAGGCTAGAAGTCTGAAATTAAGGAGTCATACTCAGGCTTGGTTTCTTCTGAGGACTTTGAGGGAGAATTCAGCCCACGGTTTTCTCCTAGCCTCTAACAATGGCTGGCAATCTTTGGTATCCTTCAGACTGCAGATGCATCTCTCCTGTTTCTGCCTCCATCTTCACGTGGTATCCTCCCTGTGTCTCTGTGTCTTCACATGGTCATCTTCTTAGAAGGACACCAATCATGCTAGATTAGGGCCCCACCCTATTCCAGTAGCACCTCATGTTAATTTACAAGTCATATCCACAACTACCTCATTTTAAAATAAGGTCACTTACTGAGATACTAGGGGTTAGGACTTCAGCATTTCTTTTGAGGGACATAATTTAACTCATAATGAAATGTCTCTAATATAGATCTGGTTTCACTCAAGGAGTCAGATGTATGCATGTCTGAGTCCCCAATCCCCAAGGAAGTTGATAAGAAACTCCATTTCAAGGACTATATTATTTTTCAACCTTGTTATTTCCAAGACTGAGCATAGTCAGTTTAGTAAATTTATAGTTCATGTCTTCTAAATTGAATTACATATTGAAAATTTGGGGCAGAGCAGTTCTGATTAGAGCTAAAAGGAGATTAGGTGGCAATTAAGTCTACACTTGACGGGACACAGCACATGTTATTACACTTCCTGGACAGAGATTTCTTCCCCTGCAGAGGGCGATGTGACGGAGGAGAACTCTTGCCTGGAATAAGCCAACGGGATGAGCATCTGAGAGTAAAAGACCCATGTTTCATTGTAATTCTGTCTGGGTAGCTATATAGTACTGATACTATCACGTCTCCTTCGTTTGTCTCAGTTTATCCTCAAAAGATGAGAATTAGATAAGAAAGAGGGTGATTTTAAAATGTAAAGATGCATAGGAGCTCTCTTTTCAAATGAAATCTCACTTATGCCCCAATTTAAATGGTAGATCTTTGTGAAGCTGCCTGAGATCAGGGGAAGAAAGGGAGCCTGGAATGCCACTGGATCAGCCATCCCCAAGGGGTCTCCGCAGGAAGTTCTGAAGAATTCTGGAAACTTAAGTTTAAAACTACTTGGCAGATGAAAGGTTAGTTACAGACACAGAGGGTCACCTGTAAAAATGAAAAGAAGAAGGAAGAGGACAAAGAGAAAGAGGAAGAAGAAAGGGGGAAGGGACGGGGGAGGGGAAGGAGAAGGGGAAAAGTGAAAACTTATTAGAAAGTAAGATGCTAGGGAGGAAAATTGTAAGACGGGCCAAGGATCTTGGACAAAACTTTTTATGGCTATAGAAAGGTATTTCAAAGTGTCCTCCCAATTTTGTCTTTATATTTATATAGTCTATTCTAAATTACGTTGGCTAGATGTTTCACAAGGACATTGTTGTTTTTAACAGTATTGTAACTACAACATCACAAAGGTAACACAGTCTGAAAGAGAGACAGAGGATGTGGACAACTCCATGCAAATTTCAACTAATGGATCAGAGGGAGATGAACTTGTATGCAAGTTAGTAATATCCAAAAACAACTTTATCGTAACTACTCCTTTGCAGTTTTTGCTCCAGCAGTCATAAATTGGTTCTATTTTCCAGGGAACACATTTTGTGGCAGGATTCTGTCCCTTGGTGAATGCTAAGCCTTCATTTTGACGCACCCATCCCTACTTTCAACCCCTAGTCTTCTTTCCAAATGTAACTTTAACTTAACATTCTCCAGGAAACCTCGTCTGAATACTGAGGTCCAATTAACCTCACTCTTCTCCATGTATCTCTGAGCACCCTCTGTATCGTGAATTAAATGATACCTTTGTCCTATCACATTGACTTGTAATCTGTTCAATTGCTGCTTATTTGCAAATAATGAGTCATTCTGGAGCAGTCTTCTTTGTATCTTTACTCCTCAGTACTTATTCACCATTCTGGGTACATGATGGATACTGTAAATCTTTGGTGACTGAATAAATTAATGTATAGGAGTGTTTGTTTCAAACTGTTTTAAAGTTTTCAGGTAATCTTAGAAAAGTATCAAGATGAGCGTAGGCATTATTTGAATGCTGGCATTCCATTTAATTTGCATAAGAGAAATGAAATAGTGCAGTCAAATCTCTGGTGGCTTCATAGTCCCGATTCAACGCAGTTGCGAAGAGGGAACACAGAAAAAACAGACATTTTTGCGAATGTATCTTGGAAATTAGCCCAAGAGCCAAGTGTTTTATTTTAATGGTGTGTTTCTTCTCTCATACCACGACTAGTAAACATTTCAGATCACACACACACACAATGTTTGTTTGTATTTACTGTAATTCCCTGTGCAGCTCCAGCTGCTGGGACCATTTAGGTATCTAATACATATTTGATGAATAGAATAAATGAAGGGACATGAATAAAGTGAGCTAAGATTCTAACATCCATTAGCAAGCTGTTAACAGTTTTCATCTGCCTAGTTTAAATGCAGGCCATCCTTTTGGAGAAAGGGAATGGGAAAATGTGGTACGAATAACTGATCTGTTCAGTGCTTTTGAATCAATACTTAAAATGTAATCACTTGTAAAACGTTTGGTTCAGCATGAGGTAGAGTACTGCATTTGGCTTCAGGTTTGTCCCCACATTTCGGTGTGATATTAACTTTTTGGCTAATAAGATCGACTTTGGTCTCACCTATACTACTATAGTCTGACTTTATGACACAATGACCAGATTTTTCTTTAGGTCTAATATAGTCCGATATGATTCTGACATGATTATACATGAAGCTGGACCATTACAATATGCGTACATCTCAGGCAGGCTTTTAACTTGGTATCTTTGGTAGGCAGGCATCAGCTCCAAATGTTACTTTAAAGAAATAAAATTTTGTCTCTTTGATTAATTTCAGGGGAAGTTTTTGAAAAAAACTCATCCACTGTGCCTCAAGCGACGTACCTTTGGCTCCATACTTTTACACTGCACTCTTTCTTCAAAAGAGCTGCAATTAAGTGGAGACCTCCTTGGAAAAAAGCGTTATTGAGCATGATTTAAAAGTGATCTTGGAATGGGAGTGGTAAGGGAATCTCACTTATTTCCTCACATAGCTTATCAAATATATCATCCAACTCTATACCATACTGCCTCGAGAATTCTGGCAAGTTAAGTATTCTCCACTTCCTTACCCTTCCCACTCATTTGTAAATGATTTCCCTGATGGATGTCAGGGTGACATGCCATGTCTGTTCATGTGTTTATAGTAGCTTAAAACTCACAGTGTTTTCATCTGCATTATCTTGATAGAGCCTCGCAAGTCTTAGTAAAATTAGCTGATTAGATTTCTGCTCATTTTTCAAATAAGGAAATTGAGGCTTAGAGCTCTTAAGATTGATGAAAGCATACATGATGAAAATGGATGGCATCGTGCCTTGAACCCAAGTGTTTGATTTTTAGTTCAAGGCTAATGACTACATCATAGTGCCATAATGGGCATTCAAGAAACAGCCTTGCTTGTTCATACATTCTTTCCTTCAGCATATTTCCTGAGCATCTGTTATTTGCAGGTATTCTGCGTGGTGTTGGTGTTACAATGGTAATTAAGACATGACCCTTTTTTTCACTGAGTTTGTAGTAGGGGAGAAAAGGACATAAGCAGTTACAAAGTTACCAACTCACTCAGAAAAGGAGTTAAACAAACACAATCACTGTTTGGGGGGACACATCACAATAGCCACTGTTGGAATAAATTAAGCAAAAGAAAGATAGGTTTCATCCGTGGACTGCAGCCTGCTCCTAGAAATTGTGTTTTCTTCTGATTTAATTCACTGCAACAACTGGAAAAAATGTAACACACTAGCTATAACCTCACCAAACTGTCATTTAGTACAAATTAATCAAATAGGAAATAAGTTTCAAGGCCTGGGAGTAAATCAGTGTGAGAGGTTGGCTTTTCTGCTTGGAAAGATTCATTTCTATAGGACTTCCAGTAATAAAAGAACAGGATGCCTCTTGAGTATCGAAAGTAAGGAAATTTGGAATGATAAGCCCAAAATTACCGCATGGAATGAATCTTTTTCAAGGCAGCTGCTAATAAAAGAAGCTGTAGTCATTCCTGCGTTTTCAGTATTGTGTCCTCTAAACAGTTGTCCCCAAAGAGACATCAAGAGTTTCCACATTTCACAGCTTCACCTTGAGATTTCCTCTCCTCTTGGTAATGCTTAAACCAGGACAGAAACTGCTTGCAATCACTGTTAAGTATTCAGGGGCGTAAGGAAATGGTGGCAAACACTTCCTCCTAAGAAGAAGAAACTATTTAAAGAAAGCGCAAGGAAGAAAAATATGGAAGTTGTTACTTGGATTGCTATTTGTAGTTGTTTAATTTTACTCCGCTGGAAGTAAGGCCAATCACAGGAAAGAGCAAGTTACTATTATTGGGTAAAGAACATCTCAGGCTTTTTTCAGAACTGGAACATAAAGCTTGGAGGGAAGAATTTTAAAATGATGTGCTAACTGAGAAAGACACCCAGGAGCACGCTGTTAAAGATGGGGTTCATCATCTCATTGAATGAAAGAAGGCTATTCCGGGGATCTCTGAGATCTGCTGGATTATTCATGTGGTTGATCCCCAAATATAATTGCCCTTGTGGTTCCAATTTTAGTATCTGTGCTGCCAAAGCAAACATAGGATTCCAAATGGGCAAATGTTTATCATCACTGGGCTTCTATGTAGTGTAACTAATATTCATCAGCTTCTCTTCCTTCTGGGCCGTGAACTAGCCACATGCCGTACTTGGGCATGCTGCAGGAAAGTCTAGCGTGGTTGATTTATTGGATTTCTTAGGTTTGATTTTTCATACCTAAATCATTTTCAACGATTTGGGCCATTTGTCCTTGAGATAGTTTGGCACTTTCAGAAAGTCTACATTGCAGGACTATATTTTGATTGACCATACAGAACATTGGAGGCTGAAGCTGACAAAATTGGATGACAACTTGCTGCAAAGGCTTGTGCGGATGTCAAAGCCAGTTTAGTGTTTTGGCAGCAGATGGAATTTGCAGATAGCCTCCATGGTCATCGCAAGTTGCCAGAATGGTTTTGTATGTACCCTTCATGGAAATTGAGCTGAGCACTTGACTGGGTGCGCACCTCTGGCTCTCGAAATTAGGGAGACCTGTAATGCCCCAACACTTTCTGGACCAGACCCTCAATTACTGTTCATATTCAGCATGAAGCATTTTCTTGAAGAATCAGAAAATCGAAATATCACTGTTAAGAAATAGAAAATGGATACTCTTTCCATTTAAAAACAGGAGTAAATACCATTAACGTATATAATTGAGAAAAGACTGGAAGCTGATTTAAAATGTTTGAGACGCAGGATGCAGAAAAATGCAGCATTATATCATTTCTGTGTTAACTTTAAAAAATGATGTTTGAAATGAAAACAAAAATGGATATTCAGGGTCAAATTATATATATTACAGGTATTATCTGAATTCTTCTACCATGTTATTTACTTTTTATGAAACATTGATTATTTCATTCTATTTTTAGAAATCTTCAGTGAGGAAATGTCACAGAATAAATTCATATTACACGTTTTAAAAATCACTAATTGCATCTCTACTGTGTGCAAGTGATTGCTCTAAGCCTGTGGGGAGAAATGATTTAGGAATCAATCCATTCTTGCAGACGCCTGTTAACTCAGTGGCTGTGAAAAATCAATCAGCTTAGTGTGTTTAGCTTCCGTTTGGAGTCTGCCATGTACCTGGCGCGAGAATGGAGGGGAAGCTGAAGATACCTTGGGGTATTGGCTTTATATTTAAGAAAACATTCAAAATTAGGTCTTTTAATCAATTAGCAGACCACCTCAGTGAAAACATTAACTCCTCCAAGAGACCATATTTATCACTTAATTGGAGATCTAACCAGAACCTGCTTTTCCTTAGGTCTTTTGTTTGCCAAATTCCTTCTGCATTACTTTTCAATAGACGGGGAGCTAGTCTTTCCCAAATGCTGTGCCTGCCCAGAGATGGAAACATCATTCCTCCACCTTTTATTTATGTTTTAGGTTTAGTTTTTAACAGAATTTGTTTTTTAGAGCAGTTTTAAGTTCATAGCAAAACTGAATGGAAGGTACAGAGATCCTATATAACCCCTGCCCCAAACACCCACTGCCTCCCCCATCTTCAGCAGCTCACACTGGAAGTACATTTGTTATAATCAGTGAGCCTACACGTTATTAACACCCAAATCCACAGTTTATATTCAGATACACTCTTGGTGTTTATGTTCTATGTGTTTCAATCAATGCATAAGGACATGTGTCTACCATTGTAGTATCATATATACAATAGTTACACTGCCCTAAATCTTCCGTGGTCTGTCTATTCATCCCTTTCCATCCACTTAACCCCTAGCAACCACTGTTTTTTGTTTTGTTTTGTTTTGTTTTTACTGTTTCCATCCTTTTGCTTTTTCCGGAATGTCATATAGTTGGAATCCTACAGTATGTGTGGCCTTTTCACTTAGTACTATGCATCCAAGTTTCCTCTATGTCTTTATATGGCTTGACAGTTCATTTCTTTTGAGTGCTGAATCATATTTTATTGGATGGATGTACCACACTTTATTTATCCATTCATCTGCTGAAGGACATCTCAACTACATCCACATTTTGGTGATTATGAATGAAGCTGCTGTAAACATTTGTGTGCAGGTTTTTTTGTGGACACAACTTTTCAACTCATTTGAATAAATACTAAGGAGGGTGACTGCTGAACAGTATGATTTAAGATTACTAGACTTGATGTTTTTAGAGCAGTTTCAGGTTTACAGCAGAATTGAACAGAATATACAGAGTTCCCACATAGCCCTCCCCAACCACACATATATATTTCCCTACCCTTAACATCCCTCATCAGTGTGGCATATTTGGTACAATTGATGAAACATCAAGGAACCAACATGGGCATATTTTTATCACCCCAAAGTCCATAGTTTACATTAGGGTTCACTCTTGATGTTGTACGTTCTGTGGGCTTTGACAAATGCATAATGACAAGTAGCCACCACTATAAAATAATTATTGGTTCTTGATACCCATCAGTAAGCTGATAGAGACAATTAGATGCTTCTGGCACACAAATTATAACCCCGGAGAATATACAAACTTTCCAGATAAAGAGTCTTTTTTTTTTTGAGTCTGAGTCTAACTTAGGACTATTTTATTAACCACACACTAAGAAGTTCTTTATGTATTAATCAACAACTCATTGTGCTCATGTAAATAAACAAGCAAATAAAAGAAAATATCAAATGAATCATCCTGATGCAGAAGATTGTTAAACTAATGAATGTTGTCGAACCTTTGCCTTAGAGACAAGAACTGGAACACGAGTAGAACTAATATCTCGCCCTGCTCTCACAGGAGTCGGGGCGCCCTGCATACTGTGTTAGAGACAAAGAGGCAGAGAGAGCGCGAGAGAGAGAGAAACACTCGCACTTTGAGACAAACCAAAGCAAAATAAAACAAAATAAGCTCACAGAAAAGTATTATTGTATCAATCATTAGTCCCCCAAATAAATACAATCTTGAGCCTTTTCCTGTAAATTTCTATCTCCCTAAGGAAACCAACTTTATCCTTGTAGGTGTAATTTTGTGAAAAGAATTGCTATTTTTTTCTCCAAAAGAAGAAAATCTATAATTTTTATAATCCTTGTAAGATCCTTTTTCCCTTTAAACTTTATTTGTATTAAAAGTGTCTGACATTTTCCATGTTATAATTACAAAATTAAAACCAGCATTTAAAAGTAGAAAAGAATGAAAATATTATAGACAAAAAACCTGTCTGGCATAGGACCCCAAGTTATTCATTTGACATGTTTCTTGAGCACTCTCTCCATACTAGGCACTAGGAGTGAATCTGTGGACAAAAATAAGGTGATCAAAACAAAGGGATAAACGTGAAGCATGGTGGCATTTCAAATCAGATGGTTAGAAAATATGTCTCAGATAAGGTGAGGTCTGAGCAGAGATGTGAATAAAATGAAAAAATTAAACAAGCAGAAAGCTGAGAAGATTTCCAGTATAAAGAACATCCAAATCCCAGAAGAGTTTGCCACGCTGAAGGTACAGCATTGAGGCCAGCATGAGCACAGGTGAGAGCAGCTTGAGCTGGGGCCACAGAAAGCAAGTCAGAGCCAGATCACATAAAACTTTATAGGTCATGGCCAAGATTTTAGCCTTTCTTCAACTGCAATGAGGAGCCATTGGTACTCAACAAATACTTGTGATTTATTAAAGCAATATCTCAGGGGAAAAAAGTCTTTGTGTTTATATACATTTTCAATAGTCATCTAATCCAGGATTTCTCAGTCTTGGCACTATTGATATTTGACTCAGATAATTCTTTGTTGTGAGGATGTCCTATGCATTGTCGGATGTTTAGTAACATCTCTGACCTCTAATCCACTCCATGACAGTAGCACACCCCCTCCAAACAAAACGGTCTTCAGACAATGACATATGTCCATTTGGCCCAGTTGAGAACCACTGATCTAATCCAATCCATTTTACAGACTGAGTAGCTGTGAGGCTAAATTACTTATGTTAGGTAAACAAAGCCAGCTCTAGCATTAAAGGTAGAACTCATAAAATCACACACACGTATGTTTTCACACACATATAAAACACTTCATCTTGTGTTTTCAACTATCTTATGAGAGTGTTAACCTTTATTCCCATTTATAGATAAATAACTGGACTCCCAGAAAGATGAAGTGGTTTGTAGTCGACTTATGAATTGAACTCAGATCTCTACATTTCTGTATGCTTTAGAAATAAATTGTCAACTTGGGATGCATTTGAGAAGACAATAACTTGAAGTAATCATGAGCCAGAAACTTCCCTGAACTTTTTAGCAGAAGGACATTCAATACCAATTCAAGGAGTAGGGAAGCAAGGACCCCTGATCTTCCAAGCCCTAAGTGGGCTACTTAAAGTACTAGAAAGGGGAAACAAAAAAGAACTTGAAAGTTAATGCAAATTCTCATTTCCTTTTTCTTAATCTAAAAATAGTCTAAAATACCTTACTTTTTGACTGGGCCATACACCTGGGCTGCCTGTATTTTGACCAGAGTTTGTTTCAAAGGGGGCTATCAAAAACTGTATTGAAAGGAAGTTCTCAATTTCCGGGGTCATTAATCTACTTGTTTCTAACTCATCAGGTGTTTTAGTACTTCAACTCTCAACAGATTATTGGGTGGATCTGGTAGGAGGGTTTCAAATCAAAACAATTTGTGGGTTGGGGGGTTTAGAGTTTGTAGGACTATTTTTCTCTCCATTTCTTCTCCTGAGGGAGAGCAATGTGTTCTGGGATCTGAGGGACGCATCAGTGCATCTCTGTTTACAGTGCATCACTGAGCCCTGATGGATGCATTTGTAAGTCCCTAAGTGATGTACAGGGCTGACATGGGGAGTGGGAGAGGAACATTAAGACAGAATGAAGATTGGGCAGAAGCTGTTGACGCCCCACTCACATCATCTCAAATTTTCTTCTACACACAGGTATCTGCTTACTACAAACCCCTGTTCTCTGCCCAAGGACTTTTTTCACTGCTACAAAATACTTGACTCATGCACAAAACAAGCCAAGAGCTCCAGAACTTTTATCCAATGATGAGAGTGGTTGATCAGTTAATGTGCCAACTTACTCAGCCCTTAGAATACTCTGAAGTGTATCCTATACACTCCTCCAGAGTGCCCTAACAGGATTGAATCCCAGTTGCCCACAAGGATAAATATCTACATCGTTCACTTTTTTGTAATTTCTTCCCCTTCCCTATTTTCTCCCATATTCCTTAAATGTGTTTCCTGGCATCACCTGCCAAGTAAATTGTGTGCACTATTATCCTTGCCTTAGGGTCTTGTCTTGGTGGAACACGAATTAAGATAGAAAGGATTTTTTTCCTTCCTTCTCCTGTTCTCACGATTGATTTATAGGATAGGAGAATTGCCAATCTAAGAATTTAAAATTCCATTTCTCCATTTCCGAAGCAGTATTTCTGGATTGTTTCTCTGCTATGATACATACGATGGATATTTGTCATAGGCCGTACATTTTTCTTTTAACTCCAACATCTCCCGCATGGAGAGATCACTGATTCCACCCGTTATTGGAAGGATAACCTTGAATCTAGGCTCATGGATGCCTACACCCAAGTTGATCATAACAGGACACTGCGAATGAGAGCAAAGTGTTCTTATTTTGGAGAACAACAGTATGGTGGCCAAAAGGCAGACCCACATTCTCTTTGTCTGAAATGTCTTCACCCAAGTATGACCTATTCACTCCCTCATCTTTAAAGCAGTTGCTCCAATGTTACTCTAATAGTAAGGCTGTTTTTGACCACACTCCTTGAAATAACTCTCCCTAGTACTCCCCATTTTACAGTCACAGGTTTTCATCTTTCAGTTACCATGCATTTATTTAATTATGTTTAGCTTTTTTTTTTTTCTTTTTTACCTCCACTGAAAGGTGCCTTCCACAGGGGCACAGACTCTCATCCATTCTCTTCATTGCTATTTCCTTGGCACAGGAGAGTGTGTAGCTCATAACAGGCTCTCAACACGTGTAGAATATAAATGAATGAAAATTGCCATTATTCCTGTTTTATACCTGGGAAAAATAACAGTGGAGCTTGGAAAGGACAAATAATCTGTCAGAGGTTTGGCTGGTGGTAGGAAGGGTGGTTCTGAAGCCCCAGCCCGTCTGCCTTCAAGCCCGTGCCTCACTCATTACTCTATATTGCTTTATAAGCACTTCTCTGATCGTAATCATTCCACTTGCTAGATGGGCATTTCGTTTGTTTCTAAAGAAGATCCATTCTTTGGGCTTTTGGTTCCATGTTGTTTCCTTATTAGTGGCCAAACTGACAAAGCCAGTTGTGTGCTAGATTCAACTATGGTGGAAAAAACAAAACAAAACAAAACAAAAGTTGGGTTCTGTAGGTTTTTTTTAAAGTTAGGTTAACAGAGTGCAAAATAAGCTAACCAAATATATTTTGCATTATTTTGCAAACCCTTGCATAATCCATAGGGAAACAAAATACGAATGTTCTGGTTATTTTACATGGGGTTTCAATAACACTTGATGACTAGCAAGTCCGCAGGGCATTTTCAAAAACAAGCAATGGGAAGTCGGGCTGAGCTGAGAGAGAAACAGTTGCAACCCCACCCCCACAATACTCAATCACAACAAGCTTTGTAATCAGTCTTACACGACTGATTAAAAACTAGGGTGACTTCTTTCATAAATCTTGTAAAAATCAAAAATATTTTAAAATAAAAATTTTCACAGTTCTAAATCTGTGGAACAAACCACCATTCCACCTAACCACATGGGGGAACTATTTTTTCTTGAAGGACAGTCATCCATCAAAAATAGGCCCCCTTCTTCCCGCTCATATCTTTGAAGCTTCTAGGGAGCTAGTTCCAACCGGAACTGACAAAATGCCAGCCACCTAGAAGTGAAGAGGTTCTTTTTCTACCATGACTGCCCCCATTTCTGGAGTCAATGAGCCCTTCTCTTGCACATCTTTGAAACCCCAAGATTCATCTCCTGTCCTGTGGCAACAAAAAAGGCTCTGTGGAGACTCAGGAATTTTGATAAAGTCATCCTTCTCATTTTGTTTCATTTCAAAGGATACTAGGAATTTTCAGACTGATCTTCCTGCTCTTGTGGATGTAGTTCTAGTTTATCAGTGTCTCTTAGTCTCCGCAAGGTTATTTCTTAGGTCAAAAATTAAAATTGAGGCTTAAAAAATTAAAAAAATTCAAATTGGAACACGGACACATAGCAATGTATGATAACTTATCCAATTCTAAGCCTTTGGTGGGATGGATGTTTAATCAATCTAAATGGGACATATAAACTTTGAAAAATACCTCAAGAACCACTTTTTCCAAGAAACTATTTGTGTGCAGTGTGTATGTGTGTGCTTCTAAATGTTGATAAATCTGGGATGTTAATTTATTTATTTATTTATTTTTACATTTTTTATTGATTCATAATCATTTTACAGTGTTGTGTCAAATTCCAGTGTTCAGCACAATTTTTCAGTCATTCATGGACATATACACGCTCATTGTCACATTTTTTTCTCTGTGATTTATCATAACATTCTGTGTATATTTCCCTGTGCTATACAGTGTAATCTTGTTTATCTATTCTACAATTTTGAAATCCCAGTCTATCCCTTCCCACCCTCCACCCCTCTGGTAACCACAAGTCTGTATTCTCTGTCTGTGAGTCTATTTCTGTCCTGTATTTATGCTTTGTTTTTGTTTGTTTGTTTGTTTTTGTTTTTGTTTTTTAGATTCCACATATGAGTGATCTCATATGGTATTTTTCTTTCTCTTTCTGGCTTACTTCACTTAGAATGACATTCTCCAGGAGCATCCATGTTGCTGCAAATGGCATTATGTTGTCAGTTTTTATGGCTGAGTAGTATTCCATTGTATAAATATACCACCTCTTCTTTATCCACTCACCTGTTGATGGACATTTAGGCTGTTTCCATGTTTTGGCTATTGTAAATAGTGCAGCTATGAACATTGGGGTGCAGGTGTCATCCTGAAGTGGGTTCCTTCTGGGTACAAGCCCAGGAGTGGGATTCCTGGGTCATATGGTAAGTCTATTCCTAGTCTTTTGAGGAATCTCCACACTGTTTTCCATAGTGGCTGCACCAAACTGCATTCCCACCAGCAGTGTAGGAGGGTTCCCCTTTCTCCACAGCCTCTCCAGCATTTGTCATTTTTGGATTTTTGAATGACGGCCATTCTGACTGGTGTGAGGTGATACCTCATTGTAGTTTTGATTTGCATTTTTCTGATAATTAGTGATATTGAACATTTTTTTCATGTGGGATGTTAATTTATGAGTAGTTTAGTAACTTAGCTATTGCTGTGTTAGAGGTGGTATAGAAAGAGAGGAGGCTGGAAGGTAAAACAGCCATGTTGGAACCACAGCTCTTTCGTGCCTAAGTTTTAAAATGGAGATGAATGATGGTTGCTCTAAAGGATTGTTGTAACTGTTTGTGGCCAGTAATAGATAACTGAATGTTTTCCTGAAGTACAGAAAACAAAGCTATGAGGTGTTACATAAGAACAGAAGAGTTGAGACTGCAGAGTTTTATGATAAAGGAGTGACATATTGTTTTTTTTTCTTTCCCAAAAAGGGCAATTATTTAAATACGCAGTAGCAGTTAATGTGATTTCTCAGACAACTCAATCACTTCACGTTTGATGGATGAGGACATGTGCTATTCATAGACAATCTGTGTTGGAAATCTGTGGTGTTGCTAAACACTCAGATCATGAATAAGTTATCTAGTACATTTCAAATGTTAGAGGATGCATTGTCTTTCTAAAATATTTTATATTTTTAACATTTTTTGGTTATATTTGCTAGTATCGACGTTCATGGGAAAACGCTCTACTTCTCAGTGAAGTGGTCACAATCTGTGAGGCTGAGAAAAAAGGAGGAAGCCACGAATGCTATATTCAACCTCAGATAACAGAGAGATAACAGAGAAGTTATGCCCAAGCGTTGCTTTAATTTAGGGCACTTTTCTCTAAAATTCAGCTTCAACTAAGACTATATAATTCCGAGGCTTTTAAAGTAAAAGTTAACATGCTTAACATTTTTTTTCTATTTTAGACCCAGAAATGTATCAGTGAATTGGGCCTTTATAGAAGCCAATTAAGGTATAGGTGTGTGTGGACAGGCTGATTGACTCAGATACATCCATTTACTGCTGAGAACTCTGACCATAATTTCATTTCAGTTCAAAGCACATTTACTAACCAAGGCCCAGGGCTATGTGTCAGTGATAGAATTCTAAATATAAAGTTAATGGTACTTTGGGTGAGTCTATTAAATTACAGGAAGAGATACTTCAACAAAGAAATAATTCAAAATAAGCTGCGAGATATAATCATCTTCAGAGACGATTAGTGGGAACATGGGGCAGCATTATCTAATCCTCAAAAAATCAAGAAGGAGTTAGATCTCGTTTAAAGATTTTATTTTATTACATATTATTACACATTACATGTTATTACATATATATACATACATATAGATGCATATATATACATGATAAATATTATAGAATCCTTTCTGTGTAAAGACAAAGGGCAGATAATTAAATGATGGACACATCCATACCTTCTTCAACTGCTCTGGTTAAACCCTTATTGAGCATCTATTAAGTAGAATAAAAGAGATTAGTGAGGTGACTGGAGTGCTGGGAGCCTTGAAGACTTAGAGTAAAGCTCAGACGTCATGTATATACTACTTTAAACATTGTTTTTTTAATGTGATTAAGAATAAAAAATAAAACATTGAAATCTAAGTTTTTTTGTTTTTTTGTTTTTTCTCCTAATTGAGGTTCCTTCAAAATCCAGGACCAGTAAGTTGTTGCGTGCTTCCCACTGTGGTTAACGGTTAATAAACTTCACAGTTAAATCTCGCCGATTAACAAAGTTTAGGTGACGGAGATACAGGATCCAGCTCTCCTGGCCTTTTCTTTCATTTGGATCTGTTAGCCCTTTTCAAAGTCACTTATCATGAGATTGACAAAGAGCCCAGTCCTCTCAAATTCCCAGTGTTTACTATAAACACAGGAAGTTCATAATTCTCAGAATCAAGCCTCACACGGAGCCTGTCTTCTGCGGGATGAATTCTGCAATCTCACAAAGAATCCAAGTGGAAAAATACTTGCAAGAACATGTACACTGATGAATATCTTACCGACTCAGGCCCCATTAACTTAGAATCTGGAGTCATTCAGACATTCTGTGTGACATGTATCTTTTCGTCTGAGTGTGAAGGAAAATCTGGTAAGCAAACTGATAGTGCAAATAAGAGTTCTCAAGAAATCCCTGACATACAAGAATTGGCCCACTGTTTTTAAGTCCCTTTCTAGTATCTGTGCTGTTAATTGGTGTTTTGTTATTTTAAGAGAATTGTCATCACATGCTAGGTGGTTGTTATCTGTGAGTAATCTGAAAGCTTCTGAAAGGCAAAGCAATATAAGTATTTACTGTTCTACATCATCCTCACATTAACTTGCAGAGCATCCGATCTTAGTCAACATACCACAAATGGAAGAAGCCGGCTGAGCCAAATGGTAGGGCAGTTTCTGGGGAAGACCGTCCCCTAGACAAGCACGAGCCTGCAAAGAAAGCTGTTTGTTTGATCTGTCTTCCGTGTGAACTTCTGCAGCGGCCATTGAGGTAGAGGTTATCAATTCTTGCTCTGAAAGAGAAAAAGACATAGAAATGCTGAGAGCTACTTGCATGCATTCATATATATATATATATATCATTTTACTTATACTCTTCCAACAAACACACGAAGTATGTTTGGTTATTTCCTCTAGATGTTTGTTAAGCAAATATCCCAAGCTTGAATAGGTAGTAAGTGCAGAAATCATCTGTGAATCTCCTCTGTGGTCTCTGAGATGTGTGCTTTCTATACCCCCTCCCACTGCATCCAGGGTGCTACTGCTAACAGCTGCTGAGGGATGGCTCTTCATACAGGCTCTCAGCACAGCACTTACCACATTCTATCATAGTGATTTGTGTATCCATTTCCTACACAAAAATACAACTTTTTCTGGGTCACATTCTTTGTCAAGTTGGTATCCAAAGAAACCAGTGCATACCTTGGCTCCTGGTGCAGCTATATAGATGTTGATTAAATTAATATATTCAGAATTAGAGGAACTAACCTAAAAGCCAGTCTTCAGTTTTCTGGGCTTGATGTAGTAAAGGAAAATGGGTTACATTTTGTAATGCTTATTTAAATAAAAAAGCAAACTCTTTGGGCAGTATTTTAATGGTGTTGATATTATTTGCACGCAACAGATTTCCTGTGAGTCGTGTACACAGTGTGACAGACAGAATTCCAGAAATGATCCCCCAGAAATGTCTTAATCCCTAGAACATATAAATATGATAAAATATCTTACTGGTGATTATTCTATATTACTATATGGCAGAGTTGACCTTAAGGTAAGAGTGGACCTAACCTAATCACACGAGCCGCTTTAAAAGCTGAGAGTTTTCTCTGGCCAGTGGTAGGAAGAAAAAGTCAGATAGATTCAAAGTTCAAGAATGACTTGACTCATGGTGGTTTTGTGTGTGTGTGTGTGTGTGTGTGTGTGTGTGTGTGTGTTTGCTGGTGTGAAGATGTAGGAAGCCACTTGAGAAGAAATGTGAGTGGCCTTAAAAAGCTGAGAGAGGCTCCTAGTAGAGAGCCAGAAAGGACACTGAATTCTGCCAACAACAAGAATGACTTGGAAGAGGGCCTCAGACTTCGGGTGAGGATGCAGTCAGCTGACACCGTGATGTCAGCCTTTCAAGATGCCAAGCAGATAACGCTGCAGAACTATGAGTTAATAAATGAGTGCTGTTTTAAACCCCGAAGTTTGTGATAACAGTAGAAAACCGATACACAGGATGAGATACTTTTTGCAAGAACTAATTCCAAAATAAATAACATTCTCTATCCTCTTAAATGAAACTGTAATGAAACATTTAAAATGAAAAGTAAGCTCAGGGAACAATTCCCATCTGTTTCAAGGGGTTCATTATCCAATTATAAATTCACATTGGGCAGCTACAGTTCCTTTCCACCACATGACAATGGATGTCTGCTCTAAGAATTTAATGTATTCTGTGGGCTTCCGAGTGGCATCCATATTAAAGAGGCAAAATCCTTTTGGGGGGAAGGGGGGGCTATTGAAATGATCTTTGAAAGAAACTAAAGCCTTTTTTGTGGTCTTATTCAACTTCCCCCAAAACTTGCCACAGACTCTGTCACACTGAGAAAATATATGTGACTTTCTTTTATTCTTTCATGTGTTTTGAGTTTAATAACATATGCTGTTTATATTTGGTTTCTATAGAGAGTTCCTTTTTTGTCTTGTAAACAGTTGCAAAGATTTACCTAGAGCTGTGTGGGTTTTCTCTTTCTTTCTTTATCCTCCCACCTCCCCTTGGAAAGTCTGAATGGTTCCAAGGATTAGCAGCAGCTTAACTTCAGTCATGATTTGTAATAGATAAAGGCCCTATTGTCCCATCTTGGCTGTTCTGGGCAGCCTGCAATTAAGCAGTTGTCTCTTTCTCTCCTCACAGTCTACATCTTAACAGTCACTCCTCTTTGAGTTTCACTGACTTGTCAGAACATACTCGTAAATTAATCTTCAATATGAAATGAAGCCCAAAGTTCAAGTTATTCTTCCTCCCAAGGAGTTAGATACTTCTGGGAAAGATAATTGACTCCTTTCTCTTAAGGGCTTAACACACGGCAGATACTGAACTAGTCAAATAACGCATGCGGGTTTCTTGTGGTTACCGATATCCCCATTTTTCAGGTTAGGGCACACTCAGAGAGGCTGTAAGACTTGTCAAAAATCTATAGACACTAAGTGGGGGGATCTAGGTAGGGCTTAACCCAAGGTGATGATCCATGGCTAGCACTTGGGTAAGGGTCAGGCCTCAGAATTGCCACAGGACTGCATGCATTTTGTCTCCTAGGTAATATTCTGCCCTTGACACCGACACTGTGAAATCTATCGTGGGAGAACGTCATGGTTCCCTTGATCTAAACATTGAGAGTGTTAACTTATAAAACTATGTAACATTTTTACATTCCAGCCTAAGCTTCTTCTTGGTGTCGACTGAAATAACTGTGCGGCCTAGAAGTTGAGAATTATGCTTTACCTGGCAGGAGGACTCTGGCCGAGTCAGGATGACAGCCAGATGGCTCTGAGGGACTGCGCTGAAGAGGTAGGGGAGGAGCTAGGATATATAGGAGCTTTACAACAAAGACCAGGTACTTGGAACAACAAAAGATTACTTGTTATCTAAAGAAAACCAGGCATCTCAAGTTAAAGAATTTGGTGCTTTTCTATGTATGAGGGGAAGCAAACATTTGGGCTCATTGAATTCACTCCTTTGACAAGCACCTAGCTATCTGGGGCCAGTGTCCTGTCCTTTCTTGTTCTGAGTCCCCTCAGGGTGCACCATTGTGAGTGGCTGCAGAGGCCGGGCTGCAGGCTTGTCTTCACTGGGGGGTGGAGGCAGCCGCTGATGACTTGATGACTTCAGCATTCTTTCTTTACTGATATAGCTTGCAGGATTTTTGTTCACATTGGAAATAGTATATTCTATTATACCCTCATGCTGTAGGTCTGTAGTGTTTACAGATTTTTGTTAAATTTCTTAAAATTAAGTAAAAATTAAAATTCAGCTCTTCAGTCACACTACCCACTTTTTGCAAGTTCAATAACCACATGTGGCCAGTGGGTACCATACTGGATAACGAGGATGTATAGAACATTTCCATCCTCATAATAAATTCTTAACAACACTCTTACAGAGCCATAGTAATACTAGTTAAACACTGCGCAAAGAGCTGGGTATGCACTGGGAATTCAAAAAGAAGTAAATCATGTAAAGCCTGTGGTCTACAATGTTTCAAAGTTCATAGTCCCTTTATGCTACTAAACATTAAAATGTGATTTTTTTTTCCAGAATTTCTTATAGCAGGCCCTACCCAGTTCTATTATAGAAAGATACAGGGAAAAGCTTGAATTTCTCTTATCACAGCTTCAACATTTATACAGGTTTTAATCATACACTTTTTTAAATGCCATCATAAATAGTACATACTGTTTTAAGTTTCCTTCTTAAAATCAGTTTATCAAGTACTCCCTGAGCCGAACTGCTTCAGACACTGAACTAGGATGCTTGAAATAAAAAGGTTAATTAGGTAACATCTTCTAACCAACCTCTACCTTTGCTCCTAGCTAATTCCTAACTGTCCCCTGAGGCTCAGTGCAAATACCGTTTCTTCTGGGAGGCCACTCCTGATTCTCTAGAAACTAAGTTGGGTGTCCTTGCTCTGCACACCAACCATAACTCAGACTTGTCTTATCATAATACTCATCTCCCCTTATTCTTGATTTTAATGTGATCGGATGCCTTTGCGCCCACTTAAACAGGAAGCACCACGCGGGCGGGATCTCCGCCTGCCGCGCTCATCGCTGGCGTTCTAACTCCTAGAGCAATGTCAGCAATGGTAGGGATTTCTGATGTGTTTCATTCTTGAATAGTCATTGTTTCGAGCATATAGGCCAAAGTTAGCTTTTGCAACATATTATATGTATCAAGTATCTTACCTGCCCATCACAATTTCATTTCTAACAACAGTTTTAAAATAATTGACTTCAGTCACCTCAAGAAAAATACTGTCTTGGTTGTGTCTTCTAATGTAAAAAAAAAGACATAATTTTTTTTATGAAACATTTTCTCAGAAAATTTAAGGCAGCCAAAAATAGCAGAAATAACATGCTAAAGAAGAGCATTGGAAGGAAAAGACCCAAATTAATTTTTTTTTAACTGCTGCCAAATTTGCTTTGTGACCTTCATCCCATCAATAGATCTTTATTCTCTAGGACCTTCGTCTGTAAATTAGGTATAAATAGGTCTACCCCATAAGACTTGCAAAAGAATTAAAGTAAGTTATACAGGATTAGTGTCAAATGCATAGTAGAATGCTCAACAAATACCAGTGTCTCATCTGTTTTCATATACTCAGGGATTGGCTCCATAGAAAAATATTGGTAGTTTTGTTTTTTTTCCTTTTCCTCTTTGGTTTCTTTTAGAGATTCTTATAATTTATTTAATTTTCTCCCTTTTCTGTGTGTATCTTGATCTCCGTTTCTCTTTGTTTTTGGGAGGGCGAGTAATTAGGTTTACTTATTTATTATTATTATTTTATTTAATGAAGGTACTGGGGGTTGAACCCTTGACCTCATGCATGCTAAGCATGCACTCTGCCACTGAGCTAGACCCTTTTTTATGTGTATCTTAATATCGGATCTTCCTCTTTCAATCCACTTCTCCCCTTAATAACATCATCCCCTTGTCTGGCTCAGCTGATGACATACAGGATATAATTCAGCACTGACCTCTGGCACAAATAAGCATCTGCCACGCACATTTAGAGTATTATGTTGCCTATAATCCCTTCCAGCTCATGATTCTAAATTGCTTTTGAAATTTCTGTGTAATTTCAGGTTGGTAGGTTAAAATTGCAATTTTATTTTGGCAGATAGTATGTTTCAAAATGAGCTCTTCTCTGTGTGTGTATTGAATCGCTTCCTCATATAGCAGAGTAGCTTTTTGTTTGTCCTTGACCACACTAGGAATTAGAAACTATGACTGACTTGGCAAAAGTCCATTTACTTTCTGGAAGAAGCTTAAAATCTTATATTGAATTTGTATTGTGGTCATTTAGGTTGGTTATAAAGGTACTCTGATGACTTCGCTTTTTTTTTTTTTTTTTGGATAAAAAAACAGAAGAAATCCTCATAGCTATTGCTTTCAAAGTTATTACTTTCTTGAAAGTTACTTCTTTTTCTTTTTTTTTTTTCTTCTCTTACTTAGCTATTGATGCACGTGGTGGTCTGAATAATGGATCCCCAAAGAAGGTCACATTCTGAGCCTGAAAAATCTGTGAATGTGTTATCTTTCATGACAAGAAAGACTTTGCAAATGAGATGAAGTTAAGGTGATTGAAGTGGAAAGATTATCTCAGTTTATCTGGGTGGACTCAATGCAATCACAAGGGTTTTTAAAAGAGGAAGGCAGGAGAGTCAGAGTCAGAGAGACAGAGAAGTGAAGGTTGAAGCAGAGGTTGGAGTGATAAAGGGCCCTGAGCCAAGAAATGCAGGCTGGAAGATGGAAAAAGCAAAGAAGCAGATTCTGTCCTGGAACCTCCAGAATAAACAGGATTCTGACACCTTGATTTCAGCTTTGCAAACTCATTTCAGATTTCTGATTTCTAGAACTGTAAGATAAAACTTGGATTGATTTAAGCCATTAAGTTTTTGGAAATTTTTTATGGCACCAGTATGAAAATTATATATGAGAAAAGAGGCTTTTTCTTTAATTGTTTCAAAAGTCAAAAAACAGCTAAAACCCTAAAATGTACCTTTAACGTCACTGTAGGCTGCTCATGAATGTAAGTGCGTATCTTCTTACAAAACTGTTGTACCTGAGCATTTGAGATGAAGGATTCCTTCATTCCTAGAAGGAGGAGGCAGATGCCAGGCACATTGTGGAATGTTAATACTGAACACTTTGTATAATCCTCTGGGAACTAATGTACCGAGAACACATAGATACACACATGTCTAGTTTTAATTGTTTCTGAGCTAATATACGAAGCTTTCCTTTCTGTTTATACGAAAGATCCTTTGAGGAAAGTTTTTCTATGCCCCAAACTAATTTGTTGCCTGATAGGCTCAGGAGCATTTCACTGTCAGTTAAATCAATGAAGCTGAATGGAGTCAGTTTTGAGGACTGCAGAACAGAAAAAACAATTTTACATTTTAAAAATAGTAAAATTGTCCTAGTAAACACCTAACGCCTACCCTTGATGGGGAAAATGGTTCTCTCCTCACTAGCTCCACTGACTTTCCATAACAGTGTTAATGGAATTTAATCAAACAAAATACATTACTAAGCAGTTAGCGTGGTTACCCTCGGGGGCCTGTGAAAACGTGTTTGGAACTTTGCATGCCACGTAATGGCTCAGTTTACTTTGGCTATTGTCACTGACTCTTGGGCTCATGAATTAAAGCCCCCTGTGTCGGGTCTGGGAACAACACATGATTCTGAAGATTCTTTTCTATTCTAAACACTCATCAATACTATGATTTCATTTTCATTTACTTTATATCACATACACAAATACAATTTGAGGAAAAACTAACAAACTCTTGCTAATAATCCTCTCCCAAGGAAATCTTCCCTGACTTCTCCGTGCCAAGTTTACGTGTTACCCTCTGTGTTCCATTAACAACCTCAGCAAACATCTATTATCCCCACGTCCATCTTTTATTCAAAATATCTCATGAGCCTGCCTTCTCTTTTGGTGGTAAGCTCCCGAGGGCACAGACCAAGTCTAATTTGCTTTTGCCTCTTATAAGGCCTCAAATAAACCCACAATAATCCCTAAGTATACATTTGCTGAACAGTTCCCATCCCCCACTCCTTTCCTTTAAGGTACTTAAATGATTCCAGTTTGGAACACGGATCCCTTTGGTTGGGGTTATCAGATGCCTCTCTGAGTCAAGCAAAATATTTTCTAATTAAATCTCTCACCCTTTCTCTTCAAAGATGAAGGACTCTTCATAATAATACTCCATTTCCTGCTTTTTTGGTTTCAAGCACATCAAGACCCTTATACAATGATTTCAAGCCCCCTTTGCAACCTGTATAAATAAACATCAAGAGTATTTCCTTGAGGGGAGGGTATAGCTCAAGTGGTAGAAGGCAGTGCTTAGCATGCACGAGCTCCTGGGTTCGATCCCCAGTACCTCCAATAAAAAAACAAATAAACAAACAAGTACATTCTTAACATCATTATCTAATAAGTCTCTGCCAAGCCTTCAGATTATTAACAATTCAGCCACTTTCTTAGCAGAGATCACAAATTTTGTTGAAGCCCTTATTGCCTTGGGTGAAGCAGAGAGAGTCTCTGCTTTCACTGTCTTTAGATAGTCAGAAAAACATGACTGTATATGGCTGTATTTTCAACCTTGATTTTGCTGGTAGAGGCTACCTTTGATAACTAAAAAGGCAGAGAGGGTTTGAAACAAGAAGACAAACAAACCATATGTGCTTAGACAGAGTGATTGCATTTGGAATCCAGATTTTTCTCTGTGGCTAAGGCCCAAATAAGTATGCTTTTGAAGAGCTGCCATTTTGGTTCTCTGAGATGTGCCCACAACATGCCTTTAAAATGTAGTCCAAATTGTGTATTTCTGGGTAGTTGACATTGTTTTCCTTGAATCTATTTTAATAGTTAATTATTAGATACTCTAACAGCCTGTCTAATTTCTCTGTCAGTCCATCCAGTGGCCACTACAATATGGGCATTCAATACATAATACAAAATTAGCCGGCAGTGTCACTTCGACTTAGAGGAGTTTGACTATTCCAATGCTTTGAGCTAGAATCAGAAAGCTTAACCTTGGCCTGGGCCGAGCCCCAGAATCAACATGAAGGCTTAACTGACTCATTTTTTTCAAGGACTCAATTTCCTCATCTCTTAAAGTTAATGGGAAATATGCCCAACTTAAACTACAGTATATAACTTGCTATGATGTAGAGTATTCTAGAGAGATTGAGTAATTATTCCTCTTCCTGATTTAAATGTTTTTGATCATCTAGCTCTCCTCTGTTGGGAATATAATGGTATGTGTATAAACTTACAACTAAGTGGGACCAAATTAGGAAGGTTTTGCTGGTTCCTTTCTCAGAGGAGAAGGGCAGAATCATTTTTCCTGGAATGATCGATTCCTGGCAGGGCGGGACTGGAGGACCAGAACGCATCTTCCTTCTCTGGCTTGTGCCACACTCTGCCCAACCCATTGCTGTTTCGTCAACCTAAGGGACCTCCTTTCAGGCACAGAGGCCTCTCTACTCAGTTAAAGAAGCCAGACTGTCACTCTGCATCACATTACTCTTTTTAAATTCTCTGCTTGGAACTTATCACTGTGTGATATTTTTTTTGCATGTTTATTCATGTAATACTTCATTCTTCCTTTAAAATATAAGCTCAAGGAAATCAGGAACCTTGTCAGCCTGATTTATTGTTGAATTAAGAATGCTTTAGATATTGTGCTGTACACCAGAAATTAATACATTTTAACTGGCTGTACTTCAGTTAAAAAAAAATAAAAGAATTCCTTAGAATAGTGTCTGGCATTTAGCAAATACTCAATTGAAATATGGTGACTGTTAATCATTCTTTAAGAACACAGAATATAGCTAAAATCTAACCACGTCACACAAAAACCTGCCATCATCCTGGGTTACTAGGATGGAATTGAAATAACTCATCAGTGCAGTACCACAAGTTGTCTTCCTCAGCACCGGTGGTTGTCACCATGACTCTACTTCAGTGGCTACTTCTATGTCCGTATTTATGGCTTCAGCATCACTCTACGTTCTTCTACTTAAATATCTGAGTGTCTAGATTGCTTTTTCTAACCTATTCATCTTTCCTTCAATTTCTCTCATTTCCTTAGTATCATTCATATCCTTTGCATTCCACTTTTCTTCCATTCTATGGATAAATCCTTCCTGTCTTCACTTCCTGCCCCACAGTGCATGACTTCAACCACAAAGTTCTTCCTTTGGTCCTCTTATCTTTCCACTTCTTTCCTGGACCATTGGAAAACTTTAAATATTACCTAACATAGTGAATCCTGAATCTATATAACTAATGCCAACCTCTTTCCAGGTTATTTCCATTGAATAATTAATTAGACATTGAAGCCTAGATCTAAAACAGGAGTAGTTTAAGAAGTAGCCTGTATTTTACTTTAAATTCATTTATCCTAGGGCTTAAGGGAGATAGTAAATAATACTACTATTCCCCATCGAAGTTCAAAAATATTGAGAAACACAGGAGCCAAACAGATGGAATATATTAACAGTAGCTTGCCTGGTATTATAACCAAAATTTAAACATATACCCATCCATACAAATATCTTCCTAGAGGTCCACTCTCAAAAATTCATGGCATGGAGGATCAGAGATGAAATGGGGTTTCTTATAAGAATGTGAATGCCAAAGGAAAAGAGGAATTCAGTCATGCATGCTCAATACCTTCTACAAACCTCACTAATAAATAAGTCACTTCCTTTTCCATGGAAGGAAGTGAATAAGGAGACCAGAACATTGCAGCAATAGATGCTCCTTCACTATAAAAACATATTGCAAGGGAGAGGAAGTTATGCACCAAATTCCCTCATCCAAAAATGTAATTTGATCAACTTTTATAGATATCATAATTCATTCCCAAATCCATGACACAGCAGGAAGGATAATTTTTCTCGAACATCACTTTTATTTGCATTATTCTGTTGCTAGTATCTCTATCTTCACTTAAAACCTGGTTGTCTGGCACTCATCAGCTGTTCTTTCCTAACCTCCTCTTTCCTCCAACCTCATTTCTCATTACTTCCTGTTTACTCAGCCATAAAAAAATAAATAAATAAATAAAGTAATGCCATCTGCAGCAACATGGATGGACATAGAGATTGTCACTCTAAGGAAGTAAGCCAGAAAGAGAAAGAAAAACACCATATGATATCACACAGATGTGAAATCTAAAAAAAGGAAAAGAGAGGACACTAATGAGCTGATCTACAAAACAGGAACAGACTCGCAGGCATAGTAAACAATCATATACTTTTTTTTAACAAGATCCCTGTCTTCCTCTCATTTGATGTCAGTCTTTGCTTTATGTATTTTGAAGCTCTGTTATGAGGTGCTATAGCTTCATTATGTATTGATCCTTTATAACCATTATGGATTTTCTCTTTCTGTCTCTAAATAGACAAGCCTGTCTTGAAGCCTATATAACTTGATATCAGTATAGCGACTGTAACCTTCTGATATTTTTGTTTGCATTTTCTCATTCTTTTACCTTCATGCTACTTGTATCTTTATCATTAAAGTGAGTTTTTTAGGGTGTATAGAGTTTTGTCTTCTTTTACATTTATTTTGGCAGCCTCTGCTTTTGATTGGAGTACTTGATCTATGTAAATTTAAAGTAGTTACTAGAACTGGTGGATTTAGGTCTGCCATTCTAGGTTGATAGTATTTTCTTCAGCACTTTGAAATTTCATTGATTTGTTTTTCTGCTATTTATGTTTTCTGATAATCACTTTCTCTTGTTTTTTCAAGATTGTATATTTGGCTTCAATAATTTGAAAATGATGTAAAAATAATATATATGTGTGTGTAGAAGAATAGAAGAATGTATATATTCTATTTCTACAAGGTGAATTATGAACAAAAGTCTTCAATATTAAATATTTTCTTTGATTCACAGTGAAGTTTCATTTCACAGATTGGAGATCACTTTTTATTAAAATCAGGAATTTTTTTTCATTAAAAACCATTCAAGCATATTTTTAGAACAGCGCAATATGACAAGTTCACTGGTGTTCCCTCACAGTTGTACAGTTTCTGAATGCTTACCTACTTCTCAGAGGGAATGTTGAGATGTAGCACATATAAGATGGAAGGACACGTAAGGATTTTTAAAGAATGAAATGAATGGGCAATACTTGAAACAATCTGAAGGTATTAAAGAACTCTCAAAAGAGAATTAATCAGGAATCACCAGTGGTGTGCTAGTAAGGACCAAAAATCCAGCTCTGCAGAAAACAAACAAACAAAAACAAAAAACAACAACAAAGGACTGTGGTTTGTAGCATTTGCTGATTTCTATGGTATAAATAGTCCCATTGATTTCAAGCTATTAACATGACTTCATTGAACATAGAACACGAGAGAGATGTGAGATAGTGCAGTCTTAAAGCATTTTCACCATATAAATAGAGTAGTCTTAAATAAATTCAAGAGCATAGATCAGAGTGACATGCAGTAAAAATTAAATAGTGGTGAATTTTGAGTGTCTACTAGCCTTATTTTTACTATAATTTATTTGATTCTAATTATATTCACATTATATAATTTACATGATCCTCACAATATGTAATTTTTAGTAATAGCTGAATTTAGCTACTGGTGTACAAAATTTCTGAAAATTTCACAACTGTTTCTTGCAAGCCAGTATGAGCCAGCCCCAGCTCACTTTTGAAAATGTAGATGTTATTGCACGTGTACCTGTTGGTATCACAGTGCAGAGAGGTAAGTGTGAGCCAAAGTTATTGAGAGCAAGTAAGTGTGAATTCTTTGGGAAAAGTAGTGAATGTAGTGGGCGTTTCTCAGAAATTTCCTGGAATATATTTGTAAATGGCATATTGATGCTACAAGTCTTAGTGAGGTTTAATCAACCACTGTTTTTTTTAATTAAATTAAATTAAATTAAATTAAATTAAATTAAATTTTATTTTATTTTATTTTATTTTATTTTATTTTCACTGTAGTCCTTCATACATAAGCCCTAGTTTTCTATCTTTTCTGGTGACATAGAAATGGCATTGTCAAACCATGGTTGGTCTGCTTGAGGATTGGTGTCACACTTCTATGCTACCCACAGAGACCCTTTTCTTCATGCCAATTGACTACTGCAACTTTCCTTGAAGCTCTCAAGGCCCAGTGTCTAAATGTTCAGTACCCAGGTATTCTTGTGCCACATGATCTGAGTTAATGTCACCTGTGTGGTCACATCTGTTTGTCATTCAGAGAATGTGCTACTCCTATTTCCTCCAAGTTAAGTGAATCAGCATATATCCGTGGCCCAGACATTTTCCTCTCAGACAATATGGTTCACAATCTCTAAGAGCTTCAGCATTCATATACTGTACCAGTTTCTCTCACTTATGTTACCTCTGGGCCAAGGAATCCCACACTCCAGAACATAAGAGTTTTACTATTGTTATAAGGAAAATGGGATTAAATGCCAGGTTAAATCTCTGGCAGCAATAAAAACAAGGTAGACATATATTTCTTTATAAATTATAATCTTGTATTTGTAACCCTTGAAATTTGAAAAAAAAATGACATTTAGGATAAATGAATGATAATAGCCAACTTTTATTGAATAGTTACTAGGGCCAAGCACCATTCTAAAATCTTTGTATAGAGTGGTTATTTGTGCAACCAGATTATCTGGGAAGGTTCAGTGCCATCTTTCCTTTACAGATGATGAAATGAGGCCTGTAACTTAGGGGCTCAGGGGCTGACCTGGAAGTTGGGTGGGCAGGGGTCAGTCTGGGGCTAGGGCAGTCCTGGAATCCTGGTCTGTGGGAGCCAGTCTCAAAGCTGGGACTGTGGGGGTTTGGTGTGGGGTTGGAGTAGGCTGGGAGCCTAGGTCTGCAGGAGCTATCTGAAGTCAAGGTCAATGGGCCAGCCTGGCACTGGGATAGGCATGAAACCTGAGGCTGTAGGAGCAGCCTGGTGCTGAGGTGGGTTGAAAGTCTGCATCCATGATAATTGGCCTAATGTAGGGCCTGCGTGGGAGCCTGGCACTCCAGAAGCTGCCCTGGCCTGTGGGAACCGGTGGCGCTAGGAATGGCCAGGAGCCTGATTTATGGAAGATTGTGGGAACCTGGTGCCCCTGGAAACTGCCTGGGACTCCTAGGAACCACCTGAGACCTCAGGAGTCTCCTAGGGCCACTGGAGGTGACCAGTGCCCAGGTGGGTTGGGGGTCCTCTGTGACCTAAAGCTGAAGAAGCCACTTTAAGGTGTGGATGTCACCTGGGACTGATGATGCTCGCAGGTTCCAGGTAGAGCCTGGAGCCTGGATTCACAGGAGCCATCTGCAAGCCTGATGTCACAGAAACTGCCTGGGCTGCTAGAGTCACCTGGTTCCACTGGAGAGGATAAATGCTGGAGTAGGCTGGAGTCCTGGCTTTGGAGGAGCCAGTGGGAGTTTTGTGCCAAGGATGATAAGTAGGGCCAATGGGGCCAGTCAGTGGCAAAGTGATTGGGTGTCTGGATTTGCAGGAGCCTGCAGGGAGCCACCCAGGGCTGCAGGAGTCAGCTTGGTGCTGGCTGGGCAGGCTGGCTCTGGGATCAGTGGTGAAATCACGTGCTCACTTCACTCTTCTCCCGTGGGAATGGTGTCTCTCTGCACTGGGTTGCCTGGTCTTTGGTTAAGAATGATGGACTAGTTTTACTCCATCTTTTCTATCCTCCTCAGTGCATCTTCTCTTATTTCTGTGGTTCATCCAGGTGCTGTAATCTCTCACCTGGAATCCTTGGCTGTTGTGAAGGTGTTTTTGCATTTGGATAGTAATTTAAATGGACGTTTCTAGAGGGAACGAGTACTAGGAATCTCCCTGCTGCCATTTTGTCCTTTCATATTTTAAGATTCAAAAGGGGCTGGCATCTTCTTTATCTTTACATCGCTCCTGTACTTTGGAGCCTCACACGTAGAGTTGCTTAATAAGTGTTTATTGAATCCAACGAGTGTTAAGCATAGGTGATAAATTCTCTTTGATAGACATTGAGAAGAACATTATACCTAGTTCAGAGATGTGTAACTTAAGATGTTCTTGAAGAATTCAGGGCTGACTCAGAGGAAAGATAAAACATTGATAAATAGAATCCATGGACACAAATGAAAAAATCTTAAATGTATTTACCTTTGTATTCCCACTGCCTTTCATATGGTCTGAAAAATAACAGAAACTCAATAAATGGTTGTTGAATGAGCTAGATTTGACTTCATGAAGAGGTTTTTTATATAATAAAATACAGACAACAGGGAATATAGATTCTATAAGATTTATATCTTAGTGTAATCTTAGCCCTCTTCAACATAAGTACTCAAGAAATGTTCGAATGAGTAAAGATTTTATATTATCTATCATAAATGAAGATATAGAGGCACTGAGCAAAAATAAGTGTACTTAATTTTGGATTAGGATGAATTGTAAGATGAAGTATGAAAACTCCATATGAAGTCCCCTAAAAATAGGGCAGGTTGCTGTCTGTCTTACTTACATGCTTGCTTCGCTCCAGCCAGACCAGATTAGAGTCAGTCTTTCTCCATATCCACTGTGTCTGCATCCTTGTATTGAACCAAACTGGATTAAAAATACTGAAAAAAAAAATTCCCGGAAGTTCCAAAAGGCAAAACATGTATCTGCAGCACACCGACAACTATTTATATAGCGTTTACATTGTAGTAGGTGTTATAAGTAAATGAGACATGATTTAAAGTATACGGGAAGGTGTGTGTAGGTTACATGCAATACTACACCATGATATATAAGGGATTTGAGCAACTGCAGATCTTAGTATCTGTGGAGCCCTGAAATTAATCCCCCTCCAATACTGAGGGATGACTACTTAAACTTTGTCACTTGGGTCATATGGTCTCTGGTCTCTAAACCATCACACAGGGGGTTCAGGCTATGCCTACCCCTTCCACTCACTTAACTAATGCCAGCATTTCCCCCAATGCCTTGCCAACAGGCCCCTGTTTAATTTAGAGTGCATTCTAGCATGATTATTTGATATAATGTGAGATTTCATACCATAATTTTTATTACATTGTACTTTTAATTTAAAATATGTATTAGTTTGACATTGGGCCGTTGGTCAATTTTTGCTTTTCTTGCCCGTGCTTTTGGTGTCTTATCCAAAAAATCATTGCCAAATCCAATGTCCTACACCTTTTCCCTTATGTTTCCTTCTAGGGGTTTTATGATTTTACATCTTACATTTAAATCTTTAATCCATTTTTTAGGGTTTTTCTGTGTATTATGTAAGGTAAAGGTCCAACTTTGTTCTTTTGCATGTTTAGAATATTTTTTCTATTTCTGCAAAGAATTTCATTGTGATTTCATATAGATTGTGTTGAATCTGTAGGTAAATTTAGATGACACGATCATTTTAACAATACCAAACTTAAAAACTTCTGCACATCGAGGGAAAAGGCAACCTATGGAAGGGAGGAAATATTTGCAAGACATGTATCTGATAAGGGGTTAATATCTAAAATACACAAGGAACTTATATAACTCAATAGCAAAAAACCAAATAACTCAATTATAAAATGGGCAAAGCACTTGAATAGACAGCTCTCCAAAGAAGGCATTCAAATGACCAACAAGAGTATGAAAAAAGGTCCAACATTACTAATAACAAGAAAAATGCAAGTCAAAGCCACAAGGAGTTATCACTTCACACCCACTAGGATGGTCACTATCAAATGAACAGAAAATAACAAATGTTGGCAAGGATGTGGAAGAATTGGAACGTGTTTGCTCTTTTGGTGAGAATATGAAGTAGTGTAGCTTTTAAGGAAGGCAGCATGGAGGTTCCTCAAAATTTAAGAATATAATTGTTTTATGATCCAACAATCCTACCTCTGTGTTTATATTCAAGTGAATTGAAAGCAGGATCTCAAAAAGATATTTGCACACTCAAGATCACTGCAGCGTTATTCACAATAGTAAAGAGATGGTAGTAATCCAAATGTCCATTGACAGAAAGATGGATAAAGAAAATGTGGTGTATACATACAATGGTTTATTATGCCGTCTGAAAAAGGAAAGAAACCTTGTCACATGCTACCATACATGGATGAACCTTGAGGACATTTTGTTAAACAAAGTAAGAGAAACACAAAATGACAAATACTGTATGATTCCATGTGTATGAAGCATTTAAAGTAGTTAAAATCATAAACACAGAAAGTAGAAAGGTGATCACGAAGGGCTGTGGAGAAATGGAAGAGAAAATATGTGTTTAGTGGGTATAGAGTTCAGTTCTGCAAGATGAAAAGTTATAGAGATCTGTTGCACAACAATGAATGTATTTAACTCTACAGAACTGTACACTTAAAGTAGTTAAAAGAGTATATTTAATGTTATGTGTTTTATTTTTAACTAAAAAGAAGTAATTAAACACCTTTCTGTGTTCTGGCTGAGAAACTGGTTTCTGTAATCAGGAAGTCAAAGGCCATGGTTCTGGCTTTTGTTATAAATTGTATTCCCCAGAAATTCATCTCTGTGGACACATGGAGTGGCTTAACACTTGTTTTTGGCCCCTGTGTTTTCTGAATATACAATTACATGGACATTTAGCAACAAGGAGTCAGGGTTCTCTCAAGTCAGCTGGAATTAAAAATAAATTGACGGATTTGTTCAAATGCCTCTAAAATATTTATTGAAATATCAATAGTGCACTGTCAAATGTACTCATGTTTCAAGTTTTAATGCTATTTTCACACATTGCAAATAATTTGCAAAGATAAGGCTCTAATTTACAAAGCTCTTCCACACATGTTCTCATTCAGTCATCAGCCCACCTTATTAGATAGACAAGGAATGCATTAGAATCCCTTTTTCATAGATAAAAATACTGAAGCTGAAAGTCATAAAGAGGGAGTGGCTTTCCGTGGTCCTACACCTCATCAATGGCAGAGTGATTATTCTCTGGTTTTTTGGACCCCCAGATGTCACTGATTGCTCCTCTCTGTCATCTTTCAGGGGAACCTAAGAGGCTGATTGGAGAACAGTCGGTACTGCTAGCACGTAGGAGCCAGACGAGGTGGGAAGCTGGGTGGTGGAGTTGAATTGGACTGCTTGAATGCTCTTCTCTTAAGTTACTAAACTCACAGCTGTTGTTTACTTGAGCAAGAGGGAAGTCTGTGCTCTAAGGTAAGTTCTTCAGCGTAATTTATTGAATGTAGGGATTTACTAAAAAACATCTGCCAAGATCAATGTAACATAAATATAGAAATGTATTAAAATTCTGACTTCATGCAGACAGGCTTTGACAGATATCACCGTGATGAGTTTCTGAACGTAAGGGGAATGTGCATTTCATTGTTCACAGTCAGTCCTTCTCCTGGTCCTTTAAAACGAAGCTGCGTGGAACATATAGAAGTACATCCTGTCCTGTAGCCACTGGAATTTGCTCCCACATGAAAGCTTTCTCGAGAATGCTGAGTTCATTTCTTAAAGGTTCTTGGCGTTCGTGTTCCTACCCTCGTAAGACAGAACTTCAATTTTTTTTCGCCCTTTGGATCTGTTCTTCTTATTTCTCTTACATATCATTATTTCATCAGATGTATGTACTCAATGTGATTCCAATTTTATTTTGTTTGTTGGACCCGTGAACCTGGGTAACCCAAGGCACATGGCCAAGCATCTGGTAACAATGAAATCAACATTACAGTAGAACATCAAGCATGCTGTAACCATAAGGTAATATGGAGTCTATTTGATAGTGATAAAGAATACATAATACTGCATTTTTCCCTGTGATAGTTGTGTTCTCTGAATTGGCAGAAATAGGTCAAAGATCGCTGATAGCATACTTGCAGAACATTAGGCCAAGAGAAAACAGAACTTGTCCTCTGCATCTGGTCCAGATTTTAGTTTTGATTTATCGTTTCTTCTGAGGGCCTTAGAGTCATGGACCCTTGAAAACTGCAAATAAAATATATCCAGCAGGTCACCAGTTAAAAAGAGTAGGGCAGACGGCCTTTACGTAACACATCTCCTGGTGTTTATCAGCCTTTGTTTCCACAGTCGGGGTCCTGGGTAGCTGTGGAAGAGTTTATGAAAGCTTATTTTCCCCTAGAGATTAATTTCAATTTTTTCCCGTCGTTTTGGCCCACTATTTTGTCCCTAGAACCCAGGATAGTTTTAACTACTTAGTACTTGCCAAGATATATTTGAATGAATGAATAAATAATAAATAAATAATCTACTCTCAGTTTTCTCCCTTTACTCTATTGTAAACTATATTTTTCTTTTTTTTTTGATGTTCGCATTAGCCTCGTATTTATAGTGCGTACGTTCCATGTATCAGCGATACAAATCAACATTTTCTGTTCTAGTTTTTACTTATTAAATCAGAAGGAAGAGCTCACTCTTCTCCTTCAGATTGCTTACACAAATTTCGAACCTGACCACCATTTTTGCCAAATTGTTAAATTTTACTTTTTATCCAAGTGTAGTTGATTTACAATGTTAGTTTTGGGTATACAGCAAAGCGATTCTAACTTGACTACCTTTGACATTTTTCCCACCCCTTGATCATTTCAGAGTGCAAGGTTTATACTTAGGTTCATTTCACCCATTTCTAATTCCATACAAGTTGTTTTCTTCAGATAGCAGTAAGCATTTTTGATGAGCACCTGTTAGGTACCAGAATACTTTCTACATTTGGAAACTTACAAACTAAAGCTTAAGGTTTTGAGTTTTGCTATTCTTAAAATGTTTCTTAAAAAAGTTAATTCATTTTTCCTTTTTAGACTGGGAAGATGATAAGCATAAACAAGACTTCGGAAAAAAACATTTAACCAATCTTTAATTACATCTTCAGAGAAAAATGTTATTAAGCTTCCTATCTCCAATGTTCCTTCCTGCCTCTCCATTAACAAGTCTTATGATCCAAAGGAAAGATATAAAATATTTCTGTTCAAGGAATGCTGGCCCAGATATAAGGAAAATAGAAGATTTATATTCTCTTTGCATCATTCATGCAAAAAAAAATTTCTTTGGCCTAAATTTATTGGCCAAAATATTGTCTCCTGTGTTGTCATTTCCACATTGCACATGAACACAGATTTGGCCTCTCTGAACATTTCTGCTTCAAACAATCAGCAATAGAGAGGGCTACTCAAAAGGAAACTGTTAGCTCATTTCCATTTAGAACACTCTGCACATTGAATCATCTCATTTGTTCTCAATTCTTGGGCCTTGAAAAAGATGCCTCATTTTTCCATGAATTTTCACTATCTGGATCCCTTTACAGATTCCCTGCAATTGCTTGGGTCTCTGTTAAAGAAAGAAGTAAGGTGACATTTGTTTTCTTTGGCAAAATAGTAAGACCTGAAAATTACGTACTGCCTCCCATTTGTCACTTTTACGTCCTTAACTTCCTTCCACAAGCTCAAGAACAACTCAATTCTGTCCCCAAGATGAATGTAAATGACAACATCCATTTACTCGGGGTGGAAGGGGGTGTCCTGTTGGATATTCACTCATTTGAAATTACCTCATCTATTTATTCAACAGATTTAATAATTTCCACTATGAGCCATTGTGCTAAGTAGTGGGTGCTAAGCGATAACAAACAACAACAAGAAAATGAAACAAGAGCAAACCTGTTCTTTGTTCCTGTGGCTCTTACAGTCTATTGGAGGAGCCACCGTTGCACATTTCAACTTAGTATCAGCATCTTGAATATGTACATAACTTTACATACACCCTTGCCATTCATTGGTAAATCAATTCCAAGTCCCAACAGAAATATTTTAAATCTTGGTTTTTATAATATGCTGGCATTCAAGGCTGATGCATTCATTCAACAAATATTAGGGTATCTACTTTGTGCCAACTGTTTTGTAGGTGCTAGGAATACAGCTGTGATGTGATTTGTTTCTATTAATACAGTATTAGTATTTATAACAATTTATTTTTTTCCTAACTATTAGAGTGGCTTTCAGGCTATTTCTGTAAAAATTTGATTATATCTTGTAATGCAATATCCTTCTTTTAGTGGAGAGAAAGGGGTGGAGGGAACGTTGCCTCAGAAGTTGCACATAAACACGTTCTGTCTTCAAGCAATGAAAAAGATGTTGTGGGTGCCTACAGACACAGTATGCCCGTGAAAACTGGTTTACGTGCAAGCACCACCCGCAGTATTTCACGGTGAAGAACCTCTGGACAACCGCTGTATCAAAATATCAAATACTTTTTTCTACTGTGAAGAAACAATCAGCTCCTGAGTTTATCTCTTACACACACACACCCCCCTCCCAAGAGCAAACACACACAAATATTTGGTAATAAAGAGAACAAGATTTAGGAGAAAAAAATTGTAACTCTGGCTGGTTCTGCCTATGCTAATGAACCAGGTTATATTACTGAAGAGAGTACTTAGTTTATTTTGAAGCACATGAATTTAGAGGACATTGTTGGTTGAGGCCTTCCTCATGAATAAGGATTATATATTTGCTTCCTATTTGCATAATTAACTGGCTTATTCTTGTGATTTTTTTACATACCAAAAATAGGCGTTGCTAAGGGTGACTTCAGTGATGGGTAACAGCTGCTGTTATTTTACTCTTCCTTTTCTTATTGTTATTCTATTACAATGATAATACCATCATTATTAGTATTACTAATATTGCAAATATGCTTTTTTAAGCTTCAAAGAAACTGACCTTCTACATACTTCTTTTCAAATAGTTTTCTCATAAATCCTCAAGTCACCTTCTATTTAGTTATCAAATTTATTGTAATATGAACATAGAAATGTGTAGACAGTAACATACCCAAGGTAGCACAATTAAATTGTGACTGTGGATGTGTGATACTGACTCAGCTCTTTCTGAATCCAGAGTTTTGCTTTCTTCCTCTGTGCCATGACGTGGGTGGGGACGGGTTTTCTTTAGAAGATTGATGAGTTACTTTGCCCAAAACAACTGTCGTCCAGTTCAAGTTGCAAATATGGTGGAAGAGAGATGGAGAATAGAAAAATAAATCATCCATGCCAAGGCAAGTGACAAAGGAAAGTTTTGACAGTGACATGGAGGAAAAGCTATCAGAAATGTACATATGATGTTTGATTGTTGAATCTATTAACCTAGAGTGGTTTTAGCAAACTACTTAGTAATTCTCAAATATCTTTCTCCTAATTTTCATCATGAAAATAGTACCTTCTACTCATTTACCAAGTGTAAAATGGCATTAAATTATTTTATGTAAATTTTAAAACAAGAGTTAATCCCTCTTCCAAAATGTCAGATACGCGTCTTTGGTAGGTCAGGCTGTCTATCACTGCCTCCTGCCCCAGCAGCCTGGAGGGTCACACATGTGGACATAAGTTTTCATCCTCCACAACAGTCTGTCCTGCCTCCAGCACAAACACACGTGCACATGTATGCACACACACACACACACAAAACCCTGAGCTATTATCTATAAAGTGTATATAAAGTAGAATAGTTGAATTCTAGTGTATTATAATTGGAAGACAATCTGCCTTTCTCAGATAGCACCTAATAGATGGGCTCCCTACCAACCAGACAAGTAAAAGGTAGAAACCAAATATCTAATTCTAAAAATTTAAGTCAACTACAGACTAATGATACAAGCCCAGCTAAAGGTGGTACTTTTCTCTTAATGTGTGAATTGTAAAGTTTCATTTAAAAATCAGCAACAAAAACTAGAACTGAGTTTTGGAGGAAATGTGCTTGATTCAGCCAAGCATTAAATTTATAGAAAAATTGCAAAATACTTAGTGGTTGACTGAATGTAATACTTTTTAAAATGACTTTATATGTGTAGGCAAAGCCTCTGTTAAAATTTCAAAGAATATACATTCCTTTTCTAGTAATTCTTACATAGGCAAAAATATTATCAACAGATCCAGTCTTTTTTTTTTTTACTTTTTTTTTTAACATTTTTTATTGATTTATAATCATTTTACAATGTTGTGTCAAATTCCAGTGTAGAGCACAAATTTTCAGTTATACATGAACATATATATATTCATTGTCACATTTTTTTCTCTGTGAGCTACCATAAGATCTTGTATATATTTCCCTGTGCTATACAGTATAATCTTGTTTATCTATTCTACAATTTTGAAATCCCAAATAGATCCAGTCTTATGCATAGCACCAGAAAATATTTTTACCCAATGTAATGTCTAAAATTTTTGCATATTATTATTGCTTTTATCCCATTTGGGGGGAGGCATGCCTATTATAAACTCATCATAAATTTATTTCCTTCCTGAACTCAGTAAAAAATTCCTTTGCATACTTATTGAAAGGTGTTCTACTGAAAACCGAGTATGATTCAAAATATTAAAATGTTCCAGTAAAACACTGAGTACGCTAAAGCTTCCATTTTTATCATTTATAAAAATAAAAACCATGCCCAAGTTGGCAAATGGATTTGAAATATCAATTCAAAATGCCAACGAATCTACTCAGCCTTGCCTCCTGGATGCCACGTTTGTTCACTTTCACTTTTCTTTAACTTCCCCCATGTATCCAGCTTGCAATGTCTCCTTGGAGCCCTTGTTACTCTTTTTCCTTTAACAAAATTAATTTTTTAAGAATGCTTAATGTGAGATCCAACCTTTCAACAAATTTTTAAGTGTACAATACAGTGTCGTATTTCTAGGCACATCAGTGGAATACAATTCAATCTTAAAAGAAAGGAAGAAAACCCAACAATATGCAACAACATGCATGAACCTTGAGGACATTATATTAAGTGAAATAAGCCAGTCACAGAAGGACAAATAATGTGTGATTACACGTATATGAGGTATCGAAAATGGACTAATAGAAGCAAAAAATTGAAGAGTGATGGACTGGCCAGGGCTGGGAGGAGGGGGAAATCTCGGGAGTTACTAAGCCCTTATTATTTTGATAACATGTTCTAACATCCTTCTCCATGTTTTAATCCTTGGCAATCTCTTAAGGATGCAGTTTTGCTCTCATCTTTTAGCTTCAGGCACAGTAACTCACTGGGTGAGGCTTTCTTAGAACCAGTTTTGAGCCTGGGTGATCTCTTGGCAGGGTCTACCCATCTGGGCCTCCACAGACAGGAAGAGGAGGAAGGTTATAAACGGGGTGTTTAAATCTTGTCTATCCATCAACCTTTTTTTCAGTTCCTGATTCTCTTTCTTCTCAACCACACTCTGTATTCCCATGAAGGAAAGTCAATATTGTTATAAACGTCTAGTTTGGGAAATGAAGACTTTATAGTGCGTTTCCTTACTTCTTATTTCAAGATGGTGAAAGAGGGAGCCAGGCAAGTTGTGTGACTTTTGTGCAGAATGACACAAACAGCTGGAGCTAAAACCAAGACTTTGCCCCACATTTCCTGGTTCCTCCTTCCTCTTCTAAGCCATCTCATGTTTTCTTTGGGTTTGTTGTTCAAGCTGATAGAATTGGAAAAGATTTAAAATCGTCCATTAAGAGGCCCCAGTCGTTACTGGAAGATTATAATATCTAAGCTTTAAACTTTCAAATTGCATATAGAAAATCTGCCTCAAAGAAGTTGTACGTGTGTAGTACATGAAAGTGCGTTGTCAATTTGGCAATGCTCTACAAATGCGCAGGAGCTAATGCTGGTACCCTCCGATTCCACTGGGTGGCTGTCCCCTTTGTGAAGCCACCTTCTGAAAGGCTTAGACTTACACAGCCAGATCCAATTAATGAAATGTTACCCTCCTTCCCCTAAGAATTTGTTCAGGAATATGCCCATACCCAGACCTATGAAATTAGGTCAGAATATTTCTCTGGATACAGTGATAATGTAAGTATGGGACCTAGGAGACACTCTCTCTTCTCCGATATTGTAGTTGGTGTGGATAGAAGTCCCGAAGCTTCTACAATATTTAATTGACTCATCATAACACAGATGTGGAGGGCCAGAAGTTGCACTGCTAATTTTAACCTGTTAGATAATGTTACTGCTGATGACGTCAATGTGCTAACATGGACATATGGCACTACATCCCGTGGTACCAAGCACCGGAAGTAGGTTGGGAATTAGGGAAGCCAGGTTTGAAGTATCTTGATCCAGAAGCTCATCTGTGAAAAATTCTTCAAATCATCAGATGTGTAAAATTGATTTAGGAGAGGATTTAGTTAATTGATAAATAATTAAAATTAAAGTCCTCTCTTCTGCTTTGTCTTTTTTAATGTTCGTGATAATAAGATATTTTTAATGTATCTACAGCACAACCTATACTATAAAGTGAAAGAACATTTTGTGGGAACTTGCATGTTCCATGTATGCTAAACAAACATGAAAAAATTCAATCCCTCATGCTAGAGGCAAGGCTAAATTATCTTTTTCATTTACTTCGTAGACGTGATATTACAAAGTTGTTGAGTTCTGACAAGTTAATAACAAATATGTAGCCAAAATGTAGGGGAAATTATATAGAGGTGTGTTAATCAATTAGTCAATTAAAATATTGTTATTTTTCCGGATTTTTTGATTTCTTGAAATTTGTCAGATTTTTAAAAATTCCAACTTACTGCATTTTTTTCTTAGCATAAATAAGTATTTGTATTTATATCAAATTTTCTAACTGAAATTGTATTATGTTTTTTCTTAAAGAGGGCCCTCCAATGGAATATGTATCAAATTTCACAAAATTTGGATTCATCCCAAGATACACACTGAGAATTATGCAAAAATATGATGTTACTCAATTACTTGAGAGGGGATGAAAATTTCTTATAAAGAAGTTTTGTTTAAGAATAAATAGAACTGGGGTTCAACAGAGGGAAGGAACATTAGTCCGTGTCCAAAAGTCACAGAATTGGCTTCGCTGAACACCCTGTCTCAAGTTGCACCCCACCAACCTTGCCCAGTCACTTTCTATCCCATTGCTCTACCTGGGTGAAATGTACATTACTTTTTCCTTCTATGTATTCACTAAAATATAAGCTTCATGAAAGCAAAATTTGTCCATGCTATATACTGCTGTAACCTCCAAAGCCTAGGGAGTTCCTATCAGACAGCGTATAGTGGTCCATCTATAAATATTTGTTGAATGCATAAATGGATGTTCCAAATTTCCCCATGTTAACATGAGCTACTTTGATTCTCGTAATTCAGCAGAAGAGAATAGCTGTTAAGATATCTGAATCCTTCCAAATCTCTAGCTAAGTTTTGGTTTTGTATGCTCAGCTTTCAGAATCCTATGGCAATGTAGTTTCATGTTCAGTCATCACACACACACACACGCATACACACACAACACACACGCAGAAGACTGAAGGAATCTAGTAAATACCCGGATCGATTGATCGATCGATCTATCCATCTATATCCATTTTCAGAAAGGCAGGAAAAGAATGAGCACAATCAGGCTAAAAACATGCATCTGGCTACCATATAAAAAGGCAACATCTTGACAACTGTTAATTGTGAAGGTTGTGCAAGAATTTTCTCACAAAGCCCATGAATCCTAGAAGCAATGCTGGTAATCTTTCCAAAAACTTAGAAGTTATCCAGTTATAAATTACTTCTAATTATGTTTTTTTTTTTTGGTGAAAGTTCTGTTTTGTACTCATAAATGGGAAGACCTGCAAGGGTCTTTCTCAGTTACAAGCAGGTCTCCAAATACTCATAAAAAGTGAACAAAGATTTCTTCATACCAGTTTGGCAATTCCGCTAAACCTTATCTATTCTAACTTTCCCCATCACACAGTTTTGAAAAGGACTTTAGTAATCCCTGTGAGAGAAACATGCATTTGAACTAGTCATTTCCCATTTCCTTATTAATAGTTCTTCTCTGGGTTTGGAGTGAGAAATGTGCCCAGGTCTACATTTGCTTTTATATTCCTTTTTTTTTTTTTCAGCTAGACATGGCCATGTTATTTATTTCTGGTTATGGATATAAAGACAAAGTCCAATAAGAATTTATTTTAAAAAAATTATGTATTCCTAATATAAGGAACTAACACAGCAGGCACTACCATTTGCCTACTGCTATCTAGAATGTAGGAAAAATGTTTGGAGCTATAGCTGCCATTTTATACCATGAGGTGAAAGGCAAGCACTTAGGAATAGTGGAGCAGAACTCTGGAAGACTCCTGCATCTTTGAGGGTGTGATGGAGCCACTGGCTCTGTGTTGGACGGCTCATCTCCAGACTACTTATTATGTAAAAAAAAAAATCAATATTCATTTAAGTCACTGTTACTTCATTTTCTGCTATTTGCAGCCCGAAGTATTTTTGTTAGCATTATTAATTCTAATGCATTTATTTTATAAGAGAAGAAAACTGAGCCTCAATGAGATCAAGCAATTTGGCCACAGCCATAGATATTTTTGGTATGAAGCACATTGCAAGAGCCCCGCCTCTTCCCAGATACTCACAAGCACACCCTGTGACCACTGAGTGAGATTAGGGTTCTGCTTTACCTGCCTGTTCAAGGCAAGGAAAAGTGAAGATAGCAAATTGCTCACAGTGGAAAATGTCAGAATTGTTGAGAAGGATGAGTGCTAGGTAATAATGTTTGCTATATATAATAGCAATGGCTTTATGTAACATGTCAAATCCAAATTACTATCATCTGCAATAAAATATTTGTTCACTATTGGGTCAAAACATCTGGATGACAAGTCAAAAATTCCACCGTTCATCAAGTTATCCTTTATATTCATCTCTAATTATCCAACTATTTGGATGCTTTGGCATCATGTAGATTCAGTAAGGTTAAGCATTGAGTTAAGGAGGCAATTTCCCCCTGATTTTGAGCAATGTGCTTTTAGTAATTCAGAACTTCAATCTTTACTTTCCCTCATGCTTATTTTCAGTCTTAACAAAAGGTCCCAGAAGACTCTGGATTGACTGTGTGTCATCTATGCTTTGTTTCAGTCTCCAGTAATTAATTATGCTAGGTCAACTGAAAGTTTATAACTTCTTATTTACCTCCTCACAAAGGAGGATTTTCTCTCACTTACTAGTGCTAAATCCCAGTTCCAGGCTTAGCTTTCCCTTTGTCACATTTCCATGCATATTACTCACAAACAAATAAATCTTCCTAGAAAAGCATTTGGCATCTTTATCTTTCTTGATGAAAATGCAATTCTGAGATTTCCAATTACACATAAGGACCAGATGTGAATCCCAACTTAAATGAACAGGGAATTCAGTATGGTTTTGCAATCATAGGACGTATATTGTATCTCTTTTATGCTAATATTTCCTTTAAAATTCCCTTTTGCAGGACAGCTGTTGCAAGTGCCTGAGTGGCCCCTCTTGGCGCATTCTTTCTCTTTTTGTGCCTTTTCCACTTTCCCCAATCCAATGAAAAGTCTAAAAAAGGAGGCGAAGTGGAAATAGTACTTCCTGCCTCATCTCTAGGATGTTAATACAAACATATGGCACATGTATCACCTCCTCCTTTTCTCTGTGCTCATGGTAGACAGTGAGGGTCAGATGCGACACTCTTTCTGACTCAAATCTGCCTTTTGATTTTTCTCAGCCATTGAAATTTAATCAGCTCAAATTGGCGCCCAATCTACTTGTAGGCACTATAACCTTCTTAATCTAAATTTAATATATATTTTCCACATTTTTGTCCCCACTATCAGGTGTTCCTTTGGATAAAAATACTGAGTTCATTTTTATCAGTGATTATGGTGAAAAGAAAGAAAATCCTTCAGTGCATGTGTGTGTGTGATTTCACACTGGAAGGCAGGGTAACTCCAACGGGAGAAACAAATTCCAAAACGTATCACAAATTTATCCACCTCTTTTCATCTTAATTTCTTTAAGTCAAAGTGGAACCACCGCTTCTCCCACCAGTACTGCTAGAATAGTCTCACATTTGTCTTCTTATATCCGATATACCTATGACATGCCCACCAATGTTCCATGCAGCAGTCTAAGGAGCTTTCAAGAATTCAAATCATTAACAGCACACCACTCTTAAAAATCTATCAGTGAATCTCATCACACATATAATATTTTTAAAAATGAATATGATCTACAAATTGTGGCATGATTTGGTCATTTCATTCTCACCATCCAATACTCTACCTTTCTCACTTCACGCCACCTACCAGGGTCTTCTGTTTCTCAAATTACTTATTCATTTCTGCCCAAGGTCTTCTCTTTCATCCATGCATTCATTCAATTTATATTTACAAAGTGCTTAATTAATATCAAGCTGCCCACTTCCCATGTACCTGGTTGTCTCCTACTTATATTCAGATTGCAGCATGAAAAGCCCCTCCACAAGAAGACGTCATCTGATGATGACAGGGCTCCTATGTGTTCAGGAAAGCCTCTTCAACCTTCCTGGCCACAGGTCTATGAGTCTGCCTGTTCTCGCATCTCCAGATGGCACATGACTGGTACTCATCTACTGAATGTTGATGGAACTGTGAGATGTCAGTTCCATGATGAAAGGTTTAAGAAGTAGGAGTGGTAGAAGCAAAAGACCCTAAATTTTCTAGCTTTTAGAAGCTGCTCGCTTCCCTTGGGTGACTTCTGCTTCTAATCGTACATCTTCTCTGGCTGATTCTTCTGCCTGCCTTTTGTAAGAACCCCTTTGATTACGCTGGGCACACCCAGATAATCCAGGACAATCTCTCCACCTGAAATCCTTAATTAAATCACACCCAAAAAATCCTTTTTGCTATGTTAGGTTTCATGTTTGGAGGTTCTGGAACATGAGCATTTTGGGGGAAGGGTAACGTTTTTCTACCTACTACACCAAGTGACAAGACCTAAGCCTATAAAAGGAATAGAGCAAAAGGTCTTGTTAACATTCAAAACTGAGGCAAAGATAAGCTTAGAAATGCAGCTTTTCTCCTAAAGCTCCTTATCTCAAGGAGCTTCAAAATAACCATCATTAAATATGAAAGAGAATCATGGAGGGAAGGAGATAGCAGATATGAGAACAAATAAAGTAATATAGATTTTAAAAGGAGTATCCATGTGGATACTAACATACAAATTGGTCTGTAAACAAATGGAACAGAAGTTTACTAAACTTTCATGGGAATTGTATTGCCACTGGATAAAAGAGCTTAGACGGCAAAAAAAAAAATTCTATCTGCTCAAGCCTTAAAAAACTTTCAAGCTGCGCACTTGCATCAATTGGAAATGGACTTTGAAAGTGGTACACCCCTCAACTGGGACATGATCCCAACTCCTTCTTTAGGTGTCAACATGGAAGATAATGGATGACTAGAAAACTTCCAGAGGATATAACCAAGGGCCAAGGAGAACACTGAACATTGGAGTTATTCCCAAAGAGCAGAATTAGGATTGAATCAAGGAAATTCTCTCACTTTCAGACACACAAAACTCAAAGGATCTCTGGCAGCATTTCTTCCTTACAGTAAATCATTGACTGTTGTATCCTCTCAATGCTTCTCATCTGATTTGGAGTATCTGTTATAGTTATGCTTTCTTTTTCCCCCACAGTTTCACAATAGACATCACAAAGGATAGATTCCACCTGGAATTATTACCAGGGAAACTTGCCTTGAGTTTTCAGAGTAACTTCTGTAATGATGGTTTCAACTTCTCTTTCAATCAGTGGGTTTTTGAGTACAAAAACAAGCCCAGTTCCAAACACTGGGCAAAGGATTGTGATTTTTTTTAACATTTTTTAATTGAGTTATAGTCATTTTATAATGTTGTGTCAAATTCCAGTAAAGGATTGTGATTTTTAATAAGGGCGATGGCCTGATCATCCTTCTGATCATCCTTCTCTGTTATCTTACGATTGTACCTATTGAGTAGGAAACTTGTGGGCCACCCATCTACAGTAGAGACAACGTGTTCTATTAGCTATGTCTGTAGTTCTTTGTAGTCAGGCACTCCGGCTACCCATCTGATATTGTCCACCTGGCTCATGACAGTTATGCAAAACCATCTAGCCTCTGTTTAGCCTCTATTGTTTTGGGGCCTTATCAGCTGCACGGGATTACAGAACTCAGTTCTGAAACAGCATTTCCTAGTGTCAATCACAGGCTACCCTTGAACTTCCAAATTACTTTGGTGATCCACTTACAGGTGCATTTTTTTTATTGCTTTGGTAAATGGTGTCTTCTACGTAGTCTGTGCGACATAGTTCTCTGATGAGTTCTCTGATGTTACATAGAATATCCATTTTAGCATACTCACCTTCGACATGTTAAACCCATTCTTCCACCTTCTGCCACAGGAATTCTGGCCATAGTTTTCTCCATTCTTCTAGGAGAAATCTTTGTAGCTTGTACCTGGTGCTTTTGTCAGGATATTAAGTTTTGTAAATCGGGAGAGTGTTCTCAAATTGATAAACTCTCCCTTATTCAATATCATGTTCCAGCTCTCTTGAACAAACATCTTAAAAATCTACTCCATGGATCCCCCAAACTCTTGTCAGTATCCGTTGGCTAGATCATGTGACTCTTTTGAAGTATATTCTCTTTTCTCCCTTGTCAAGACCAGCACAGTCCCTAATGCCTTATACTGTGACATAACCCTATTACAGTCCTGGTGTTGAGGATGTACAATTGTTTTCAAATATATAAATTTGGGAAGGATCCTAAAAAAATGTTATATTATAGGAAAAGACAGTCTATACCTAAAAGACATAGAGATGTGGTCCATGGAGTGTTTGGGGGTGTGTGTGTGTGTGTATGGTGGGGAAAGTGGGGGTGGCGGGGAGAGACCATCTGACAATTTCTCCAAATAAGCATTTCATGTTTTAAGGAGTTGATATCCTGTTTGTACTGGTGGAGGAAATAGACAATGGATTCTGATCATTATTATTGTTATAGATGCTTAATTGGCTTCATAGACTGGATTTGAGATCCAAACATTCCAAATTATTAATTTTTAAAATAAGATGAATGTAATATATTCACACTGTAGTTGTGATCCTTTCTGCCACCACAGGCTCAGATACCTAAATGGACACTCAGATACAAATTTTTTTTAGAAATTTAATATTTCAAAGTGTTCTTTAAACTTATTAGAAAAATACCACTTATGTTTCTGTGAACATTTACAGTGAAGTTTGAAGCCACTCCAAAATAACTTTTGAATAAATATGACCAGAGGTAAAGTTTTCGGATCTGATTCCAATAGGCAAGTAGACCACACAACAAGCCACAACACAATAAGCAATCGACATGCTGATGCTCTCAGAGGATAAGTTACCTAAACTTCAGTATAATGGGAAATAGGGAGATTCTCTTCAAAAATAAAATTCCCATAGGATTGTAACACTTACTACATTTTTTTCCTAAATGAAAGCATATATTCATTATTTTTCCTTATATTCCTTCCTTATCCTTCGACACAAAATCCCCATTGTGAATTTGCCTGTTATTTTTTGATTCCAAAACTCTTTACGAAGTCTGAGCAATTACAGAATCTGGCATCAAATCCTCGTATGTTGTGAATAAGAATTTCAGTGAACATGTACTTGGGAAATGAAAGACAGATGATCTTTTAATCTGTATCTCCTTTATCTCTTTTGTCAACCCAGAATGGACTTCACATGTCTTCTCCATTTTATTCATATCAATACTCTTGTAAAGATTTCATAAATCTTTTCTTCTTTCACTTGTTTCTACCAATTCTAATTCTCTGGATGTCTTCTCCATTGGTATCTTCCTTTATTGTTTTTCCTCTCTTACTACTGTCATTCATTTCTCAATTGGATCCTCTCACATTTATTCTCCAGAATTTTCTAAGTAAAAAAGACATATAAACTAGGTCTTTCTTTATAATTAAATGGTCTAACAGACTCTTCCATACTCAAATCTTCACTAACATCTGCATTTTGGGCATCTGCCACACAGAAGGCATTGAATAGTTTTAAAGGAGAAAAAAACCAGTCCATCTTCTCATTCATTTTCACTTTCTCAAACCTGGAAAACACAGAAACATCCTTGGGATTGAAGAAGGAAAAGAAGAAGTAGAGAGCTAGAGGGGTGAGAGATGGAGAACAGACCATATTCCCTTTTCCCACTGCTAGGCTGTGGAAGTTGAGGGTCAGGTCTGATTTGGGAGGAGAAATTTTGAACTTGAAAGTTTTGTCTGAAACTTTAGATAAGACTGACCAGCCATGACTGCAACAGTGAGGACTGCCTGCGAGCCTGTCAGAGGCAGAGAAGGAGAAACTGACACAACAGCTTTCAGGGCAGTGATTAAAAAAAAAATCAATTTCATATTTATACTCAACTGTGTTCAGCATTTTAAAATATATAGATGTTTATATGAATACACACATAAAGATAGAAAGAAAAAGTATTTTATGAAATAAAAAGTTAGCAGGAACAAAACCCTAGAAATCTCAGGTGTGCTACTTACTGTTGATATCACACTGAATAAGTAAAAATTGCCTCCCTGAAACTCAATGTCTTCATTTCAAAAATAATAATAATAGGATTTCACTGCATTGTTGTGAAGTTTCAGTAAAAAACAACATATTGATACATCGCATACCTGCAACATTGAATGCTCTCAATTCATCCTAGTTTACTCATCTCAGAATTTTCTATTATTGTATATTTTTGAGGAGCCATTGCATATCTGGGAAGAATGCTAAAAAATTGTAAGGTGAATTTCTTTCTCTGTATCTTATACGCCATTAAGGGACACAGAAGATACAAACAAAAGAAATAACTGAAAGATTATTGTCAAATGCTAAGATGTGGTTTAAACTACTGTATAGTTGTTTTGAAAATTCAGAGAAAATGAAGCAAAATGAGAATTCACAACTCATTTCCTAGAAAACAAACTAAAGTTCAAGTCAACAAGAAGTCTTACTTTTCTTTCTTCTGGCTCTTTCCAACTTGAAACATATCCAGAGCCCTTTCTGAAAACCAGGAAGCTTAAAGACTGGAGGAGCCAACGGTAGATGTCATTGTATTAGTTTGTTGTCCAAGACACAGATCTGTATCACCCAAATTCCTACAGAACACTCCTCACTGGTACCCTAGTTCAACATTTGCAACAAATTATTTGGAAAACGTTGTTGGGGGCAAAGCCACATTTAACAACTCTGTTCCTACAGCATCAGATTTTGATTTTAATAAAAACAAGATTCTCAGCCTTTTGGACATCAATTTCTAAAAATGGGAGCCATAAGTAGAGTATAAGACCTAGTTACACTGATTTTATTCATGTAAAACCACCACATAATCAATGGTGTGCTTGAAGAACTTAGGTTCGGTCTACCTTGGATTATGAAAATATTTCATCTTGTGTGTCAGAGCTGTAAATAATTACATATGAAGAAAAAATGAATAATGTGGGAGTGTTTGCAAGCTTTTTGACTCATCTGGCCTCCAAAGAGGATTCCTCTTATTGCCAACTCATAACACTCTCTTCTCAGCCCAGAGGTTCATTCTTGATCAGATATTCATAAAGCCTGCAAAGTCAGAATCAAAGAACAGAAGGTGGGGGAAAGAGAATGAGATGGAGAAGGAAGGTTAAGTCAATCAATACAGTGAGAAAGAGAGAGAGAAGGGGAGAGAGAGAGAATTAAAAGGCTGCTTTTACTAGATTGATTGTACATACTATGGGGAGTGTCATAAATAAGACGTATCTCCCGAATGTTGTATATGACAAAAATGGGGAGAAGAGAAAATGAGATATAAGTGTCACTGAGGTTGTGAATTGGATGTGCTAATATGTATTACAAGGGACATGAATAATGCTTGGAATTTCTTTTGGCCATTTTTTGGTTTTAGCTCATGACTTATGCTTCTTGAAAGAAAAACCATATATAGACTGAACTATTTGGATTTCTGGGATACAGGAATACACTCACACCCACAGAGCCACAAAGTTATTTTAGTATTCTTTCTGCAGATACCAAATGTCATCTGTATGCTGATGCATGTAATATATAATAGTTAAGTCATTGGGCAAAAGACTCACTTGTCAGAATCTTTGTGCACTAGATGAACATAGGATCCAGGCATGTAAATGAGGGAAACAGATGGGAAGAGAGAAAAGGATAAAAGACGCAGGGAAAAGAGGTCAGGATTTAGTGAATGAAAACATGGAATTACTTGGCAATTTTAAAAGTTTAGAAGAACTTGGGACCATGAGGAGCAGCAGTTTCTCTAGAGACAAAAGACTCTTCCTAAAAATGCAGATCAATCCAAACTGAGAGAAAACGCTGGGAAACTCAATGACTTCTTTTCTCCTCAGTGACTAAGGTCTGTTACATGCCCCACTATAAGCTCCCACTAGGAGCTAAACACCCAGAAACCTTACATTATCAGTACTTTCCCCAGAGTCCAAGGTGAATAAATAAACCTTCTCTTGTAGAAAACATCACATCCCTCCACCATAGTTTTGACTAGAAGAACTTAAAATGAACTGTGTAAGCGTCTGGCTCCCTAACCAACTTTAAGCTCCCTGTGTTCAAGGACAGTATCACATTCAAGTTTGGAGTTCCAGCTGACTGCGTAAGTGCTCAATCCATGGACGTTGAACTGAGCTGAAAAGTGACCCACACAGAAAATCAGCTGTGGTGTGGGCAGCAAGTAGATTGGGCAGAGGGAGTTATAGACCAAGTTCACAGTGTCAGGCAGGAAATGATTTGCAAATAGCTAGAGAAAAATTCGGGCTTGCTGTATAAGACCTCTGGGACTAGCAAGGTCTGCTTTTATTAGCAATGTCTTAATAGTGTATAAACAACACAGGTGGCTTATCCTAACTCCAGGTCAGGTCGTAGGTTTTGTCAGAAGACAGTATCAAGTGCAAATAAGGTTACCTGCAGATTCTCTTAACTTGACCCTACGTAGGCGTGAGTCTAGCTTTTGTATCGTGACACCTGAACCCCTCACTTGAGCAAGAGACACTATTTTAGAATAGTTTCTTCAAGAGATTGAATGTTTATTTTAAATACTATTATTGCTGAACGTCGTTTGGGAACTGCCTTCAAAACCTTTAAAAAGTCATTTTCTTTGTAGGTGAATATTATTTTGAAAAAGTTATCTACACTTAAGTGTTGTAAATAAATGTGGGTCCTAAAACGAAATCATGCAGTGTTTCAGAAAGCAAACAAGGTATGCCGATGCAATGACTAGAGTTTTGGAGTTACTAGGAAGCTGATGCTAAAATCAGTGCCATTGGAAGTTACAGAAATATTTTTATCAGAGCAACATTGTGAGAATAAGTAAAACGCTTTCTTAGAGGACGATACTGGAAGCCAACACGCACATGAACACATGCGTTCTGGCATGCTCGCTGGAGAAGTCTCTGAACTTTAAAATATATTCTTCCTTGCTCTGAAACATGTCTGAATCCCATATATTTTTCATTTTCCTCTGTGTGCTTTTATAAGGAATACCAAAGAACAATAAAAGAAGGAAAAGAGAGGAGCAAGGACTAGAGATTGTGAAATTATTTGCCAATACAGAGGCATGGACAAAGAAGGTTAAGTCAAAATATTTGTGAAATTTAGAAGAAAAAAAAAAATCAACTGACCTCTAAGAAAACGTGGATGTGGACAGACCTGTCAACTTTTGTGAACTGCTCTCCGGGAGAGTTTATGAATTCTACTTAAAGTAGTCCATCTATTAAATGATTAGGCATTTATCAAGACAGACTAACCAAGAAAGGGAAGGGAATCCAGCCCCATCTCACCCTCCCTAGACATCTACTGCCTAAGTTGTTTGGGTCACCAGTGCAATGAAATCACATTCTCTTGAGAAAGCGCATTGGTTTTCCATTTCTGAAGTTTAGGTATGAATGGTTCCCCAAACTGAATAAGCTATCTTATACTGTTAAGCTCTCACTGTCCAGTTACAGGTTAGATCTCTGCCCTCTACTGGAAAATTTTATATCTGCACCAAAAATGCTCCTTATTTCCAAGTTTATGGGAATCATAAATCAACGGGTCCATCACAAAATGGTACGTTTTCCTTGTTTAAATATATTAATATTCTTAACATTTATTACATTGTCTTCTCTTCTTGAATTATGTTTTTTTTATTAATTTAATGCATTATTTAAAATATGGGTTTAAGTACTTACTCCTATACCACAAGAACACTTTCTTTGCATTGGCAGTACAAAGAAATGAAGTGGCGTGGTCCCTGTCATCTACGCTTGTGGACATGCATGTGTACGCACATGTAGATGCTGTGTGTACACTAGGCACGTGTGATAACTGAGCATTTGAAATGCGGCAAGTCCATATTGATATGTGCCAAAAGTACCATATACACACTGGATTTCCTAGAACTGACTGTAAGAATACATCAAACATCAATTGCTTGCATTGTTTATATTGATTACCTTTTGTTTATATTATATCTGTTTACGTATTTTTAATCTTTCTTATAATTTGAAATAATATTTTGGTATATTGCATGTAAAATATTATTAAAATTAATTTGCCTATTTCTTTTGACTTTTTTTTTTAATGTAGCTATAAGAAAATGTAATACTTTGTATATGACCCTAATTTGTGAGAAGCCATTCTGGTTCACAGAATATTTGGGTTTGGCTTAAAATGGTAAAATTCTAAACCCTTCCGGATCCATACCTTTACAAAATTTAAACTCAGTGAGTCTATAATTTTTGTAAGTTCCAAAGTGGACCTCCCATTCCACGTGTAAGGAGATTTGTTGGCAATCATGTGCTTCTAATACCCACAAGAGAACTATCTGTGGAAAACAGACTTAAGGGTGAAGGTCTGCATGTCGACACCCTAAGCTAACATCAGGGTAGTGGGACACCTGTTTACTGCAGTCTATGATGTCCCTATGTTTGAGGGATTTTGGAAATTTCTTGCTAGTAATAAAGACAAGAGGGCATAATTTTGAATGATTAAAAGAAGAAAGCAGTTTTCTCTCTGGCGCAAAAATCTCATCTTCCATGATAGGTGTTTGTGTTCAAGTAAGGGGTCGGGGCGTATGAGGCTGGAAGAGGGGGCACTGTGCCTACCAGATAGTCCATGTGGGAGGATGTGTGGGGAATCCTCTACTTCTGCCCCAGAAATCTGCTGTGTTTACTTGAGAATTGTGGGTCCTGATTATCACGATGAAAGAGGAAGTCAGGACAAGTCACCAGGAAAGACTCTTAAGAAACCTAAATTAAGAAGTGGAAGGGGGAAACACACAGACAGAATGTTAGAATGATGATGTAGGAGCAATGATAAATGTGGGTGAGAATATACTGTTTAACCCTGTCAGCAGAGTCTTTCCGGAAGTGATGAGTTGAGATTTAAAGAATTAGTAGAATTTAGTCTGCAAAAGAATTGATGTCAAAGGGATAGTAGGCAGTGGAAAAAGTGTGAAAGATGACTCACGTGTGGATTCATAGGAAGCATGGGGCTGAGCAGTTCAGTATTTCTCAAGTACGGAGCAGAAGGAGTGGGAGACAGATGGGAGATGAGGAAGGCACACCCAGTCTCTGGAAAGCCTTTCAGTCTCTTCTAAGCATATGGAATTTTAGCCTCTGGAGATAAAATGGAGATCTCTGAATTATGGTGGCGAGAGAGTGAAATAGGTTTATATACAGAGAAAATTTCTGTTTACCTTGCTCCTATACCTAATCTTCCACACCAGATTAGCTTCTCTATTTGTCATCTATCTCCCTTTGGTCTAGTTAAGAGACCTCCAGTTTGCAAAAATAATAATAATAATAACAATAATTATTATTGTTATTATTATTATCCCCATTATAATAGGATATTTTGAGAATTCGCTAGTTCCTCAAATTAAAGCTTTCTATCAATTAATACTGTTTCAGTCATCATCCAGTGTAACCTTTTTTGAAGGTACGATTAAAATAAAATCTTCAAATACTTTTCAATGTATTCAGTGAACATTTTCTGACCTTCTTGGGTAAAAGCTAATACATGGAAGGTAGAAGCCAACTTTATTCTACAGTTTCTTATGGCATGTGTCTTCTTCTACCCTCAAGAAAGAAAAGACCAGGAAATAACATGTCTTACACCTTTCTCTGGCATGAATCATAGGACATTAAGTGCAATGCATATCCAAAACTGAGAGACTCGGTCACGGTCAGGATAATGAAGTTAAGGTTAAACACTGCCACTTGGTATCTGCATGTTCGTGGGTAAGACAATTTTCCACAGCCTTCTGCTCCTACATGTAGAATTAGCCTAGTGATACCAGCTGCCCTTCATTGCATTCTTGCTATGCGCCAGCCACTGTCCTGGTTTCAGTGCTTTGTATTTATTATATTACTTAATCCTCACAGGTAGTCAATATTATCTCCATTCTTGTTTTACGAGTAAGAACTGTAATGGCACAAAGAGAAAGACACTCACCAAAGTCACATACCGAGAAAGTCGTGAAGCTGGAATTTGAATCCACCATTTCTGATCCAGAATGCATGCCTCTGAACCACTGTATACCTACGAAACAGATCTGTTAGTATTACATCAATGAGCAGGTATGAATGATCTTTGTGTGTTCACACTTAGGTAGTCCCACTGTTCAGCTGTAGTTTTAGATAATGCGTATCACAGTGTATAATGTCACACTGAGGTTCCCAGAAAAAAATGAATTTCTGTTGACTCCTCCATAGAAGGCAGCTGTTCTGTCTCCATATCCCCTGTATGGGAAGGACTTAAAATAACTCTATTTTCCTCTCCCTGTTATCCTCAATCCTAAAGAATTAAAAGAAAACGCAAAACTGGTACCAGATGTTCTATAGCTGTTTAGCTTTGCAAGTGCCCTGGTTTCCTGCGCATCACTTACACCCTGACGGGGTGCCGTCACCGTGTTCACGTGCATCCCAGCTGAAACTGCTCGCGGAGCACAGTCGATAGGCACAGGATCAAAGCTGACCTCCTGGCCTCATCTTCCAACTGTTCAATTTCCCCTCCCAAGTTCACAAAACTTCCTGGTGTTCATGCTCATGTGGTCAAAGACAGATGGAAGGAGAGATGGATGGATTACAGCCACGCCCACCCAAAAGCCCTGAACCAAGCACCACACCTGAAACTTCCTTCCAAACTCTGGCAGGAAGTTCAAAACTTTAAGTGTTTGAAGCATCTTGGCTCTGCCTATACAACCTACAAATAAACCCTGAATTAAAATGAAAATTGTAATGCCTCACTTGTGCATTCACCACATTTTGAATCATCCACCTGTCAGAGAACCCAAAACAGAGAAACAACGTGTGAAGAGAAGAGACCATGGACATTTAAGACTCAGGTTAAATAGCAAGAAAAAGTGGTTGTAAAATAATGTAGGTCAAAGGAAAATGCAGTGTTCAACTTTGCACTAATGTACCAAGAACAATTTCCCCTCATTAAAAACTCAAAAGAATCTTCATTGCCTATACATTTTACCTTTAACAGTTGTCTAAATCTCATTCCATGCCTTCTCCTGTCAGTCATGATTTCCTAGCATTGCTTCATTTATTTTTCAGAAATTTTTGCTACCCAAACCACTTACTTATCTTTATGTTGGCTAAGTCTTTCCCTCGAATATATGGTAAGCAAAGAGTGAGGACTTGTTCTATCTTATTCGTCTCTGCCCTAGAACAACACCTGCTATAGACAGTTGCTTTCAAAAAATGATACGCTAGATATTTAGTGAGAATGATACTATGAAGCTTAACAATCCGTCGCAATCCAGCTCCAGGCGTCTCTCTGTAAAGCCTTCTGCAATTACACCAATCCCTCAAAAGAACAATGACACGTCAAGTACCCAAGCTATTGATTGTCTAACCTGTACTTAGTTCTCAGCCAGTGGATGCAATGATTATGATCAAGGACCTATACACGCTTCACAACAACCTTGCAAAGCACAGTGAACTGACAGTGTTTGCATTATTGTCCTAGCTGTACATAAGGGAAGTCGTGGGGTCTAGAGATGTTAATAAAATAAAAGCTAGCAGTTACACGTGTGTGTGTGTGTGTGTGTGTATACATACATATATATACACACACACATATACATATATCTGTTTACTATAATATATGTAAAAACATGTACATATACTTAAAAGCTAGCACTTACATTGTCTATGAACATGTGTATATGCATATGTGCATGTATAGACATCTATGTTTAGCATAACTGCTGGCTCTTAAATATATGCACATGTATTTTTATATCTACATATACCCATAAACGTGTATATATATAAATATATATTCACATATTGTTCTGCTTTCTAAATATTGATTTATTTAATATTTACTTCAAGCCTGTGGTTTAAGTGCACTTTTAAACATGAAGAAAAGGAAGTGAAAAGACATTAAACAAATTGCCCCAATTCACAGGGTTACTCAGTGGCCCAACTGGGACCCAAACTCGGCCTAAGCCCAGGCTCCCTCCACCCCACCACCTTGTTTCTCCAAGTTCTCCCTAAGCAGCTGGCCCCCAGCCACACGGCTGGCAGAGCAGCTAGAATCTGAGCCCTGCCTGCCTGGCTTTTCCTTCCACATCACGCTGCTTTTCCAATATTCCTATTCTTTGAACTTCAACGTGACCTAAAAGTTTAGGGCTGGAAACACCCCGTAGAGATGATCTAACATCATTTCCTCATTCTGAGATCAGACCTCTGATGCCCGCAGTGGAGAAGGGACTTAGGGAGAGCCACCCAGGATCTCAGCTGAGGAACCGAGCCCCAAACCGATCTCATCTTCACATTCGCTGCCTACCATCTATATTGGGATTTCTTCATAACCACTTTTGTAAATGCTTTCTGTGTGTAAAACTTGTATCCATTATAAGATAGCAAGTGAGAAGCCAGCTCCAAGGGGGAAAAATGTATAATGACTTCATGAACTGAAAAGAGATAAACGAATACAAATTACAGTCAGGCATATTTTAAAAACACAGTGTTGGATATCCATGTAGTTTTCCAGCATAGTTACCCAGAAAATTGTGAGACAGAACGCATTTACTTGCTTTATCCCAGCAGACATTAGCTCTTACAAGATCATCTACTCATATAACAATTATGTGATAAAGTCCTACTATATATCAGTCATTAGGCTAAGCTTTGAATTCATTTAGACCCAAACCCAAAGCAGTGTTGGAGGGTAGAGGGGAGGGTATAGCTCGGTGGTAGAGTGAATGCCCGGCATGCATGAGGTCCTGGGTTCAATCCCCAGTACTTTCACTAAAAGAATAAATAAATGTATTTATTTAACTACCTTCCCCCTCAAAAAAAGCAAAAACAAACACAAATTTTGGGGGGAGGGTATAGCTCAGTGGTAGAGTGCATGCCTAGCATGCACGAGGTCCTGGGTTCAATCCCTGGTATTGCCATTAAGATGAATAAATAAATAAACCTAATTACCTATCCCCCCACCCAAAAAGTAAACAAAATTTTAAAAACCCAAAAAACAAAGCAGTGTCAGTATCTCAAACTGTGACGTCTTTCATATCCATGAGTTCATAGAAGGGGCTCAATGTTTGTTGAGCACATGAATGAGTGAGTGAGTGAATATGAGAAGGTTCTGTAGATTTATCCATGGCTGTGCAAACATCAGAACATATAATCAGTGACAGTCCCCTTGTACTCCTGTAAGAGACTTGTGAAAGGACAGCTGGGGTATATTTAATTATAAAAAATATTTCCAAAGTTTTCTGGAAATCTTAGCAACTAAGAGTATGCTATCGAACTCTGCTGCTTCTTGAATTACTACCTTTCACTGTTCTATTGGGGCATCCTTCCTGTGTGGCAAAAAATAAAAATTGAGGAGAAGCATAGAAAAGCTGCAGAGATTCCTTCGCCCAAGAAGGCAGAAATATAGTCATGCTCTTTCCTGTCACCCATGGTAGGTCTTCCTTAGAGTTAGCAAGACAAGGAATTATAGTAGTAGTTTTTAGGAAAATCAAAAGGTGAACTCAAAAAGATATGCAGAACTTTTACTACCTGACCTGAGTTTGGCTGGAGCCTTTCTTCACTCTCATGAAAAGCAATTGCCTCTTGGAACTTTTCTTTAGCAACTGCCACTCTCCTGATATCTGCAACATTTTGCTCTTTTTTTTTTCCCCTTTATAAAAATTCAAATATTAGCTGTCATGTGCTATTCAAAGTGCTACCCAACACACTTTCCATGCCATATGTTTTGTCTACTTCTAAAAAGACTCCTAGGAGTTGCATATTTTATACCCATTTTCCAGACAAGGAAGTTGATGCTTAAACAATTTAAGGAACTTTTCCCAGGTCACAAAAAAGTAAGAAAGTAAACACAACCAGGATTTGTATCCATATACATCTTACATCAACTTTTACCATACACTGCCTCCTACTGTGTTCTATTACTTCTCTATTCCCCAACACTTCTGCACACACACAGACACCGTGAGGTAGAAAGAAGTCTTCAACTAATTCTGTAATTGTTTTCATTTCTTTGAAAGTTCTAAAGGAAATATAGCAAAATCTGTTTGACAAGTGAAAGAAATTAGATTAGGAATATATGTAACATAGCTTAAATTGTGTCTGAAATTGATTATTATTTTTATACTTTCTTTAAAATGAGGGGAAAATCTAATATACTTCAATGTCATCTTCTATCCAAAATCAAAATGAATCTAAGACCATTTAAAAGCATCTTCAGAGACGAGGCTTGGTAAGCAACATAGATAGTGATTAAGTGTACAGACTGCTTGGGTTCAAATTCCAGCTCATACCTCATATACCATCGATTTGACCTTGTACACTTTGCCTGACTTCTCTGTGCTTCAGTTTCCACGGATGAAAAACAGGGAATAAGACAGTATCTTCATTGTACAGTGTTGCGAGGATGAAATGGTCCTACACCTGTCCAGCGCTTAGAACAGTACCTGGCATAGAGCAAGCACTTAATATTAGATCCTAACAAACGACTCCTACTGGAGTATTGTTTTAATTTAAAGGTAAAATCTTTGCACAAACAAAATTCTTGACATGATGTAGGAAAAAAACAAAAACTAGCATCACCAGATACCTGAAGCGTTTAAATCACATCTAAACAGAATCACGTATCTTAAAATGCTGTTAAAATTTGAAATGTGGAGATATTTAGAGAAAATTTATTTGTACATTCTTGTTTAGCTGTTAAAATTTGTATATATTTAGGTTTTCTAGTAGGGAGCCCAGAAATCCAACGTACTTCTAAAAAAGACTATTAATAATAATTTAAATAATTTGATGGTCCACGGTCTCCTGAAAGACAAAACAAACACAGCAATATTGTATCCTTCCTTTATGGCGTAGACGAAGCCTCAAACAGTCTTATCTTTGGAAAAACCTTAGCAATAATGAAACATCTCATCCAGGTCAGGGACTCCACCTTCAGTATCCTTACTGACTTGTCATCAAGCTTCTGTAAACAAAGTGGAGAAGTTCAGTATTCGACAAGACAGCCCACATACTTTCTGAGCTTCTCTAATCATGTGAAAGTTTTCCTTCTGAATTCTTTAGGAGGGAACTCTGGTGCTTTCACCTATTCCACTTATGAACTAGTTTCTGGGGCTTTCTTATCACGACCACCTTCCTCTTTGATCAGAAATTACTCTCAGGTGGCCCATGGCAGGAGTATTAATCCCATACAATACTTTTAACTAATTCAAATGCATTGCCATCATTTAAACATCAGCAAACTTCGGAAGTCTCTCATAAGATAGGACAGTTTGCCTACCTGCTTCCATGGCTGCAAAATGGTGTCAGATACTCTGCCCTGTTCAGACTTCAGCATGCATTTTCCAGCTGAACACAATCCTTAGGTGGCAACACTGATTCCTATAGTCAAACGTTGATTTAAACTCTCTTCTTGAGTGTTTACCTCACCCCTTGAAATATAGAACCCAGGATTAAACAAAAATAAAACACTCAAGATAAAGTCAGACCACTTTATCACAAAATTTCCTCCCATTTTCTATGTATGATATTCAGTCAAATATTTTAGGACATTTGGAAGTTAAAATTAACTTGAATCCATATGCTGATTAAATTACAAAAGCAGCACATACAATCTTATTATACAAATTTAAAACAATATCAAACAAAGATAAAGTGTAAAATAAAACTTATCCAAGCTTCCAAACATAATTATTTTCTCAAATGTCTCTTGGAATATACTTTATAATCCATTCATGCACCTACAAATACATGCACATAAATCTAATATACAATTTTGTTTCCCCCTTTAAGAATTACCTTGCTCTAACATATAGATTCTAAGATGTACCAAGCTTTGAAATGCGAAGGAGCAAGTTATTTGCAACCATAGAAGTATGACTCTCCCATGATCCAAAAGAGAAGGATGGGGAAGTTAAAATATTTCAGAGGGGTGATCTCATGGACATGTCACTTCCTAATCTACGGAACTGTTTCTTTTCTTTTAATACCCCCTCCCTGACTTTCCACCCATCTTTAGGGGAAACTAACATCTATACAAAGGGGTTGTTTTTAGCTCAGGAGCTATCCCGCCAACCTCCTCCCTCTCTCCAACAAAGACTTGATTTATTCTCTCTACAGTAATGCCTCAGTGGCTCCAATAGGGCATCAGTGGTTATCTTTGGCATCCCTAATTTAGGGTGGCTAGGAGTATCTTAATCTCAAACTGCCTTCAAGATTAGTGAGAGGCATGAAAGTCTTTACCATTCCAGGTGATTGGTGGATAATTTTGAAACACACACACATACACACACAAACACAACACACAACCCTCCAAAGTACAAATATTTATTTTAAAAGATAGGACAAGCTAATATTATAAGATCAAGGGAGCTATATTAATTGTCCCATAATTCTCCAAGGCTGTCCTAATCACGGAGTGAGTTCTTCATGCTAATAGGAATAAAGAACTGTTACAGGCAGTGTTTTCCTTTCCAATTTGGCCCCTCTCAGGACCTACAATGTGTAAAACATTTTACTAAGTTTACTAAGCCTTAAAGTCTTGATTAAATTCTTACCTAGGAATTTCCACACCCCTAGGTATGTGCATTTTTTACTTGAAAGTTGTGCATACAAATAGATACTCAGGTTCACGCCCATACATACCATAGTTGCACACTTTCTTTATATCTTGACCATCTTATTTTTGGAAAGTTGATATATTTTCCTCCTATCTGTGAGTTTTTAAAAAAAAATAATTGCTGATAAATGTGCTCTTTGTTATGAAACAATGATCATTGAAGCCTATGGAGTCGTTTTTGAATCAAAACTCTCATTTTTCAGTGATTATCCATTCAACCAACTTGAGGGCACTGGCCACCTTGATAAGGATGACTTCCCTATCTTCATTATTTATACAAAATATTAAATGAAATCTCACCCTTTCAATAGCTTTTCCTTTCAATACAGTGAGTGAGGGCTTCCAGAATTACACAGCAGTCTGATGATTCTCTGATAGCAAGATGGTGTTTTCGTCTTGACATGTCATGATGCTGTGGAAATATAAGAAATTTGAGATTCAGTCAAATTTTACATCTACTTCTTACTTTAGCAAGTCACATAAACTCAAAGGGATCATTTTCTCATTTGCAAAATAAATAATAATATGACTTCCCAGAAATGTTGTTATAAAAAGAGTCAAATGAAATTAAAACAAATAAAGGACTTTGCACATAACAAGCAGTCAACAAATGACAGCATTCAAGTGGGAGTTTTCATTGTTGTCACTATTAATGGATATTTTAACCAATATCTCCAAAGGCATTGAACTATTTCCCTACCTTTTTTTTTGTGCCTTTGTTGATAAAGTTTCTTGTGCCTAGCACACCCTTTCCTATTTTATATACTACTACAATCTACCTTATCCTTTAAGGAATCATCTTTCTAACATCAAACATAATTTCATGACTTAAAGGTGCTATAACAAGTCTCTTACCCTGGTTTAATTCTCTGTAACCCTTTTCATCTTTTCATGTTTAATCGTACCATTCCTTACAAGGACCCTTACTAAGCAGGCATAATGTGCCATTAAAGTGAGGTTAGAGAAGCAAGTAGATTAATTTGGTTTGAACATAATAAGCAATGGGAGAAATTTTTATTTTAACAACAATGTAGAGATGTCATATTTTTTTTTCAAATCTCCTTGTTGAAAGATTTTACCAAAAATGTATGGGAAAAAATTAACGAAGGCCATTAAGGTAAGTAGGTACCAATATAAATTAAGGCATTCCCTCTCCCATACTACAAAAAATATTTGTTACTATCAAACTAAGATTCTGAGTCACCTAAACACTTGGACTGAAATCAAGGTTTAGAGACAAATGAAAAACATTTTTGAGCAGTGCAGCAATAATCAGTAGAACCTGATAGTAGATTCCAGGAGGTAAGAACTATTGGAGCCAGAACTTAAAAGTCCTTTTTTTGGCAGAAGACCCAAGCAAAGATGACACGGTGGGAGTCCTCCAGAAAGCTCTGATGGGGCTGTGGGTGGACCTCACCTACACCTTGTCATGACTCCAAACAACAGAGGGTTTTTTCCTAGGACCAATCCAGATGGACAAAAAAGAATCTATTAAAACATTCTCTTCTCACTACAAAGAGGTCTAAAAAATGCATTCAACAAAGGGATAATGGCAAATGGGCACAAGAGAGAAATTTGACAGTGCAGTCCCAGGTGCCGGGAAATGATGTTCCTTTCAAGGCTGGTTTCTTTCCAAATCATCATACAGCACCACAGTGGAGTGAGTCATGAGAAAGTGGACTTGACTGGGGACAGTTGTCCAATGACAGTTTAGACTAAGCCAGTATTTACAGATGGCCCAAACCAAATTCTGATATATGTCAACCCTATGACTAGGTTCCCCCATCTTCTTAGAAACATGGTATTCTTATCTTGTCCAAGAAGCCTCGCCTAGACATGCTTACTTCATGTTTTATATGATTTCTACCCACTTTCTTCTAAGAAAATCAGGCTTTTCTGTGTCTTTTTCCTTCATGATACTTAGAGGTATCTTGTTAAGTAATCATCCAGATAAATAACTTTTAGGAAAAATTTAATTGTTCACTATGATCTATTGAATATACTAATAAGCAAATAGGTTATGCATTACATAAAGAATATTATGCCTCCAGCACTTGTCTATACCTTTCTTAGAGTTATTTATATCTCAGCTTCATCCAAAAAGTATCTGAAGATGCTTCCTATAGTTCTCAAGGACGGTAATGTGGTACCACTATCATTATTGATTTGTCAGCTGATAAGATGTAAAACAAATTATATTCCTGAGGTATTTCCACCACTAAAGGGTGTTCCTGGAAGAAATATTAAGGCCAGAAGTCTTCTTGAATCCCCTTTTACTCTTCACATAAATAACCCTACAGAAGTTCTCTGCTATATCTAAAAGTAATGATAGCAAACATTACAATTTTCTGAGCACCTTCTGTGCTGGACACTTACATCATCTTATTTTAAAAATCCCTGGATTTTGATGATTATGGAAATAACCTCAGAGTGATTACTTTTCCTAAATTCAGTTGATCAGAATGCGGCAGAACCTGAAGTTAAATTAGGTTCTGTTCAGATCTGCAGTCCACGATCTTCCTGTTAACAGCCCACCTGGGTGATGTTTGCTTTGGTTATAATGTCGCAGTGGCACAACTTGATCAATAGGGCAGCAGCAGCCTGAGAAAGACTTCACAATGACTGTCAAATAGTTCCAGTGTCCCAGGCTGGCCATGTAGGTGGCGTTTGACGAGACACCTTTGTAAGTCACCTGGGAGTGATAGCAGCTGACATGGGAACTGAAGGTCGGGCCAGGCATAAATAGTCTCAAGTAGACAGGGTCACAAAGTGGCCTGCTAACACTACAGGACTGCTTCCAGACTGGATAAAGAATTCATTAGGAGTAGAAAGGTTTTATTTAGAGGATAGATACGAACAACTTAGTATTAACGGGAAATTGAATGGGATGGAGGCGGAGGTAGGAGTGGGGGGGTATCTTATTTATTCAGCCTCTGTTTACTGAAATTTTCTTCTTAATAACAATTAGAATTTAAACTATGGAATATGCACTACAGAAACATCATTGTCTACAGGTGTGTCGGAGAAGGGTTCTTATTTTTGGTTTTATATTTTTAAAATTTATGCCTTTTTTTAGCACTATGATAGTGTTTCTTTAAAAAATTATAAAATATGTCATTCATTTATTGATAATGTCAATGTGGTGTAAAACATTAAGAATCCTGTAGTGAGAGAAAGTCTTAACAAATTTGTGTTGCAAAATACGAAATAAAACCTTTACTTTTTTCTCTAGTTTTTTTATTGCTTCATGGTCATAGTATATTACTCATGACTTTTGTACTATTTATTTTTTTATTCTTATTTTCCACCAGAGGAGACGTGAGAGAGAAGTAGTGAGGAAATCATCAACTAAATGACTTTTAACATCAGTTATGAAATTAAGTAATTAAAGCCATCAAGACTCAATAAAAAAAAAATCCTCAAGCTGATGACCCTTCCTTACTTCAATCACAGCAAGATATATGGGAGTATATATTGTCATAGGATCTATGTTTAAGACAGAGAGACTGTATGATGATGGGAGAAGTTCTATCTCAAGTCAATGGTAAGTCCAGATGTCATCAAAATTAAAGTCACCAAAAATGTTTCTGCCCTTTTCTTCCCTATGACTACAAAGAGAACAGAAGAATCTTTAATCCTCAATGAAAATGAAGTATCTATAGCTCTGATATGATTCAGCAGAATTTGAAAGGGTGAAGGGGAAATGACTTAGAGCAGAGAAACTGGGAACAGAGTAGGATACCAACTGGAAACGAGCTGACTGCCCCATAGAAACCACTCAAATCTCAGAGAACAGAGGCAATAGGCATGAAGAAGGTGGTGAAGAGGCTGGGCTAGAAGCATGTGGATTGTCTGAAAGTCTGGAAAAGGGTCATTTTCATTTCTGTCCCATGCAGTAAATGACTACCCTTTGTTTCTCTCCACAGGAAAATAGAGACATACATTCTTTGTTTTGGGCTTTTCTTTTTCTTCTTGGTTTATTTCCTTCTGGTATTTTCTTCCTATGTGTACTTTTTTCATGGTTGTAATCATAGCCTGTATACATTTTTATGAGGATTTAAATCATAACACTTTTCCACATTGCTCAATTTCACAGTTGTCATTTTTAATGACTATTGCATTATAGATATGTACCATGAGTTATTAAACCAATCACCTACTCTTGGACACTTTTAGCTGGATAATACTTCACAATGATAAAAATCAGTTCTGTGAACATCAAGCTTATAGCTGCTTTTCATATTCAGTCTATTTTCTTAGGATAGATTCCCCAAAGTGGAATTACCAGATCAACAGTCATGAAGGTGTTTATGATTCTTAATATATATTGCTACAATATTTTCCAAAAATGTTGCAATTTGCAGTGACAACTAGTGGAAGAGTTATAATTCAGTCTGCCAGCACAGATCTTGAGAGAGGAGACATCCATTCTGAAGAAAGTAAACTAGGGAGTCTCTTGACATGAAGAAATAAAAATCAGAAAAGGGTAAGAGGTAAGATTCCAGCTGGGAAGCAAAAGGATGAAATCAAAGAACAGAGCCTGAAAGAAGATGCTAAACTGCCTTAAAGAAGAGGGCTATTAATTCTGAAATTTGGGGAAAATCCTTTAAAAAATTTCAGCTGTTCACTTGATTGCCTAATAATTGCTAAGCTCTGCCCGCTCACTGAGTTTTGGCTTTTTAAAGGCTCAAAAGCAAATGTCTGCTTTTTTTTAAGGGCTTAAAGATCACAAAATTTTGGAGAAAAGTTTTCAACGTGAAATACAGAGAGCAACAAAAACAACAACAAAAAAGAACTCAGAGCATTTCTAGATAATAGCTCATCTCAACAACAGAAAAAAAGGACACTGTATCAATGAAACAAGAAAAAGAGTAAACAAGAACTCTGGTAATAATTCCTGCCAAAAAAAATAAAATACACTTTTTTTTTCAAAATTAGTAAAAGAATTGAAAGAAATAACTGAGAAAACATGCCAAAAAAACAGAAAGAAAAAGCAGAGTTAGACAAGAGAGAAAAAAATAAATATATTAGAAGATCAATGTGTGAGATACCAAAGTACAACTAGTAAGTCAAAGAAATAAAATGCTTAGACGATGGTGTAGAGAAAATTAACAAATAAATAACCAAAAAATCTTATAACTGAAAGCCAGGAGTCTTCAAGGTGAAAGAGCCCACAAAATTCAAAACATAATACAATTTTTATTGGCACAGACAGGGCAACTAATTGGGAAATTTCAAAAACTTGGTTAGGGAAGAGATTCCAAAAGCTTCCAGGGAGGAAATAATTAAGATTTTTGACACATTCAAAGGGTCTGGAATCTGCATAAAAAGGATCTTGTGTAAGAACCGTATTGTATGAATGATAATGAAAACTGAAAGGTAATGGACCAATATTTTCAAAATTCTGAGTGAAAGTAAATGTCCACCTAGACTTCTATCCTCATCCAAACTACCAACTAAGAATAAGGGTGGAGTAAAAGCATTCTCAGGAGAGTGAAATATCAAAAATACCACCTCCTTGAACTCTTTCTCAACAACCTACTCCAAGAAATGTCTCAACTTATTAAGCAAGGAAATCAAGAAAACAGGCATGAGGACCTCGAAACAGGCAAACCAAAACAGGTTAAATGTGACAGCAGTGCCTACGACTGGTGAAGGCAAGTCCCAGAACAGCAGTGAAACAGTCACAGACAAAACCAGACCCACACTGAAGCAGATAAAAGAGGACTCCAGAAGATGCCTTCAAGAAAAATGGAACTGGTAGATAACGTGGCTAGTTCGAACTCTATGAAAACGTCTGTTAAGAGACATTTTACAGATTTTATTTCAGATGGTGGAAGATTTAGTCAGTCACACAGTGAGAAAATTATGCAATAATTAAATGAGGGAAAGGGAGTTTAGTAAGCTGTTCAGGAGAAAAATAATCCTAGAGACTAGTTGGTCCAGCAGTGAAAAACAATTGTGCACACGGTCACAGTAACAAAAACATGGAGTGCCAATTTAACCAATATTTCAAAACCCATGTATTAGTAAATGTCAGGAAAGAAGGGAGAATTAAAATCTCACCCTTTTTTAGGAGGATAAATGATTAATACTTTAATTCGCAGAACCGAGAGATAACAATATATAGATAATAATTTTAAAAAGGAACTACACAGAAAATAACCTAGATTCCCAAATGTAGATGATAGTCTTCAAATTGTATATTTTCATGAAATCATTTACCAATACAAGTGGAAAAAGGAAGAATAATATTTATGGTATATTGGTTTAAAGACAAAGCCAGAAAGTCTTTACATGATATGAATGTGTATGTTTCTTCATACAAAGAAGAATCTGAGAGGGTACACACCAGATTATCAACACCATGTAACAACAGGAGGAAAAGATGGGCGACCTTTCACTTTTAACTTTTTTTTTGCATTTGAATTAGAACTTCAGAGTGACTGTGTATTACTTTTGTCCTTAGAATTTGTATTGGACTTTATAGAAAAAAAAAAATAAGGAGAAGACTGAAGTAACTGGGCAGAACCCTCCAAACAGAAGGAACACAAGATCAAGCCTGTGCACAGAACATAATGGATGAGTTTATCCGCATTCTTTCACATGAAAGAAGTGACTTGAAACTGTCTATCAACTGTGCTGGAGAAGGCTCTGATGCAAAGACACTGACGTTGTCATCTACCACATTTTAAAATTGGTACATATTTATTGAGTTTCTATGTCTCAGGCCCTGTGTTTGGTGCTAAGGAGAGAACAGTAAGACATGATATCTCTTCAATGGAATCCAAAGTCTAATTGAGAGAAGTGAACGTATAAATAAATGTAAGTCCATATAATTCCATTTTCTTAGACTGCTTTAGAAGTTGTAGTTAGTGGTAACAATATGGTTAATAACGATAATATCCAATGTTTATTAAGCACAACCCATGAAACACTTTTAAGTGCTTTAGCGTAATGATTATATATATCCCTGTAACAATCCTGAGACGTGAAAGCTTTTGTTATTCAATTTTTTAGATAAAGAAACTGAGGTTTATAGATGTCAAATAACTCACTCAAGGTTATACTCCAGTAAATGTTTGGATCAAGACCTAAGGTTTATCAAATTTGACTCGGGAGCCCACACTGTTAAATACTGTACTCTATCCCTACCATTTGGCTGTTGCCAAAACATTTTTTAAATTTACAAGATTTCTTTGATTAATTCTGTGGCAAACAGGAAAAACGTTATCAGGTCCATTTTGTAAATGAAAAACAGAACAAATTGTGAGTTTCAGGAACTGAAGAAGTCAGTCAAGCCATGACCCCAGATGGGAGTATAAAACTGGGTCCCCTGCCCTGTCTCCTTTCTCCCCATCGCCCCAGTCTACCTCCCTTGCAGTACAGGGATCTCCAGCAATGAGTACAGTTCCTTCCTCCCCTATTGACTGAAGAGAAGACTCAACAGTTTTTACTCTTTTCTGAGTTAAAAATAGGAATTTGATTCCAAATCCAAGGTTTTCCAAACTGGCTGATCTCCTCTGCAAAACTGTCTTTGTGACCTCATTAGATACAGATTTGAGGGCTTCTGTAGAGCCCTGGAAAGGGTCATTTCAAAGGAAAAAATTAACGTAGATTGTGCTAAGCACATGGCCTGTGATTTCTGACCCAGCACATGGGAAAACGGACAGCCTGAAGCATGTCACCGGGGCAAAAAGAAAAACATAAATAATGTCACCCATAATGTAATACGGTTCAGGGAAAGAAATGGGGTCAAGCCATTAAAGAGAAGAAGATGAGATCATTATGCTTTAACAAGGCAAACTGTGGCCAGAGGAAGACAGTAATGAAAAGTGGACTTGGATACTGAAAGCCAGTATATGAAGACCAGGGGGAAAACAGAGCTTTCTAATCGAAACCATACTCCCAACTCCGGATATGAAGGCTGGGCTCTCAGGCGGTAACACAAGAAGGGTGGATGAGATTGTAGAGATAGGAAGTGGACTGGGGAAGTTGTAAATACAGTGAGGGGCAGAGAACAGCATGGCACGTGGCCTAAAGAAGCACCCTGTAGTTGGGGAAATAGGAGACGCTTTGAAACAAAGCTGAAGGAAGGCAACAGCATCTGGATACTTAACGCTGAAGATTCAAAATCCAAAGTCTAAGCCTATTGGAGAAAAATCAACCTGGGAAGGAAATGTCAAATGACAAGGGGAGAAGAAAAAGAAGTTAATAGAAAAAAAATATTTCAAGTAAAAAAAAAAAATTTCAGTTCGCCTCCAAGGGTGTTGAACCGAAGGGTGTGGAAATCCACATGTACTAAAGGAGATGGTTCTCAAGCACACGTGTGAAACTCAAAACCGTCTTGAAGTTCTGTCTGGAGAATTCTGTATTTCCTTGTTTTGACCTACAGCCGTGAAAATTGTCCAAGGAGCTTGGGCTGCAGACCTGAGAGGACTCAGGTTTCCCCGAAAGCCATTACAATTTTCAAAGAACTTACTGTACTTCACGTGTCTCCCCCCACCTTCCCTTCTACACCCCCACCAACCCCAGCACCAGCCCTATAGTGAGAGGCACCTCTTCCTTGATGTGGAGAAATAAGAGGAGATTCGGTAAAATGTTTCAGGCAGCTACCACCTCTTTTCTAGCAAGATGATTGATTTGATGAGACAAGCCTGGGCAGAATCCGTAAAGAAAGATGATATTGGTCAAACTACTGTAAGACCAAAGGATATGAAACTTTTAAAGATGGAAATAATTTTAAAATAAAATATGTACTAGTCACAGCTATGTTCCCAAAAGATAAGTTTTTTTTTTTACCTTTGCTTTCCCTACTAGCTTAATCCAGAGCCAAAATGATTATTTTAGGTTTAGAGCCTTGCCTTTGTCTAACCACTCTACAGCATAATAACTATGCACATAAAATGCTTTCTTTTAAAAAGAAAGTTGGGATGGAAAAGAATTGTTCAAATTGTTTGAGAATCTCTACCGATCATTTTTGAGATTTTAACAAATTCCTGCTTTTTCACTCATTTCTTCATTTCTCCACCAGTTATTAGTGGAATTAATAGGCTAGTGTCTATACTGAATGCTGGGGATTTGACAGCAAACAAGCCAGACACAGTCCCTGTCAACTTACATTGTAGAAGGGAAGACAGACTTACAACAAATTGCACAGTTAGAGTTGCTATAACTGCTGTCAAGAAAATGTCGAGTATCCTAAGGGGACGTATGACAAAAAGGGACGTGACCTGGTGGAGAGGGGGAGGCTCAGAGATCTTCTCTAAGAAAGAGGCATTTTATCTGAGCCCCCAAAATGAATGTGACTTGTTGGACATCCCGAGGGCAGGAAGGAGAATAAGGAAAGACTCCAGACAGAAGGAGCAGCTCAGACAAAGGCGATGGTGGAAAAGTGCAGGTGTCACATTTACAAAAATGCAAGAAGCTAAGGGAATGCAGTAAGGAAGAGGGATGGATGACAGGTGATGGAGACACTTGGAAGCCTCAGTAAAGACTTGGGACTTTAGCCTAAGAGCACTAGTAAGTAATGATAGCTTAAGCAGGGAAGTTCTTGTTTTTCTCAGATGGGTTTTCATAGGTCTCTGGTACTTGTGGTCATGATTTTGGTTCTCATCTCTTTCTTACATTGGCATGATTTTTAAAGTGACCTCCTTCTTGGTTATAAATCTCAGAACTGGTCAAAGCCATCTGGTGGTGTGCTGGAGCCAGTGTTACCATCTGTCAAAAGCTGACTGTGCACATCTTGTCCCAAGTCTGTGTTCAGGGACATCAAGATGAAAGCTAGAAATCTACTACAGTAGAAATAGTTACACCATGGAAATTGACATGCACTACAAAAGGGGCTTTTTTTAATTCAAGAGATTCAACTTACCAACTCCGAAAGCCATCTCTGGGGTTAAGTTAATGGGAAAATTGCCTGTTCACAACTTAGAGGAACAGTTAGTAGAAAAAAATTATATATATGTATATATACACACAGATACACATAGTCCAAAATCATGTATATACAAAAAAAGTTAAATATATATAACATACAGACATATCTATAAAATACATGTTATATATGCAGTCATACACACACACATACACACACGCACACACTGAAAGACAGAATGAAAGAGAAAGAATTAAAAAGAGCTGCACCGCTATTAGAAATGGAGGGTTATGTTATTCCTCTACGTAATTTCAAGTGCCTTGCACAGAACTTGACATACAATAAACATTTGATAAATATATATTTGATGAATAGGGGAAAGAAAGCTCTAATATTTAATATTCTTACTTTTAGCCTCTAACCACAACTACTCTTTCTAACACACAGACACACACACACACACACACACACGAGTCAGAAAGTCAATCTCAGTGCACCCTGGAAGAGCTCAAAAACATTGCACATGAGAAAATCAATCAAGGTGCCTGGCAACAGAGTCTTAATAAATATGTGAATAATTTGCAATACCATTTTAAAGTGCTCTACTGACGTCTGAGACCATGGGTTAGCAGACTCCACGTAAGTTGAGAGATACTACTGAACCAACTGCTGAGAAATACCAAATCTCATCCACACTGGGCTGGCAGAGCTCCACAAATTCCTGCTATTAGAATCGTTCTTAAATGATGCAGCAAAATCCTGTTCCTCCATCCAGGTTAAATGGCAATGCTGCTACTACTAAGCATGTTCCACAGACCTTCCAGGAGGAAAAGTTTCTTTCCTCTCCATGCTCTCAGAACATTCTATTTATAGTGCTATTGCTTCATGTTACTACAGAGTGCCTTTTGAAATAGTTAAGACATTTACCAGCACAAGTACATATATTTGCATGTTATATAAGTTCCTTGGTTTTATATTATTGTCTTCTATGCCCCGTGACCTCCCTAGAAAGAGCTTGAACATGATAAAAATAGTATCTGTTTTTATGCTTAGCATGTCGTCCCCAATAGATGATGATTTACTGGAAACAAAAGACCATCTTATCCATGTGTATACCATAGTCCTAACAAAGTGTCTGACACAGAGAAGACACTGATAAATATTAATTGAATCCATCAATTGGACCAGGTTTCCTTTTTCTGCCATCCATGAGAATGTGGAATTTTAGCACTCCCGGATCTACCTGACTAGCTGAATCATCTTACTTCTCCATCCTCATACTTCACTAACTCTAAATCCAATCTCCTTTTTAAAATTAAAAAAAAAAAGCAGTGAATAAACTAAACTACAGGAGACTTAACTACCTGTGGAATTTCAGTCAACTCAATTAACTCAGTCTTTTCATCTTCAAAGCACATCACTGAACTTTCTGTTCTCCAGACTTTCCTGGATGAGATGATAAAGATAATGAATCATGTGTTGGAAATACAGGCGAACAGCACATCGCCTTCTTTAAAAAAAAATATTTAAATTTAACAATTTGATTTGAGTTGGACCCATTAGAATGTGGAGCCACAACATGTGGGGAAAAAAACCCCACTTATTAATATAATTTTATGTGACATTTTTTGGACTAACTTCATGAGAATTCAATGTGGGAAGATCCAGACAGCAGCTTAAATTCACTGATCTCTCAAACCCAGCCAGACTCCGAAGATTTTGAGTGCCCACAGCTAAAGCACCTCACCCCAAAAAGGCTTGTAGAATCATAGAACTTTATCTTTAAAATGAACTTTCATGATCTTTAGGGCTCTCTTTTTCTACACAGTGTTGTAGGTCATCTCAGCATGTAAAGGCTGTCTTATCTCATCCACTATCTAAGAAACATCTATCTACACAGTTAGTACAGTGGATTTCAAGTTTTTAGTCCTTAGTTGGCAAACCACTCTTAAAACCATATATGGAAGTCCAGTATGTGAATTAGATCATGTAGAAATTCCCTGGCTGAACTGCGGTGAAGGTCAGGTTCTCATTTTTTGCCATCTTTTGTGAATTCTGAGTGCCTTCTCTGTACCTCATTTGGCTCAACCAAACACAATTGAAATGTTCTTTGAACATTCCTGTGCACTTACCTCCCAGCCTCTGATTGAACACCTTTAGAGATGGGCAACTCACTACTTTACAAAGTAACTCATTTCAACATCTTTACACAGCTCTGAGCATTACAAAAATATTTAACACATAAATGTTCATTTGTAGGGGTTTTGTGTTTGCATTTGTTAAAGTAAAATGTATATATGTGTGCATGTGTATATAACACTTAACACGGTATCGTGCTGAAATCTCGTTCTCTCTAGTTTGTGACCTGTTTTTCAATCATAATTTTGGGGGTCTTATAGAATATAGTAGCCTGTGGTAGCTGATGACTTCTTTTTTTAGCCTGCCTACTTTACATTCACGGCCCAGGCTTGGCCCTATTATAGCATCGGATATATCTGGCAACAGAAATTGTTCCAGAGCCAGGAGAACTGAGCTATTCTGGGCTGGCAACTCTCCTTCTCTGCGATTGATACAGATGTCGGTGAAATTATGTTCTGACTTTCTACTAGGGCTGCTAAAATGATGATGCCAGTAGCCATGTGTCCTACCACTAGGAAAGGTCTGTCTGTTGTAAAAAACAGAAGAAAAAAAAATGAGGTCAGCAAGCAAAGGACACAAAGATGAAAGAGAGCAGTAGCTGGTGTTTTGAATGCTACGTTCCACTTCAATTTTTGTGTTTTCACTTTGGTATTCTTCCCAGATATGTAAACTAATGGTGACCTTTTAAAAGTCCTGACTAATAATAACTATAATGTCTTTTGCACATCACAGCTTCCTTGAAGTAGCTAACCTGTAGGCTCTATGTTTAAAAATGTAGACGGAGATACAGCGCCACTTGGACTTCCCTTGACACCCATGGGTCTCATTTCCCCTCGTCTGTGCTGTCCAACCCCATCTCCTCCGCTTCCACGGTATTTGAGATGTCCTTGGCACAGAGGGCCTGTTTTTCTTTGCCTCATGGTGATGACATGGCTCACTGGACTTGGCTCTTCTTCTTGAGAAAGTTAAAACAACAGGACATTGATGAGGTTAGTCTAAAATATATCGTAATGGGAAGAAAATCAAAGATTTCAGGTAGCAGGGGCGGCAAATCGGTGTAATTGGCTACAAGAAAGAAGAATTCTTTGATCTTTTTGCCCTTCTTTTTTTCCTGTAAAGTACGAGGAAGAGCATCTGCTGAGGTTTAAGTGGGAAGGGCGGAGAATAGTGAATAACTGGGGCGATCCAAGGAGAGTACGGAGAGCAAGAATATCACAGGTAACCTACAATGAGAGGAAACAGATCAGACCAGAGGAACTGATAAAACGCTGGTGTGGTTAGGGCACAACTGACCAGGACGCAAGCACAGTTTACTAAGGTATGAACTGGGGCACGAGAGATAACAGCACATCACTGTTGAGGATCATTAACTGTTAAAGCAGTGGGTAGCCATTGAAAGGTTTTAAGCAAAGCGGTAATATGATTATATATGTATTTTTAAACTGATCATCCTTCTGCCTACAGGGAAGATATATACTCTGGGGAAGGCACAATGAATGTGAGGATATCATTTGGGAATCCCCTGTAGTTGTCCGTGTGAGAGATGGTGTTAGAATGATCTAGAAGGGTGATGACAAACTGGAGTGAGGTGGGTGGAAGGGAGGGATTTTTCAAGGTAAACTGGTAAGATTTGGTTTAAAAAATTGATAGAGATGGGATAGAAGGAAGAGAAGAGTTTAAAGATGTCTTCTAATGTTCTGGCCAGGACAGCTGGATGAATAGTATTATCATTAGTGGAAATGGAGACAGCTCCATGACACTTAGTTCTAGGAAGAGAAACTTGTGAGTTTCATGTCTGAAATGTTTGTCTTTTAGAATCATTGACATGTTCAAGAGTAGGATGTGGAATTGTTGTTAAGATACATAGATTAGGCAAGCGGTGGAAATCCAGACTGGATACGTGTAAAACAGAAGTCCTTTCAGGAGAGAGTAAAGGACTTCTGGTTCTGATGATGAGGATGCAGATTTTGACAATCATGACAATATCAGCAAACGCTTTGTGATTACAGTTTGCCAGGCACCGTGCCAAGCATTTTACGTGGACTCTCTCTTTTAAGCACTCAGTGAGCTCAATAAAATAAGGTATTTCTACTAGCTTCATTTTGCAGATGGGGAAATGTAGGCAGAGAAAGATTAAGTAAACTGCCCAAGTCAAATCGATGGTATGTTTGGAGCCAAAATTTGATAGTAAGTTGTTAGCAGAAGTGGGAGTGTCCCTCACTAAGTGAGATCATGAGATGCCTAATAACATAAGCTTTCTTTAAAACAGAAATCCCTCTTCAGCCACAGATCTGTCTGGACACTCCCCATCTTATCAAATGCCTTAACAGTGACTGTGCACAAGTTTGTTTCTTTGAATTTCTGTGTGAGCGTGTTTGCCATTAACTACTAGTATTTTCAGATTTTTAATAATTCATTTATTTTTTTAAAAATAAGCAATAAATGGTCATTGTAGACAAATATCAAATTTGGATGAGCATGGAGAGGAATATAAAAATCCCCATGTTCTCAAGCACCAGAAATGGAAACAATAAGTTTTTCAGCTTTTAATGCATTCCTAACATGCATATGCTTGTACACATGCATATAAAACAAATCTATATCAAAAGTGGAACAGAATGTACATATCGATTGCAATCTGCTTTTTTAGGTAATACGTTGCAAACATCTTTCAATTATTAAGACATGTATCACTTCTTAAGCAAGTCAAATAATTGTTCCTGTGACCATAAGAGACAGTTTCCTCCTCTTAACGTGTTGATGTGCCTAATTTATCACTCAGAGGTATATTCTTGTCATTGGTGATGGGGGTGTGTGTGTACTGTACGTGTGTGTGAGGGGGTGAAGCGTGGCTGGCATTATATGTCAAACTCACATTCTCCCTACATTTAGAAATAGTTCCTAGAAAGACCATGCACCTTTATTTTCTTCTTAAGGTCCTCTCCAGCTTCACTCTTTCCCCTCCCCATAACCTCTGACTTCTTTCTTCTCAGTGTCACTGCTGACAGTTTGTAACGTTGGTGGCAAAGGAAGGAAGACGTTTATTATTACTTTCCCTAAGACCCTGCTTGGTTAAGGCTGGGGGATGTGTTGCTTTGTTTCCAGAATTGGGCTTCATGTATATTTTGTTAAATTCCCCAGAGGCCTCTAGACACCAAGGACTAGAAAATGAAAAATGACTATTATTGTTACCGTATTTTGTCCGGGATTGTGAGCCACCACATGTTTCTGACTTCGCAGCCAGACTCCTCCTTCACTGGTCATGAGCTGAAGGCCAGGGAGAGCTGTTTATCCCTTTTACAATAATCACAGAGACATGCGTGGTCCTGAAAAAATTGAAACTTGTAAAAGTTGCTTTAATTCACACATACACGCTCCAGTTTTTGCAAGATTTGAGCTGTATTCTCTTCATAAAGCCATAAATATTCTATTTAAAAAAAAAAAAGAGGAAAATCTCAGTCAATTCAGCCAAAATAACTTGTTCCATCAACAACAAACACTGACATTTTGGAAGAATCCAGGCAATGAGTTCATTTATTTACTTTTCACACAGATGCTTGTCATGCAGCTCCAGATCCTGATGGTTCTTGCTTCGTTTGGTTTCCTCTGAAATCTAAACTCAATCCACAAATAATCATTACGTATCTATTATGTACAAGACCCTGTGGTCGGCACTGTGGAAATAGGTGAAAGGCAGCTTGGTGTGGTGGGAAAAAATAGAAACGCAAAACTTTCCATCAGAAATCCAAAGACCTGCTTTTGCTCCTCAAAAACGATGGTATTGTAGGGGGAGGGTACGCCTCGGTGGTGGAGCAAGTGCTTAGCATGCACGAGGTCCTGGGTTCAATCCCCAGGACTGCCATTAAAAAAAAAAATTAATAAATAAACCTAATTACCTCCCCTCCAAACAAATAAACAACAAACAAACAAAATAACAAACAAGCAAACAAAAAGATGGTATTATAGACAAGTCAGTCGTTTCTCTGACCTCCATTTCCTCACCTGGAGAAAGTGTCTGGCCTTCTCAGAACTGGTGTGAAAAGTAAGCAAGGCTGCACGTTGAAGAACTCCACACGCTGTGATGTGCGGTGATGTGCATGCAAAAAGAATAATGGCCAATTAGTTCTAAGATGTTCTGCCTCCACCTCAAGGAACTTAAAACCTAATTGGAGGAATCAGAAATACATATTCAAGAATTTAACAACAATACGAGTTAAATAATACCGCACAAAGATTCCAAAGATGTTGCAAGACAGTGTATGATTAATTGCCAAAGAGTAAAGACTTCAGCAGAGAGAAAGAGAGAGGCTTGTATGCTGGAGTCATCGAGGGACAAATGAAAAGACAGCCAAACCACCAGGAGGGCTCATGGCTATGCATTCAGACTCCGAGTCTGTGGAAGGTCAAGTTAGCACACAAGTTGTATCAGGCTTAAAAATCAAATGTCTGACATTCTGATAAACAGCCTTAAGGAAAAAAAAAGCGTTCATTACAATGTCGGAAGTTTGAATGTATGTGTTGGAAAGGGAGACAGTGTTATTCGGTAAAGAGAAAAGAAATTAACGAGTTAGAGAAAACAGTTCAAACACTGACTGCCCCGTGTTGGACCATTTGCTAGTCATTCTGCTTCTTTGGGTTTTTGTCTTCTGAAGCCTAGAGAGTAGTACTTACGTCATAACGAGGCTGTTTAAGAGTTAGTGGAATTAACGAGGTAGAGGCTAAGTTTTATGTGGGGGTGAGTAGAAATACGCCAAAGAGCGGGAACAGCGTGCCCAAAAGCCCTGAAGAGAGAAACAGTTCCGAGCACTGGATGAATAAAGAGAAAGCCAACGTGTCTGCAGCTTAGTGGGTGGGTGGCTGCACCTGGAGGGATAGGAAAGCGCCAAGGTGGGCAGGGACCTTGTAGTTCCCTGAAAATTATAGACGCAATCCTAATGAGTGGTTTAGAAGCTGGTGGGTTGTTTTGAAGGCATGGGGGGGTGGGGCCAGTGGCAGAGGGAAAGAATCCGTTTGCAAACGTAAGAGGGATTGCTTTTTTCAAAGGGGTAGGTGGTGCGCACACTCTACTCAGGCACGTTGCAGCTGGAAGAGCGGTCCACTTAATGAGTAACGTCTTGGACTAAGGTTAGAATTAAGGACAATGATAGTCCAATAGTAATCGCTCCCAGTAGTCTTTCATCTTGTCTTGATCGCCTCCCATTCTCTGAAGTGACACTTTCAACTCTTATCTTCAGCCCTGCTGGAAAACAGAGTAAGCTGGCCTTGCAGACTTGGAGTAATAACATACGTGTTCAGAGATTACTCTGAAAGGTAGACTGCAGCTTTCAAGTATAAACCCAGGTCAAGTCAAGTTGTATTTGGAGGGTTAGGGACTACGGTGAGATACATATATAAAACCTTGCCTTCCAAGCGTCAGTTTCTGAGCTGCTCCCCTCCTCCCTTTTTTTTTGCTACATTCATTACCCAGGGTGACAAGCCCAGCAGTCACTGGGTAACTGACAAGAAAAAGACTGTGAAACAGGGACTGAGAACTTAAAGCCAAGGCCATCTGCGCACCTTCTCTGATTTATGCAGTGTTTCTACTGCAGTGCGTTTTCCTCTTAGTTGAAAGTAATACAGCTCCTCTTGTGTGTTTTCAACAACTCCAGTAGGCGCTAATGAGCAAGAAATAATTCATACACGGCTATTGACGTAATCGCTTAGCAGACAAACCACATGGAGACACAGGGATTCAGAAAAGACAATCTTAAATCTGTGGACAGATGCCGATTTTCCCAGAATCTGAAATGCATGAATCAGAAAGCAAAAATTAAGGTTTGTACTGTTTATTGCAAAGTCTCCATTTCTAAAACAGGGTTTGTCACATTATAAAAAAAAAATTTTAAATATTGTTTTTAAAAAGGCAGGTGAGGCTATTTTAGTCCTATCCCCTCTCTGGCGAACTCCCTCACACGTATATTCCTTGTTCTGTCTGAGAAGAATTTGCTATAATAATCCAAGAGATGAATGAGGACTTTTAATCGAAGGAGGAAATTCTTGTTCAAGTCATATGCCCCCCCCCCACATTCTTTTTACTTTTCATTCTCTTCTATTGCTTTGGACAAAATTTGTCATATAATAAAGTGAACAAAAGAGAACCACATATAGGGAAGTGATCACATCCAAGGTGCTTGCCTGACATCTTTATTAAAGATGCAACGTTAGCTGGCTATGCAAAGTTGAATCAGGAGGAAAATTGAAATTGCATTTGTTAGAGCAAAGAGAGAACTAGGGTAGGGAATAAAATACAAAATATGCAAGAAATCTCCACGCATATTAAGCTTGTCGCCACTGTCAAGCTACCCTTTTTTTGTTTCATGTGCACACGCTTTGGAAATACTCCAGACTGCCAAAGCCCCCAATTGAGATGAATGTCTTAATGCTTGGAGACCTGGGGTAGATGTCTCCAATATTAGGTCACTGTTTTGAACCCTTTTTCTTTCTACCCATAAAGACTTATCTTAAGGCTCCTGATCGCCTCTAAAAAAATTTCAGCACTGGAGATGGACAGATGTACCCATCATATAATATGCAGTATGCCTGGTGGTTAGAGACCAGAATGTGGCACCAGAATGCCCATGTGTGAATCCTCCTTTTGCAATTTACTATGTGTGGTGATATCAGGACAATTGCTTAACCTCTCTGTGACTCAGTTTCTTTTCTATAAAATATGAGAAGAAGAATAATAGTACTTATTGCATAGTGTTAGTGTATTATGTTGGTTAATATGTACAAAGGGCTTAGAATAAATGACAGGAATGTAATAGGCACCATTATTACACTATTATTATTATTACTACTGCTGCTACTACTACCATCACTACCATTATTACCATGGCTGAGCTCAGCTGCTCTTGAATGTGGGGTAATTGGGACAACCAAAGGCATTTGCAAATAAACACATTTTATATCTGATGAAACTGATGTCCAGAGTAGTGAGGGATTCTGTCCAAGTTCATTGCATAAGTAGTGTAAAACCATGACTTCTGGGTCCCAGACCACTGTTCTTTCTCTTCTTTTTTTTTTTTTTGAAACATAGTTGATTTACCAATGTTGGATTAGTTTCTGGTGTGCAGCATAGTACTCAATTATATATATATATATGTATATATTCTTTTTCATATTCTTTTTCATTATAGGTTATTACAAGATTTTGAACATAGTTCCCTGTGCTATACTGTAGGACCTTGTTGTTTATCTATTTTATATGTAGTAGTTTGTATCTGCTAATCCCAGACTCCTAATTTATCCCTCCCCCAACCTTTCCCCTTAAAAAGACTTTCCGCCTGGAAAACTTTGTAATGAGGTTCTGTTAGTGAGATTTTAAAACCTATAAGCCATTCTTGATTTTAAAGAGGTTGGTAAGAAACTTCAAGATAAACAATGATTATAAATATTTTTGCCCACCTTTTATGAGCCAGTTGCTTTAAGTGAATGATCTGAGCTCTTACAGGGTGTAGGTTGTTTCATATGATAACAAACAAATAAAGTGAGATCGGAGTCCGAGGGCCACATAGCTGGAGCTAGAATCCAAACCTTTTCTAATATACCTTCAACACAGACAGGAGCAGGGTAGTAGGAGTCAGTGTATCCTTTGAACCTTCTGGCTGGTTTCTTGTCACCTTTCTTTATCTTGTTGTAAAGGATTTTAAAAATCTACCTTCAATTTTAAGGATTACTGAAAGATACAACCTAACAGTTCTAGAATTAAACCTACCCAAAGAAGTAAGCTGTGGAAGGAGGTAAGGGTCAGAAATTCTGTGGTCTAAAATATGTGTTGCTGTAGCAGGTCACCTGCCTTGCTGTTTCCTTGCAGGGTTTTAGACACTCTTCACCGGGGGCCCTGACCTGCTGAGCCACCTTCCCATTGCCAAAGTCAAGAATCTCTCCTACCTCAAACATCCTTACCTACAAGCCATAACTTTCCTCCTTCAGGTTAGAAGATGTTATTCACAGCCTACCTACCCGCTCAATGTTCAAGTCAGCTTCTTATAAGAGAAACTTCAAATTAAACATTTGCCCTCTAAACCTACAAATCTATTCCTCAAATAAGAAGACTTCTTCTGGGGCTATTAATTTTACACTCTTTTAATCTTTACACTTTCATTTATTCTAAACTTTCAGTCTTCTTTAATATTAAATAGTGGATCTAAGTTCAAAATTATGATCATTATGGTAAACAAGAGATAGACAGATGGAAACAGAGACAGAAGGAGGGGCATGATCTTCCTGGCCACAACCTTAAGTGAGATGTGATGATTCGAAAACAAGATATGCATGAAAAGGGCTATTAAAATACATCCTTTCTTGGGTTGATTTTGTGGTAACTTGGGAAGAAATTCAGAACAGGTAATTTGGAATCTCATTGAATGTATAGTTTACCATAAACACACTGGCTAAAACAATCTCAGGTATAATAAATCCTCCAAGTGCAAGCAATATTAGATGTTCAAATTGATGATCAAGCAGATTTGAAGATAAATTGTAAGGCTGCTATCAATCAGACATAGAAAATATAGAAATCCAGATTAAATGAAACCGTGGGCAGTTTGCTCCTTAGCTGCATAAGGCTGCAAACCAACAACCCTGAAAATTTTAAGTCCTGGTCCCTTCTCTTATCTAACATGGGTACATTTTTTTATATGATAAAATATATATGGGACCTGTGTTCACTGAAACACTCCAGAGGTCAAAGGACTTCACAGTCCATTTCATCAGGACGGGAAAGAAACAGGACTCTTGAACAGATGCTCAACCTAGAAATAAATCTAGATGTAAAAGGTATACAATTGGGAACCTCCTTTAGGTCCTCTTTCTCTCCCTCGCATTCTATATTGGCAATTCCCTGGCATTTTCTTCTTGAAGTCTTCGTCTCCTCCAAAAGACTCTGCCTTCTTCTGGTTCCCCTGGATGCCCGCTCTGTGCTGATGACTCACGCATCTGTAACTCCAATCGCTGTTTGTGTTCCTGACCTGTTTAAATAACTGGATGTCTCTACCTGGATGGTCCACATTTATTTTAAACTCATCATGCTCAAATTCTCTTCCCAACAGTTATAGAATCATAAAACGGTTATCATATTACTACTCCCCTTTAAGACACCCCCATAACTTCACATTGCCTTTAAAATAAAATGCCCAGTTCTTTGCCATGACCTTACAAAAACCTGTATGTTCTGGCCTCACCTTGTCTCTCTAAACTCATCTCTTGCTCCTGCTTGTAATCCAAGTAAGTTCCTGCCTGCAGTGTAGGCTTTATTTCTGTTTTCAGACATGCCAAAGACTGTCTTGCCTCTAAGCCTTTGGATGACTTTTCTATCTTGTTGGAAATTTGTTTGTTTTGGCACTAATTAGGTAATCAGAAAAAAATATTAATAATATTAATATTGGTGAAAGAATCTAGGTCGTATAAAGAACCCTGTGATAAGCTGTGTACTCTTCTTCTCTGGTGTATAACAAAGCAAAAGTCCTATGTGTTTTATTTTACATATATAGTCACTGTAAATATGAGAAGATTTCTTGCTTGAAATCAGGCTTTAAAATGCCTCATTATGTCACATTCCTCGTTGTCCCAAGTAATTGTCTTTGCTCTGAAGTAGGTTTATCTTATGTCAATATAGTCATGTCAGTGCTTTTTAATAATGTTTGTATAATATATATTTTTCCATCCTTTTAATTCCAACCTACTCATGTTATGTGTGAAGTGGATTTCTTATAGAAAGAGTATAGTTGGTGTCGTGGTCAGCTCAGGCTGCTACAACAGAATACCTTACATCAGTTGGCTAAAACAACAGGTATTTATTTCTCACAGGTCAGAAGCTGGGAAATACAAAATTAAGGAGTCCACATGTTTGGTTCTTGGTAATGATCTACTTTCTGGCTTGCAGGTAACTTCCTTCTCAGTGTTTCCTTGTATCCTCGTGTGGCCGAGAGAGGAAGCTCTGGCATTTCTTTCTCCTCTTTTAAGGGCACTAATCCCAATGTGGGGTCTCCATCCTCATGACTTCATCTAAACTTAATCCCCTCCCCAAAGCCCCCACTTCCTAATACTATCACACTGAGGGAGTTACAGCTTCAACATATAAATTTTGAGGGACACAAGGATTCAGTCCATAACAGCTGGATCATAGTGTGTCTTGGTTTGTTTGGTTTTATCTACTCTGCCAACCTCTGCCTTTTTATTGGTACATTTAGACTGTTTGTATTTCAGGTAATTAGTGGTATGTTAGGGCTTCCTCTGGGTTACAATAGCATTATTTAGAATTCTGCTTTGACTTCTCTAGTGTTTTAAACCATACGACGTTTTACCACTTCCAGTGTAGTGAAAACTTACTACCATTTTGGTCCCTTTTCCTCATTTAAAAAGTATAATTGTCTAAACTATTTCCTCTACATGCATATCACATATTTTAATTTTTGCTTTAACTATCAAATATGATTTAAGAAGCTCAGGGGGTGAAAGATAATTTATTTTATCTATCCCTGTTTTTATCCATTTCTTTGTTCTGCCCTTTCTAAAGTTTCAAGCCTTCTTCAGTCATCATTTTCTTTCTGTTTGGAGAACTTTCTCTAGCCATTCTTTCAGCTGGGTGTACTAAAAACAAATTCTCTTAGTTTTCCATTATCTAGGAATTCCTCCCACTCTTATATTTAAAGTACATTCTCACTGTATATAGAGTTCAATTTTGACAATAGTTTCTTTCAGTCCTTAAAAATATGCCATTCCCTTCTGCCATACTGATTTCAGATAAAAAAAAATAAATCTATGGATTTGAATGGATGTTCCCTTATAGGTAGAATCATTTTTCTCTGGCTACTTTCAAGATTTTTTTCTTTGTCTTTTTTAGAAGTTTAATTATGGTAAGACTTGGTAAGGAATTCTTTGAGTCTATCCCATCTGTAGTTTGCTCAGCTTTTTTAATCTGCAGGTTTATCTTTTTCACCAAATTTGGGAAGTTTTTGGTCATTATTTCTTTAAATAAATCTTCAAGCCCATGTTCTTTCTCCTCTTTCTCTGGGACACTGATGATTTGAATATTAGATCTTTATTACTGTCCTATGGATCCCAAGACTCTGTTCTTTCTTTTTCTTAAAGTCTATTCTCTGTTGTCCAAATAGACTGAAGTCATTAGTTTTCACAAGCTGTAGCTGTGTTATCTTGGGTATGTCACTTGCCCTCTCTGTTCTCAGTTTCATCCACTACAAAATGGGAGAATAACTGCTGTAAGAGATTACTCTTGTGATTAGTTGAGATAATGATAGAGAATGCCTCATGCAGGGCCCGTCATCTAGCTGTTAGGTATTCCAAAAAACCCCATTATTTTGTAGTATTGCATCACCGAAATTTTTATGTGTCTTTAGTTCTTCATTTTTAACTGCACACATCTCAAGGAGGCTTTTTAAAAAATAATTCCCTGTTTCCCAGTCTGACATCTTTGTATCACCCAGATGATTGCTTCTCTATATTAATAATACCTTGAAGATTCCTCTCCCTAAAGGCTCCTCTTTGTATCTGTTCTGTCTGTGCTTTTAGCCTCGTTGTAGCACAGAAAGGAAGTTTATAGCCATTGTTAAACAATTTCTATATTTGGTCTAAAGGAAAGAGGATCCCATACTGAGCAGAGTGAGGATCTTATCAGTCAGGCCTCAAAGCTTGGGATTTTACTTATAAACTATTTTGCTTTCATCACCCATTGTTATATAGGGGACACACAGACACACAGACACACCCCCCAAATGTGACCCAGTTCTAGTTTGGATTCTCGAATGAAAAATTCTTTGAAAATCTGTGATTGCTCCCCCTGTGCTGAGAGGGCACCTTCATTTGTTATGCTATCTTTCCCCCAGGGCCCTGCGGTCTGGGAAGAGAAACTAGAATGCCCCGGATTATACTTAGCATTTTCTAATTACTAGCTGAAACCCAAACCAAGGCTTTCTAGGCACTTGCCTTCCTGAACACATCTGGCAGCGCCCTCCTCTTTTCCTCTGGTCTGGCCCTGCAGGAGGAGCCTTAGATAAATAAACTGAAGCATGCATGTGGTCACCAAAGATCTCTGGAAAGCAGACTGTAACCAAAGCAGCTCCAGGCCCCGCTGTGCCTTTGTTCACTGTCTCTCGGGGATGCAAGCACCTGGAGGTGTATGCGGCAAAACCATTGCTGCTCTAGCTGGTTCATCCTTTCTCCCCAAAAGTGACTCGTGCCTGGGGACAGGCAGCCAGGTCATCCTCACCATCTGCATTTCTGGAAGGAGAAAAATGTTATTAAGGCCCTGATCTTTTATATGTCTTTAAACCAAAATTGGTTGAGTCTCTGCTTAGTATTTGAATTGTGATATTTCTGATTTTACCAAAACAAGCAAAGGATCATTAAAAGGACCCTGTTGACTAAGACAGTATTTCTGTGCATGAAAAAAATAAAGGGAGGGAAAAAAAACAAAACTAATATTTATTGGGCATTTATTTTGTAAAAGGCCATGAACCCACCCGAAATAGCCTATTTCAAAGTAACTTGCAAAATGAAATCTTGATTGTGGGACTGTGGAATTGGAATGCCGGTGCTACAGGTAGAAATGTATTATTAATTCTATCTTCAGGGGGTTGATGATAGAAAATACTTTTATGTGAGCCTGGATGTCAAGAAGAGCTCTGCCATGGACTGGGCACCTAGGAGGTGAGACGGCTGTTCTAGGATGTAGTATTTCCATTTTTCAAGTGCGGAAACAAATCTTAGAGAATCTTAGTATCTTTAATGAATTCATTATCTCCCTCATTCATTGATTAAGTATTTACTATTTACTGTGTGCTAGGCATTCATTCAAGAATGAATGACAATAAGGACAACTGAAGACATTCCTGTTCCCTTCCTCAGAAAGCTTACATTCCCCTGGGTAGAGACAGGTAAGTGCGATAAAGAACGTATAGAATATGGGATGGTGGTAAGAGATAGGAAGGGAAAAAAAAATCAACATGGAATGAGATAGAGTATGCGGTGGGGAAGGATTGTGATTTTAAATAGATTGGGTGAAGATTGTTTCACTGAGAAAGGAGCATTTGCATAAAGACCAGAAGGAATGAGCTTCATGGGTAGCCAAGGAAAGAGCCATCCAGGCAGACAGAACAGCAGCTGTGAGTCTCCAAGCTCGGGTGGAGGTCCTCAGTATGTTTGAGAAATGTTGTGGAGACCAGTCTGACTGGAGCAGAGTGAACCAGGGCCAGTACGAGATGAGGGTAGAGAGGGCATCCAATCCTGCGGGGCATCCTAAGCCATTATAAGAACTTGGGCTTCGACTCTGACGGAGGTGGGAGGTCATGCCATCAGAGGGCACAGTCTCGTTTGCATGTTGACTGGATATCATTGATTGCGGTGCCAAGGGTGAACTGACCGGGGATGACAAAAGCAGGAGCTCATTAGGAGGCTTCATATGGTAATTCAGGTGGCTGGTGGTTATGCCCGAGGCCACATGCATAGTAGTGGCAGAGTCAGCATTCAGACTGGGTGTGTCTGGCTTCCCACTGAGAGACGCCACTTCCTGGAGTGTCTGACAAAAAGGTCACTATTAATGGATCTTGTTGATTTCTTATCCATGTGTGGCCAAAGCCAAACATTACTTTGAGACCTGTGCTATTTTGAAATTTCATCTTTTTATTTTGTGGGAAAAAATTAGAAAACATATATTAGCCTATAATTTAAAAATATGTTTGCAGTTACATAAATTTTATACTATAATGGGATGGCTTTGATCAGTCTTATTTCCTCAAGCTTTTGTGTATAACCTGTAAAGGCCTTGAATCACAGAACATTTTTAAACCTTGTAAAAACTTCAGCTAGTTTTAAGTGCCTTTTTTAGCTGATTATCAGCTCAGAAGCAAGGTTCCTCTTCTCTTCCATTTAGGTTCCTCCTAACAGCAGGAACCGCGGGGCCACCCCTCACATCTGATCTGTGGAAGAAACAGGGAAACAAAACCTCATTGTCTGGGAGTCAATTGTTTGGTAGCAGCTAACAACTTAATTTATTTCTGCTGTACGGTATTCATGGGAGAAGTGATTCAATGTCATTTCCTCCCTTCTGGAAATAACTCGGGTCTCAAATACCAGGCACATTCACCCTCGTTTCTCCATCCCCAAGACCCCGCCGTAAAATGGGAGAAAGACAGTCACGGTGAGTTGGACGTCCTGCTTCACAGAGAAAGGTGGGATCTGAACAGTGCATCTTCATGTCCACAGCAGATCCTGTTTTAGTCATTGAACGGTTTGTGGCAGAGTCGAAGGATGGCCAGGACGTGTTTTGAATGTGAAGACCAGACTGGGAGTTAGATGAGTCCTCTGTTCTGAGTCCTCTCAGGTGCTCGCCTGTATTAAGCATTGTTTATGTCAACTTTGCCCTAGCATGTACAGATACGGCAGCAACTAGGAGAGCCTGAATCCCTGCTCTCGTTCTCACCTGGTAGAGGTACAGACAGTGATTAAAAAACAAACAAGTCTCACAAGTGTATGGTGCTTTAAAAACAGTTCCTATTTATTAAGACCTTACTAAATGCAACTAGAAGCTATACATATGTCCTCAAGACAATAATATTAGGTCCTGTTTTTAATTCTAATTTCACGATGAGGAAACTAGGATATAGACAGTTGATTAATTTGCCTAAAGCCAACAGCTGGTCAATGGCGAGTACTGGATTCAAACCAAAATCATTTGACTTAAAAGACCACCAGGCCCTAAGAAATCTTCATTTGGCACTTAATTAAATTTTCATATCACACAGCACACTTAGCAAATTATTATATACATCATTTAGTTGTCACAAAAACCCCATGAGGAAGAAAGATTGGCTCTCTTTGAGTCACAGGCTATGACTTTGCCCAAATGGTTGGTAAGGATGTGGAATGAGTTCCCCGAGAAAGTGAATGGAGACCTATGGCACCTGAACCTTGATGTTAGAGAGAAAGAGAGGGAAAAAATAAATGATCAAGGAGATAGTCTAACCAAGAGGAAGCCCTTCTCCACTATGTTGACACTTTCACTTTCAAAATGCTTACTAGGAAAAATAAGCTATTAGAATATCCCATTTGCAGTGGTCAGACTAAAGACATTCCAAACGAGCCATGTTTTCCTTACAATTTAACACAAACTAATATGTATGAACACATATATATTACATACATTAACACACATATATAATATATAAACACACACATATATATAATACATATTTAACACAACTCTGTGTGTATATGTGGTGTGTATATGTGTGTGTACTTGTGTGTGTATGTGCATATATGTGTGTGTGTGTGTGGCCAGGACATGTTAGGATCCCTATATAACAGGATGTGTTATATATATGTGATTGCTCAGAAACTTCTGGATCTCTCACCAGATTCCAAATAGTTTTGAAAATATTAGATCAAAAGAGAAAAATGTAAGAAATATAACATTGAATGGGGAGTCAAGGAATCTGGATGGTAATTTTAGTCTGTTAAGTTAGTTTTCTTTCCTGGACCTCATTGTTTTCATCTGTTAAATGGTAATGGTTTCCTAACTAACCGACCTTTAACTCTGTGAATTCTATGAATTGGAGAATTCCTTGAATCAGTGATGTATTCACAATGAATGAAGATGGTTTTCATATCCTCATTTTGTTTGATACAACAATAAGTCAGACGACATACTTATTCGTGTTTTACAGATGGAAAACCAATGGTTCTCACAAATTCACTTACCTGATAAGTGGGGAAGTCACCACTCAAATAATCCAAGTTTTCTTTCTACTCTACCAAGAGTAGGTCCTTCCATCAGTAGCTGAATTTTGTCCCAGACTAACTTGTTTTTGTTTTAACCAAATAGTGAAATCATGAAGAGAAGACCCACAACCCTAACGTACCCCCAAAGTCTAATAACAAAAAAAAAAAAAATTGAGGACAGCGAGATTGGCTTAGAGAAATTCGCAACAATGAGCTTCTGAACCTTCAGGACCAAGCAGAGTCCTTGATGAGGCAAATCCTGGTAGGCAAACTAAGGGATGAAAAACTGCCTTTCCATGCCCTGGAGGTAAATGTCTTTTGTAGGCTAATCCTGAGGGAGGGGGTTCTGAACTGGGCTGAGCCTGGTATGGGGAACATTTATAGCAGCAGCTTGGTGTGCCGTGTAGTGCTCTCAGCCTTTTACATGTATTAGCTCATTTAATCTCTAAAATAGCCCTACGAGTTTATGTTTTATACAAATTTAACAGACAAAGAAACTGAGGCATAGAGTAGTAAAATGTTTACCTAAGGTCATACATCTGAGAAATGCCAGGGCCAGGATTCAGATCCAAGCAGCGTGTCCCTGGAGTCCTTGTCTTCATCACTGCATCCTCCTGCCTCACAAGCAACAGAATATAAAGTTCCCAGGAGGCCTGGTCTCTTGGCATCTTACCCCAATAAGAAGAGTAGAAGGTCCAGTGCCCTTTTGGGGAGTCTGAGGTTCAGAAATATTAATATGTTCCTTTAATTGTGGATGTAATCTAGGTTTTAAATTCAAAAGCGTTTTATTTCACATCTTTTGGCTTACCCCTTCCTTACAAGAACCCTGGAAGCTAGATGGAGAAGAGATTGTTGTCTCAGATACATTGATGGTAAAAACAATCCTTGGGGAATTTAAACAAATTGTTCAGTGCCACCTAACTGGAAAGTGCTGGAGTAAAGATTATAATCCAACTGGGTCTAGCCTGAAGTGGTGACAGCCCCCAAAGTGACAATTAGATGACCTTTGTGGGAACCGAGTGTTTGTTTCCATGTCACTGTCCATCTCACACACATCCTTCTCTCTTTTATGTGTATGTTACTTGATCATTTTCAGAAGAACTTTTCCATATTCCATCTTATTTAGTTAAATCCTCACAGGCACCTGGGTTGTGTGTGTATACACTTGTGCATGTGCGTGTGTGTGTGTGTGTGTGTCTGATGGTGGGCAGGGAGTATCAACCCCTTTCTCAGCTAAGAACACTTAGCCTCGCAAAGTTACAGTAAAGGCGTTCTCAAGCCTGCAGGATTAGTGAGTGTGTATCAGAGACAGAGAAAGAACTCAAGTGCACCTAAAAACTTGTATCCATATCGAGACAAACTCAGAACAGTAATGTTACCAATAGGATTTATAGTCTTTGTTTTATCTCCCTCCTTTTCCTTCTTCCCTTGGACTACCCCCATCCCTCTTAAAATCACCTACCCCTTTTTAATTCACTCTAATGTTATTACCATTCAGAGCCAGCAGGGAGAGACCATTAAATACTCTTAAAACAGAAAGCATTTTGTCAAGACACACATGTTGTGACTCCTCACCAAGGAAACGTGAAATTGATGACGTGAGTGGAGGAATGCCCTGTGACTGTTTAGCAACAGGCTGTGATACACAACCACACAGTCAGCGAGGAGAGGCAGTGATGGGTTACTCTCTGACCTAAGTTGCCGTCCTTCCCACCATTAGTGGCTTTTGAAACATTAACAGGAATTGAAGTCACTGATCTCAGCAGATCGGTTGGAGAGGAAATAAAGCACCAGATGGACAGCAGAATTTCTGTCTCAACAAACTCTTAAGACTAAGGAAAGTCTTTTATCCTCGGGGTCCTGGTTTCTTCCTCTGGAAAATGGGAGTTAAAGTAACTAACTTAATAAAAGAGCGAACCCATCCAGGCTGGTTTGCCTCATAAATCCTGAGCCTTTGTGACCCAAGGACATGACTGCACAGGCACCTTGGCCTTAGCCGTAGCCTTTCCTCTGAGGAGGAGGTGATTTATGGTGGAATTTGCATAGGTAAACAAATCTCCAGCTGTAAACTGCCTGCCCCGGAGTTTCATGGTTCACTAAGGATTAAGATTCTTAGAGCTCTCTCCTTCTGGGTGGCTACAGGCTCTGACAGATAGACTTTCCCGGGTAGCTTCCTGACTGTGGTAGGTATCCCTTCACTTAGTGGCGTGAGGAAGTTCGACTCCACCCAGGAGGAGTGGGTTACAGAGCCAGGGCTGTGGAGCCCCGTGAATTGTGGAACCGAATCGCAAGACGACTTTCTTTAGGGGATATTGCTCCCTTTCACAATGTAGAGTAGCAAAGGGAGGGATTACAAATGAGCGAAGATTAGACCCTGACCCATCCGGGTGGCTTGTAGAGATTCTCCAAGAGTAATGGACTTTTCCAAAAGGATTTGATTGACGACAGAGGACTCGTTGATACTACTTCATAAACGAGAGAGTAGGACTGGATTCATGAAACGACAAAACAGCAGGGTGTCAAGGAACATGGTGCACGAATCCGTTACTTAATACTCTGCTCAGACAGCATCAAGGGAACACAGAAACTTTCAGAGATACGGGAAGTGAGATGCACTGAACAGCGAGATACATTATCCTAGCCTCAAACAGCCTGGTAGCAACTTTGCTACACTGACAGGGAATTTTTTTCTCCTAACTCATGTCTATTAGAGTCATATAAAACAAGTTAAGTCCCACTGACATGAGAGACCTTTATAGACCCTTCTATATTTAAAGACTCCTATTATGCAATCCTTAAGTCTTCTCTTCATTTTGTTTACTACTCACAGTTGATTCCATTGTTCCTCGTATGACATGATTAGATCTCTTATATACATGTGTGTGTGTGTGTATACAGACATCCAAACAAGTATATAAGATTTATATGCACATAGAATCAAGTTATAAGACTAAACACAGATTTCATAGCTCTTAGTCTAGTGTAGATTTTATTGTTACCTTTGTTCACTTAGCAACTGATGATCGTCTCAGTCATTTCTGGAATAATAGAATGCTAACATTGAAAGAGACATTGGAAATCATTTCTTTTTTTCCCCATATCTTTTGTGTGTGAGATACTGAGTCTCTGAACAGCAGCATGAAACTCACCTGGTCTGGCTAATAGTCGCACAAGTAAGTTCTCTGGAACTATGAGCTCTAACACCTGTCCTTTGACTAACACAGAAAGTCAAACATCGTCGGTCACCTCTGGTTTATGCACACCCACCCGATGGTAATGATTCATTGTTTTTATAATTTTTGAAGTCCAGGTAGCTATGGGACGTTATTGCTTAGAGTGAATGAAGAGCACATTGGAGGGAAAACTATGACCAAATCAAAGAAGCATACACTCTAGGGGCTGGAAAATAATTTGAAAATCATCTAGTCAACCTACTGTTTGAGTCATTCAAGTCAAATTCTAGCCAGTTAGTGAACCAACCTCTGTTTGAATGTAACGAATGATTCGAGTCCAGTGCTTTCTGGACAGCGTATGGCAGTTTTATGTGCTCTAGTTGTTACAAAAGGTTATCTAAAAATGAGCTAAAAAAAAGTCTCCCTGAGACTTTTGGTCAGGAAATCTAGTTTTCCTCCTTGTCACCCATAAACCGTTCTATTGTCAACAACTTAACTGCAATCAGGGCATCATTCTGGGAAATCGATTCCGTGCGGATGCTGGTCAGCTGGGGAAATTGTAAGGCGGACGCATGGTCACCCCTCAGGAGTTATAGTGACCTGTCACCACTGGCAGAGTGATTTCTGCAGGGGCCACCTCATTATATGGGAAAATGCCCTCAAAGGGCAAGCCTGTTTCTTGTCCTGGCAGGCCTGTCACATCGGATGTCAGAGGAAACAGCAGCAAAGAATTGTGGCTGAAAGAATGTAAATTTTGCCTGTGGAGAGTCACTGAGGGCAATTCTCCTGAAAAGGATTATTTGTCAACTGCAGTAAGACTCTTTGTTATTGGAATTTAATTGATATTTGCTACTGGAGAAGAAAGCCAAAAACAGGATATAAGGCAAGTAATTAAATCTCTTTAATAAAGTGTAGTTAATGGGTTGTCAAATTTGGTAGAGATTATTCTCTTGCCTCCCCTTTTCTTATTGTAAGGATAGGTAGGGCTGTCTTACGATCCTGGGGACATGGCAAATAATGACAAGAGAGGCGAATTAAATCCAATCAGACCAGGCAGCTTCTGCGCAATCAAAAGAACAAATATTAGGAGTCAGGAGACCCAGGAATTTAGTTCAGATTGTTGAGTAGCTAACTGTGCACCTCCTTCTGGGCCTTCATTTCTGCGTTTGTCAATGTGGGGAAGGACTCACTTTACAAGATCCTTCTAAGTCTAGTGTTCTGTTCGTATTTTATATATTTATGTATAGAATAACACAGCATAGAAGAATCAAACATATCTTGTGCAGAATCCCAGCATCCCCAGCAATTAGCTACGTGATCTGGGTTAAGATAATTAACCTCTGTAAGTATCATTATCTCCCTTTGCAAAAAAAAAAAAAAGAAGAAGAAGAAACAGACGAACGTATGCATATCTCATAGGCTTCTGTTAGACTTAAATGAGAGAATACATGTAAATTATTGGACAGGTCTGAAAGATGGAGAGTCATCATTAAATATTGGCTATTTTTACTAATAATCTGTTTCATGATAGTTTTTTAAACTATCCCACCAGCCTAACCACCAGAGGGCACTGCGTGGATGACAGCCAGATTTTCCATTTAAGTTGGATACAGCAAATTTGCTGCTTGAAGCACTTGATTGCCTGCTACGGAGACATCTCAGCCCAGAGTGCTTGGTGTCCATGTGTTTCCAAGGCCAATCTCCCTCGGTGCTGTGATTGTGGCCGTGCCCTCCGTTAGGCTCCGTTACTTCTGCTTTCATTCTTGAGGAATCCTCAGGTGATAGACTGCTTATTCAGAGAGAACCCAAAAATAGAAGGCAAGAAAAAAAAGACAAACATTCATTAATGTGTCATCCATTGTATTAGTCATGTCTACCATGTGTCAGTCATCGTATTAGTCATTACAATTCGTTTCTATCACAAACAGGCAAGTCATAAGGTATCAGACCCATTTTATAGATGGGAAAACTAAAACTCATACAGTTTAAGCTCTTTGCCTAAAATCACACAGTCACTGAGTAGCAGAGGTGAAACTTAAAGTCATGACTGCTTGACTTCAAAGGCAGTTCTCTTTTGGTTTTACCATGCTGCCTCTGAAGCTGTCCTGAGATAAAACCACAGGATACTGTTCATGGAACAAGCCAAAAGTGCCCATTACTTCCTCTACTATTTAATAATGTATGGGAGGAATTAGCTAATGTGGTTATGTTATAAAAAGCAAATAGAGGAAAAAGGAAAGATAAAACAATTTCTATTTACTGATTATAAAAGTATAAATCTGAGTAACCTAAATAACTTGGTACAAAAATGACTACAAACAAGACAGTTTAGCAAAGTAGAGGGTATTGCATACAGAAATAACATATATACATACATACAAACATAGTCAGATGGAGGAAATAATGAAAGAGCAAACTTAATTTTCAATAGTGAAAGAAAATAAAGTGAACTCAAATGCATGCATAAGAAAACCTATATTAGACACACACTTAAAAGACATAGAGGTAAACTGAATAAATGGAAGAGCATTCCATATTCTTGGTTAGGATGACTCAACATGATAAAGATGTCAACTCTCCCCATGTTAATTGTTCAATGTAATGTGATCTCACTGACATGTCCTTGAGCAAGACAAACTGATTATAATTCATTTGAAAGAACTTTTAAAGAAATAAAAAGGAAAAAGTGAAAATAAATAGGAAAGTCTTAAAAAGGAGAAGTGATGGTGGAGGGGTGCTGACCTTCACAGATCATCAAAATGCATCATAAAGCCTCTTTATTTAAAAAAATATATGATGCTGATGCACAAGCAGGCTGATGAAATGTGATGGAAAATCCAGAGGAAACAAAAATACACGTTAAAATTTCATATGTGATAATGAGGATATCTCAGTGCAATGGGGAAAAACCAGAACTTTTAATAACGGGACAGACAACTGGTTCGCCATAAGTACAAATATAAAATTGGATATATTTTTCATGTCATCAAACAGAACAAATTCAAAATGGTTTATTTATATGAATGTAAAACTAGAACTATATAGACACTAAAATAAAACATGGGTGGCTTCCTTCATAATCTAGGAAATAGAAAAATGATCCAGTATAGCCAAAATCTAGATGCCCTGAAGGGAAGTTTGATAAGTCTGAGCACATAAAATTTAAAAGGTAACTTTGCATGGAAAATGGAATTTAATTTTTTTTAAAAAGGCAACTGTCAAACTGGGAATAAATACATGCAAGTTATATCATAAAAGGTTCTTTCACTGATATATGAAGAGCTTCTAAAGACTGAGAAGAAAAAACAGCAATCTGATAGAAAATGAGCAAAAGACATTAACAGACATTTCACAAAAAGATGTGTAAATGGGTCACAAACATTTGAAAATAAATTTTATTTATCATAAGAGAAATTCAGTTAGAACTACACTGAGACATCATTTCTCTTTCATCAGACTGACAACAAGTCCAAATTTTGTTAAGTCATATTTGTTAAGGCAGTATCAGGTACAGACACTCTCATACATTATTGGTAGGGTTACAAAAGGACTCAATTCTAATGAATGGGAAGTTAGCAATATCTAGAGAAATTCCATATGTATCTACATTTTGACACAGAATTTCCACCTCTTGGAACCTATCCTGAAGATCCTTGGCAAACCTAGGAAAGGATGCATACTCAAAGATACATGTAGTTGCAGCACTAATTGTAAAAGAACGAAAGTCACATGTGATGATTGCATCGAATTGAATATACAATGGTATTTCCACCATCTATAATACACTGCTATATAAAGAAATAAGTCATATCTTCACTGTCTTTTCACAAGTATATACCATCAAGGGAAAAAGCAAACAAACAAAAAACAAACCAAGAAAGGAATTGGGGGAGGGTATAGCTCAAGGGGTAGAGAACATGCTTAGCATGCACCAGGCCCTGGGTTCAATCAAAAATAAATAATAAAACCTAATTATCCCCCTGCCAAAAATGTAATGAGATAATACAAAAGTAAATAAATACACGAAAGAATTACTGAATTAAAAAAAACAGAAAGGAATGTGTACATTATTTTTTATGTTATCACTTTCAAAAAGAAACGATGGAAGAATAAGCCAAAATTTAATAAAAAATGGTTCCCTATTGGAGAAGTTAGAAAAGAGGGGAAGGACCAAGGAAGAAAGACACACTTCCCTTAATTAATCTTGTTTAATAGACTGTGAAACCTTCTGAATATTTTACTAGTTAAATAAACAAAATTTACATCAGAAAGGGCAATCTCTAAAACCTGAAACAAATTAATGCCAATTACAATTTCAGAGGGAGGTAATAGTCAATGAAAGACAACTAGACCTTTGTTTATATTGATAGAAATAATCTGCATATGGAAACTCCATATTGTTTTTAAAGCATTTAGATATCTGCAAACCTCTAGATGTTTGGCATTGAGAAGCCCATCCCATCTTCTCATGGTATCTCAAGTCTAAAAATTTTTCTAGCTTGAGGACTTGATTCTGTTTATTGCCTTGGTTGGACACCACACTCAGTTCTTCGCATGATTGGCTTTGGTTTGAATGAATGAATGAATGAATAAATGAATAAAAGAAAGAAAAAATTACCAAATATCTAATTCACTATGGTTTATAAAGTTTGATAGTAAGTCAGATATGAGCACTGAGCTGAGTTATTGAGGTTTTATTTTTTTCCTAGCTGTTTCAAATTATGCTTCTTTCCCATTTTTGAGTGAAGACTCAAATGTGTTATAGAGCTTTCATTAAAATGTAATCAGTTAGAATGAAGGAACTGGTGGGTAAATTTTGCTAAAAAAAAAAAAAAAAGAAAGAAAATGCTAAGAAAGACCCGTTTCTAAAGGACTGGATACCTGATCACAACTTGAGTAGCTTCTCCTGGATGTTTTGTCTGTGAGGAAAAGCATCTGTCAATAGTCCTAGAAAGAAAAGTCTGTCTGCACTTCTTCACAGTCATAACCTCTAGAGGAAATCCCTATCAGATCAAGGATGCTGCAAAAGACAGCCAGAATTTCCCCTCTCCTTTGATATTATTTACGTAACTGGAGAATCTCAGGAACTTAGTGGCTGAGGCTTCCTGAGTTTCAAAATCTGGATATGTTTTGGTTATTATTCCCTAGAAGCTAACATTTGCCTTTGATTTATCTTCGCCGTGATACACTTTCTTCATTTCCAGGCCCTGGTCTCGTGGTTGGCTGGTGATTGCAGTGCATCATTAAAGACGCATGAAGTCTCACCAGCGGTTTTCTTCTTTTTATGTTGGAAGATTTTTTATTTCTTTTTAAGCAGGAAAGAGTCCTCTAAGTGAAGGACTATATCCAAAAGAGATACTCAAAGTAAAACCTTGGAAACAGCCCAAGGTGAATATAAACATCCTTTGCAGATAGAAACGTCTAGTGCATGTGAGGGCTATTAAAGCAAAACTTTTCTTGGCAGGCCTATTTCATGTCCATCCTGTGGTACAACTGCTTACAAAATTCTGAGATCCTTTCATTTAATCCTTCTCAGTACAGATGATGGTGCCATTGACCATATCGTAAAGGTACATCATATATCTTAGAAGGTCTTTCCTGAGCCAAAACAAACAACAAAAAATTTTAAAGTCTGTCAATTGCTATTTGTAATATATCATCATTTAAATTTTTTTTGAAGTTCCAACACATCTGATGAGGTTTGACATAAAAGAGAGTCTTCCAAAAATTGAGACTTGTTTTCAAATCACAGAAGGTCTATTTCTGACTCTAGGACTAGGTATATATTGTCAGGATTGATGACCATTCACGTGACTGGTTTTATATGCTCCATCTCTTATCTTTCACTGTCTCTTATTCCACTACAAGCTATGACTGTAACTTAGATACCAGCTTGACTCCTATAAGAAAGAAAGACTCAGTATTAGCTTAGCATTACCCAGCTGTACGGACAATTACTCATTTTTTTTAAAACAAGATAAGACTAAAAGCAGAGCCATACAGAGCATCACTAGAAAACTTCCCCGTTTGAAATCCTTCCGTTCTTTTAACTGCCCTAACTTCAACTGCTTCTAATTCATACTTTTCCTCCTTGTCCAGAAACATATTGTATCAGTTTTCTATTGCTGCTGTCAAGTATTCCCACTAATTTAGTGCTTAAAGCAATACAGATTTATTATTTTGCTGTTCTATAGATCAGAAGCCCCAGTTTGCTTGGCTGGTTTCTCTGTCCTGGGTTTCACAAGGCTGAAATCAAGGTGTCAGTCTGCTGGGTTCCTGTTAGGGGGCTCTAGGAAGATTCTCCTTTTAAACTCATTCAGATTGCAGGCAGGATCCTGTTCCTTGCATTTGTATGGCCCACGTCTCCATTTACATGCTCACTGCTAGCTGAGGTGGGGCATCTCGGGCTCCTAGAGGCCTCTTCAGTCCTTGCATGTGGACTCCTACACCTTAGGGCCAGTAATGGAGCCTCAAATCCTTCTTGAGCTCGGAAACTCTCTGCTGCATCCATTCTGCCTTCCTCTTCTGCCAAATTCTTTTTACTCAAACCAGAGAAATGTCTCTGTTTTTAAAGGCTCAAGTGATTAGATTGGGTCCACCAGGATAATCCAAGATAATCTGGCTACCTTAACATCTGTTAATATCTATAACTTTAACCACATCTGCAAAGCCTCGTTCACTATTTAATGTAAGATATTCACAGTTTCTGAAGATGAGGACATGGACATTTTTGGTGGTGGAGGAGGCAGGGTGATGGTAAATCCATTTCTATGGACCTAAATTCTTTTATCCACTTATTTATCTTGGATAAAGAAGAGAGGACTCAACTCTGGGTCCTAAGTGTTTAGAAAGCAGCTCAAGATTAGAACATGGATTACTTTTAGAAAGAGCTAGAGACAAGGCAGAAATTAAGAAGAGGGAAATCGGATGATGGATTTGACCAATTGATTTGATCAATGATTGACCCCCAAACTGGAAGATAACTGAATTAAAGGTTAGTGACAGACATCAGAGAGTCATTTTCTGAGAACATGTGACTAATTAATAGAGTAGGGGCTTTCTATCTTTTCCACAGTCCTCTTAACATCTGATCTGATGTCATCATATGTCTCCCTGTGAAGCCTCATTGATTTTGTTTTAAATAAAATTTGTTGTTAATTAATACTCACTTGTTTGAGCTGGATAGTCAAACTTATTTTTGGCCCACCACCCATTTTTCTAGAGACATACTTCTCCTTTGAGTCATTCTCTTCTTAATTTTTCTCTGAAGAATTTAAAATCCAGTAAATCTAGGGTCTACTGTACCTCTGATTCTATCTTCACCTTAATTTGAATCTAGGAGCTTTGGGCAATGCCTGACACAGTGAGTACTAGAAAAATCATAAATGACTGGATGGAAGATCTTTCCCAAAGGAAAGTGGCCCAATTCTTTCACTACCAGATCTTCCTTAGTGACTCACATTTAAGTCCAAAATAGCAATCACCTTCTTTCATCAAACTTCTTGCAGGTGCAGTTAGCAAAGATTTATTCGATCTTTTCCTTGGCTGAGTGAAAGTTCCAATAGATGTCTCTGTGAGATGACAACTACTATGGGTTTTTTTTTTTTGTACATTGATCATTTCTCCTATTTCTGATAGTAGCATCTTGATCTTCCTGGAGGAAACATACAGCCCTACTCAGAGTTCAAAGTGTGAGTTTTTGATTTGGCCTATCAAAGTCAGTGAGTCTTTATTCTCCGAGTATGTTAGAGGTACAGGAGATGAAGATGTTCTCCTGCAGCTGCATTTAACAACTGTTAAGATGTGAACTGGGGCGTTAGCATGAAGGAAGGAGAGCTTAGTATCTACTCTATGTGGTACTCACAACAGAGGATGAACAGATACGAAGTGGCGGCCATGCAATTTCATTTCCTGGATCCAGCCAGTTTGTGTTTAGATTTTCTAGATTTGTGAATTAAAGAATTTTCATTTATCCTTAAAGCAGTTTGAATTGAGTTTTTGTCCTTTCCAGCTAAAAGCATCCTGACCAAAGCACAACAAACATCTCATGATTTTATGCTTTATCCAAACAGTAATTAAAGTATTGATATCTAAATGCCCATCTCAACTGCCTGATTGGAAGCATTCTGGGGGTAGTGTCCAGCTTTGTTTAGTGCATTGCAATAACTTTAGCACCCACGTCAGTGCCTAAAACCCAGATCTCCCCCCAAATATATATACACATGCACACATATATATTTATTTATTTCAGGAATGGATGGTTGATGATTGGTGTTTTCTTTCTCTTTCTATTCTCAAATATATATTTTTATAGATTTTGTTGTCATTGCCTCCATTGCTACTTCTTACCATGGAGGGCTTGAAATGGGAGTCCAAAGGTCTCTGGAAGCTGGGAGCAACTGAAGTGACTGTGGACAGTTATTTAAGTCCACCTGGTTATCTGCCAGCCACACCATCACCTTTATTTGGACAAGACAGCAAAATCAACCCTAAGGAAAAGAAAAGAAAAATTAGTAAAGCCTCATATATCAGCGTAATCACAGGAAAATTGTGTCCTAATTTAATTCAGCTCCTACCCAAAAACAGAGATTGGACAACGGCTGAACAATATAAGACACAATTTCCTGAGCTGTAAAGGGAAGGATTTATCAGACAGATACTACATGAGACCACTCATACTTTGGCTCACAGACTGAATGTATTGTCTAAAAAGTATTTAAACCTCTTCTGTACTTTGTTGATGACAGATTTGCTAAATTCTGGAAAATTATCTTCAAAAATAAAGGATCTGCGCGCAACCTCTCCCATGGAAATGTTAATGAGATGCCAGATTCCTGTTATCTCTTTGGACAGTCTACAGATCCCAGGTGTTATTATAAATCAGCAATTTAATAACAATCTCTTCAAGATCTTTTGTGGATGAACTGCCAAAAAAACAATTGCTTATAATTGGAATTTTAAATTCTAAAGAAAAGGAGCTCTATTCCCATCATTAACTCATTAATTAAGCCCCAAATTTCTAGAGTCAGCAGGTTTTTAATCACCACATTGTATGCCTTTGATCCAGAGGCATAAAACAGTGCCTGGTACTCACTTTTTTTTTTTTTTTTGCCAGTAACCTTTTCTTTAATGGTGGTTTTAGTTTTAAATGGGAAAAAGACAAGTTTGGGGGTACTGACCTCAGGACTGAAAAAAATTCCATAATGACTTTCATCAAGTTGGTAAGTTTTTATCATGACTGACTGATTTTCATAATATTCCACATATTTTGGCCACTTAATTCCAAAGGCCAGTGCAATTAGAAACTGAAGTTTTCTTATTAGATTGAAGGAGGAATGCTCTGGAAGCTTTGTCACTAGCTCAGACCACCTCACATTCCCTTCAAAATCTGTCAAAGCCCAGCCAATCAGAGCCTTACAACATCATTTCCATGCAGGGAATGGCCAGTTAAAATCATCCCAGTCTTCTGTGTTACATACAGAGTTCTCTTGTCTGCCAACATGAATGGTTGCTATCATTACATCAGCCTCCAGTGGCTTCAATACATGAATGGCTAGCTTACGGTCCAAGAGTGGATGGGCTTTTCTGTCTTTTTTCAGAGGCATCTGCCAACCAGTGAGAACAAACAAACAAAGCCATCTTTAAGTATTCTGCCCCATGCAACGAATAGGCAGTGTCTTAAAAAGCAGTTCAAGATGAGACTGTGAGAACATTAAGGCCACCCATTGACTTCTGAAAACCTCCTTCCAGTAAGACAGCTCTTCTCATATATAGGAATGAAAGTAAACTGAACTGAAAGCAGAAGCTACGTCTACTTGACTTTGAAGGGGAGGCTTAACAGAAGGGAGTGGTGAAAACAATTCGAGAAGCTAAAGGGGCACCGGGGTGCCTGTTATTTGTCAACGTCCCTGCTTAGTCCAAGTGAGATAACGCCCCAGTATCGAATGTTTAACTTGGGAAAGAGAATTCATGACCTCCAGCTCTGTCTCAAGTATTCTTTTCTCTCATTTCATTCCATTTCTTGGGGTTAATCCACTATCAAAATAAGATTTGCTCACTGCTGGTAAATTAGACAAATAAAATCGTAAACAAGCAGAAATATATCAATACTCTCAGCAGACATAGGAAATTGCTGTCATGTTTGGCACCTTTCTTTCTAGATTTATTCCTACTCTTTTGTGTTTATCCAGGTGACATCAGGTTGAAAATAATGTATTTTTATTGTACATCCATTTGTATTTCCTGCTTTATATTATTAGCCTTTTTTCCATCAAAAGTTCCTTATAAATACCTTTTTAATAGTAAAAAGTAGTACAAACAATTTATAGAATCTTATAGATGTTCTATAATTTACTGAGTCGCATCCTCAATAATGAAGATTTTGATGATCTCCAAACATTCCAAGTCATACAAAATATCGCAAAAAAAAAGAACAACTTTCCCTAACTTTAACACAGACATCTCTGTTTCTGTGTCTCCCAGATTTCTGATAGATCCTTCAAAGGAGTGTCTGCCTAGATGCCACCTCCATTGGAGATTCACTGCCATGATGAGCCATGGGCTGGTGGGGAAGGGGTGGAGGGAGTGCATGATATATTTCAGGTGTGTTTGATTAGGAGAAAAAAAAATACTGATCTGTACAAAAAGAGGAGCATGATTTCTTAAGCAATGGAAGTATAGTTGAAATAAACTTATAGCTTTTGAAAAAGTATATATTCATTGAGCTGTACATATCAGAGGCTTGTTTAAAATAAGATCACACTTATTCCTTTGGATCCAAAGACTGAATATGCTGACAAAAGATGTGAGATATATACATACACACACACACACACACACACACACAGTGGAATATTACTAATCCATAACAAGAATGAAATAATGCCATTTGCAGCAACATGAAAGGACCTAGAGATTATCATATTAAGTGAAGTAAGTTAGACAGACAAATATATGATCTTCCTTATATGTGGAATATAAAATTAAAAAGATGCAAATTTTATTTACAAACCAGAAATAGACTCATGGACATAGAAAACACACTGTGGTTACCAGGGGGAAAAGATGGGGGAGGGCTAAATTAGGAGCCTGGGATTAATAGATACACATTATTATATATAAAATAGATAAACAACAAGGACCTACTATATAGCACAGAGAACTATATTCAATTTGCTGTAATGAGCTGTAATGGAAGAGAGTCTGAGTATAAGTGTATGTCTATGCATAACTGAATCGCTTTGCTGCACATCTGAAACTAACATTGTAAACTGACTACATTTGAATAAAATAAACCAAAAAAAAGACTGAATACACTGAAATATATTTCAAAGGAAATAAAGCTAATTATAGGTAAAGAAAGGACTAGGTAGAATTCTGCTGACCCCTGGTAAGATTCCCTTCGTTCCACCAAATCCCCTACTGAATTCAGTACCACAGCAATCAGCCAGTGGCTAAAGATCTCTTTAAAGTTTGTCTATTTTCCCATTTGGGTAGGAAATGTGCCTTAGAAGGAATACACTTAAATGATGCAGAAAGAGAAGCAAAATGCCTGGCTCGTCGCCACATACACGGAATGACCCATTGCCTGAAATGGAAAAAGCGACCACAGGAATGTAGCTTGAACTACTTCTTACCGCCACTAAGCCTGAGCATGTCTAGTGCAGGGGAAGCCAACAGAAAGAGGAAGCTCTGGTCAGACACACATTGACTCATTTGATAAGTTACTTCCTCAGATAATTTTCTCCTCCAGTCAGAAGCCTCTTATTTGTTTTCACAGAAGGATGGGTAGAGATGGAGCCAAAATCCTTGATACAGCGAAGGCAATGAATGTTCAGACATGGCCTTAGAATGTCTGAGTTGACCAGATAGAAGAGAAGCCCAGGCTTTTATCATCCTTATTAGCCACAGGGTAGGTGGAAGGAAAGCTGTTGTAGACATTCCCACTCAGATGACCACATTTTCCTGACTAAGCAATGAGGCCAAAGGCATTCGCTATCTTCGTCAGAGAGGAGGGTAGGTCCCTGAATTCACATTGAAAATATAAAGGCAGTAACATCTGGAGGATTTGGGCCCCACCCAAGGCTCATATCCACAATCCTTCGACAGCCCAGCCCTTCTCCAGAGCCCATATGGGAGTTGTCAGAGTAAATCCACAGAGGATTGGTGACAAGAGGCTGGAAGCATCCAGGACTCTCCCAGATACATCCTAGTAATCAATACAAAGACACTGGAGCTCTGATGCCAAGCAATCTGGAAATGAAACATAAATTGTTTTCAGCCTACAACTTACCAGGAAAGGATTCACCTCCAAAGATGCTTAGTAGTTTGTCTTGGGTGAAAAGAAAAAATAGAGGTGAGAAAAAAAAAAAATGCCAAGGGTTTGATCTGAGGTGTGAAGGGCTTCTGAATATTTGAACCCTCTCCTTCGAGAGAACAGCCCTACACATCACTCAGACCTTTCCAGTACTTTAAAGAATCCAATGCACCTGGATCTCAGACTAAAAGAGACATAATGTAATCTCTCTCTCTCTCTTTTTTTGGACAAGTGAGAAAATACTCCCAACACAATGGCTTTTCTAATTGTCTAAGATTATTGGCAAATCAACAACCATGATTTATAGGCAAGTGAAGTATAATGGCTATAATCCAAGACAAGCACACCCCAGTGAAACTGGCACTTTAAAGTGAGCACACACAAGTTAGAGGGCTGCGGGAGAGCGGGTAAACCAATACGCTGTTCACGTTAACTGATGGAATCGATGTAAAGCAGGTGAACTAAAGTGTTGATTATTATTCCTTTTAATATGTTGCCAGATCTATAATAATGGTCCATCTTCCTCATGACATCACTTAGTTTGAGGGTAAAAGACACCGAAAGTAAAAATCAAAGTTGCAGGACTTCCGATTTGCAATCAGCAATACCTGTTGAGAGGGAAGCCTTCTATACGCCAGCCTCTGAGCCAGATGCTTTTTCAACCTGTAATTGGCAGGGCAACATAAAAAAAGAACATTCTTACAGCAGGCACAGCCTGAGACGGGAGGTGTTTCCCCCAAAAGCTGTCTGTCACTTGAGATGCTGAGGAAGCCAGGAAGGGCGGTGGGTCAGGGCTCCCCTGCGGGTGGTGGTTTCTGTGTTGATAAGAAATTGAACTAGATGAAATCTAAGGGTAACTCCTAAAAGAAAAGACGATCTGATTCCACTCCTTAAAGACCATCAGCACAGACACATGAAGATGCTGCATTTACACTGAAAACATTTTACAGTAAACACTTTAAAACTAAAGATCCTCAGCTGTTTCTCAAGAGTGAAGAGCTCTTTCCCTGCTATTGACCCTTTCCCTGCAGCCAGTATCTCCAACAGCAGCCAGCTCACCTCCATGTCTGAGGTGACTGAGTTTGACTTATGGACCATTTCCACATCAACTCTTTCTTCTGCAACTTATTTATGTCACAAAGGACTTAGTTCACATCTGGATGCTTTTCCCTGGGAATCCTACCATGAGAAAGACAGGCAGGTTGCTGTCTCATGATCTCCACCACTTCCCTGAGCAGTCTATATGCCTTTTTCCTAGGTTCCTCCAGCTGCTGGAGGACTTGAGACAGTCACAGCATGAATTGCCTGGCTCATCAGTGAAATCACGACTGTCAGAGGGGACGTGGGGAAAGGGTTGAGTGTTATCCAGGTGAGGGCAAGATGGTACAAGGAAAAGAGATGTCACTTTGTAGACAGAGACAGCATTACCGTGGGCCCACTCAGTGAGCAGCTAGAAGCTAGAGCCTAGGAAGAAGGGAAGAAAGGAGTTGTTAAGAAGTCAATCATGTTCAGATCTGCTCACCCTAATCCAGGGAAAGCCAAATAATTGTTTTATCTTAGTCTGGTTCGTAGGATCCGTTTCTAGGCAGCCCTATTTTACTCCACATTTCCTGGAAGCTTCCCAGAATCTGAAACCCACAAGCCTAAGTTTCTGTTCAAACCCCACTGCATATTCATTTTCCTTTTAAGATTTAAAACAAACCTACCTTTCTCATCTCCTTGACGCTGCTTCAGAGTCTTTCACTTACGACAAATGAGGATAAAAACATGAGTCAAATACCCCCAAGATAAAGAGTACATGTCTGAGTCTTGCCCTTCATATCAGTGGAATACTGTGTGCTATACAACAGATGCATACATGGCAGGAAGGCATGAGGACGAGAGTAGTTCACAGTGGGTCCTGTTTATGAAGAATCCACTGTTTTAATGAGACAATAAAGAAGGAACAAGGAAGTGTAATGAGGGCAATTTGGACACCCGAAACAAACTTTGTCTCCGACGTAATTTTTGCGAAGTTAGGGACCTTTACTTTAGCCCAGACACATAGAAGTGCTCTATGAAGTCTTTTCAGATCTTCATGCATTCTGTGGTTGCACCTTCTCAGTGGGGATTTTTAGGATCTTCAGGTAATAGTAAAGCTGTGAAGGATAAGATATCAAATAAGTGATGGATGACAGAGTTCATGTCCAACAGTCTCCAATGTGTGGGAGTGAGGGGTGGGGGAGTGTAAATTTATGTCAAAATCTCATTTATTTTCCATGTCTGTGAGTCTGTTTTGTAAATTAGTTCATTTGTTTTTGTTTTTCTTTTCTTTTTTTTGGATTCCACATATAAATGAAATTTGTCTTTCTCTGTCTGATTTACTTAGTATGATAATCTGTAGGTCCACCCATGCTTCTGCAAGGAGAAAAGGGTGGGGGGATAAATTAGGAGTCTGGGATTAGCAGATACAAACTACTACATATAAAATAGATAAACAACAAGGTCCTGTGGTAGAGTACAGGGAACTCTATTCAATACTTTAAAATAATTTGTAATGAAAAAGTATATGAAAAAGAATATGTATGTCTGACTCACTATGCTGTACACCAGAAACTGACACAACATTGTAAATCTACGATATTTCAATTTAAAAATCTCATTTAGAAATTCTTCAAGCAAAATATCACGTTATTAGCCGTATTTTAGAACACTTACCTGGTGGGTGGCTTTGGCTCCCACTGCAGACTTAACATTGAAGATGACATTTACTGCCTGGTAACCATGTCATAAAATAATGAGCATTTTACTGAGACACAAATTTGAATGCTGTGTTCTATGAAGTAATTGTGAGTCAGGAGAGAGGCAGATGTACAAGCATGAGTTGCTTTGCAGGACAGAGCCCAGCTAGGCCAGAGGCCCTCACTTCTCCATGTCCATTTCTAATGCCACGGTTCTAGAGGAGTTGGCAAAATACCATTTTCTATGTCAAGAAAAAAAGAATAATCCTGACAACAAACAAAGCAAAAATTCAAATAAAATTTCTCTGGACACGAAGAGTAAGTGAAGAAACTTTAGTGAGATTTCCACATAAGAAAAAAGGAAATATTATATATATTCCAGAAAGTGATGTCAGAGGTGGCAGGAAGGATCCCTAATATGAGTGAGTCCATTATACATTCTTTCCAAAAGCAAGAGAGCACATTTGTGAAATTGTTTTAGTAAATGCTCCAGCCGATGCAAAATTTTCACACTCAGTGGATGATAAAATGTTAGCGAAAGTTAAAAAATAAGCTTGGATAATGAGGCTATTTTTATTAAAAATAGGATTTAAGAGAAATGAAATTTAACATTTTTATAGATGGTTATAATCATTTTAATAATAATATAATCATATACATGGCATATATGGCTATGTAATCACTAAGAGGGGAAAGAGCTCTCTTAATTTTTTTCCGTATAGTATATTTTGTAGAGAAAAGGCTTTGCTAAGATTCGTTTTGAATTATTTAGAGATTTTCAAAGCCTTGACACTTTCCCATCATGATTGTCACAGCTTTGGAGAATGTGTCTACTCTCTGAAATGTTTTCAAATATAAGAAGAATATCTACCAAAATAATCAGAACAAATTTAGGTAAGTTAATTAAGGGTATTTTATCTCCATTTATAATGTTTGTTCATTCATCAAACACAAAATATTCATTTATCTTAGTTACTAAATCTCTACAGTTCTTGCTTCTTTGACGGTCAGAGTTAAGAACAATTCAACTTATTTTAACAAAATATCTTCACCACCAGCCATGTACCAATTAACTTCGTTAGGGGATACAGCAGTGGATTTTTTTAATGTCCCTATATGGACAATATTCTAAAATTTTATCTGGTTGGGATGGTTGGTGTTGATTCACTAAAGAGAAGATTAGCCACAGTATTTCTTTTATGAGTCACTGTTATTCATCTGTGGTGAAGAATCCTCACCCCACTGAACCTCATCTAATTGGCAAGCACACTAATTGGCATCCTTTCTCACCACTAGGGATGCTGGCAACCAGCAGTGGAGATTTGGAATGTCTAGGAGGACCATCATCGAACAGCTCATGCATGATGCCTCAGAGGTCATCCAATTGTGCCATGGAGATAGGGTTGCATTTGTATGTTTCTCCTGAACCACATTCTACAGATTCCATTAAAAACGATATATCCTTCATCTGAGAGATTTGTTTCTGTTTTTCATAATGATACAATGCAGCAAAAAGAAAATAAAAACTAAGAGTTGTTCAGTGTTTAGATTCCACATGTAGTAAATTCTTTTACTGTTCCCACTATTTTCTGCCTTCCTTTTAAGAAGGTCATGCATCCCCTTCACTTACCATAAGACCTGCGCGGACTCCCTGTGGGAAGAACATACTTAGCACCCTCCTGAGGCAGGGTTGGCCAGTTGACTTCTTTTGACCAATGAATGGACTGTGTGCAGAAGTGACTTGTGTGCCATGTAAGCAGAGACATTAAGAACTGCCACGTGATCACCACTGCCCTCCTAGGAACTGTTTCTTCAGCCTGGATCCCAAAATGAGCAAGCTGGGTGGTGCAGAGCCATGGACTGGAGCAGAGCTTCAACTGACCCACGCTGACATGGAATTTAAGTGGGACCTGAAACTTAATTGCTGTAATCCACTGAGATTTGGAGACGGCTCCTGTGTTGTTACAAAGTGAAAGCTAACTGATAAACCACATAAAGAGACATTTACATGTTACTAGTAAAACCTAATTTCATGAGTTTGCGGTTATCATCATTCCTATTTTATTTCACTTTTAGTTTGTCCTTTGGCCATTACTCAGCCACTAATAGTAAGAAGTCTAGTCTCTTCCTCTTGAGGCCTCCATCTTAACCCCTTCCTGAGCCTCCAACTTTCTCAAAAGTCCTGGGCAGTGTAGTCTGCTCTTTACAAAGAGGACCAGTCCTCTAGGCATAGAGGGAAAGTAAAGAACGTTAGAAACTCCAATAAATTCTCCAGCTTCCCTGCCTCCTTCACTGCCCCCTGATGCAGCTATTAAAGGTTAAGTCTGTCCAGCCTAATGGTGTTTGGCCACTAATGCTATGTTACAGCTGTTGTACAGTTTGATGTATACAAAGTAGCGAAATAGATTCTTCATTATTAGAGTATTTGCAGAGTATTAACTAAGTACTTGAAAATGATGGAGATTCGTATTAGTGAGATTAATTTTCATTTCCTGGATTAACCAATTAACTAGCTTGATTTTGCTTTATGGACCACCCATGGATGTTCACGGCGGTAAGCATGAGAGGGATCCGAGAGAGAGAGAGAAAAGTGTTCAGTGCAGCATCTGCTGCCACTAGGTTAGAGCCTGCCCTGCTGACGGTGGGCCTTTTATGGTATATTTACCTCCAGAGGACAGAGGGTTATTACTCCTTGAGACTTCAATACATTAATTCGGAAATGTGAAACCTAATTCAGAGTCAAAGCAAACAGCAGTCTTCTGGGGAAGTGCTGAGGTCTTTTTGACACCAAACACTAAAGAAAAAATCATTCTTGCTTCATCACTGATTAGCTGTGTGTGCTTGATTGAGTTATGAACCTGTCTGTAACTCCGTTTCCTCAAGGGTTACATGGGGATAATAATAATACCTACATTTTCCTTGTGTATTTGAGACAATTAAATGAGTAAATGTATGTAAAGGACTTAATAAAACTTTGGGATAATTTTTTGTTATTAATAATAAGATTATCATCATAGTTTTTTTCCAAATAATAAATCTGAGCTCCAGTATTTGGGGGCCCAGGTGCAAGGACTAATTAATTTGACAGAAAAGGAGCACAATTTATTATTTGCCATGTTCATAGCCTAGTCAACATCTGGATAGAAAAATAAAATCATAATCTAGTATGGATCTGTGTTCTTCTAAGCATCCAGGTGCTTGGAGTTGCTGAGTGTGCAGTTGTTTGAATTATGTCTGTTCTGTCCAGAAGCTTGGCATGACAAAGCCACAACCTTTTAATTCCTTGGCCAAGTGAAAAAGAGAAGCTGAGGGGTTGTTTCAGGGTTAATTTTTTTATTGAGTTATAGTCAGTCTACAATATTGCATAAATTTCTGGTGTACAGCATAATTTTTCAGTCATACATGAATATATATATATTCATTTTTATATTCTTTTTCACCACGAGCTGCTACAAGATCTTGTATATATTTCCCTGTGCTTTATAGTATAAACTTGTTTATCTATTCTATATATACCTACAGTATCTACAAATCTCCAGGGTTAATTTTTTAATGTTGCTGTTTTGCCGACTTGTTCGAAAACACAAACAAAAAATTAATAAACCCAACAGAGATTAGATGGAGGAGTTCTGCAGTAAATATTGTGATGTCCCTCTCAGGTCCCCTTTAACCTGCTGGTACACCTGCACCCCAGCTCATAGTTCACAGATGCCCCCATTCTCTGTGAAGTGTGTCCCTAACAGTCAGCTGCTTCAGCTGGAGAGAGTGCCCAGCCCTGGGGGCATCTCAAAGCCAACGACTGACTGATGTGGCATGTAAACGGTTACCCCTTGCCTCAAGCAGGCAACCCACCTAAGTGATTAATGAGCCAAAGACCTCTCCCTGTGGATCAGGGCTCCAAGGCTGGGCCTCATCTGAGATTGCTTTCTTGCTCAGCACTGTCCCTTCCTCCACCATCCTTCACTCCATTCCTTATGGGCTCGTCCAAAGAATCACTTTCACAAGAATTAGGGTCTCAGACGGAACTTCCAGGGCACCCAGCCTAAGATAATACTGTAACAACCGTGCTGTCAAAGGAGCCTGCAGAATAATTGAAAGGTATCAACCTCATACCTCTGAGGAGACAGATTTCAGAAATGTAGACCCTCAGAAAAGAAGACCCACAGAATTAGTCATTTGGAAAGCAGCAGAGGAGATGGTCAGGAAGCAAAGCGATGCCTCACACACTAGGAATGGCGCATCGCGAAGTATGATGACTAAGGGTTAGCAGTTGCTGTTGGCTGGTTTGTTGGTTGACTGATTTGATTGGTTGCCAGGGAGATGACCATCACTTACCTCCCCTTCTTATTTGGGGGGAATAACTCATTGTGTGAGAAATTGGAAATGTGAGGTTCTCTACCTCAGAATGCTTGCATAGAAGGTGAGGAATCGTTTGTCTGTCTACTTCAGAGACCAAGGCTAGGTTATCTAATCAGTCCTCAGTCAAGCGGCCCTCTAATCTAATCTTGATGCTTAGGTCCATTGCAAGCAAATGGATGGCTGGAGTTCATTCATGACAGCTGCTCTAGGGTCCTGCAGTGGGAGCCAATAAAAGTGCTGGGAGATTCCAGCAATGGTATGGTAGCATCGCAGGAAAGTATTGCTCCTACTGCCCCAATTCTATGCTTTTTTAGTTTTATCTGTGCTCCAAACATACTCCCCCATTTTCTCATTAATTATATGAGCTCCCTATTTTTCCTGCAAAAGTCTGTTTTCAAGTAGAAGCAGTAGAGTTGCTCTCTCTTGCCCGAAATTAATAATTAAAAAAAAAGAATCTTACTAATACAATACCTGATATAGATACACACACTGCCAATTTTTAAGTATAAGTCCGATTATACGTTTATAAGTATGAAGAAAAGTAACAGAATCATCTAGATTTAAGACAAGTAATTGGTCATCCATCATGGCACAGCCAACGGCTAACTGTGATTCCACTGTCTACTCTTTGCCGCCATGGTTGCCCCGCTCACCTGACTGAGCTCCTGTGATGATGCCAGGCACAGGCAGAAATGAACCATCAGCGTGGGCCCGCCCTCACCCACCACAGAGTTGTACAAATGTCAGATAATGTAGCAAGTAAGTAAATAGATGGTCATGATTTTTGGTAAGTGCTTTTAGTGCAAGTATAGGACTGAGTGTAACAGCAGGACCTTAGCTCAGTCCAGGGGAGGATACTTAGGTCTAAATCCCATGCAAGCTGTGACTTATTCACTGTGGTTGAATAAATAACACGGTGGCAAGTAGAAAGGAAAAAGATTGGTTCCAGCACAGTAAAGGAACTGAGGGAAAGCCAACATGGCAGGAGCAGAGTGAGAGGGGTCAGTGGTATGTGACTGGGCTGTGGTGCTGGACAGGCATTTTTTTATTTTACAACTTTTTTGACCACATTAAGGATTTTTCTTATGTTTGTGAGAGTCGATTATCTATAAAACTACCTTAACGAAACATATAAGCAAGCAACTTTGAGTCAGGGCTGCATGTAAATTTGCACGGACAGGCAGTCCTGACATTGAAATAATTGCAGATGTAGGGGGAAAAATATAGTGGAGTTTGGGCAGGTGTCTGTACTGGATCCTCAGACAAGGACGGAGTGGCCAGAGAGGGCTGAGTCAGAGGGCAGGATCCAGAAACAGGGGCGCCTCCCTTAGACCAGCAGCCCAAGAGGAGGTCATGAGGTGGAGACTAAATCTACATGGTGAAAAGGACAGACAGATGCAATCTGCTAGCCAGAGTGAGGCCAGAGAATCAAAAGAGGGCGACTAGGCAAGGGAGGAACAAAGCCAGGGCCTTAGGCAATGAAGAAATAAAATCCCAGGAGGGCAGAGCCTTGCGGTAGGGATGGGTCTGCCCCATGCATGCGCTGGGCTGCATTGGCCAGCACTGGTTCGCTTCGGCCTGAAAAGGGTCTGATTCTTCAGGGAATGAGGTATCCTGGTGGCTGGCTGGGCCTCTTCATTCCCTAAGTTTATTACTGTAGAGTTCTTCCTCTTCGCCCACCTCTTCTCTCTGCCTGCTTTATTGTATCTGATCATCTGAGCCAGAGTTTCCGCAGCACAAAATTTGATACATGCAAACACACACACCCACACATACACACACACACACCTGAGAAGCTGAGCTGCTAGAAATTGCCAACATACCTCAAGCCACTAAATTCTGGAAAGACAGAAGCAAAATATGCAGGAAGGCTGAATTTTATGAAACCATGAAAGCGTCTCCATTGTCTGCTTCATTCCGCTGCCTCCACGCCAGCTAATGAGATGTGCCAAGTTGGGGAATTAGACGCCTCCATTCTCTTCGTATCAAAGAGATACAGAGCTGTGCAAAGAATAACAAATAACGAAAGAATAACAAATAAACTAAAGGTTCTAGGAAAAAAAAATAAATGAGTGTATTTTGGGAGGAAGAAGAAAATAGACTTAGGGGTGGATTAAATTTTGAAAACAATAAGGGAACGTAAACACTTCATTGGTGAGAGTGGAATTAAGAAAAACAATGATATTAATTGTAAATTGAATGTCAGGGAAAATGTGTTGGCAGTGGGGACTAATTGGATTGTAGAAGCTAATCTCTCAAGGGAAGGGGTGGATGCCTCATCTTGCGCTTTAGAGGCAAAATTCTCCCTGGCAGGAGTTAGGAGAAAATGACCTAATAGGTCTTTTCCAACTCTGATTTTTATCATTTGGCAAGGGAAACCTAGCCAGGAGTTACACAATTAAGCATCTTTGCTGAAAAAATAAACACAACTATCAGATAATACAGATACCCACCCTCCTTCCTGCACACACACAAAAAAAAGTATTTAAAAGAGATGATCACACCACCAATAAAGCCATAGGATCCAGCCCAGAAGAACAATTCTTGACATGGACCAGGGATAAATAGATGCTTTCATTCCCCTAGTTTTCTTAATCCTCAAATCTGAATGGACGGGGGTAGCAGGTTTTCAGGGGTGCTGGAAAGCAGGGGCTTTGCATAATCTCCCCCTGAAGGTTTGCTCTGTTCGGAAGAGGTTATCCTTTGAAGATGACTGGACAGGATCCAGCAAGTTTTCTTCAGCTCCTGCAATCCTTTGCCCACTTTCCTTCACCCCTTCCTCTTGGCTCTACCCATCTCTGGGAAAGTGGGAAAATTCCAACCAACCTTAGATCCTTCCTTGGAGAATTGTGAGTAGTGTATTATATCCTAATAGCTTGTTGGCAAATCCAAACCCTATTCAAAGAAAATCCACTTTGAGAAGTGGGTCTATGGGGATGCGGACGTTCCTGGGAAAACACATTTCTCCTGTTACTTTTCGTTTTCTTCTTTTATCTGAGGGCTTAAGTTTTCTGGTCTTGTTATTTGATTCAGTGCTTCCGTTATTCTGTTTTTCGGAAACAGCCACCGGTGTGGGCAGAACAGAATATATTGTACAGAAATGCCTGGGACTGTTTTGACTGGCACAAGGCTATCACCTAGGCAAACTGGCAAAATTAAGAGAGAAATCGCTTACGAGCTTGTGGTTTGAAAATCAGCAGCCGCGCATACAAACCCCAGTTTTGAGTCTCCTTCCTCATATCCTTGCCTTTATAAATGCCTATTTTGGGATTTTATCTCTGAATCACTGAGGTTAGGCAATCGGAAAAACCTGGCATGGAAAGGTCTTACTTTGTGTTTTCCTCCAGAGAATGTAACAGCTGCAACCTTTTGGATAAATAGTGTTCATTTTCTAGCCATGAATGGCCTTTTGCAAAAGACTCACGGGGCCCAGGATAGTTATGTTCTGAAGACTACCTTTATGTGGCTTGCTTCTCTTAGCCTCTGTAGCTTTCCTCCGCTCCTCAATGGACTTCGAAGAAGGAAAAAGAGACACAACTCCAAGCAAAAGCTACTCTACGGCGGTCACAGACCCATGGGGAGGTTTTGCAGAGAGAAGCCAATGGAAGGTTCAGCTCACAAAACATCTGGCTTTTCTTCCTTCATAGCCTTCTCTGGACAAATGGAGATACTTTTCACATTTTCTGCAATTAGTCTGCATGACTTAATTTGCTCATTTTTCACTCCACAAATATTTCTGAGCTCCTATTATGCCCCAGGTAAGCTGAGCCCCATAACACTGTAGTAATACAATGTTTAAATAAAATAAAAAATAAGATACTATTTTTCAAGAGAGAAAGAGAAATAAATTTAACAAGGCCATCTGCAAATATGAAAGCAACTTTATCATGAAAGGATGTTAAAAGGAAGGTAGGAATAGAGGAAGGGAGAGAAGGGAGAAGAGTTGGCTCTTGAAGTTGTTTAGTTCTTCCTACCAAAAACCCAAAGAATTGAAAGTTGAAGTTTTGATTTCATTTCCCTTAGAAAACTGAGTGAGTGTCCCTTGGCTTCAACTACCTGCTAGTTTACCTACACCAAACATTTTCTGTGGGTTAATCTCATATTGATGATTACTTTTGTTTTTTATAAATAAGCTTCCCCAGTTAGGTCATATGTGCCTCCCATGCATCATATCTTTTCTTTTTGAAAATATATGAATTAAATGAATAAAAGCCAAGTATTTGTTATCACTTTAAATGGAGGATTGTGGGAAATTCTAACTACTTTGTGGGGTCGTCACAGCCGTCACTGCTGGTTATGTTTGATTTAAGCCCATCTCTACCCAAGTAATGACACACACTCTAAGGAAGGAAATCCATTCTTGTGAGGCAGGCATAATCATATTCTTGGAAGTTATATTTTAAGGAAAATAAGGTTAATGATGACTTTTTCAAACAAGAAACCTATGTGGTCTAAGAATCTGCTTTTTATATCTTTGAGAGCTTAAATTGGCAAAGCATGTGTACAGGGCTGAACACTTGAGTTGACCATAAATAAATGGGGTCAAAATCTTTGATTGTAATATTCAAAGTAAATTGAGAAATGGTGAATGGAATTAATTTTGAACTACTGATTTTGAGCTTATCTTCATGTTACTCTACAAAAACATTCAAAGGAGAGGTGGTACATTTTAAGAATACTCTGAGTCCATTTTGGCAAGGATACGGAGACAGATTAAGAATTTTATCCCAAAGTTGACATCTTCCTGACAATCTGAAGGAAGTATTTAAAACAGTCATGCTAATGTTTTATGGAATTCTAAGTTATATTTCTAACTGAACTGTTACATTTAATCAAAGCTCAGTTTTATTAAGTTATTCATACAAGAAAGTTTTCCTTAAATATTTTTTCCAAGAAATATGTAGCCAAGACAGCTCTACTTAAGGATATCTTGATAAAAGTTATTTTGGTGAATTCCACTCCAGGAAACAAACATAGAATTTTCTATTTTTTTCTCTTTACTTTCTTCTTTTTTTTTTTTTAAACTATAATAGGTAAAATATAGTGCCACAAAACATTGCAAGTTGATTCTACATTTTCAAAATAATATATATTTATAATTTCTAATATGTTTACTATTTTTTAGATGATCTGAGAACTCTACTCCATGACTCACTTCACAAAAAGTCGTAAAAACTGAAAAGTAATAAAAATAAAATGTGCTGCATATTTTTAAAACTCAAAATCCATCCTTTTTAGAACATTAAATGTGTTTCCCTATAGGTCTTAACAAGTAGGCCAAGACTTACTATACTTAAGATTAGCCCACAACTCTCAATGTTTAATTTGAAATGATAACAGCATAGCTAATACCTGATTTATTAAAATTTTAATCACTCATTTCAAGGTGTTGTTGAGCAGATTACTCCGAGATTTTTTTTTAAATCACATTTCTCATTTAGTTAAATTCTCTGCTTCTGTTTTTTGCACAGGTCAAAGTAATGAAATAAAATGCATAGAAAAAATTACTTGAGGGGAAAACTGAAGGAGAGCATTCAGTCCTTTATCCAATATTTATGCAAAATAAGAAGAAAATCTAGATTTTGTTCACTGTTGGCTAAGAGGGAGTTTAATGACCCTGCAAGGATCAGAGTGCAATTCTTATTTTCACGCCCCTCACACATTTTTATACCACCCTGGGCACTATGGCTTTCTGTCGGTATTCAACCTACAATCTGTCTCTGAAGCAAAGTCTCTTCAAAGGATTTCGCCTCTCCCTCCCACTGTAGCTGCTAAGGCTGCTCTGTCAGCCCTTCAGATGCTGCCCTGATGGAGTCTGGGTCTCCCTTTTCCAAGGGGAGTCTTCAGTGAACCGCAGTCTGCCTTCCCATTGGCTAAGTCTGTAAACCTTGGTGGGCTGGGTGGGTCCAAAAAAGAAAAGAGGATGTTTTCTTTTTCCACTGTTTAAACCTCTTGTGAGTAATTCCCAACAGCTGTACATAAACACCCCCTTTCTGAGTTGAGGGGAGAGAGGTCTCAGAACAGAGCAGCTCTGTGTTTTTCAAATTAAAACAAATCATGGCAACAGCTCCTGACTTTAACCAAAAGGGAGCCTCCTAGCCCCGATGTGTATTGTGGGGGGCTTAATTGTACTCTGGGGCTGCAGGCTAGACTTATCCTGAGTTCTCCTTTAAAGAAAAAAAAAAGGATGAAGACGGAAAAGAAGTTTAAATTGCTGCATGTAAACAAACCGAGATTCTTTTGCAGCTATTATGAAATTGTTCAACAATTAAATAGCTATAATTATAACCCCAAACAATGTTTGACTGGGCTGGCTTCCTAATCAGTGAAGCTGTATTTTCACAGCAGACTAAGCATATTATTGTTAAAATAAATGTTATTGGAAAAACAGCTCTAGAGAATACATTTCAGCCCATAGAGAATAGGTGGTTATTTTCCAAGATGCCAAGAAATTCAGGGCCTGCCATAGTGGGGATGTAAAATAACACCTGCTGAACTGAATAGGAAACATTTGGGCTTGTTTGCAAGTAAGCCCTTGCTGTTGGCGGTTTTAAAACATCACCACACAGAATTTTCTAGTTTTCAGACCCATTTGTTCTTCTTGTCCGATGTGGCTGAGCCAAAGGCTAAGTGATTTTGCAAGATCATGCATGAGAAGCAATCAGTGAAGTTGCAGACTTCTCTGCCCACTGCCCCATCATAGTGTTTATAATTACAGTAATTGATTTGATTGTCTGACTTCACACCTGGATTATGAGATTGATGAGACGTTGAATACCCACAGCCCAGCACATTGCCTAGTTGGGTGTGGGTGTGTTTGGGGCAGAAAACATGGATGATGCTAAAGATGAGTACCATAGTAAGTTTATAATAACTGTTATGAAGTGTTTATTAATGACTGAGTCGAACTCAGAAAATAGTTATGAAATAATGGTGAATAAGACGTGGTTTCTGTACAACTACAATTTGATAGATAATATTTATATAAAGCACTAACTCCTTTGTATTTTCTATAGGGTCTAGTCTAGGTGCATCTTATATAAAAGATACTCAAAACCCACTTGTTGAGCAAATGAATGAAGGAATGAATAAATGCATACAAATTTATATCATGCCCCCAAATTATAATCCAGTAAGCTTCCCATCTTGGCATTGTTTCCTGGAAGTAAAAGTGATCCAAGAAATAGTAATCATAGTGGCAACTGAACTGTGCCTGTGAATTTACAGATGACAAAGACTTTTCACTTTCATCATCTTTTCTTCACAAAACCCACTGAGACAGAACGTTCAGGTTTCATTACTAGCTTCATATTATAGATGAGCAAATTTTACCTCAAGGAACTTAATTAACCTAGTTAGTCAGAGACAGATCTTCCAGCTGAATTAAAATTCTGCTGATGCAAAGTTGACCCCCAAATGCGAGATTCAACAATAAGTGCTAAACCCAAGAGCCCGATTTCAAAGGTAAAACACAGAAGACAGAGATCAATACTTATAAAATGAGCTATCCTTTTAAGCCACTTAGCCACCACGTTGACCCCATTGTCTCATTTAACGAACTAGGGTTGATAATTCCATTTCATAGGATTGTTATAAATATTAAAAGAGCTGTTAGAATGTTTTTTTCAACTTTTATATGAGAATTTTGATTAAGCTCCAAACCAAGATGGCTGCCCTCACTTTTGAATACATAATTCTGCCTAATGAATGGACATTTCCTGTAAATTATTGGAGGCATGAAAAGCTGGTAGTTTGACCACAGCCGCCGGGATTGCTCTGGCTGTATTTATAAACAGCTTTGCCATTAACAGCTTTGTGACCTGATCGTTGTTCAATTTGCCTGTGCCTCAATGACCTCATCTATTAAATAGACGTTAAAAATAGATGACATCTATTGTATAGAACACTTGAAAGGAACAATTGGTACTTAACATCTGTAAAGGCAATGTCTGATACATGGTAAGTATTTAATAAACAGATGATTGATGCATTTTTTCCTGGTGTATAGATTAGGAGCTGTGAGCTGGGACTCCTTTTAAGGTTTATTTCCGATTAATATTTGGTAAATATATATATATATTGAGTATCTATTACATCCTATGACATGGCAGTTACTGCTCTAGACGAGGGAAGTTCATTCTTGAGTAAGACTCTATCTTTTTTTCCTACTCTAGAAATACAGGGGAAAGGGGACTTTCTCCCCTCTACGGCTTCAGAGGGCACAAGTTTCATCAACGGAGTTAGAAATAGAGGCGGTCTTGTCAGCTGTGGAGTGCCGTGATTAACCTCTGGAAACTCAGAGATCAGCCAGGCCAGGACTCAACCGTGACAGTTCACATAGGTTAGAAGTTCACGTTTCCTTAATTGATTCCAGACTCTCTTTACGGACAGTCATCGTTGGTGGCGGGCTGGCCAGGCAGCCTGCTCTAGGTGTCACATCAGATAACAATGACTTCATTTTCCCCCGGGGCATGCTCGAGAAACTGTACTCACTCAGGCTGCTCCTATGCTTCCCGGAGAAGTTTTTCCTCATTCCTCAAGTGACAAAGCTAATATATCCACATTTGCCTAACTTGCTTATCTCAGGATGGGGAGCCGGAGACATGTATCGTTACTGGCCATTTAAAACGCAAAGATTCTATCTGAAAGTCAGACAGAGATCAGAGGGTTATTAAAATGTATGTAAGTAACCTAGAAAAAAACTCTCCTCTACCTTAAAAAGTTACTGTGGGCGTCAAGGTAGATAAAAATATTAAGTAATGTTTTTCTTAAGTAAACTTTTTTGAGAAAATTGTAAAATCACAAGCAGTTGAAAGAAATAATACAGAGAGATGGCAAATATTCTTTACTTAGTTTCCTCTAATGGCAACATCTTGCAAAACTGCAGCATGATATTACAACCAATCAACACTGATAAAATCCACCAGCTTTATTTAAGTTGTGTCAGTTTTACCTGCACTCTGTGTGTGTGTGTGTGTGCGTGTGCACATGTTTAGTTCTGTGCGATTTGATCACAACTGTAGGTTCATGTATCCACTACTATGGTCAAGATACAGAACAATGCCATTGCCATCACCACAAGGGCCCCTCAAGTTGATAATTTACAGCTACATGCCCTTCTGACCCCCACCCCCGTTCCCACTGAGCACTAACCCCTGGCAACCACTGATCCCTTCTCCATCTCTATAATTTTGTCATTTAAAGAATGTTTTATAAATGTAATCGTATAGTAACTGAAAGTATAAAGAAGTGTCAGCTGGCATTATTACTATTTTTATTATTTACAGTAATTTTACTATAAATATATGTGTCATTTTCACACCAGCCATATTTATTTTTTAGAAAATTATAATTTTCTGCAAGCAGGACATTTTCTGTTTTACTTGGTTCACCCACTAAAAGGGAAGTGGCACTAAACAGTCTCTGGGGAGAGACTGGGTTTCCTGACAGCTTTTCCTCTGGGAAAAGGCCTCATTTTGACAAATACTAGTAGAGAGAAGACTGAAGTCTATACAACAGAGCCATTCACTCTTTTTAGGAGTTTTTATTATATTATTATTATTATTACTAGGCTTGTAAAAATAACCCAGTGGCCTTTCCCAAAGAGGTATACAATCATCTAAAGTGTGATGTATGATATAGCTTGATATCTCTGAGATTAAAGTTGTTGTTTTAAGAAGATTAGATGCAGCAAATTTTTTTCACAGTAATTCTGAAACAGTTCTCCCTGAGAAAAAAGGGCAGAACAATTGTTGTGAATGTAGAGGCAAGTTAAATTCATGAAACGAGTTATTATAATTATCACGAGACATTTTGATACAATACGCTGGATTCTGTTAAACGTATTATCGAGACTATTTCATTCGATTCGTACAACATGTTTTTGTGATTAGTTTCTTTTATCTCGACTGTTTACTCTCTGAAAGTCCCATACCCGGCCAATGGCCCAGCTGATATTCAAAGCAAATCTATCCAGTTACAAAGTCCATACTCTTTTGGAGAGGAGGAATTTTACTCTATTTTCTTTTTTTTATCTCCAAAGTTTTTATTTTGATATAATTTAAACGAGCAGAGTAGTTGCAAGAATGGTACAAGAAATGTGAATATGCCCTGTACCTAGGTTCATCAATTGTTAAAAATGCGCTGCACTTGATTTTTGCTGAAAACAGTTGTTCTAGTAATAGTCTTTGTAGACATATTTTCTCAATCCAGAATCTAAATATTTAGTTTTCATGTCCCTTTAGTCTCCTTCCAGAATATTACCCAGAGCCCATGTTCATAGCCACTGAAGAATACTGCCAAGCACCTGTGGCGTGAATTTAATGATGAAGGAGAATTCAAGACATTGTTAAGGAGGCAGTTCTTCCCCATCGCTTCCTACCATGACCAAATACTAAGTTTTCTCTTGCCCCAGGATAGATGGTCCAACTGGGTATAGTGTTACCTTCCTTAGGGAAGATTTTTCTATTTTGTTTTGCATTCAGATAATAAACTATGGACAGGAATTTTATATTATTCAATAAGTAGGAAGCCAGATTTCTTACTGCATATAGAGTCTTCAAAGGGCTTTCAAAAGATGCGTCTCAACTTGTCATGCTTCATGCCACAGAAGAGGGTTGGCAGTAAAGAACACCTAGGGCTATTAAGTATTCTGAGTTTGGAATAAGAGGACTTGAGCTTGAATCCCCGATCCAATGTTCTCCAATATGTGATGTTAACCTTTACTTCTCTAAGGTCCACTATCCTCATTTGTAAAATGGATATCTACAAGTAGTTTGCAGTGTTTTTGTACGAATGCCACACCAGTGACAGTCATCAGCATAATGCCTGGCACTAGCAGGTACAGAGTAAGGATCACACACTCAGATGTATTCAAGTCAAAATAGAAGGATCTGTTGAAAAAAAATCCTACGCCACACTCATATCTATAGCTTCTTTTCCATCAGGAGTTCTCTTTTTTTCTCTGGGGAAAGTTAAGCTTTAACAATCTTCCATCATTTTGACGTCCTTATCTACTGTCTTACAGAAGTTGTTGAATATAGAATCCACTGAGGGATACAGAACCGAACACAAGACTTTGTTCTTCAATTCCATGTTGAATTTCCGCTAGAATTATGGCTCATCAGGCATCCCAGATTGTGGTTACAAAGCTGTCCTTTGGGTTGGCCACAAACTGATTTTCTAATTCTGTGGTTTGCTGTGTTTGATTGTGTGCCATATTTACTCCCTGGAAAACTATGTGAATACTCTGTATTTTATAGTAAATTCCTGAGACCGGTTCTTCCTTCTCACTCTTCTATCTCACCCGCCCAAAGTGATCTTTAGCTTCCACAAAAATAATGATTTATGGGTTGACATTTTTTTCCTTTTCTCTATTAAACAATGATTAAGAAAGCCATTTGCCTTTGTTTTTATCATGGTTTCATGTATTCTTTCATTTATTTGAAACGTTTATGAAGGCCTGTTTCAATCATTGTGAAAGGAACTTTAGATATTGCGGTAGTTAATTTTGTGTGTCAACTTTATTGGGCCACGAGTGCCCAGATATTTGGTCCAACATTATTCTGGATGCCGGGTGTGACTGTGTTTTGGGATGAGATTAACGTTTAAATCTGTAGGCTGAGCAGAGTGTCTCCCCTCACCCCCTGCCCAATGCGGGCGGGCACATCTAATAAACTGAAGGCCTGAATGGAACAAAACTGACCCTCCCTGAGAGGGGAATTCCTTCTGCCTGACTGCCTTCAAACTAGAACATTGGGTTTTTTTCTGCCTTCAGATCTGAACTGAAACATCAGCTCTTCTTGGGTCTTGTGCCTGCCAACTTTTGAGCCAGAATACACTGTTGATTCTCCTGGCTCTCAGACCTTAGAATGGAATACAAAATGGACTTTCCTGGGTCTGCAGCTTGCTGACTCACCTTACAGATTTGGGGGCTTATTGGCCTCCATGTAATATGAGCCAATTCCTTATAATAAATATCTTAGAATATATATATATATATATATATATATATGTATATATGTATGCACACACACACACACACTCACACACATACACACAGAGCTAGTGGTGTGTATACACACACACACATTCTATTGGTTCTGTTTATCTGGAGAACTCTGACTAATACAGATGGTTTACCACATTTAATCCTCACTCTGAGCTAGTTATTCTTGCTCTTCTCACAATGTTGAGGATCCTAGATCCCAGTGACTTTAAAGCACTTACCTAACGTTACTCCCCTGATAAATGCCCACTATCTTTGCTGAGGATTGTCTGATTTCAGTGTCCATATCCTCTGCATAAAGGGGGATAAGTAGGCAGAGGTTTTCATAAGCATCTTCGATTCCATCGTCCCAAGCCATGTGAGTTCTCTGCATTCACAGAGCACATCAAGGAAGGGCACAAAATCTGAGAGATATCTCCAGGGTCTCTTTGTTTCTCCAGTACGTGCTATGACATCAGCTCTGGGCATTTTCCTGCTGCTCAGTGAATCACCTCCCCCACCAATGTGCTATTCACGTCAGTAAACTATCACAAGAGTATAACTCTTCAAAATTTGTAATTATTTTAATGACTTTAGAAAATGATGTTGTTTACATTAGTTTACAGAGTTTAGACTCCCAGACAGGTACTCTGTCTACAACTCTATGCTAATTTTCTTTGCCTGGAAAACTACGGTTTGTTTTTTTAAACATTTATGACTCAGGTCTAGATGCATGCCTAGACCAGTAAAATCTAGGCTCTGTTCACTTTCACACACTCATCAGGTTAGTTATCATGATGGCTACAGTTGTCGCTCTTTCTCCAGTTACGTGGCAAACTCTTGAGAGCAAAGGCTGTATCATTCCCCTTCATTGGCCAGTGCTCGGTATAATGATGAGCACATCGTGGATGCTGAATGTAGTGAGTGAAGGAATGGTGCTTATTCAACAGTTATTGAGTATATATGTTTTTGTTTTATGTTCCATGACAGGTGAAGATGTGACTAAGGGACAGCAAAAAACTCAAAATTCACATGCATGTATTGTCTAAATATACATACACACACATAGCAAAATTTATATGCTGTATATAGACACACAGAACATTTTGCTGAACTTTACTGACGTAGCAGTCTTGTTTTACGAAAAGCTATTTGCCAAATGACATATATTTGATTAAAAAATAATTTAGTTAAGAATAAATACAGCCAAGTTTGTTTTAAGATAGATACATGAGGTAGTCACCAGGTCAAATAATTTTTGTCAGATTTACAAATGGTCAACTGATTTTATGAGTTCTCTATGTCTCCTTTGAAACTGTTAAAGGCATTCTAAGTACTCTTAGGTGTATTTGTTAGGTCTGCAGGTTATTTTAAGCAAATTGTAATATATCCATTTCCCTGGATGACAATATACAACAAGGTGAGGAACATGAGAGATCGTCCAGAAACTCGCTTGACTTGGGGTCAAAGCATTTCGAGGAAGACACTTCATTGCACAGTAGCTGAGAAACAAAGGCAAAAATTTGGGGCAAAGAAGCTCAAATCACTGGTAACTGGGGAGGGGGAAGGGAAAGAGGGAAAGATAGCATTTCTGGAAAATGAAAGGAAATAAAAAGTAAGACAGCTTGCCAGGGAAATAAAAATTTAAATCAGGCAAAGTTTTTCTTTTTTTTTTTTTTTTAAGAGATTGAGATTTCAGGAAAAAAGAGGAGAGGACAATAAATAAACAGACAAGCTTATTTTGTTGGGAGTGCAGAGAAGCCCCTTTTTAAGTTCTCATAAACTGCTTCAGGAAGGTAAGAAACTTCATGTAAACTTTATTTGACTCACAAACCTTTTCAAAGACTCAGCTGAGAATGAGGACAAATACAGCAGATATATAGGAAAGACACAAGTGTCTTTTATTAAAATCTTTCATATCATGAAGAATGATGTGTCTTGACCTTGAAGTTGCCCAAGCATCGTTATTTGCTGTGTAAATAGCTGAAAGCTTTTATATACCTCGGGGGATCAAGACTATTCCTCGTGTAGAATAAATACATCTGAGTGTATTTAAAGTGTTCACTGAGGTGGCGGGACATCTATTCTTTCATCATTTATTGTCTTCTCACAACACACCACACAACGTACTCAGTAAATGAATCAAGTCAATCTACGTTTAAGAAATACATATATACTTCTTAATATATAAAATATTTCTTTTTTATATATTATACTTGTATATATAACATATATAAATCTATTTATGCTATAATTTCAGCTTACTCATTCATTTATTCAGTACTAATATATTATATGCATAATATAATAATATAATATGCATAATAATATAATATATGCAGACTTAACTGCTACGCCCTTGAGATATTAAAGTCCATAAGACAATATCCTTTCCCATGTGAAGAGCTCCTACGAAAGAAGATATGCATATTAGTGGATTCTTATTTGTTTGTTTTTCTTTTTGGGGGGTAGGTAATTAAGCTTATTTGTTTATTTATTTATCTTTGAAGGAGGTACTGCTGATTGAACCCAGGACCTGGTTCATGCTAAGCATGTGCTCTACCATTGAGCTATACCCTCCCCCCATTAGTAGATTCTTGAAATAAAACATTAGTGATTGGTAAAAATATACAAGAGAGAAAATAATTATCTGTAGCAATAGAAGATGTGCTCTTGGAAAATCTATTCAATCTGTGTCTTACAGTGAGGCTTGCCATAAACTTAAAAAATTGCCAAGCCTGCAGCCCTACTAGCCAATTCATTCAATTACATATAAAAGGAAATCCAATCGAGTTATTAGAGAGGCATGATATAGTTGGGTAACTCAAAATCAGAATTGTGTTTCTCCAAACATAACTTTTTTTTCTCTTTTCTCAAATTGCCTTGCATAGATGGAGAGTTTTACTGAGCATATGACTGCCCAGCTAGAAATGACATCTCTCAGCCTCCTTGGCAGCTTGATGGAGCGTGTGGCATAGAGGTGGACGTGCTGTTTGGAACTTCTGTGTCAGTTGCTCAAAGGATGTTGCTTGCTCTCTGCTTGTCCTCTTCTTGGTCTTCTTATGGGCTGAAACCCAGAACAAGGTCCATCTTTAGCCTGGGTTCCCTACATGGCCTGTGGAGCAGATGGCTGGGCAAATCTGCACCACTCATTTCTACACTATTACATGAGAGAGAAAGAAGCAAGTTTCTACCATACTTAAGCCAGTGTATTGTGGACCTGTTTGTTAGAGCAACACAGCCTATTTCATAATTAATACCGATATTTCTTGTCCCAGTTGTCAAAAATTAAAATGGAGTTAAAAAAAAGCAAAACATACACTGTAGAGCGGTTACAGGGGATTGGTAAAAGAAAATAAAAAGCAAAAACATACATTAAATAGCAGAAAAAACTCATACTTTAATGCTTTTTAAAGTAAATGTTCCAGTAGCCCATTTCCTTACAACTTATTAGAAGAGGAGAGTATGTTTTAGAGTTTTGGAGTCAGACAGACCTACTTTCAAATGTCAATTCTCACAGGCTAATGGTAATAGTATTGGGTGCCATCCACATGTCAGAAACTGGGTTTAATAGAGGGCATTTGATTCCATTTAATCTTCAGAAAAATCCCAATAAATTAGTTATTATTTCCTTTTTATAGTAAAATAATGTGAGGCTGAGAATATCTCATGAGGTCACACTAGGTAACATACTTAATAGTGATGAGAACAATGAGATTTTTATTCTGGTCATTCTGGCTTGTAAATGGCGTTGCACACTCATTCATCACATTCTGGCTGTGGGCAAAGCTCAGGTTCTCTACCTATAAGCTGGCACTAATATTTAGCTATTTACGAGGTCGCTTTGGGCATTAGCTAAGCCTGCAAATGATGCCCTTTCAGATCCTGACGCATGGGAGATACACAATACGTGCTGGGTGCCTTTCTTCTTCCCTCAATGGTCTGAGAGCGCTGACAGTGCAGGAGTAATATCCCTTTCACCCTGTGTTCTTCAGCACCTGAATGTCTGGTAAGATCTAGGTGCTTAATAAATAGGAGGATAAATCAGGAGAATGAGGAAAGTAGGTATAGAAACTGGCAAATGGGGGGAAAAAAGGCAATAAAAATAAGGGTCAGTAAGGTCAAGAGTTCAGCTGGGCTCCAGAATTCTCCCCCAAGCCCTTTCCTGCACTGTTCAGTATTCAAGGTGGTAGTTGGTAGAGTCCGGGCCCTTCCCAGCGTGACCTCTCAATGTCCTGCAGTAGCCAGGTGGGCCGTAGCTCCAGCTTCTCCCCCCACCCCCGGGGAGAGCTCCTGGGTGGCCGAGCGAGGCCTGTGGGCTTGCACAGCTGCCTTCCCTGTCGCTGTCCAAGCAGCTGGGCACGTGAGCTGCTCCAGCAGCCTGGAGTCGGATTGTGTAAACTGCTCTACGCTCCTGGCAGCTCTGGGACTGGCTGGGTCCCTTCAGGAAATGAAGGGAAAGCTCTGAGCGAGCTTGACAAGGGCGGCTGTGGGGCAGGAAGCAGCAGACACTTGACCTCATTGAATTTCCAACGCAGTCCCTCTCAAAGGCACACGTTGTGTCTTAATCTTCTACAAACGCACCCTTTTACCTACCCCAGGGCTCCTTGCACAGGATGTGCGCAATGAAATTTTGCTGAGCGAGTGGACGATTGCGTGAAAGAGACATCATTCTGTTTGCTAGCACTGGTAGGAGCAATAACAAAGTAGATTTATTTCAAGGACCTTTAACAAACTCCTTGCAACCAGTTGGCTTCCAGGGCCTGCCTCTTCCATGGCCCCTCCCACTTGCCTTGACCTGTCTGCCACCACTTCACTCTTGACATGTCTCTCCTAAATCTACTTCTTACCCCATAAATTTACCACTTCTTGATCCACTGTTCCAAGAATATACTAGGAAATAGCTAATTATTTGATCAGGATAAAATGCAATTCTGTGGTGTTCTAGTTTTCCTCCTCCTGGAAAGCATGGGTAAATCTTAACAATAGTCTTGCAGGCAGTTTCTTACTGCTGCTAATTTTGGGTACTATGACCAGCAATAGAAACATATCTTGCCAAAGGTCAGCTCTTATGAAACTTTCCATCTGCTACCTATTTTTTTCCCTATATTCAAGGCTGACGCTGTTTTGAAAAGAGAATCACAGATGATATCCACAGTCTGATAAGTTTTACAAATTCAAATACGTGCATAACGATCATATACACATGTTCATACACACCTCCAGGTCTTTTGAGTCATATCAAGTTGAAATATAGTTTGCTGTTTACTTTTTCTTCTGAAGTATAGCTTTATCAGAAATTGTAGACAAATGCAGCCACAAAGGTAGATGGTACTAAAAGTTCCAGTCCTCATTTTAACTGCTCTCCTTAAACTCTAGTGAAACACATACTAAGAATCTTTTTCATAATGAAAATAGATTGCAAAACTATATTATAGTCAAGTTTCCCAAATGATGTAGCTGTTTGTTTACAAGTCCACTTAACTGCATAGGAAAAATCAGTATTAAATGTGCTAGAATAGTAGAATTAAGATTGACTTTTTTACCCCCTTTTGCTTTTAGATATGCATTGCTATTATAAAAGTTATACTGTTTTTTTTAACATTGTCTAAATGTGTCTTTAAGGATGTCTAACATTACATATCTGTAGAAAGTAAAAGGTAAAAACTCCGTTCACACCTTTGTATTTTCCAGCCGTAACACTCACTAGCAATTGATATATGTTCCTTGAGACACAGGTTCTATGTTATTGAAAAAAACTTATTTCACTAATATTTATTAATTATGTATTTATTTATGTATTTAATTATGTATTTATTATTATGTATTATGTATTAATTATGTATTTAATTATGTATTTATTAATTATGTATTAATTATTTATTAATTATGTAAAACAGTATGTCAGGCACTGTTCCAGATACTTGAAATATAGAAGTAAACAAAATGGACAAAGATCCGTCCTCTTACAGAAATTGCTTTCTTTAGAGAGAAACAGATAATGAATAATAACTGAAGTGAATAAGTAATGTTTAGTATGGTAGGAAGGGTTAAGGGGCTGCAGAGTGCTCGGGCTGAAGCTGCAACTGTGGTTTGCAATTTTAAAACAGTGGTTGGGTAGTTCTCACTGAGAAGACGACATTTGGGAAAAGACTTAAAGGAAATGAGCAAGTCAGCAAGTCAACAAGTCAGCCCTGCATCTGCAGGAAGACCAGCCCAGGGATGAGCAACAGCCTTAAGGCAGGATGCCTAGCATGTTCTAGGACCAGCAAGGAAACTAATGGTGCAGGAGTGGATTGGAGAAGAGAAGGAGGAGGCGAGGACAGGGAGGAAGTAGGAAATGAGATCACGGAGACCCTTGTGGTCCACTGTAAGAACTTCGGTTCTTATTTTGCATGAGGTGGAAGCCACTGGAAGATTTGACCAAAACAGTAAACATGATATGACTTAGGTATTAAAGAAATTGCTCAGACTGCTGAGTTGAGAACAGACTGAAGGGTGGCAGAGGGAAGAGCAAGGAGAACTGGTAAAAAGCCTGTTGTGTAGGGGAGATGGTATCATACTTTGAAAGTAGACCCCAAAAGATTCCCCAAATAATTCAAAGCAAAGTGGGAGGGAAAGAGAAAAGTCAAGGACAAGTTCAGTGTTTCACTCTGAAATTGAAAACATGGTGCTAACACCAAGCATACTTTCCTGAAACAATTTTTTATGCCTATCATATTTTGATTTCCACTATACAGCTTCAGCCTGGTCCTCTGGGGATGCTTGTCCTGGGGAAAGCCATCAGCCATGCATGAAATCTGGCTAGCCTGAGACCATGCTGGAGAAGAAATGAGTAGATCATCCAGTTGTTAGCAGCAGCTGACCTTCCAGGAGACAGTCAGCCATGTGAGTGCGCCATTTTCAGCATCCATCTCTGTCATATCTTCAGACAACTATAGCACAGACGGAGGTCTCATTGCAGCTGTAGGAGAGACTACAGTCAAGAACTGCCCAGCGGAGCCCTTCACAGATACCTGGTTCACAATATCATGAGTAGAATAAAATGTGTAGTGTTTTACACCACTACGTTTGGGGATAATCTCTAACATAGTAATTGTAACAACTATCCCGGAGGTAAAAAGTGAGTCTTGAATTAGGAGATCAGCAATCAGAGTGCTAACGTGGAACTGGCTCTAACAGAGGGAGTTTAGAATTATAGAATCTGCTGACTTAGATTAAATGGGGGAAACATGACACGAGTGAGGAGTCAAAGCTGATGTCATCTTGTGTCTCGGTGACTACTCGTATTCCAGTTCCATTAAGCAAAGTGTTTAATTGCTATAATTGTCTGATTCAATAGTTCACTCATTCAATCCATCATTTATGTAACAAATGGTTATTGAGCGTGTTATATATGTTCGTTGGTGTGCTGCAAACTAGAGATACAAGGAACAAAGACATGGATTCTTATCTAGCTTTCAGTCTAGAAGGAACATGGGCTGCAAGTTGCTGTGTTCAGTGCCGAGAAAGGGTCAGCCCAGGTGAAGTGAGCACAGAAAAGATGAACTAAAAGATGGCATGTTCTGAAACCCACCAAGATCTGCCCAGCAATATCACTTCTGAGGCTTTCCTCCCGAGATTCTGATCCATTTCTTCTTTGTCCAAGTTTCTTGAAGCTTGGAACACCTAATTCCAGTTCTGCTGAGTCTGCTTCTCCATTTCCTACTGATCGAATCAAATTCCTTAGCCCGGTATGAAGCTCTGCACAAATGCCTCTCTGATGTGGTTCCTGAAGTCTCCCTTGACCTCTCTCCCAAGTCAGATGGGGTTGTTTATTGCTTCCCTAACAGGTGTGCTCATTGCAATCTCCAAAGCTTTGCCATCTGAGTCCACCTGCCTGGAACATTCACTCCTCTTCAAAGTCCAGATAGTCTAAGCCCAGTTCAAACCATCTCTCTTTATTTTGGTTATTACATCACAATGTTTTTCTCCCTTTCTGAATTCCCACAACATTTTGTGACTCGATTGTCCACGGAGAACTTCTGTTATACCAGTCTATCCATACGTATGTCTCATCTTCCTAACTAAATGTTTTTACAGAATGAGGACCAAAATGTATACTTTAAATTCCTTATGCCCAACACTGTGAATTATACCCAGGAGACATCTGACAAGTATTTCACAGTGCTGATCGCAAAGGTGGAAATGTTGATATCAATTATCCCAGTATTTCAAACTGCTTAATTATTGCATATAATTAAAGTTAATCTTTTGGTTAAAATCCTACAAATGGTTTGCTTCTTAATTATTTGTCATATAAAAGGTTGTGATTAGTTGTTAGAAAATGGATTTTTTTCCTGTTCTCTAATTTTTTGCCCATTTCAGAAATTGAAAAAAAAATGATATTGTTACCTAGATTATGAGCAACCTGGTTCTATAAATCTTGGATACTAAAAAATGGGCATTATGATAACTGGACCTGGTTTCCCAAATCTTAGCTTTTTTATGGAGCGTACAAGACTTTAAATAAAACTTCTAATAAACAAATAGTACTTTAATTATAATTTTTATTCAAACCAGACCAAGGAGATTGTGTAAATGGGATCTCTTAGATTATTAATTAGCGTGAAAAATTTAACTGTATATGTACCACTTAAATACATCAGAATGGTCTAAGTCTAGACACAACATTGTAAAATGATTATAAATCAGTAAAAAATGTTAAAAAAAAAAAGGAATGTTCTAAGTCTGGAGCCTATACTGAAATTAAGTAGTTCCATCAAAATGTTAAGGAAAATAGGGTTGACTGATAGAGAAACATGTATTTTCACAAAGGCTGGGGAAATCCTACAATCTGGAGCCAAGGCTAAAGGTCTAGTTCTGAATGTGTTATTTAAACCTCCCCTGGGAAACAAAAGCCACTGACCCTGATAAAAGTTCATCTTGACCAAACTGTTGGTTTATTTTGTATGTGTCACCTTAACAATCAGAAACAGCAGACATGTTGTTCCTCGCGTCCCTGATATTTATTTATCACGTGAGGACAAACTGGCACAAAACGACCCAGGATGGAACTTGACTTGGAATTTTATTTTTCACTCGTCCCAAATTGGCTATGAAGTTTTGGTGAAATAAAATGTCAGGGTGCGGTCCCCTTGCTGTTACACATTTTTCCCCTTTCTACAGGAGTTAGCCAGCAAGAGGGAAAGGGCACACACCTAGAATAATAGGAGGGAAACCTACACTTCCTCACTTTGCCTCTCAATCTCGTAGTGGCCTGATAGTGAATTCTCAGAAGTTGGCTAAGGACTCGAGGGGTCTCTGGACTGTTCTCCTTTCTGCTAAGTGTTTATAATCTGACCATGCCCCTGCTTCTGCCTCAGACAGAGTGAACTGATTTAGAAGAGTTAATCCAATCCAGACGTCACCGTGACAATGTCTCATCCGGAGGAAAGGCGGTCCTCCCATTCATTAGTCTTAGGTGGTTTCAAAACCCAAGCACGTGGGGAGATGGGTTACAAAGGCTTTCTTCCCTGCCAAATATATTTGAAGCAGTTCTTTTACTATCCATCTGGTAATTTGAATCTCTTAAGAATAAACCGAAGCTCAAAATTATATCTTCTTTTTCCCTAGAGGAGGAATAAGAGGAGTAATGCCATGTAGGGTGAACAGAACATATAAAGAATTTTTTTGGAAAGAAAAAAGCATATTCAAGTTAATTCATTTTGAATGTTTCAAAACAGGTTTGAGTCCTTCCAATGCAATGTGTTTTATTTTTGTTTACCTCTTAGATTCTATCCAATTGGGTGAGAGTGCTTTCAGCTGACATTTGATGATCATTTTGACGGTCACCAACAGAGCAGAGAAGTGAGGGTGTTTAGGGACAATTTACTACTTGACAGTTTTGGGAGCCAGATTCAAATGAATCTTCATTCCTTGCTCAACAGACTCGGGACAAAGAATGTTTTTGTAAAAATCACAGAGCCAATAAATTGCAGAAATGGGGATGTGGGGGCAGAGAGAAATGCAAGGATGAGCTGGAAGAAAGAGTCAAGATTTTGTCTTTGGCCACTTTATTATCAGTATGAGTGATTTTACATGATACCCTTTCTTCAGCAAAAATTCCTTCCTTGGCATGGAAGTAAATGTCTGCAGTGGTAGATGGTAGCCCACAGAGCTCTGAAATAATGAAGACCTTAGCTCACTAGGGCAGAACCCAAGGTGGCACCAAGTTTATTAGAGACCAAGTTATTGAAGACTATAGACCTGCCAATTTGATCGTTTGATGTTAGCAACTGTTCCCCCCCAGATTATAGCCATGATTTATTCTCAATAAACTGCTGTTGATTTGTAGGAAATGTGATGCCAGACACGCTTACCTACTATTGACAATTTAAATTCAGCTGGATTATTGAATAATTTACAAAGCAGACACAGACAGGGTGGAGTTCAGAACTGGGAATTTAATGGATGTTTTGGGGGAGTAAGGGGTGTGGAGATGTAATGGTCATGACTGAATGCAATAACAGGAGAAAGAACAGGAACGGTGTGGTGAGGCTAGAGTCTAAGAGACTCCAGGAATCCAGGATGGGTGGTACAGCCAGGATATGCTCTGTTGCTCACCTCCTAGCTGTCTTACTTCTTTTTGCTCTCAATTAAGTGTACAAGACTACAAATGAAAAAAGAAAACCTCTCCAAGCTTTTCTCTACAAGTCTAATCTTATCTAGTGTACTGAATTATTTATTGCTGATCAATAATGGTGATAACATTCACTTCTTATTTCTGATTTAACGTTAAGCTAAAGTATTAGAGCCAAAGAGAAACGGTCCTTTCTTATGAAGAGGTGACCTTGGCTGATAAATAGATAATACAATGTAAATGCAGGCTGCTGCACAGATACTTTATGACCTAGAATGGGAAACAAAGGGTGAAGGCTGGGAATGTCTTTCTCAAAGAGAAGCTAATGTAAGCTTCTGGAAATTAGTTTTTCAGGCAAGTTGAAGAAAGGGAAGTGTATTCCTAAGTTGATGGAATAGTATATGTTTAAAGGCACAGAAATGGGGACAATATAGCCTTTTGGGATCAAAGTAAGTCATCTTTGTGCCTAGATTATAGAATTTGAGTAGAAAAGCAACAGTTAAGTGAGAGCAGGACTTTCCAAGGGCTAACATCCCCAACACAGTGTACTCAGTGAGTAAAATTCAGGTAGTGGGGATATTGATATTTGGGACAATAATAATTCAATGAGGCAAACAATACAAAGAACATGAATTAACTCTTTTGTTCTCAGAGCAACCTGCTATTACTACCCCCATTGTACAGATGAGGAAAACTGAGGCACAGGGAGGTTAAAGAAATGATGGCATTTCAAATTAAACTGGGCATCATAACTGCAAATTCCATATTATATAGAAATCTACCACCACTGGCAAAATGAAAATGATTCCACATGTAATAGTCACCATTCACAAATCTCAAAGCAATAACTTATGCCCAGATCTTTTACACATTAAAGAGAAAAGTCTCAAGTGTGGTTCAATGTTCTTTGCTGAAATCACCTTAGCTGTTTGAGGTAGGATGAAATGACATTATTGCCTTCTCTCTCCAAACAGCTATGTAAAGTGGCATAGATTTGCTTGATTTCCAGGCGCAGATGAAAGTGAAAACTTCAGTTTCTTAGTGTGGAAAGAGCAGTCAGCTAAAGAAGGAGAGGATAAAAAACATGTTCTCAAATCGCTGTCTGGTTGGCCAATCTCCAGCTCAGAATGAAGTGTTCATTTTCCCAAAGAACAGGGATTGCTCACACCCAATTACTTACACCTTGCACGTAATCTCTCTCTCTCTTTTTTTTTTCAGACATGAAATCAATCACTGAATAAAACCTTTGTACGTTAGGGGCATAAACTGTCCAACCTTGTGGCTGTTTGTGATTATAGCTGGCAAAATGAAAGATTGTTTAGTAGATATTCAGAGTTAAAATGACAGAGCAAAAGAAAGCAGCAAGTTAATCTCGTTTAGGACTTCCAAAATGAGGAAACCGGCTCATGAGGAAGTCCTTGGATCCCAATGGGGATGCCCAGGGCTCTGTTCTATTTGACCCTCAAAGCACTACCTTCATCTGGAACAGGTGTTGATGGATGGAGGAGAAAAACTGACACTGCCTAGTATTTTTGTGCTGGGGAGGAAATGAAATTTCCCTTGGTTTAGTTTCCTTTCTGATGCGGTTACCTTTTCTCCCAGTAAGTTAGTGTGCGATACAGCTGAGAATATCTCCTGGAGAATACAAGGCATCTCTTTTCTTAAAACAGAACCTGCTAAATATTAGAAAAATGGCATTTGTGGCAGCCCTCCTGAGTAGAAATTTAAAATTGTAGGATTCTGGGAAATTTAAACTTGAAGGATTCTCTTGGCTCTTCCATTGAGCCTAATGCTTTTATGGACCCAAAAGAATATCACAAAGAGTTTCTTAAACATTTTGATAAATGTACTTCCAGCACAGGCATGAGCAAACTGCAGCCCATGGGCTAATGACAACCCTCTGCATGCTTTTTTATAGCCCATTAACTAAGAGTGAACTTTGCATTTTTTAACAATTAAAAATTATCAAAAGAAAAATTATCAAAAAATATCAAATATAAAAATACTTCAACTCAAATTTCATTATGAGTAAATAAAGTTTTATCGGAACTCAGCCATGTTCATTCACTTACATATTATCTGTGGCTCCTTTGCACTACAACGGCAGGGTTGAGTAGTTACTAAGGAGACCATCTGACCCATTCATCTGAAAATTTACTACCTGGCCCTTTGCAAAAAGAAGTTTGTCAATCTGGGGTCTAGAGTATTAAGAAACTGAAGTGAGTGAGAGGAGTGTCTTCTTTTGCTGAAACTGCAGCCTAGGAGAAGCTAAACGTACCTCAGAGGTGTTTGCAAAAATTCAGTTTAGTCTATACGGACCTGTGGGAAGAAACAGCACCACTCATTTCTGATGAATGTGACTGAAATACTGAAAACTGGCGTGAAAACTTTATCAGGCTTGGCACACTATACTAAGCAAAATTAAACTCACCAGTGAGCTGCCAAATCTCTCCTAATGAGTACGCTCAACGATATGAAATCACAGTTACTGTAGGTCAAAAATAATTAAATATTGGCAATTTCCTGTGGTTCATATGACTTCATAAGATGCTGTGTAAAGAAAGCAGTCTGTTTTAATATCCATCTTCTTCACCAGCTTTCCTCTGTCAGGCTTTGCACCTGATTTTGCTTTATTTTCCGACACTTCACACAACAAATGCATGGCCCATGTTTGTTGATAACCTAGTAACGAAAGAATAAAATTCCTTCTAAATAATCAGCATTAGGAAGAGTGTTATAAAGAAAGCATACTAGGACTTGAAACAAAGCGAGAAGTAAATTCTAAGTTCTAAGGCTATCCTGAGAACTTGGTGTGTTGCTCTGAGTGGCACAGGAAGACTTGATAAGTTCAGCATGAGAAAATAGAATTGTGTTGCTGACCTTTGCAAACTATAGTTGCCAGTACCTTATCGTCAGGGCACTAGAACTATTGTGGATTTATATTACTGTAATCAGGTTTCTGTTTTCTCTTTACAGTGAAAAAACAGCCAAAAATTATACTAAGGATCCAAGATACATGTTGTGTATATACATGTATAATCAGCCCTCGGTATCGTCAAGTTCCCCGTTTGTGGAGTCACCCAACCTGGCTGCATCTCCCTCTGCTCTGTCTTTACAGCATCTTCTTCTCTGTGTATCTTGGTCTAATATCCCTCTACCTCTTTCTTATTAAGACACTTTTGTTGGTATTTAGGGTTTCTCAGATAATCTAAACTAAGTGCTTTCTGTCAAGATCCTTAACTTAATCACGTTTGCCACGTAAAGTTGATATTCACAGATTCCAGGGATTAAGAAATGAATGTATTTGGGAGACCTTTTTTTTTTTTTTCCAGCCTACCCCCATAATGTTGACATCATACTGAGGTGTGTCTTTAAAAACTGCTTTTCAGTTTTCTGAAAATAAATGGAATGGAGACCAGAATACCCCTTCCCGGGTTGGTTGAATTTGCAGATTCCTGGACGTGGGGGGCCGACTCTATTAAAGCCGTCTTATATGAGGGACTTGAGCATCTGCAGATTTTGGTATCCACGGGGGTCCTGGAACTAATTACCTGCAGACACAGAGGGACAACTCTATATGAACATTATTTGTATGGATTCCAATCAATACTTTTTTTGTGTTGAACCACTTTTTTAGAATTCCATAAAATAATTACTATAATGAAACTTGATCAAAACAGCAAAGTCTTCCCGTACAGTGCGTAAATGTTTTCTCACTCTTTTGCAATTGTTTATTATTATTATTACTTATTTACTCTTCCACTGTAAATTCTATGAAGGCAAGGGATATGCCTAACTTATTCATCATGAATCCTGAAAAGCCTAAGATCATTTCTAGGGCATAAATATGCATCTACTTCATGACAGCAGAGAGAGGAATAAAATATCCAGCTATTTAAGTGACAAGCGCAATCTTGAATTTTAACCACAGCCCTGGACTCATCCAAGCAAATCAGAGTTATACTTCATGTGTGGCCATAATCAAAAGAAACGTAAAACATTTAAAAACCAAAATGCAACATGGGATTGGGAAGAAAATGGATTAAGGATGAATTTAACTTACAGAAAACCTGAAAAATATAAACCAATCAGCAATGCATACAAACTAGCAGGTGATTTTGCATTTCACATAAAATAGAAATTTAAACTTACCTGAGGTAGCTTCATTTTTTTTTAATAACTGTAGCTGCTATAACAATTAGAACAAACTTGACATTTTAAAACAGAAGGAATTTATTCTTTCACAGTTCTGGAGACTGGAAGCTTGAAGTCATGGTTTCGGCAGGGCTCCACTTCCTATAGAGGGTCTAGAACCCATTCCTTGTTCCTTTTAGCCTCTGGTGGTTGGCAGCACTCCTTGGCTTGTGGCTGCTTTCTGTTCTATCTTAATATCATCTTACTCTTTGTGTATTTTTGTCTACTATCCCTCTACCGCTTTCTTATAAGGACCCTTGTGATGGTATTTAAGGTTTGCAAGTGCCTTCTCTCAAGATCCTTAACTTGATCACATCTTTTGCCACAGGAGTATATAAGATAATATTCACAGATTCCAGGCATTAGGAAGTAAATATGTTTTTGAGGGACCATTTTTTTCCAGCCTACCACAGTTATAAGAACATCTTGAAGAGCTGCTTTTACATTTTCTGAAAATAAATGGAAGCGAAACCAAAATAGCTTCTACCTTGGAACTAATTAAGATTGTTTTACTATGAGACAGAGGATAGTCTTCTCCAATGGAATTACTTTCTTGAGATACTAACTCTGCATTATTGTAGCTGGAAATCGAAGGCACTTGTAAATAAACAACAGCCTTTGAAGATACACATTACCAAAGACATGTTTTCAGCATAAAGAAGAAAAAGTAAATAAGTTTTCAAAGAAAGTTCTGTTATCAATTTTTCAGCGTGCTCATTTTTTTACCCACAAGAACTATTCCTCAGCAAAGACCTCTCATTTAATTAAAAACAGACTCTAATAAATGTGGGTTAGGATCACTATGATAACCTATATTCAAGAACATGAAGAAAAAGTGGTCTTGAAAGGAAAGGCTCACATGTGTTCACATTTGATACCGGGAAATCACCGTACACTGTTGAGGGGTGATTACTACCAGCTGTAAGCATGTACACCACACAATACTTTCGCGTCTGTACTACCACTTGGAAAATTTCTTTCTTGCTCTCTCTCTTTCTTCCAAGAGTTCCATCAAATATGGCCAAATCTTTCCCCTCTTACTAAATAGTGACCTTTTCAAATCCCTATATATGAAAAGAGAGAGACATTGAATCTTAAAGAACACCAAGAAGAAACACGAAATTTGCATGCTTGTCCCCACGAATAAGATTGGCAAGACCATGTTACCTGACCCTTTCCTCATATTCTGTTATGAATCATGTTCTATAGCTTCCAGTGGTGTTGGCAAGTTTTTAATCTTAATGGCCTAGAAAACACCCCTGAAATACAAGAAAGCAGTTCTGAATAAAAGGAGGTCGGATCTCACTAATGCATCGTTTATCTGCAAACTCTTCTCATTGAAAATCATTCGAACCATCATCCCGACTATCCTCCTGAATTTCAAGTACGGCAAATGCTGAATCACTTCTTCACCACAATTCACTTCCAGAAAGTCTGCTCTCTTCCTCGGCCTGCCTTCCTTTATCCTAGCTAAACGAGGGCTCCTAGAGGGATTTCAGGAGGGTTAGGAAAGAATAGTGCGGAGAGGGTGGAGAAAATTTGAGAAGTTCTTGATCAACAAAAACACATCTGGTTTTTTGTTTCTGTTTTATTGGTTTTTTTTTTCCCCTTTTTAGGGGGGAGTAGGGTGGTAATTAGGTTCTTTTTATTTATTTATTTTAATGGAGATACAGGGGATTGAACCCAGGACCTGGTGCTTGTTAGGCATGTGCTCGACCACTGAGCCCTGTTTCTGGGTTTTAAATATTTAATATCCCAATAAGATTTCTTTTTAAAGAAAATGTTCCCAGTTTAAACAAGAAGAAAAAAAAAGACAAAGGAATATCACTTCCTTAATCTTTTTTAACAGAAAAGTTGAGAAGTGGGGGATGAGACACTATCAGTGTGGACATCAGAACAGTTTTTTTTAACTTGATGCAACTAAATGTAAATTAATCATGGGAATAGAATTTGGCAAATGCTCCTATTGTGTTCTAAAGTATGAATAGCAGAGCCAAGTAACTACAGAACATTTTGTCTTCGGAAAGAAGGCAAAACAACAAATAGTCAGTTAATTAATAAAGTAGAGGATGGTGATTTCTTTGCCTAGATATCACTTCCCTCTGCCACTCCGGCATGGACTGATGCCCCTGTGCATAAAAGTTCCCTTTGCAACATATGTCTTAGCACTCGACATGCTGCATTTTAATTGGCTGCTCCCCCCGTACACCCATACATCAATATAAACTCAGTGACAAGCTGTGTTAGCCTCTCTTGTTAAAATCATAGACTACTGCAAAGTATATGAATTACCTTAAGTAATAAACATTTGTTGAATGGAAGAGGGAGAAATAGACTCACACATTCAAAAGCACAGAGCTCTTTTGGTTGAGGCTGGGATCTAAAGACTCATATAAATTCATCCCTTGTTCATAATGGTCTACCCAGCCTCATGCCAACTACCAGCAATCTAACAATGAAAGAACAATTGTTCTGGGCCAGATGTGCTTCACATATTATCTCTGTAGCAACATTATCTCTAGAGCAGTTAAGTATTACTGTCCTTACTTTAGGAAGAAGAGAATTATGTTCAGATATATTCCTGCCTTGAAGTGGCCATTTCCAATTCTAAGCCCATAAATGTATAGCTCTTACACTAATGTTCATTACGTTACACCACCCTGCCCTGCGTTTCCTTTGCCCTTAGCAATGAAAAGCTGCTTTAGTCTTATTTGGACTTGGAACTTGTACCACACTCATGCCACATGGTGACAACGCGTGGCCGAGGATTACAGACCAAATGGTAGAAGCACAAATGATCAGAGAGTGAAGGACAGGAAGATCACCCGAGGCTGTGAAAGGAGAGACGGAAGCAGAAACTGTGAGCAGCGGTGCTCTAAGCCCTGGTCTCTTGCTGAGGCTTAGAGCTTGATAAGGCAACACAAACTCAGAGAGGGATTTCGTGTACCCTCAGCATTGGACATCCAGGCAAAGCCAGAAGTCTTAATGCCCAAAAGTGCAGAGGGAGCCAGGGTGCTTTCTGACGCCCAGTCGCCGCGAGGGCTAGAAGGAAGAGCCCATTCGTGATGACGCACACGGGCCGAAAACAGAGGGGCCTTTAGGGATATTCTGTTCTGCGTCAGATCGTAAGAGGCTTTGCACAACCCTTCGGGAAACGATGAGGAGTAATCCCCAATAGTGACAGAGACTGAATCTCCAGGCAGATCAACAAGATGAGAGCTCAGAGTAAAATCTAGTCTGATAAGTCTTTAAACAACGTAATGTGTCATTTTTCACATTCCTGAGACTGCTGGGAACATTTCATACCTGGTATATATTGATAAGGCCATCTGTCATTTTGATCATATTGTCCCTTAGCCTTCATTTTTCCTATTTGAAAAAAAAACTGTACTTTCTTAGTCTCTTCTTATGGGGAAAAAAAAAACACCTATTAAATACTTTCATTTTTCAATGTTAAGGTATTGTTTATGTCCAATGGCTCCCAAGCCTGAGTAGCATTCACTATTACCTAATATTTTTAAAGTATATAGTCCTGTGTCTTATCCCCAGGAATTTTGATTCATTAGCTTTTTCAAACCCCAAAATAATGGTGAAGAGAACACTGAAATCCATAACGCAACATGGCTGAAAAATGGGGTTGCCAGACTTCTGGTTCCATTGTTCATGGGTTAACTCAATATGATCCTCATGCTTGGAGATTATTTGAAAGAAATCAGAAAAAAGGCAACAAACAGATCCATCACTGATTCAGTCTTTAGGTGGGATGAAATCCTTTTTTTTTTTTCTTTCTTTTTGGCTTAATGGAATAGTTAAGGAACAAAATTATTCCATCAAGAGAAAATTATTTTCAGAAAATGGAAATTGGCGATATATCCACTGAAGTCTGGAATAAACTCAAATATCTGCATTTCCACCGGGAATGGATTCTGACAGCCAGGGTGTCCAAAGAGCTGACAGTACAGAAATAACCACCTGTTGCCGAGTAGAAGAAGAAGAAGAAACCAGGTGGGACGTATACCCCACAGAGGAAATTTGAGCAGGTTCTTGGCTTCCTATGGGAGAGAAGGGAGTAGGAGAGCTGGCAGCAGGGAGGTGGAGGAAAGGAAATCCGAGCAGGTTTCTTTGCTGTCTTCCATGTGGGGAAGGCAGGATTGAACCAGAAAGACTGTAAAAACAGGAAGATTGATAATTAAAGCCTATGTGTTTAAAGGCACATTTAAGCTATTAGAATGCAACAGAAACACAGAATAACTCCTCTGAAATTACAGGTATGTCTAAATGGGTATGAAACCAGGAGTTACCTCAGGCACTATCATTCCAGAAACTTCAAATGGCCAGTAAAATGCTCTTCTGAGAAAATAGTATTTGCAGGAAAATAGTTTTAAACATAGAAGAAACACAAGAACAAAGGAACATGCTACTAAAAATTCAAACTCTCAAGGCTTATTGACATGAAAGGCTTTAGCTTTTTTTGACATGTCTGATAGCAAACTAAATAACAAAGAGCAATGTTAATTTACATTTATTTCCTCCTTTCTTTCTGACCCTTTCTCCTGTGAGTTAAAAGGAGAAAGTGAAATATCCTGAAGTAAACATTGGCAGAGAGAGAGAAAAAAAATCTTGTAAACAGGAAACCTGGATCAATAATCATTATTTGAATAGCTGAAAGTTAGAAATTAACTTAGAAATGGACATCAACTTAGAAATTAATGAAAAAGGATGTAGCTCATTTCTGATGCAGCCATCATGCCATTCCTTGTTCTAAGTGCTGTATCTTTACTCCTCATTTCAACCAAGCAAGGTCTTCTTACCCTCAGTCTATGAAATAAGAAACTGATACTGAGAAACATTAAGTAACTTTTTCAAACATATGTAGCTCTCATAAGTGGTGAGTCTGAGATTTTATGCGAGGCTCTATGGCGTTAAAGACATTCCACAGCAATGTGTTAGCAGCATGAGCTCCCCCAAGATTCTGAAAAAAACTTTGAGAAAAGCATTTCTAAGAAGTCAAATACACAGGTACCAAAACTCTCTCAAGCCTTCTCAGAGCATATTGATTCAAATTAGGATAAAATATGAAGAAACTAGATTATCTCCTTCCTAAGGCCAGAGCTGATTAATAATAGCAAATTAGTAGGGTGTTTGGAGGACCGTAGGGAGAAGCAAAGACCCTGGTAAAACAAAAAGGAGTAACAGGTAACCTAACCATAGGTAGATTATCACTTTACTTTCTTTTGATGGCAAGGGACAGAGAAATTACTTAAACTCACTTAAGTAAAGAGACACTATTGATTTATATCTCACCTTCCTGTGAACCCCAGTCGTGGGGACTACAGAGGCTCAAACATGAGACCGGGACTCAGTTTCTTTCCATCTTCATTCTCTGCTTCCAGGTGACAACCTCCAGCACCACTGGAGTTACATTTTTTTTTTTTCAATTTCAATTAAAGCAGAAAGAAAAAGTATACATTTTGCTTCCGCCCATCCCACCAAAATAATTCTCAGTGATTGTTCCTAATTCTGATTGGCCCTAGGCATAGATATGAAAAAAACACAGAGTCCAAAGGGGTAGAAATCTCGGGGTAGGGCAGCATGGATCCTGACCTGAAATATACAGACTAATGTTACAGAAGGGCTGGCCACTTTAAAAAATTCCAAGTGTCACAACAAAAGAAAGAAAGAACTGGTGCTGACAGGAAAATAAAAAAGGAAAGAGAACTACAGATGAAGATGGAAAAATCTATGTAAAAAATGCAAACATAGAAATCCAGCTAAACTCCCATTATTATTTAGAGCTAAGCAGCCTCAAATAATTCAATACATGAGTTACCTTGAGTTTTCAAAAAGTTTAATGATCAACAGGCAGAAATGATATCAACAAGAAGAAAGAAATAGTATAAAATTTTAAAAGTTAGCATCTATATATTGTTGACTCTGTGCCAGGCATTGTAACATCACAACCCTATGAAAAAGAGTTATGACAACCCCCCCCTTTATAGTGAAGATAATGTAAGGCACAGAGCAATTTCCCAACGGGATTCAATTAACTTTGCACAATGTGACAGTGTGAAAGAATGGTGATTCAAACTCATACTGTACGATATGAGATGCTTTCATGTTAAACATGGTAAAATACCACCTTATACTGTGTAGAATAGTTTAAATATATTGCCACTGAATGTAACTTTAAAAAAATTGTACTTAAAAAGGATAAATCATAGTCATCTAAATTCTAAACCAAACTTGGTTTATCACACAACTTGACAATATATTCTATATGAGATCTTAACATAGACTCTTCAAATATAGTTTATTGTTACTCTTTGTGCTCAGTTCTTCAGATATTGACATGATTATTAGGAATCTACTGTGTTCCAGGCATTATGCAACATCTGGTTTGCAATCTATACTTACATTCCACTATCAAGCAGGTCTGGACTGCATTCAAAGTTTAATATCGACAATGGCTGTAAATTTGTCATTAAATATCTATCCAAAAAATTTAAATATTAACAATAACCATATTCTGTGACTGCTCAGTGGGAAATAAAATAATTAATAGCAGTAACAACGAATTCATTTTTGTGCAGATAAAATATTGGATGCCAAAATATGTTAACACTTCAAGTTGTTAAGTACCCATCCACCAGTTACTCAGCAGAGATTGGCAGGCATTTTTATCAGGCATTCTTAAACAATTCTCTGAATTTTTATGTTCATGGTTAAGTGTCTACTCATACAGTGTAGGAAAAAAAAAAGACAGCAGAAACACTTCACAAAGATCTTTTATACAACTGAGGAACACTTCTTATACAACTTAACAAATTTTACCTAATACAGTGATTTATACATTTTCCTTTCTTTTGCACTTGACTGGAACTGATTTATAGAAGATGTCTTTACACATATTTGATTGATTATTTTTCAAATAAGAATCAAATAGACCAACAGGAAATACTAATTTGTAAAGGGAAAAATGGCAAAAGTAGTTTTCTGTAATTTGAGTACTTAAGTAGCATGCTTGTGTATGGGGGATCCTTTTTGGGATGTAGTTGGAGGAAGGAAGAAAGTGAGATTCCATTGAGATTTATTTCCCTTTAAATTTCCTTTGACTTTCTTCTGCCCCTGACGTCTAGGCTATGTTCCCTCCAAGGAAGGGCATTTTCTTTTGAAGTTGAATAACAACTTCATTATCATTTTCATGTTTTTTTTTCTCATGCTGAAAACATCTTAGTTTCATAATCAAATCTCTGTGAGTCTAGTAACTCAAAAATTATTTCTTCTGCTTCATGGAAAGTTTTCAACTCCAAGTAGAACCTTTACCCTCACCCTGACAAATAACCTAACCTAGAGAAAGATAAATTGCTCCAGGCTTCCCAGGAATAAATATTGAATACATTGAACACATCCACTCACCAAATGGAAAGCAGTGAGGAAAAGTCTAACCACCTGAGTCAGAATTTCTGGGTTCAAATCCCATTATGTTACTGTCTTAGTCCATTCTGACTGCTGTAACAAAATTCCACAGAATGAGTGGCTTATAATCAACAGACATTTTTTCCGACAGTTCTGGAGGCTAGAAGTCTAAGGTCAAGGTGCCAACATGGTCGGGTTCTCATGAAAAAGCCCTCTTTCCTGTCTCAGACTGCCGACTTCCCATGTTATCTCATGTAGTGGAGCAAGCACTCTGGGGTCTGTTTAATAAGGCATGAGTCCCAGTCATGAGAGCCCTGTCCTCATGATCTAATTACCTCCCAAAGGCCCCACCTCCTAATACCATCACCTTGGGCATTAGGTTTTTCACACATGAATTTTTGGGGGAACAAAAATGTTCAGACCATATCAGTTACTTATAGCCGTGTAACCTTGGGATTTGACTCAACATTTCTGTTCCTTAAGGTGCTCATGTGGGTGCTGACCTCATGCTGGTACCTCACGCATCACATATGCTACTGAGCACATGGCCTAATACAGAGGAAATAGCCAATAAATTTTGTGTATTATTGTGGCTGTTCTTCAATAATTGTATGATACTTGTATCGCTTAACAAGAAGATTTAGGTGAATTACATAGATTCACGAAGAATGGGTGGGATTTCCACAGTGGAAAATGGATTGTTGTGAGGAGGAAGAGGTGCTGAACAAAAGAAAAAAGAAGCAAGAAACATCAATAGAGGCATGGTGGCTAGAAAATAGCAATTAATTAGTTAAGGCTGGGACATAAAACACTTATTTGATTAGTGTTAGAAAGAAGACGAGAAACACATTTTTCCCTCTGGCCTGGATTTGGTGGTGCTCAGGGAGCCTTGGTTTCCTTCAATGTATTATAGATATACTGTAGTGACCTCGGGCTTAGAAGAGCAAGTGACTCAGGATAAACCCCTGATCTTGTTACTTACTTTTGTGCAACTGGAGGAAAAAACACTTAACCTCGCTGAGTCTTAGTTTTTAACAAATAAAACGGGAAAGATACCACTTAGTACAGTAATTGCCATGACTCAAAGTAATAAAAAGATTAAAACAACTCTTACCTTTGAATGAGTGCCAAGCATTGTGCTAATGTCTTTGCATCCATATTTTATTTAATCCCTTCAACTTCTCCAGGATAATAAATGAAGAATGACTATCACACCAGAACTGCATGTGGATTCAGGGCCTGACACAGAGGCTGCCAAAAAACAAACAAACAGACTAACCACCCATTTGTTATAAGAAAGAGTAAACTCCTTTGAGTTTCCATAGACTACAGAGGTGGAGGTCAAGACAAATTTTAACTCGATTTCTGAGCTGAGACAATTCCAACTTACATCTGAATTATAATAATTTGCTCCATTCCTGATGGCATTGCTGTTAGGATAAACACATTCAGTATAGTATATAATAGTATATGATAGAAGACTTCTAATCTTAAAGCCCATGGTAGATCAATCCATCAAAACATCAGTTAAAGAGAAGAACAATAAGAAAGATACATAAATATTTCATCTAACTTAAAACTTTCAAAACGTACATTTATTGACCAAACTTTTGATGTAAAGCCAAGACATTTCTTTGAGTACAACTTCACTGATTTGAAATCTGCATCATTTCTCTTTTTTAAATTAATCAATTCACTCATTTTTACTGAAGTATAGTCAGTTACAATGTGTCAATTTCTGGTGTACAGCTATGTTGTTTTGGCCATACATATACATGCATATATTTGTTTTCACATTTTTTTCATTGTAGATCATTACAAGATATTGAATATAGCTCCCTGTGCATATTTCTCTTATGAAAACCATACTCATAATGCATCTGTGAGATTTCCACATTTGTTTCTACAAGTTGGAGCAGAATCTGTGAAAAAACCCTTGCAAAGCAACCTGAATGCAGACACTTTACAGATTTTTTTCACCACTTAAAAAAATTTATTGTGTCCATCTATATTCTAAAGCATTTTTAAATGATGTAGAGCATTTCTGTTTTGCAAATTACAAAGCTTATTTTTCATAGAAACAGTGATCTTCTTTCATGCTTATATTTAATTAGTTTGATTGATATTTCATTAAATTACATAAGGACTATAAAGTGCTGCAGACATGAACTGATTTGGGAATCACCATGCTTGACACTTGGTAAGCATTCAGCTCATTTGATGAGACTAGAGGTGCGTGGACATCTTGAGAAAAGCCTGCTAGTCAGCGTTCAGTAACTGTGGGCTTCAGCCAGTATGAGTAAAAGAGGAAATGAATAGTATCATTTAATCTAGCAGTTCTGTTAAGTGGAAATTAATTAAGAACATGTTCCTCTTTTTCAAAGTGTACTGCAAGCTCTTATATTAATTTGAAAGAAGATACCATATTTTCTCAGGTTATTCTTCTATGACGTAAATACACTTCAACATATTTGATTTTACGTAAGTCAGAAAATTTGTAGCCATATAAAAACATCATTCAGGCCTTAGCAGCAAACAAATAAGAAGCAGCTATTCCAGATAAAGGCCTCTCCTGAAAATGTTCTTTATATTCATCTTAACCTTTGGGCATTCAACTTACTTATGTTCCAATGGTGGTAGAGTGTAGCCAAAGAGGTAGTTAGGTTTCTATATATTGCTCTACTTTTTATTTCAAATTGTTACTTGTGATGTTGCCCAAGGCTACACCAAAAGACAAACAAAAAAACAAAAAAAAACCTCTCAAGATTGTCTCCGTTGGATTCAAAGCCACAAGAGTGGTCCCAAGTAAGTCATCCTAATTTCCGTGCTAGCAGACTGGTTTTAGCAGGTCTTGAGGCAATTCTGCAGGAAGCGCTAAAAGGAAAATACATGTCAAGGGTACTACTAGCCCCAGACACCTGGGAACATCATTGGTCAACCACCAAATCTTTTCTGTATTACACGCACTTACAGTCCATTCCAATAGATTCTAAAATTTCATATTTTCAGCAATGGAGAAATAATGCTCATTCTCTAGATTGAAGAAAAGTGAAAAAAAAAAAAAAAAAACCAAACACCACCACCACCACCAAAACCCCACTGGGATAGAATTTCCTTTTCCAGCAGTGAAGAATTTGTCAGAGTATAGAGTAGGAATGTCTTAGTCTCTCAAAAAGTAACAGAGTAAAATATCCCTAAAACTCAAGGTAAATATCAATGGTTATTCCCCAAGAAATTTTGCTCACCAGTACATTCTTGTTTTCGTGCTGTCCATGTAGATTCCTTTCTTCCGACTGGTATTCAAATACGTTCCTTAGAACTACAGCTCATAGACAAAGAAAATGAGTCAACAAGTCAGAACTCCCTAAACTGCTTGTGGGTTGTAGATTCAAGCTTTCTGTTTTCTTGTGAATAAGCTCTATTCATCCAGTTGCTGCAGAATTGACTGTTTGTCAGTTACTATTGTGCGTAAGAGCTGCTTTCAGTCCTCTGACTTGAACATGGTGAAAAATATCTTTATTTCTGCCACATATACGTCCTATAGCATGTCCACTGATCTTTAACGATGCCTTTGCACTTACCCAGAAAGAAGAAGAAAGCAAACTACATACATCGATACTCGCCAAGTGCCAGGCATCGGGCTAAGCTCTTTATGTATAAAGTGTTCTGTCTACAATAAAGCATTTCTAAGAGGTAGTGAGGAAAGGATCTGAACAATATTTTATTTTATAGATTAACTAATCTGTGATCACAATGAAAAGAAAATAAACTTTTCTTTAGTTTGGCACAGCAACACAGGTTTGAATTACAAAACTCTCTGGGAGTGGCGTAGGAAGGAAGTAAGAATGATTACCTGGTAAAACAGATTTTTCATTAGTAATAGATCAAACAACATACAAGAAAAATCCCAGTGCCCCTCCTCCCTCTAAATTTACTTTGTCATCAGGGTTATACTCATACTATTCAGATTGTAGAGTCAGGAGAGAAACCAACTAAAGATCTGACTAAGAATTAGATAATAAAATCACTTACTATTTGCACAATTTATAGTTCTGGTTTAAAGGGTGATGTCAACTACAAAGAAACCAGTTGCTAGCAAGTTTCTAAAACAGGTCAAGAAAGAGGGCTTAACAATTAACCCTATTAGCTACATTCAACCAATCAGGTAAAAACAAAAATTGCTTGATTAGGAGACAGACAGAATTGGAGTGAGCGGAAACAACCCAAAAGTTCATCAAATAGAACAGATAAAGAAAGTAACACATAGTCACACAGTGATACAATGATACTCAACAAGGAGCATTCATTCACATAAAGAGAGGGATTCAAAAATTTTATGTTGGATACAAGAAGCCAGACACAAAATATAATATGCATAAATTTATCTTTATGAAGTTCAAGACTACATGAAAATAAACATGATGACAGGAATCAGAAGAGCAGCTACCTTATGGGGTACAAGACCTGACAGAAAAGGGGCATGAGGGAGCTCTCCAAGGTGAGGGAAATGTTCTCAGTTTTCTGTCACTTTGTTTTCACCGTGTAACTGACCATGACAGAGCTGCTTAGCTAAAAGCAACATTCACTTTATTTAGCTCATGATTTTGTTGGTCAGCTGGGTAGTTTTGTTCACCTGGACAAGCCCAGCTGGTCCTGTGCACCCTTCATACAGCATTTGTATGATCTGGATGATCTAGAAGGCCCTCTGGCACATGTCTGGTTACTGGCAGACTCTGAGCTAGTTACCGTGGCTCTCCTCCAACTGTGCTCTCAGCTTCCAGCTGGCTAGCTCGGACTCAGCCCACCTGGCCATCTCAGGATTCCAAGAATTTGCAGCCATTCTTTCAATCTATTCCAATCCTGATTGAAGTGTTGTTTACATGGGTGTATACACATTGTCCAAATTTGTACTCAAAACCAGGGTGTTTGACTGCATGTAAGTTATATCTCAAAGTCAAAACATTCGAGAGAGAAAAATACATGTGTGCCTCCGAGGTGGAAGCATCAATATACTATAATATCTGCCTTAACATAAAGCATGATTTTTGTAATAAAAAATAGAAAAATATGAATTAGATAGATTTAAACACTAAAGAGAATTTGTTTTTGTTTTTACATTTTTTTATTGAGTTATAGTTATTTTACAACGTTGTAAGAGAATTTGTTTTTTAAATGAAAAGATTAATTGTAGCTGCAGGTATGGTATGATCAAGGCTCTAGCTCCATTGTTCTGCAATTATCTTTTTTTTTTCCTGCTATCCTTATATGGGAGTAGATTTTTGTTTCCAGATTGCCACTTTTCATTCTTTCCATTACAGCAAAATGGCCATCTTAGGTCTTACATCTGCACATTGTCCAGAAAAAGATGCAGATTTCCTACTATCAACCAGCAAACAAAAGTCAAAGTTTCATTCTGATTGGACCAATTTAGATCCTAAACCTAGACAGTAACTAAAATAAGTGTCGGTTACACGCTGATCTATGAGCCAGTCATTGTGGTAGGGAGGAGTGGACACAATTAAGGTAGCAGTGGATTAATGCTGTCCTGATCTCACGGCACCTACAAATTGTACAGGGAGTGGACTGGATGCTGTGACAGCAAAAGCAGATGAATTTTGGGGAAAGGGTCAGTGAGAAAAAAAAATAATCTACGTTGAGTAGCCAAGTAAAAAGCTAACAGAAATAAAAAAATTTTCTGCAGTCGGTTACAATTTTCAATCAGAAAATGTGGACAGATTTACTTTACTTTTAATCTCAAGTAGAATGGTTTAATAAGGAAAAATGTAAAAGATTGGCATGACATGAGATCTGTTTTATTTGTATTCTTCGATACCACCGACATTCAACTCCCTAGTTGAAGCTGCCTTCATTCCACGGCACCTGTCCTGCACCTGTTTGTTTCACTGTTACCATAGAGTTGTTCTGAGGGGAGCATCTGGACTTCGGATTATACCCACCTGGGGACACTAACTGGGTTTATTCTCGACCTGTAGATTTTATTACTGTGCAATATTTCACACAGACTACTGCTGTGGTGGAATGACCCAGAGACCTAGAAATCCAGGATATGATTTTGGAAGTCTGCCTCGGGGGCAGTGTTCTCCTTCCAAATATTTATTTTTATCATGTGGTTCTTTTGGAGGAAAAATAGCAGGAGGGGAGAGCTTTTTGACACTCCCACATTCTCTCGTAGATGTCTGAGCTCCTACCAGTCAAAAAGCATCTCTTTTGCTTTACATTGTCCACCTGAGAATTGCAAATGACTATAGAAGAAGAAATACACTTTAGCAGTCATTTAAGATTCAATGTCAATGAGTCTGAGGGCTCCCTGCTCCGAGAAAGCAAGACAGGAGGAAAAGGGGAGAAAGGTGAGGGGTCAGGACAATAAGAAATCCTGAGTGTTTTCAGAGAAGAGGAATCACTAAAGGGGAAGATTCCTGAAAGTAAAATTATAGTAGCCAAGATAAGCAACATCTGCTTTATAACTGTGTCCATTGTGTATTTGGGCTTTATCTTGGTATTTTTAATATAAGTACAAAGAAGTCTGTATAATAAAACACTGTCACATTGTCTTAGGGGGTCAAGGAGACAACAAGGAATAGGGATGGCATCCTCAACAGAGAGCTCGACATTCTGCCTTGAATTTTCCCTCAGCCACTGTCTGCCTCTAAGACCCAAGAAAAGTTATTTAAACCTCTTTAACCCTCCATTTTCTTATTTGAAAATTGAGGGTAATAAAGTTTATCTCACAAGGTGATTATGAGAATGAAAATGCAAAGTATATGAATTAACCGGTGTAAAGTTATTCTACTATTAGTCACACTTCAGCAAACATTGATTGTCACAGTGGGTGGGGAGGAGGCAAATAAGAGGGTAAAAATGAGGGAGACATTTTTCTTGTAACTACAACTTTTGAAGCAGAGAAAAATTTTAAGTTTGCTGGAAGCATCTACTTTTAGGTCCAGCAAGCACAGTAGACATTGACAGTGATATAAAAGACATAGCTCCTTTTTATACAGGCTTCATAGAGTCACCTAGGAGGTAAGACAGGTGCAAAAGACACATACAAAAAATAAGCCATGCAAGAACCCATGTCAAATAAGCAATGCAGTTATGGCTGTAACCGGTCAGAAGCAGCGTAGGGAGAGGGGTCACACAGAGCTTCATGGAAGAAATGGACTCACGCTGCTTCTGAAAGGATGACCAGATACAGAAGAATGTTGTGATCTTCTCTTAAGATCCCAGGAACCAGAAGGATTGGCTAATGGGTAATCTGCTATCTGGAGTGACAAAGTGCTTTCTGTCCTTCCTCTGCTGTGGACCAGAAGAGCACCTGGAAGCTTAGAAACATGGCCAGGGCAACAACTGAGCTGATGCCTAAAAAAGCAAGCCAGACATGAATCACCAACTCCATAAAAGACGTGGGCTTTGAAGTCATAACTAATTCAGATCAAAGTACAGTCATAGCATCTAAGGCAGGAATCCAGGTGACTCTAGTCATTTAGAGCTAGGAGGCACGGCCATGTTTTAATGTCCTAGTCTCCCTTTATGGAGGAAGCACCCCAGCCCTGAAAGGCAAAGAGTTACTCAGGACCATGCTGACCGCCCAGGGGCAGATCCAGAACAGTGGGCGTTCCCAGGCTGGCTGCTGCCTTAACCGGGACTTCCTCTAAGGCCGGAATTTCAAAGGACAGTTTCACCATAAATGCAAGCATCTTTTTTTTCCTCCTCTCCTTTTGGAAAAACAAACAAACAAACAAACAAACACTTGGCATTCTCTGGGCTTTAATTTCCCCATCAGCAAAATGAAGGTATTGAACTATAGTGTCGCCATAATCAGTCTCCCTCACTTCCCTGTCACATTTTAATTATTCTCCATATTCTTCTGAACATGTTCTCCTCAGTTCAGAGTTGGACAGTTTTGAGATAGTCCTTGATCAATGAAAGTAAAATTTAGAAAACGAGGAGACCAAATATTAACAGAGCACGCAATCTCGTACACAGGGATTTTGTGATGACACTGGCAAAGCTCTGAGGTCCCTGTTGGGAAAAAAAAAGACTCCAAGTAGATAAAGCTATCTTCTTGTAAGTCAGGTGACTGGCTAAAGTGGTACGTCACCTTGAACATGTACGTAAGAAACAAAGTCATGTGGAAATAAAATCAATACTGTTAAACTGGAGGGACCAAGGGACTCTGATCTTTGAATGGAGCCCTTCATTGGTGATATCTGTGTTTCCTTTCACTGCACAAAAGAGTTAATGTTTGCCAGGTGCTTTCAACTCCTTAGAAGAAAAGTGCTTAAATAAAATATGAGGTGTCACCTTGAGGGGTGAGCTTTGACCTCCAGATCCAGGGAGGATGGGTTTAAACTCAGAGAACTGGAAACTCACTCATTTTGCTTCACAGTTTCTTTCCCCTCCTCTGGTTTGCTGCTTATCTGAATCAGCTCTGAAGGTGAGATCTACATTCATCCATAACTCAGGGTTTGGTTCTTCTGGTATCTAATGGTGCTATTTTGACTATCTAACTATTTGTGAGGAAAACAAACTGCAAGATACCCTGTATTCAGGGGATCTCCCTCCCTTTCTTCCCTCTAGGAATCACTGTGCTGTATCGGAGACCATTTCCTTTCCCAGCCAGAGCAACTCTGCTCTTATCTGAGGTCTTGATCTTAACCAAACACCCTTACAATAAACCAGACAGCCTGATGTTTGATACCATTAGCCTCTGACCTCTGAAGAACTTCCTCAGAAGGGAGCCTATTATCAGACAGTTAGCAAAACTTGGTCATCCAGAGAGGCACCAGAGCCAAAAGATAGAGGTGGGTTTTATTAACTTTGAAAGAGCAGAACATTTTCGCAATCCAGTAGGTATGTTGGAGGGGAAAGGACAGAAAATAAATGAAAGAAGTCTTTTCAAAGTTATGCTATTGCAAATTAAATACCACCTCACATCCACCTAACTCAGTCATACCCAACATCCCAACGTGACTTCTTCAAGATTTTAAAAGTCAGGAAATATTCTTTGAAGCAAAGAATATTCTTAAAGTATATACTAATGTTCCTTAGTAACATAAAGTTTGCACAATGTGACTATGCACAAAAAAATTGTCTGTGACATTACTCAGTTGTTTCCGTATGAGAAAATTTAGTTTAGTGTCTTTAGAAAAATTTAGATTTCTCCACACCAAAAAAAAAAAAATTTAGGTTTCTCCACACCAAACACACTGCCGGACAACCTTGTGGTTAGAAAATTTCTGCAGACAAAATATGATTCTCCTATTGCATTTTCTGGTCAGAATGTCCAATTTAAAGATTGCATGTAAGTTTGGGGAATCAAAACTCAGACATAAACATGCAAAAAGTTAGAAAACTAAGGAATCAAGGTGGATAAAATAAACTCTCTAGTCCACTGTGAGGGTTTTATTTTTTCCAAATCAGATTTTGTAAGCAGATCTGTGATGCAGAAAATAAAATTACTGCAGCTCAAATCCCGGGCAGTACAATATGAAACTGGGTGGTTTTTATCACTCCCCTCAGGAAGGATCCCAACTGGGACAAGCTGAGAATTGACTCAACCAATTTTATTTTGTTTGGATGTCAAGCTTCTTATGTTCTGTTTCTTCTGTTGCCAAAGGATGAAGAAAAACCTGAAACCTGAACAAAAAGTTCTGAGCAATAGTGAGAAAAGCAGTTGCTTTTCTGTCACTCTTTCTCTTATTCGAGTGAATTCCTTTGGAAAAAAAATCGTTTTTGTTAATAAACAAAATGTAATATGTTGCAGATGGGTTGATGGAAGCGCTGTGATAACGGCTGCATCTCACACTAGTGCTAGGCATCCTGGCCAGCCCAGGGCAAGTATTGGTCATTTTTAATTAAAAGATGCTCCATAAAGAAAGGAAATCAGCTAGACTTTAATTAAAAAAAAAAAAAAGAAAGAAAGAAGAAGAGGTTAGAGTACTTTAAAAGAACACAGTCATTTCAAGTCTTAAAAAGCCAAGTTAGCCATGGCCCTGGGCAAAAGATTGGCTTCTACGATATCTTTGAAGAATTTGAAGTACTAAGAAAATTCACACACAGCCCGCAAGAATTAAGCATCTGACAATATAGACTGGTCTTGTAGGACCTAAAAGAATGAAAAAGAAACAATCCTAATGTTTCAGAAATTCATAGCCTAGTAGTGGGTCACCCATGTTAACGACTGGTTAACACGCGTGGTAAGTGCTTGATACTGACTTGAAGAAAGTATGGGGTAGAAGGGGAGTGAGACTTTGTTCCGACTGAAGATTCAAATTCCACAGATACAGTCCCCACAGAGCACAAATCCATCACGGGAGCTTACTTTCTTTGACTCTTGAAGGCTTTTCAGACTTCAGAAAAGTAAACTGCTATTTATTGAGAAGTTGCTGTTTGTGAAAAAGCTAGACAGGTTCAGACAAGAGCTACACAAGGACTATGAAAGGAAAGCTTTATTTTCCCCCGTTTTTACAGCTAGGAAAGTGAAAAAGAGACGTTAAAACCAAGTAACACCACGACTAAGAAGCAGTATTTGATATAATTCCAGAACCACTTGTTCTTGCGTTCAAATTTTCTGCCCACTTGATCTCATTTCTATTTAATCCCAAACCCACTCATAAATAAACTTGGAGCAGGATAAAATGAAATAGGGCTGAGGGTTAGAGAGAAAGGAGAAAAAAAGACATAAAAGGGGATTGTAGGGTACACAAATAATGTTTGTAACTTTCTTATTTTTCAGAGGGTAGCTCCTTTGAGGGGGCTTTTAAATGACAAACACATACTCTGTGTGTGTGTGTGTGTGTGTGTGTGTGTGTGTGTGTGTGTGTGTGTGTTGGAGTGGTCTGAAATACTCAAAATAGTGAACAAAAAGCTTTGCTGAGCAAATGATGCTTCCTTTTCTCACAGAAAGCTCTCAAGCCAAATATTGGAAAGAGGCTGTCTCCCCCCGAGGCTGCTTTCCTGTAAATAGCACAAGAATGAACTTTGCCTTTCATGACCCTCGATTATGTAAGGGATGGAATTTTGGATGCAACCATCCCACAAATACAGTGAAACAAGTGAAATCAATCAGAGCATCTCCTTGGAGGTAAAGGGAATCCCCGCTTTCCAGGCGGCCACATCAGCCATCAGCGAGGGGCAAATGAGGAGAAATGAAATGGCTCTCGGGGCTGATTGGGATGGGGGAGGGGAGATTTATACACAAATTAACAAATTAAATCCCCTTAACACCATCGTCATCATTATCAGAATAAATGTAACAACTTAGTTCCCTCTTTCCTCCTCCATATGCCCAGTGTTACACGTTTGTGGTGCCTTTTTACTTTTCAAACAAATGCAGTTAAATATATCTTGCTCAAACCACTCTTTTAGGCAGCAGAGAATAGAGCGGAAGAAGAGAAAAGTTACAACAATTTTTAAAACCTTGATTTTTATGTTTTCTCCTGTAAAGCGGGGATATTAATACTCCCACAAACAATTAAATGAGATGATCTAAATAAAATGCGGGCAAAACGGCTGGCACATAAACAGATCTTCACAGATGGTAGTCATAGTCCTTGGAATTACTACTTTTTAAAATTTTTATTATCACGGTTTTGAAAACCATTCCGTCACAATTAGCCTCTGAACCTTTTGTGAATCTAATTTCCTCACATGCAGAATACTTCGCCTTTTTTTTTCTGGTTCCTACTCCTTGGTTTTAAAAGGTATTTCTTGAGATCTTTTTCTAGTTAAAATGGTCTTTTAAACTCGTTCCAAACTATATCTGTAAAACTTCTATCTTTTCCCATCCAGTCCCTCATCATATTTCATCTTCTAACAATCCCTCTAGCTTATAAAGTTTTCCCTGTACTATTTCCCCTCCCCCACAACACTATGGATTTGCTCCCTCTTTCCTTCTCAGTTTTCCCACATTGGTTTCCGCAGTCACATCAGCACCTTTGACCACTGACAGCTAGCTAATCACTGCCCATTTCTCTGCTGACGGCCAACTGGCCTTTGGGGAGCATTATGTCATGGTGACATTGAGTCCTTTAGATGTTCACAAGTCAACCTGGAAACTCAAATCCTAAATTGAAAACATATTTCAGCAGAAATGAGATGCAGGTTTTCCTGTCCATGTAGGGTTGGTCAGAACCATACAAGGTGGTGCCATTGTAGGAAAAAGAAAAAACATGGCTCTCAAAGGCCATGACCCAATTCTTCCTTTTGCAGGGTTTCCGATCAATTATTTCCCTTCTTTTCAGAGTCTAAGCAGTTTTAGCCTAATCCATTTTGGGGTGGAATAGTGAGGAAAGTAGATAAGATCTGAGCGTATGCCTCACTGAAGTACAGACAGAGCAACCTACATTTTAAAAATGGAATGCAGAACCCATCTTTGATATCCTCATCCCAACTCATGCACACAACAATCAGAGATGCCCACATCTCTTTCTACAATGGCTCTCTGGAAATCCTGTGCTTTGCAAAGGACCACTACTTGCCGCAAGGATTTAGAAGAAGTGCAAGCTAGTGTTTCCTCTCCCATCCCCTTAGAATTAAGATTGATGGGATCCATCATCTGCAAGGAGGATCAGGTACTGGAATAGCTTCCTTTCTCACACATGTTTTATTCTGAATCCCTCTGCTTTGTGATTTTCAGTTTCCCATTGTCATAAAGGTTTACAGAACAGAGAAAAAAATGTAATTATTGAAAATCAGATGAATTTTGAACCAGGAATTAAAATGACAACTAAGAGAGAGTTCATCTCCTCCACTGAGCCTTTTTCTTTCATTCACTAGAAATTGATTATTGACTTGGACCCCACATAGTTTTCCAGTATTCACTGTATCATCTACCATAATTATCACCTAAAAACAGGGTTGTTGTAAAGATAATTACTGCTGGTAATAAAAATAACAAGAACTAGCCAATTATTCAACTGTTTCTACGTTCCAGGAACTTCCCTTAACATTCATATTAGTTACCATAATGATAACTGCTACTAAAAAAAAAAAAAAAAAAAGGAGTCACTAAAATTCAGTGGCTCAAATGAGATAGAACTTTATTTCCCACTCACATAAGAGTCCAAGGCTCTCCTCCTTGTGGTCATTTAGTGACCAAGGATGGCAGCTTCAAAACCATCTTTAGAACAAGGTGTCCATGTTTGCTGTAACCAGCATGATTTCTTTCATCAGGAAGCAGAGAAAAAGAGTAAGTATACAACCCAAAATTTTTTTCTTAAGTGAAGGAGAAGAAACACAGCTACAGCTCTGCTCTTGAAGCAAAGGAGAGAATGGATTGTGGGAAACAGCTAGCAGTTTAAATAACAGCAGTTTATATACTATTATGTGGCTCAATCTTCAAGAATAACCTTATAAGAAAGATTAAAAGACACATATGCCTACAAACACTTACCATAATGCCTGAAATATTGTAAGGCTGCAATAAATTGAAGGTATTATCTGTAACTTCTTGTTGTTACTGCTGTTTGGAAACATTTGATGGTTCCTGAATGTATTTGATTTGCATTACATGAAGCGCTGTGTCTGGGTGAGACGCTTAGATTTTTATTGTTGTTGTTGTTCAAAATGTTCAAAATGTTGTTGTTGTTCCAAAAATGGAAATGCTGTGACTTTAAAGCTGCAAATATTTGTCTGCTTTTCAAGAAACAGAAGGCTGAATTTGGAAGCAGACTATTTCTTCAGCTGGGGCGGCAGAAATCAAAGCTCAAATCGAGATACTTTTAATTTTCTAACTGCAATTTGTTTTTAATGAAAGAAAAAAAGAAATCTCTTTTACAAACCTCTTCTAAAAGAGATGTATCCCTTTGCTTCACATGGCCTCGTACAGCAATGAAACAGGTTTGGTGATGGTCAAACTGCATCCTCTGCAGACTCTGTTTTCCTTAAAGACATAATTCTTTACAACATGCAATTCCATGCCTGTGTTTATTGCTTGTTCATGAGGAAATGTATGTGCCTATAGGTGTCTGCGGGATTCCTTTACATTAGATTGTGGCTTTCCTGAATGGCAACGCTTATCTTAATTAAAATTGTTAATGATTGGTAATGTATGAATGAGCTCACTCTAGCCTTTGTTATGTGCACTTGAGATAAGACCATGAACAAATAAACTAATGTCTCAGGTAGATTTACAGCTCTGTGGCCAACAGCAAAGGGCCAAAGGGCAGAAGTGACAACCCTTAAAGCACACAAAACTGTCTCGGGTTAAAAATGATCATACATTTTTACAGTCTTGGTTGTTGTGATGTGGGTGATTCAAGGCGCTATTCTCCTGATTTTACCTTTTACCCAACAGTGAATTAGCAGGAAAATGAGACTGAAAATAAATGCTAAATAGCAAATAACGATTATAATAATGACTTAAACTTATGTAATAGTTGACTCTTTAAAAAAAACTTCCAAATACTAAACTAATGTGATTGATTCGTTTGTTAAACAAATATTTTTGCACCTCCTATGTACTGAGGATAAAATAATGTACAAGATAGATATGGCCTTGGTTAGACTGGTGAGGCAGAGTTTTAAACAGTAAAATAATAAAGAAATGACACAACATAGTTACAATTTTTGATAAGTTCTAGAAAAGAAATAAAAATAATGGTACTATAAAGAATAACAAAGGGGAAAGGTCTACGTTAGAAAGTGAGGGAAGTTTAATCTTTTAAACAACGAAGAGAAGGAGGTGGGGAAGGATTAAGTGACGGGGTCACAGTCACACAGGCAGTCAGAGGCAGAGCCAGAGCCGGATTCCAGATCCCACCCGCAGAACAGATAAATGGAAAAGAGAAATAAGAATGTTCGTGTTTGCACATGATGATTTGAAAATCTGCAAGGCTTAACACTGCCCTTAAAATACCTGAAAGAAAACCACTTCCTTTTGTTCTCTGTAATCTTAGGCTGACAGGATGGATCCTTGAATGGGGACAGAAACAAGAACATCGCTCCCAGCCTCCCTGGGAGTCAGCAGCAGCCAGGCTTGTTGACAGAGGGGGTCTGACGGGGAATCAACTGATAGTGACAAAGCCGTTCATTGCCGCCATGGGCTCTCCCCGCCAGCTGAAATGTCACCAGCACGACTGTAAAAGAGATGCTCCCTTTTGGGGCAGCTGCGACTCCACCTCCAGCCCTGCTAGACATCAGGCGTGTTCCTCAGGAAGCAGTTATCAGGCCTTCAGTAATCCTCCGTGGTCCGTAGCTCCCCAGATAAGGCCGCTGCTCTGAAGAACATCCAACCACCGCCATTTCAAAAGAAGCTCCTAGTTGTCCATTGTTACTTTTTTCTCTTTTCAAGATTTTTTCCAGATATTTAATTAATGGGATCATAAGACATAGTGAGACATAGTGAGAATATAGAGAAAATGTTCCGTTTTACCCCCATTGCTTTAGTTCATGCATCCTTTCCAAGCATCTCTGCATAGAATGCCCAACTTAAATGCTACCCCACCCCGAAGTTTTCCAAGCCTTGACTTAAAGAATCTCCCCTTCTCCCCAGTTCCCACTTCATCCACAGTTTCTGCTGTTTGTCATGACATTATTGAACTCGGGGAAAAAAAGAGGACAAAAAAACAAAAACAAAACAAAACAAAAAATCCTGCTAACATTAATTGAACACAGACCAGCTCCTTTGTGATTTTTTCACAAAACTCATTTTCAGAGCGAATCTCTGAAATACATATTGTGAGGATGATAACCAGGGTGCTCTTTACTGAGCACTTACTATCCAGTACTGAGCACTTCACTGGACTCCTTGCTTGTACGTATTCACTGCAAAGTCTCATAAAGTGTGTTTTATTCACTTCACTTCCCAGATGAGGAAACAGGATCCTAAGAGTTCACAGGGCCACCCCTGAGCTGATACCATAGCAGATAGGATGCCTTAGTGCAAATTAGGAAAAAAACCCCTCCAGGTGGAAGGATCTGAAGGGCACGTGGTTTGGCAGGTGATTGAAGTCTCTGCTCTACTGGGAAAATCGAACCTCTCCTTCCAAGCAGAAGCAGCTCTCGTACCAGGGCACTTGGTTTGAACAGCAGAGGAGAGGCCAGATTTCAGATCCCACTCACTTCTGGGCCTGACACGATTGAGCAGTGAACATCCTGCGCAACCATCCCCAGCAGCTCCAGAGGCACGCGGAGGTAAGAAATACCAGAGCTGTAACTTGAGTCTGTGTGATTTGAAGTTTGCGATCTTATCAACAAGCTACCTACTCTCCTGAGCTGGTGGATTTCTACCTGCAGGGGGCTACTTCTTGAATACGATCAGAATGCCTGACCAGGACGTTGGAGGTCAAGGATCATATCCAGTGAGGCTCGGAATCCCACCCTGTAACTTTACACCCCAAAGCAACTCTGGATCTACCTGTTGCTAAATGGTTTGATACTCTGAGAAGGTGTTAACAGGCAGGACAGCAAACTCCATCCCACCAGTCAGTCCCCAGGGAGTCAGGGTTAAGAGCAGCCAAGAATCCAGTCCTCCCGGCCCTGCTTCCATCTCTTCCTTCCTGCTTCCTTCCCCCATCAACAGTGCCGGTGCCTCAGCATAGTCATCTGAAACATGGGCCTTCTGTGTTGACTGAGCCCCTCACAGCATCGTTCAGTCAAACCTCTGAATGAACAAATGCCCAGAGTTAATGACACAAACCATGAAATAGATCCAGATACCCGAGCCCCGTTCTCACAATTCACTGCCCCTTCCTAGGCTGCAGACACCACTCCTTGTATCTCTAGTGCTTTCCCGCATTCATTCAAGGTCCCATCCTTTGATTTGCAGGCAGCCCTTTTGGGATCAGACTCCAATGTCTTAGCAGTCTGAGAAATCCCAGAGAGGCTTTTAAAGTTATAACATCACACATCCTTTCAGCAATCATCTCTGCAGCTTAGACTTTGAGACTGGTTAATGAAGACACTCAGAGATCCCCAGAGCCTAGGCCTGTGGTCCCCAGATGAGCGCACCGTGGGGAGAGGGGCAGAGATGTGCTGCCAACTCTTGGTTCCCACCGCTGGGTTTCTTCTATATATTTTTCCCAACTTGAGTTAAATCCCAGGCAACATATTGCTTCATCCATAGCGTTCTTACCTGCAGAGAAAACTATTTTTTCATGAAGACATGTTTTTAGTCCTGATCTATCTACTCTAGCTTTTCTTTTAATAACGCAGTTAAATAACAATGATTTTTTTAAAAGAATTTTTAAATAACAGATATATCTTGGGACTGAGATCTAAGGGTATTTTGTTTTGGGTTTTATTTCCCTTTGGAGAGGAGGGGAGGCGTGGGGGGAACAGAGAAGGGAAGTGAAATTCAGATTGTGCAGGATCACACAGAGCTGAGAAGTACTGGCAACTAGACAGCTGACTTTTTTCCCCCCAGATCTTCTCCAGACCCTCTAAATCTGCCTGCCCTCCTGACCTGGATCTCACGGTGACATGGACTTTGCCACTGGCCACTGACAGAAGCAGCTACGTCTGAGTGAGGGGATGCGAACACTTAAGCTAAGTGCAGTTTTGTGGCTCACAAGCTCCAGCAGAGAGGAGATTTGTTTGATCTGGGGTTTGGGGGTTTTGCATCCCGCCTGTGTCCCTTGCCATCCCCTCCCTGCCCAGCAGTAGGGATTACTTCCATCCCAAGTGACTCAGCTGACTTTCCCAGCCAGGCCCAGCCTAAACGCTGCCCACTTGGCAGAGGGAGAGGGTGTTCCCCCGATTATGCAGGAACCTAGTGGCCCTGAAAGGAACGGCTCTGGTCCCCTCCTTTGCTGCTGGGGGAGCAGTGCACCGAGCACTGCTGCGTGCCGGCGAGTCATCCCAGGCTGCAAACAGGACTCCCCCACCCAAACTCTTCTCCAGACACCCCGCCCTCCTGCAAAGCACAGCGTGAAACATGGAGAGAGTCGCTGGCCGGGCGGCCTGCTTTCCCTCGGGGATCAGCTAATCACAAACAGGGCCATGTGCGCGCGGTACACGGGGAACCCTTCATCCTCCCAGTGACGCAGCTGCAGCTGAGGTGGGGTGGGGGCAGCAGCTGCGAGAGGCCACACAGCAGCGTGCTCAGCGTCCGGGTGGGGTGGCAGATGGGTCCCCAGGTTGGAAAGAGGCCAGGAGTCCCAGACCGAAAACAGCTCCCCCACCCCAGGAAAGAGCCCTCTTGGCTGACTCACAGATTGCATCCATGCACATTTGTCAGGCTCAGGACGGGGTGCTGGAGAAATCAGTGCCGTAAAGGGGATTATAAAATGCCTAAGCCGTGGTCTCTATTCTCAGGGCGTTCACAGTCTGGTTGGAAAGACAAAAAAGCGAGAAAAGGATGATGGTTGACAGAGCAAAGTGATGAACCCTTTGAAAGGGGTGTGGAAGGTCTTCCTCTTCCGTCTCTGGATTCAAACAGCACTTTGTTCTTGCGCCTCAGCAACGTGGCACGTGCACGTGCGGGGCTTGCTGGAGGGTGCCCTTTACTTGGTGTCTTTAGAAACCATCCTCCGGAGGCAGCCCAGGCTTGCCCTCTTCCCTGAAATCCCCCTGACCTCCTTCATCCCAGCACTAGGATGAGGAAGGTCCCCCCTTCCTATTTCCTGTTCCTACCTCTGTCCTAACACATCATATTGTTTATTAAATGTTGGAGTCTCTGTCTCCCCTTAGGAGTGGAGTTCCTTGAGAGCAGTCAACTGTGGCTATTTCCCACAGCAAGTCCTCAGTCTTGCTGTAATCAACAATTTATAAATGTATATCAAATAACTATACGTTTAGCTGTGGGAGGCAGCCGAAGTGACCCCCAGTGAGCCATAACCTTGTCCAACCCCCACCCCTTGGGTGCAGGTGGAACTTGCCACTTGCTTCTGACCAAGAATAAATCAATGGTGATGGGTGTCAGTCCCATGATTAGATTGTGTTTCATGGCAAAGGTGATGAGATGTCATCTCTGTGATCATTCTGTAATAAGTGCTCACATTTTTAAATCTTGACATGCAGATCCTCTAAATCTTTATTGCTGGCTTTTTCTATTAGCTAAATAAGGCACTAAAATTGCCAGCCATGATTGTGTATTGTCTGAATTCTACATTTAGTTCTATCAATTTTTCGTATGTTTTGAGGCTATATCATCAAGTGCATAAAAATTGGGGATTAGTATATCTTCTTACCCAAGTGGCCTCTTCATCGTTGTGAAATCTTTCTCTTTGTCTCCAATACTAATTCTTGCCTTAAAGTTTACTTTGTTGATATTAGTATGGCTAGTCTGGTTTTATTTTGATTAATTTTTGCATGATATATGTTTTAGTCTTTTACTTCCAATCTTTCCGGGTTCCTGTATTTAAGGGGTGTCTCTTGTAAGCAGGATTGAACATTATTTTTTAAATCAGTTTAATTGCTTTGTTTTATAAAAGACGTTTACTTTTTTTTATTTAATGTAATTGGTGATGTATTTGATTTTAAATCTACCATCATCCTGTTTACTTGAAGTTTTTCTCATTTGTCCTCAGTTTCTTTGTCCTTTTACGTGACATTTTAAAAAGGCATGCCAAGTATTAGTCTTTCTGCTTTTTTGTTATTGAGAATTCTACCTGCACTTGTGCTTTTGTCCTTTTGGAGGCAGTCCGTCATTTGTTCTAGTTTAGGTGTTCCATGATTTCACTAAGATGGAATTTTAAAATTACTCATTTCCCTTCCATGAGCTTATTCGTTATTTATTCACTGATTATTCTGTTAGTGTTATGTCAGAGATAGCGAATGTATTCTTAGTACAATCTACCTCAGATTAGTACCTTTACCAATTTCCAGACTAACGAAAAGCCCAAGAACATTTTTAGTCAATTTACCAACTTCATCCCTGCTTCCAGTTTTTTATGCAACTTTTGTTGTATATTTTAATCCTAAATATATTGCAAATCCCACAGGTCACATCTATGATGGTTTTAAAAGTTAGTGTTTATCTAAATTTACCCAACTATTAACCCCACACATTTACTCTTTGATTTATAATACTTTAGAGCTTCCCTTTAAGCTTCACTTAGCAAAATCCAATGTTAATCAATATGTTTACTTTCCTCTATAGAAACTGCAAGGAGCTCAAGATGCGGTACCTCTGATCAGCCTCCCTTGCCTCGGGTGTTATTGTTGGCCAATTAGTTACACCTTGGATTTTTAAACCCTGGACACTCATAATTCATTATTTTGCACCATCAATCCTTATTTAGATTTGCACTTAGGTTTACAAAGTTATTTGCTCGCTTTTTCTTCAGTCATTTCCCTTCTCCCTAGGTTTACCTTTCTTCTTTCTGCAGGATTTACTTCAGCAGTTCTTTCAGGGTTTAGAAGTAAAAGCTCTTTGGCTTGGTGGAGATGAAAATGTCTCTATTTTCTCCTTAAATTTCTATTATATTTTAGCTGGTTATAGAAGCTTACATTGTCTTTTTCTACCAACATTTTGAAAATAGTATCCCATTCTCTTATTGTCTTTTGGCTTCTATTCTTATTGAAAAATCTCCTCTTAATCCTACTTTTGTTCCCTTGAAGACTCTATCTTTTCTTTCTGTTTGCCTTTAAGATCTCTGTGCTACATGTTCTATGGCTTACCAAGAAATATCTAGGTATTTTTATGTATATGTGTGTGTGTGTGTGTGTGTGTATATATATATATATATATATATATATATATATATATATATATATAAAAGTTTGGTACATACTTTCTGAATCTGAGGACTCAAAATTCTAGAAACTCTCAGCCAGTTTCTTCAAACATTTACCACACCTCTGCTCCTCCCCAAACTCTGTCTACACTTTTTTCAGAAACACACACACACACACACACACACACTTCATTCTACCTTCTGTAGTTCTAATCTTCACTTTCATATTTTCTATCTCATTTTCTCTCTTTGAAGCTCCCTAGAAAATGTCCCCATTTCCATCTGTTAGTTTACCAATTGTCTCTGCAACAGAAATTATTCTATGTAATTTATCTATCATTACTATAATTAGTTTCAGTTGCCTATAATAGAAAGTCAAAAAAAAAATGGCTTAGTAATGTAAGTTTATTATTTCCCACATATAAAGAGACCCAGAAGAATGCCTTTTCACGCTGATATGGCAGTTCTGTGAAGTCATAGAAACTTTAGCATTTGGCTTCCATTCTTAAAGTCATAACATGGCTCCTGGAAACTTAGCCAACAAGCTCTGCTCCTATTTCATTGGCCAGAACTTAGTCACATGGCCACACTTACGTGGGAGCCTGGAAATGTCTTTGTTTTGTTTTTGTTTGTTTGTTTTTTACAAGTAGGTACCTTCCCCAGGATTCTGTTAGGAAGAAGAAGAGAATGGAGGGGGAGGGGTGAGGTTGTATGTCTCTGTCATACCATTAATTGAATATTTTTTCCTTCTAGTAGTCTCATTTGACTGTTTCTGGATCTGCTTGATTTTTTGTTTCCTTTTTAAATTTTCCTTTTTATATTTTTAATTCTTGAAACACAATAATTTTGTATTCTCTAGTCAGTAATTCCTTATCTGAAGTTCTTGAGCCAGGGTGTGACCCAGTCCTGGGTTTACTGATTTTCTCATGGCTATTTTTTAATGTGTTTTGAAATTTGAGATTGCGACCTCACTGTCCTCTAGGTTTAATCTGTGGAAATCTTGTACAGAATAAGATGAATGTGAGTCTGCAGTATTTTGCATGTTTCTGCAATGAATCCCTGGTCAAAATAAATGTTTCTAATATCAAGAGTTAGGAGAAAGTCCACAGGATAAATTCCCAGTAGAATTCTCTTCATTTCTTTTTTTTTTTTTCCATCTAGAGCCTAGTTAGAATGAGATTTTCTGGCTATCAACCTGTGCTAGTGGGTGGATTTTTCTAGCAGTCTCATCTTTTGTTTTGGGTGTAGACCATCAGAAGTTCTAAACCCAATTAAGGGATGTCAGTTCCAACTTCCAACAAAGCATAGATTCAAGATTTTCTTTCCCATCCCTGGTTGGATACCAAAACCAAGTTACCCCCATCCTGCAACCCCCCAGAGAAGTTTTAGTGTTTGCCTATCTTCTCAACAACCTGGCTTTTAGCTATGCTTTGTTTTTAACTCCTGAGGACATACTTTGCATTCTTATGAGCTCAGTGCTACCTTTCAAAAGAATGTGTGCTGTATTTTATTTATTACTTATAAGACTTTTTTTTATTAGAACGTGTTTTCAAGTAATATTGTCTGTCAATTCTTTAACTAGAAGTCGAGTGGTTTTTTTTTTTTTAAAGAAAATGTATTGTCTATGTTGTGCTTTGAAATTCATATCCTAGACATCCAAAACCCTATAAAAGCAATGTTCTGTCCCAATCCAAACGAGACCACCCTGGCAGAGCCTTAAGTTCTCATGATGGTTCTCAGTCTCCAAAGAACCTGATCCAATTAGGGCAGTCCTCTGCTGGGCTGCAACCCAATTTTGAAGAGCCTTGGGAACCTATCCTTGCCACTGCCTGTGTTTTTTCCCTCACTCTTCTCTACCTATTGGGAAAACATCTAATTGTAGAGTTGGATTGTGTATTTTATTTTGGCTATAAAGCTCACACTGTTTTTGAGGATTTAAGAAGATGATGACAGTACTTGCCTTTTTTCTCTTGCATGTAATACAACTTGGACATTTAACCCAGAGAATCCTGCTTCACTTCTTCCCTTTGACAGCCACATATCTATGAGCTGGCAGAACTGGTCTTCAAATCCAGAAGGTCAGTCCCTCTCCAGAACCTAAATTCTTAACTCATACAACACATTTATTTTTTCACATTTGTTTATGATTTTTGCCATACACAATGCTACTTCCTTACAATTGGTCCCCATTTTTCTTCCTTTGGCTTCAAGTGAAGTGTTTGTGAAGGTATGTATCTGGTTTTCAGAGTCACTGGTGCTCTCCAACATATTTCCTCTCCTGTGGTTTCTTACCTAATGGCAGACTATCACTTCTGTGTTCAAAGCTCTTGGAAAACTTCTTGGCAAGATTAAATTCCAAGCAAAATGTTCCAATCAACTTACAAACACCAAGAAATATCCAATTTATATTGGAAATGATGAGCTCATCACTAGATATTACAGTATGATTAAAGGACCCTGAACAATACTACTTTTAAAAGCCTGGAAACCATTTTGGTTTTATAACCACTAATCCTATCTTTGCAGTTTCTCACTTGCCAGAGCATAACCTTTAAAAAGTTACTGTTGGAGCCAAGATGGAAGATACTCCTTGACAAGATGCCATTCAGGGGATAAAAGAACCTTAAGCCTTGAAGAGAAAAGATTGTTTAATCTACCCTCATCGATTTTCAGAGGACAGAGGAGAGAATCTCAGATAGTGAAGTGATTTCTTAGCATTGCATGATGACCACATGATAGAACTACCTGTAAGATCTAGAGGCCAGGTGACCTGAGCCCAATCCTGTCTTCTTTCCGTCTCACCATGTTTACAGTCCCATTGTATGCAGCAGGTGTTTTAGCCTGTATGTAAATATTCTGTGTAATCTCTGCTCCTTTTCTACTTGAGTAAAAGAATGATTCAGAGTGTTGATAAATACCCCTAGGAAAGCAATGACACTGCCTGCCTATTGCTTGTGACTGATACCTTATTACTAACTTGTTATCATTTATTCATCTATTTATTCAGTCAGTAAGAACTGCTCCACAAACTCAGAGCACAAATGCAGCCACAGTTCTTTTCATTGTTTACATAATAACGTTAAAACATGGGTGTTTTTCCTGGCAGAGAACTTAAGATTTTCCTCCTGAGGTTTCACTTGGATTTCCCAAAGAACTCTAAGGTCTTGTACCATCTAAAAGAAGGTTCAAGCAGGTTTCTGCACTCATGTGGAGCTAGAGATATAATCTCACCAGCCCACCACTGCTAATGAGTCTCAGTATTTATGAGGTTGAGATTGAAAAATAGTTGGATAGTCACACAGAGAAGGTCACCTGCTGGTCCAGATTCCTGAGTTAGTCACTATGGTCTTGGTAGAAGATTCCCTCTCATTTGATTCCAAGCCCATCTTGGAGTATTCTGGGTGTGTGTTTGCAAGATTGCAGCTTTTTCTGTTGAAATGTTTAGCACCTCCAAATGAGCCAAATCAGGTCTTCTAGGTCATTTATTTATTCATGTGCTAAACATTTATCATGTGCCTAATAGAGTGTCTACCATGACCCAGGTACCATGTCTGAGTCTGACAGTACAATGTTCAGCAATCTTAACAAGGTCACTGCCCTTAGGAAGTTTATATTTAAGTCTTTAGGACTTGATCCCACATCTACCAACCCACGGACTTAAAATGACAGCCTCTTCCTCGGGATTTCATAGCTGGCTTCCAAAGAGGCTTACTTCTTTAAAATCTCAAAATGTAGAGATTCTGATCCCTCCTTTTTTTCTTATTGACCTGGATAGTGGTCTATTTGTCCACCCTTCTAAAGGAGACCATCCTCAAAGACTCCAGGAGACTATGTTCCCTATTGCCACCTCACTCACTACCACACACACTAACACCCACAGTCTTGGGACAGGTGACCCGCAGTGATGTAGAAATGCACCTAAAGGAGACGGCTTCCTCATGGAGACTGCCAAAACAGCTCCAGGTGATAAACACCTACCCTTCTGGAGCAGAGGGTAGAGTTGGGTAGATGCTACCATCAGGAATTCAAAAGGAATTTCCTGTCACTTTACTGTGTGAGAAAGATAAAAACACAAATATAATCTCTGGGTGAGTAAGCACAGTAATAAATGTATTTTTTTCAAATTGGAAGGGATTAACTGTTCCAAAGGGTTTAAGGTTGTTTTCCAGAGTAGACGTAACATGTAAATAATGAAAGATAAATTAGATAGAGAAGTCGAGTCCAGGGGACAGAAATGCTTCTTGGTGGAGATGATGGAGAACCCATGTTCTCAAAACCCACTCTGTATAAATGGCATGGTTTCATCAAAATTCAAAAAAAAAAAAAAAAACAGACTGGCCTAATATTCATAAGATTATGGTAAAAACAATTACAAGAAACTGTAATCGTTGAGAGTGTGGAATAGATGTGTGAAAACTCTTTTCTTTAAAACTTGTTCTCCCATCAACGAAGTGTGTAAGACTCATCTCCCAGCCAAGACCTGTCCCCAGATCTGTGCCCCATGTTTATGCCTTCAGTCACCAAATACTGAATGAGTATCGACCACATGCCAAGTTAAGTGCTGATATACATGAACTTGGATCCACTTCTGCATGAAGGCTTTCTGCGTAAGGTAAGATGTGAACCTTTATTATGTAGGAGGCCATAGCCAAGTACAAAGGAAATTTGAGAAGGATAATGACTTGATCATAGTTGATTTCTGAAAAGGGGGAATTAATCAATAAAACGTATAGTAAAATAAAATTTTTAAAAGAAGGTACAGGCATATGTAGAAATATGTAGGTAAGGTGACCTAGAGAGAGCCGTCATAATCAGTCAGGTGAGGTGATGAGAATTTGACCTAACAGTGGCAATGTAAACGGAAGAAGGAGGAAGCTTCCTTAATTTGAGTTGGATATGCTGACCCAATTCTAGGTGTTGATAAATACATTTGGTGTGGGACCAAACGGAAAAACTACTTAGTCTTTTGATTCTTTCTTTATGACTGATTTCTGTTACTGGGGGCAGAAGCAAGAATGGAGAAAGGATATTGGTTGAATATTTGCAATTTTAATTGAATGATATTAACGACAATATAATTAAATTATAATTATAAAGTAATAGACTCTCATATCAACTGTCCGATTCACCATGAACATAAAATTCTCTTGCGGTTTTTCAGGAAAAACAAACGGGTATCAAACATTGGTAATTAAACTGATGATGATAATGATAAACAATGGTCTTTGTTCCTGTGCCACAAAATATAATTGAGTGAGTTTTCTTTTAAGGATCCTAACATTAAAGAAAGTGACCTGACCGAACTAACTTATTATAACTGGGAGATCTGCAAAATAAATTTTTTTTTTTTTTTTTTTACTACTTAGAGGACTCTTACCTTGCCACCGCTGCCTCCTAAAGACTGTAGCATAAGTCTACACTAAGGGAATAAATCCTGATACCATTTTCTCCCCCTCACAGAGACAGAAGTGACAGAAAGATGGGGCAATGTAGTGTTAGCCCTCAATAACTCTTCCTGGAAGCTGAAGTATAAACTCATTCATTAGTCAAGTACATTACTGGGTCTTTGGATACAGAAGGGTGTGATGGTTGTCTGGATCAAATGGATTCAGCTACGGGATGCTCAGATATTTGGTTAAACATTATTCTGAGTCTTTCTGCGAGGGCAATGCAGGATGAGATTTTCATTCGATTCAGTAGCCTGAGTAAAACAGATTGCCTCCCCAGCATGGGTGGGCCTGTCCAATCCACTGAAGGCTGCACAGAACAAAAAAGCTGAGCAGGAGAAAGCTCACTCTCCACCTGTCGTCAAAAGGGGATGTTGGTCTTCTCCTGCCGTTAGACCCAGACTCAGACTTGGACTGGAGCTCACGCCACAGGCACCCCTGCTTCATGGGTCTTCGGAGCTAGGCTGGGAGCAGTAGCACCAGCCGTCCTGGGTCTCCAGCTTGCTGACTCTCTTTTCTCATCTGGAAAATATGGAGTTGGGACTAGATGCCCATCGAAATCTCTTCAGTTTGCTAAGGGTTCAGCACCCTTCAATCTGAGTGGAGGGAAAAAATAAAACATTTTCCTGGATGTAGAAAAGGGACATCCCTGGAGAAAAACCAGCTCCCAACGTTTTGCCTCAGGCTTGGGTGTTGCGAAACTTCTGCCAGAAACAACAAGCACACAAAGGCAGAGGGGCAGGATGGAGGAGACGTGTGCAATCTGAAAAGTTAATGCATCGACACAGTAATTCCTCTGTGTGGGAACACAGCACGGATTCTCAGATAATCACTTGTGAAACAGAGAAAAATCTGGTGTGTTTCAGAGCAGAGCGAAAGGTTTTGAGCTCAGAATCATAAAAATCACTATTAAAGTGAGGGGGAAATATGAATCCCAGTGCAACTATTAAAACAACACCAATAACAAATAATGACCCCTCCATAAACTTATTTTGATGGTTATACCTTGTGTTCCATCTTCTGCCAAACTGTCAGCAGCAAGACATGCAGACAGACGTAAGTTTTAAACTGTGTAACCCCACCTAAGAGTGAAATTGGGCAACAGGCTCTGACTACACTGAAACTCCAATGAAACTTGTGCAGATCCCTCCTCTGTGATGTCATGGTTCTCTTCTCATCGGAGAATAATCTCAAATTCCTCTGCAACGCCCTTTGTTTCTACAGCTTTGGATGGATTTTATATGTAAAAAACACACAAGCATGTTTCCCTTCCCAGAAGAAATTATCACATCATTCACAGGGTCCCCTCCCTGGTCCTGAAATAAGATAGCCCCTCTCTTCTTGTTTCCACAGGTATAGGATGGCTATAGGAAAACAGCCAGTTGGTGTTCAGATGGAAATAGCATCATAATAGTCTACAAACAAGCCATATGATTAGAAGAGGGCAGATACCTTGAAGGGATCCACAGGCAGAAGAGAATCTCCTGTAAAAAGGAGAGTTCTCGGGGGGCCCCCACCCATTTGGGAAAGAGTTCTACGGCAGGTACTGTCTTCATTCTGCTGAGAGCAGGAAATGGGAGGTCGAGAGCGAATGGGTTCAGAATCTGAACTCTCTGGCTCCTAGGTTACTGCCACTCAGCCAGGGCCTCATTCATTTGTCCTGTGGGGGTACGAGACGGTGGGTGTTCCCATACCCTTATGGCCAAGGCTCATAGGAGGGGAGAGGGCATTGGTCTATGCTACTGTCTTCTGAGTGTAACAGAATGTGTTCTTTGGTCAGAAAGCGACGGAGAGGGATGGAGAAAGACACAGCAGGGAAGAGCGGGGAAAGAAAAGTAATGCCAAACACTGCACAGTACTCACAGTCTACAACATGCTCTCCTGTGCACTCTCCCATTTGCCATAGTAGCTCTATATTTCTAATATGCACTGTTATTACAGGGGAAAAAAATTAAGATTCAGAAAGGGTAAGTACTTTGTCCAAATCCTTGCTTTCTTCTTTTTTTTTTTTCCCCCTCGAAAATAAGACTTTTAGATTTTGTCTGAGGACTAATTTCTTTGTGGATGTTTAACGGCCAGTTTTCTTAGATGCACAGATACCCATTTTCCCGGACTCTATAATCAAAGTGTCCTTTTTCCTAGCCAGTTTTAACTCTACCATTGAAGAACTGAACCTTACACTGGTTCTGCCCCTCTTCCCTCCAGTCTTGTTAGCAGAGCCCTGACAAAGAGACTGGCAGGGAGGTGTGCAGTCTTGAAAAGACTTGGGAAGGTATGTTGGTCCCTGTGCCCTCTGGAGGGATGGATCACTTCCACCTCGCTGACTTGGGTTTGGGATTCTAATGCCTTGAGCTGGATTTCCCTCACTTGCTTACCAATCATGCCCTGAAATAGCCTATTTTGACCCTAAAGTCTCCAGTGACTGAGATTTCCATCTCATGGCACAATTTCACAGTAACTGTATGGTTGCTCTCTATCTGATCCACCTCCATCATGGACACAATTTTATATCTTGGGCATAAGTGTCCGTATGACTGCATCCATGATGTTGTAGTGTGATGCCCTGACAGCTATCCACTTACGTAGGCTTTTGCTGATTGCCAGTTATCAGCTCACTGGCCAATTATCTTGTCAAATAATAAAGGAAGTTGCTACTTATTGGGCACCTAAGTGCCTAGTACTGTGTTAAATATTTTACCTGGTTTATTTTATTTGCATCTTAAACTATCCCTGTGGGAAACAGGTACCACTGATCCCATTTAAACTTGGGTGAATAGGATACTTTCCTCAAGCATGTGTGAAAGCGAAGAGATAGTTTGTTCAAAACAACTTGGCAACAATGTTTTATATGATGGAAAGTAAGGGTCTATGTGTTTTAAATCCTTATAAAACATGGGGGAAAAAACATAAATACTTAAATTGTTGATAAAATGAGTCCTTGGTAATCACTTGCCCCTTAACCACCCAGGAAAATTAGATTAGAACTAAGAGTTATGGGAGAACATCCTTTGAGCCACATTGTTTCACTTTGGCAAAGTGGTTGGGAAAGGAAGGACAGTTAAACACACAAACACACACACACACACAGTCTTATCTGCTTAGATAAACATGAAAATCTAAAAACTATCAACTGATTTTTGAGACAATTGGAGCCTCTAGATTGAAATGCATTGGGAGTTCATTACACTATTAGAAAAGGATACAGTCCATTTACTATTATTTAACCTCATTAATCATGATGAACTATGTTGTAAACCAACTCATGAATCTGATACTTAGACAATTATAGTGTTGCAAGGGGTAATGACTTTAAACAGTGACAGGTAAACCCCTTCCATGTTGGCTAAAATGAGTAAGTGCTGGCTTTCCTCAGTGGGGACCAGAGATTCTGGACACACCTAAACGTCTACAGACATATGCCAGTAATGCGAAAATGAGATCCATCTATTGTACCATATATAGTAAAGACTTCATTTTTTATCTCCTACAAGGGCTTGACATCATTGCTCTAGATGGTTATAAATTAAGCAGGGACCTATGCTAAGCCTGCCTGTGCATAGCATAGAATCCTACCTATGCTGGAGTATCTAAATTCCCAGGAATTTCACTGCCCAGCCTTATGACATCTCCTTACAATCAAATATCAGTTTTGAAGAGCATTTCTTTTACAGTCTTCTCAGAGAAGAAGACAACGAGTATAGTTATCAATGTACCAATGGCTCCATTAGGGCAGCAGCTGTATTTAATTTTCACCAATGTACCTTTTTTATCTAGCACAATACCTGGCACTTAATAAGGACTCAGTAGATAATGACTATTCGAAGCCCTTGGACCCACCACTGATGGCCTGTGTGCATCTGGGCTAGCCATCTCAAACAATAAGGCAAACTGGCCTTCAGGGACACTGTCTTTTCCAACTCTGACATTTTACTAGTCTTTGACCGAATTCCCTGGGTGTTCACCAGTTTACTATAATGACTACAAGGGAAAACAGTGTTCCTCCCAAAAACATCAAAATGAGATAATCCCTGTCTCCCTCATTCAACCAATCTGTGACGCTTCCTCACTCAAGCCATCATCTGCCAAAGGAACGCCCATTGCTCATATTTTATAAAAGGATTCTTAAATTCAGCCCATCGTGGGGCTAACATGGTTCCTTTCCCAGAATAGGAAACATATATTAACTTGACCTGATACTGTTTCCATTTTGGTTCTCAGAGTTTACTTCTCCTTTGGGATCTTTACTAGTGGCCCTTAATTAAACCAATACCTCCCACACCTCTAATATTTTATAAAATACCTCTTCTCTCCACCACCAGGAGGCAGTGTTGATGTAACTCTAAACTGAGGGAAGTGCCACCAGCCCAGGGCAGGTAGTGCAATTTGACTTCTCAAGCTTGGAGGTTTCCCCCTAGACTCTCTGCTTCAAGAAATAAGGAAAAATATCTCAATATCTTTCTCACAAAGAAATAACCAACAGTCCTAAAAGGGGCATACACCTGCTGGAATTCATTTTTTTAAGCTCTCTGCAATTTATAATGCAATCACTTGGGGGCATTCCTGAAATTTAATATACCACTTACCCGTTCAAAACAATTCATCACTGTGCCCCTAATTACTTTTCTGCTATTAGCTACTGAATGATTCTTCTGTTTTCTACAGGATGTAGTCAGTAACTAAAGGATATTCCTTCAGTTCTTTAGAAAATGTTTTAAACGTTTAAATAGAATGTAAAGTTCTTAAGAAGGCCATAAACTCGGAAAAGGGGGAAGGAAAGAGTATTCTTTAGTACCAGGTATATTGTGCAGATGGACTGAAACCTCACAGCAACCCTATGGAATAAATATTACCATTCCTTATTTACAAGAGGGAAAACTAAATAAGGCCAAACTTTATTCAAGGTCAGACAGATAATTGAGTGCCCAGGATGCAAACGGGGGCCTGTCTGATTCAACAGTCTCCTGTATCAAATGGCCTTGCAAATGCAAATAAACAACAACATAAGTGAACTTACTGTAAAGCATACACCAAAACTGAGTGCAGTAGTGTCTCTGGTCAGCGCTCTAACCTTGACCACAGTCTGGGGAGTCATCACTAATGAACACAAAAACCACCCCAAGCTTTGTAAGCGGAGCACTCCCGGCATGCTCTGATACGGTGTTTTATTGGCAATTTTTTAAAATTATAAGCTTATTTGATATTAGTCTTACTAAGCCTCCTTTTTCCTAATGTGAAGGGCCACCCCAACTGAGCCCGAAATTTTCCTCTCTGGAAAGTAAAGGGAAAAAAAAAAAATCAAAGCTCTTATCTTACTGATTTCTAAAGCTTCAGCCCCAGGAAGAGAATTTAAATAGTAATGGAAGCCCTCACCGCAGGCCTCACACCTTGTCTGAGCCCCACCGAGTTGAGAAGGAAGCCTTTGTCCAGGCTTGTGAGGGTTTTTTTGTTTTTGTCAGTTCTGTTTAGTCTTTCGTTGGCCACCATCTATGTCTAGGCTTTTATAATTAGAAGTGAAATGGCCGAATCTTTTGTATGCTAATAGAATTATCTTTTGCCTCAAACTATGGAAAATACAGCTGAGGGGACCCAGAAAGAAAGAAACAAACAAAAAGAAACAAAAAAACCTTCATGATCTCACGTAAATGTGGAATCCAAAAAAGTGAAGACAGAGGAGCAGAGAGTAGAACTGTGATTACCAGGGGTGGGAAGGTGTTGGCCGAAAGGTGCAAAGTTGGGAGTTACGTAGGATGAATAAGCCTGGAGACTGAATGTACAGCATGATGACTATGGTTAATAGTGCTGTACTGAATTCCAAGAAAGATTTCAAGTGTTCTTATAACACATGCACAATTAACATACTATCTTACATAGGTACTTTTGTGTCAAAAAAAATCCTATAAAATAAAGTAAAACCTTTGTAAGACGGTATGTTAATTAGCTTGTGGGTGGTAATCACTTCACTATGCATATCAAATCATGGTGTACCTTATATATATATACTATTTTTATTAAAATTTCAAAATTTTTTAAAAGAATATGCAGGTAAGGGACCTCTGAACTGAGATATGATTAACAAAACCATCCACAACAATAAGACTTCTTGCAACAAGAGAGACAGATAAAAGGAGTAATATAATTAATTGCCAAGGTAGCAAATATCCAAATGTAGGAACAATCCGCCTTAACCGTAGGATTCAGTGGTAGTGTTTTTAGAAAATGTTAGCTATTTAACAGATTCTTGTAGAATAATAAATAAATAGAGCCATTGCTCCTGTTGTCCCTCCACAATTTTTATTGCTTGAGGTGGATATTGAAAAACGATCAGTGCTTACTAAAAATGGGGAGCTCCAGAACTTGAGAAAGATGGGGCAAGCCTGCAAATGGACCATCAAGGAAGTAACTGGACTGGATCTTGAGTATTTGAACACTTGTTCCAAGAGATGGAAAACAGCAACCAGAAGACTTCAGAACAACGTAGAACCACGTCACCATCACAGTGTGATCTTGAGGAAGGAGGTGAAGATGTAAATCTCCCCTTCCACAGAGGGGGCCATGGAGGGAAAGAGAAAAAATGAATAGCCAAGGGGCAGGCTCAGCCCTGCTGTGACACTCTTTGCACTCAGCAGGTGGGCGATCATTTGTAATCACCTCCCCATTGACTTAGACAGTTTCCGGTTGCAATTTAGGGAGGGGGTGCTCCTAAGACTGGGGAAGGAAAACTGGGTAAAAGAAAAGCGCACACACACACACACACACACACACACAAACAACATTTAATGCAATGGAGATTATATTGCATATCTTGATTTCCAAAAGCTTCCATGTGGAGCAGTGTCCTAAGATGAAAGAAAATGCGCTACACTGTTTACTTGTCTTTCAGACTCTCCCACACACCCTTTCTCTACGATCATAAAAAGCACCAAGAAAATAAAAAAGCTACCATGAAAGGTCAAATCTTGTCAGACTGAAACTGAGGACAAAGAAGAAAACCCTAGACGCTCTTTAGTAACATTCTAGTCATAGAGTTACCTGCCAGTATTGGGGTGCTTAGTCAATAAAAATACCTAAGACATTGTTTGTCTTGCCAGGATGGTTTACTCTCATTACACAGCGTCACCCTAGTTATTGTCAAATTAAATAGTCACCGTGGTGCCTCCAATTTAAAGCTTAGGAAGGATTTGCATCGTGATAAAAGATACCCAGGGGATGGAGATCCTTTGACACCTAGATTCTCCTGCATTTTCAAGGCTGTTTGCTGAGGGCCTTCTCTTTTTGCAGGCTGTTAGCAGTCCAGAAACAGATCACAGCATAATTGGCCATTTGTGTTTTCGAGCTAAGGGGCCGGTGGTGAATGTGGCTTCTAAGCCAAGAGCGGGGCCCCGCCCTGAACAAATTTGGCCTTAAAAAACAAACAAACAAAAAACCTGCTTCATGCTTGCCAAACTCTAACGTGTTTACTATTCCTTTTTAGAAAGCAAGATACATCAGAACCCTATTGCTTCTTTTAATCTCAGTCTGTCCTGTCAACGAACAGAAAAAAAAAAAAGAGGCTCAGACCGGGATGCATTGACTGATCAGCCTATTCAAAAACTAATATCATTATCACAGAGATTTTACAGTAACAGAGGATATAATCAGGGTCCTTGGACAGACATTTTTATAGAAAAATATATTTCTTTATGTATATAAACATTGATATACACACAAATTTACACTCCTATGTAAATCAATATTTATATGTATCTACAAACCTGGAAGCAATTTTTTTTTATTTTTTACATTTTTATTGATTCATAATCATTTTACAGTGTTGTGTCAAATTCCAGTGTTCAGTACGATTTTTCAGTCATACATGGACATATACACACTCATTGTCACATTTTTTTCTCTGTGATTTATCATAACATTTTGTGTATATTTCCCTGTGCTATACAGTGTAATCTTGTTTATCTGTTCTACAATTTTGAAATAGGGATAGACTGGGATTTCAAAATGGAAGCGATTTTAAAGGAAAAATGTGGAAAATTTTTAGTTTTAAAAGATGTGTTCTTTTTTTCACTGATCACTCTTTGACCTACATCATACACTATATGTCATCCAAAGACGATTTCTTAAGTTGTTTTAAGCATTTGAAATGGAAAGGGGAAAAAAACAAGCTTTTATTTACACCAAATTATTTCTATTTTCCTCCCATTTTTAATTTCATATATTAGCAAACACTTACATAGCACTTACTATGTACCAGGCACTATTCTGAGCACTCTGTAAATATCAGCTGGTTGACTCTCCCGACAGCCCTGTGAAATATGTATTATTATGACCCCTATTGGACAGGTGAGGATACTGAGCAGAGAGAGAGAGCAAACAGCTTGCCCAGGGTCACGGGGTGACGAGTGGTCAGGCTGGAATTTGAGCCAGGCATTCTGTCTATGAAACCTCAAATCTGTGCTCTTGACTGCTTCATCTCCAGGTGAAAATTAATTTGATCTCATAAAAAAACTTCACAAATGAGGAAGCTTAGGCACAGAGAGTTGATAAAACAGCTCTTATTTAGTTCATGCCAAATTTGTACAAAACGTGGCAAATTAGAGTAATACTAACAAAGATATTTTCATATTAGATTTCTTTTATTTTTATTTTTTAGTTACAATTTTTCTTTTTAGTTTTTTTTGGGGGGTAGAATTTGGTTTATTTTTTAAATTTTTTTAATAATGCTAAGAATGCACTCTACCTCTTGAGCTATACCCTCCTCTTTTATTTCTTTTTTAAAAAATTTTTGGGGGTAATTAGGTTTATTTATTTATTTTTTCAGTGGGGGGATTGAGGATTGAACCCACGGCCTCATGCATGCTAAGCACACACTGTACCACTGAGCTACATCCTCTCCTATTTCTTTTAAAATGGACACCAGCTCTCTTCAATATCCCCATAGTCTCAACCAGCACTTCCCACATGTGTGGGGAGCAACACAGTTCCCTATGTGTATCATCAGATGCTCCTCCAGACCTCTCTGTTCACCAGACAGAACAGCTGAATCGCTCAGTGCTCCGTTCCCAATTAAAGTTTAAAAAAGCATATTGAGAAGAGGAAACTCACACATTGGCTACCAGTTCACTGTAAAATGGTGCAAAAATTAGATTGGTAATAAGTATTTTGTTAGGCAGACTTGGCAATGCATCTGCTATACCGTAGCTGGACTGGACTTTAGACAGAAAGACTCTTCTGGGAGAACAGTCACGTGTGAAGTTTGCTGTCATTTGATTGTAAGCTAGTAAGGAAGGAGAATACGATGTTATCAGGGAGACACATTTCTAACATTAAAATAAAGGGACAACATTTTCATTCACAACACACACACTGTAGAATGTCTGGAGGGAAGTTCAAGCTACTGATGGCAGTGATGGCACTTAATTCATGTTCCTGATTGGCAATCGTGATACCGAAATACATTTCATTGTCTTCAGTCTGTCTCCTTCTCAAATCCTACTGAGACCACCATAGTTCAGGCTTTAATCTTTCTTACTTTCCAGTCTTGACCCCTTCCCCTATTTAATTTTCACACCAAGGATAGATTGATCTTTCTGGAACACAGTAACCTCATGTCAGTTTCTGCTTAGAATATTCTAGAGAACTAAGTCGTAACTCCTTTGAGGAGAGTTTGGGCTTTCTACCACTTTACTCTTACTGTTCCCAAAAGCCTTCTTTCACACGTGTGTGCATTACCACATGCCACTTACCTGGGACATGGTAAGCAACTTCTGTCTTCACCCAGTCTAGCCAATTGCCTATCAACCTTCAAATACCATCTCAAGTGTATTTTGAAGACTCTTCCTGGATCTCCCTCCCTGTCTGGTTTAGATAACTCTCTGAAACGGTCTCATAGCACCATGTTCTTACCTCTGTATTCTGCCAATTATTTGTTCTTCTGGAAAATATTAAAAACCTACTATTATATGACTAAGTGACTGTGCTCTCCAATAAATGTGACCTCTTGGAAGGCAGACGGATTTTAAGCATTTATCATTCAATACCCAGCAACTGGCATAGTGCCTGACACAGTGATTGCTAAGTGCTGAATAAATGGCTAAATTTCTAGAAGCCACAAATACATAAGAAAGTACTATACAACCAGAAAACCTACATTGAATTATATATGATATGCTGTTTAAAGTTATTGGCGGAAGCAGCCTTACTTATAAAGTCAATGAGAGAGAAGCATACACAGCAATAAGATGCTCCTCTGTGATGTTAGTATTCACAAGTATCTGGCATAAATAAATAAATAAAAGCTTAAATGTGCATTCATTCAAAACTTCATTAGTAACATGAATACGTTATTATAAATCTCCTCAAAATACTCAGTAATTTTCTTCCAGAAGTTCCATTCCTCTCAGGCATTAGGTGTTCAAGTACCCTCAAGGATATTATCTTTTTTTTTTTTTAATAGACTTGATTTTTTGGTTTCACAGAATTGAGCAGGTTTCCCGTACATCTCTGGCATCCACACATGTACAGCTTCCCCTGTGATCCACATCTCCCACCAGAGACATACGTTTGTTAAAACTGATGAAGTTACACTGACACATCATTACCACCCGACGTCTAAAATGTACGTTAGGGTTGGCTATTGGTATTGCAAATAGTTCCTACTCAGGGCAGACGGTGTTAAGAAGAACAGATGGCTCTGGGATATTTCAAAATGGTTCGTCTTCTCTTCCCCCTGCACAAGAGGGTTTTCCTCTGATATTTTCTGTGCAAACTTGATAGAACTCTGAAGGCAGAACTCACAAAAGTGCGTGGCTCTCCTAATGACTGCATCTCCCTGGAGTTCTCTCTCAGACTTTAGCAATTCATCAGCTGCAGTTCAGGCTTCCCTGCCCTGGCACTGGCTCCCACAGGGAGGTCTCCTGATCTCTGTATCTGCCTATTGGTCCCTCCAGCTTGGGGACAGCAGTCTGCCTTGTGACCTCATTTTTCTAAGAAGAGTTGTTGGTTTTTCATTTGGTTCAGCTTTTTTACTTCTTGTTCAGGTTATCTTTCTTTTTAAAACAATTTTATTAAAAATTAAATGAGGAGAATCATAACCCTTCCAAGGAGCACTGTCTTCTACGGTAGGAAGGCAAAGAAATGTTTGAATGTTCTTGGCAACAACTTAAGTGGAGTTTTCGTTTTAAAAGTTGACTGAGTTAAGCATGCACTACTATTTGTAACTGTAAGTTCCTTAGATGTGTCTTTATTTAGTCTCTGTTGTCCATACGTAGGCCTCCTAAATGGTGCCAGGACTTCTTGCTATAATCAATCAGTTGGCACGAAGCAAATAGGAAGGAAAATGTGTTTAAAATTCTCCTTTCAGCTTCAGCTTCTGAAGAGGATGGAGTAATTCATGAAAAGCCAATGTATGCGCTGTAATGCCAAAAACACCTGACAAATGTATATATTTGAAAATATCAGAGATATGTAAAAGCATCCATGGGGAAGGGACTTTCAGAGGTGAGCTGGGGATCTCTGCTCTCCCTGGAAGCATCCGCTGATCTTGTAATGCACTATAGATAGGCCAGAAAGTGGAGCTTGTCCAAAAAAAGGTCCTGCAAAGGGACAGAGAAGTCAGGACAGCTTTGAGGAGTTGCAAACAACAGAAATGCCCAAATTGGGGAACCAAAGCGCATGAAACATAGAGCCCTTCTCCTTCTAAAGATGTTGTCAAGTTTTGAAGTTATACCATCAGGAGAACAAAAAGGTAAATCAAACACCTCTCAAAGACAGAATATAAATTCCTATTACCTCTCAGGGTTAATAAGAAAAAGATATTCCAGGCTTTGCTAGTTGATCCTTCTAGAAAGGTAAGGAAGAACTAATACAAATTTTACACAAAATATTTCAGATAATGGAAACAGAAGGGACACTTCCTAGCAGTTTCTTCATCTATTGAGATGATCATGTGATTTTTTTCCCTTTCTCTTGTTGATGTTGTATATCCAAGCAATTTCTATAAAACCAGAATAATCTTCATACAAAAACATAACAAGGCCATCACAAGAAACAAAAATGACAGACCAATCACTCTCATAAATATTGATATCAAATCCTAAAGAAAATATTAGCAAATCAAGCTCAGTGATATACAAAACTTACAATATTTTTTTATCCAAATGTCTTCAATAGTAGAATGGATAAGCTGATGTATGTTCATACATTAAGAATACTACACAGCTGTGAGAATAAATGTGCTATCACACTTACATAACAAGCAAAATGTTGAATTAAGGAAAAGTCAATCACAAAAGAGTGTACGCTATATTGTCCATGTATGTAATGTTCACGAACGATACTAATCTCGTGATAAAGGTCAGGATGTGATGACATGGGGGCATGGGCATGTCTTCTGGAAGGGAGGTGATGTTCTATTTCTTGACCTGAGAATTGCTTTCATGGTGTGTTCACATTTAAACAACTCTAGACGTGATTTATGAATTGTCCTGTATGTATGTTACACTTCAATAAAGAGTTTGATTTTTTTTAATTCTTTTTACCCAGCTTCTTCTACTGCCAGAAACACCCAATATATCTGTGAACTATGTACTTTTTTCTTGTAGGTTCATTTTGAAGGTTTTCTTCTCAAATTTAGCATTGAAGATACTCAGATTAATTCTCTGCACCCCACCGTTGGAGGAATCAGTTTGGCTCTGCCATCTGTATTTAGCCATTTTAAACTTATTCCCCAAGGTCAATTCTCTTATCTCCTTCCAACTCCCTCAGAAAACTGTTAGTGACGTTGGACTCTAGACAATTGCACAACCCTTTTATTGTCAGTCCCGGAATGAAGACTTTATGCATCACAAAGTGTGTGCACGCATTGTGAGGTAAAATTAATATCCTCTGTGTTGTTTAGTCTATATTTCATTGGCTAGCTGCCTAGAATGACTAAGGAAACTGCCTGAAAAGTGACCCCTTCCTCCTCAAGAGGAAAAAAAAAGAGAAAGAAAAGTCAAACTCTGGAATTACTTTTACCAGAGGGAAAATTAATAAATGATTTAAAAAATAAACTGAAAGGAGAAAAAGGAGTTCTCATACTAGTCGAGTCCTTACTGCACAGGAGGAAAAGTACCTCATTCAGACCCAGTGGTACTCAGGCCAAGTTGTCACCGTGTTCCAGCGATGCACAGATTGAAAGATGATATTCACAGGCAATGCCTGTGTCACTTCGAATCATAATGCCAGGTTAATTGCATCCCTCAGTTACGTTCTGCAGCCTCCTGGGTAATACTGATGACACTAATAATATTACTGAAAACGGCTTTCTGAAAATTCATGAATATACCTCCTAATTAAGCTGAGTTTTTGTAAGGACTTTGATCCTACTGCAAAATAATTCATTGTAAATTGCGTTTAAGCATTGTGTGTGTGAGGGTGGGTCGGTGGGTGGAGATATGCCCGTGTGTGTGCAAACTCAACTATTAAATGTCAGGAGGAAGGATTAAAATGTATGATTTTTCCCCATAAATTATCTATGATCATTCCAGTGACTGAGGAGCAGTGATTCCCTTTTATGCTCAATTCCTATATAATTTTCAGTGGCTTAAAGTTTCTTCTTTTAAGAGATGAAATCTTTTTATTCTATTTACAGTTCATCTCCTTAATGTTTGGAAGGACATTAAGCATGTTCATAGCATCACATCCTTTGATTATTGGCTGCAGTGTTGTTGTTTGAGATCCCTGTTGTCCTCCTTTGGCCAACAGATGCCGGGGGACACATTTACAATGAAATTGTGGGTGGAAAGGTGGAGCTCAATGGTAGAGCGCATGCTTGCTTAGCATCCATGAGGCCCTGGATTCAATCCCCAGTACCTCCACTAAAAAAATAAGTAAATGAACCTAATTACCACCTCCCCCCCACCAAAAAAAATGACTCAAAATGAAATTATGAATGCAACAAGCTTCAAATTTTAGTATGAGCAGGTCCAGTTTAGGAAGCATTACAGCTTGAAGGAAGAAAGTAACATGATTAGGACCACAAGTACATCAAAGCAATAATTGCATTTTGTATTTAATGAAGTTTCAGTTTGGAAACACCAGTGCTGGAAAGAGATATTTCACTCAGACTGAATCTAAACATCTCAGACTTTGTTGGATATGTCACGTGGCTCTATGAAATTCTAGTGAAGAGTCTTTCCTCTCTTGAGCTAGCCCTCCCGACCTTCCGGTCTGACTTCCTGTTTATTGATGGCATATTCAACACTCTCCTGATACTTGAAACACTGTGCTCTCTGCTGGTTTATTCCCTCTGGCTCTCCAGGTGGTTTTAGAACTCACAGCCAGAGGATCTCCATCTCCCTCTCCTATCTCCAGCAGCCACCCTACTGGCCGAGAGCAGGTTCATTTTCTTCTCTCCTTTTAAGAACAACTTTCCCGCCCGCTGCCCTCTCAGCTTTTTGCAGCCTAGTCCTCCTTTATGACCTTTTGGACTACAGAGAAGCAATGTCATCCAATCTTTGTTCTGATGCCAGGCTGCCTGCATTCAAATCCTGGTCCCTCTAGGCATTGAGTATAGCTTCATGCAAAACAGCTAACCTCTCACTCTCTCTCTCTCTCTGCCTCATTTTTCTCATCAGTAAATTGAGGCTAATAATATCATATATCTTGGTTTTTTAAGTGAATTCAATAAAACCATGCATGTGAAGTGCTTGGAATGGTTTTGGGTGTATAGCAAGTAGCCAATGACTGTTGTTTGCATGATCACTTGGTCAATAACCCAGCTGCACCCAAGCTTGAACTCTGTGAATATAATGAAATCAGGTGCTTAATGTAGACCATATGCTTATATAAGAACAGTAAAAATCACATCAGGAAAATTAAGGAGTAAGATGATATGGAGAGATGGTTTAGCAAGAACCAGAGTGGCCAAGGTCTAACAGAGGGCGAGAAGGGGAATAAAAGGTGATCCTGGCTACTTTCTATCCTTGTCACTATCAGCAACTTCTATTCAAATCAAGCAAGACACAGGGTTTCCCCTCAAGGGTGGATGGCACAGTGGAAGAAGGAAAAGCCACTGAGTCAGGGGGACCAGGATGTCCATCAAGTTTCTTGCCTACTCTGTGACAGTTAAAATAAAATAAAAAATCATTTTGGAGAGTTATTCTGAGAATTATCTCTTACAACTCAGAAGAAATACTCATGCCCTACATTTCTCCATCCCATTCAGCATTTGTCAACCCCTAGACTGATTTTAAAGTTTCCCTGGATCAGCCTGTCCTCCTTACACCCTAGGGTTTCCACTCTCATCCTGGTAACAAGAACTGCTTTGGAGATAAGAGAGTTTCAAGCCATGCAAGTGAGTTTAAATTCACTAGCTTTTGGAATAGAGGCAGCCACTTTCCCACTGTCGTGGAGAAGTGCTTCTCATCATTTTGTCACCATGATGATGAGGAGGGGAGGTGGGTGAGCTGCCTTAAAAGCAGTTAACGGAGACAATAATTCAGCCCAGAAAGGCAGAGAGAGACAGGACACTGGTCATGTTTGAAAATTAATTAAACAAGGAGGCTATTAGCCTGAGGTGGCTCTAAGGCCATGGTGACCTACGTGAGCAAACCACCATCTAAGCCTGCAAATACCTCAAGGTTATAAAATCAAAACGCTAAGCACAGCCAGTCACAAACTGTCAAGCTAGGCTTTAAGCTATAGCCCATCAAGTAATTTCCTTTCTTTGCTTCTGCACTTTCTCTGTGGAAGTTTCTCCCCTGGTTCCTGTCAGCTGAGTGTTCCTAACCACTTGCGCTTTGGTGCTGTCCAACTGGAATCAATTTTTGCTCAAATAAACTCTTAAAAATTTTAACATATGTCAGTTTATCTTTTAACACATTGTTGGCATCTTTTGATGTGACCATAAATGAAGAAAACCCCCAGCTGAAATGTGCCAATACCTCCTCCAGAAGTTGTCCCTTTCCTTAAACAATTTTGTATTGGATTTTGTCTTTTTCAGTCGAGGAGAGTTGCATAATACACAGACCTACTGATAAAGATGTAAAGCTTTTCTTGCTTGCTCTCTAAGCCGAGTTATCTCATCTCTTTGAAGTCTGCAGGATTCCTTCAGGAGCAAAGCCCTTTCCCGACTCTGACTTATTCTCAGTAACACCCCATAAGTAACCCACAATTACACCACCTCCTCTTGCTTAACTCCAGGTCTAGGGTAAGATGACCTAGAATATGTTCCAGGCATCAATTCAACGTATCTTCTGCCATGCACCTATAGAGTTAGCACAGGGCATTGCACTTAGAAGGATGCAAACAAGTGCATTTAGTAAATTAGTACGTATTATGAGTGAAAGTGTGAATGGAATCTTAGGATGATTACTGTCTCCTGAAAAATGATTTCCCTTTCTCATTGTTTCCCACGTGTCACAAGATTTACTTTTTCCCAAGTAGATTTTCCTATTCATAACTATGCAACCTGCCAGCACAATCCCTGACCCACTTTTGTGATTTTCTGTTTCTATTCCTATGACACATATTGTGGGACACAACATGATGCCCAGTCGGTGAGCCAGTGACATGTGGGTTGGAAAAAGAATTGACCAGAGATTAAGTATAAGAATAGAAAGGAGAGAACCAGGTGTCTGTGTGAGCACTGGGAGGGAAGTACAGGGTCATTTACTGGGGGGAGGAGTTGGTGGTCACAATGGGTTGAGGGCTGTGTGATTAGCTCATGCACAAGTTACAGGTGAGGTAAGAAGTTTAGAGTTCGGGAAGGGTGGTGGGATTTATGAGTCTGGTAAGGTAGGCTGAAACAAGCCACCTAGCTCTATTATGAGATTCAGCATTACCCAGGGCTATCAGTTTCTTAGGGGAAACAAACCCAGCAAAGAATGTACTTTATCTTTTGTGGAATCACCAGCAGGAATCTGGAAGCCCAGGAATGGGGGTTGTTGGACTCTGAGGGACATCAGTTGGCCCCACAACTAGACATCTATCCAGAGATATTCTGATCAAAAGCGCAACTGCATCACTAATTTGATTGATGTATATCTGTCTACCTTTTAGATCTATTTTAAATTTTTTAGAAAGATTATGCATACATGAATTACAATTGATGAAATAGAACATTCAGCATGACTCTGATTTCATTGTTGCTAATCTTCTAGACCAAACCTCTTTCCTTTCTGGATGTATCAATAAATACATGGCACTCTGACATCACATGCAAAGGAGAAATTCCTGGCCCCTTTCGTCACTAGTGATGGAAAAAGTACATCAAAAGTGATCTGCAAAATTTTGACCAAGAAGAGCTTTAACAGAACATAACACCAAATAGGATACAGGTATCATTTTCCACATGACCTAAATATCCTACTTTTTCACTTAGAAAATGATGAGTTTTACAATTCATGTCTTTTCTTATGTTTGTATGTACTTCTGTCATCCAGCCCCAATTTGCTAAAATGCTAAAATAAACATACCTTACATTTTTTACCTAAAATATGCTGACTGTAAAAGTGACAGGAAAGAGACAAGATGCTTTGAGTACCTGTTTAATTCAGTGGTTACATTTTTTAAGGATTGGAAAGGATTTTTTTTTAGTTCGTTAAAGATGCTCAAATTGGTTCTGGCTCTATGTATTAGCAAATCTTTCTCCTATGTGCCCTAACAAATTGCAAAGAGGACTGCTGAAAGATGCTCATTTCCTGTCAGGTGGGATGCGGATGAGAAGGAAAAGGACCTAAAAGGGGAGTGACCATGGCCCTCCTAGATCATTTCTAGAGTGAATGAGTCAGTCCTCAAATAACGGAGATCCTGTAAGAAGAGGGTTTTTTTAAAAGAGAAAGGAAGAAAGCCTTGTTACGATACAATCAAGTGCCACTTCCTGTAAGTCATAGGTAAGCCAAAGGAATTCTGCCTAGCGCCTACCTCTTCAATTGCAAGTCAGTGAGGAAGTTCTCTTCTTGAGACAGGCATATCAGAGCGCCTTTGTTTTGGAAGGAAATTATCACAAGGAATAAGGCGTGGACACCGCTTTCTTAATGTACAAGGAGGCTTGGCAGATTTATCACTGAAGTGCTGATGTACGGAATGTTTACTTGTCAGCTGGTCATGGACAGCAAGGTACGTTTTAGCATTTAGGATTTCGTTTGGAAGAGCTGGCAGTTATTCTATGAATTACTCCACAGATCATTCCATGAGTGACAGAAAGATTGCTATCTTAGGCAAAATGTGTGGTCAAGGCAGGGAAGAATTCCTGTCCCATTCTCCTAATCACTTGCTACAGATTTCTAAAATCCCATTATTACAGAGGCATCCCTTTGTGTTAAAGAATAAGCAGCACTTCTCCAAGCTTTATAAACCCTTGGAAGCCAGTAACTCATTAAGCATCCATAGTCATTCATGCTTTACAATGCTAATCAATCTACCAACTTCTGACCACCAAGCATAAAGTGCAATCCTGTGCCCTGCCTGCAAGGAGTTTACAGTGTAATTGCAGAGAAGAAAAAGTTTAGAAAACTGACTGTAATTACATAAATCTCTTTATAAGGAAGTCAAATACATGGAGTAAAGAATAAAGCTTGAAGACTACTCAGAGGCATGCTTTATTCATTTCTCTTGCTCTCTTGAATTACCAGTTATGCCTCTATTTGGAAACAGACCATAATTTCTCCCATCTAAACAAACAAATAACAACCATAAAAAATTCTCTTAAGACACTGCAACCTCTCCTGGTACCATTTCACAGTGACTTTGCAGCATTAAATTTCCTGAAAATATAGTCTCTAATTCTCTTCATTCCTTTGTCTCTCAAAATCATTCTCATCAGAGTATACAGCCCCTGCTGTGCCACCACAATACACACCACCACAGTACACGCAGTGACCTCCATGGCACTAAATCTGATTGTCAAGGACACATATTTAACTTATACGAGCGGACTTTGGCATCATGATTACTCCTCCCTCCATAAAATATTTTTTATTGACATACAGTTGACATCATATTGTACTAGTCTCAGGTGTACAGCATAGTGATTCCGTATTCTTATGGGTTATACTCCGTCATAGGTCATTACTAGATCAAGGCTATAATTCCTTGTGCTATACAGTATATCCCTGGTGCTTCCTATTTTATACATAGAAACATTTCCCTTTTTCTTTTTTTTTTTCCAAATGGAGGTGCTAGGGGTTGAACCCCGGATCTCATGCACACTAAGCATATGCTCTATGACTAAGCTATATGCACCCCCCCCAACTCCCATTAAAATATTTTCTTAATATAGCTTTCTGGGAAACCACTCTCTTGGTTTTTCTCTCTCAGTGATGATTCTTGGGTCCCAATTTTTAGATCATCCTTATCTTGTAGATCTCTAAACACCAAAAGCTTTAGTTTTAATCCTTTGATTACTTCTGTTCTCTCTGCATTAATTCCTGGGAAATCTCATTGAGATCCATGGCTTTAATTGCCATTATTTGCTGACAACTCTCAAATTTTTATATCCAGCTGAAAACTTAGCATCTTCTGGACCTAACTCTGGATTTTTCTCCCCCAAACCTGCCTTGTGTCATCCTTTCAGTTACTCAGGCTAAATACCTTGCAGTCGCGCTTGCCTCCGGTTGTGTTCACATCCCTTTTCCAATTTTCCAAAAACCTATGAACTTTCATTTTATGAAATCTACTCATTCTTATTGAGAAATCTTTCAATTTATTCAGTCTTTCAATTAAATCCACAAATCTTTACAAGGAGGACTAAATGCACAAGATCTATTTCATTAAGGAAATTAAAGTCTGTATGTATATGTAGAAAATCAGAGAATTAAGTAAGCAATTACAGCATGGTGTCTTAGGTTGTATATCAGTTGTGTTAGTTATAATTAAGTTTGCTTACATTTAAGAGAAAAACCAAAACAGCTTTTAAAATGTTTGTCTCATGTAAAAGATAAACCCTGGCAACAGAAGTGCTCGGGTCTGAAATGGCATCTCCACAAAGTTCTCAGAGATCCTTCTTCCTGCTTTCCTGCTCTGTTATCCTCAGTGTACGGCTTCCATCCTCGGAGTCAACAATTGGTCCAAGATAGTTTTTAGGCACAAAGCCAACACCTCTGCCTTCTAGGCTGTCTCATGGCAGAATGTGAAAAGATAAAAGAGAACTTCTCCCAGCTGACTCAGCTTCCTTTAAGCAGCTTTCTAGAAGTGTCACAGACTTACACTCACATTTTATCGGCCAGAAATTGGCTGCATGGCCACATCTAGCTGCAAAGGATGATAGGAAATGTATTATTTGAGTGTGTACGGTGTTACCTCAAGTAAAAGCGAAGTTCTGTTACTAAGAAGAAGGGAAAGCTGGATATTGGTTAATGATGGGCATTCTTTGCCACAAATACAGTGTGTTACAGGCGTTCAGATGAGGGGTCATAAGCCCACCTTTGGGAGGCCAGAGAAAGATTACAAGACGGCATGATTTTTATACCCATTCCAGTTGCTCTGATTTGGAATTGCATATGGGCATGTTGTCTCTCCGCTGGACCATGAGCCCTGAGACAGCTGGCACTCTTTTCTCCCTGTGCCTGTAACCCCTTATAGGGAAGTTTTCACTAGCAGACCTTCAATATACCTCTGGTGAATTGAGATGAAGGTGATGAAATTTCTGAAGAAGAGGATGTGTGGGGGTGGGAAGATGTGTCAACTTTGCTAGAACTTCCCCTATCTTTCATCTTCACACACAAAAAATTACCCCCGGCTTTATATCACAAAGGAGCCTTACATAAGTCATTTGTTGGGATGTTTGTAATTTTGTAACCTTTAAAGTTCTTCTCACTAATGGATGATCCACTTTTTACTCATCTCAATGAGCAGACCTTCATCCCTTCCTTCACTCCCACCCTCACACCCGCTCTGGTGGTCCAGATTTGGCCAGGAACCTAAAAGACGGACCAGCTCCAAAATCAGGACAGATCACAGGCTTCATGTAGCTAAGGAGCAGTGACTCAGGTTTGCGGAGATTACAACTTGTCTCCTTTCACAGAGCACAGCCCTTGGAATAGGTATGACTATAAACCCAACATTTGGACCCAGATCATGGCCATAACTGATTCCCAGATGAATCACATTAGCTATTTCCGGATTTATGGGGTTATCTAAAGTTGAACATGGCAACTGCTACTTTACAGAGTTTAAAACCCAAACGGAGACAGATCCTGATGACCAGGGGAAATTTAAGAGCAGTTGCTAACACACCTTCTCTTATTTCATTCCATTTGTTCTAACTGTTTGGAGATTATACACAGAAAGAATGCCTCTGTGAGACGACTACTGATTTACCCAGAAATGAAACCCGAAGTCTAACAGCTAGTTACCTTCTGGTTTGGTTTCACATTCTCTTACTGAGAAATGACTGTGCACACGTTAATTACAGCAAGGCTGATGGAAACTTGGCTGCCACGTCTAGACTCTGGCTGAGCCTGGATCTGCCGGAAGGCCTGGTCCAGCTTGAACCTAGATTATATCTTGACCCTCTGAATTGCTTCTTCCCACTTCCCAGTTCTGACACAGCCTGAGACAGGCATGTCGCCAGTTTCTTTGACTCGAGCATTTCTGCATTATCGGTTGAGTGTGGAGGAGAGAAAGCAGGCTGCACGTGTTCCCTTCAGATCTGGCCTCGTAGATCTGAAGAGCCACGCTGGAATGCGGATTTCCGAGGATCCTTAAGATGTGCTCTGAAGTGCTCTTCAACTGATGAGCTTCTTAGAACTTTTGCTTATCTCTTAGGAAAAAGATAATTTTCTCTATCCCGTTTCCAGTTTTCACAAGTGATGATTTGCGAGGCAGCTATAAAGCGTCCAGCTTACTGTTTAGGACCGTAGAGCTATCAAACAGGGCCAGCTGATAAGCCCCTGAGGTTAGGTAACTTGAAGATAACTGGGAGCTTTCCCTTCATCTCTTCAGCCTGAGAAACACTTCAAACACAGCACCTCAAGGGAGGGACGAGAAAAACTAGCCTTGCAAACAGGGACACGCTCCTTTATTTGGTTCGATCGTCAGATATCACAGGTTCTGAACTTGAAATCCAGAACTCCCAGTCGGTTGAGATGTTCAGTCCTGTGGAAAATGGAATGCAATAGCTAAGAGTCATAGCATCACAGAGTTGTGCTAAACCTTAGATTTCGAATCTGACACTCTCGGGATACAGATAACGAAACTAAGACAGAGAGAGGTAAGTCAGAGGTTTAAAGCCTCGCCCCGGGACAATGGTGTATTCACAAATGGAGGACTAGGGTAGGGATTGAAAAGGTAACTCAGTAAACTCAGTTTATCGCCACCTCTAGCAGACATCTGGCTGCAGGTTAACCGAAAGATAATTTATTAGCTTTTGACGAGAATTACACCAGCTCAGTGTGGTCCACTAGTTTCTCATGGCGAAATGAAATAATAGTGTCTAATGAACGCAAGATGACCGAGTGGAAAGAGTACATGTTTAATCTTGGCTCTATTGACCTTCAGGAAATTGGAAAAGTTCCTTAAACTCTCTGAGCCACAGCTTTTCCCTCTATAAAACAGAAAGAGATAATCCTTACCTTTCAGGGTTGGCAAAAGGATTCCAGATGAAGTGTGGGAAGGATCCAACATGATGTTTGGCCACTGTTTGTGTTCAATAAACAGTAATTATTACTATCCTTGTCATTATCTAATGTGAGGAAGACAAACTGCCAGCTCGAAGTTGAAAGTTGAAAGGGCAGCTCATTGAATCGCATCTCTACGGGCAGTCAAACTCCTCATTGACATCTTTTGCAGACAAACTTCTATTCTGTTTATAAGAAATCCTAGCTTTTCCATCTGGAAAGTCATAGTGAAGTCTCCACGTAAGCTCTTGCACCCTCCAAGGAGGTGCCCCTCAAGCCATCTTGTCCTGGATCACGGCTGTGTTCTTGGACCCACTTCCATCCCATCCCACATACATTTGTTGTGTTCTGAATGTTTCCAGGTCGCCATGGTTTCCAATACTCATTTCTCAAGTGCAGCAGATGGTTTGAACTGAGAGATCACCAGTTCAGGGGCGGGAAGGGGAACGCTCATGTCAGACTTCAAAGCTTCATAAAACGTGGTCTCAAATTACCAGTCAAACCTTGTCATTTCTGTATTTATAACATGGGATCAGTATACCTACTTCGTAAGTTTGTTGCGAGAATGACATGGACTAATCGTATGTCAAACCACGTAGCATGCAGTGTATCAGGTATTTAATACGTATGTTTGTTCTTTATCTCCCAGGATGTTCCGGTCATAAATACTATAATCTTACCCGTCTGGTTAACTCACTCTACCCTTGACACACAGACATCTTTACCTCTTTCCTCTGCTCTCTTCTCTTTCTTCCTTCCTCCCACTTTGAACCATTTTAATTCCATGTAGTTGTAGCAAAGAGTAAAGGGACCTTTTATAACTGGCTTTTTATCAATGGCTTTATCACTGCATCTAAACTAAGCTGCTGAAATGTTTTGAGGAACAAGAAGCGGTCCCAGAGAAGATGGACTGTATCACGCTCTCGGTTATGTGTTTAACACCAGCGCTGAGCACACATCCTGGCAGGCAGTGGGCTCTCAGTGTGTATCAGGAGTCAGGCACGTGCTCTAGGATCTGAATTTGCAATCTAAACTTTTCTTTAGACTACCTTTGGACTTTAGGCAACTTACTTAATCTTTCTCAGCCGTATTTCCTCTTCTGGAAGATGGAGATAACAATAGCTCTTTCCACAGTGTTCTGTTGAAGATAAAATGAACAATGCATAAATTAAGTGTTCAATACAATCCACATATTTATTGACAATTTTAAGTAAATAACTATTCAAATAGCACATGAAAATAAAATAACTGGATCAAAAAAATGCATGAGTAATTTGATATTCTTTAACCTGTAGATTTAGGGCTGGATGAGCAAGGGTCTCAGGACACTCTGGCCCTTTTATTTAAGGGCCCCTCAGTCAAACCACACTCATCTGTTACACCCCTGATACATCCTTCATGCTGTAATTACAGCACCTTTTTCATGTACTTCATTCCATTGCGGATGCCTCCTTCTTTCCAGCCTTTAGAAATCATATCTTCCTTTCAAGATACAAACTGAATGCAGAGACCTCCATGATATCTTCTTGGATCCCCTCTGTCTGCCTTCCACAGTTCCCCTCCTCCCCTCCTTCCAAATTGAACAGCTACCTGTCTGCCCATCCATCCTCTGTTACCCCACGGAAACCTGTTCACACCTCTCTCACAGCAGTGCATACCATGGCCCGGTTGGCTTATCTCAGTCAGATTATGAATTTCTGGCCGGCAGTCATCTCCGTTTTTTATCTCCCAGCGTAAGGAACCTGGGAGGCCTCTGTCCCGTTTGATGAGATTCTACTGGATTGATTTAGTTGCAATTGATGGCAGTTTATGAAGCCATTTGCCTCTGCTGCTTCTCAAGTCCTTGTTCATGTGACAATTTCCTCAAATTACCTCTTGCTGGAATTGTATGATCCGTTTAGTTGCTTGAGATCCTCCATTAAAACGGCGGGGCTGTCTGAAGAGCGATCATAAGGGATTTCGAGGCAGTGCTGCACAGACGTGCAAATCAGGACCGAGCAGCTGCCCCACCTTACTTGCAGAGTTGTGTAGTTTCTTTCCTTTTCTTTTAGGAGTCAGCCTGGAGAACAGAACACCAGGGCTGGCTTAATCAGCGAGCTGACTGGAATATGTATGGACTCCCCAACCCTTGGGATGCTTCTTAATTCCAAAAATGTTTTCTGGGAGAGCCTAGCCTTATCCAGAGGTTCAGGTTTGAAAGCAAGCAGAATGGAAGAAGTGTGCATTTGTTCTTACGTGTTTGAGTTTGCATGCACTTAACAGTTTTTTAAAGGGCTTTTTAAAAAGAACTTTTAATATGATAATCATTTTTTGTAAAAGCATCACTTAGAAAATGCTGAATGATTATTTAAAAACTCAGAAAAAAAAGGCTCTCCTATGACATTTCTAAAAAAGTTTTTGTACCTTAAAAATACCTCAGTGCACATTGGTGTCGTATTTTAATTTTTTCCCTTGAAAAGAATAGTGGCCTCTTCTCGATTTTTAATTGTCTTTAAAACAACATGTTTACCTTTATTCATTCCATACAAAGTGGTGTTTTTAAAATTATGTATCAATTTCCATAAGATATATTTTGCAGTGGGAAAATTACGAGCCGCATAAGATCGGGCAAATAATTGTAAATGAATTTGGCACACTTGGAAAATGCCACAGGTTTTGAAGGAGGCGGCCTGTGTGAAAGTCTGTGCCGCCTCCATCACTGTGGGTCCTTGGACCTATTCTCAGTCCCCTGAAGCTTCCAATTCTCTGGGCAAATCTTGGTAACTCTCTCATAGGGCGGATGAGATGCGCAATAAACCCTCCTTTTTATCGTTAAATACATACGTACATATGAAGTTCCTGCTCCGTTTCAGGGCACTGTAGCAGGCCATGATGACAAAAAGAAAAAAAGGGTCCTGTCCTTACTCCCTCTTTGTTTAGAAGAAATCAAGGAAACTGAAAGAATTAAAATTATCTTCTGGTGATTGACAGCCAGGGAAAGTGGGCCATGGAAGCAAACGCAAACCCTTCTGCTTCTCTGGCAAAATCTGAGTAGGATTTGTGGATTGTACCAATGGCAATTTCCTGGTTTTGTTATAGTTATTAAGACGTTACTGTCGGGGGAAACTGGGTGCAGAGTGCACGGGACCTCTTTGTACTTCTTTCTAAACTTACTGGGAAACTATAATCCTCTCAGAATAAAACAGTATTAAAAAAAGGATATGCTTCTGAAACTTCAGTTGACCCAAACCATTCTCTTGATTTGGATACTTAAAAGGCTAGAGATGCTAATTGCCAAAAGACGTTTGCAGGCTTACGTTACTGATCACATAACTTCCGTCTTGGAGCTCAGCTGGCCTGGAATTTATCAACTAGGAGAGTAGACACCTTCTTCCTTTGAGTGTGCTGTCCTGGACTGGTGACCTGAACGTGACTTTTTCTCAGCCTCTGCTGGCTCTCTTCTTTGTCTTCAAAGCAACTTCTTTTTATCTTTCAAGAATCAGCTCAGAAGTTACCTCCTGTTTTTTTCACTATTTGCTCACATACTCCCAGCAGTGTTAATTATATTGTCCTCAGTTTTCTTATGACCATCTCTCGTATACCTGTAGTATAGTACCTAATATCAAACAGTGATACATTAATGTGTTTATTATTTATTCTCCAAATATGAAATTTGTGCTGTCATGTCCGGCCACATGGACGTGTGCATCCTCATTAGATATGTCTTTTTGGCATTCAACAAGGATTGTCTCCTAGGACCAGGTGTTAGGTTTGCCACTAATTATGAGGCCCTGAGTAAGTTGCTTAATGTTTCGAACTTGGTTTCTTTAGCTACCACGTAGTAATTTGGACTATGCAACCCCTAAAATCCTTGTTGGTTCCCAAAGTCTGTGAGTTTGTAACTTCAAGTTACAAATGTGCAGTTTCATCCTCCTTTATTGTGAAAATTAGAAAACCAGAGTTCAGAGAGTTTACATGATGTTAACAGGGTTGAAAAGCTGGAGCGTGGTGTTTCAGAGAGAGAGCTCTGGCGGCACAATGCCTGCATTTGAATCCTGCCTCCACTGTTTGCTTGCTTCTCTGTGACTTCAGGCAAGTTGTTTAAATTGTCTATGCTTTTAAAATTATCTATAAAATGAGGATGACAGTAATATCTGTGTGTAAGGTTGATATAAAGATCCGATTACTTAACATACACAGACTGCTTAGAACAGGTCTTGATCCATAAGAAGCATTAACCATCAGCCCATCCTTATCCAATACCTTACACCAGTTAATAAAACAGAAAGTCCTGGAACCAAGACTCCTGGCCACACAAACTGCTTTTTAAACCCTACCACATGCTCCCTGATAGAGTGGTTTAATTAACTATCAACATACACATAGATACAGAAATACTGAGTCAGCTCTGTATTCTGCATTGTACTAAGCACTTCACTGACTGCCTTTTCTCTTCAAGTCGCACAGTGATCCTCTAAGGTGAATATTACAGTATTACCTCACCTGCAATTTCAAAGTCAAAGAAACTCTGAACACTGAAAATGTTACAAAATTCACTGACTGACTTGAACTCCTTTGGAAGCAGAAGTCTGACTTGAATTGACATAAGGCTATCTATAAGTTTTATTCCATTTCGTGTGAACATTTATGTGATTCACTACAGGAATTTAATATTTTTTATAATGGAGTGCTGTCCCCAGTCCCCTGAGGATGCTAATAGTTAATATTCACTATCAGGTTGTTAGAAAATATATAATGGTTGCACTGCATGACCTTTTATCATTCAAAACTTCTAAGTTCTATCTTTTTAGGATGATGGTGGTGTTTTACAACTGGCTTATGGTGACAGTTGTACAACTCTGTAAATTTACTAAAAATCATTGAATTGTACATGTAAAACAGATCAATGTTACAGTATGTAAATTATACCTTAATAAGGCCATCCTTAAAAGGCCACTTAAAAAGAAAAAATATATGTGTCTAATTATTAAGAATAATAAAATTCGGGTGTTTTGTTTTGTTTTGGGGGCAGGTGATTAGGTTTATTTATTTGTTTGTTTGCTTGTTTATTTAATGGAGGGACTGGAGATTGGACCTGGGACCTCCTGCATGCTAGGCATGCAATCTACCTCTGAGCTATACCCTCCCCCAAGAATAATGAAGTTAATAAAGAAACTCCTATAACCTTTCAAGTCTAACATCCCTGGCTGTGGTGTTTGGTGTTTTAGACTGAGGCTGGACTTAGCCAATAAGGGTACTTGAATATTCTCCATACAGGGTTTGACTCCGTAATGACATATTAAGGAGTTCTGTAATGGTTTTCACAAAACAGAGAGGAAACCACACACAAAGCTGAACTAAAATAATGGTAAAGGGAATTCATAAAAAGTAATAAAACTGGAGAATAAGTCCAAATAGCACCTTTTAAAAAAATTTTTCCTGAGTTACCCTTTTCCATCAGAATTCATTTTCTCCCTCTGATCTAGTCATCTTACTACTGACAGAACACTAAGCCCCTAGACAGAAGAGACAGCTTGTTCACTTTTGTATTACTCATGGTGTAAAATGAATGCTTAAACAAAGATCTACTGAATACCTGAATTATATTGAACCACTTCCTTAAAAAAAGTTTGTAAACAAAAAAATGTTTTTCTTCTAAATTTCAAAACACATCTGATCCTAAGTTTTTCTTAAACATTTTTTATTGATTTATAATCATTTTACAATGTTGTGTCAAATTCCAGTGTTCAGCACAATTTTTCAGTTATACACGAACATATATATATTCATTGTCACATTTTTTTCTCTGTGAGCTACTGTAAGATCTTGTATATATTTCTCTGTGCTGTACAGTATAATCTTGTTTACCTATTGTACATTTTTGAAATCCCATGTATCCCTTTCCACCCTCTGCCCCCTTGATCCTAAGTTTTGATGAAGGGATTATAAAGGTCATTATTATCCCACCAGTTTTACAAAAACAGATAGCAAAGGTTGGAAATGTTAAGTTACTTGCTCAAGATGGTACAGCTATTAAATGATGGAGCTGGTACTCCAATCCATATCTGGCAAATTTAGAATCCAAACCTTTATTTGCTTCTTTTAAAAATATTTGCAATTGTGAGTATAATATTAACAAGTAATGTTGAGTAACAAAAAAACCCTGACTGTAATGTATCAGTGTTATAGAAATCTAAAGTTTTTCTTTTAGAGTTGGAAATTTTCTTAAATTTGGGGATTAGAACATTAATCAATCTACTCTCTTCTCTTCAAAATCTACCTGCTCTGACAGAATACTTGAAACTATTGAGTTTTTATTCTGTTCCTTTTCTACCCTTTTCAAACTGTATTACCTGAGATAACCTCAACAGCCAGAATTAGATAAAGTAGTAAAACAAAGAACAAAATGAAAACATTTATCACCAGTTAGGTTTTGTTTTTAACAGATTATCTCCCATAGCCCATCTCCTCCTGGTAGAATTCGGTCCTTTACCATGCGAGGCACAGGATGAACTGTCAGATTTGAAAAGCAATAAATACAGAGCATTTCAGTTTCCTGGGAAAGATCAAATGTTTTGAGTTTGACTTCCTTTCTATCCCCAAAAAATGTTTCAGAAGGAAAAGACTGATGGATTCCGCATTGGTCTTTTTCCTTTGTATGTTTTGTTAGTTTTTTTTTTTTTTTTTGAACCAGGCTGTGAAAAGTTGTTGTTCATTAAGGAAACTCAGAAAGTGGTCAAATCCCTTTGAAGTTGAGGACAGCATCTGTTCCACTGTCCAAAGAGAATAGAGAAATTAACATCTCCATCACATGGGTTTCAATGTAATTCAAGTTACTGCCACCCAGAAGTTGCAGGTGCAAGGATATAGCTAGCCTTGTTTTATGAAGCATAATCATGTTTGTGTTTGTGTGTGTACACACTCACAATAGGGACCAGGTCTCACAAAAAGCATATTTTAAAAGGAAAGTTATAAAAACATTGAAATTAAATTAAAATTGCTCTTCAGGTAGATTTTTCTGTTATTAGTCAAAACCATGTAGAGTTCAGGCAATAACAATCAAGGTCTTGTTGTAAAAAAGTAAACTTTCTGAGAGACAAATTAAATTTTCTAGTTCAGTTAACTGAAAGAAATACATTGAAAAGTGGGAAATCAAATTCAAGCAGTGCAGAGAAAATGCTTATCTCTTTTATCACTCGTAATTAAGATTTCAAAGTTAGAGTATTAAAAATAATAACTTTGCATGAAAATGCACATGAATTTGTTAATCTTTTGATGTACAGTAATGACATTTTGGGGGAGAACAGAGGAATATGTCAACAAATCTGTGGCTTCTATATTTTATAAGCCATATCAGTAATGTAATTTCTATAATTTCCATTTTTTATTTCTTTAGAATGGAGTGAGAACTCTGGAAAGACTTGGAACATAATCACAATGCAGAAACCTTCAACAGATTTTCACATCCATACCTAATCTGATAACAATTATTTCAAACAATATTAGTTTTTATAGATCCATTAATCCCCCCCACACATTACATTTTGTTAATTTATGTATAATTTGCTAAAGTAAGTAATCACAATAATAACTGACAAAAATTGAGTAAGCTTCCTCTTCTAAAAAGATCGACTAGATATGTTTTTCCCTATTCCTTCTTCTAAGTACACATGAAAACCTTGGAAATTATACATTAAGACAAACAAAAAAAGACCTTGAAAGGTCTGTTTCTGGAAAACAGAAGGTATGTAGGAAAAAAAAGATGACTAGATTCTCAAGAACCTGTGGAATTGTCACAAATCTATTATTTGTGAAGAGGAAATGTTTAAAACAATTATAAAAAGTGAAAGTCAAAGGGACTCAAAGGGAAGTAAGGTTTTAAGATTTCTTTCAAGTTAAAAAAAACTGAACACCAATTTTCTGTGATAGATTAGATATATATATTACAGTAACCAGAGCAACCATTTAAAAAGTTATATGGAAGATATAGTGAAAAAACTATAGATGAAACAAAATAGAATTTTACAAAAATGTTTAAGCAACCCATAGGAAAGAAAGAAAAAAAAGAAATGAAAAACAGACAGGACAAGCAGAAAACAAAGATTTAAACTGCAGACTTAAGCCCTCTTATATCATAATAACATTAAATGTAAATGGTCTAAATATACCAATCATAAGATATAGACAAGCAGAGTAGATAAAAGACATGATGCAAGTATATGCAGTCTATAAGAAATTCATTTCAAATATAATGATATAAGCAGGTTTAAAATAAATGAAGGAAAAAAAGATATATCCTGTAAATATGAAAAGAAAACAAGAATGGCTATCTTAATATCGGCTAAAGCAGATTTCAAAGCAATAAAAAAAAAATCACATACTGAAAGATATATAGTGATAAAAGGGTCAACCTACCAAGAAAACATAGTAATCTTAAATATATATGCATTAACACAATAGTGCTTCAAAATCTGTGAAGGGAAAAATTGATAGAACTGAATGGAGAAATAGACAAATTCACAATTATAGTTAGAAACTTCAACAATTGAGAGAACTAGATAGAAAATCAGCAAATTAATAGCCCTCAGTGACATCAGCCAACAGAATCTAATCAACATTCATAGAGCATTCCACCCACCAAGAGCAGAATATGTTCTTTTCAAGCACCCAGAGATACATCCATAGACGGACCACATTATAGGCCATAAAACAAATCTCAAAAAATATACAAGAAGTGTTTTCTGACCACAATGAATACAAAACTAGAAACTGATAACAAAAAGGGAAGAAAATCACCAAACGTGAAAACTAGACAAAACACTTTAATATAATCCATGAGGTCAAATAGGAACTTTCAAGGTAAATCAAAAAGTACACTTAATAGAACGAAAAATTTAAAAAAGAGTATATCAAAACATGTGAGATATAGTTAAAACAGTGCTGTGAGGGAAACTTATAGTAAAGTATCTAAATAATTAATCAGACAAATTTTTAAAATACCAGCTATTAATTTATTTTTATCCATATATTCTTATAATCCTACAGCTGTTACTTTATTCTACTACTACTAATTTATAAATTTACATGACTAAGAGACAAAAAAAGAATATTGCTAATTGCCAAAATGAATAACAAATCAAAAATATAAGAAAGGTAGGCCTACCTACAATTTTGTATTAGTAAAGTAGCAACTTACATTAAATTAGCTTTCATTTGTTGTGTATTATTCATCATTTCCAAATTTCTATTAGTTTTTTCCTAAGGTTTTTTTTTTTTTTTTTTTTCCGGCTTGGCTTTCTTTTTTATTGAACATTTGTCTGTTCAGGGAAAAATCTGTAGACTCTTTTGTGTGTGTGATAGTCATGATGGAAATCTGTCTTTTTTATCCAAGTAAGTTAATTTATTTATATTTATTATATTGTCATTATAATTGTACTCATTTTTACTGCTGGTTTCATATATCCTTGTATCATAAAATTATATTTGTGGAAAGAAAAATGACATTTTAGATTTGTGCACTTTGCATACCTCACACTGGTGGCTATGTATGGAATTAATTAATGACTGGAAGAACTCTTTGTGAATACTGAGGACCTGAAAAAAAGGAATGGTAGATGAGATAGAAGGGGGAGATTAGACTTGAGGAATATTTAGAAAGTAAAATTAAAATAATTTGAATGTTAGTTGAAGGAGGGAAGTGGCAGACAAAAGGATAACTTCTTGATCTCTAACTGGGAAGACCATACAAAGGGTGTCACTATACAATAAACTCACGTAGTGCTGTTGCACTAAACGTTCCACTCCTTTCCCTGTATGTCCTGCCCCTTTAGGGCCTCTCCCTGTGGGAGAATTATACGTTTTACCCCACCCATGTCAACTTTACCCTCTTACATGTTTAAGCCAATGAACTATGAGCGGAAATGTGGTGTGTCCTTTCCAAGCAGAAGCTTCCTGAATCCAGCCTACTCGACCATCTTCTCTTTTTTCTTTAACCTGAGATGAGCCATGTCCCAGGCAGGAGCTGTTCTCTCAGCCTGGACCCTGAAGGAGAGCCATGAACCAAATACCTGAAATACAGTGAGAAATAAACCTTTGCTTTTATCTGTCACTCTATTTTGAGGTTGTTCTTTGTGCTGTAGTGTAATTTAGCCTCAGCTGACTGATACACGGCAGTAATTTTCAATATGATCCTATCAGAACACATTATTTCTATTAGCTGTAGGTACTGACACCACTTTTGTTTTGAAATCCTAAATTCAAGACTTGCATGGATGATATGATGTATATTAAGTGAATAAGGGTTTATTATATCTGAAATTGGGACTGACTAATACATCTTCACTATGTGGTCTATTTACTTAAAAACGTATGTGGATGGGAAGGATGAATATATAAATATTTCAACTTATTAATAATCTTTTTATAGCTAAGAAACATTTTTATGTTTGTCTCTACAAAGGCAAGGAATATTTGTAAAATTTAGACTAAGCACTATTTATGCCAATTTGTTTAAACAATTATTTTTAAATCACAATTATTTTCCCCCTAATCTTACTGTTGCCATTTCAAAAACAAACGAACAAACCAAATTCCTAGCCTTTTAAATTAGGCCCCATATTCCAAATATAAATAGGACTGTTTGGAGAGAGAAAAAAGAACAAAGAATCTTTGAAATTTGATTTAATCTTAATTGACTCGGTCACATATAGAGGTTCTGGAATGATGAAAGTTTTATCTATCAAAATAAAAATTAGCCAATGACAGTCACTGCTAAAGAATCATATTTTGTAGAGGATACTAGACTCCCTTATTCCCTTTCTCCTCTCTTTCTTTAACATATTTTTGAATCCTGCATGTTCCAGGCATTATGCTTGGTGCTAAGGGTTAATCAAAAAATGGAGTTGAGTCTGTCCTTGTCTAAAGTGAACTACCTGTGTGTAAGTAGGCAGGCCACATTCCTTTCTCACCTAAATAAGGCACAAAATTTTCAGCAAACTTGCAATCTTCACCAGCTGGAAAAAGGCAAAGCCGGTTTCTTTGTAAAACGCCTAGTCATGCTTAGGTGCAGCTGGTCAGTCAGAGGTCACTGAAGAAACAGAAGGTTGTCAGTCTCCTTCAGCTTGTGTTTTCTGGTAAAAGGAGGGTCCTCCTGTACAAATAGCTATTCTAAGAAACCGTTCCTGAGGCAGAGTTCTTTATTAAGGTGAAATTGTGGAAAGCTGTTATTTAGCTAATAGGCAGAGTGGCATGTTTAAGAAAATACTGAACTTGTGGAAAAGACAAAGTGTGAGGAACCTCCTGTAAGTCATGTGACCTTGGGCAAGTCATTTGTTCTGATTTTAAGATTCCTTATGTGCAAAATGGATGCATGTAGCAGTTTCATCCTCTCCTAGGATTGCTAGGAAGGAAGATCAAATAAACACACATAATGTTCACTGCAGATGTCTCTTATTCTGATTATTTCATGCCTTACTATTAATTAATTTTTTTTTGTCTGTGTTAAGAAGCAGCACACATTTGAGTTGGCTCCTCCCAGAACATCCAACCATAGCACTACATTTGGTCAGTTATATAGATATTAAGTGTCTAATCATAAACTTACTCATTAATTCATTCATGCAGCCAGTATTTATGAAATATCTGTTATTTTTAAGGCTTTGTATGAGGTGCTCCAAGAGTTACAAAAGTGAATGACTATTCCTTAGACATTACAAAAACCCTGGTTTTATAAATTTATCCCAAAGGGACAATTGTACATACCCAAAAAGAAAATGAAGGTCATGTCTTTAGTATTTTTATAATAGATGAAAAAGAACAAAATACACTATCAAGCAAAAGAGATTGGCTAGACCCATTCTAAAGTATTACTTGAGTAGAATAATATATAGTCGTTAAAAGGACGATATAGATCTCTATGTCATTAACTAAAAATACACAAAACATTTGGTTAAGTGAAGAAAAAAGTTACAAAAAGTAAGCGTTCCTCTCTGTGTAATCTCCGTACATCAATCCATGTGCCTCTGTGAAAAACTGGCAGCATTTCTGAGCTTTTACTCTTTTGTACTCTGTTGTGGTATGATTCACTTACGAGGAATAAACAAGATTTCTAGAAAAACGATAAAGCTATTTTCAAAGAATTGAAAGGAAATAAATGTCACAGGACCAGTCTTCAGAGATTCTGCAACCAAAACTGGGAGAGATTGCATATATATATATATACACACATATATATATATACACACACATACATATATACATAACTGTATCACTAGTAAGGGGTAAGCATGAGGGGAAAGGTAGACATGGATTATCATAAAAGACAAGAAGAGGGAGAGATAATAAGAATACTGATACAGGCAGAGATGGGAAAAGGGTATTTCAGGCAGAAAGGACAAATGAACTAAGAGGCACTGAGATAAAAATGTCCTCTAACTTGTTTTACCTGGCGTACTGTACAAGAAAGTTTTGCTATCAGGCTGGGATGTTTAAGGCCAAAGCAGACTAAGGAGGTAGCCCTTTGCTGAGTTGACAGTGGAAAGTGGTGATATTCTAGGAGAATGAGATGCCCAGATTTCACAGTGGAACAATTTAGACTTATATGGATTCCCTGGTGTGGCCCCTGGCAGTACCACATTTAGACCCCGGCATGAAGGGCCCCCGTCCTGAGCCTACTTCCAAAGCCAGCATAAACTTCTACCCTGGGTCTGGAGGCGAGGGGTCCACAAAATGGTGCAGTGCTACCTGATTTGGGGAACTCTGGAATGTCCCTAAATGTGTAAGCTTTTATATTCAGTGCATGCGTGGAAGAGCCATCACACTATGGGATGTAGTCAGGAGTGAGGGGAAAATGTGGATGGTCTGAGGACCAGAGGCAGGAGGAGACTGACACCAGGGGACTTGTGGCTGGTAGTGTTTTTGCACTGCTGTTCTGGCATAGAATGCTGAGGTGTTTGAAATTCTGAATTTGAAATTGGCCTTGCAAGATTGTATGAAGGTATATTTGTCAAGGTAGAAAGAGGAACTAATTTTATTGAATATTTCACTGGCTTAATTTATATAAATATTAGGCATTTAGATGTCTGGCAAGTGAGCCTCTTGTGCTGAGTCCTGCAAATGTTAGTGGCAAGATGGTAGATGGCTCATCACAGATACTCCATAAACTTCTGGTCACTCGCTACTTGGCAGTGATGCACACAATGACTCCTAATGAGGAGAGATGACAGAGGGGAGACCAAGCTGGCCAGAATTTCTAAGAGCTAAACTCTTCCTCTATGCTTCCAATTCAACATAATCAGTTAAACAGCATAAATTTAGTTCTTCGGAAGAGAGTTGGGAAGTCATGTTCAAGTTGTTATATTTAGAATTAGCTTTTATATTATTTAGAAATTTAAATTAAATAAAGACATGAAAAATAGCAAATACATCCCTTCTCTTTACTCTAAAAACAGAGGTGTAAAGATTTATTTTTAATTAACCATTTATTTTTGGATATTCCTACCAAAGACACTTGCCAGTGGCCCTGGCATAAACACCCCTGATTCAATCCGGCCTGAATCACTGACTCATTGTGTGTGACGTGGGGCAATGCACTTGACCTCTCTTTACCTCAGAGCTTTCGCCTGGAAACATAGGTGTAAAGCAAGAATTTGCTGAAAACTAGATGCTCTAAGTTAGCTTCCTTGGGTAAACATATTATGCAAGAAAAAGCACATTCAACTATTTCAAAGAAGTATTTTAAATTTGGCTTTTAATTCTTAGACATGAGGCTTTTTATACTTTAGGTAAACTTGGTGACTGTTCATGTATCAAATGCCTTCTGAGTGATACACTTACTGCTGGCATTCAATTAGCACTTGAAATGTGTTTTCTTTAGGAATTAAAAACCAAGTCTATAGCTTTTAAATCTTCAAGAAGATTTGACCGGTTTTTTACATTTTTGAATTCTAAGGATATTCTAGAAACACCGCAGCAGGAAACCTACCAGAACAGAGGAAACTGAACATCTCATGACAACCGACAATTTCTTAGGCCCTTGTCTTTTCAACACCACCAGTAGTTATGGTCCACATTTACTGCATACTGATCAGAGCTTTAGATGGACAATTTTATTTACTTCCAACACAAACTTCTAAGGTAAAGTTTTACTACTACCTTTGTTTATTCAGAGAGAAGCTGAGACTTAGATTAAACAATTTGCCCAAAATCACACAAGAAGTAACTGTGTGGGTGCCCCAAGCAGGTAGAAAGGGTCTAGCATCCTCATTTTTACACTCAACATTGCCTTACTTGTGGTAGAAATCACCGGGTTAGTATGTCCGCCGATAACCTATTGATAATATAGGCCTTATCATGTTCAAGACAAACATCCTGTCATCAGACAGAAATTCTTTGGAATTCACAATTCAGTTGCATTTTGCAAAAGGAGAGTTTTTCTTTTTTCTTTTGTTTCTCAAGTAAAGATCAAAAAATCTAAATTTAAGAGCTATGTGTAAAAAGCCCAAGAAACAGATTTCTTCATCTACCACATCCTTAAAGTGGAAGTTCCCAAGTTTCAGAGTGCATAAAATTACCTGAGGAAGCTTTCAAAGTAGGTGTATTCTCAGGACTCACCACTCTGTAAATTCTGGTGAACTGGGTCTGGGGTTTGGACACGGATCTGTATTTTTTAAGAGCAGCCAGGAGATTGCAACCGAGGCTGCCTTCAGTGCACACTTTGAGAAGTCTTTAAGTTTCTTTTCACCTCTGATTCTTGGAGCCACCTGGCATTGCAAAATAAACAACAAGACAACTTCCCAAATTGCTTAATTAGGTGCCTGACACAATTGGTTTGAACAAACAACAGGTGCTATCTGCAAGAGGCGAACTGGGAAGGAAATCAAAGTATATCCTGGTTCTTGGCTTAAGCATAATATGTAGATGGCACCATTGCATACTAAGTTCTCAGACCCACACAGATCTGGGTTGAACCTTGAAACTTTAAAATACTAGAAAGCAATGGTATGGGAGAGAACAGTTCCATAATCCAGGAGGAGGTAATTCCTTTGACTAGCATGACAATAGCTTGCTTTCATCTTCAAGTCATCCTGAAATCTGTAGCAGGCAGGATGTGACTAAGCCGAAGCACGCAGTCACACTTCTTAATGGCATTTTTAGGACTGAGAGCGGCAGTGCCAGTCCTCAGGTGCCTTTGGAATGGTAATTCTGCTAATTGGGTTTTGGACTAACACCTCGCTTGGACAAAGGTAGGAAGTCCCACTTTACTGAACTGATTCAGGATTTTCCTGCCAAGGATTTCAGCTGCCTGTATTTGAACACAGGCTTCTTACCCCAAAAGCTTAAAGTAGAATTTGAATTTTCTTGTTCTCCTTAAAATATAAAATCAGGTTTCAGTGCCTGAGGAAAGGGAAATGAATGGATTCTTTAAAAATCTTATATTCCCAGTTTCCTGTTCCCCTAGGATGGCCTTCTCCCAAATGTCTGGATTCCTTAATTTGAGATTTCACCTCCCCCAAACTGATGCATGAAAAAAAATTAATGTAAATCATTAGAGACAATAAAAAAGTTTGCTTAGTATTTTCCCTCTTTGTCTTTTTTAAAAAAACTTTTAAATATATGATGCGATTTCTAAAGAATTAAAAGATTTTAAGATTTCATAGTATTTTCAAAGGCTGAATAATACTTCTCCTGGACAAAGAAATTTTTAATTTGTCCATGAATAGATTTGAGGGAAAGCAATCTATGAATCCCCTGAAATTACATGGACATTTTCGCGCATATATTCACTTTTCTAGGAACAGGGTCTGTTTTTCTTAATTATCATAAAAAGGAGAACTTTTAATTACCCCCTCTAATGAGAAATACATTCATTTTCAGAAATTAAGCATATTAAGCATATTAAGATTTTTTAAAGCTGGAAACCTTGTTATGCTTTTCAGGAAAAGTGTGATGTGCCACCTGATCTCTAAGGAAGATGATTTAAATAATGTGACTCTATTTCCACAATTACAACTATAAACAATTGCTTGTGGACCCTTGTATTTCAAAATCATCTCCTTAGTCATTGCAATTAAGGCTATTTTAATATCAAAGGACTATTAGATTTCAGATTTCCTTTCAAGTAACACTTTCTGCTTTTATGGATTTGTTATGTAAAACACAAATGCTTGCTGACACCAATTGTTGGCATTTAAATCAAGAAGTAGTTTTGTCCTTTTCTGTAATATGGATCAGAACAATGCAAATGATAAATGTGTCATTTAGGCTATGTGAAATCGCTTTGCGCCTCTCTAATCTGAAACACATCTGAGTCTGGAGATAATTCTTAAAATTTAAATAGTCCCACGACATGAAATCAAAGTCCTCATGTATTCAGTGATTTAAGGTAAAGTTGTAAAATATAAGGGTTTGGGGGAGGGTAGAGCTCAAGGGGTAGAGTGTAGGCTTAGCGTCCATGAGGTCCTGGGTTCAATCCCCAGTACCTTCATTTAAAAAAGAAAGAAAGAAAAAATTAAAATAAATAAGTAAATAAACCTAATTACCTCCCCCCCCGAAAAAAAAAAAAACTAAGAAAAAAAAAATTAAAATACAAGGGTTTTTTTTCCCTTTTTAAAAAAAATAATTCATTCAGATGGTTGTATTTGGGGATTTTGATGTCAATTAAGTCATAATCATTCATCGCAAGTACTTCTGAGTATTCATCTTCTAGGGTTTAGACTAAGTCATATAATAGTTTAAAGCTCGTTTCATCACCCTCACCCATGGAACAGGCTCTTGAAAGATGATCATAGAGTATCTGATGAGGAAAGGGGTTTTTTGTCCCTTTTCTTTCATTTGGGTAATCTTTAAAGCACAGCTGTAATATTCAGAATCTAATTTGAAATTATCAACAATTGACAAATTATTCTATCTGATACAGTGAGAACTTCGAAAACTATGATGAGAAATAAAATCATCCTCTTCTATCAGCGAATCGATAAGTATTGTGATCTCTTCCAATCTGTTCAGTCTAACTTCCTGGGTGTCTGATAGATGCTTTGATATCTACCTCTACCCACAGGTGAAAAACAGTCATCCCTTTCTTCAGAAGTTGGTTTGCATTAATCCTAAGGCCCCAAGGGCTCAGCCTTGGAATTATCACTAAAAGTAAGTAGTCCAGTTTCTAAGTGCTACTGGAAACCTCTACTCATCATCCAAACTGGGAAAACTAGAAAACTAAATTCCAGAGAAATCCCTTTCCATCCTTGCACAACTCGGACTCTTACAAAATTCTACATTTGTGACGCTGAGATACACTGTCTTTTAATCACCACTGATGTACTATGTTAAAGCTCACATACATATGCCAGCCCTAGAAAAGCTTTCCAATGTTGGCCAGGCTCTCTGAACCTTTTCTGTCATTCTAAGCATTTCTATTTCCTATAGTCATACTTCATATGACAGGACTACTATTAACATTCGTCTTCCCACTGCTGGATCTCTTCTCAATGTGAAAGAGTTTGTCTGTGTTCCTAAAGTAAAACACTGCTTTGTAAACTGTTACATTTGTTATGCTTAATACAAACCGGTATTTTCCAAAGTGTAGTCTGTAGACCCTTGGGTACCCCAAGACCCTTTCAGGGAATCAGCAAGATCAGCACTATTTTTATAATAAGATGAAGAAATTATCTGCATTTTTCACTGTGTTGACGTTTACACTTAGGGTGCAAAAATAGTGGGGAATAAAGCTGCTAATACCTTAGCATGAAGCAAGGCAGTAGCATCAAACTATACACTTACAGGAAATAAAAAGCAAATTTCATTCAAGAAAGTCCTTGGTAAAGCAGTAAAAATTACTAATTCCATCAAATGTCAGCCCTTGAATGTATGTCCTTTTAACATTCTATGTTAAACAATGGGAAGTACACAGCTTACTGTACACCAAGCTGCCGTGTTTGTCTGGAGAACAAGATTTCGTGAGACTGAGTTGGGGTTGGACCTGGCCACTCGGATCATGGCATACCATTTTTACTCGAAAGAACAACTGACAAACTACTATTATTCAGACTTGGGTATTTGGAGGACTTTTTTTTTTGAAAAATAAGTGAACTTGTCACTGAGATCAAAACCACTGACGTTATTTGTTGCTAGTGAAAATAGCTGAGCTTTCAGGAGAAAATTAGAATCTCAGTAAACTTTATTTGCCACCATGCCCATGACAGCTTCCCAGTATTTGAAGACTTTTTGGATGAGGATTGGTGGTGATTTAATAATTGTGATTTTTAAAATATGGAATAATGAAATGTACCAACAGTTGGAAAATGATCAATACATGATGTCACAAATTCATGAACGGTTGTAAAAGACGCATTTAAAGACAAACTAACAGATTTTAATGTGACAGAGTACACAAAGTTCATTCCTATTGTTTTAGATCCTTTACCTTTAAAAAATTACTATTTGTCAAGTTTTGACATAGCATCAAAGAATATCTAAAAAGAATATTAAAATACTTCTCTATTTCCCAATTATATATATCTGTTTGAAGCCAAGTTTTTTATATCAGAACAACAATTGAATGATGAAGCAGACATGAGAAGCTTTCTTCTATTAAGCCAGATAGTCGAGATTTGAAAAAATGGAAAACAATACCATATTTCACAAAAATATGTTACTAAGTTGACAGGTCATTATGTGCATTATTATTTTAAATGAATTAATAAATATTTTTAAAACTCTCCCAGTTAGCTTTTATTTCTAATGTGGTAATTACTGATTAGCATTGATGCCTATAACTCATATAAACAAGTTTTTTTTTTAAGTCCTCAATAATTTTTAAGAGTGTACAGAGGTCCTTTACCCCAAAAAGTGTGAGAACCACTTATGCAGAGAATTATGAAGGTACTAAATCCTTGTTCGTGAAACTTTGCCTCTCAGACAGAAACGCTTGCTTTGTGTTGTGGCAGGAAGGAGGTTCCCAACAACTCATACTGTCGCCAGTAAATCTCCCACCTCTGGAGTCCTTTCCTATGCTGTCTCGTATAGTTGAAAACATAATAGATCCAGGATAAGGCAGGTCTTAGAATGTCAAAACCTGAAACATCTGTCATCTTCTGATTGAAACAGCTCACGTTTAAAATAGGAAGTTAAATTTTAAATTATGCATTGAATGTTATTCAGTTGGTTGGTGCCATAGCTTGTTCATGAAACTGGATCTCACATCTCTTAATCTGTTGCTTATGAATCGGTACTAGATGGCTGGTGGCCATAATTAAGGCCTGGGACTCAGAAAGGAATTTCAGTTAAGTGTGAAGGTTTGGAGCGTATCCATGAGCACACAGAATAATTCAATCTATGAGAGTCAGTGAGGGGACAGTGGGTCAAATAAGTGAACACAGGATGAAATTTTAGTTAATGTGTATCAAGGAAAATATAAAGAACAGAAAAGCAGGAGAAGGGTACTGGTGACCTGTGAATACCCACGTAGCTGCATCAGGAACTACTGGCTTACGTTAGGAAGGTCCACCTCCTAAAGCAGAGCTGAGGTGCTGCATTAATCTCTTAATATAATGTAACACAGTCTATCATCATAACAATTTTGTAAAGCAGGCATTTTCTCCATTTATCAACTAGGGAATCAGGGTCTAGAGAGGTGAAATATGATTCCAGGATTACACAAATGGTTCCCACATCATGCAGTCTTACTTCAAAGGTGTGGTTTGAATTTAAGGTCTCTCTTACTCTGGATCCCTTCTCAGAAAACTTGGTAGATACAATATTCTGCCTCCAAGGAACTTTCAACTCTGACTTTAAAATGTACTTGCCTGTTCCCTCTTCTTCGGGGGGCCGTGGTGGCCGGAGAGAAACAGAAATGCATGGATGTGTAATTAGCTTTTATATTCACCTCTAATCAGGGGACATTTTACTTTTGTTTTATGAATCATGAATTACAAGGAGAAGGGGACAAACAACAAATGTGTTTTTATTAAATAAAGAAACCCAATTTTACTAAACATTCTCATTGCTTGAACTATTAGCAGTTGAACAGAAACAATTAAATGCTACCAAGAAATAATCAGCAATCCTGCATTTCAAATAATACTCATGGAAATTTAGAGCTGTTAAGTGTCCCCGTGGGGTCCCACATCTAGACACATGACATCCCACAATTTCCACCCTACTCCTAAGTTTAATTCACATTTTTATGTTAGAGTACTTAAGCTAGATAATATATTTTAAATTGTAACTTAGCATTGAAAAACCACATACAACTAAAAATCACGAAGCAGGAGTCTGATTCAGTGAGATGAAACTGGGCTCGGAAACTTAAGCCAGTTTCTCAAGAGCTGACCACCTCAGGCAGGGTTCAAACAAAGGCTGAAGCCGGCAATGTTTGTAGGGGAAAATTAGTAAGTGGGTTTCCCCGGAGCGGTGCGAAGTCATCAGGCCAAGGTAATGCTTCCCGGAGGTATAACCGCTGTGCCTGGGGGTGGGGGTGGGGGTGGGGCGGGGGCGGGGTGGCGGAAATGCATGGTACTTTGCAGGTCGGCCCCCGGGGACCCGGTTGGCCGACACCTGGCATTGCAGTAAAATTCTTGACCTCTGATCACAGCCCCCAGCACCATATCCTGCGCGACGTGTTGAAAAGCATCGCTCCCAGTTTACTGACTTCTCTGTTTTGACTTGTTCGTTATTGTACACGGTATGTGATAAGGAGCAAGAACCCAGTTTTCAAGGCCTAGTCGAGTTTGAAGGAAGTCCACACCTCGGAGGGACCTTGGAAGGGAAAGGATAAAAAGAAAAGAAAAGAAGAGAAGAGAAAAGAAAAGAAATCTTTTTTTCCTATTGTAACTTCAGACGAATTTCCAAAAACCGAAACAGTTAATATGTAAACTCACTTTCATTTTTTCCCAAACAGTGCCACCTACTGCCCATTTTAAGTCATCAGGAGGCTTGCTGGCGAGGACCAAAGAGAAATAAAGGGGTGGGGGGTGGGGAAAGGAGAAGAGAAAACAAATTCCCAGTCTTGGGTCTTTGGAAGACAGATGAGAAACGGCCATCACGAAGCAAGAATAAGTATTTTGACTCGTTATCTTCTTAAAAGGCTCGCAAGAAACGAAAGTCATCTAAGCCATTCCCTCAGAAATAGCTTTCTTAAGCGCGCTCTCTTGGAGTCCTCTAGAGGGGGATTTTTATTTCATTATATTTTATTTACTATGCTCGCGGTTTGCATATTTCTGCGTTAGGGGACCAGGTTAAGAAAAAAATACAATTATTTTTCTACTTTTCCCGCCCACCCAAGCAGAAGTCTCTGTTTAAAGGGGACTTTTGACACTTGACATCAGCTCAGAAACTTTTGAGTTTCCGGGAAGAAAGAGTTAACGAGTGTTAGACCAGTCGCTGATTTTTGAGAGCCTCGGCCGGCTTTCGGAGGTTCCAGGTGTGTACACACACACACACACACACACACGCACGCAACTCCCAGCTCTCTCTCTCTTTCCCCAGGGCTATTACTTAGCCTTAAGGGCACCATTTGGCCTTAAAGCAAATGACTTAAACAGTACAGGCAGTACACCGCGAAGAGGGAATCCTTGCAACTCGGAGGAGTGAGGGATATCTGCAAAGCGTGGTCTCCCGGCTCCACCGCTGGAGGAAAGGAGGGAATCAGGTGGTGGCCAGCATGCGTGCTCTGCGTTTTGCTGCACACGTTAGCAATCAACTTAATTGAATTCATTGGAGTTTGGAGCCGGCCTCTAGCTCAGCGAGAGCTTTGAATGGCCAATTTCTCTCTTCTCCCCCTCCCCGCCTCCCGCCCGCCCGCGCTCCCAGTTCCCTCCCCTCCGGTTCCCCAGTCCGCACCTCCCTTCTCCACTCCCCTCACCCCCCACTCCCTCCTCCGCCCTAATAAAACACCCACCAGCTCACTTGTTAAGACCCCCTTAAGTTGGAGGAGGCAGAAAGGCAACAACCGCGAGGAAGAAGTCAAGACGTCTGGAAAGAATTACACAGTCCTGGCTTCCAGCAGCCCATTGAACCAGGGACTTGAACCAGCCCCAGCCAAAGACTTTCTCCCGATTCTACGCTTCCTGGGTTCTGCTGAGTTTTCACCAGGACTTTTTTTTTTTTTTTTTGATACAAAAAAGAGAAGAGACTTTCTGATATCAGGGGAGGGGAACTGGAGCAAAAGAATAAAATAAAGTTAACTTATTTTTTAAAGCAGAGACAAAATTTTCTTTTGAGTTAGAAGACTGAAGTGCAACGGAAATATGAAATAATAGTGATTTTTTAAGTGGGGGAGACCTAAGCATTTAAGATTCCCCCATCCTTTTTAAATGTTGTTTTTAAATTTTTTATTTTTTTTGGCCGGTCGTCTCAAATTCATCTGATCTCCTATTACCTCAGTTTTGGAAATTGCCCGCCACCGACCCTCCGGGACCACACAGACAGGCTGAGGACAACTTTATGACCAAGAGCTGAACAAGGTACGTTACACTGGCGCGATTTGGTGAACACTGAGGGTCCTCGAATAGGCCAGGGAGAGGGAAGATATTATCCACGTAAGTGTTAAAAACAAATTTAAGTCAATTTGCTACAGAAAGGTTTGAGGTCTGAAAATTTCCAACAGACTGAAAATCAGGGGATATTTCAGATCACTGTCAGGTTTAGCAACCTATCCCCTGTCTTTTCCCATCCCTGCGGCGCTCGCCAGAAACCAGCTGCCTTTCTGGGAACACAGGTAACTTCTTTGCCTGGGAAAAGCTGCACGTCCCGGGATGTACTTTTCCATTCCGCATCTTCCGGTGCTGCAGAGGGGCTCACGAGTTAGGAAACAAGAATTTTCACTGTTTAAAGAAAATGCATTCCGCCCCCTTCCCCATTACATTCCCATCCCTTCTTTTTTCCCACACACTCGATGTGGGGAGGGAAACCCTGGATAGCCTAACGCATTTTCCTTCTAAGTGGGAAGCCCGTTTCTTACTTGGAATGCAAAGGGTTAAAGCGATCCGGGGGTCCCAGCTCCGGCCCGGGAGGAGGAGGGTCCTTCGCCACCTCCTAGCAGCTACCGGCCTCATTCGGCCACTCCCCTTTTTTCCCTCGCCTCCCCTCCTTTGCACTCCCAGCACCCCATTAAAGTGTCAGGCTGGGTCTGTCCCGCCTCAGCCCGGCTCTGGAAGCCTTGCTACGGCCAGAGGTCCCTGACCCAGGCAGCGGCACCCGAAGGCCCGAGTGGGAGGAGGGCGCGCATCCCTTCTCTCTACTCCTGGGCCGCCCCGGGGCAGGGCTTGCGTGGGGACCGCGCGCTGCGCACAGGCAGCTGCAATGCCCTGGGAGCCAATTCCGACGTGGCACCGAGCACGCTGGCGCCTTTCCGCAGCTGCAGCGCGGGGCACGGTCGGGTGGGGGTTCGGGGGTGCCGTCCCGAGCGCTCGGCCCGGAGTAGGGGCGTGGTGGGGGGCTGTGGGAGCCGAGGTGAAGGTGGGAGGCGAGCCAGAGGCTGGACTGGGATGCGTAATCAACACTTTGGGCGGAATTCGTCACGCTGGTTCCCGCCCAGAGTGAGCTAGGGCTCCGAAATGGGTCCCTGCGAACAGGAGGGCGGGTCTGAAAGGAGGGTCTGTTTGAGTGCAAGGATGGGGAGGCGAGAGAGGCTTTTCCTCTAGCCAAGGAAACCGAGGCCAAGGCAGCCGAGGGGAAATGGCTCTGAAGGAATAATTAAGTCTGGAAAGAGGCGCTGGGAGCGAAGAGGCGGTGCCTGAGGGAGGAGGGTTTACAAGACCCGGGTCCTATTACACAGTCTTAGGTGCCAGCTTCCCCCGAGACTGTCCGTCCACCCCTCAAAAGCCCGCGCGGAGTACTTGGGAGTCACCCACCCCACGCGCCTCCGGGGTGAGCCAGCCGCTACAACCCTGATCCCAGAATGTGGGTGTAGGAGCTCTGTCGGCCCCTCCCTGCCCAGTTCCACACCCTTGGGGACCGTTATTGCCGGGTGTCTCCCAAACAGCTGCCCAGAAACGCTACACTCCAGCCCACGTGGCTGGCCTGGGATTGCCTTTGACGTCACACCCAGGGGGGAGGTGTGACGCAATAGACTGGGACATTCTGATTGGCCACCAAGGGCTTCCCCCGAATTGGAGGCCTGAGTATATATAGACTTTTCAGCTCGGTCTAAGAGTAAAGCCAAGAAAGTTGGTAGTTGAGCTTTGCTGGAAAAGGGAGGCGACAGATAAGGGGAACAACTTCACTGCCTCTTGTAAATTTCAAGGTTTTTTCCAGCAGGTTTCTCATTACATTGAAGGCATATAGTAATGTACCTCTGGATGTTTAAAACAGGAATATGATTTTTAAAAAAGGTCATTTTAACAAAATACTGTAAAGGTCAGCACACATTCAAACATGCCAATGATGAAAGGCTTAATATTAAAATGCATACTTATATAGAATTGGGTACAACAAATAGTTATGCCCATTAAACTATTTGTAGATACAATTTAAAATTTTACAGAATAGAGTTGAAAAGAACTCTTGAATTCTAAACTTATTCCTTTCATTCCAGTATGCGCAGGTTGATTCATTATATTAGTTTTCACTGATTTTTCTAGAGGCTACATAAAAGTACTCAGACAGCTGAGGTACTGTTTTTAGTTTTTGTTTTTTAATGCTTATCACGTTCCATCAAAAGTTTTCTTAGTATTTCGGCTATTCTTTTAAATTTTCAATAAAGTTTAACTCTTTAAAGTACCTTTTGTAATATGCATATTATGTTGTGTATGCATTAAACATATTGGGACAAATCAGAATTCTAGGTATGTATCTCTGGATTATAACACTGTAAAATAAGAATATAATTTCTCCTATTTTCTTTTTTTATTTATATAATACCTAAGTTGAGTGAATAGAAAAATGTATTGTAGAAGTATTGACAAATGCAAATTACCTGAGTTGCTTGTACCTAGACTTGAATCCTTACTTATCAGAGAAGGCTATGGTGCTTATAAAAATTCAAGGTCTTACATCGGTGACTAGCATCAAATCTGAAAGTCATCCTTCACAAAACAAAGATATTTAGTCAGCTATCTCCTGGAAAACAGGAATTGTGCAACAAATGAGTAAGAAACTTACTAGAAAGTAAGTCATACTGAAACTAATCATTGTTAGGTCTGTAGAATAGTTAGTTCCACAATATTGAATTTCATAAATGCCTTTCACACATGGTTTCCTTACCAGCTAAGATTTTTTAAAAGCAATTTTTTCTTGAATTTTTAAACACATACCTTTCACCGATTCATGTATGTTTTATTATTGGCACTCTGGGAAAGGCCTTGTCCATGGAACAATGTGGAAATCCCCTTTGGTAAAGCCAAATTACACAGCTATATTTTTAATCTAAGAACAAGCAGCATGTTACATTATTAGCTTCTTGACTTTTATATAATGTGGGAGCTATGAGTTAATGTAATTGGAGAATTAGAGCATAAACCCCACTGTCACCTTCTGGGTTATTATATCCACGCTGTTTCACTAGAAATTGCAAGGACAGAACCAATGGCAGCTGTTATGACAGCTGAATGGGGGGACAGCTCCCTGCAGAAAAATCATTTTGATCACCCCAATTTGGTTTTAATTCTTTCCTCTAGCAGCAATCTGCATAGACTGAGAATCATCCCACTGCATATCTTATTCAATATTTTGAATGTCATCTATGTGCAATATGATATATATATACCGCCTTGCCCCCAATCTAGAAGAATGCTATGAGTCCAAATAAATATGAGGTAACACTCTTAAATATTCCAATTTAAATAATAAAATATTTATAAATGGATGTCTCCTAAACAGATACATGTGTGCTCCAGATTATTTAAAAATGAGTAAAAGGTAGTCCACATCTGAAGGGAACTCATCATACAAAAAGCACGCGCAAAGATTTCAAATCACCATAGTATAAGGCAAAATATAATCTGGCCATAAAAAAGGTAAAATAATAGCTACTATTTATCCCATGTCTAATGTGTATCAGGCACAGAGTTAGATACTTGACATAACATATCTAGCACCCCGACCAACCGCCCAACAAAGAGAACTTTGTGAAAAAAAAGAAACCTTGTCTCAGAAAGGTTAAGCAACCAACTAAGTCACAGTGTTGGTAAGGAGAGTGGAATTCTTGAATGTAACACCCTTGAACTGGACTATGCTGCAGCTGGACTAGTCAGATTTTTATGAGGGCTCAAATTCAGGAGAAATCACATCTGACTGAGAAATCAGGAAGACTTTCTGTAGAGACTTGGCGCTGTGGTACACATGGCTACATAGGGAATGACCTATAGAGACAGTGCCCATGCACTGATGGAGGGACACGTGGAATTAGGATTCCATGCTGAGTCTTTCCATGATTTCCCCCTTTGTAATAGTGAATTTAGGGATGAAGTTTAGAATGGTGACGTTCAGGAATCAATAGCACACTTGGGAGAATAGTCATCTTAGGAAGTCATTGATCAATATTGATGGTGCAAAGGAAGAGAAATCTGAAACCTGAAGCTCTGGATCCAGACACAGCTTAGGCAAAAAGGTTTTAGAGAGGTGTGAGCTCAGCTCCAGGGTCTCTTCTAGACTAAGTGCAGTGAGACTGGGAAGAAAAATGCCAACTTCAAAGCCAGAAAGGGAGAGGAGGTCAGACAGAGAGTAGGGGAGGGTCATGGGCTCTAACGTGAAGGCTGTTGGGAGTCTTCATGTGGGTGCTTCTGTTTGGATTTCTAGTTCAGAACAGTAGCAGAGGCAACACAGGCAATTCACAGGATGGGTGTGTATCCATGCGAAGGACACCAGGAAAGTTTCCTTAGACTTTTTAACCCCATGATTGCCAAACTTTGCTGCAATTAGAATCAGTTAAGGAGATTTTAAAACTCCCGATGCCCTGGTAGCACCGTAGGGTAATTAACTCAAGAGTGTTGTAGGAGCCACATCAGTAATTTTTGCAGATTCTCCAGTGATTTGAGACTTATTCTCCCCTCCCATACAACACCAGTTTAGAGCTAAAGAAAACCTATGTTCCAGAACCAGTTCTGCTACTTATCAGATGTGACCTTGAGCAACGTATTCACTAAGCGAGCATTCTTTTAATATCCCTTACTGTCTTTTGTGCTTTTGTGTGTTTTAAGTATTTTAGTCTACAAGTAAAAAGCCACCGATCCAATCTTCACTGGATTTTAGTACATAAATATTAAATGTCAAGACATTGAAGCCATTAATAACCCATTGAAGCTGATTTTATATATATATATTTTCTTTATATATATTATATATATGTGTGTGTGTGTATATATATACACATTTTTATATATTCTTTACTTAGTGAACCTGCAGAAAGGTATTCTTATTTGTGCATGTGAAAACGAAGCTCAGAGAGTAGGTACCAAAATGCATTTGTTCTTTGCACTCATCCTTGTGCAGGTGACTATGACAAGAGCATGTCCACTTTCCATCTACATTCTTTCTTCTAGATGCTCAGCTATGAGTGGTAAGAAATATTGAAATGAATGAAGTCTCAGTCCCACCCCTAATCATATGATGTTCAGAGATACTAATTGTCCAAGGACATATGGCTCATTCTTAGAACCCTCAAGTGTTTTGTCTAAGGTTGAACAGTTAATATGAGGCAGAGCTTGGGATTGGATCCATTTATTCCCTGCCCTGGTACTCTGGCCATGATGTCACAGTTGTCCCTTAACTAACAATCAACAGCCTAAAGGAAAGGAGGGTCAGACCTGTTCGGTGGTTCCTGGCCGGGTAGTAACTGACACAGAGCTCACATCACTGGGCCCTAACTGTTGATACTTGTTTTTTAGGTACTGAAATCAGTTTTTTTTTTCACTTGTATAATCTGTTAGGTGAAGTCAATGTGATTAGCTCTATTTCATAGACGAAGAAATTGAAGATGGCAAGTATTATGCAACTTTTTCCAGGTTGCCTAACCTATAAAAGAAGTCCTTAAAGATTATCAGGAAGTTATCCCAACTCAGTCTGGTTCCAGGGGCCAATATATGTGGGTGTGCACGCACGCACACACACACACACACTTGTGAGTCATTAACATCAAAACACAAAGCAGGGTGTGGATTAATGGACAATAAATACGGTAAGACTACTAGAGCTCACACTGAAGAAAGATGATCTCATTATCCCTCGTGCCCTAAACTTGACCCCAGAGCTCAGATTGGAAATCAACAGTTTCAGGAAGTGCTATTGGAAACTGTTGCCTTTCCCCCACCCCTAACTTTGTTAGCCATTAGTGAAAATAAATTTAAATATATATATATATATAAAATATATATATAATCTGTTGACTTTGGGGAGCTTACATTATGGTGTACCAAACTATTCTATCCTTGATTTGGCCTAGAATTCTGTGAAGACTGGACTTAGTGAATAATTGATACCAAGTCCAACAGCAACTTAAAAATCAGTTCGTAGGCTAAAATCTCATACTGGTCCAAAAAAACCCGGTTCTGTTTTGTTTTCAGTATTTATGGAAGGTAGATTTCTAAATCATATTTCTGTATAGCAGCAAACTCTTATGATCTAGGATGCAACTAACCATGTTTCCCAATTTAATAATAAAGCCATATGTCTGACAAGGAGAGTTTGCTTATGAAATAGAGTGCTTGAATTGGGGATTGTCTCAGTAAATCTCACACATATGGTGCCCATATCTCTAAAATTATAAAGAAAAACATCCTGTGTGTCAGTCCCTGACATCCATCTGTACCCTCAGTGATGCTGGCTCTAAACGTGCCTTTTAACGCTTCGGCCTCCACTGAGATGCTGCGTCTGTCACACTAGACGATGACACGATACCTCGCAGAAACTGAAAGGTTCTGTTGCTGCAGTTCACTAGCAACTTCTCCCGGGCTTCAGAAAGACATTGTGTAGATGCCTATGATGTCAGAGGGTGTTCCCACTTCAGCAGTGGCCAGCAGATGCGATGCGAACACTCTCTGTGTCCACATGTGCTGATAAAAGCAAGGAAAATGTGAATAATGGAAAAGAATGGCAGGCAGCTCTTTTGCTGGTGATGGTGATTTGAAACACACTTTTAAGCTTCTCCCAGGCAGAGTGTGTTTTAGTTCCCTTGAAATTTTTCACTCTTGTGAGAATGACTCACGTCTTGGAAAGGACAAGTTCCAAGTCGAGTGCTCCCAGCACATTTAGGCATTGGTTAATGTACACTTTTGGGAGTTTTCAGCATCCTGTCATCTGCTTTAATTAACAAGGGATGCTGTCGTCTTTTGCCTTTCACTGAAAACTCAGCATTTCACCATTCCCCGGCAGCCTGGACTTTGCATCTGGGTCATGATCACCATTGTCAGGCTCATGTGATACATACTGCAGTGTCCGGTACAAGCGCTAGACGTGGAACGCACATTGGTTTTTTTAATTTCATTTGTTTTTTTGCTTCCACGTTAGCTGACACGTTAAACTGCATTGTTTCTGTTTTTTTTTTTAAACACTTTGATGAACACTTTGATTTTGCTCCTTACTGCAGCCCTTTGAAGGGTCACTGACAAGTACTATCATCTCCATTTAACAAGAGAAAATAATGTCCACAGCTCAAACCCTGGTCTCCAGCCTCCTTTGCATTATGTAGATTGTAGTGAGTTAAGGAAACTGAACCCAAAATGTATAATGGGCACACAAACAAACACAAACTCAAAAATTATTTCTAGTTAACATAAGAATCCAAGGCAGGTATTCCTGATGGCAGTTCAAGGACCAAGCTGCTTGAATCTTTGGGCTTTGTGATCGATCCCCAAGGACCTGCTGATACGTACATCAAGACTGTGGATGGGAAGGGTATCACAGGAGGCCCATTCTCTCCTCTAAAAGCCCTATAGGAAGTGGCCCATCTCAGACTTCCAGGGACTGCAGTGCCATGGCCACATCAAACAATGTGCTCAGAAGGAGGGGAAACATAGCTGGTGAGGAGCCACACGGTTACCCTGCGTGTGATGCACATCCACTCAGGACCACCTCAGTGAAGACTCCAGGGACTAGAATGTGAACGGTGTCGCTGGAGCTGAGTGACGGGATTGCCCCACAACTAGTGACAATCAAGATATGAATAAGTGTTATGTCAACACTCAGTTGTCTTACCGTGGAATAGGAAACTGCAACTAGCATATCCAGCAAGAGATTTTGCAGATAATTGCTTAGCCCAAGTTGCCATTGAAAATAAATTTACTTAGCTTTCAAAAACTATTTGACTTAAAGGAAAAGGCTAAGTATTAATTATATGTAAAATGACCAAAAAACCCTGAGGTTGGTGTCTTTGAAAGTGGGAAAACTGCAATTTTACCAATTATCTTCTCTCTTAGAAGAAGAGGAAAAATACTTCAAGGGGGAAATATTATGATATTGTGATTAATTACAATATGAAATATACATTCGGTCTTTGTCCCATTTCTGGCACATTGCTTCTATCACCCTTGGGATTTCCTATAACGTTAGAAGTGTCATTTGTTCTGTTCATGAGGTGACTTTTGAAAAGCATTTAAGGATGGGGCTGGTTGCCAGTGGAGCCAACAATGTGGGTAGAGGGTGGGAACTTCCCGTCCCACACTCAGACCTCTGGGAAGGGGAGAGAGGCTGGAGACTGAGTTCTAATGCTACTAACTGGTGATGTAATCAACCGTGCCTACATAATGAAGTCTCCAAAAACCCAAAAGAAGAGGGCTCAAAAGCTTATGGCTTGGTGGGATTTCAGGGAGAGTGATGCACTCAGTGAGAGCATGGAACTCCATGTCTTTTCCCCCATACCTTGCCTTATGCATCTTTTCAATTTGGCTGTCCCGGAATCATATCCTTTTATAATAAACCAGTGATCTAGTGAATAAATGGGTTTCCTGGTCCTGTGAGCCATTCTAGCAAATTAATTGAACATGGGATGGGATCTTGTGAACCTCTGATTTTTAACCAGCTTATCAGAATTACAGGTAACAACCTAGGCTTGCAACTGGCATCTGAAGTTGGATGGGGGTTGTGGAGCAGGCTTGTAGGACTGCAGCCTTAATATATGGAATCTGATGCTGTTGTGTATATGATGTCAAAATTGACTTAACTGTAGGACACCCAGCAGGCATCCAGAAAGTTGTTTGTGTCATGTGTGGGAAAACCACTCTGCTACACATGCTGGAATTGGGTCCAGGAAACCAAAAAGAAAAAAAAAAATTAAAGAGGTCTACCAGGCACCTGTTCTGTGCTCAAAATGGGAGAACTTTGGGAAATAGAAAAATTATGATCCTCCTATACTCGAGTTCAAAGTATTTGCAGGAAATTCACAAACACTAGGGAAGAAAACAATTGGCTATTATTAAAAACTGAAATGTGTTTTAGATCTAACGTGTTAAGGCTTTTAAGACAAAGGACAACTTACCTTTTGAAATTAAATTGAAAATTGAAGGTAAATTTCTTTGTTATTCATTGTTTATTTCTGCACACATTCACTGTGTCCTTACTGCCTTCCAGTAAAGTTCCTGAACCCCAGGTTGACTGCTAGGGGATGAAGGAGCCAGCCACATGAACAAAGGAATGTAGTTCAGAATTTCAGGGCCTTTGATAAACGTCTATGCAGAGTATCTAGAGGTAAAGAATTTTTAATGGCCACAGAGACTTGGGAAAAGATCGAGTCTAAACATCTTCATTGAATGGATTTTCAAAACTGAGACCCAGAGAGGAAAATTGACTGTCTCAAGGTCGCACAGCTGACTGATGGAAGATCTAGGAAGACAGACTCCACATATCCTTATGCTCAACCTCGGCTGGCTGCATGGAAATTCTGTGAGCTGAGGGATTTGCATTGGCAATGAGAAAAAAAATTACATGTAAGAAAATTTAGCAAAACCTGTGGCGTTTTCACTGGTCAGTATTGGTTAGGGAACAAGACAGTGCAAGAGGAGACTGGCTCACTAAAAAGTTTAGATTCTGCACTTAGCTATGACCACATAGAGTGCATCCTTGGACAAATGACCTAACACACTAAAAGTAATGCATCCATGTATTTGTTTAACACATTATGCTTTTCAATGGTACATTGCACCGTCATTTCCTTTGATTCTTGATTACTCTGAGGTGTTCTGGGAGAGCATCCTTATCTCTAATTTGCATATGGGCTAACTGAGGTGCAGATACTCATACAGGTAAGTGAGGAACTCAGGGTTAGCACTCTTTGAATGCTTCTAGTTCAACGCTCTCCCCTGATGGTGCCATGTACATGACAAATATGGGACAGGAGAGATTAACTGAGAGTATCATGTGATTGTTTTCCAGATGCATTGTGAGAGGTTTCTATGTATCCTGAGAATCATTGGAACCACACTTTTTGGAGTGTCTCTCCTCCTTGGAATCACAGCTGCTTATATTGTTGGCTACCAATTTATCCAAACAGATAATTATTATTTCTCTTTTGGACTGTATGGTGCCTTTTTAGCATCACACCTCATCATCCAAAGCCTGTTTGCCTTTCTGGAGCACCGAAAAATGAAAAAATCTCTGGAAACCCCCATTAAGTTGAACAAAACTGTTGCTCTTTGCATTGCTGCCTATCAAGAAGATCCAGACTACTTACGGAAATGTTTGCAATCTGTGAAAAGGCTAACGTACCCTGGAATTAAAGTCGTCATGGTCATAGACGGGAACTCGGAAGATGACCTTTACATGATGGACATCTTCAGTGAAGTCATGGGCAGGGACAAATCAGCCACTTACATCTGGAAGAACAACTTCCACGAGAAGGGTCCTGGTGAGACGGAGGAGTCACACAAAGAAAGCTCACAGCATGTCACCCAGTTGGTCTTGTCCAACAAAAGTATCTGCATCATGCAGAAATGGGGTGGCAAAAGAGAAGTCATGTACACGGCCTTCAGAGCACTGGGCCGGAGTGTGGATTATGTGCAGGTAGGTTTCCACATCTGCCAGGGCAAACGTCCATTTACATAAAGCACCTTTTGAGGACTCCAGTCCAGTCGTATGCTATAGTCCATCCTGTGCCTTCTGCACACAGTACTCCTTTCAGTTCATTTGAAAACAGCATGACTGTTGAGAGCACATTCTGAAAGAGAGGGGAAAAAAAATCTTATAAAACGGTTAAGACTATGAAAGCGCTTAACTTGTGCAATGTTATTGGTTGGAAAATAGGATTATTTTGAATAGGAGACCCTTCCTTCCTTCTTTTCCCCTCTCTTACCTTCTCTGCCCCCTTGGACCTGCCAAATCTCTTCCAACATCATTTTCCACACTCTTAAAATTGCCAGCGTTGTAAGAAAGTAGTGTCTACTCCGGGAGAGGGAGCTTGAGAAAATCTGCAGCACCAAGGGAAACTATAAAATATTTCTCACAGAGTCTAGGCAAAATGGGGGTGGTGGAAACAATTTTGATATAAAAAAGTAGGAGTTCAAAACTGAGACAGATAAAGAGAAGAGGGAAAAGGAAAACAAAACAAAACAACCTCCCGAGAACAAAATCTGTCATGTTTATTTCACTCCCCAAACAGCATTACCTCACTCCCTGCAATTTGACCTTTGAAAGCATTTGTGATGGTGTTTGCTTGCATGAAAATTAGACAGCCTGTGTCTCTCATTAGTTTCCCAACTGCTCACTCCAAGGTTTCTCCCCTTCTATTTCTCACTGAGGCTTTCTTCTTTAGAGCATTACTAGAGTCCTTGTGAGTTTTCTCGTAATTTTCTGCAGATACTACCGAAAAGGGAGAAATGTTTCTGGCTTCAAATACCCACTGGATGCCCTTCCTCTTCTCTTCAATGTGAAATCCTTGTTTTCAGAGGACCCATCATATGCCTTAGGGGCCTTTATGAGCCCAAGGTGATGCCTGGTGGGTCTGTCTGTGTAATGGGATGAGAATGGCCACTGGCTTCAGAGTCAAGCCGCAGAGGGGCTAATCACAAGTATCTGATCAGTGGTTGGCCTTGAGCAAGACCACCTCCCAAACCTTGGTTACCTGGATAGAAAAAACCAATCTCACAAGAGGTTTGAGATAATTCTTTCAAACAATGTATCCAGAGGGGCTCAGCCAAAGTTCTTAATGATGGTGTTGTTAATATTACTAAAGCATTAACTGCTAATAGTATTATTATTTTTCATATGATCATCTAGTCCTTACTCAAAAACTATAGTGTGTATCAGTGGCCATCTCAGGGTTAATTTGGCTAATCTCTGAAGAGTTTCGAGGCATTTCTTCAGTGGATGCCGCCTGTATATTAATCTCTATTCTAGGGAGCTGATTAGAGTTTCGCTCCCAAGTTTTTCCTAACTCCTAGAACTTTCAAAAATGGGGTTGTTTCAGTTAACACAGTACATTTTTACATTTTTACGTAGTGCAACTTCAGGCCTAGATGAGCCGATAAAAATGAAACTTTTATAGTAAGGAATGGCTAGGGAACTTACAGAGGATTTGAAGTACGAAGCTCTGGGCCTAAAATGAGAAAATACCTGTTTTGACATTTTTGCACTTAATTCTAATTAAAATAATTGCTACATTTGCCATTTCTAATCAAGATGTCATTGTGTGGTTTTTCTTTTTTTTTTTTCTTTTTTTAACTGCTTCTCCCAAAGCCCCTTCTCCCATCATCTTGTTTTGTATTTTGTTTGTATCCTTGACAACCTGACTTGTGCCTGTCCGGTAAAAAATATGAGTCTATGATGTGTTCAAGTGGGCTTTTTGCTGCTGCCCTAATCAGGCTTGAGAACTTTCCTTCCTTCAGAATGAAGCCTCCAGATAGACAGACCCTAGCCACAGCCACTGGCTGGGCCCTGAATTCTCTTGAGACTCAGCCTATTCAGAGCACTCAAACAAGGGTAAAAAAATCTTTCGGCATTCCGAAACCTTTAATACTATTGGGCCATGCTTCATCAAATCCCTGATACTTAACGATTTATGCCCTGTAAAAACAGAAGTTTCATAATATTCAGTCTAATAGAGTGCTCTTATCTTTCAATTCTGACTGACCCAGAGTCTAAGAGCGGCACAGCAGAAGCCACGGAAAGACGAAGGGGTGAGGATTGAGGATCTTGGCTCCTCTGAGCATTACAAGTGATTGGATGTGGCGTTCAAGTTGGTTAGAGATGGAAGGAGGCGAAGTTCAATTCTAATTCACAGGAGGGAAATGGGGGTTGGGGGAAGAAACTGACCATCTGCTCCTACTTGCTAACCTGGCTGGAGAACACTGCTTAACTGTGCAGGGAGATGGCCAAAATGGTTGGCTTCCAGTTGCAGCTGCGGCCTGGACACTGGTCAGCACTCTTTTCACTTGATCTTGAATGGATGCCTTGCTGATTACTCTCATGTCTATTATTTCATGCCTTCACCGCTCGCCCAGAGCCTTACCCAAACTCCTCCCTGCTTAACTGCTAACATATGACCTTGCCTCCGATGAAAGAGAACAGCAAAGTACAGACTCTGAACGAAGGCTGTCAAGATCTGACTCCTGTTTACAGTGTTGAGGGTACCCAGCCTCACCTCTGTCTCCAGGTGAATCTTTCCACCTGCACGTCTGAGCTTTCTGGATTGTCTCCCTCTGGACACTTTCAGAACAAGGCTTTATCAATGACCACCTCTTTATATCACTCCCTCTCATCTCTCGTCTTCTCTAGTGATTCCTGTTTGAGCCATGTAGCCACTCAAATAATTACTGTATCGTGGAAAGCGGAGGGATGCTTCGGTCTAGGACAAAGTCAGTGGGGTAGGAAATTCGTCTGTGATACTAGTGGCTGCTTCCAAAGAGAGAAAGACAGAAAAACAGAAGAAAAATAACAAAGAGTGAGAAAATAAGATACAGGGAATTAGAAATAGGAGGAGAATGAGGAGGATTGTCTTTAATTTTGAATCAAAGTGTTTTCCAGAGGAACTTTTCCAAAGATGTAAAAAGTAAAATGAGCAAAACTGAAATCATCTACAGCAAATACATGACTCAATCATAGACTATAAAATTTAATACTTTCCAGCATATACTTTTTTATTTTTCCTTTAAAAAGAAAAACACTTTTGAGATTACATTTACTTTTGTATTATTTTTTACTTAATACCAGAAGACTTTTAAAGTATCCTTTGATATCCAGATAAGATAACTGCTTTATCTATATCTCTTCATTGAACATTGGTATTAAAACATAAGTGGCCACCATTCTATGTGACAAAGGAAAAAAACCCAATATTGTCTGGTGTGTGCATTAAGAAGTTCCCAGGTAGAAAACAGGCAATAAGTATGAACATTTTCTAAAAGGGAAGATTATATAGGAGGCAATTTTATTATTAATTGGCAGTACCATAGCTATCCAAGATTCTCTGAGTAGGAGAAAAGACTAAATCATTCATAATAGTAGAGTTGACCCTCATTACTTATGGACTCTATATTTGTAAGTCAATCTGCAGACTAAAAGTTACTTACTACCCCAAAGCCAATAGTTGCAGTGCTTTTGTGATTATTTGCAGACATGTGCAGACTGACCAAAAAATTGAGTTGCCTGAAGAGCATGTTATGTTCACAGATGGGGTCAAACAAGTTTCTGCTTTGCCTTTTTGTTTCAGCTTTTTTTTTTAATGTGCTTTCTAACTGCGTGTTTCTTTTTTTTTTTTTAACATTTTTTATTGATTTATAATCATTTTACAATGTTGTGTCAAATGTTTCAGCTTTTATACTGTCAACAAGTGTCTTCTTTAGTCTACTTAATATCATGTTTTTCATAATTTTGTGCTTCTTGTTAGTGATGTAGCATTTTCAAATGGTCCCCAAGTGTAGCGTTGAAGTGCTGTCTAGGGTTCCTAACACAAGAAGGCTGTGATTGCCTTATGGAGAAAATAGATTTGTTAGATGAGAGCTGTTCAGGCATGAGTCAGTAGTACTGTTGGACGTGAGTTTAGTGTTAATGAGTCAACAACATATATTAAATAAGGTGACACTAATAAAACAAGGTTAAGAATTGGTCACTAGACAAAAATGTTGTGACCAAAGGGCTTTGGGGAACCTAACCCTGTATTTGTGCTGGAAGCAATTTTTTGGTATTTGCTAATTAATTGTTCATGGCAACTTCGTAGAACATAGCTACCATGAATAATGAGAACTGATTGTATAGAACATTTGACTAGAATGGGAACATTTGGTTCCTATTGTATGCCTCCTGTATTCTGAAATTTTCTGAAAGTTGATGTTGAATGTTAATGTGACCTTGTATCCATCATTTTAGAGAATGAAATTAAGAACGCGTTAAAATAAGAATGGGGAGATCTGAGTTCTTGATTGAACTCTGGTGTTTACTCGCTATGGGCCTCAATTGGTAGAACAGATAATCTCTGGGATCACTCCCAGTTCAAGAATCTAATTCAGTACGGTCTTAATTTCTTTCTAGCAATACATCTATGCTTTGCAAGAGTAGGATCAAAACAACCAAAAAAAAACCAAAAAACAAAAAATGGAGCGAGAGAGAGGCTGTATCACCAGAATTTTCTTTTCATTTTTAATCTACCTATTCCCCCTTACCTTTCCAAGTTGAGTTCTTGAATATAAACCCTGATTTAAGGCCACCATTATGCGATTTCCTCATTCCCTTCCTTTAGAATGAAAATTCCAATCATTTGGAATAAGAGTTTTCCTGGCTTAAGCCTTAGAGGTGACAACCTTTGGTTTCTCATTTTTCCAGCTGGCTTGTCACCTTTGTTTTGCACCTTTTATAACATTCACTCATGTATAAGTCTTTCTGAAAAAGAAAAGAGGATAACCAAATGATTCCTTTTTCACCTTAATGTCTTGAGAAGATTCCAGGCTAGGTTGCCTGAAGTCAAATAATACTTTATAACAGTTTGGGTAATACATTCTACCAGGGAAGGCAGAGGTCTTCCTAATTCCTTTTAAAAGAACAGCAAATAAAGGCCAAGTTGTTCAGGTGTCTATGACTGAGAAGCTTTCTATTGGCTAGGTTTGACATCGTCTACCACGCACCAAATTACTGTGAGAGAGAATCATCCCCCCGCCCCCCCCCCCATCCCCGGTCCCTCATCCCTCTCCAAAAAGGCAATTTCTTTCTTTGTTCTTGAAGACTTTTTTTTTTCTGGAATGGTTTTACTGATTAATTTCAGAAGGTTTTTTAGTCCTATAATTCTTAGATTTTATGATTTTGTTTTTGCCGCTCATAATCTACCGTAAGCTGCTCTCTACCCTGTTTTTTTCCCCTGGTAGATAACCCAATCTAAGGGCTTTTAGCTCAATTCAACTTGTTTAACTTATTTGTTGGGCAGTGGAGTAGGTACTGGTGTCTGCTTTCTGAGGGAGTCATAGTTTATTTGCAGTAATGATAAGAAGGACCCTTTCCCTTATTGGACTAATGCTCTTAATTTGTGCCTATGGTTTTGATTTATCACTTTGTAGTATTTATGCCTTCCTTTTATTGAGCATTTGCTGTGAGCTAGCCCTTATAAGTGCTATCCATATATTATCTAATTAATTCTCCATTATAATAAACCTATGAAGTAGATATGATCATCCATATTTTTCACCTGAGAGATGGAGACTTAGAAAGGTGAGGTAAGGGGGCTAAGTTTAAGAAGCTAGTGTATAACTGGCAGATGGTGGACTGGACTCAGATCTGTCTGATTCCGGGGCTTACACAATGCTTTCTTTTCCTTTCAGTACTGTGTTTACTCTGGCGCTGTCCTGTTGGGAGTTCAGGGGGCTGGCACCATCTTGTGTTTGCTAGTAAATAACTACTGGTGATTTTGTTGTTGTTGTTCTGGCCAATTCGTTCTCGCTTGAGAAATGTCCTGGGGGAAAGGAGGGGTGGGGAGACTCCAATTACTATGTGGTTAAATTGTGGAAGGGAAACTGGGCATTGTGATCATGACAAAAGTGAGTGTCAGACGTTGTAGAAGTAGTCTCACTGGGTCCAGGCTAAGATGAAGGGTCAAGGTTAAGAGGGGTTGAGCTTTACAAGCAGGCAAAGAGTAAAGGCAGCAGCCTCAGAAGGGGTCTTGATTTATTTTCAACCTGCTTCCTCACTGAAGGCAGCCGGCGTAATGAAAGTTTCCTCTTGCCATGTAGCTCTCAGTGCCCTTTCCGGTGGTTTGGGGCAGACAGAGGTGGGGGATCCACCAGTCAGTCGGAAAGGAAATGTGTGTTTTTAAAAAAGTTGAACATGGAGACTTGGATACTTGGCTTTTTTTTTTTAATTAAATTTTTTTGAATCAGTTATAGTCAGTTTACAATGTTGTGCCAATTTCTGGTGTACAGCACAATTCTTCAGTCATACATGAATATACATATATTCATTTTCATATTCTTTTTCACTATGAGCTACTACAAGATCTTGAATATATTTCCCTGTGCTATACAGTATAAACTTTTTCATCTATTTTATATATACCTGTCAGTATCTGCAAATCTCGAACTCCCAGTTTATCCCTTCCCATCCCTCTCCCACTGGCAACCACAAGTTCATATTCTATGTCTGTGAGTCTGTTTCTATTTTGCATATAAGTTCATTTGTCTTTTTTTTATTTTTAGATTTCACTTATAAGTGATATCATATAATATTTTTCTTTCTCTTTCTGGCTTACTTCACTTAGAATGACATTCTCCAGGGACATACATGTTGCTGCAAATGGCATGCTATCACTTTTTATGGCTGAGTAGTATTCCATTGTATAAATATACCACAATTTTTTTATCCAGTCATCTGTTGATGGACATTTAGGTTGCTTCTATGTCGATACTTGGCATTTTAGACTTGGGTCTTAGAAATTGAGAGCCATTTGGTAAAATGTAACAATATTTCTACAGGAGGTTTTTATTTAAGCTGTGGTGAGGTAGACTAACTTAAAACTGCGTGAGATAAGTAGGAGCAGATTTATAGTCTAATAAGTAAGTAATGTATATAGACAATTAGAGTTTATAACTATTATCGATAGTTCCAGACACATTTGAATTTATTCATTATGATAAGAGATTCTTGATATGCGATCAACTCCCATGCCCTTTTAGAGATTTTCTCTACCAAGTCATTTATTCCTGGTAGAGATTGTAATGATCTTTTAAGTGCGGGTTTATTTAAAGTATAAAAATCTGAAGATTAGTGCCTAACATTGATGGTTTACTTCTCTACTGTGCTTTGTAATTACAGAATTCTCTTATATTCCATGTCTCACCCCGGTATCATAGTGATGGTAAACAACCTATTCTCGGTCATAGAAGTAGTGAGATACTGGCCTTAAGACTTAATTCTTCTTGATTCCGAGGGTATTTTTTCTTGTAATAGCCAAATCTTGGCTAAAGAATACAATCTAGTTTATGAGCGTTTTATACTTTTCATGCAGTTATTTTATTTGTAACACATGGAGTTGTAGGGAACTTTAAAAAAAATCTGCTAGAATTAAAATTGAGGCTTAAACACTATTTTCTATCAACTTTAAAAAAAATTTAAGAAAGAGAACCCTCCTCCTGCAACCAATTATTTTAGGCCCAGGGTTGGCAAACTGTGCTGGTAAAAGTTCTGATGGTAAATTCAGGCTTATGCAGGTCATACAGTCTGTGTTGCAGCTCTTCAGCTTTGCTGTTTTAGTGAGAAAGCAGCCATAGATAATATGAAAACAGGCAGGGAGGGTATAGCTCAAGTGGTAGAGTGCTTGCTTAGCATCCACAAGATCCTGGGTTCAATTCCCAGTACCTCCTCTAAACAAATAAATAAATAAGTAAATCTAATCGCCTCCCTCCTCAAAAAAGAAAAAAAAAGAAGAAGAAGAAGAAAAAATGAATATACATGCCTGGGTTCCAATAAAACTTTACTGATGGACATTGAAGTGTGGATTTCATATAATTTCATGTGTCTCAAAATAACTTTTTGGAGGTTTTTCAACTATTTAAAAAGACAAAAACCTTTTTAGCGCACAGGCTGTATCAGAACAGGTGGCAGGCTGAACCTGGCCTGTAGACCTTAGTTTGCCCACTCCTGTTTCAGATAGGAAGGGGAAAAATGGACACTAACTCTTGGCTAGAACAGTGAAGGAGGAGGAGCAGGGGTCTTATGCATCTTAGTTGATGATTCTGTGGTTAAGACTAAGGTGGCTGCTTCCTCCCAATTATATCTTCTTATCTTGGCATTTTTCCATTCATTTTAGTCAAAATTTGGTGACTTTGCTTCCTTTGCACATCTCCTAGTGAGAAGCCCTATGACTAGCGATCATGCAGTTTAAACAAATTACAGTGATACATTCAGTGTGGACAGAAGGATGTGTTGATTTGTTCTATAGTTGTTTCCGGTGTGCAAGTCACGTGCTGTGGTTTTTCCCCAGTGTGAGATTAAGCTCTGTGTGAACTGGTGTCTTTCTCCCACAGCTTCTAGCCCTGAGCCAAATAGCCAACATTCATGAAATTACACACTTGTCATTAATTGGTGAGGAGACAGCTAGAAATCCTGTTTCTACTAGGCTGCTTTTAAGAAGGGCTGAAGCTACACTCTTTACTCCCTAATAAATCAATCCTATTATGTCTGGGAACATACATGCTTTCATGGACTGTCATAGATGGTGGCTTTCTAGTTGGCACTGAATTACCAAATAACATCCAGGACTGAACTGCTTTAAAACTGTTTAATCCCACTATAACAAACCCCTCCCAGGAGATTGCTGAGGGCTTTCCCGCCTGACAGTTAAACTCACCATGTGAACAATGTCTCTCAGAGAACTTCTGGCACTGTGCTGTTGGAAACTGGGAGGGGCAGGGCCGATTTAAATATGCACAAGTTTGGTTCAAGTTTAGTCGTTTCAAAGAGGCAGTTCCCTTGGCTTGCTTATGCTCACAAGCAGGCGGAGTTACTTGAACATTAATTCTAGATTGCACCCTTCCTGGTTTTTTTTTTTTTTTTTCAGTCTTATTTTAGCTTTCTGGTTTTGCCTTTTGCAGCTTGAGTCAATAGAGGTGGGTGTGACCGTAAACTTTCAGGATGCAGGGAGGTTGAAAGGTGGGTTGAACGTCTGCCTTTACTTTTTACTACCTTAGTCACTGGCCTGCCAAGCTTATGCCATATGCAAAACAGTGGCCGACAAGGCGGAAGAGAGGCAAAACATCGCCCCTGGAGGAATTTGTTCCGGTTTTTGAGACCTGGGATGCTTGGGTACAAATCCAAGTGTTAGTATAATTCTATTTTTTTTTTTAACAGACTACTAATGCCTAGCTGCTATCTAATTTTTTTTCCTCTAAAATATGTGAGACAATGCTGGACCAATACGGAATGCCCCACCCCCACCCCCAAAAGGGGCAGGAGGTTATTTAGAAATTAGATGCTTCTAAATAAATTAAATAATAAATTCAGAAATTAACTCTAAAATTATTATAATTAATTAAATCCAGGTGATGAGTTCACTTTTTATAACTGGATACCCTATATATTCCTTAATTCATAAGTTATAACAATGCATTAAAATTGCGATTTTCACCAACATTCTTCATTAATATATATTCATATGTTTTTCAGAAAAAAATAACTATTGGTAAAATTAAGACAGATTTTTTTTTAAATGTTGAGATTTCCTATCTATATATGTGAGGGACTCGTGTGATATACATATATAAAGTCCCTTCAACTCTGAGAGTTCATGCTCGCACAAATTACTTTTATATTTTTTTCATTCAAAACTGATGTATCGAATCCCTACTATTTTAATAAAGTAGTTCAGAGAACTGTAAAAATGATTACTTTTGATATAAATAGACTAAATCTTGATCCAATTCATAAATGTAGACAGGCTACATAGAAAAACAATGGGAACTGCAAGTAACACTCCTGTCTCTGCCCATCGTGTCATTTATTGTTTGGATCAGGGTGTGAAACTGGTTTATTACATGTCAACTTTGATCAGTTTATATCTGCTAGGGCCTGGCTGCATTCTCCAGAAAAGAATACTGTCTGATTAGTGTTCATTATAGGGAGGTGGTAGCACTCTTCCTACTTTTGGTTTCCTTTGATCATGTGGAAGAAGCTCTGTCCACAGGTATAATGTACCTGTGGGAAAGGTGGTAACTTTTCCCAGCTGTCTCACTCAGTCTTCCCTAAGAGAAGTGACTTACCCTGACTGGGTGTGTGTGGGAGGAGTAAGGGTTGCCTCACTCTGTCTTCCCCTTTTTTCTGAGAGTGGGCTACCACCAAGGAGCGGGGACCTGTATCCCTTTTGAAGGGCACACGCCGTACCTGCAGGAGAAGGCTTGCCCCACAGAGATGTCACATAGAAGTAAGTCTAAGCCTGGGGAACATAATTGTGAAGGCTATTACTCTACAAAGAGAACCTATTCTCCACATCAGCTTTATGAGCATACAGGTGACATTGTGGCTTCTTATCTCTTAATTTAAAGAAAGAGAGACATCTATGGTGATCAACCCAAGATGTTTCCCAAGTCCTGGAAACCTAGGATGTTACCTGGGATATGAAACGTTCATTGCCAGAATTGGGAGCATCCGTGGCAAACCAGGAAAAACTGGTTACCCTTCTACGCCATGCCTCCCTGGCCCATCACTTTAGCTGTTCTATCCAGGAATGTCATTAACTTAAAAACTGAGTTTGCAAGCTCCTTGTGTTGGCCATGATACAATGAACTTTCATCCCTGTGATACTTGCTTATTGACGCCTTGGGACAGTATGGCTGAAGGCGTAATATGCCCAATTCTGATTATATGGCGCATACTCATCTTCTTTCCTTAATTCATTTCTTAATTCTTTGCAGGTTTGTGATTCAGACACCATGCTTGACCCTGCCTCATCTGTCGAGATGGTAAAAGTTTTAGAAGAAGACCCCATGGTTGGAGGTGTCGGAGGAGATGTCCAGGTGCATATGGCTTCACTTTTTGCATGAGTCACTTTCAGTAGCACGCTTACTCATTGATTCCTTGAACATGTATTTACTACTACACGCCAAACTTTGTGCCAGGTATCGTTTCTGGTGCTAGAGACACATTACAACGTGCCTCAGACACATTTTTTACTTTGTCTTCTCCTGTCTAAATTGAAATAATTTAGGACTTCTTTGCTTAGTCCTGGGATATAACCCATGTATATAGTGGCTGATAAGTTATATACAGTATATATATAATGTAAATATGTACTGATTTCCACCATTTCTTCTTGAGCCACAACTTAACGTTCTGGTAAAATGATGTTGGAACTTATTTAGTACAAGGGTTAAAAAATGGGTGTCTGGCAAGGGATGGGTTCTATCTCGTACGTATTTAAAAGGTGAGCAATACGTGGTTGGTCAGAAATCCAAATTGGAAAACAAAAGAAGCAAAGAGTCTGAAACTCAAATGTACGTTAATGAGAAAGTCAAAGGAATAATTGAATAAGTGGGTTTTCTAATATTTATTTCCCATCATTTTCTATCAATGGAGAAACGATTAGGAAAACAACATTAATGAAGGTGATTTGAAATTTGTGGACTGGGAAAACAAATATGTGAAAATACATGAAAATTAAAATAAGCCCTTTGCAAACATGCTATTAGATTTTAGCAAAAGATGAGACGCACATGGAATTCATACTTTAAATTTAGGTCTGGGGTTGCTGTATAACCCATTCTGTATAAGCATGGTGATCGTGAAGGCAAAGAAAATGCTCTAGATGGACAAAGAAATACCCTGGTGCTAAAAAGGAAGCATGCGGAATCCAAATGAAAACTGAACAAAACTGAGACAGAGGAGAGAATTTAGATACGCTGCCAAGAAAAAGCTGATAATTTTTAATAGCCTTTATGTAAGGTATTATTTCAGGATTCAAGTGGTGAGGTAGAGCCGGAGGAAACTGTTTTATCCCTGGCATTGCTCAAAGTGGGGAGGAAGCAGGATAATAGAGTTGGATGAGTTGAAAATTAACCAGAACGGGAGAGAATAGAACTTAAAAACCTTCAAATAGTGGGCAGTAGAATAAAATAGGGGAATAATTGAAAGGCTGAGAACTAAAGCCTAAAAAATTCTCTATATTGGAACGTAACAGCAAGAACCAGAAACAAAACACACAGCTAAAAGAATACAGAGAGTGATGAAACAGGAGAAAAAAAAATTATTGTCCAAGCGTCCCAACACATAAACACAACTTACCAAATTAGTCAAGAATCAAAGAATATAAAATAAAATCATATCAAAAAAGATGAAAGAAGCCAAAATAAAAGGATAAAAAAGCAAATATGACTCTAAATAATGCTGCAGATTTTGTTGGGATTTTAGCTGAGGTTTACCTTTATTTACTTATGTTTTCCTTCTTGCAGATTTTAAACAAGTATGATTCCTGGATCTCCTTCCTCAGCAGTGTGAGATACTGGATGGCTTTTAACATAGAAAGGGCCTGTCAGTCTTATTTTGGATGTGTCCAGTGCATTAGTGGACCTCTGGGGATGTACAGAAACTCCTTACTGCATGAATTTGTGGAAGACTGGTACAATCAAGAATTTATGGGCAGCCAATGTAGTTTTGGAGATGACAGGCATCTAACAAACCGAGTGCTGAGTCTGGGCTATGCAACAAAATACACAGCTCGGTCCAAGTGCCTTACCGAAACACCTATAGAATATCTCAGATGGTTAAACCAGCAGACCCGTTGGAGCAAGTCGTACTTCCGAGAGTGGCTGTACAACGCGATGTGGTTTCATAAACATCACTTGTGGATGACCTATGAAGCAGTTATCACTGGGTTCTTCCCTTTCTTTCTCATTGCCACAGTCATCCAGCTCTTCTACAGGGGTAAAATTTGGAACATCCTCCTCTTCTTGTTAACTGTCCAGTTAGTAGGTCTCATAAAATCATCTTTTGCCAGCTGCCTTAGAGGAAATATCGTCATGGTCTTCATGTCCCTCTACTCAGTGTTATACATGTCAAGTTTACTTCCTGCCAAGATGTTTGCAATCGCAACGATAAACAAAGCTGGGTGGGGCACATCTGGAAGGAAAACCATTGTTGTTAATTTCATAGGACTCATTCCAGTATCGGTTTGGTTTACAATCCTCCTTGGTGGTGTGATTTTCACCATTTATAAGGAATCGAAAAAGCCATTCTCAGAATCCAAGCAGACAGTTTTAATTGTTGGAACGTTGCTCTATGCATGCTATTGGGTCATGCTTTTGACACTGTATGTGGTTCTCATCAATAAATGTGGCCGGCGGAAGAAGGGACAACAGTATGACATGGTGCTTGATGTATGATCTTACGTTGTTTGATGTTTGCAGTCACAAATGCAGACACACACAAAACCTTAGTTCCTCTAGGGACTGCACAGTATTGTGGCATCAGATAATGCCACCAAAGGAGACATATCACTGCTGCTGGGACTTGAACAAAGACATTTGTATGGGTTAATTGTAATTCTGCCAAAGTAAAATGATACATCCAGAAGAAGAACTCAGATTTAACGTGTTATTTCTATGAAAATGGGGAAGAATTCTTTGTTTATGCACTTTTTCTTTACTGTACATCCGCCTAACAGTGTTTTGCCCTATATACCTCACTAGTCATGCTTTATGTGGGTTATCATGGAAGAAAAGGATTTTGGAAACTCAAGGAAAAGTTCTTTCAACATATACAACCTAACTTATGGACTGTGTTGATAGCTAATTTTTTTTTTTTTAGAAAGGTTTTTCTGTTTAACTCTACCAAATGAAATGCCAAAGTAAATTTTACAAGCTGTTGGCTGTGCTGTATTTTTATATAATTGTACTGTGTTTTAAAATTTTGTATGCCAATTTTAAGACAAATTTTACATATTTTATATTTTACTTTTCTGCCAAAATACACCTGTTCTTCCTCTCTTTTTTAATAAAATAGGTTCTGAAAAAATTCATACTTAAAAAAGTCCTACCCAAAATGTGAAGCTTGGTTGACTGATGTTCATGATAGAAAGAATAAAATGTTTCTCTCTCTCTCCCTTTAAAATTGAATAGTCTATTTCTGTGAAAAAGTATTTAAACTTTCAATATTTTAACTGGTTTCATTTCTGTTAGAAAAGGCCAATACACCTGTCACACTTCGGGAGTAGAAATTCATGCTTATGTGTACAAAAAAGATATCATTGAAAATCAAGGCCAAAGGGGTAGGAAAGTGCAATTTTTTTCATAAGGTTAAAAAAAAGGGAATGCTAGTTCTCAAAAGCAAACACTAGGCATCCAGCACTAGACAAAACCTGAGTATCAAAGATAAGCAGCCTTTGGAGATTCTCACAGTTTTCCCAGGCTAAGTAAAGTGGGAAGTGGAAAAAATTATCTGTATGATTTGTATAAAAACAATGCAGCTCATTTTGTTCTGTGGCCTGAATTCACTGGATCCTGTCTATAGGTTGCATAGACTTTACCTACCTTTTATTTTTTTGAGCCTGTCAGTTCACGTTACATGTTAGTATGGGGTTTATATGGGTAACTTGGATAAATTAAAGGATAAAGCATATGGATTCAAAATGGGCAGAATCAAACTCTAGGCATCCTCTTTTACTTTCTAGGGAAGATTTTTTTTTTTTGCCTGAATTATACAGATAATTGCTTCATCTCTCCTGTTCTTGGCCTGCATAAGTGTGTTACATTGTAGGTGTGACATCCAGGTTTAGTGGTAGTTGTATCAAGAATTGGCACATAAGGAAAAGGATGGATCAGGTATCTTTGCCTGGTCAGTTTAGCAACTCCAGAGCCTCAGTTATCCATCTGGACTCAGCATGACCCATCTTGCCTTGTGGTTGGTGCCATGTTGACCTGTGTTTAGAACACAACTGAGCACATGAATAGTTGCATAAAATGTATTTTGATGAAGCAGCGATGTAGAGAAGTGTTTGATCATGTGCTTCCTGCCTTTCTGTTTCCTTTTTATGCAGACGTCTATGTTCCATCTATCCTGCCTAAGAAAAAAACTGCACATTCTACCTTCAGAGTACAAAAAGGTACAGAATATTCTGCAACTCAGACTCTCACTGATTGGAGAGCCTGTGGGAAACAAACACACCATGCCATTAAATGAGACTAAAACTTGAGTTTGCCTTTTTAACTATTTATGTTCTAAGTTAAGCTTTGATAACATTCAAATGTCAAATTCTCTCATTCTTATAAAAGATTGAATTAATTGCCTGTATTTATTTTAGCAATTATTCAATGTATTTCCAGTATAGGATGTATAGTATAATTGAATTTTTTTGTAAATAAAATATTTTTGATAAGATTATTGCCTTTTTTTCTAAGGGAAGGGGGCTATTCAAACAAAACAAAGCATTTATTTTGATTGTAAGGGTATTATGGATTTATGAATGGGGTATATAGAAAAATAAACATAGTCAAAGATTATAGAAGTCATTTAATGTTACTAATCATAAAGTGGAAATCTCCAAAGCTAGTATGGTTGGAAATTTGGGAAAATGAGAGAGAGAGAGACCACCCCAACTAACATAACACTTGTCTCTAATTTTCTTCTCTTTCCCTTAAAAGCAGCCCAAATTTAGACAAAAGTTATAAAATTATCATAATTTGTCATAGTGGGAAAAAGTCACAGATTTTTTTCGAAAAGTCGTAAGCAAGTTTGTTATAGCATTATTTGCAAATAATAAGAATCTTAAAATAATTTAAGATCCAATAATGAAGGCAATAATTAAAAGAATTATGGCATTTCCAGACAAACAATAGACTATCATTACCCATTAAACACAATGTTATCAGAGAATATGAGGATGTTGGAGAAATGTTACATTAAAAATATATAACCATTTTGTATAGGAACATTCCAGATAAAAATGTTTAAGAGTAGTTATCTCGACTTGGGAATATGACCAATTTTTATTCTGTATACATTTTGTATTTTCCAAATACCATAATCACATATTGCTTTCATAATCAGAAAAGGACAATAAATACTGCTTTCTTTAAAGAGTGGGTTGGGGCATCTAATAGTATTTCCTGGTTTGAGGTGCTTTGATGGTAGTTACTCCATTTTACCACATATCCCTCAAATTCATCTTATTTCCCTATTTTTATTATTCAGTTCCTAAGAATCCTTCATTGCCTTGATACAGTTGCATTAAAAACAAAGCAAAACACTGTAACCATTGAACATCATTGCCACCCTAGACACCAGAAAGTGATGGTTCTTGTCTCAATAATTTACTAAAAAGTCGCTTGGTGCTGTATTAGATGCTGGCAATCTTTTAATGTCAAGAGCCAGACAGTAAACAAAACAGGCTTTCCTGGCCATATGGTCTGTCACGTGACTACTCAACTCTGCTACTACACCACAAAAGCATCCATAGGGAGTATGTAAACATTTGTGTGGCCGTGTTCCAATGACATTATTTATGAACTCTAAAATTGAATTCTGTGTCATTTCCACACATTAGAAAATATTCTTCACTTGGTATTTTTCAATCATTTAAACATTTTAGAACTATCCTCGGTTCCCTGGCATCACCCATGCAGGCAATGGATAAGCGCGGTCTGGACTGCAGGCCACAGCATAACGACCCCTGCTCTTTAGGAATCAGTTAACTTCTTTGTACCATTAAATACGCCCACACCTACACGTCACGTGTCAGGTCCTGCCAGAAGCACATTTTATAGATCAGCTATTTTAGTTCTCACATCAGTCCCAAGGGTTCCATTATTATTGCCATTTTACAGGTGAGAAATCTGAGGCTTAAAGAGATTTGGTCCCTTAAAATCATAAAGCTAGTCAGTTGTGGTGGTGGAATTTAAGTCCAGGCATTCTGCTATCAAACTAACCTGTAAGCTAGTGCTACCCAGTACATCTGTCTTCCTCTGTCCCGCAGCACCAGCATCACCTGGGAAATTGTTAGAAGTGTAAACTCATGGCCCTACCCCAGACCCACTGAATCAAACCCTGCAGCTGGGCCCAGGAATCTGTCTTCAGTACGATCCCCAGATGCAAGCATTTTTTAACCAGATCATGATAAAATCACAGTAGCCATGTTCAGTCTTAGAAAGAACAGAGGCGTGAGTATGTCGAGCAAGTAAGTACACATCCCACCTCTCCAGACAGCATATGAGCGAGGAGTCTCGAGTTCAGCCTTGCTGAAGGTTGGAAGTGCATACTAATGCATGAGAGTGACAGCTGTGGAAAGCTTATACCCTTGGTAACCAAAATGAATTGATTACAATCCCTTGCTGGAGATTATTTAGTAATGTTCATTTTACTATATTTTACAAGTGTGATTACTTTCAGTATTAAATATCTTGCTATTATTTTTGACCATAATTGGCTAGTAAATTGAGTCCTGTTTGAATGCCTGGCACACAGTAGTGCTCCATGAATATTATGTTCCTTCTAAATAATTTATGTTCCTTCTTAATTATCAGAAATCTCTTCAAGTTAGAAGAAACAAAGTAGAGCTAATTTTTAAAAATCATTCTTTTTTTAAAAAAAATTTTGAAGAGTAATTTATTTTAGGTTTGGTTTTTTGGGGGGTGCAGGTAGGGTAATTAAGTTTATTTCTTTTATTTTTTTAGGGGTGGTTCTGGGGATTGAACCCAGGACCCTGTGTGTGCTAAGCATGTGCTCTACCACTTGAGCTATACCCTCCCCCCCAGAGTAGAGCTAATTTAACTAAAGAGGGAAATTTATTATAAAGACATTGAGGAAGAAATTGTGATTGGCTCACTTCAGCTCATTACAGCCCGTCATCTGTATGGATGTAGCCTGTGAGGCAGGGTCACTCTCCTGCCTGTGGTAACTATGCGGAGCGGAATTCAAGATGAGGGAGGTAGAGCAGACTACTTCACATGTGTCAGTTGCATGTGTTGTGCCAGACCCTAACAGGAAACCCACAATTCAGTAACAAGAGTTTCTTGGTGAACCCTCATGAGCATGACTGCGGGAATGCCAACTCCCTCTGTCTTCCATCACCTCTACTTCTCACGGAACACCTCGTCTCTGCAGTGACTGACCAAGTCCTCTCCTTTCGTGAGGGGAGGTGATGCTGCTCTGTATGCTGGGCACCCCACTGGGCTACCTCTGGAGCAAACTGTCTTCTGGCTCTGTTGCAGCTGCCATCTTAACCCTGCTTCCATTGCTTTGTTCTTGCTGTTTCTTGTGGCCACCATTTCTACTGTGACTTGCACAATGAACAAGCTCTTCACAGTGGTCCTTTCCAGTTGGTCCCCTCTGCTCCTTTTGAATGATTTAAGAGTATAAGTGGCAACCCATGAAGACTGAAAAAGATTCCTGGGCTTTTCCACCATATCCCAAGCCTGAGGCCTTTGGGCCTTGATTTTTCCTAAAATCTAGAGATGAGAATATTTACAGTGTGTCTTCCATCCAGTTCTTCAGTAAAAAGACCTTAAAATCAAGGTTTGGTTTGGTCTGGTCTTGTTTTTTCCCCAGATGGTTGGTTTGGTGTGTTTTTAGGAAAAAATAACTGAAAGATAATGAAAGAAATAGGAATGGACAGAGGAAAAGTTGAGCTAAGATGCAGTTGGAACTAAGGCCTTAGTGTATCCCTCAGAGGTTCTAGAAATGGAATGACCCTCCAGAGTTGTCCTAAATTTAGACAAGGAGGCTAATTTGTTTTTGCTAATTCTCAGCCCCCCTATATCAAACAATAATTGGATGAAGAGTATTCTGGGATGGGAGGCAGGGGAAAAGACCCCTTGACCATGGGGTCAAGGCAGCTTAATTCAGTGTTGGGAAGTTCCTGGGGAGTGACTCAACGGTCATTCAACAACAGCCAATACTGTTGGTAGCTGGGGGAAAATGTATCTCTGTCCTAAAGCAGGGAAATAGGAATTGCCTCTACTATAGTGTGTGCATTAAAAGTTCAGATTCCCAAGTGGTTAAAATTTCTTAGTTAATAGATTCCAGGAGGGCCTTAGGAATCTATGCATCTCAACAATAGCCCAGGTAATTCGCATATACTTTGTACTTCTGTCTTCGTTTCGTTAACATTGCTCTGATAAATGTTGACGTCAACGCCTCAACTCAAAGAGCGCTTCTCTTCCTGTTCTTCCTCTCTCCTCATTCTCAGTCAGAAATTTCTCTGTTCATCCTTCCCAAATCCTCAGGATGCCTCTTTAGAATATAGATAATAGGTAGATGCAGAAACTGATAAATTTCTCTAACACTTGAAATTTCCTAAGTACAAGGTCCATTTCATTTTTTTCCCTAAATTGCTTCTCAGCCATACTTTTCTCTAATTTTCTTCTCTGAAGAGGTTGTAGAATGATGTCAGTCTCCCTGAGATGCAGCAAGCCTAGATCTGACCAACTTCCAATAAAATATTATGGAGACAAAACTTGAGACAAAATTTCTGAGCCTCCTGGTGGTCTATCACTAATACTCTTGGCTATTTTTAAATGGAAATTGAGTGAGACGTTGTCCCCAAAGCTGCTAAGCAAAAATGTGCTTTATTACACAGAAGTAAGCAGTTGTTTTCTTCAAAGCCCAAAGGTGGAGGATTATTTGTGCCTACAAGGAACATTTGTACTAGGAATGGAAGTCCAGAGTCACACAATCTTACACATGTAGCTGGGACGAGAGAGAGAGTCTAGTCATTTTCATTCCTTATCATTGCATACTCTCACATTGCAGAATAAGCTAAGAATGTTGAGGACCATGGATCTGAAAAGGGAAGCACAGCAAGTTGTTGTATCCTTAAAGATACCTAACTCTGTCTTCATTTTTGGAAAACCAATACGCTTAAACAAAAATCAGGGAGCCGTATGCTGTGTACACAGCTTTCTACAGGCAGAGCAGAGACCACGGCATTCTGGAAAACCTGAGTACCCTGAGCTCCTTCTAACAAACAGGAGGATTCCCAGCAACTGGGCCCCATTACAAATCCTATATTTCAACTTTAGGCTCCCCTAGGGCTGGCCGTGCTCGTTTTCACTTAGAGCTGTTTGGACCTCCCCAAATAGAAGGCTTGGAGATAACTTCTGAATCAACTCTGCCTTGCAACACTTGGGATGCCAGCTTTGACAGAAAAAAAGGAAAAAAAAAAAAAAACCCACAAGAAACACTCCTGAAGTCCAGAAAAATTTGGCTTCAGAACATAATAAAAATAACAGAGGGAAAAAAATGTTCATTTGTTCTTCTAAAATGTGAAGTCAGTAACTTCGTTCACAGTCAAACTTCTCAGTCAAACCTCAGTCACGGCTGTTATTAAATGCATCCTAGAAAGAGCCGGCAGCGGAGTGCCTGGGTTGAGATTATGAGAACAGCCTCCTGACAAAGCTGTTCTCCGGGCAGGGCAGCCAGACCATTGGCTACCTCCAGCAGAGAGGCTGGATTCCACATTCCGCTCAGGAACTTAAGCCTCCCTGGGTGTCCAACCTCTGCCGTCTACCAGCACTCAGAACAGGCTGTCCTCAGGCTTAGTCTACTGAGCCCCTGAGGAAAGGGAAGGCAGGGAGGGATTGTTGTCTGCCCTTTAGAACTCCAACCGAGCTCAGGCCTCAAAAGGCCAACGAGAGATTTCCGTACCCCTGCTCTTGACCTTTTCTGCAGTTCAATCTCCAGGATTTGAAGGCTTTTAAATCAGTGTGTCTCCACCCTGTTTCCAGAGCATCATGGAAATCTCCAAGCCAAACTGCATTTCACTTCCTCTCCAGCCTGCGGGGACGTGTAAGCCCCGATCTTGTGTGCCAGACCCAGGCCCTCAGGTTCAGATGACGTTGTACCAGTTCCCCAGTGGTTGATGGGTTTAGCGATTAAACTCTATTTAGATGTGGCGTGTAGAGGATTTGAATGGAAGCTGCAGAATCAGATTCAGCCTATGGCTGAGTCTCAGAGCCAGAGTTTAATAACTGCACAAGCTTAGTCTAGTCAGTTACACCCCAACTCTGTTTCCCCACCTCAAATACAGAGATAAGAAATAGCAAACATTCGTGCAATTCTGACTCTCTGAAATATGCTCAAAACACTATGTATGATTTCAACTCATGTAATCTTTATAATATTCTTATGAAACAGGTACTCATCATACTCATCACCATTTTTTTGGGAATAGTAGAGCAAAGAGTGATTAATAACATTGGCCAGGTCACAGGATAGCACTCAGCAGACAAGGACTCAACCCAGCAAGTTTAGCTTTAGTGACTGAGAGCCCAGTTACGATCACTTCTCCATCGTTGCTAGAAAAGAACAGTAGCTAAAAAAATTCAAAGGGGTATGGTGGGGCTTAAATGGGTTCTACACAGACAGGTTTTAGAACAGTGCCTGGGCTATATTAAACACCGAGGCGTCAAGCATAATTATTACTGATGAGGGTGAAGGCAGAATGACAGTGATGAGAATGTGATGGTGGTAATAATGATGTAGTTTGAGAAAATACACAACCATCTTTCCCATGCATAGATCACTTCCTTGAGGACAAGTATCCAGGACAGTGGAGTTTCTCATTACCTTGAACTGATGGAAATGGAATGAAGCTTCCACTTCTTTAAAAATAAAGCCCTGCATAGGGTCCCATAGTCACTGGGTGACAGTGTAAAAGAAGAGACAGAGAAAATGCGAAAAAGTCAAAGCAAGGACTCCTCTACCCTCCTTCCCAGAGCTGAGGTATAGCTCAGGCCCTGTACCAGGTGACTCCCATGACAAGTTTGCTGGGTGGGCGTTATTTTACAAGTTTACCACCGAAGGTATCTGAGCATTAAAGAGGCTCAGAAACCTGCTGAGATTCCACCAACAGAGACCCTCTGAGCCAGAGTGTAATCCAGGCCCGCGGTGCCCGGCAGCTGTGGGGGGAATCGGTCATTGCTCGTGAAAATTAATTGAAATAAACTGCAGACGGTCTCCAAGGTAGGAATCATCCGTGTCTCTCGGCAGCGTCTCCCCCTTGACAAGCGTGTACTGAGCGTCGTGTGGGTGAGGGGCCTGGGCGTCCCGCCGGCTCCCACGGTCCCCGCACAGCAGGCTCGGGACCGGTCTGGTCAGTTGGGAGCGGGGCTCCGGGGCCGTCAGAGCGGAGGCAGCTGCCCGGGAAGATGCGGGGCCGGCTCACAGAGCCTAATGCCAAACAGTTGGGAATTTGCTGCTTAAATGCCCTTCAGCTCTTCCTTAGTTCTCTGTAGGTAAAAATAGCTCAGTTGCCAAGAAACCTATGAGTGGTGACAAGTTCTCACCAAACAGATGCACAAACTGGATCAAACTCTGCTCTTTAAAGCTTCAACTCGTGTCTGTACCGTGTAAGATGGGTCCACCAAAACACCCTAAAATATGTGCTTGTATTCAAATAACACAAATTACGAGAACACACTGACCGCAAAAGCTACAGAGTAAATTCTGTCCCCGGCGTCTCTTCGCGGAGTGGCGGCCTGCCACGCCCACCCTGGGAGGCGAGCCAGAGTCTGGGTCGGGATGGTTTGAACCAGCACCTCGGGCGGAACTCCTCACGCTGGTTCCCGTCCAGCGTGAGCGAGGGATTCGAAATGCGTCCCTGTGAACAGCAGGGAAGGTCTAAACGGAGGGTCCGTGGGAGGGCGAGGACGAGAGGCCAGAGAAGCTTTTCCTCTGGCCATCGAAAACGCCACCAAGGGAAAATGGCTTTGAAGGGATAATTAAGGCTGGAAAGAGGGACGGGAGGCTTAAAGGCGGTGCCTGGGGAAGAGGATTTACAAGACCCAGGTCCTAGCACACAGCCCTAAGTGCCAGCTTCGCCCAGTTCCTCTCCTCCCAACCCTAAGCTCCCCCGTTGTACTTGGACTCATCCATCTTAAGTTCCTCCGGGTGGAGCCCAGCGAGCCGGTGCAGCCCCGCTGCTCCCAGAAGTGCACGCAGAAGCCCTTTGGACCTGTTTTTGCTCAACTGCCAACCTCTGGGGACCTTGGCTGCCGGGTGTCTCCTGAACAGCTGCCCAAAACGTTACACTTCTCCAGCTGACTTGGCTGGACTGGGAGTGCCTTTGACGGCCCAACCCAGGGAGGAGGTGTGATGCAATAGATTGCCAAGTCTTGATTGGCCACAAAATGCTTCTCCGAACTGCCGGCCTGAGTATATGTTGACTTTCTGCTCAGTATTAGAGTAAAACCAAGGAGTTGGTAGCTGAAGAGGGGAGGCGACTGAAAAGAGACAGAACTACTTCAGTGCCCCTTGTAGATTCCAAGGTTCCCTGAGCCCTCCCTCCATCCCCGCAGGTTTCTCATTGCGCTGAAGACCTGATAATGTACCTTTGGAGGTTTTAAATAGGATGATGATTGTTTTTAAAGGTCATTTAAACAACATTTTAAAAGGTCAGCACACATGCCAATGATGAAAGGCTTATACTTAAAATGTGCATTTATATAGAGTTGGGTACAACAAATAGTTTTCTGCATCAAACTTTCGGTAGATAAAATTTAAAATTTTACAGAGTAGAGTTGAAAATAATTCTTAAATTTTAAACTTCTTCCTTTCATTCCAATGTGTACAAATTCACTCATTCATTGTATTAGTTTTCATTGTATTTTTTTAGAGGCTAGGAATACTCAGTTTTGACACTGCTTTCTTTTCTTTTTTTTTTTTTAATAACTGTCATACTCCATCAAAGGTTTTCCTAGTATTTTGCCTATTCTTTCATATTTTCAATAGAAGTTTAATTCTTTAAAGTACCTGTTTTAGTATGTACATTATGTTGTGTATGCGTTAGAATTTGGGGACAAATTCAGAATTCTAGTTAGACATTTCTGCTTATAGCATTGTAATTAGGATTTCATTTCTCCTATTCTCTTTTTCTTATTTATATAATATCTGAGTTGGGTCAATAGAAGAACATATTGTAGATGTGTTGGCAAATATAAATTACCTGAGTTGCTTGTATTGTACCTAGATCTGAATCCTTACATTATCAGAGAAGGCTATGGTGCTTATAAAAATTCAAGGTCTTAAATTGGTGCCTAGCATCAACTTTGAAAGTCATTCCACACAAAGCAAAGATGATATTTATCATCTACCTTCTTGGAAAACAGGAATTGTGCAAAAAATGAACAAGAAACTTAACTAGAACATAGGTCAGATTGGAACTAATCATTTTTATTAAGTCTGTAGAATAGCCCCACAATATTAAATTTCATACATGGTTTCCTTACCAGCTAAGATTTTCTTATAAAGCAAAGTTTCTTGAATTTTTAAACACATATCTTTCACTGATTTATTTATTTTTCTATTACTGGCACTTTCAGAAAGCTCTTATCTATGAGTCAATGTGGAGCTCCCCTTTGGAAAGTTATATTACACAGTTACGTTTTTAATCTAAGAACAAATAGTATGTTACATTATTAACTTCTGGACTTTAATATAATATGGGTACTTTGAGTTAATGTAATTGAGAATTAGAGCATAAACCCTCCTGTTTCTTTCTAGGGTCCTTTTTGATCCATGCACACCCAGGCTGCGTTTCACTGGGAGGTTGCAAGGATAGAACCAGTGGCAGCTGATATGACAGCTGAATAGGGGAACCCACCCTGCAGAAAAATGATTTCCATCGCCCCAACTTGGTTTTAATTCTTTCCTCTCTAACAGCAGTCTGCATAGACCAAGTATCATCCCACTGCATATATCTTAAATTATTCAATAATATTTTTAATGTCATCTATGTGGAGTTCATATATATACTGCCTTGCCCACAATCTAGAAAACTGTCACTGATATATGAGTCAAAACCAATACAAGGAGATCTCACTCTTAAATATTTATTCAATTTAAATAACAAAACACTTATAAATGAACGTATCTTAAGTGCATACAACTGTGGAGTAGATTATTTAAAAATGAATAGGATGCAGTTCACATTTTAGTGGATTTCATCATATAAAACGCATACTCAAAGAAGTTTTTAAATAACCATAGTATAAGGCAAAATATAACCTGGCCCATAAAAAAAGTAAAATAATAACAGTTATTTATCAAGTCTCTAAAATATATCAGGTGCTCAGTTAGATACTTGGCATACATTGTTCTTAATCCACCCCCCCAACACACACAAAACTTTATTAAAAAAAGGAAAAGAAAGTTGCCTTAGGTTAAGTAACCAACTCAAAGTCACAGTGTTAGTAAGAAGAGTGGGTGGAATTTAATCCAGGAATTCTTGAATGTAACACCCTTGAACTGGACTATGCTGCAGCTGGACTAGTCAGATTTTATGGGGGCTCAAATTCAGGAGAAATCACATCTGACTGAGAAATCAGGAAGACTTCTTGTGGAGACTTGGTGCTGTGGTACACATGGCTACATAGGGAATGACCTATAGAGACAGTGCTCATGCACTGATGGAGGGACATGTGGAAATAGGATTCCATGCTGAGTCTTCCTGTAATTTCCCCCTTTGTAACAGTGAATTTAGGGATGAAGTTTAGAATGGTGACGTTCAGGAATCAATAGCACACTTGGGAGAATAGTCATCTTAGGAAGTCATTGATCAATATTGATGGTGCAAAGAAAGAGAAATCTGAAACCCAAATCTCTGGATCCAGACACAGCAGACCCAGTGACAAGGTCTTTGAAAGGCATCTTTTCTAATCCTGTGAGCTCAGCTCCAGGGTCTCTTCTAGAATAAGTGCAGTGAGACTGGAAAGAAAAAGGCCAACTTCAAAGCCAGAAAAGGGAGAGGAGGTCAGACAGGGAGTAAGGGAGGGTCATGGGCTCTAACGTGAAGGCTGTTGGGAGTCTTCATGTGGGTGCTTCTGTTTGGATTTCTAGTTCAGAACAGTAGCAGAGGCAACACAGGCAATTCACAGAAGGGGTGTGTATCCATGCGAAGGACACCAGGAAAGTTTCCTTAGACTTTTTAACCCAGTGATTGCCAAACTTTGCTGCAATTGGAATCAGTTAAGGAGATTTTAAAACTCCCGATGCCCTTGCAGCACTCTAGGCTAATTAACTCAGGGTGTTGTAGGAGCCACACGTCAGTAATTTTTGCAGATTCTGCAGTGATTTGGATGTTCATCGACATTTGGGAACCACAGCTTTTTAACCTCTTTTCACCATACTTCCTAATCCACCATTAGCAGGCAAATGGTCACCAACAGAATGTGTCTTATTACAAAGAAGGAGGGGTCCATATTCCTTGCTAGTGTCACCTGTCTAATACCCCTAATTCTAATCATTCTACACATGATCAGTGGTTTAGTGCTCCCTCCTCCCATACAACATACATTTAGGTGAGAGCTAAAGAAAACTCTGTGTACCAGAACCAGCTGTTTATTAGATGTGACCTTGAGCAATGTATTCACTAAACCAACATTCTTTCCATATCCCTTACTGTCCTTTGTGCTTTTGTGTTCAAGGGATCAAGGTTACTTAACTTTAGAGGAAGAACCAGGAATCTATCCCAATTCAGTCTGGCCGTTCCAGAGGCCAATACATGGTCATGTGCACACACACACACACACACACACACATGCATGTCATTAGGACCAAAACACAAAGCAGTGTGTGGATTAATGGATATAAATATTGTAACAATACTAGATTTCAAATTGATAAAAATAATCGCATAATCGCTCGTGCCTAAACTCGCAAAGTCACTCAGCTTGCAACTTACAATTTCTGGAAAAGCTCTTGGAGACCATTTACTTTTTCTTTTTTCTTTCTTTCTTTTATTTTTTTTCCGGGGTGACTAAGTATGATCCCTAGCATGTACCACATGTGCCCGCGCGAGACAGAGAAAGAGGAAGCGCCCAGCGATTACAGCAGCCAGATGTGATGTGACGATGTAAAGGGGGGGCACCGCTGAGCTCGATTTCTGGGATCTTTACTTAGAATGCTTTTCTCTGAAGCTGAGTTTGCTAAGCTTGGGTGTTCCAGCAACCAGAACTGCAATGAGAATTGTAGGGGCGGATAAACTCTGACTTTGTGTTGCATTGTGCTTCTTTGTCATTGAACTGTCAGCACCCACTGCAACCAGCAGCATGATTTTCCTTTCAACTCTGCAGTAAACTGGAGACATTTGCTCTGGACATGGAGGTCATGGAGCTGTGCCATCCCAGAAAGCTGCCTAAATCACACTGATCGTGAAGGCCGGCGTCCACAGTGTGAAAACCAGAGTGTGCTGCTCCATCAGACATTGCCTAGCTACTCCATTTTATTATCTTAAATGGACATTCTGATTTCTGGACTTTCAAAATCCGCACTGGCCCTAACTAGGGTGGAGTTTACTTTGAAAGGAGTCCCAAGCAACATAATTCGTTCATTTGATCTGTTTTAGGTAAATAATCCAACATGTTTTAGACTTTACTCTCTGACAAATACTGCGTTAATCGTTCCTCTTTCTTACACCTAAATTCAGCCTTTATTTTTATGGACTACTTAGCCATCGACTGAAAGGTAGAGATTTCCAAGCAATGTAAACATTTCTAAGTTGTTTATACCTAGAACCTAAAACTGGACACGAGTAAATCAAAAAATGTTTACGAACTGCTTTTTCTGTTAGGAAAAAAAGTTGTGACTGGTTATCTAAATTGATTCAGTGCAATTATCTATAGTGCAGATGTGCAAAACAGATGCTTCATAAAATCTTGTCCTGAAGGATCATGCTGAAAGATTTCAAATAAAAAATTTACCCCAATTAATAAAATGCAAAAGATGAAAATCTCAATGTTCTGATACGATAGTGAAAGAGGGTTAAGAAATGTCTGTTTTGAAAGTATTTGGGGAAATTTATGTCTGAGGGTATATTCTTACTTATAATTGTTCATCTTTACACTACAGAAGCTTCATAGCTGCCCCAAAGGTATACTTTTCCCACCCGGGGAGGGGGAAGAAAAGGCTGCTAGCAGAATCAAGTGGCTTTTGAATTCTGAAACAAAACACTGAAGTCAGCTAGGTATTTACAGTGTCTCAGAGAAGATTCACTAAGTTTAATCTCATTTTTAATATCTAATAAAGAAATCAACAAGATGAGATTTGATTCTCATTATCTTCCTATTACTTGGGACTTCATATCAAAGGAAAATAAATTCTAATAGATGATTTAGTTATCTGTGTTCCTGGTATCTGACAAAGCAAACTTTAGTCTTCCCACCTCTCAGAAACGTAGAGAAAATTATTTTGGTCTGGGAAACTGGTATCATCTCCCACATTTATGAGAATATTTTAGTGAAAAGATATAATAAGGTATAGTGGTCTAGGTCATAGTCTCCAGGGTCAAATACCCCTCGGTGTGAATATCACCTCCACCCATAAACAGCTGTATATTTTTCTCTGAGCCTTAGAATCCTAATTTGTGAAATGGGTTAAATAAGACCTGGTAGGTTTGCTGTGAAGATTAAATGGAATGTATTAAACTGCTTAGCATGGCACCAAGTAGCCAGTGTTCAATAAATATTGATTATTATTATTTCAGAATAGAGGTGTAAAAGACAATTCCTAATCATATGACATTATGAGTTTTTAAAAATTAAAATATCTATGGAAAGTAGGTTTCTAAATATCATTCTATCAGTAGTAAGTGCTTACGATTTACGATGCAACTAACCATGTTTTCCAATTTAACAATAAAACCTTATGTCTGACAAGGAGAGTTTGCTTATGAAATAAAATTGGGGAATGTCTCAGAAATTCTCACACATATGGTACCCATATCTCTGCAATCACCCAGGGGAAATTATAAGAAACACATCCTGTGTGTCAGTCCCTGACATCCATCTGTACCCTCAGTGATGCTGGCTCTAAACGTGCCTTTTAACGCTTCGGCCTCCACTGAGATGCTGCGTCTGTCACACTAGACGATGACACGATACCTCGCAGAAACTGAAAGGTTCTGTTGCTGCAGTTCACTAGCAACTTCTCCCGGGCTTCAGAAAGACATTGTGTAGATGCCTATGATGTCAGAGGGTGTTCCCACTTCAGCAGTGGCCAGCAGATGCGATGCGAACACTCTCTGTGTCCACATGTGCTGATAAAAGCAAGGAAAATGTGAATAACGGAAAAGAATGGCAGGCAGCTCTTTTGCTGGTGATGGTGATTTGAAACACACTTTTAAGCTTCTCCCAGGCAGAGTGTGTTTTAGTTCCCTTGAAATTTTTCACTCTTGTGAGAATGACTCACGTCTTGGAAAGGACAAGTTCCAAGTCGGGTGCTCCCAGCACATTTAGGCATTGGTTAATGTACACTTTTGGGAGTTTTCAGCATCCTGTCATCTGCTTTAATTAACAAGGGATGCTGTCGTCTTTTGCCTTTCACTGAAAACTCAGCATTTCACCATTCCCCGGCAGCCTGGACTTTGCATCTGGGTCATGATCACCATTGTCAGGCTCATGTGATACATACTGCAGTGTCCGGTACAAGCGCTAGACGTGGAATGCACATTGGTTTTTTTAATTTCATTTGTTTTTTTGCTTCCACGTTAGCTGACACGTTAAACTGCATTGTGTTTCTGTTTTTTTTTAAAACACTTTGATGAACACTTTGATTTTGCTCCTTACTGCAGCCCTTTGAAGGGTCACTGACAAGTACTATCATCTCCATTTAACAAGGGAAAATAATGTCCACAGCTCAAACCCTGGTCTCCAGCCTCCTTTGCATTATGTAGATTGTAGTGAGTTAAGGAAACTGAACCCAATATGTATAATGGGCACACAAACAAACACAAACTCAAAAATTATTTCTAGTTAACGTAAGAATCCAAGGCAGGTATTCCTGATGGCAGTTCAAGGACCAAGCTGCTTGAATCTTTGGGCTTTGTGATCGATCCCCAAGGACCTGCTGATACGTACATCAAGACTGTGGATGGGAAGGGTATCACAGGAGGCCCATTCTCTCCTCTAAAAGCCCTATAGGAAGTGGCCCATCTCAGACTTCCAGGGACTGCAGTGCCATGGCCACATCAAGCAGTGTGCTCAGAAGGAGGGGAAACACAGCTGGTGAGGAGCCACACGGTTACCCTGCATGTGATGCACATCCACTCAGGACCACCTCAGTGAAGACTCCAGGGACTAGAATGTGAACGGTGTCGCTGGAGCTGAGTGACGGGATTGCCCCACAACTAGTGACAATCAAGATATGAATAAGTGTTATGTCAACACTCAGTTGTCTTGCCGTGGAATAGGAAACTGCAACTAGCATATCCAGCAAGAGATTTTGCAGATAATTGCTTAGCCCAAGTTGCCATTGAAAATAAATTTACTTAGCTTTCAAAAACTATTTGACTTAAAGGAAAAGGCTAAGTATTAATTATATGTAAATGTGGCAAAGAAAACCTAAGGTTGTTGTGAGTGATTAAAAATCTGGACCCTGCAATTATACCGATTATGCCCTCATTGAAATTCATTCTTGGAAAAGGAGGAAAGAAACTTCAAGGAAGAAAACCTATGATATTGTGATTAATTATGATAAGAAATATACATTTGGTTTTTGTCCTATTTCTGGCACAAAGCTCCTATCACCCTTCAGATTTCCTACAACATTAGAAACGTCATTTGTTCTGTTAATGAGGTGACTTTTGGAAAGCACTTAAGGATGGGGCTGGTGCCAATGGAGCCAGCCATGGGGGTAGGCAGTGGGAACTTCCTGTCCCACACTCAGGCCTCTGGGAAGGAGAGAGAGGCTGGAGACTGAGTTCAATTGCTGATGGTCAATGATGTAATCAACCATGACTATGTGATGAAGTCCCCATAAACGCCCAAAAGGGGAGGGTTCAGAGAGCTTCTGCGTTGATGGATGTGGAGATTCAGGGACAGTGGTGCACTCAGAGAGAACATGGATGCTTCGTGACTTTCCCCACACCTTGCCCTGTGCCTCTCTTCCACCTGGTTGTCCCTGAGTTGTATCCTTTTATAATGAACCAGTGACCTAATGAGTAAATGGGTCTCCTGGTTTTGTGAGTATTCCTGATTGGTGGCTGAGTCCCTTCTATGTGGAAATTTAAGGACCAAACTCCCTCTATCTTTGGGCTCTGAAATGTCCTAGAACCTTGTTGAAAGGTACATCAAGCCTACAGAAGGAAAAGAGGGAATGCAGGAGTCCCACCCTGTGTCTTTTAAGGGTCTCTGTTGGAAGTGGACCACCTTGTATCTCAGTAAGTCTGCAACGTCATGGCTACATCAAGCAGTCTATGATCAGACAGAGAGGAAACACAATTTGTGAGCAGCCACACTAAGGTTCCCCTAAGTGTAATTCATATCACTCAGCATCACTTCAATGTATGATGAAGAGGAGCAAAATTTGCCACCCCAAATGTGTCTCTTTGGCATAAGGATTATATTGAGCTAAAGGCAATTAAAGCCCAGCAGATTCAATAAAAGCTCTTTACTTCCCTCTTCATTGCCTAAATTTGCACTGTAAAGGGGGCTCATACCAGAGATACATTTTTACATAAGAAACTTATCTGTGTTAACAAAGGCAACCTGTGTTTTCCAAACATCTCCTCCCTTCCTGTGAATAAGCTTTCTTCCCATTGCATCCTCAGACTCCCAGGCATTTTCTTAGCCCAGGATGGTATATAAGCCTCCAACACCTGGCTGCTCTTTGAGTCATCTTTATGGGGCTCTTGTTGAACGTGATTTATTTTTACTCCTGTTAATCTATCTTATATCATGTCCCATTGTTTAATCAGCCAAAGACCCTAGAAGGGAAGAAGGGAGAAGTTTTACTCTCTTACAATTTGGCGCTCAACATTTCCACCAGCTGCTACAGCTGAGATCCTGGGACCTGTGACAAGAGCCAGCAGAAGGTAAGAATTCTTACCATGTCAGTCTTCTAGATCTCTGCCTGCAGGGTCTGGTGAAATGAGAACGGTGTTAAGTTTCTTTCTTTCTTTTCTCTAAATTTTGATTAGTAGGGATTTATTTGTGATTTGGTTTCTTAGTGACTCTGGTAAAAATTTGATTATGGGTGCTCTTTTTTTCTACTGATCCTTTTCCTCCCAGACCTGGTCTTTGTTTTCTTTTGCTTTTGTGTTTTGTGTCATTGGTCATTAAGAGGAGACTCACTGGTATGAGATTTTACTCTTGTTTTGTTCTCTGTCTTGAGAACTTGGCTTTGTGACCAGTGAGAATATTTCCTCTGGTCTCCATCAGTCAGAAGGTGCACGTAGTGATGTGCATTTGGTAGCCAGTTGAATAGACTGGGATTCCGGGACATAAATTCACAAGCAGCAACATCTTTGTCTGATCATGTAAGCTCTCAGGGGAGTTTTTCATAAGGGGGGTCGACTGAAATAAATGCACAGCCTAAAAGTTGAGAGTTATATTTTATTTGGCGGGAGGAGTCAAGCTGGGATGACAGATCGCTCTGAGGGGCTGCTCCAGAGGTAAGGGAGGAGCTAGAATATATAGGAGCTTTACAACAAAGACCAGGTAGTTGGAACAATAAAAGATTACTTGTTATCTAAAGAAAACCAGGTATCTCAAGTTAAAGAATTAAGCGCTTTTCTATGTATGGGAGGAAGCAAATATTTGGGCTCATTGAATTCATTCCTTCGACAAGCACCTAGCTATCTAGGGCCAGGGTCCTGTCCTTTCTTATTCTGAGTCTTATTCTCAGGGTGCACCACTGTGAGCGGCTGCAGAGGCCGGGCTGCAGGCTTGTCTTCACTGGGGGGTGGCGGCAGCCACCGATGACTTGATGGTTTCAGCATTCTTTGTTTACTGATATGGTTTGCAGTATTTTTCATTCACAGGGGTCCCAGTCCACAGCAGTCTTTGTCATCTCCACCGTCATTGCCTTGTTCGTGCTCGAAAAGCCCATTCTAGTCACGCCTGACTAGGTGACAGGTTAGCAGAGCTGTGTCTAGAGATGTCTCATGTTCTTATGGGAAACGGAAGAGATTGTTTTGTTTGTTTTGTTCTTTGTTTCTGTTACACCCTTCTTACTGCCTATGAGTACGAGGGCCTTTGTTTTCTTAGGCTAACTGAGAGTAAACTTTCTTGGTCTGTGAGGACTGTATCTTTTGCATTCTTCTTTGGGATGTCTGTTGCATTTGTGGTTGAGCCATAAAAAGGCTTCTTGGTTTGAGTAGCTATTGAGATGAATAGATCCTGCTCATCAATTTAATCCGTTGAATTAGCTATATTTAAAAGAAAAAAAAATAAAGAGCTCTCACCTTAGTCAATTGTCTTATTGGTACTCATGAAAGGTCATGCTGAAACGTGAATACAAAGGAGGATAATGGCCAGCCTTAGGGAATTCCTTAACAAGACAAAACAAGAATTATACTTAGAACAAAAAGTAAGGTCCACATCAAACATGATTCCCCTTCTCCCAAACTCCCTGTCCCTGCCCCTCCAGATCTTTTGGATCTCTGGGCCCCTGGTTTAAACCACATCCCCCATTAAAAATCTAACCCCATCCCCTCAGCAAATGCCCTTAGATCTTCAAACTTCTCCAGCCTCCCTAGAAAATCCCTTAAACATCCAGCTGCCTGTTTTGATTTCCCTTTCTTTAAAAGATTTATAGAGAGCAAATCCAGCCTGATCTCCAGGCCTTGGGTATATAGATTACTCATGTAAATACAAAAACTCCGGGAAATAAATTTATCAGAATCATCCAGGGTGGGTGATAGGGCTCATTTGGCTGTCCCTTACAACTAGGCCTGCTTTCTAGGGTGTAGTTATATAATCTGGTTCTGCTGGCTTCAGGCTTTCCTATGAAATGTCCTTTGTGGATGTAGCCCAGACCCCCAGTGCAAATCATTCATGTCCCCTGGACAGTAGTGAATCTTCTAAATTGTAAAGCCCTTTTATCTGCACACTTTTAGGGAAGTCTACCGAATTTAGATAGGTGTTAGAAAGACCAGTGGCCACTCACAACTCTACTCACAGGGACCTAGACTGGTTGCGATGGGATGTTCTTTCCATCCACAATTATGCTATCGTTGTCAGACAAGCCAGGTGCCCCCCTGGAGAACGCCCCCCTCAAAGAGGAAACAGATGGCTGGAACTTCTCCCAGACCCTCCCACAAATGACTAGAAAATGGCTTACCTGGGAGTTGATATTCAGGAGCTGATAGGAGCAATAGCAGAAGCATTGTCCCCTAAGGTAAACTGGTCTGACATTATATTGTGCCCTCAGAGAGAAGACCATTGGAAGGCCTTTGCTGAACACTTTGTACAGATTTTTCAAAGACATGCTTTGGTAAACCCTAAAGTTCCAGACAGTAGAAATCTTTTCATTTCTACCTTAGCAGGAAAATTTCTTCTTGAGAGTATATTCTGTACCAGAAATGGGACAAAGACTAAATACATATTTCTTACTATAAATCACAGCAATCCATTTTTTTTCTTATTGAAGCTTATTTCCTCTTTTTCTAAGAATGAACTATAATGAGGGACATAATTAGTATCAATGCAGTGTCCCCAGTGTTAATCACTCACACCAACTTTAGGGTTTTGTTATATTCACAGATAAATAATACTTAATATTTTCCTTTAATTCAACTAGTTTTTGAACGCTAAGTAAATTGATTTTAAATGGTAACTTACGCTAAGCAATTGTTTATGCAAAATCTCTCACTGGATATGCTTTGTATTTATATTTATGTTTCCCTAGTTCACATGGTGCCTTTTTAGCCTTACACATCATCACTCAAAACTTGTTTGCCTTTCTGGAGCACCGAGAAATGAAAAAGTACTTAAATATCCCCACTAACTTGAACAAAACTGTTACTCTTCACATTGCTGCCTATCAAGAAGATCTACACTATTTATGAAAGTGTTTGCAATCTGTGAAAAGGCTAACTTACCCTAGAATTAAAGTCACGGGAACTCGGAAGATGACCTTTACATGATGGACATCTTCAGTGAAGTCATGGGCAGGGACAAATCAGCCACTTACATCTGGAAGAACAACTTCCACGAGAAGGGTCCTGGTGAGACGGAGGAGTCACACAAAGAAAGCTCACAGCATGTCACCCAGTTGGTCTTGTCCAACAAAAGTATCTGCATCATGCAGAAATGGGGTGGCAAAAGAGAAGTCGTGGACACGGCCTTCAGAGCACTGGGCCGGAGTGTGGATTATGTGCAGGTAGGTTTCCACATCTGCCAGGGCAAACGTCCATTTACATAAAGCGCCTTTTGAGGACTGCAGTCCAGTCGTATGCTATAGTCCATCCTGTGCCTTCTGCACACAGTACTCCTTTCAGTTCATTTGAAAACAGCATGACTGTTGAGAGCACATTCTGAAAGAGAGGGGAAAAAAATCTTATAAAACGGTTAAGACTATGAAAGCGCTTAACTTGTGCAGTGTTATTGGTTGGAAAATAGGATTATTTTGAATAGGAGACCCTTCCTTCCTTCTTTTCCCCTCTCTTACCTTCTCTGCCCCCTTGGACCTGCCAAGTCAAATCCAACATTATTTTCCAGATGCTTAAAATCCCCAGCCTTGCAAGAAAATAGTGTCTGTCCCAGCAGAGAAGTCTGAGAAAATCTGCAGGCCCGAAGACATGCTATAAACTATTTTTCACAGAGACTAGAGCAAATGGGTGTGCTGAAAATAAATTTGATTTAAAAGAATAGGGAATTCAAAATGTAGACACAAAGGAAAAGAATAGAAAAATAAAAATAGGGAAGAAAAGGTGAAAAAAAAAAAAGTAGCTTCCCAGAGAAAAATCTAAGTCATGTTTATTTCACTCCCCAAACAGCATTACCTCACTCCCTGCAACTGGCCTTTGAAACCATTTGTGATGGTGTTTGCTTACATGAAAATTAGACAGGCTGTGTCTCTCATTAGTTTCCTGCCTGCTCACTTTAGGGTTTCTCTTCTCCTATTTCTCACCGAGGCTTTCTTTTTTAGGATGTTAGCAGGGTCCCTGTGAGTCTTCTCATTGTAATTTTCTGCAGACACTGTGGTAGATTTTGCTCATGATAATATTGGAAAGGAAAAAATGTCTCTGGCTTCAAATATCACCTGGACTCTCTTCCTCTTCTCTTCAAAGTGAAATTCTAGTTTTCAGGAGATCCATCTCTTTTTTAGGGGACTTCGTGGGCCCAAAGTATGCCCAGTGGGTCTCTCTGGGTAATGGGATGGGAAAGGGCACTGGCTTCAATGTCATTTGACAGAGGTTCTAATCACAGGTATTATCAGCCAGCTGACCTTGAGCAAGGCCACCTCCCAAACCTTCGTTATCTGGATAGAAGGAACCAGTCTCACAAAAGGTTTGGGATAATTCTTTCAAAGAATGTATCCAAAGGGGCTCAGCAGAAGTTGTTAATGATGGTGTTGTTAATATTATTAAAAAGCTTGCTGTTTATAGTACAGTTTGTTAATAGTATTGTTACTTTTTATGTGATTGTCCAGTCCTTGCTTGAAAACTATAGTATGTGTCAGTGGCCACCACAGAGTTAATTTGGTTAACCTCTGGAGAGTTTTGAAGCATTTCTTCAGTTAATGCCATCTGACTATGGATTTCAAAATTGTAGAATAGATAAACAAGTTTATACTGTATAGCACAGGGAAATATATACAAGATCTTGTGGTAGCTCACAGAAAAAAATGTGGCAATGAATATATATATATATATGTTCATGTATAATTGAAAAATTGTGCTCTACACTGGAATTGACACAACATTGTAAAATGATTATAAATCCATAAAAAATGTTAAAAAAATACCATCTGACTATTAATCTTCCTTCTAGGGAGTTGATAGAGTTTCACCCCCAAGTTCTTCTAACTTCTAGAACTATCATATTTCAGGTAGCTTTAATTAACTCAGTTCTTTTTTACATATTTACTGATTGCAACTTGAAGCCCAGATGAGAAGATACAATGAAACATTTAAAGAAAGGGATGACTTGGAAACTTGCAGAGGATTTGAAGAAAAACCCTAACATGAGAGAACACCTGTTTTGATATTTTGCCTTTAATTCTAGTTGAAACAGTTGCTAATTTGTCATTTCTAATCAAGAGGTGACTGTGTGGGGTTTTCTTTTTTTTTTTTTTTAACCTACTCCTCCTGAATCTCATTTTCCCATCATTTTTGTCTTGAATTTTGTTTGTATTCATGACAATTTGACATTGTGCCTGTCCAGGAAAAAAAATACAAAACATGAAATGTTAGAAAAGGCTTTCCACTTCAGCCCTAAACATACTTGAGAACTTTCCTTCCTTCTGGATGAAGCCTCCAGATAGGCTGGCCCTAGCCACAGCTGTTAACTGGACCCTGAATCCTTTTTGGACTCTCGGCCCATTCCAAGCATTCAAACGAGGGAAAAAAAGAATTGGCATTCTGAAACCAGTACATTTCATACTGCCATTTCTCATCAAATCCCCAGATACTTAACCATTTCTGCCATATAGCAATGGAAATTTCTAAGGTTCAAATTAATACATTCTCATCTTCCATTCTAACTGACATAAGGTCCAAGAGTCACAGAGCAGAACCCGCTGAAAGACAAAGGCAGAGAAGATTGAGGATCTTGGCTCCTGCGTGTTGTAAGTGATTGGATGTGGAGTTCAAGTTGGTTAAGGATGGAAGGAAGCAAAGATCAGTAATAATACACAAGAGAGACTGGGAGCTAGGGGTAGAAACTAACCATCTGCTCCTACTTGCTAACCTGGCTGGAGAACCCTGCTTAACTTTGCAAGGAGTTGGCCAAAATGATTGGCTTCCAGTTGCAGCTGGGGCCTTTATAGTATCGTAAGTTTAAGGACACATTGAACTAGGAATGGGGAAATCCGAATCTAGATTCAACTCTAGGTTTACGTTGGTGTTTAAGGGCCATCATTATGGGATTTCCTGATTCCCTCATTTAGAATGAGAATTCCAATCATTTGGAACAAGTACGTTTCATGGCTTAAGACATGGAGGTGACAACATTTGGTTTCTCACTTTTCCAGCTGGCTTGTCACCTCTGCTTTACACCTTCTGTACACTTTACTCATGAATAAGCATTCCTAGAAAGGAAAGGAGAAAAACCAAAGGACTCCTTTTTTTTTTGACTTTAATATTTTGAAAAGATGCGAGGTTGACTGATGAAAAGAATCATTGTATAACAATTGGGTAATTCATTCTACAGAATAAGGCATATGTCTTCCTAATCTCATCCAAGAAGAGTAATAAAAAAGTGCCAAATTGCTTCGGTGTCCAGAAGTGGAAGCTTTCCATTGGCTAGATTTGAGATTTTATACCCTAAACTAAATAATATAAGAGAGGAACATCCTCCCCATTCCCCATCTCTCTCCTAAAAGAAAAGTTATCTTTTTGGTTCTTTTGAGGACAGATTTTTTTTTTCTGGAATTATTTTCCTCATTAATTTCTAAGGGTCTTTTTAGCTCTGAAATTCTTAGGTTTTATGATTTTGTATCTGCCACTCCCATGATTTACCATTTCATATTTGCCACTTAATCCAAAGGTGGTAAATTTAGTTTTATGCTTACATGTAAATCCCATTTATTCAGAATCCAAATAAATAGAAAAGAAGTTTTTTTTAAAAATGAAAATAGCATATAACATTAAGTCCGAGAAGTTCATTTGATATAATTAATGACCATACACTATGAGTCTTGATTGACATTTTGGTTACATGAGAAATTTTAAATTGTGTGCAATATTGTATTTTTGTAAAAGTTATTTTTTTGTCCCAATTCTTTGGTTTCCCTACCTCCTGCATGCAAATGGTCCCACACAAATTACCAATTATACATACTCTTTTTTTCATCAAACAATGCAGTTCTCAGGGTCTATATTAAACAAATAAAATTGTGTCATATACATTTATGTACTTCCCAAACCAAAAGTTATGTTCCTGTTTTAAGTAGCACCACATTCAGCAGGCTCAAAGTCAATGAAGAGATGCTGACTCAAGATACAACAAACACTTTCGTAAGTTTTGATGTAAGTTTGCTGTAGATAAACTTTCACACATTGTAACCCGAGGATAAAATTCAGGCCATACATCAACCATAATCAGCTGTAAACTGCTCTCTAAACTATTTATTTTCCTTAGTAGACAGCCCAGTCTAAGGATTTTTACATTGCCTTCTCAAAAACAGAGTTAATTTGGTTGGGCATTGAACCAGGCATTATTTATTTATTTATTTATTTGCTCTTAATATTTATTTATTTATTTTTTAACATTTTTTATTGATTTATAATCATTTTACAATGTTGTGTCAAATTCCAGTGTTCAGCACAATTTTTCAGTCATACATGGACATATACACACTCATTGTCACATTTTTTTCTCTGTGAGCTACTGTAACATTTTGTGTATATTTCCCTGTGCTATACTGTGTAATCTTGTTTATCTATTCTACAATTTTGAAATCCCAGTCTATCCCTTCCCACTCTCCACCCCCCTGGCAACCACAAGTCTGTATTCTGTGTCTATGAGTCTATTTCTGTCCTGTATTTACACTTTGTTTTTGTTTGTTTTTGTTTGTTTTTGTTTTTGTTTTTTTAGATTCCACCTATGAGCGATCTCATATGGTATTTTTCTTTCTCTTTCTGGCTTACTTAACTTAGAATGACATTCTCCAGGAGCATCCATGTTGCTGCAAATGGCATTATGTTGTTGGTTTTTATGGTTAAGTAGTATTGCATTGTATAAATATACCACATCTTCTTTATCCAGTCACCTGTTGATGGACATTTAGGCTGTTATTTTTGCTCTCTGAGCGTGTCATAGTTTATTTACGGTAATGATAAGAAGAACTGCTTTCCTCACTGGATTAGTGTCCTTAGTTTGTGCCTCTGTTTTGATTTATCATTTCTCAATATATATGTTTTCTTTTATTAAGCATTTATTATATGCTCGCTCTTGTAAGTGCTATACATATTTTATCCAAGTAATTCTCCATTACAATAACCTTATGAGGTGGATATGATTATCCATATTTTCCACCTGAGAGATGGAGACTCAGAAAGGTGAGGTAAGGAGTCTAAGGTTAAGGAGCCAGTCCAAGGGTATATAACTCATAAAGGGTAGATGGGGGCTCAGATCTGTCTTATTCCAAGGCTTTGCATAGCTTCTTCTTTCCCTTTCAGTAGTATGTTTACTCTGGTCCAATACGGTTAGGAGTTCAGGGGGCTGGCACCATATTGTGTTTGCTGGTAACTAACTATTTGTGATGTTCTTGGTGTTGTTCTGGCTGACCCCTTTCCACTAGAGAAATGTCCCAGGGGAAGGAGGAGAAAAGAAGACTTTCCATTTATTTTGTGGTTAAGTTGTGGCAGGAAAAGTAGGTAGTGGGGTCATGACCAAGAGCAAATTTCAAACATGGTAGAAAGAAATAGTCTCACTGGGTCCAGGTTAGGATGAAGGGTCAAGGTTAAGAAAGGGTTGCACCTCACAAACAAGCAGAGGATGAAGGCAGTGGCAACAGACGATCTTGATTCATTTTCAACCTGTTTCTTCCTTGAAGGCAACAAGAATTAAGGTTTCCTCTTCCCGTGTAGCTCCCAGCGCCCTTTGAGGTGGTTTGGGGCAGACGGAGGTGGGGAATCCACCAGTCAGTCTGAAAGGAAATTTGTCAAAAAAAAAAAAAAGGTGAAACACAGATACTTGGCATTTCAGACTTGGGTCTTAGAATTTGAAAGGCATTTGGTAAAATATGTAACAATATTTCTACAGGTGATTTTTACTTAAGTTGTTGTTGGGTAGATTAACTTTAAGATCAGTGAGATGAGTTGGAATGGACTTACAGTCTAACAGCTTACATAATAGACTTATAGAAGTCTATCTAATTTCTACAGGTAGTTCCCAATACATTTGAATTTATTCGTTGTGATAAGATATTTTTATAGATAATCAGCTCCTTGTTCCTTTTAGTGATTCTACTGAGTCATTTTTCCTGGTAATGATTGTTATGATCTTTGAGATGTGGGTTTACTTAGCAAGAATTAAAAGATGAAAGGTGATTACCCGAGACCAGCAGCACACTTCTCTATGGTGCTTTGTAACTTATGAAGTACTTTCGCATGCAGTGTCTCACTCTGGTATCATGATGGTGCTAAATGATTTGTTCACGATCATACAAGTAGTAAGGCACGGAACGCAAGACTTAATGGACGTTTCTTGATGTATTCTTCTAATAGACAAATATTGGCTAAAGAAAACAGTGTAGTTTATCAGTCATCTTTCACGTTTGTTATGCAGTTACTGTTGTTCATAACACACGGACGTAAGAGGCAACTTTAAAATTCCTAGTAGAATTAACCTGGGACTTAATGTGTTTTATCTCAACTTGTGTTGTTGTTTGTTTGTTTGTTTGTTTTTAATTTTACCAAAGAGAAACCTCCCCCTGCATCCAATTATTTTAGGCCCAGGGTTGGCAAACTGTGCTGGTAAAAGTTCTGATGGTAAATTTAGGCTTATGCAGGTCATACAGTCTGTGTTGCAGCTCTTCAGCTTTGCTGTTTTAGTGAGAAAGCAGCCATAGATAATATGAAAACAGGCAGGGAGGGTATAGCTCAAGTGGTAGAGTGCTTGCTTAGCATCCACAAGATCCTGGGTTCAATTCCCAGTACCTCCTCTAAACAAATAAATAAATAAGTAAATCTAATCGCCTCCCTCCTCAAAAAAGAAAAAAAAAGAAGAAGAAGAAGAAAAAATGAATATACATGCCTGGGTTCCAATAAAACTTTACTGATGGACATTGAAGTGTGGATTTCACATACTTTCATGTGTCTCAAAATAACTTTTTGGAGGTTTTTCAACTATTTAAAAAGACAAAAACCTTTTTAGCACACAGGCTGTATCAGAACAGGTGGCAGGCTGAACCTGGCCTGCAGACCTTAGTTTGCCCACTCCTGTTTCAGATAGGAAGGGGAAAAAAGGACACTAACTCTTGGCTAGAACAGTGAAGGAGTAGGAGCAGGGGTCTTATGCATCTTAGTTGTTGATTCTGTGGTTAAGACTGAGGTGGCTGCTTCCTCCCAATTAATATCTTCTTGTCTTGGCATTTTTCCATTCATTTTAGTCAAAATTTGGTGACTTTGCTTCCTTTGCACATCGCCTAGTGAGAAGCCCTATGACTAGCAATCATGCAGTTTAAACAAATTACAGTGATACATTCAGTGTGGAAAGAAGGATGTGTTGATTTGTTCTATAGTTGTTTCTGGTGTGCAAGTCACGTGCTGTGGTTTTTTCCCAGTGTGAGGTTAAGCTCTGTGTGAACTGGTGTCTTTCTCCCACAGCTTCTAGTCCAGAGCTAAATAGCCAACATTCGTGAAATTACACACTTGTCATTAATTGGTGAGGAGACAGCTAGAAATCCTGTTTCTACTAGGCTGCTTTTAAGAAGGGCTGAAGTTACACTCTTTACTCCCTAATAAATCAATCCTATTATGTCTGGGAACATACATGCTTTCATGGACTGTCATAGATGGTGGCTTTCTAGTTGGCACTGAATTACCAAATAACATCCAGGACTGAACTGCTTTAAAGCTGTTTAATCCCACTATAACAAACCCCTCCCAGGAGATTGCTGAGGGCTTTCCCGCCTGACAGTTAAACTCACCATGTGAACAATGTCTCTCAGAGAACTTCTGGCACTGTGCTGTTGGAAACTGGGAGGGGCAGGGCCAATTTAAATATGCACAAGTTTGGTTCAAGTTTAGTCGTTTCAAAGAGGCAGTTCCCTTGGCTTGCTTATGCTCACAAGCAGGCGGAGTTACTTGAACATTAATTCTAGGTGGCCCCTTTCCTGTTGTTTTTAGTCTTATTTTAGCTTTCTGCTTTTGCCTTTTGCAGCTTAAGTCAATAGAAGTGGGTGTGGCCATAAACTCTCAGGACGCAGGGAGGTTGAAAGGTGGGTTGAATGTCTGCCTTTACTTTTTACTACCTTAGTTACTGGCCTCCCTGTCTTGTGCCACATGCAAAACAGGGACAGACAGGACAAGGGAGAGGCAAAATGTCACCACTGGAGGAATTTGTTTAGGTCTCTGAGGCCTGGAACCCTTGGGTGTACACTGAAGTATTAGTAAAATCCTATTTTCTACAATGAAAAACTTATGTCTATATTCTGTCTAAATTTTTTCCCCTAAATATCTGAGACTATGCTGGACCAAAATAGAATGCCAAGAAAATAATAAATGGGTTTTATCTAGAAAGTATATTTATTTTGTTTCTAAATCAGAAAAAATAAAATAAGAAATTCAGAAGTTACCCTAAAATTGCTATAATTAATTAAATCCAGAGAGGTGAAAAGTTCACTTTTTATAACTGGATACCACATAATTCCTTAGCAAAGTATGTGAGAGGGTCACGCTGTATCTAGAAATTCCCCTTGACTGTGAAAGTCTATATTTCTACAAATTATTTTCTTAGTTTTTTTTTCAAAACTGGTATATCAAATTTCTACTATTTTTGTAAAGTAGTGGTAGAAGTATAAAAAATTATTACTTTTGATATAAATAATTAAGCTAAATCTTGATTAAATTCATGCAGGACTGCCAGACTTGTTGGCAAAATAATAGGAATTGCAGACAGCACTCACATCTGCCAATCATCATTTAATGTTTGGATGGGGATGTGAAACTGGTTCATTACATGTCAACTGTCATCAGTTTATACTTATTGCATTCCCCAAAAAGAGTAATGTTAGAAAACAAAATTCAACTAAGTAAATTTGAACATCTAATTTTCTTTATTTAATGATTCATGCATCAGAGCATCCCATCTTAGTAGATAGGAGCCCCAAAAAGCTGTACAGAATGGAAGATTTTCTAGGTAGAAAGGGGTGGGACAAGGGAGTTTCTAGCAAGAAGTGAATTTTTTTAGGCAAGGTCACCTTCCTTTAGGAGAAAAAGGACTGACCCAACAGGTCCCAAAGAAAGGGGATTGCAAACTGATTCCAAACAAATGGGTAACTTCAGACTAAACTGCCAGCTGCTCCCACCATGAAATCTGGGGGCAGAATCAAGGGTTAAGATTATCCAATCAAAAGGGGACCTATCATCTGAACCAAGAGCTAGGGGCTTGGGTTCTGGGTGGAACCATCTGCTAGTTCAAGGTGACCTGCTCCAGACTGGAAATCGAATCTGATCAAGAGCTTGATGTAAAGAGAGTTCAGAATTGAGAGGAACTTACCTGTAGCCCTGAAAAATGGTGAAAAAGACAGAGAACTCAAAGGGTCAGGGGTACCACACCTGCATTTCTTGTCCAAGAAGCTGTCACAAGTTCACTTTGGATCCCGTCACAGCCAACAAATCTGTTAAAGAAAAAAGAAAGAAAGAAAGAAAGAAAGAAAGAAAGAAAGAAAGAAAGAAAGAAAGAAAGAAAGAAAGAAAGAAAGAAAGAAAGAAAGAAAGAAAGAAAGAAAGAAAGAAAGGAAGAAAGAAAGAAAGAAAGAAAGAAAGAAAGAAAGAAAAGAAAGAAAGAAAAGAAAGAAAGAAAGAAAGAAAAGAAAGACAGGAAGGAAGGAAGGAAGGGAAAGAAAGGAAGGGAAAGAAAGAAAGAGAAGAAAAGAAAAGAAAAGAAAAGAAAAGAAAAGAAAAGAAAAGAAAAGAAAAGGAAAGAAAAGAAATTCAGCTGAGCAATTTAAAGATCTAATTGGTTTTATTTAATGATTCATGAATGGGGTAGCATCTCATCTCAGCAGATAGAAAGGAGCCCCAAGGATCCTTATAAATGGGAGGCTTTTATAGGTAGAAGGAGGTGGAAAAGGCAAGGTATCCTTTCTTTGGGGGAAGGTGGGGTATCTGTCAGGCAGATTACTTCACTCATGCTGACCTTGGAATTCCAAATTAACTGGTTACAAGTTGCATCCCTGGGAGAGGCTGAAACTGCAATTAGGTTAGGTATTGAGTTTTGGTTTGTTGATGTGGCCTTAGCACAAGTGACTCCCTTTTCAGCCTGTTTCTTTTAATGTCTTATTTGTATTAATCAGGGATAGAGAGGTTTTAATCAGCACTTTTCCTACTTCTAATTTTCTTTGATCATTTGGAAGAAGCTCCATCCATAGGCATAAATTTTCCCAGCTGTCTCAATTCTTCCTCCATCAGAGCAGTGACTTGGTGAGTTATGGAAGGAGTAAAGGGAAGCCAGCTCATCCTTCCACCTTTCTTCTGAGAGTGGGCCACCACCAAGGAGCAGGTATCTGCCATATGTTTCAAAGGAGGATACACTGTATCTGCAGAAGGAGGCTTGCCCCACAGAGATGTTATTTAGGACTAAGTCTAATTTGGGAAACATAATTATGAAGGCTGCTACTTTACAGATATAGCCTATTCTACAAATTAGCTCTATGTGTATACAGGTGATATTTTGGTTTCTTATCTCATAGCTCTGTTCTATTTTTCAATTGATTCAGAAGTCAGACTGGGAAAAAAAAAAGAAATCAAACTGGAAACAAAAGTACTATTTATAACTCTGTCACCTTGAGCCTCCAATCAAAATGTCTGTTAGGGGTTCATGGTATAGAAAAATCCCAATAATTTTCTTGAAGTTGTTGTTTGTTTGGTTTCAAAATTGCTTTTTTGATCCATATAAAGATTGTTTTTAAGAACAATTAGAATTTCTACAACTGCTTTAGGTAATTTACATCTGCTTTTATATACAAATTGCTAAATGAATACTTAATAGTCCAGAATGAAAAAAAAAAACGGGTCTGAAGGTCATGCAAGTTTCCTTTCTGACATAGTATCATTTGCTAAGCCAAGATTATATAGACATCTTGCTCCAGAATTACATATCCAGCTGTAGAGGAATTGCTTTCCTGTCTTCTATTCACCATATTAAAATAGAAGGAAAAAAATTACTGTTAAACATGCCTTCTTTTTAATACTTTCATAGAATTTTCCAATCATCTTTCAGACCTGAGGGACAAGTTGCCTAAAAGCCTTGATGAAAGCAACTTTTAAAAAAAGATATCCAGAATGACAAACCCAAGATGTTTTCCAAGTCCTGGAAACCTATGATGTCACCTAAGACATGAGACTCTCATTGTCAAAATTACGAGCATCCGTGACAAACCAGAAAAAGCTGGTCCCCTTGCAAAACATACCTAACTCATCACTTCAGCTGCCCTAGCCAGCAATGCCACTAACTTAAATATTGAGCTTGCTGAGAAATAAGCCTTGTGTATTGGCCATGATATAACAAACCCGGTCATCCCTGTGATACTTGCTTATTGAGGCCTTGTGACAGTAAGTCTGAAGGCAATAATATATGTGCCCAATTTTGACTAGAGGGAGCATAATCATAGTCTTATTTTCTTTAATTCACTTTTTACTTTCTTCTTTGCAGGTTTGTGATTCAGACACCATGCTTGACCCTGCCTCATCTGAAGAGATGGTCGAAGGTTTAGAAGAAGACCCCAAGGTTGGAGGTGTCGGAGGAGATGTCCAGGTGCACATGGCTTCACTTTTGACGTGAGTCACTTTTAGTATCACCCTTACTCATTGATTCCTTGACTATGTTGTGGAATCTGGTAATGCTAAAAAAGGAGACCTACCACTGCTGCTGGGACTTGAACAAAGACATTTCTCTGGCTTTATTTCGATTCTGCCAAAGTATTATAGGTCCTCAACAAGAAGCTCAGATTTAACCTGTTATTTCTATAAAAACAGGAAGAATTTTTTTGTTTATGCACTTTTTCCTTAGAGTATGTCTGCTTAACAGTGTTTTGCCCAAATACCTCACTAGCCGTGCTTTATGTGGGTTATCATGGAAGAAAAGGATTTTGGAAACTCAAGGAATAGTTCTTTCCACATATACAACCTAACTTACGGACTGTGTTGATACTTAATTTTTATTTAAGAAAGATTCTCTGTTGAACTCTACCAAATGAAATGTGCCAAAGGAAATTTTACAGGCCATAGGATCTGCTATAATTTTATATAATTGTATTGTTTCAAAATATTGTATACCAATTGCTAAAACAAATTTTGTGTTTTCTAGATTTTACTTGTCTGCCAAAATACATCTGTTCTTCCTTTTTAAATAGTAAAATATGTTATGAAGAAAATCATACTTAAAAATCCTACTCAAATTGTGAAGTTTGATTGACATTCATTATAGAAAATAAAATGTTTCCCCTCACTCTATCTTTTAAAAATGAGTTTATATCTTGAAAAAGTAGTTAAATTTTCAACATTTTAACTTTTTCATTTCTTTTAGAAAAGGCCCCCCAAACCTGTCACACTTTGGGAGTAGAATACGTATCAGTGCACATCACAATGTCCTTGTAGACCAAAAGTTTTTTGAGGCTGAGGCTACATTTTCATCTTTTTTGGATCCCCCACAGTGACTAGCACAATCAGGTGCTCAGTATAATTTGGTGAATAAGCAAATGAACACATGAAAGGCCAAGGAAGGATGGATTCATGTAATAGAACTTCTCTAAGGAAAGTTTATGGCTTTCTTGGAGCTTTACTACAGGAGAAGCTTTGGGGTGTGAGGGCTGCACTTTCTTACTTGCTTTGGGCGGTTGGTTGATGGCTCTGTCACTAGACAGAGAGCTACCTTGGCACCATCTGCCATGTTGAGGCATCACTCAACAAACAGATTTTGAGTGTGATTATGTGTTAGACTTAGACTTTGCTGGGATTTTAAAAATAATGAATTATGCTTCTCTTCAAGGAATTCGAGTTTCTTCATCAGGCCACGTTCCTACCCTCTTGTGGGCATTTCCAAAAGCTCTTCCCAACCCAACTTCCTTCCCACCATCACTTTTGTTTAAGTAACTTCTATTCTACACTTCAGCCTCAGCTCAATCATCACTTCCTCAGGGATGACCACAGCTACCATGACGAAATTCATTCCCCTATTACATAACCTTACAGTACACTTTTATTCTTCATTTTTAAATTTTTTTATTTTATCAGTTTATTTTTATATCTTTATTTTACTAGTTTATTTTTAATTTTCATCTCTATGATTCCTTGTTTCATAGCTGTCTCTCTCAGGGGATAAACTCAACGGAGGAAGGCAGAGTTGTGTAAGCACCCCACCCTCTGATCTTGGTATATAGTTTGTCACTTGGTAGGAACTCAATAAAAACTTGTGGACGAAATCAATAGGTGAGGGACTGAAAGTCCCAGTGCAGCACAGCTTGAAATAACCATAGAGTCTGAGTTCTAAAAAAACTAATAATAATAAGTTAAGCTCCTAGCCTTTTCTTTCTAAAGAACTCCTTTACCTCTGGTTTCCTGGAGTATAAAGTTAGTTCTCTTATGGAATAAAAGCATTTCTGATAGTAAGTTTTGTCTGCAAAACATACAATATATATGTGTATTAATATATGCTTAATAACTGCTTAAATACTGAATATGTGAGGACTTTCCCATACATGCACATCAGGTATACTTGTGGAGTCACCTCTTTGCATGGTTAACTCCCACTTGTCGTTTAAGACTCAACTCAGATAGCATCTTCTCTGGAAATCTTCCCTGCACCCCCGCCACGTATATCCCAGAGAGCCATATACATACTATCTCTCTTCCACATGTGATTTATGTTATCATCTTGTTCTTGATTCTGCAGTCCTCAACACCTAGCATAGAGCCTCTTAACTAGAAGGAACTCAACCAACATGGGTTAGGTGATGTTAAATGTGTTTCTATCAGGAAAAATTATGGACAGCCCAAGCCTGTGCATATAATGTATATCCTCACTTGGCAGGATTTCATTCATTCGTGGACTTATTTGACTTTCTACAAACGTTTAGTAGGTATCTACTGTATACCAGGCTGTGTGCTTGGAAGGAAGAACTGTTAATACAGTGAGTGACTGCTATACCAGAGCTCCGAGATGCTGATGATCATCCACGAAGTGAAAGGGCATCATCCTCAGCCATGTTTAGGAAACACTGAGTCCATCAGGTTTCTTCACTGCAGAAATTCTCAGAAACTGTCAATGTGCTGGTGAACTTTATGAATCTGTCAGACAGCCCATCACATGCAGAAATCCTTGCACTTTGATGACCATGGAATCCTCTCCACAGGGATGGTGGTTAACATCTGGATTAACATTATTACCCTGCAGTACGTAGTTTAGACAATGCTGGTACATAATGCCTGACACCACAAGTTGAATTTGTTTTCACTCAAGAGCTAGAAGCAATACTCAGAGCTTAACGTCTTTGCTACTTGAGTAATCAGCTCCAGGTGTGAAAACCATGGAGGGGAAGTGGGAGGAGCTTTCAGGTTCCTTTGGCTCCGCCTCTGAGCTATAGAAACAGACTCTTCTCAAAAGAGTTGAATTTATTCATTTGCTGTCAGAAAGTTCTCCACACTGTAGTTAAGGCAAATCTAAGCGCCTAGGCTTAGCTCTGCTATTCAGGGCAACAAGGAGTTTAATCCTGATAAACTGGGAGAAAGTACAGTGAGTGGGTGACTCTGATCTTTGAAACAATTTTGGCAATGGAGGAGAGCAGTGACTCAAAAGAGGAACAACTGCTTTGTAAACTAGAGGAAAGACTGCATTTTATTCTCTGTCTTGATTGAGTTGATTGTTGAGCCATAAAATCAAATGCAATCTTTTTTTAAACTAAATCAGGATTAAAATCACAGTACAAACATTCACTCTCACAAGAACAGAGGCAACAGTACATCGTATAGTTACACATGCCATCTCTCCAGATAACACATGATAGGTCTCTTTAATTAAAAAACAAAACAAACAAAATAGATGAAAGTTTTAAGGAAATAAAAATCCTAGAAGGAGGATATTTTGGAATCATAATTGAATGGCCAGTTTTATGAAGCTATTAGCAGGATCAGTGTAGAAAAAAAATGTAAAGTTTATTTAGTGCAACTCAGCTGGCTCAAATCTTTGCTGGAATGAGGCAAGGTATAAAGAAAGAGAAGGAGACTGGAGAAAGTCCAGGACCCTTCTCTCAAAAGAATAAGCTGCAATTCAGTTGATCTCAGCACCTTGCTCGCAAGCTGGCTGTGCACCCCGGGGCGAGCATCTGGGTCTCTTCCACCCAGATGTTTTGGACCTGCTTTATAAGGCAGAAAACCTCAAATCTGCGATTTCTGGGCAGCTACTCTGCTCTCAAACTTGACCTAGTGAGACTATGTTTAAATCCATCCTCATCAAAAGAAGTTGTAAATGGTAAGCTCTCAGGCTTCTGAGTTTTTGATATTTAGATTTTAAGCAAAAAGCCACCCTGGGTAGTCTACCGCAGTGTCTAAAATTTTTAGCCTCAATAAAAGATATAATAACATGTCAAAAATGGAGATTCTGAAGTTCTTGCCCCAAAACGAATTGTTGCCCTATTACCCACTTTGGGAAACCATGGAGCCAGAACAAAGGTGGAGGTCTGGCTTACGGCGTCCTAAGGATTTGGCTGCAGATTTATTTCTCTTCAAACTATGGCTCTGCTACCTACCAGCTGCATAAACTTGAGAACATTACTTCTCTTCTTTGAGTCTTATTTCCTCCTCTGAATGACTATGGGAACAACCTTCAGCTTTCAAGCTAGCAAGCACATGAAAAGTACCTAGGAATATTTGCCACATAATTGGGGTTTGATAAAATTTTCTTTTCTTCTTCCCTCCTTCCTAAACAACTAATTTCATTAGTGTTCTTTCTTTTTTCCTTCCTTCCTTCCTTCCTTCCTTCCTTCCTAAAATTTCTTTACTCAGCAAACCACTGGACCAAGGACTGGGATCTTTACTCAAATGCCAAGGAGTTTTACCCCTCAAAAATGCATTTTATTTCACCTATTGGTTGGCTTCTATGTAGCCTTAGGATTTTCTCTAGAAATAGCTGGGCTTCTTTAAATACAGAGCAGATCAACTGTTAAAATTGTCTAGTGTGTTCTGCCTTACAGAGGAAAACTTAATACAGACAATTCTGCATCTGACAAAATAAATGCTTTGAAATGCCTAAAATGTCGTAGCGGGCCCGTAGGAAGAAGAGCATGGCGTTGTCATAGGTGGATTTGAGCCTTGGGTCACCGTGCTGTGGTTGCATTCCAATTTCCTCATTTGTACAAGTATAAAAACTCCCATTACAAACTTATAGGACCTCAGAAATTCAGAAAAACTCTTCCAATTTGAGTTCTTGTTATTAGTTCTGAGCATTGGAAGGGGGCATTCAGATCTTCCCACGGTGCGGGTCAGATGAGGGCCCTGAGCCATAATGGACACGTCTTCATCCTTATTGCTACCAGCCTGGCCACGCAGCCACTATAATATTTCCCTTCCTTCCAGGAACAGCCGGCGTGAGGTCATGTCCCTTGTGTGCTTAGGAGACTTCAAATGTCTTCTTATCTCAGGACGCTCTGCTCCACAAGGTCCTGCGTGATCTGCCTTCTGCTGTCGTCTCTTTGAACTTCTTTCTTCCGTATTACACTGCACACTGGCGTTCTTTCTGTTTCTCAGCCAAGACAAACTTGTTCCCACTTTGGGATCATCACCTGTTGCTCTTTATTTTGCTTAAAGTACTCTTCTCTATGAAATTGGCATGACTGGTTTCTTCCTTTTATTCAAATCACTTCCTCCAAAGGGCTTTTCCTGACCATGTGATTTAAAGTGACATCTTCATCCCCCACTTTCTATCACATTATCCTACAGTTTGTCTCAAAGCTTTATCATTATTGGAAATTATTATATTTGCTTGTTTTTCTTTATTTGATTTTGGTCCCTCTCAGAACCTAGGGCATAAATAAAATTCGGAGAACAGGGACATAGTCTGTATCTCAGAATGTAGCACAGTGCATGGAATATAAAAAGTGCTCAGTGCATATGGAAGAGTACACACAGGTATGGAGTAATAATACTAAAAGCTCAATGTTTGTAAATCTGGTGCCTGCTTGCCCAAAATTGAAGCATAGGACAGGCCAATTAAGATTTCAAAAAAATTAAAAATATATTTTAATTCTGAAAAATCTGAAGAGCAGGTCATTTACGCTCACTCATCTGGATCATAAATAAAGCCTGGGAAAGAGCTTTGTTGAAGATTTCAAGTGGATTCTAGTGATGAGAATGACAATCCGGGAAGTTTACTTCCCTTAGGAACAAAGTTGAATAGATCTGAACAGGAATGATTTGTCAATCCATTTACCATGTTTTCCAAATATGATTATTTTTAGTGTGAAATGTCTCGCTTTTATTTTAGACTGTAATCAGCGAGTAAATTTAGTTTTTAGTTTTTTGGGTTTTTTTTTTTAAAGTTTTTATTTGTTTGTTTGTTTGTTTTGTTTGTGTGTAGAGGGGGAGGTAATTAGGTTTACTTATTTATTTGCTAGAGGAGGTACTGGGGATTGGACCCAGGACCTCATGCATGCTAAGCATGCACTTTACCCCTGAGCTATACTCTTCCCCCTGTAAAGTTAGTTTTTTGAATGGCTGGCACATAGTAGGTCTCCACAAATATTGTATTTCTTCTACTTCCCTAACTCAACACATTGTCAGAACTCCTTTAGATTCAAATCAGAGAAAACAATTGAGAGTTAATTTAACTTAAGAGGAAGTTTATTTTAAAGACACTGAAGAAGAAATTGTGATTGATTCACCCCAGCTCATCATCTCCCTCATCCGAGTAGACGCACCTTGTGTTAATCATGGAGGGCAGAACACAAAGATGAGGGAGGCAGAGCCGACTATTTCACACGTGTCCATCACACATGTTGCCCCAGACTCTAACAGTAAACCCACACGTCAGTAATAACAAGAGTTTCTTGGTGAACCCTCATGAACATGATTGCTGGAATGCCAACTCCCTCTGTTTTTCACTAACTCCTCTTTTTATGGGACACCTAGTCTCTGCAGTGTCTCTGCAAGTCTCTTTCCTCCCTAGGAGATGCGCAGCTTCTCTGTAGGCAGGAGACCCTCCGCCCTCAGGCTAATTTTGAAGCTGTCCTCTGGCTCTGTTACAGCCGCCATCTCAATGTCACTTCCACTGCTTTGTTCTTGCTGCTGTTTCTTGTGGCCACATTTCTACTGTCACTTGTACAATGAACATGCTCTTTACAGTGGCCATTTCCAGTAGGTCCTCTGCTGCTCCTCAAGAGTGTAGGTGGCAACCCATGAAGATTAAAAAAGAGTCTTGGACTTTTATACCGTAGTCTAGGACTCAGGTCTTTTGGTGCTGATTTTTCCTGAAGTCTAGAGATAAGCGCCTAGAACAGTACTGAGCATGTACAGTGTGTCTTACATCCAGTTCCTTAGCAAACAGACCCTAAGACAATTTTTTCTTTTTTGGCAGATGCTTTATTGGGAAATGCTTTTAGGAAAAAGTACCTAGAAGACAGTGAGGGAAGCAGGAATGGGCAGAGTAAAAAGTTGAGCTAAGATGCAGTTGCAACTAAAGCCTCAGACTCTTCCTCAGTGGTTCTAGAAATGGAGCAGCCCTCCAGAGCTGTCCTAAATTTAGACAAGGAGACCATGTTTTGTTACCTACTCTCTGCCTCCATATCAGCTAGTAATTCGATGAAGGCTATTCCGGGGTGGGAGGCAGGGGCAGAGACAAAGCCGTCGAGGAGGAGGCTCAATCCAGCATTGGGAAAATCCTGGGGAGTGACTCATCTGTCATTCAACAGCAGCCAATACATTCGGTAGCTGGGGGCATAAGTACCTCTGTCCTAAAGCAGGGAAATAGGAATTGCCTCCACCATAATGTGCTCATTAAAAGTTCAGATTCCCAGGCGGTTAAAATTTCTTAATCAGTAGATTTCAGGAGCACCAGGAATCTGTGCATCTCAACCACAGCCAGGTAATTCTCATATAGTTTGTACTTTGTCTATGTTTTGGTAACAATTACTCTGATAAACAATGAAGGCAACTTCTCAACTGAAAGAGCACTTCCCTTAACGTTCTTCCTCTCTCCCCCTTCTCAGTCAGAATTTTCCTCTATTCATCCGAAGACCGTCTCCTTCCCAGCATCCTCAGGACGCCTCTTTAGATTTAGGACTTCTCTCTAACTTGAAACTTCCTAAGTACAGATCCATTTCATTTTTCCCCAAATTGCTTCTCAGCCACAATTTTCTCTAATTTTCTTTCCGAGGAGGTTGTAAAACGTTTCCAATCTTTCCTAAAGGCAACACACCTAACTGTCCCTAACCTGCAATAAAATATTACACTTTATTACCTAAACTTGGGACAAAATTTCAGGACCTCCTGTAGGCACTTTGGTAATAGTCTTAACTATTCTTTAATGGAAATTGAGTGAGAGGTTGTCCCCAAAACTGCTGTATAAAAATCTGCTTTATTACACAAAAGTAAGTATGGTGCCTCCAGCTGTTTTCTTCAAAGCCCAAATGTGGAGGGTTATTTGTGCCTATAAAGGAGGAAATCTGTGCTAGGAATGGAAGTCCAGAGTCACAACATTTTACGTGTGGCAGGGACTAGAGACATTGTCTAGCTATCATCATTTTTTATCCCCACATCCACTTGCATTTCAGAAGAATAAACTAAGAATGCAGAGGACCCTTGGTTTGAACAGGGAAGCAAAGCAAGTTGGTTCCATGGCCTGGACCTGACTTAAGGTTTCCTGAAAATACAAACCCAAGAATCCTTTCTACCGATCTAGGCAGGCATAAGCAAGGATAACTCATAAATGCAACAGACTAAACCTGGGGATGTTGTCTCATTATAGGGCAGGGAAACTCCGTGTTGCAGCAAGATGATGCTAAGTTAGATAAATCACTTCCTCCTGCTGTGGTACTACTGAGCCACAGCACCCTCTCCGCCCAATGCTTCAACATCACTTCAGTTGGCAAAGGACAAAGATTTCAAGGGTCCAGATCCATTTTCAAGGAGCAGGAAAATGGATACCTGTTGAGCTGACAGGTAATAAATTGGTCGCTAACACAGTACCGTGTTCACACATAATGCTGAGCACACTGATATTTAGGTGTTGATCCCGATGGTTTAAAATTGACATTGAAAGACAGGAAAAGAGAGGAAGGAAAAGGATAAAGAAGGGAAGAAAAAAGAAAGAATGGTGGCAATGGAGAGGAGGAGAGTGAGAGAAAGGAGGAGCTGTATGACCTTCAAGCTGCAGACTACGGTTAATGGGTAGGATTTCAAGATACAATTCCAAATATTCTTTTCTCCTGTTTGTAAACATTAGTATTATTGGTCTCTGACAGTCATATTTCTGAGTAATAGGCCTGATATTTTAGAATTTTACAAAGTTCTGTAAGATCAATCATTAGTTGGAAATTAGGAAGAATTGTAAGAGCTTTCTTGGCCTACTGCATTTTCATATTTGTAATACTTTTTCCATGAGTTTAACGAAGCTCCTTTGTAGGAAGAAGGCACTAAAAGATTAGTCATAGAAACATAATTTTGAAGTAAAAAATTGGACATAATTAAATCTAACACCTGTTTTTGAGAAAAAAACCTAAAGTTTTTTGTGGGGAAAAGGGCTTGCAATGGATATTATATAGTCTCAAGTCTTTACCAATTTTATGAAGAGTTTGGGATTAGAAAGTCAAATGAATGAAGCAACGTATGAAATCCTTTATTCAGACACGAGATTCTCCGAGTGAAAGTGTGCCAGGGTGTTTTTTGAGCCTCAGTCATGGCTTGTGCCCCTGAAGATGAGCTGTGTGTCAGGGATCAGAACTCTAGAAGCAATGTACAAAAATCAAGCCCGTGCTCTGTGTAAAGAACCACGTGGTCTGGTCTCTGCCTGGGGCTGTGGAAAGGGAGCCAGTGAAAACAATGACACATGGACCGAGGTGGGGGCTGGCACTATCTGACTTAACTCCTTCAGATAGGACTTTCATTTGTTCAGAGCTTACTGCATAGGCAAAGGGATTCCTTAAGATACCTAATTCTGTCTTCATTTTTGGAAAACAAATACATTTAAACAAAAATTAAGGAGCCATATGCTGTGTACATAGCTTTCTAGAGGCAGAGCAGAGACCACAGCATATTGGAACACCTAATTGAGTACTTTGAGCTCCTTCTAACAAGGAGGAGGGTCCCTGGCAACCTGCCCCCATTACAAACCCTGTATTTCAACCTTAGGCTCCCCCAGGGCTGGCCGTGATGGTTTTCATTTAGGGTTGGTTGGACCCCCAAGTAGAAGGCTTGGAGATTACATCTGAATCAATTCTGCCATGCAATAATTAGGGTGCCAGATTTTAACCAAAAAAAAAAAAAAAGAGAGAGAGAGAGAGAGAGACAGACAGACACAGAGAGAGAGACAGAGAGAAAGAGAGGAAAGGGAAAACAAGAAACATTCAAAGTCCAAAAGAGCTTGGCTCAAGAACACAGTAAAAAATAACAAAGACGAAAAAAAGAGTGTGTTTGTTCCTATAAAATACGGAGTCAGCACTTTATAGTCAAACTTCCTTGTCGCAGCTGTTATTAAATGCATCCTAGAAAGAGTTACCAGCTGAGTGCCTAGGTTGGAATTATGAGAATAGCCACTTGACAAAGCTGTTGATTTCAACACCCAGGCTAATTGCCCAGGCAGGGCAGCCAGACCATTGGCTACCTCCAGCAGAGAGGCTGGATTCCACATTCCGCTCAGGAACTTAAGCCTCCCTGGGTGACCAACCTCTGCTGTCTACCAGCACTCAGAACAGGCTGTCCTCAGGCTTAGTCTACTGAGCCCCTGAGGAAAGGGAAGGCAGGGAGGGATTGTTGTCTGCCCTTTAGAACTCCAACCGAGCTCAGGCCTCAAAAGGCCAACGAGAGATTTCCGTACCCCTGCTCTTGACCTTTTCTGCAGTTCAATCTCCAGGATTTGAAGGCTTTTAAATCAGTGTGTCTCCACCCTGTTTCCAGAGCATCATGGAAATCTCCAAGCCAAACTGCATTTCGCGTCCTCTCCAGCCTGCGGGGACGTGTAAGCCCCGATCTTGTGTGCCAGACCCAGGCCCTCAGGTTTAGATGACGTTGTACCAGTTCTCCAGTGGTTGATGGGTTTAGTGATTAAACTCTATTTAGATGTGGCGTGTAGAGGATTTGAATGGAAGCTGCAGAATCAGATTCAGCCTATGGCTGAGTCTCAGAGCCAGTGTTTAACAACTGCACAAGCTTAGTCCAGTCAGATACACCCCAACTCTGTTTCCCCACCTCTAATACAGAGATAAGAAATAGCAAACATTCGTGCAATTCTGACTCTCTGAAATATGATTAAAGCACTGCATGCTTTCCACTCACGTATTCCTCATAATATTCCTATGAAGCAGTTTCCCTTATCATGTTCATCACTCCATTTTATTAAGAATAAGCCTTCAGTCACTGGGTGATGGTGTAAGAGGAGGGACAGAGAGAGAAAGGAAAAGAGACAAAGCTCTTTTGGCTCTACCCTCCTTCCCAGAGCTGAGGTAGAGCTCAGGCCCTGTACCAGGTGATTCCCACGACAAGTTTGCTGGGTGGGCGTTATTTTACAAGTTTACCACCGAAGGTATCTGAGCATTAAAGAGGCTCAGAAACCTGCTGAGATTCCACCAACAGAGACCCTCTGAGCCAGAGTGTAATCCAGGCCCGCGGTGCCAGGCAGCTGTGGGGGGAATCGGTCATTGCTCGTGAAAATTTATTGAAATAAACTGCAGACGGTCTCCAAGGTAGGAATCATCCGTGTCTCTCGGCAGCGTCTCCCCCTTGACAAGCGTGTACTGAGCGTCGTGTGGGTGAGGGGCCTGGGCGTCCCGCCGGCTCCCACGGTCCCCGCACAGCAGGCTCGGGACGGGTCTGGTCAGTTGGGAGCGGGGCTCCGGGGCCGTCAGAGCGGAGGCAGCTGCCCGGGAAGATGCGGGGCCGGCTCACAGAGCCTAATGCCAAACAGTTGGGAATTTGCTGCTTAAATGCCCTTCAGCTCTTCCTTAGTTCTCTGTAGGTAAAAATAGCTCAGTTGCCAAGAAACCTATGAGTGGTGACAAGTTCTCACCAAACAGATGCACAAACTGGATGTTAGATGAAGCTCTCAAACTCTGCTCTTTAAAGCTTCAACTCGTGTCTGTACCATGTAAGATGGGTCCACCATAACACCCTAAAATATGTGCTTATATTTAAACAATACAAATTACAAGAAGGACACACTGACCACAAAATGTTAAGGACTCGCTACTGTCCTTAACCATCTTATCTCAGAGTCATGGCCTCCCATGTCCCCTTGGAGACTTGTAGTCCAACACAGGCTGAGAAAACTGTTTCCAAGGCATAACTGTGGTATTTCTAAGTGAGTGAAACCCAGGGTGCACCATCTATAGAAGTAATTGGTTTTAGGATCACATCTATACCATGGACTATTACTCAGCGATAAAAAAGAATAAACTATTGATAAACTTCAAAGAATTTTTTTTTTTAAATTGCAGTAGAGTCACTTACATCATGTCAATTTCTGGTGTACAGCATAGTGTTTCAGTCATACATACACATAACATATATTCATTTCCACATTCTTTTTCATTATAGGTTACTAAAAGATATTGAATATAGTTCCCTGCTCTATACATAAATTTGCTTTTTAATTAGTTTTTTAAAATACTACATATAGATTTGTTACTTTAAGGCATTGTTTTCTCATTCCCTTTCTTGAGATCAAATGTAAATGCTTTCACAGTAATATCTTTAGTATTTCTTTTCTCCTTTTTTTCTTAATGACTTTTTTTTTAATTGAAGTAAAGTCAGTTACAATGTGTAAAACTCTGGTGTACAGCATAATGTCCCAGTCATACATATACATACATATATTCATTTTCATTTTTCATTAAAATGTAGTAACCTTTTTCATTAAAGGTTATTACAGGGTACTGAATATAGTTCCCTGTGCTATACAAAAGAAATTTATTTTTTATCTATTTTTATATATAGTAGTTAATATTTGCAAATCTTGCATTCCCAAATTTATCCCTTCCCATCCCCTTTTCCCCCAGGTAACCATAAGTTTGTTTACTGTCTGTGAGTCTGTTTCTGTTTTGTAGATGAGTTCATTAGTGTCTGCTTTTTTCTTTTTTAAATTCCACATAATTGATAAATTATTGATATACATAGTATCTTGGATTTCTATGGAATTATGTTGAGTATTCAAAAAGCCATTCTCGAAAGGTCGTATGTTATATTATTCCATTTATATAACATTCTCCAAGTGACAAAATTATAATGACAAAGACCAAAATAGTGGTTGACAGGTGCATAGTAGGAGGTGGGGAGTGAGTTTGACTATAGAGGGGTGATTTGAGGAGATTTTTGTGGTGATGGACCAGTTCAGTATTGGGTACTAAGTGAATAAGGCAGTATTCATTAATTCCACTAATATTTAATTAGTATCCAACATATGGCTGGCAAATTCTTGGATCCACGGGGAACAGTCTTAAAAGCATAATTTCCTATTTTTCTCAGCCCAAACTCCTTGAAGCAACTGATTCTTAAATGTAATGCTGTGTTCTCTCCCTCTTTGGGTAGCTACAAAGAAATGTGGCTACAGCATAACAATTTCCTGGCATCTGAGAAGAGACACCAACCCCTAAATGAGGAAAATTTCTAGGACTCATTGACATTTTCAAAGAAATTTTATGTTAGTCCTCTCATTTGCTCCTCCTAAAATCAAGCTTATGAGCATGCTTTCAAGAGTTTTAGCTCCATCTTACAGTTACGAAAACTGAAGCACAAAGAGGTCAGGTCTCAATCTTCAGCTCTAGATGTGTGTATTATTTTCCCCCCAAATTAGTTCATTTCTGTTGCAGAGACTAGCTGGTTATTAACCAGAACACTTCTGGGTACACAGACAGACAACATTTCCCAACCTCCAGTGCTGTTATGTATGATCACACATTTGAGTTCTGGTCAATGGAATATGAATGGAAATATAAAAAGCTTCCAGTAAGTGCCTCCATACATTGTACATTTCTGTTTGTTTGTTACAGCACTTAACCTCGCCCTAACTTATAATCATTTCCTGTTACTCCTATGTCTCTGTTTTCCCTTCCTCCCAATGCCTCCTTTCCTCTTGGTGTTTTCCTTTTACAAAATGCACTAACCTTCAAAAACTCACATCACATGAGCACTACGTGCCCCAGGATCCCTTCCCCAAAACTCCTTCTTCCATTGCACAGCTCTAAATACCCACAGCATCGACAATCAGTGTCACATATTTTGCTACTTGATTAAATGGGAGACTATTGGTCATGCCGATTGGGTTTCACACAAATCACATCGTCTTACCCCATATGTCATGATACTTCAGGGGGTACTGAATCTAAAGCAAGAACTTAATACATTTCTGCCAATTAATTAGAAGTTACTGGTTTGATAAGCCAAATTTAAAATACCCGCCCATTTCCCGGCCAATTTATTTATTGAGTACCTATTACAAGCTTGGCATTGCTTTACAAACTAAGACCAGAGTAAGCACACTCCCTCATTAATCTTCCCTGCAGAGTAAATGTCCTTTCACTTTTTCCACCCTAGAGCTTTTCTCCTAGAGACCACTGCTTTCTGTGCATTGCCTCGAGCTGTTTATATGATTTGTTGAATAAACTGAGCCTTAAATCCAGATAATTTGACAGTCAACTCCCACCTCCTTCATTTATAGTCTGTGTAACTTAGGACAACGTCCTTATTCTCCAGGTACCTCTAACTGCGCCGTGTAAAACTTACAAGGTTGTTGTGTATAACTCACATGGTCATGATGATGATATAAATATCATATATAAACAAAATGTCTAAACCTAAATAAATATAGCAGATACTCAGAAAATGTTAGTTCCCCCTTAGTGTGGCTCAGGCATTTTGGGAGAAGAGGGCAAATTACATTTGAGGTGGAGCAGGTGACCAGCCTGCAGGACACAGAGTGCCTTTCTGCCTGGGTCTAAGAATTCCCCAAAGTTCCATCACTGGAAGCTTTACAGAGAAAATACAGATGCAGAGAATTGATAGAATCTTTTTGTTCAGGAAGAAGACAGAAGAAAACCGTTGTTTTATTAGACATGAGAAGCTGGGGGGAAACTTAATTAGGAAAACCTAATTTTCTGCATCTCTCTCTAATTTACGTAGTCCTTTTGCCTTATATAGCAAATTAATAACAGTTTAAGCTTGTTCCATCCCTGCCATGGTGATTATGCAGTGTGTGAAACTTCTACACTTCTAAATGAGACGATTTTAGGGAACATGAAAACACAGCATTCAGGCTCTGAGAAGCCCTGCACCAGGCCAGGATGGGGGAGATGGAACTAAACAGCTGCACGTGTGAGAAGGATTAGCGATTTTCGTTGACTTCCAGCCCAGCATGAGTCATCAGTGTGTCGGGGCTGCCAAGAGGATAATTTGATCTGGGGCTGAATTAACAGGACTGTAGTGTCCAGACCAAAGGGAGTGATACTCCTGCTGTCTGGACATGAATTGGACCACACCTAATGTACTGCAGCTCTTGTTTATCCCAAACACCCATTTCGTTACAGCGTACTGTACCAAGAGGAGTTTAATGTATTATGGGGATGGATCATCTAATACTTGTATTAAAAAACCTAATCCTTTACTTTAACTCTACTCTAAAATTTACCACACAAGGTGTTTTCTTATTTTGCATGTGGATGTTGGTGTCTTGAAGGGCCAGGAATGTCTTTCTCTTTTATGTATCTGGGCCAGAAGAGTTTCTGATTATACCTTTAAAAAAAAAAAAAGATTGGCTCCTAGAAGCAGTACCTACTGTACTGAACTTGAACATTGATGTCAAAGAGACCTGACATCAAATTCTGTTTAAACGATTATGAACAAGAAAAAGCAGGCAGTTGCTCCTCTAATGTTCAGTCCTATATTTTGGGGTTAGAGCGTTTTCTTTATATTTCTCTATACCCCCAACCTACCCCCAACACAGACCCGTAGACATATACCATCCTTATCTTCCTTTTATGCAAAGCAGTGAGCACCGAATCCTGGGAGTTATGTCTCCGTAATAAAGCAACCTTGGAAGTTAGCTGGCAGGGAACAGGACAATGCAGAAATGGGACGATCCCATTTGTTAAGATAACATACTAAAGAGTGAAGGCAGAGTGATAAAGAATCAGGCATTAGGGATTAGAGAAAATCTCATTTCAAGTCAGCAGAGTTAAAGCAGATGAATTCATGCCTGGAAACGAGGTCAAATATAAAACCTATCAAACCGTCCCCTTTGCCCTCCTCTACACCCCAGCTATTAATCTGAACACAAGAATGAACTAACAGCCAAATGGGCAGTGAGAGAAGCCAAAAGCAATTCACACAGAGATCTGCTGGCAGATACCACGCCTGGGTAGATCTCTCCTTCTTTCAAAATTAATAAAAAAAACAAAATAAAAAAATAAAAATCACTTCCAACATCAGAAACCATGGGGCCAATAAATACAGGGAAAGGGAAGAAGCATACTATTTTAATGATTCAGAAGAAAGGCCTACATCTAAAGTATATTTTATATAGAGTGTAAAACGAAACTTTAAAATAAAATCTTGAAACAGGGTGTGAGAAATTCTTCATGAAATAGGAGCAAAAATTTCTACAGAAATAATATTTGAGAGAAAGAAGTAAGAGAATGAGAAAAAAGATGTCACACTTTGATAATAAAGGAACAAGGTGGAATATGCAAATAAAATAAAGATACTTACATTCAAACACACAATAGAAACACTAGAGACTGAAACAGACATTGGGAAGCTTTATTTGGTCAGAGAGGTTCTGAGAAGGATAAATCAATGATGAGAAGGACAAATGTGAGAAATCTCATGAAAGAAAAAGAAAAAAACTAACGACAAAAAAAGATGAAAATAGTAAGGGTGAAGATGATCGTCATAAAAGACATCGAATATAGATCCAGTCTAAGAATTACAATTATCACCACTTAAGATAATAGAATGATCTTGGATGAGATGCAATAGTCAATGACACAACTGAAGAAAAATTTCATGAGTCAGTAGTTTGAAAAAGGTCATCACATTTCAAGAGAAACTAATTTTTAAAAATGTCTCACATACATGTATCTTTACGATCTTATATGTTGAGGATAAATAAAAATAATATTAGAAAAATAGTATGTCTATAAAACCTAAGTTGAAGGAAAACTCAGGAAAAAAGTCCGAAATGGTGACAGTACATTCATAGACTGGAAGATTCTGTATTGATAAGACACTAGTTCTCTCCAAATTAACCTATAAATTCAACACAATTGCAGTAAAAATCACAGCAAACTTTCTTTTTTTGCTGCAATAGACAAACTGATACCTAAATTTTGTGGACAGTCAAAGGTGCTGAATGGAAGAAATAAGTTGAATGACATTGTTGCTTGAGTTCAAGAGAAACTGTAAGTAATCAAGGTACCAAGGAATTGATGAGAATATAGATAAATAGATCAATGGAGAATCCAGAAATATACTTATAAACTCGTGGTCAATTAACTGTTGACAAAACCGGCAAGATAATTCCACAGGCAAAGAATAGTCATTTTAACAAACGATGTTGAACAACTGAATATCCCTGTGGAAAGATTAAACCATGATCCTTATCTCATCTCATATCATATAAAATTAGTTCCAAATTGATTCAGAAACAAATACAAAAGTCAAATTTATAAATCTTCCAGAAGAAAATTTGAGAAAATCTTTGTGAACTGATACAGGCAAATATTTCTTAGATTATCAAAGAGAACAGACAATTAAAAATGATAAATTTGGGGGGTGGGGGTATTGTTCAATTTTAGAGCCCATGCTTAGTATGCAGGAGGTCCTGGGTTCAATTCTCAGCACCTTCATTGAGAAAAAATAAATTTGATGAAATTCTCATCGTAATTAAAATTTTATGTTGTTCAAACTCTTCAGAATGAAAAGGTAAGCCCCTGGCTAGGAGAAAACATTCACAATATTTACATCTTACAAAGAACCTTTAACCGGAAGATACAGTGTCCTATAACAACTCAACAACATGAAGAAAAAACAAAAACAGAAACAAACAATCCTATTGACCGAATGGGCAAAAGGTTTGAATAGATATTTGACAGGAGAAACACATGGCCAACAAGGATACAAAAATATTATTAGTCATTAAGAAAATGCTAATTAAAACATAGTGAGATAATACTGTTCACCCTTAGAGTAGTTAAAATTTAGAAGACTGATAATACCAAGCGTTGATGGAAATGCAGAGCAAAAGGAAACCTGGTGGGAATGCTGAATAGCAGAATAACTTTGGAATTAACTTTTGACATTTCTTTTAAAGTTAAAAGAACATTTACTGTATGTCCCAGTAATACGACTCCCGAGCTGTTACTCAGGAGAAGTGGAGGCTTTTGTCCACACAGTCTTGTTCATGAACGTTCATTTCAGCCTCATCCCTGAGGGCTCTGTCCCCTCAGTCAGTTCAGGTGGCTATAACAAACACAGCATAGACTCGGGGTCTTAAACAACAGAAATTTACTTCTCACAGTTCTAGGGGTTGGGAAGTTGAAATCAGCGTGCCACCCTGCGTGGGTTCTGGTGAGGGTCTAGCTTGCAGACGGCTATCTTCTTGTTATGTCTTCACATAGTGAAGAGGTATTCCTACAGAGAAAAAAAGCAAGTTCTTTTCTGTCTCTCTGTATAAAGGCACTAATTCCTTGAGGGCGAAGCCCTCATGACCTAGTTATCTTCCCAAGGCCCCCTTGCCAAATATCATCACATCAGGGATTATGATTTCAACATGTGAATCTGGGAAAGAGACACAAACATTCAGTCTACAGCAAGCCCTAAACAGTAAACAATTCAAATATCAATCAGGAGGTAAATGGATAAGCAAAGTGCCCGACATGTAGAGTAACAACACGGATGTATCTTTAAGAAGAATTACGCTGAGTGAAAAAGGCCAGACGTAAAAGACCATACTCTATTGTAGACAGCATCTGATATGACATCCTCGAGTTCCTGTTTCCTGGCAATTGTAGTCTTGTGGAACCTTCTCTCTCTGAGTGTGGGCTGAACCTAGTGATGTGCGTTTAATGAATGAAATACAGTAAAAGCAGTATGCTGCCTCTTCTGAGATTAGGTTCTCAGTATTGCTCAGGGAGGAGTACCTTAGTCTAGACAGACTAGATCCGGGGAAATGTGAAACTGAGAATGTTTTTCTTAATTATTTTTCATCAAGTCTGATTTGCATTACGCAATTTTTATAGCTTTGTCTGGTTTTCCATTAAAAAATAAATGTATAAATGGTTGCGTGTGAGTCATGGAGGCGTAGCTGACATTTACTCCCCCGTGGTGTTTTTTTGGTAGTCTCTAAAATACTATAATTACTATATATTGCTTTTGTAATAATAAATAAGTAAATATTATTAAAAATAAGCAAGGTCAACTATATGAAGAAATTAAGAAAATAAAAAAGTATACATGGAAAAAACCAAAAATATGTATTTTAAAACTTTTTACTTTTCCTATATCATCTAATTTTTTCATAAATAGTATCTATTGCATTTATTTAAAAAAATAAACGTTTTTACATCAAATGTTTTTATTTAAGCATCAGACGAATTACTATTTCTAAAATGTGCCCTGGCTGCATTTAGACAGGAATTTCCTTCACTATGTATAGACAAGGCAGACTACAAGTGAGATAAATGCATTTTAGTCTGATAAATCAATGTGTCCTTTGAATCAGGTCCATATTAGGGAGTTTCGCTAACAAATGGACCTTTATTTTTTTTCAGATTCACAGTATAACACGCACACACATGGGTTTTATTGACAGATTAGAGTTTGCTTATAGACTGATCAGTGGATAAAATAAGGGAGCATCTGATTTTATTTCCTTTTTACATCATAACTAGATTTTTTTCTCAACATTGATTGTATTTTTGAACATTCTGAAAAATTGAAAGATTTTTTCAGTGAACATCCATAAACCTTCTTCTTAGCTTCAATAATTAGTATTGTGCTGTTCTTGCTATATCACATAGCTGTCCATCTATCCATCCAGCAATCCATCCTATTTATGTGATGCATTTCAAAGTTAGTTGCAGACATCAGTACATTTCCCCTAAATATTTGAGCAGGTATATTAATGTAACTAAGTTTTAAGATTTGTATGTCTCTTTTAAAAATTGATAATTTTTTTAGAGAAGTTTATGTTTCACAGCCAAAATAAGGGAAAGATAGATTTTCTATGTACTTCCTGTCTCCCACATAGTCTTTGCCATTATCAACATCTCCTACAAGAGTAGTACATTTGTTACAATTGATGAACCAATACTGACACATCATCATAACCCTAAGATTATAGTTTACGTTACAGATCACTCTTGGTGCTGTGCATTTTATGAGTTTGGATAAACGTATGAGGACAGTATCAACCCTTGTAGTACCATACGGAAGAGTTTCACTTCCCCCAAATCCTCTGTGTTCTACCTGTTCATCCTTCCCCACCTTAACTCCTGGCAACTGCTAATCTTTGTGCTGTCTCCATAGTTTTGCCTTTTCCGAAATGTCATATAGTTGGAATCATCCAGCATGTAGCCTCGTCAGATTGGAGACTTTCAACTTAGTAATATGCATTTAAGGTTCCTCTGTATCTTTTTCTGTCTTGATAGGTCATTTCTTTTTAGTGCTAAACATTCCATCGTCTGGATGCTCCCCAGTTTATTTATCTATTCACCTACTGAAGGGTATCTTGGTTCTTCTAAGTTTTGGCAATTATGAATAAAACTTCTATGAATATCCATGTACAGTTTTTTATGTAGAGATGTAAAATTTCAATTCCTGTGAGTTAATGCCAAGAAGTCTGATTGCTGAATGATATGGCAAGAGTATTTTTAGAATTGTAAGAAAACACCAAACTGTCTTTCCAAGTGGCTATACCATTTTGAGTTCCACCTGCAAAGAATGAGAGTTCCTGTTACTCCACATCCTTGCCAGTGCTTGATGTCATCAGTGTTCCAGAGTTTGCTCATTCTGATACATGAGGTTTTTTTTTTTTTAAGGTAATGCATTATTCCTCTAAAAAGTAAGTTTAAAATTTAGGGGGAAAAATCCATTTCCCAGCCATGTATTCAAATTTCAAACTCATTAAATATTATAACTGTAAACAATACTTTGCTTTCTAGTTTTGACTGACATCTATTGGCTGACATCTAAATGTGTAACAACTCTTTGCCCCTGTGGTAAAATAAGTTCTTGGATTACTCAAGAATGCCAGACAGAGCACTCACTGTCATGGATGACTTTCTACAAATAAGGATGAGAAATGCAAAGGGAAACCAGACCATAAATGCAGGTCCCTCACCTCTGAGACACATCCTGAATGCCCAATGCTTCTTTAACTCTTATGTGTCTTTACTCCCTGACCCTGGAGTCAGTTCATTATCAGAAACAAATTGAGCTGTATTAAACTATTTGGAAAAAGCAAATATGTGGAAGGAACAGGAGTTTTTGTCAGGAGAATAAAACATAGAATTTTTTTTTTGGAAAAAAAAGATTTTTAGCAAAGTCAAAGCAGAGACCGAGTTTCAGAGTATGGAGAGATAATTGTGGAGCCAAGATGCTCAGAGAAAGCTTCATAGCATAGGATAAAATCTTGAAGGAAAGACAGGATTCAGGCTATAGAAAGGGAAAAAAGGAAATGACATTCCTTACAACAGGCACCATGTAAGCAGTGATGTTATTTATGGGAAAGCAGGTGTACTTGGTGGGAAAGTGGAATTCTTTTTTTTTTTTTTTGACATCATAGTTGCTTAAGCTCTCATTAAGCTCTAATCCATTAGAAATTCTCAGGTTACCATCATTCTAGTGTTTCCTTGGCCCTGTAATCAATCTCATGTTTGTTTTACCATTTATCTGAGGTTGCATCATTTATCCCGGTACCCGCTAATCCCTTCTGGGAACAGCTTATGCTTTGTGACTTGGAATCATTTTATTTCATTGAGCAACATGATAGATAGTTTTCACACTAGAGAAATCATCTTACAATGTGATTATTTTTGATAATATCGCCATTTATTTATTCCTATGGGAATGTTAGGTCTCGTGGATGGAGGACTTCGTCTGGGCATAATGAAAAGTACACTGAACAGGGATTCAGAAAAACCTGTATCCTCTCTTATTCTTAGAACTAATTTATTTGAGACTTCGGTCAAATCACTTAAATGCACTCTGAGGTTGTACATAAAAGTGGTTGGAAAGGGCCTTCTTAAAACTAGCTTCAAGCACAGGACTGAAATATCATCGTTAAAGACCTTTGGGGAGTGAGAACAGAAAGACTAAAAACTTTTTCAGCTTTGAAGAGTTGCCTTAAAAAGCAAATTGTCCTTTGAGGGGAATGTAGTAGATGATAAAAGCAGATGATTGGATTTCTGAGGATGACTGAGGTCCTGAGAGAGAGAAGTTCCTTATAGGAGTGTCAGATCTGTGCATACACACGCGCGCGTGCGTGTGTGTGTATGTGTTGGCAATGGAGGAAGATTGGCATCAGGATGTAAAAAGTTAAGAGAAGACATCTAGTGTATTTTTATGCTATTCTTTTGGAGGAGAAAAGAAAAACCAGATGACGCAAAACAAACAAACAAAACTGAATAACTACCAAAACGACAGCAACAAAAGACAACTAGCAGGGATTTAGCAAAGAAAAATGAAGCAAAGTTTGCAAAATATTTATTTGATGCCTATTCCACTCAGTACCCATACAATGCCCCTTCCTATCTACAGCCAGAATCTTGAATAATGAGAACCAATATTGGAAACAAAGGCTCTGAGGGTCTAAGTAACAGTCAACAGTATCAGCCAACTTACATTCAGTGAGCATTTACTGCGTGCTAGACAGTTAGCCAGGATTGAGAATATATCTCTGAAAAAGGATACTGACCTTGAAGCGCTCCACAATTTACTTTCAGCTCTAAAAGTCTATGAAAACAGAGAACTTTCCTTAGAGTTGCATTTTTGCATTGAGTTTCCTCGGATGTTAAATGGAATACAGATAAATCACTGCCTGAAACCCTTCTCCAGAAAATCCAAGTTAGGTATTTCCTTGGTAGGAGGGAGACTACTGAGCTGGAGCTGGAGGGCGCAGTGGAAGTGTTAGTAATGGAAAAGTAAATGTCCTGAAGAATTCAGTCCTGGGGAGGCTTTTGTGAGGTGGTTACCAACTGCTAGTGGAAAAAAGTTAGGGCTGCTCAGACGTTCTACATCACACATGAAAAATAGACATCGCTGTATTATTAACGGGCAGTTCATCTCGTCATCGTGAAGGGCTAATATGACACAATGTGACTTTTGTGGGGTTTCTTGGTTTGTTTTTGTTTTATGAAAAAAAAAATTCACCCATGAGATCCAGTTAAAACTTCTTTGTGTATGTGTATCTACATTGACAGAGAAGCTCACGGGGTCTGAGGGCTCTGCAAAAGAGCCGTGACAATCATATACCTCAGGTTTAAAATAATCCCCAACAGCATGCTGTATCTTGTTGCTTCTCAATAGAAATAGCTCACACCAGCTGTTTCTTTCCACTCCCATCAGCCCTAAATGAGTAAATATGAGCCCAACGGCTGTTTAGTCATCTTGTTGGCATCTAAATTCTACATTGGTCTCCCTCAGTTAGAAAAATATTTGGTGTATCCTGGTTCAACCTGCTGCACTCGTATTTACAGTCAGAAAACACAGTCCTCTTTCTTAAAATATCCCGAAATGAGTAAGGCAAAAAAAGCCAGGAATACCATGGGCCAAGGGTTAACACAAACTCCAGTCTTTGTCCACTGGGCACTCCGCGTCTTTTCCTCCTTGGCAGCTGGTAACTCTCTCAAAAAGCAATGGCTTTCTTAACAACACCTACCTGCCAGGAGAGTCGCAACCTACAGTGTGTGTGTTTCATTTCACAGACACTAGAGAAGTTCAGCTTAACTTGACGGGGCTTTGTTTAATGGTGGTGAGAAGATTCCAGACTCTTCTCCATGGACTTCTGCTTTGAACTTGACAGCCTGGCCAGAATAAAGTGTATGGCGTTTACAGTCCCCCCGCCCCCCAGTTGCAGCCTTTGATAAAATAAATAAATCTCATATGGACACTTTCTTTCTTCCTTATCTTCTGCCAGCAATGGCTGTTTAGTACGGCTCCCATCTGCGGCCTCATGAGGCCATGGAAAACCGTGCCTTCTGGCTAGCAAAGGGGATGGTTGTTTACCTTATGATGGAAGACAGGGCAGGATCGTTAAAATAAACTCTCTGATTTCCTGTCACTTCCTTTCTTTATCTAGCGAGCCGAATGCACCGCCACACAGACTCTTTGTGCTGGCTGCTCCGTCTGGTGGAGGTTTCTGTCATCTGGATCAATTCTTTCCTCTAAAACAAATAAAGAGTATAGTAAACCCTTTTTCTTATTTTAACCTTCTTTGGTGGGGGCTGCAAATTCACGTAAGTAAGGAAACGAATAAGAAATAGTTCCTTGTTACTGAAGCTATTTCAATTATTTAGGGATTCAAGTCTTACCTGTCCTTGGAATGATTTTTTGAATCAAAAAAGTTAACGTATATTAAATTTGAATTAAAATGCAAATAAAAATAGAAGTTAAAAATTAAATACAAAAATAAAAGCATAAACTCCAGTGATACTTTAAACCTCTTAAGTTGCAAGTGTCTTATGACAAAGGAGAGGATGGTTTCAATGACAAAATAAAACATTGCTTTTCAAGCAGAAAAATACAATAACCCCCCCACCCCGCAACTCCAACCTGTGAGCCATACGGAGGCAACTTCAAGTTACATTGTGTGTTCATTAGTACAAACGTTTGTGTGTGACTGTGTGTGCATGCTTGTGTCTCAGCGCTGCCTATCTGCACGTCTCTTACCAGTGCTCTTCCCTACAGAGCTCAGTGCTGTTCCCAGCCTAACCCCACACCCCATGATAGCACTATGATTGGAATAACAGCTGGAACCTGCAGTAGAAAGCCACCTGTAGAACAACCGTCCTCTTCTGGGTGTGTTCTGCCTTTATCACTTACCTTCTTACATAGTGACAGCTCTTCTTCCCAAGGCTGAGATCACCATACTCACCAGGAATGTGCACTTTGGTCTGCTGGCCACGCCCTGTGTTGGTTTTCATAGTTCTCCAATCTGACATTTTTTAAGCATCCTTTTCATTCTCAACAGGCCTCTTCCTGAGAGTGCACTTTGTTCTTATCTGAGCCTGGGAGAGTTCCAACCATAATTGTTAGAGGAGTTTAGAGAAGGCAGTGATCAGGGGACGAGGAGGTGTCAGGGAGACGTGAGACTTGAGCCTTAAAGAATGAGTGGCATTCATTTTATTCTTCTTCCAAATCCCCAAGTTGTTCAAATGCTGTCAGAATTACAGCCCTGTTGAGTGCCAGAGCTAAAAGAAACTATATGGTCTTGATATAAATCATTCTCCAGGTCAGATGGCAAGATTTAAAGAGTTGTCTAGGTTAGAATAGATCCCTGAAAGAAGAGATAATCTCCCAGTGCTGGGGCTGGTGAGCTGCTGGAACGTGTCTTGGAGCAGAGCTGCCACATGACACAAGTAAGGTGCCATTGTCACACGCCTAGGTAGCTGGAGCTGCCTGAAGCTGAGCCAGGTCCAGCCTGCATAACCACACATGCAGGGCCCCTTGGAATCTCTCAGGTTTCTAAGTAGAAAGTCAGCCTGCGTATCAGAGAACCCCAGCTTGTCCTGGGCAATGAATGAACGGATGTAACACTGTGACCTACCTAGGCTGATCTGGCTTCACTTGCTCTATACCCTTGTTCTGTCCCCTTTCTCAATCCTATAGCCTCCCTCTCTCCTCCCACACCCTCGCTGGTACCTCTCCAGCAGTGACCTAAGACACCTGTATTCTTATGTTCACATGTTTTTATCTTCAGCTTAATCTTGGGTAATGTTTCTAAATATTTTTCGATATACAGAGATTTCTTTTTTCTTCCTCAACATTGTAATCCCAGCCCCTAGAACTGGATGTCACCTAGTACGTGTTAAATATACATTTAGTGAATGGATGAAGGATGTTAAATTCCTTTCTATTTTGGTTCTCCAGCTTCCCAACTGGAGATAGATGTGATGATAGTGGACTGGGTCTTATTTTCTATTATTTTCCTAGATTGAGGATTATTTTATCTCCACACTCACAAGAATGTCCATATTTGTAGCTTCTGTTAACTGGTTCCACTTTCTGAAGCAGAATCTCTGGGTGTAAAACCTTGAAATCTCAATATCTGAATACTCAGAGCAAGCATTCTGGGTAAATTGTATATAATAATTTATCACAATTTTATAACAATTGAATAGAAAGAGGACAAAAAACTGGAGTCATAGCATGGCAATTAATATAGAATACATTGAAAACAATAAAATACGTTGAAAAATATACAATGGGGATGTATCTGTAGTTTATTAGAACTTTAACTTATTTACATGTTATAGTTAAGTTAAAATATGTTTAAATATGAACGCTTTGAAAAGATTAAAAAGGTCACATCTCTTCAAGTTACAAATAATGAATTCTCAAAATAGTCGCCAGTTCAGGGCCAGAACATTTCTTATCTGAGAGGGAATCTTTGCAGCATTCATGGGGAAAAAAAAACCTGTGAAACTTAAATGTTCCTTTTCTCAGAACTTACGATCCCTCAAGTTAAAAATAAAAATTGTATTAAAGAAAGAGCTGGATTTGAAATAAAAGTTACTGTAACTTCCTAGATTTTTGACAATGCTGTATTTTAGGTAATTGTGGACTTGTGGTGTACTTATGTGCTATTTTTTTTAAAATATGCTTTTCTTCTAGGTAAAACGTTTCTGGGTATCAGTCAAGACTGACCCATTAAGAATGTGAAATTAGAGTAGCAAGCGCTATTGTAACATGCTTGCCTCTAAATGGTTCACTTGCCCTGAAATGAGTGACACGCTAGTAAACGTACCACAACTTACGTGCAGCATTCGCCCTTTTTCGTAGGGATGGTACTCCTACCATCGTCAATTTCAAGCCACCAACGTGACTTCACTGAACATGGCGTTGGGAAGAGGTGACCAGTAGTATGCATGCCATACGTGGTATATCCACCACAGAGAGATGTTAAATGTGAATAACCTTCAAGCATAGATGACAGTAAAATGTGGCAAAATAATTAGAAAGTGATGTTTGAGTATCAACTTTTTGTTCTTAATACGATTGATTTAATGATAAATTCATATAATTTAAATTTTAATAATGGTTAAGTTATCAATAAAAACAAATAAATTTTAAAAAAAATAGGGGGAGGGTATATTATAGCTCAAGTGGTAGACGCATGCTTAGCATGCACAAGGTCCTGGGTTCAATCCCCAGTACCTCCTCTAAAAATAAATAAATACACCTAATTGCCTCCCACCCCCCAAAAAGTAAAATTTAAAAGAATTTAAAATAATGGTAAAGTTAAACAGTAGATTTGGAGTCTGGTGAGACCCCTCTTCCTGGTTCATAGACAGAAGTCTTCTTGCTGTGTCTTCACATGGCAGACAGGACAAGGGAGCTCTCTGGGGTATCTTTTTTAAGGGCACTAATCTCATTCCTGAGGGTTCCCCCATCATGACCTAATTATCTCCCCAAAGCCTCACCTCCTATTTTCATCACAGTAGGGGTTAGGATTTCAACATCAGAATTTTGGCAAGGCACAAACATTCAGTCTATAGTATACCTGATGATGATGATGATTTCTATATAACAGTAAAATTTGAAAACAAGTTAAAGCTTTATTTAAAAGACATAGACTCTCTCTCTGTATATTATACATAATACACATGAATAACCACAGAAGGGCCTGATGTTAACCACCAGCCCAGTCCCATGACTGTGTTGGAGTATTGCCTTTCAGCTGATAAAACCATCAGGCATTGATGGTTATTGCTCCATTAGTTTTCTATCACTGCTGTAACAAATGACCCCAAATTTAATGACTTAACAAAACTTTCACAGTTCTGTAGTTTAGAAGGAATCTCACCGGATTAAAATCCTGATGTCACCAAGGCTTCATTCACTTCTGGAGACTCTGGGGGAGAATTTATTTCCTTGCCTTTTTCAGCTACTGGAGCCCACCAACATTCTTTGGCTCACAGACCTCATAGCAATATTGCATTTCTCTGTGTCCCCTTTCCATGTCACTTCTTCTGAATGACTCTTTTAAGGACCCCTGTGATTAGACAATACAAGATACTCCCCATATTTTAAGGTTGACTGATTAGCAACCAAAATTTCTCCTGCAATCTTAATTCCTCTTTGCCTTGTAACCTAAAATACAGGTTCCAGAGATTAGAACAAAGGCATCTTTGGAAGATTATTCTGCCTACCACAACTTATGGGTCAAAATCACCTAGAAAGCTCATTAAAACAGAGATTTGAGGGGTCCCACCCCCAGCATTTCTAGCATAGTACTTATGGGATGGATCCCAAGAGTTTCCATTTTTACCAGTTCCCAGGTGATGGGAACCACACCTCAAGAATCACTGCTCTAGATCCATTAGTTCATTAGGAGTTGCAAAATAATAATATTTAAATTCTATTAATAATTATGTTTTCAAGCAAATATCTGTTTTCATTGGAGTTGTTAGATTAAACAGAGGACACCCAGTAATTTGAATTTCAGATAAACAAGAAGTACATTTTCAGTGTAAGTATACACCATACAGTATCAGGGACACACTTATACTGAAAAGTTGTTTCTTGCTCATCTGAAATTTGAATGGAACTGAGCACTCTGAATTTTCATTTGATAAACCTGGCAGCCTTAGTTTTCATCTGGAAGGGGAAAACAGGGCTGCTTCTGTCAGTGAATATTCCATGAAAAACGAAAAATTTGACACACTTTACCCAACCCCTTTGCCTCAAGTCAGGTGACACTTCTCTACTAACCACCTGCAACAAAATTGTAAATCCACTTAGTGGTTGAATACCCAAGAAGATTAATCAGATAACTTTGCCGTAGCCATCCAGAGAATTTAGCAGTAAGTGGCATTATAGCTTTCTTTTCATGTAATTTCTCTATAGCCCTCATAAGGACATTTTATAGTTATTTTCTTAGTTTGCATCTATGGGATTATCCCAAAGGTGCTGATGATAGACTTGATGAAAGAGGGCTAGCATGCCTAGGTAAAGCAGACAAGTTCCTTCTAAGGAAGTAAACAAGAGAATGTACTACACAGCTTAGTAATCATTGCACAATCCCCTTGCTCCTCCTTATAATTAAGACAATGTGCGTAGGATTATCTGTCTCTTGTAGCCAAAAGTTTTCCACTCTCACGGAGGAGAGACAGAACAGAAGGGAAAGACTACTTCTGACTTCTCCTTGCACCAGTCTGATTTTACTGTGCATTTGAGAAAATCGTGATCTGGTCGGTGAGGCGAATATCTACGCCAGAGGTTTTTCAAACTTTCTCCATTGACATGATGTCTTCAGTGTCTCAGTAATTTTTTTCACAGCACCCCCCTAGATCAAAAGAAATACCTACAAGTTCCCTTTATTAACTAGTTAGATCCAAGCATCTTAATAACTATTTACATCTTAACAACTTAGCTAGCAATTACGGAAAAAATAACAGCACATACATTGAAAGAAAAAATAATATTTCTACTTCATTTGTAAATAGCCAGAATTACTTACTAATGAGATGTGTGTACTTGCCAGGCATGGCACAACTTCTCAAAACCGGGCATCAGATTGGACTTCACCACCACCCCCCCACACTTCCTGTTCCACAGTAATTTTATGCTCAGTATTTGCTCTTTTATCAAAGCAACCATGGGAAACCCAGCTTTGTAAATGGATGATGTCACTGAAAGGAATGTTGCATAATTAATGGTGAAACTGAATTACCTGGACCTAGAGCTTTCTGCAGTGTCTGACAGTCATGGAAGATCACTGTGTTTCCCTCAAAAAATTCGAGTATGCCATAGTACGCTTATAAGTTTGTTGGAGCGCCTCAGGACACCTGGATCTAAATAACGATTGCGATTCAAGCAACACAAAGCTAGACAAAGTTCAATTTTTTTTTCTGAAATACAATAGCTCTAGGAACTTACTTAAGTTACTTAGCATCTCCAAGTCTCATTTTTCATATTTGTATCTTGGGGAGGACAGTAAGACAATATGTCTTTTGTTTCTCATGTAAAATAAGTACTCAAATGATAGCTAATCCTATTATTATTATTTGTAATGACAGAACTACAAAAAGGTATAGACTTACTGTACAAGAAGGAGTGATTAATTCTCCCTGAGGTAGTATGGGTACCTATAAAATTAGTGATGCCTGAATAGAATTTCAAAGGTTGAAGAAAATTATTTAACTGAACACATTTTAGAAGGACATTGTAAGCATCTGTGATGTATTCAGGGAAGCAGCTGGACAATAAGTAAAAGAATGAGACATGGCAAGAGATGAGGTATCCTCTTGGTTAAAATGTCTCATATGGTTGTTCCTAAGAGATTTTTTTTTTTTCCTCTCTAATGTGATTTTAGGTCTTTGAGCAAAGCCAAAAGAGATCAAAATGGTCTTTCACAACCAAAGATCTTTAGAAGAACAACTGAATGGGGAGTTTACCTTAATAATTAAAATGATAAAAATTGCACATAACTTAAAATTCATTAATCCTTTAAAACTTCAAATAATTCAATTTCTATTACTATATCACAGAGTTACTAAAATAATCGTTGATAGGATTTTGATTATTTTTTTTCTTAGATTCCATTCATACAGTATGCTACTTCAATGACAGTCCATGTTTCTAACAGATGGCAAAGTGACTCATTCTATTGGTTATAAGGAAAATCAGTTAATTCTATGAAATAGCATTAATAGTAACACAATAAAAGCCAGTACCCTGTGAGCATGTAATCTTCACCATAATGCTCTGCAGCAACCCACACAGAGTGTTCTTGTGATATATAAATCATATCAAGTCACTTACCTAATCAAAACCATCGATCACTTCTCATCATTCTTAAAATAAAATCCAAAGTATTTTCTGCAATCTAAGAGGTCCTTCATCACCTACCCCAGGCTCGCTTCTCCAACTTCATTTTCTGTTTCTCTCTCATTCTCACTCCCATCCAGACACATCGGTCCTCCTGCAAGTTCACACACACACTAAGGCTCATTCTCTTTTGGGCTTCCATGTTCGCTGTTTTTTCTACCTTGATGTTCTTTGCCCTGATTCAGGAGGGCACTCACCAAAATGGTACCTGCTCAAGAAGGACTTTCTTGACAACACTGTCTGAAACAGTCTGCCCTCACCTCATCATTCTTTCTCTCCCCACCTTCTTTACTATTTTCCTTTATAGCACTTAATGCTATATGAATTATATTATATGTTTGTTATTGACTACTTTCCTTACCAACATGTAAGCTTGACAAGAGCCAGGGAGCTATCTTGTTTATTCCATACCTCATATGTACATACTATATACACCATAAATAACTGTGTCTCTGGAATTTAGCTCCAAATCTGACTTATTTTACAATCTATGCTACATTGATTCAACAATGCACTTAGTTTTACACTATTTATTATTATTATTGGCACTTTCTACAGACAGAACTGATTCAGAACATAAATACATATTTACTGACTTACCATGTAGCCTAAGACACACTATTATGTTTCATACATTGTGCTATGAGCTAGGGGAACAAGCAAATGTAACAGAGGATTTCCACTCCAAGATCCCCAAGTCTGGTGGGGACCAGACAATTATAAGTTGCTAAGTGCTGCAAGAAGCCCCCTGTAGAAAACACCTGCTGAAGCAAAGTCCATATGAAGAGCCACGGGGTTATAAATAGCCTCACAAAGGAAGCCATTTAAAAAATCGTTTTTTGAAGATTAGACAGATGGGCGGAATTTGAAAGACAATTATAACAATGTATCTCCCTTTGGTTTTGAAAACCTTTTCCCTAATCTTTTTTTTAACAACTGCATACTATTACATCAAATGGAATGTTTCTTAATCCATTCAACCCTTCCTATCGTGGACGTATATGTTGTTTCTGTTTCCTAAGTTATAAGTAAGGCTGTGATGAATACACCCTGAGCAGATCCTGTCACACACACACACTGTGTATACACATATATTGCATACATTATGTTAGTACATATACACACACACACCATAATACATCCACATGGATAATATATATTATAGTGTGTGTATACACCAAGATATTATAAAACAAAATAATATAACATACGTATGTGTACATCAGGATTACTGTGCTCTAGATTATTCTTAAAGTATAGCTATACGCACAGGGGTTAAAAGTACAAGCTTCAGATTTTCTCAGGCTTTTCTTTTCTCGTTTTAAACTTGGTATTGAAATATGTTGTATTTCATACATATATATCCCGAAAAGTTTTAACAAATGGAAGTAACTGTTGGATGAGTTTTCACAAAGTTAACACACTTGCGTAACCAACTCCAAGATCAAGGAAAAATAATCAGCACCACAGAAGCTCCCATTAGAGCTACCACCATTCCACAGGGGAAACCGCTATCCTAATTTACGATGGTAAAGATTCATTGTGCCTGTTTTTAAACTTTGTGTAAGTGAAATAATGATATAAGTACTTTCCCGTGTCAGGCTTCTTTCTACCTGCGTCACTTTTGTACTTGTCTATATCATTACACTTAGTCGTAACGTGTTCACCGTGGTGCTGTGTTCTACTAGTCCATTGTGCCATACTCCATTTTATCCATCCTACTGTTGGTAGCATTTGAATAGCTCAAGTTTGGAACTGGTATAAATAGGTGCTAGTAACACGATTATATAAATCTCCAGTGAACATCGACTTCCATTTCATTTGGGTTTACACATACTGGGATGGAATTAGTGCTTTACTCATGTTTATCTTTAGCAGATGAACATATGCTTGCCTTTTTAAGGGGGCGGTCTGTATATCTTGGGGTGGGATTACTTGTATACCCACTTTCAACTCTAGTAAATACTATCAAATAATTTTCCAGTGTGGTTCTACCAATCCGTACTCCTACCAGGGATATAGGAGAGTGTCCTTACACCTGGTGTGCTCTGTATTTTTTCATTTTAGTCATTTTAGTGGATGTGTAGTGCAGTGTTTTGGCACTTACTTGCCGTATGCCTTGGGCAACACACTGTGCCTGAGTTTTCTGATCTGTAAGATACAGAGAAATAAGGTAATTTATTTTTGAGAAATAAAGGAAATAACCCACGCCAAGTTCTTAGTGCAGTGGCAGGCACTGAGTACACCAGCACTAATAATTCAGGCCACACATTATCATCATCACCACCACCATTATCTGGGAGGATTATTAAGCATTCAACAGAGAGAAAGCCGTTTTCTAGACAAAGTGACCAGCTTACGCAAAGGCAGGAAGGCAGAAAAGAGCCTTCTGTGTTGGCAGAACAGTGAGAAGCTCCCTCTTTCACTCCATGGATGTTTGGTCAGGGTGAGAGACAGAAATGTTTGACTAGCAACTAACTCAATTGTTCTGTTTCAAAAAGAGGGTTATTAAGTGCCCATTTCATCGAGTAGACTATGCATCGCAAATGAGAAGCAAATAGTCAGTTATTTAAAGCAGGAGGCGTCATGGTTGTCTCTTCCATAAGAATGAAGTCAGAACAGTGCCCACACTGTGCAGAGGACAGACCTGCTTTCTGTTTGACCAGCGGGGCTTTTTCTTACTTTCCTTTCCACAGAAATGCGTGTTACTGGGAAATCCACGGAAAGCCCCTTGCTTTGTAGGTTAGAATATTTCCGTGCCCCCTAGCAGACAGAGTATCCCTGGCTGCTCCCAGTGGAATGCAGAGTCATACTCTTGTCTCATTGGCTTTCGCCCCTGAGCAGAGTGCCAGGAGCAAGCAGAGGTTTCCCAGACCAAAGCCCAATCAGGTCCAGCTGTGCTGAGCAGTTACCAGCAAAGCTCATCCACTCCAGAGCAGTTTTCCCAAACCTCAGTTGGGTGGGCTTTGAATATTGAAATTTGCTTGTTTGCTTTATGCCTTGGCATTGTGCTTTTAATGGACTCTCAAGCTCACTTCCTCTGCTTTCCTTTTTGGGGTTGGAAACTGCAGCCACTGACTTTCAAGCTCTAAGAGTGAATGGCGGCTCTGGCTGGAAGGGCTTCGCATGGGAAGTTTGAGAGCCAGTGGTACAGCAAAACATCCGCACAGATCTTTTCTTGCTTTCAGGATGTTGTGACCAATAATCTGGCCTCATACCAACTGGCTGGCCTCTTATTCTGAGCATCGTATGACACAGCTGTTTAACGTTAATTCCACTGAAGCCAGAAAGAAATCCTCATTTGTAGGAAGACAGGGAAGTGATGATGAACTTGAAGAAGGGACTTCTTATTTCACTAGACTGGGACCTTAGTATTCCTGGTATCACCTCAAAGACAGAGAAAGAGCATTATGGTACATTGACTAAGAGTGGAAGGAATGGGTTCCAACCACAACTCTGCTGCCAGTCAACTTTATGGCCTTAGGCAAGTCACATAACCACTCTCAGCCTGTTTCTTCATCTGGAAAAGTCTTGGCTTCATATGGTTGACATAAAGTCTTCAATACAAGTCAAGCACACAGTACGAGTTTCTATTTATGAAAAAAAGCAAGCAAGATTTTGATAGGGATTTATCTGAATCCATAGATCAATTTGGGGGAACATTTTAGCAATACTAAGTCTGCCAATCCATAAACATGGGAATTTTATTTCCTTAGATCTTCCTTAATTTCTTTTAACAATATTTTATAATTTTCAGGGTACAAATCTTACACTACTTTTTGTTCAGATTAAGAGTTCAATAGCCAATGTCTATTATACTTAATGTTCTCTTTCCCCACCCTTTTCCCTCTGGTCAACTACTCTTTTTCACTCTTGGCCATGGCTATTCCTTTAAGTCTTGTTCTGATATCTCTTCTGATTTATCCAACAGCAACTTCTACTGCCCCTATTGTAACATTTATCATGGCACATTACAAATGTACTTGTATATTTGGTTAAATTTTTCCTGGAAATGAATCCAGGTGTGCCTTTCTAGTCATGGCATATGACAATGGATATCAAATGGTAAACAGGCAATAAATGTCACAGTTTATGATTATTAAGCGCATAATGTATCTGTTCAAGAAAAGAAAGCAGACCCTTCTAGATCTTCTCCAGATCAGGAGACCCCCATCACTGCACCCATTTAACCAGACTGGGTGCAACACATCAAGATGACTTAGGACAATGTTTGTATCTGATGCTCCTGAACTTCCGTCCTCACTGGCTTCAGTTTATTGGTGAGCATGTCATCCTGTTCCTCTCAATATTTGTCTGCCCCATATTACAACCTATGGAGCCAACAAACTATTGCTACATGACACTACAAAATAGTCTCTGGGTTAAAAAATCACATATTATTACAGCTTACACAAGTGTAGGTTGGCTTCAGGTTAGGTAATCTAGGCTGGAATTGCTCATATATCTGCAGCTTGGCTGAAGATTCTGCACCAGGCAGGGCTTGGCTAGGAAAGTTTATCTGGAGTTATCTGCCCAACGTGTCTCTCTTCCTTCTCTGGAACAACAGGCTAGTCTGGGTATGTCCTTGTCATGGGGATGGCAGAGGTATAAGAAGGTAGGTGGAGACGATAAATGTTTCTGAAGGTCTAGGTTTAGAAATGGCACACTGACATTTTGTTATGTTTCGTTTTGTTTTGTTGATCAATCAAGTCACATGGCTGAATTTAGAACCAAAGAATGAATAAAATTCCTCTCATGATAAGAAAGCTGCAAAGTGACTTGGCAAGGATAGAGATACAAGGTGAAGAAATGGTGGGATCTGTAAATCTATATGCCATTTACACTGTATCTTTCCTCAGGACAACATCAGATAACTCATCCCCACTGAGACACAAATAGCCAATGAGTAATGTTTTAAATATTTTCTCTACCTAAAGAAACAAATCTCTGAGTTCTAGATGCGTAAGGAATTTGGGTAGTAGGATAAGGGACCTCAGAGCTTCTGAAATAACTAACCACCAGATTTAAGTGGACTCACATCATAGCTCGGCACTTCAGAGAACACAGAGGGAAAACTTGATGGTTCTTGATTTTAAAAAGTCAACAGATTTATTGTGAAAACAAAAGTTGAAAAATAAGCACTCATGAAATTGCAAAGCAATACAAGATACGATAGAATTGAGGGACTCTTTTTTTTTTTTTAACATCTCTTGTGTAAAGGTCTTTACAATAAGTCCTGTGTAGATTTTACCTTAAATCCTTACAACAAGATTTGGAAAGTCAGTTTTGATTCTGAGAACTACATATACATACACATTCTTTGTGAAAATAGTATACCCAACCAGTACTCCTCAAAACAGTTAAGGTCAAAGAAAAACAAGGAAAGTTTGAGAAACTGCCACAGCCAAGAGGAGTCTAAGGAGATATTTATTACAAGTAAATGTAATGGAGTATCTTCAACAGGATTGTGGAAAAGAAAAAGAATATTGGGTAAAAACTGAGGTAATATGAATAAAATATGGACTTCAATAATAATGTACTGATGTTGGTCATTAATTGTAAAAATGTACTATATTAATGCAAGATGTTGATACTTGGAGAAATTCTGTGGAGGGTGTATGCGAACTCCATACTATCTGCTCAGTTTTTCTGTAAATCTAGAACTGTTCTAAAAAATAAAATCTATTAGTAAAAATGTCTAATAGAAAATCTGAATGGACCTATAAGAAAGAAACTGAATGAGAAATTAAATTTCCATTTACAATACCATCAAAAACCCCAGTATAATTAGCAATATGTTTTTTTTAAAGTAGTGTAAGACTTATACAATAAAAAATCACAAAATATTGTTAAAAGAAATTAAGAAAGATCTAAATAAATAGAAAGAATTCCCATGCTTATGGGTTGAAAGACTTAGTATTGCTAAAATGTTCCTAATCCTCAAACTGATCTATGGATTCAAATAAATCCCTATCAAAATCTAGTTTGCTTTTTTTCATAAATTAATAAACTGCTCTTAAATTCCATACAGAGATGCACGGGAGCCAAAATAGTTAAACAGCTTTGAAAAGGAAGAGCAAAGTTAGAGAGTTCATACTTCTCGATTGCAAAACTTACAACAAAGCTAGAGTAATCAAGGCAGTCAGTACTGACAGAATATAGACATTTAAATTAATGGATATGATTGAAAGTCTAGAAATAAACACATATATCTATGGTCAATTGATATTTGATAAGGATAGAAAGACAGTTTATTATGGAAATAAATAATCTTTTCAACAAATGATGCTGGGGAAATTGCATACCTACATGGAAAGGATGAAGCTGGATTCCAACCTAGACCACACATAAAAATTAACTCAAAATGGATCATAAATCTTAATGTAAGAGCTGAAACTATAAAGTTCTTAGAAGAATGTTCATGGTTTTAGATAAAGTAATGTTTCTTACTTTTTTTTCTTACTTACTTTTTGAAATTTATGCCACTTCAAAAGTGACCTAAGACAAGAGATAAATTGACTTTTTCTGTTTCTCCTTATATTTTGGTTCATACTCATACAAAGAGTTTAAAAACTTCTGATATTGGTTAGCTTAAACTCAGCTTCTCTAAACAGGCATGACCTGAAATCTCAGTGGCTTAACACAATTAAGTTTGTCTTCTGTATACAAAACCCCCAAATGAGTGTTCATGACATATTTCTTGAGTTATGTGGTTTCACAATCTGTAACTTGTGGCTTCCAAGATCACCTTACTATGTCTATTTCAAGTCAAAGCAGGAAGGAAACTTAATGAAGAAAAAACGAAATGAATATATGTATGTATATGCATGACTGGGACATGGTGCTATACACCAGAAATTGACACATTGTAATTGACTGTACATCAATAAAAAAATTTTTTTGAATAAAGAGGAAAGGAGCATGGAGAATCTCACAGAGGGTTTTGGGCAAGGTCAAGAGGGTCACATTCCATCCCTTCACCTAGAAGTGTAATGGTAAGCATGAACTGTAGGCTAGCATATGCACAAGAGAAAGAGAAATGGATTTGCTGATCATATAACAACTTCTACCTTTCTACCAGAAATCTACCAAGAAAATAGTCATTTGGAGCCTTTTATCTTAGAGTCCAGGGATTAGAATAAAAATAACAGCAATAAGAGAAGCTAACATTTGAGTAATTATTCTGTGAATAGCATGATGGTTGGTAATTTACAGGCAATACCACAATAAATCTTCATGATAGCCCCATGAGACAAGTACTTTATATTTTACAGATGTGGAAACAGGCAAAGACAGGCTAAGTACCTTCTTTAAGTTATATAAGTGCTAAATGGTAGCACCTGATTTAAGTCTAGATAATGCTGACTCACAAACACAGGCTTGTGTAAGATGATACTCCCTTCTAAGAAAGTAAGGATGGGGGAGGGGCTGGAGAGCTAGATGGATAAGAAAAGAAAGAACTAGAGTGTGAAATATCAGGAAGCCAGGGCCAGAACCCCTTGATCCTGATAAGAAAGTCCTAGTTGCTTGCCGTCATCCCACATTCTTCCTTGGTACTACCGTACCAAAGAAAGCAGCACCAAGTGGCTTGCTTATTTTCCTGGATTTAGTTAGATTCTTTGTTGGGAGTTGCAGCATTACAACCCCCTCCCTACTTCTCAGCATTTTCTATAATTGAAATGTACTTATTCAGTAAACTTGTACCAATGGCGTGGGTTACTGTTATCCCTACTTGAAGCAAGGATATGCATCTGTTTAGTATTTTCCACCCTTGAGATTGATCTTGGCTATGGCGTTTATACCAATTACTGAAAAGCATTTCAGCAACAGCTTGTCATTGTTCAAGCTGACAAATGATCCCTTCCAAGTCCTTGAAGAATCAGTGAAGGCAGAGCTAAATAGAACGTATGTGATGTCTTCAGCATCAGGATTGTGCAGTCTCTATTTTTGGAAAGGTTGGTGATTTGGAAAGGTTGACTATTTCTGTGTGTTGTTACCCTTTCCTTGACTCCTCATGTGACTCCCCCTCACCAATGAGATAACATTGAAATTCCCTAGGAGAACTCACCAGGTTCTCAAGGATCTGACACTTTGCTGCATAGGATGGTGTATTAGTTTCCCAAAGCTGCTGTAACAAATTATCACAAGCTTACCACAAACAAATGTATTCTCTTTTAGTTCTGGAGGTCAGAAGTCTAAAGTCAAGGTGTTTTCAAGGCTGCATTCGCTTTGGAGTCTTTGGGGTTAGATCCATCCTCTTTCCTTTTTCAGCTTTGAGGAGCTGCCTGCTTTCCTTGACTCATGGCCCCTTCCTCCTCAGCACTCCAATCTCTTGCTTCTGTTGTCACATCTAAATATCCATTTTGATCCTCCTGCCTCCGTATTATAAGAACCATTGTGATTACATTAGGCTTATCCAGATAATCCAAGACAGTCTTCTAAGCTCAAGATTCTTAACTTCCTCACACCTGCCAAGTCCCTTTTGCCATTTAGGATAACATATTTGCAGGTTCCCAGAATAAGCTGTAGACATCTTTGGACCCAGAGGATGGCATTATTCAGCCTAACACAGATGGTCTAACCCTACAGAACTACTGTCCATTCCTCCAGCTTATTCCATCATTCACGTCTGTAGCTCTCTGCTCACATCATCTCTGTCAGTCAAGATGGACAGTTCTACTCCTGTCCTCTCAGTGAACTACTATGAAGCCATCAATTCTCTACTCAAGTATAGCCTCCCCTGTGAAGTCTTCCTCTACTTGTTTACCCTCCAAATCCCCAAGGTAGAATTGAAACTTCCCTCCCTGTCAATAATTAGATTAATAAAGGTTTGTTAAACTGTGGAGTGCATACGCCCAGGATATACATAGGTAGGTCAGGTCTCTATTGACCTGTGTACCCAGCTGTCATCAGCAGTGGTGCAGAGCTTGGTAGCAGCTCAGCAAAGGGTAATGGAAATGCGTTTAGTAGCTCAGCTGCCATGAGCTACTCTTCTTCCAGCTAATATCACTGAGAGGTTTCCACGGCCCACCCACTCCACAAGTTCACCTGAACAAACAGCTCATGTTTGACTAAGCTCCCTTTGCCTAAGTCAAATCAATGAAGGCATCTGCACACGTGTAACAAGCGACTGTGGCTAAGAAACTATCTCATAATTATTGATTTCCCCCAAAGAATGACTTATTAAAGACTCAAATTTCCTCCTCAAAGTTAGAGCCTCCCTAAGAACAGCTGAAGGAATTGCACTTGACGTTGGCAGTGTATTCTTCATTGTATTGACTGTGCTATATTTTTCAAGTGGAGAGTTCAGACTGCTGGGAACCTCAGTTCCATAAAGTGACTCCCTACTGGGAGCCATATCACTCTGTTATGAACGTATACACACAGAACACAGTTTGGCTTCAAGTATCACATATTCTGCCTGAGGTTATAGATCTATGTAAGGTAGCCTTACCTCCCTCTCCTACATGCTCTGCTTGTTGAAGGCAGAGACTCTCTGTCCTCCTCATCACTTGTGTTTAGTCGGTGTCTGACATAAAGAGTCAAGAATAAATGTTTACTGATACGAATGAATGGTGCTTGGAATGTGTTTATAAAGCTGGACTCCAATGTTCCTCCCCGTAACCAGTAAATACTTCATGGATGTTGGCTAGGTTCCTACCTCATCCTCCTTTCCCCAATCCTTTCCTGGGTTTAGCACTGGAAACCCCATGTCCTCAGAATTCTCTTCCTCTTCATCTTGGGCAAACCGAGATGGCTGGTCACCCTAATTTCTAAATGTTCTGCTAGTCCAAACTCACAAACTCAATGCCTTCGAAGACTGTTGGGTAATGACAATGAGAGGTAGCCTGGCTTAGGGTAAACTGAAAGCTGGCTGGAAGGTATTGAACTATGAACAAAACCTGGCAATGTGCTGACTTAGCATGATGGACTGCATTACAGCCCATGGGTCAGCCGTGCCAGGCCAGGGCTAACAGATGAAGGAGCAGGGAGGACTCTATTTTATATTCAACTGTGATTTTTTTTTTTAACAAAAATCAAAACCACTTAATTTTGAGATTACTAAGAATTTAACATCTCAGCCTCCATTTTTTGCACATATGAAATTAATATTTTTTGAAATTAATATTTAAAAAGTATCCACTGGATACACAGAATGGTGAGAATTAAATTAGATCTAAAGCCCAGAATGCTACTAGTTTTTATTTTTTCAAAAAAATAATACAATTGGTAGAAGACACACTGGATGGTGAATTTGGAACCTGGTTTTACTTTCACTTTTATAACCTTAAAGAATTCATTTAACATCTGTGGGTCTCAGGTTTCTCATCAAAAATATAAGCAGGTTTGACAGCTAATTGCTGGCTGCATTATATTATTAGGATTTGATTACCTGGAGAGTGCTTTTTGGAAGGGAAATTGGTGCCAGGGATTAAGAACTCCTGTTTAGGGGTCAGAGAGACCCAGGCTTTGATTCTGGTTCTGTCATTTGATAGATGCGTAATCATGAGCAAATTCTTTAACCACTTCGTGGCTAACTTTCATAAAAATGTGGATTTTAATTATGCCCATCTCATGTGGTTGACACCAAGAAAACCAAATAAAATAATCTATGTAAAGATATTAGCATGGAAAATGCAAATAGATTATTCGTTTAGTGCCATTATTAAAATCTCCATGACTAATATACACCAATGAGCAGAATCTAGTTAAAAGATGTTTTCAGTTTGGAAAATAGAAGGCTTCTCAATTTTGAATTCTCCTTCTCTTAGTTTCCTAAAGTTTTGGCAAAACGAAAGTTTAGCCCTTTTAACTACCGCGTTGTTAGTCCTTCTAGACGGTATGCAAAGCCCCTGGCTCCCAGAAGTGAAGGGGTCCTGCAGCTTTCTTTACTGAGCCCCCGTCTCTCCCCTAGTTACAGAAGTTCACTCCCACAGGATGTTCGCTCTTGTTCTTCAGAGCAGCTTTTGTTTTTTTCCCTTGCAGTATAGTGAAAAGAAAACAAATGACTTCCTGTGACTATCCTCCACCTGATGCCCTTCCAGGTTGCTTTCTCCCTTCATTAGAAGCCAGAACATGAAACTCAATTTTGAATCAAAATCTGAGATCACACATTAATCTCTAAACGCTGCTGTTTTCACTGATAATGGAGATAACAGGCATTCAGTTCACTTACGAAACTGCTTCTAATTTTTTAAAGCCTATTTCCCTTTCTCCAGAGCTGATGTTTTAAAACACATTAAAACTGAATTTAATTTGGCATTACAGCATAAGGAGTGTGTGTGTGTGTGTGTGTGTGTGTGTACACTGGGTATTTCCTACAGGTCTACTTTGAGACAGCACTTGAAGGCACGTTTGTTTTTTCCTTTGAAGGCATTTAAGTAGTTCCAGCTGTTTAAGATTCAGAGAGATGCAGAGAGACCTTTCTATTTTAGGTGACCTTCAAATAAAGTTTGCTAATGGATCAAATTTGTCTTCACCATCCACAGGAGCCTGTTAAGGGACTAGCCATGTGTGTCCTGCGTAATGGACAAATCAGCACCAAATTAAACTATTTTTTATTACCAGGGGCTAATTAGGTAGAAACAGAGATGGACTTACTATGCAAACATCTTTGGGCATGCAAGGCCAAATAACATATGGACAAAAGTTTCTCAGTAAATGAAATAAAGACAATGGGTGGGAGATTGTATTGGCACAGGATATATGGCGGTCAGGAGTTTCAAGCTCAAAACCATGGTCACACTGCAAATGTCATTTCGGTACAAAGTTGTCCACCAAAACCTTGCACTTGGAATGACGCTTGATATTATTCATATTAATTGGAACTTCATTGAATTTTTGGCTTTATTTTTATTTAATTTGTAAATTCATTTTTGGCTTTACAATCATAAAAGAACTGCAAGCATTAAGGGGCTTATCTAGTTTTATAAGCATCACATTCTACCTGATTGAATCTGTTTGTGAGTATCTCTGAGATGCCACCTTAGGACTTGCAGAACACCCAAGAGGAGATTTTCCTGGTGGCTGGCTTTTTGCCTTGCCAGGAATTCTGAAGGTCACGTATCCCGAACTAATGAATAATAAATGAATAAATAAAGAAACAAATGGGTCTGGTTTGAGAGAGAATGTTGCAACCTCCCATCTTCTAGATGAAAAAAGAAGTGCAAGTTTCCAGGTAAACCCTGTGCCAGAACAATGGTTCTACCATTTACAGACTCTCTTAGTGCCTCTTGGTCCAACATCCCCTCAGAGACAGTGAGGAGTAAAGAGCTGGATCCCTTCATTTTATGAGCAGACTGTAGACTCAGTTACCATATTTGGTTTCTCAGAATCTTGCTGATTTTATTTTCTTTCAAAGCCCTGGGATGATCTTCATTCTCCTAACCCCACTGAACTCTATCTCCCAGAAAAAAAATGAGATTCTGAAAATCGCAACTGCCAGAAAATTAACCAAATTATATTAAGCTGAAAGGTACTGTTGACTGAGGAATAAATTAGCTTCTGTTCATCACGTTAGTGACAGTTAGTTATGCCATGAGCTTAAAGTCAAAACAGGGATATACTGTACTAAGGTTAATTTTTTTCCTTTTAGGACTATTAAAAGATCATCCAAACAGGGGCCCCAAAAGATCTAAAATAATGTAATACCTGCAAGTTAAATGAATAAGTAGTTAAGAACACAGATATCCTTACTGGCACATCCACCTCTGTTAATTGCAGCCTCTTCTCATTGAGGGCTTACTGTGTTCTTGGTGTTGTCCACTAGCTCGCTGACAATTTATGACAGCCTTAAGAGCTATGCATTCTTAGTCCTGTTTTGACAACAAGGGAACTGAGGCTGGGAGAGTCATACCAAAAAAATATTTATTAAGCAGCTATCTGTCACTGAGAAGACAGCTCTGAAAAAGATAGAGGTGGTCTCTGCATCCACGGAGCTTTTAAATTATCAGCGTAGTACCGTCTCCAATGACATAGCAGTCAAATAGGTGTCAGAGCCAGGAATCAGAACTTGAAGATCTGGGTTCTGCCTACTGTCAGTGAAAAAGTGCAGGCAAGATTGATAAGGATCCTTAGGGGAGCTTGGCTTGGTTTCATCTTGATTTTCACTTTTTTCTTTCTCTTTCCCAGAATGTGTTTTTCAGTTGTATGGAGGGTATTTTCCAGATAATTTCCTTCCCCTCTCCCTGGCAAGCCACTGTCATGAGTCACAAGCAGATCTCTCAGTTGTAACTGCCAATGGCTGATGGTTCCACCCTAGTTCACCTCTGATTGACAGGTTCCCTTTGGTCCCTGCAGACCAGCAAATGGGAACAATGCCTTGGGCCAAACATCCAGAATATACTGAAAGCCTTCCCTTCACTTAGACTCTGGTGAAGCCTGAGGAAGATGTGGGGACCTTACCTAGAGACCTGGTGTGTTTCACGTAGCTCTTTGCTGTCATTGGCCCACGGCTGTGGAAAGCCGGTCGGCTACCCAGGAGGAGGTGGGGTTGTAAAGGGCTGTTTGAACTTCTGGGTTAAAAGGGCATCTTCTCCAAATAACAGCGAAAGCACTAACAAGCATTTACTCATCTAGAGCATTTGCCATTGGTGAGAATCTTCCACGGCCTCTATGTAATTTAATCTTCAAAACAACTCTATGAGGTCAGCAGATTGCGTTCCATTAACCACTTTACAAAGCCTAGGGAGGCCTACGATTTTCCACCAAGATTACAGAAATTATAAAACCCAGAAGGATTTCTCAAGCCGAGGTCTTCTCGCTCCAAGGCGGTTGTCTTTTCACTAGTGCAGTGCTTTCCAAAATGCAGTCTCTGGACTGGCAAAATCAACATCACTGGGGAACACGTTAGAAATGCAAATTCTCAAGCCCCCTCAAGGACCCACTGAGATGCTGAGGGTGCTCCCAGCAGTCTGTTTCAACAAGGTCTCCAGGTGTGTCTGATGCCCTGCGATGTCTGAGAACTGTTGTGCCTGCCTCCTAAGTGAGGCTTGAGATCTCTGATCCATCATCACCATGAACTTGGAAGGCCTGAGATAAACACTGGATTCATCAATTGACCTGACGTGCCTGTTAATGGTGCCTGAAAGAGACACCAGTGTATTAACATTTTATACAAATAATCAGGCATAAAGTAGCTGATCCCTGAGGGATTCAAAACCAAGTGGCAGGCGTTATCTGATAGAGAAAGAACCAATGGATCTGGTTTCAAATTCAAAATCCAACCTGTGGTTTATAGTTTGTCTGGAGTGTGTTGTTGAGAAGTTCCGGGGTCACATTGAGAAAGAGATCCATGATTAATTAGCAGTATCTGCAGAGTCAGGAGAGTGGGTCCCACATATTTGTCACACTTGGTCTAAGGAAAGAGAGTATTAGATGTGATATTTCAATCTCAGCTCAGCTGCTGCTTTTCTGGATGGCCATTGGCAAACCAACAGTAGTGAGGATGCTCTGTACTTTTACACGATCTTCTGACTTGATCCGTCTGAGAGCTCTGTGAGGGATAGAGGCAGAACTGTTATTCTCGCTTGATTGATGAAGAAGACTGAGACTCAAAATTGGAGATTTGCCCTGTGTCCGCTTATGCGTTTACAGGGGTAAAATTCAAATTCTGTTCTGTATTTTGAGTTTTTGGTATCAAATTTGATGTCTCTTTTCAATTATTTGTGTTTCAATGTCCTTATTTGCAAATGGGATCTAATTTTCCTATACATTTCATAGTAAGGTACTTATTTAAATAGTCTGAAAATTGGAAGCGTCTATGAAACGTACATGAAATAAATATGATTTCACACACTTTTATAATTCAGTATTTTTTGTGTCAACCACATGAGGCTTGGCAGCAAGGATACCAAAGAAAAGTGAATGTTTGGATTAGATTCAAACAGTGATTCTCAAAAGAGGTGACTGTGCCTCCAGGGGGACATTTAGAAATGTCTGGAGACATTTTTGGCTGTCATAGCTTTGGTGGAGGTATGGCTACTGGCATTTAAAGGATGCTGCAAACATTCTGCAGTGCACAGAACAGCCCCCACAGCAAATAATTATCTGGCCAAAGATGCCAATGGTGCTGAGGCAGAGAAACCTGGATTAAAGTAAGTGAGAAGCACACTGCTTAACCAGAGTTTCATGGTCATTAAATGAGAGAGAAGTAGTCTGTGCTTTCTCCATGAGCCACGAAAGATTGCTATGCTCGTTTACCTCCTTAAACATGGGTTGCTCTGTTTCTAGTCAGTGATATGTTCCCTGGGGTAACATGCTGAGATTGTGACTCCATCACTCACTGCCTGTGTGATTTGTATCAGTTTGTTTGGAAGTCAAACAGGGATAATTGAAGCTACCTCCTAAAGCTTGTGTGAAGATTAAATGAGCTCATGTGACGATTAAATGAGATGTCTATAAAACACTTAAAACTCTGGCTAGCAGTAAAAGCTTAAAAAATGTTAATAAACTTGTTTTTTTAAAAAGAGAAGTTTTGAAAAAATAAAATTAAAAAGAAAGAAAGCCAAAAAAAAAAAGTTTTGAAACACAGTGCGGTCCCCACACCACCTGCCTCCCTGTGCTCACTGTGGTTTCTCTCCATTAATGTGAGAGCTGATTATTAAAATTTCATTTATCAAAGGCTCAATATTAATTTTGAAATATCTAGTGTCATGTTAGCATTGAACAATTAATTACATTCAATAAATATCAATGAGTGTGCCATTCAGCAAAATAAACATTGTGCAGTTTCATTTGCTTAGGAAGAAAATCTACATGCAGAGCACATTTTCATGATTATCCACATCCTTAGTTCTTTTCCCTGTAAGAAAAGAATTGATAAGTTTGCCTTGTGGCTTTAATAAGGAAGGGAGAGAGAAAAAGAGTTGCCTTTCATGACCAGGGACAAATCATTATTCCTTTTCCTTTTCCAACTGTCTCCTACTTCTAAAACGAGGAAGAGCTGGAGAAAGCCACACTGTAACCGCCATTTAACCAGCTATTGACATCCTAGATCTGTTGCTTTTCCTCATTCTTTCTTTTCTCCTGGTGCTTCTCCAGTGGCGTGGCTGTGAAGTAAATGTTACCCTCCCATGGGTGGTTGAGAAGTGAATGGCGCTGTGGGGGTGGTGTTCTGACTTAGAATAAGAGCTGGTGAAAATGTGATTTTTAAAACATGGGTTTTGAACATGCATTTACCACTATTTGATTTGTACATTTAATTCTTCGGGTCTTGATTTTATTTCATTATACTAGCTACTGACATCTGTTTAAAACATGTTTTCAGATATCTCTGGTGATTGAGCAATACTGAGAAAGAGTTTTGGCACATTTCCTCATTACCATAATCCTTTATCTACCCTATCTACACTTGAAAGAAGAAAGCTTGCCTCAAATCTGCCCGCCTCAAATGTGTCTGCTGACATCTTGAATAAATATTAGAAAATATTAAGCTTTGGATAGGGATGAAATGGAATGGTAAAGGAAGAAGAAATCACACACTTCTGAGCAAACTTATGAGAAAGTCATTGCTAGCTCTAATTTACAGATGAACCAGACTTGAGGCCTAGGTCTCTTAACGTCTAATATAACACTTGCTCTCATTCCTACCATGTTCCATACTGTTAGTGTTACAGAGTTCAAACTCATAGTGCTTACCACCCAAAAGGCCAATAAATTGAGAGATGAGTTGTTGGGGCAAGGAAATGACTTTATTTAGAAAGCCAGCAGGCCAGGAAGATGGTGGACTAGTGTCCCAAAGAACCATCTTCCCTGAGTTAGAATTCAGGCTTCTTTCACATACTAAAAGCTGGGGGTTCTGACCAGACTCCAGAGAGGATGTGTTAATTCCCCCCCCCAGCCCCCCGGCAGTCATTCACAGATGGGCCTGGTCGGAATGTTTCCTGTGAGCTAAACAAAAGGATTTTAGCATAACGTTTGTTACCTGGGAGGCAGGGTTCCCAGAGATGAGCCATTATGTACAATTTAAGCTTATAGGCAACATCCCTTTAGTGATTAACTTGTGACAGAATACAAAGGTTCTTCCCTACTACAGTAGTGCAGTGATGGGTCACTTCTAGTAGTATGGTGATGAGTCAATCAATATGATTTGGACTGTCACACTTTCATAAGGTATTCCCAAAGACAGATAAATGCGTCATCAAAACCATAAATGTGAATGTCTACCTGCCTAGGGGCCAGGGGACACTGCAGAAACCATACAAGAAATTTGCCAATGCTGTCATTTCAGACAAAACAGAGTTAGAGAGAAAGATACAGAACGTTCTAGAACAGTCTCATACTTTTATATGTATATACTTATTTGCACACATGTATATGAGTGCAAACACACAAGTATATGTAAGTGCTTCACCAGGATTGCTTTTTTTGCACTTTCTCATAAGGAAGGGACTGGCAGCAATGGAGTTAGTCACCTCCTTGTCAACAAATAGAGATTTATGTTCTTTGGTTGTTTCTCAGATTTTGGTCACTGAATAACTCTTCTCTGGAATTTTACACATGGGAAATGTCAGTAAGGGTGGGGAAGGATCACATTTAGTCGATTTCTAAAGAGCAAAAAATTCTCTCTTCTCTTTTCTTAATCCCCTTCAAGTTTTGCTAAGTTTCCTTTGCTGTAACTTCTGGTGGAGATCAAGCAGTCAAATTCCAGTGACAAGGATCAGAAGACCGTCCCTGTCTTGAGCCGCTCGCACATCTGGTGAATTGTATGAAACATGCTCACATTTAACCATAAGGCCTCCCCAGAAATCTCTCGGATGAGAAAACGGTTGTCTAACATGTGGACACTCAGTTTCCAGAAAGCTAATGGCTCGGAATCAAATTAGGTAATAGAACCACCCTGCATTATTACATCTGCCAAGGAAAGGGGAAAGGCCAGCAGTTAGTCTGCAACTTTACTGAACTTCATCTGGAGACAGTGATTCTTGATCATTCAAAATCCTGCTCCCCAAATCACAGCAACAGCTGAAATGGAGCATGCTGTAAATTTGTGTGGACTGTTTAGATGATGGTCGGGAAGTCTACATACAGTCAGAAGGCAGCAAGACTAAACACCACCACCCACACTCATTCTTATCCCCATTAAAATCTATTGAGTATTATCACATCCAAGCATTTTACAAATATCACCTTGTTTGATAACATGACCCTATACAATAGAAAGTATAATGACCCCCATTCTATGTAGGAGCGAAGTGAGATTCAAAGCAGTGAAGTGACAGGTGACATGGTACTACTGATTGTAAAACAGAGCAGCTCACCTGACATCCACATCTGAGATTTTCAAAGCATTAGACTGAAGTAATCAACTCCAAGATACACATAAAAACCTGCTGGGTTTTAGAATTAAGATCTCTCTTGCTTTAAAATTTTAGTCACTTCATTCGCTTTTGAATTTTATGAATTTCTAATTACATAACCTGACGATGAAAACATTCTGTCCAGACTAATCCTAGTCCCATCCTTGAGCCTCAGACACTAGCCTTTACCTTCCTACCTGTCACTAAATTTTCTCTGCGTTGCTCATACCGTCGTCCTAACACATTCTCACACTGCAAATTCCTGACTCATCCTTTTCTTTCATAGCCCTTATCCAACTAATTATCAGGCCCCATTCGTCCCTGACTGTACTCTCCCCTGCTTCCACCGCCGTTCATTTCATATCTGAATTTCTGTGTCAGCCCACCTCTGGCCCATTTGATGCCAATCTCTCTTTGCAATTTACCTGTGTTCTACTGGCATCACACTGTCCAACCCTAAAGCATTAAGTGATCTCTGAAAGTGCTTTGTAAAAACGAAAGGCTAGAAAAAGTTTTACATGTGTTCTCCTGTGCTATGAGCTTCCTTTTCTCAAAAACCTCGAAAGGCTCCCTAAACTGTCAGACTTGTACTAATTTATTCTATACACATATTTTTTAAAATACCACTTGTTAGGGTTTCATTAAAATACAAAAACACAAAAATATCTCATAGTTCTGCCTCAATAACATTGATTGACTTTGGGTAAATAAAAACAATGTCATCATAGATAATATTTTAGAAACTTTCAATATGACATATGCTCTTTTGAAGGCTTTAGATGCTCTTAAACCTTTTACAAGCCTATGAATGAAGTGCCCTTATAATCCCCATTTTACAGTTGTGAAAACTGTGGCACAGAGAGATAATTAACTTACCCTATTTGCACAACCTCAAACTCTGGCAGACTGGTATCGAGGCTGCCCTTTTAAAAACTGCACTGTATATATGTGTAACTAGAACATCAGTGTAACGCAGAAAAGAAGCATATTCTTGCTTCCTGAGGTTCCTCTTCTCAAGGGAAATTGCTCTTGATAGTTTTTCATACATGCTTCCAGAAAAATAAATTATACCCATTCCAATTTATAAATAACCTATAATTTTTACAAAGTAGGTCACAATATATGCTTTTTCTGTGTACCTTAACTTCGCTATATAATAATATATCTTGTAAATATTTTTATTATACCATTTATTCTAATAGCCAAAGAATGCTCCTTTCTACGTCTATATCAAAATTGACTGAGCCAGCTCTTCAGCAAGGGTATATTGAATTCTCTGTTTTGCTACTATAAACAAGGTTACAGTGAACATCTTTGAATTTAAAAGGCAGTTGTACTTTTTACTATTATGTTGGTAGTAAAAATTTAAAACAGTGGAACTAGTGGAGCAAACATTATTACACATTCTAGATAGATATTGCCAATTGCCCTCCAAAAGTGGGTGTAACCTAGTTACACTAACAAAAATAATATAAGAGAAAGTCTGTTTTCCATATTCCCATATTCACATGTTAGCACTAGATTTTATCAGATGCTAATTTTATCCTACTGTGACAGGTTAAATGCTACTGATTTTTAAAATCTTTTATAATCTGATGCCAACAGACCTCTAGCCCCTCTCTCTTTCTCTCTCTCTCCACTGGATCCAATATGACTTCATTTGTTGGATTCTTGGGATGGTTCTTGTGGTAGGCTGAATAATAACCCCCCAAAATATCTAAGTCCTAATCCTAGGAACCTATGAATGTTACCTTAAATGGCAAAAGAGACTTTGCAGAAGTGATTGCGTTAAGGATCTTGAGATGGAGAGATTATCCTGGATTACGTGGTGGCCCTAAATGTAATCACAAGCATCCTTAAATGAGAGAGAAGCCAAGGGAGATTTGACTACATACATAGGAGATAAAATGATGGAGGCAAGAAGCTGAGGTGATGGGTGAGGAATGTGTGAGGAATGCCGGGAGCTTCCAGGAGCAGAGAAAAGCACAGTGAAGTGGATTCTCTCCCACAGCCTCCGTAAAGAACTAGCCCTGCCAACATTTAACTTTAGCCTGGTGGAACTCATTCTGGACTTCTGCCCTCTAGAATCAAAAGAGAATAAATTTTCACTGTTTGAAGCCACCAAATTTGTAGTACTTCGCTACAGCAACACAGAAATCTAATAAAACCCTGTTTCTCTTTGAACCCATTGAAATTCTTGAAAATTTAAGTGTTACACCTTTCTCAGAGTCTTTCCTAAACAGAGTAACAGGATCTCAGAAAGTGAGACCTCAAAGAGTTTTACTGACATTTCAAACCCCCTTATTTTACAGATGAGAGAATAGGGTCCCCCTTGGTTGTGTGACTCACCCACACCCTGTCCCTACTTGGTCTCCTGACTCCTAGCACAAAGATCTTTTTATTAACTACATATTTTTTTTTCTTCCAGAGAGCCACTGCTTCCCTCATTTCTATCTCATAAGCCTTAGTGCCAAATTATGATAGATTCTCCTCTAGCACAGGAACTAGGGTATAAACGAATCCAAGAAGGATAATTTAGAAATTTCACCTCTTATGCAAACAATAGTATGAACAATCTGATGTCAAACATAAACCTGTAAAATGATCATGAATATTTACAGTTCATTATAATAAAACAGAATCTAAACACGAACCGTTCTATGACACTCACTCTCTCTTGACCTTAAATAAATATTGACTGATCCATCTCCATTAACTATTTTTATTCTCTAAAACTTTTCAGGACCATTTTCCCTCTCTTTTCTCAGTTTCCTAAAATACTTGCAAATTTATTTTTTTGTCATTACAAGCAAGCTTACAAGGTGCAGATGTATAATCAGAATACTAACGTCTTACAATCTCATTTCACAGGCAGATTTAATGGGGAAGACAAATTAAAATTTAACCTTTATTGAACACTTATTTTTTGAGGGATCCGAGGCCAGGTACTGAAACACATAAGAACATATAAACACATAAAGACACATTAACTATGATTACATTGTCTTGATCCTCATTTTAAGGTTGCCTTGTAAAATGAGACTGAGAACCACTGTAGAAGGAGATGGCAGTACAGTAAATTCCTGGTCTAATCATCCAAGATGAAATTAACAGCTTACGTTGATTGAGAAGCTGCACTTTGTCAGGCGTTGTACCAAATTAGTTAATCTTGATAGCAATTATATATGATGGAATAATTTCATCAATGCCATTTTTTTTTATATGAGAGAATTGAGAAATGGGTTGAATATCTGATACAGCGCTACTCTGCTGGGATATGCAGACCCTAAATGCGTATACACCCAGGGAAGTGCACATCATTGCTGACACTCTTAATCGTTGCACATTATTTCTCAGCACAAAGTTAGGTCATACCTGTCACAGGGCTTGGAAAGGTCAAGTCTGAGGCCAGGACCTCCCTTCCTATACACAGACTTGGTCAGACACTGCCAAAGATTTTGCCTCTGAGGCATTTTTGGCCAACATTCCAAGCTGACATTTCCCCCTCTGACTGGTACATTATTTTTCAGTTGTGGTAAAATTGCTGATATAGTAAAAATCAGTTACAGTCAACAACTCTTGCTGCTTCTAAGTATTTTTTTCTTTATTTGCTTTTAAAACATCTGATCATTTCATGGTTTAATGCTGCCTTGGCAATATCTTCCTTTTACCCCACAAAACACCTCCACTGATTATTCTATTCTATTTTATAATAATTATACTATGATAGAGTAAGCTTCTGTCTTTAGCTTCATTTACTTGTGATGTCTTTGTCTGGTTTGGTATTACGGCAATGCTGGTGTCATGGAATGAGTAAGAAAGTATTCCTTCTGCTCCTACCTTTTGAAAGAGACCATAGAGAACTGGTATAATTTCTTCTGTAAACGTTTGGTAGAATTCACCAATGAACCGACCTGGGTCTGGTACTTTCTGTTTTGGAATGTTATTAATCATTGATTCCATTTTTTAAAAATAGGTTTAGGTCTATTTAGATAGTCTGTTTCTTTTTGTATGAGTTTTGACAGATTGTGTCTTTCAAGGAGCTTCTCTGCTTCAGCTAAATTATTGATTTGTGGTCATAGAGTTGTTCATAGTATTTCTTTATCATCCTTCAGCTTTCCATGAGATTGCAGTGATATCCTTCTTTCTGTTCTGATGTTAGTAATTTATCTCTTCACTCTTTTTTTTTTCTCTTAGTTAACCTGTGTAGAGGCTTTGTGAGTTTCTCAATCTTTTCAAAGAACCACATTTTGGTTCCATCGTTTTTTCTGTTGATTTCTTATTTACAATTCTATTGATTTTCATCCTAATGTCAATTATTTATTGTCTTCTATTACTTTGGATTTAATTTGCTCTTCTTTTTCTAGTTACCTAAGGTGGGAGTCTTAGATTATTGAATTTAGATACTTCTTCTTTTCTAAAATAGGCTTTCAATACTATAAATTCCTCTTCAAGCACTGTTTTCATTGAATCTCACAAATTTTAAGTTACATTTTCAATTTGAAAACATATTTTAATTTATCTTGAGAGATTTTCTTTGACCCATTTGTTCCCTAGAAATGTGTTGTTTAATATCCAAGTATTTTGGGGTTTCCTGCTATTTTTCTGTTATTAATATCCAGTTCAATTCCATCATTGTCTGAGAACATATATGATTTCTATTCTTTTTTATTAGTTAAGGTATGTTTTATGGCCATGGATGTGATCTATATTAGTGAATGTTCCATATGAGCTTGAGGATAATGTGTATTTTGTTATTGTTGGATGAAGTAGTCTACAGACATCAACATTATCCACTTGATTGATGATGCTGTTGAGTTCAACTGTGTCATTACTGATTTAATGTCTGCTGGACCTGTCCATTTCTGAAGGAAGGGATGCTGAAGTCGCCAGCTATTATTGTGGATTGATCTATTTTGTTCTTGCAGTTCTGCAGTTTTCGTCTAATGTATTTTGACATTGCGTCATTGGGCACATATATGTTAAAGTTGTCAGTTCTTCTTGGAGAGTTGATTCCTTTATCGTATAATGTCCCTCTTTGTCCCTGATGATTTTATTTTCTCTGAAGTTGGCTCTGTGTGAAATTGAAATAGCTTTTCATACTTACTTTTGATTAGAGATAGCATGGTATGTTTTTCTCTATCCCTTTACTTCTTCAAAAATTTTTATTTTTTTATTTTTTATTTTTTCTGCCCTTTTACTTTTAATCACTGTGTCTTTACATTGAAACTGGGTTTCTTGTAGACAATATATAGTTGGGTCTTGTTTTATGATCCCCTCTGACAATCTATGTCTTTTAGTTTGTGTATTTAAACCATTTAAAGTAATTATTGATATAGTTGGATTAAGATTTGTCATATTTGTCAGTTTTTCAATCTGTTGCCCTTCTTTACTCCTGTTTTTGTCTCCTAGCCTTTCCCTGCCTGCTGTGCTTTTAATTGACCATTTTATGTGATCCCATTTTCTTTCCTTTATTAGCGTATCAGTTATACTTCTTTTTATATGTTTTTAAATGATTGCCATAAAGTTTGCAATACACATTTACAACTTGTCCAAGTCCACTTTCAAATAACACTATACAGCTTTGAGCGTAGTGCAAGTCCTTTATAATAACAAAACCAAACGTCTTCTCCCATTCCTCGGGTCATTGCTATCATTCATTTTACTTACACAGAAGCTATAATCATAAATTCATTATTGCTATGTTATTCTCAACAAAATGTTACCTGATAGATCTAGAATAAGAAAAATAAGTCTTTGCTTTTCCTGCACTTATTCTGTCTCCAGTGCTCCTCCTTGCTTTACGTAGACCTGGGTTTCTGACCTATATTATATTCCTTCTCTTTCAAATAACTTCTTTTGACATTTCCCACAAGGCAAGTCTATTGACAAGAAAGTCCCCAAATCTTTTTTTCTCTTAGGAAGTCTTTATTTCTTCTTCATTTCTGGTGCATAATTTCACAGGGTACAGAATTCTAGGTTGGTGGAGTTCTTCTCTCAACACTTTAAGTATTTGACTTCTCTCTCTTCTTGTTTCCATGGGGTTTTAAAATGTACCTGGAATTTGTTTTCACCAGCTTTTTAAATTGGGATCCATGATATCCCATTTTATTAAGCAAGTCTGTAAGAGCCAAAGACTTACTTTTACTTTTAGTTTATTATGGGATGTATTAGATAGCCTATGCCCAGCTCTGGAAGCTGTCTTAGTTCAGATTGCTATCACAAAGCACCACAGACCAGGTAGCTCATTTAACAGCATCCTGGGGGCTAAAAGTCAAGATCACAGTGCTGCCATTGTCAGGTTCTAATGAGAACTACTTACTGGATTGTAGACTGCTGACTTCTTGTATTCTCACATGACAGAAAGAGCTAGCTAGCTCTTGGCTCTCTTCATTCAAGGCACTAATCCTGTTCATGAGAACTCCACTGGCCTCATGAGCTAATTACCTCCCAAAGGCCCCACTTCAAAATAGCATCACACTGGAATTAAGATTTCAACATATGAACCTTTTTAGGGAGGGGCACAAACATTCAGTCCATTGCAGATATGTTAGAGCAATAGATACTATGACTATGAGAAATTTAGGAAAGGCTACAGTTCAAGTGAAGCATAACTATTTTTTTCCTCTGTATTTTATACTTACTTAATTTTTAAGATTATATGGGTTCTCATGTTTCAATTTAGTGAGATCTCCAAGTATAATTTTAGTCCCAGTATTGATTAAATCTATGAAGTCTTGTTAATTGATTCATTTTAGCAAATGCTGAAGTTAACTTAAACCTATATTATAGGAGTATAAAAACCAATTTTAATTTTTTTCCTATACAAAATTCTGTTCTATGTATCTTTTTATATAATTATGACATGTAATTTGTTTTATACAAACTTTAGTATGTAAACTTTGGAATTTCAATTGAATCCAATTAAGTCCCTTGGTGGCTCACTCCAGCGTGTTGGTGGTGGGGATGGTGAAAAGACAGCAGATTTGGGGTATATGTTGGAAAGAGAACCAACAGGATTTGTGAGTCAAGAATATCATAAAGGGAGTTTGGGTCTTCTGAGCACGAGCTGCCCATTCTCCTTGATTGGAGCCCTGCAGTAAATGCTGTATTTCATTCACCATAACCTGGAGTCAGTAGCTTAATTTTGCTGCACATTGGGTGAGAGGATCTGAGTTTGGTTTGGTAACAAGAAGAAAGTGAAAGCGTCTCATGGTAGCTTCCAAGAGCCGTCCCTAAGATTGTGCAGCTTTCCCTCTGCCATTACTCCTTCCTCCCTCCTGCTGGATAAAGTACAGAGAGACTGGCTGGACATCCAGGAACTGTCTTGGATTATGAGATAACCCTGGGAATAGCAGCCACACAAAACAAAGCAACAAAATAAAACTGAAAGAGCTTGCATCCCTGCCATCAAGGTGACCCATATCAGCCCAACACTATCTCCGGATTTCTAGAACTTGAGAGAAAAATAAAATTCCTATGTGTTAAGTGACACCCCCCCTCAAAAAAAAAAAAAAGAATATTGTAATATTTTCAAGGAAAGCAACTACACAGATGGAGTCACCATCAACTGACATGGGGACCACTCAGGAGGAACAGGTTTCGGACGGAGAGACAAAGCGAGTTCAGAGTGAGGCATGGAAAACCTACTTCATGTGGTACTGAGTTCTCAGTCACCAAAGTCTTGAACTATTTGGTGCCAAAGGTGGAGAAAGTAAGGGACACAAAGGTAGACAGGCAGATAGGAAGGTGGACAAGCAGACAAAGTAAGGAAAGCAGTAGCTATCCAATTAATTGTTCAGGGTTTTGTTCGACAGTTTGTGAATAAGGTGGAAAAATAAACCAGCTCTAAGCAATCATGTGGCTCTAAACCTTAGTTTGAAACTGTACGCTAGCTGATTGCTTTAGTCTGTGTCACTTTATGGTACCAAAGGATATCACAGATCCAACCCCACAACATCAACCCAATAGTTTTGCAGTTGTAGGATCATTTGTTCGCCAAAGAATATCCTGAGGGAAAGCTGCTATGAGGTCTCCCCTTTTCAAATGAATAAAAATGCATTACATGTGTCTCTCTGCACTTACAGATACACTTCACATGTAGGAGACTCTTCCAGTCTAATCATAATGTTTGATACAGATATATTCATCAGCCCCTTCACTCTCTCTACTTAGACTTATTTGCTTTCAATCTACAGTCCACAACTGGGATTTATAAGTGAATGTTTGTTCAAAACAAGTTCTGAAATGAAAAATGTTCCAGAGAAAATTAATTAAGAATTAGCCAAAGCAAACAGTCATCCTGTGCAACTAACCAAAACCAACAGCTATAAGGAAAGCGTGCGCAGCTAGATAAGTGTTAGCGGCCTCCTTCTGTCCTCAAAAGACAAGCCGCCACCTACTTTAGCTGAAAGATTTATTTGCCATTGTGAAATACAATGTCTCAACAGAAACCCTGCAGGCCAAGTCTTGGTTGAGAGTCTAGGCTCTGTCTTTTGCAATGGACAGGGCGGGGTTGGGGGGGGGAGGGTTTTATTCATCTTTTGCAATTGTCTAGGATCTTGATTTTGCAATGGCAAAGCAGGGGGACATTATAAAAGGCATGGTGGTATGGCCAGATGGGGGATTCGACCATATCCTGATTCTACTGATTCTCCAGAAGACTTCTCTACTCCAGACAGGCCCCCTGGGTCATTATCCTCTCTACACATAATAAAAGTCATACCTCCTTGCTCTTCCTTTCATACCCTCCCAGCCTTGTGTTTATCTCCTCAGAAAAGCTATCCTTGTTCATTTCCTTTTCCTATTCTTAACATTCAACATTTTCTCACTACATTTTTCTAAAACCCTTGCTATTGACCCAAACTGTACTCAACAAAAGGGATACAAAAAATGAGTAGGACATTGTCTCAACACTCAAGGCCCAGTGGGCACACCAAGGGGAGGGTGTTCCTTTCTACCTGAAACACTGAGATTTAAAAAAGGCTTCATGCAGGAGGTGATGCTTGGGTTAGCAGATATTTAGTGGACATTTACCAAGTGAATAAAATGAAAGAGGGAACTAAAGCTAATGTTTCCAAACATTCATCATCTTAGGGCCTAACCCATAAGCAAAGGGAGAAACATTAAAAAGTTTAGAGTCATGCAATCATACACTAAGATTTGGTGTTCAAAAATACTGCTCTGAAGTAGTGTAGGTGACCTGGGGACAGTCAAGACCACAGCTAAGGAGAGTCGTTAAGAGACTGTTGTCATATTCCAGGGGTGATAAGCGTCTGCACTGAGGCAGTGATCCTGGAGAGAAGTAAGAGAATGTTAAGAAGTACTTAACCTCCAGTTGGATGTCAGGAGTCAAACTGAGACTTATTTGAAATGACTCCTGTTTTGAGAGAAGGGATAAATGGTTTGGTTACATCCTTAATCCAAGTAGGGAGCTTGGAACATGATACACGCTTCACAGGAAAGATAATGAGTTCATGTTGGGGTAAATATTTTAAAACCCTGCATTGTGTGCCTACCGCAGGCCAGACACTCCTTGAAGCAATAGGTAGCTGGTCCGCAAGAGCAGGAGCTTGAGGAGACGGAAAATAAACTGCTGATAAATACACACATCGGACCTTGATCCGTCGTGCAAGCCTGATAGGGATCAGATCCATGTGGAAATGCTCAGGAAGCCTGAGTCTCCGTGGGGCAACCACGGAGTCATGAGTGAGGTCTTGGCCAGAGTTACATGTCTGTGAATCAGCTTCAGTTCCTAAACAGTCATTGATGTGACTGATGTGAATGAGATTTCCCAGGAAAAGGACAGAGTGACAGCACAGCCACGTGCTAACAATGATGAAGACAGATGGCTAAAATGTCTGCACTGAGAGCCATGCATCGATGGCTACGGAGACTAGGAAAAAAGGGTCACTGACCAAGCCCTCCCTAGTCAGTGAAGGCGTTATCGGGGAGGAGCTGTCAGAGCACTAGAACTCTCCTGGGAGCTCAAGAAGGGAAAGAGAACGCTGGCGGAAGAGCCACGTGACAAAGGAGGAACAGGGCATCACGGAGGGAGGGCCGGTGCAAGGCTGAAGGTGGCAGGAGATGAGCTGAAATGCCAGGTCAGACCCAGATCGCCAGCCTGCTTGCTGTTGAATCGACATTGCCTAAGCTCCGTGCTTTGTCCTTCCTGCTAACTTGGCTTTCTGTCTGTCCTGTGATTTGAGGCATTTTTCTTTTTCTTCCTTTCTTTTTTTAACCGTGCCTCTCTGATGATCTTCATGGCTCTTTGTGAGCAGAGATCTTTGCTTCCTTTTTTATTCCGCATTCCTTTTTCCCTCAGACCTTACATCATTCTCTTCCTCAGTTTGATTTCAGAGGCTTAGTTTACAAAATAATTTAAAGAAATATTATTGCTCAGATCTGAAGAGACTCACAGACTTGGCATTCCTCTATCAAATGACCAAAGATGAGTAGATGATTTTTGTGGGATTTGGGGCATGATTCTTTTAGATAAAGAACACTTTTGTTTGGCTAAGCCGTCAAATAGGGAAATCTTTGATGGTGAGAGAAAAGCCTTAATTTTAATTTTTTTTTCTAAGTCAGACAAGACTAATAGCAAATGTAGAGATATAAGGAAAGACAGTGTGACATTTAAGAGTTAAATTTGGCTTAAAGATCTGATCCAGAACCGTGTGTGTGTGTGTGTGTGTGTGTGTGTGTGTGTGTGTGTGTGTGTGAGAGAGAGAGAGAGAGAGAGAGATGTATGCGTGTGTCTTTTTTATGAGACTGACATGTCCAGGAGGTGATACAGATGAGAACCCCATCTCCACAGAAATGAGTGCAAAATTTTCACATTTAAACCAATAATCATGAACAAAAAAGAAGACTGGGAGGCTGATAAGTTTTACCCCATAAAGTAAAGCAATTATCATACCTTTGGTACAGACAGTTCAGAAATAATTTAAAACACAGCCACAAAGCTGGACTTATTAGCATCACTTGCAAAGAAATCCTCATGCTTCACCAGCGTCAATAGCATCGGCAGTGTCTGAATGATGCTCTGCTTTGGATCTTTATCAAGCCCTGGCCCCTTCATCACCACGCTTTGCCGGTTCCTCATCCATGGAAAAAGAGACATTGGTAAATTTTCAGAATTTTGTAATTTGGAGCCAACGCTATTTCAACACCCCCACCATCCTGCTAAACAGAGCATCACCCCTGCTGAGGAGCTGAATACCCCCTCTGTTTTCTACTCTCTCCTTCCCCGCCTCCCCCCCCCGCCACCTCCCATAAACACGTATCTTAAATTTTCATTATTCAGGAAACCGTCTAATTCAGAGCAACGTTTTACAGATAAAGAAATTGAGACCCAAAAGGATAAAAGGAATTACTTGGTCCCAGAGCCAGTTTGTGGCAGAACAGGAGAAAAACAGGTAACTCCATCCTAGGACATGTCTCTCTCTGTAGCTTCATTCCTTTTTCAGCAAGGGCAGGACTTGAGGGTTGATGGAACACAGTTTGCAAATAAGACTCATTTACATATCCTTTTGTGGATACCGCCTTCTAGTTCACAGCCCCCTTTCCCTACTTCCTCTTTTTAGTTCCCATTTAAAATGACGGCACCAATACGTCTAGGCTGTGAACATTTCAGGGAATCCAAGAAGTAAGATTCAAGGTGGGTAGGCAGATGGGTGGATAAATCTAGTAGGGGACTGAGAAGAGGAAACAGATTTGAACATGCCAACTTTCCCACCTAGGAGCTGTTATTACCGATGAGACAGTCCTCCTCTGGGGCGGAAAGTGACCTGGGAATGGAAAGGGAGGAGAGAAGAGGCGTCAGATTATCGGGGATTTCAATGTTCTTTTCCAGGGAAGTAGGTACTCAGGAAACGCTAGTAGCTAGTAGGTCACGAACAGAATCTTTCCCCTTAACTCTGGAGTAAATTAAGCCAAAGACAGATAGAGGAAAGAGTACTCATCTGGGCTTGTCTTTTGTTGGCTCTGCCAACTCCTGGATTTTCCCCTTTGCAACTGGAGAAAGATGCCAAATGTATATTTCCCAGAATGCTAAGGAGGATTTGTGCAATGTCTGTCCTAGGTGAAAACCATCCACTCTGTGCCATGAACAGTGAGGAGAAAATACCCTGGAAATTCATGGCAGGCTGCGGGCAGATGGCGTATCTCCTGGGAATTCTTTCTGACTATGGAGAGACTGCAGGAACTCCGCACTAGATCAGAGACATGCCCCTGCAATCCTGCCATTGTTACTGAGGCCATGGGTTTGGGGGGCTTGAGGCTATCGCCACAGAATGAAATCTGTTCCAGGGCCTCCTGTGAAGCTTCCCCCATCATCGTTCCCCTGTGATGTTATCTTGCTAAATGCAGCGTATCTCAGATAGTGCCAGTGACAGGAAATTCACCGCGTACTGAAGCAGCTCACAACGCTTCGTGACATTTTTGACTGTTAGAAGTTCTCCTTCAGGTGTTTGGCCAAAATCCTCTCTGTAGATTCTACTTACTGTTCTTTGACGGCCACTTTTTAAAAATGTAAATACACCCTCAAACAATAATGACAATGAGGACAGTATTTAACTTTCTCTGAAAGCCATTTAATATAAAAGCCATGTGAAGGTCATATGTTATAACACTCTATAATAAGTGAAAAAATTTGGGGGGGAAATTCCAATCTTTCAGAGGTATCCTGAATTCTGAATATCTGGTGTATGGGTTCTCACTTAAATTCTTCTGAAGGAGAATGAAGATCCTTCTTCCTCCAGAGCACATTCTTTTTCTAGCCCCCCAGGCCTACCATCCATCCCCCAAAATATATACATTCCTAGTAATTTGAAGCTGTTGCCAAAATGCGATCTCTCTTCCTCACATGATTCCAAAGACTACTTGCTCCAAATAAATAAGGCAGCTATTTTTAATTTTTAAAAGCAGCCTGAAATACAATCATTTGCACAATTAAGTTAAAGTGTATGTTTTAATAAAGTCTGACGTGTATACATGCATGAAAGCATCACCATAGTCAAGGTACTTTCTTCATGTCCCATTGTAATTCCCCTTTCCTGATCACCACCCACTGCATTTGGAAACCACTGATCTGTCTTTGTCACTATTAATTAGTTTTCCTAGAATTTCCTAGAATTCTGCATAAATGGACTCATACCATATGCACTGTTTTTCTACATAGGAGTCAGGGAGCCTAGCTTCTTTAACTCAAAATAAGTATTTTAAGATTCATCCAGGTTGTTGCTTATATCAACAGTTTATTCCTTTTTTATTGCTACATAGTATTTTGTTGCATGAATATATTACCCACCTCTTTTGTGAATACTCGGGTTGTTTCCATTTTGGGGTTATTACAAATAAAGCTGCAATGAATATTTTGGTACAATCTTTGCATGGACATTGTATCTTCATTTCTTTGTAAATATTTAAGAATGGAATGACTAAGTAATATTGTAGTATTATTATTCAATGACTGAGCAGCCAGTGAATCTAAATCACACAACTGAGTGCAGTAGTAGCTTCACGATGCTCTACTGGCCAAATATTATGAGGCACTTAATCAAACATTGTTGAATAAAAAAAAATCAATTCACTTTTTCTGTACAATTTGCATCTCACCTTCATTCTAGTCAAAAAAATTAATAAAGTACAGGTAACTGTATACAAAGGAGACTCAAAGAAGATAAGAAATTTACCTTCCAACACAAAGCTGGTAAATTGCGAAGGTGAGATTCAAAGCCACTTTAGTGTTTGTCTAGAACCTACGCCTCTTTCTCTCTGCCACTTCCTATCTCTATTTCGGTTGGCCTCTTCCTGTCCTTCTCTCTCTCTCTCCCCCCCCCTCCTCCCTCTTTCTCTCTCAGCATGCCTTTGATGCCTCAGTGAGGTTTATGGAGAAGGTGTGATTTTAGTTAGCCTTAGATAGGTGGGTGATATTTGAAAAAAAGCAAGAAGAAATACCAAATGTGTGGAAATAAGAAATCATGAGATGTGTCTGGGAGACTGTAAAGAGATTAGCCTGAAAAAAAAGTGAAGATGTATGTAACACATCCGGTACCCCAGCCCTCAGAGTTGCCCTTTTTCTTCTGAGGAGGGAACTGCTATGATTTCAGAGGAAGAACAGGACATAATGAATTGAAATAATCAGGTCTTGCTTGATAGAGGCAGGTTGATCAGTTAAATACCCACTAAAATAATCCTGATTATGTGGAAGTGAGAATTTGAAGATGAAGATGGCAAAAGGAATGGAAAGGAAGGTCCTGGTGTAAAACACAAAGGAGAAATGACCCACATTTTATAACTAATTAGGGACAAGTAATTTTTGAGTTCTCTCTTATGGGAAATAAACCCTGTTTAGTCCAAGAATTAACCAGAGAAGCCCATCAGCATAATTTTCTCAGTTAAGCAGCCAGAAAGGAATGACTTACTTGTTTCATTAGCAGGCTGATTGTTTGCACAAAAGGATCTTTCAGATGATCCCGCCTAGTAATCTTCTTGGGATCATCTAAACAAAGATATAAATACAGGATGGTTGAAAGATGAAACTGAATGTAAGTAACCTCAAACAATTCCCTGCAAGATGCTGCTGAAAAGAATTCTCAGATTGATGTCTTGGCAGTTTCTTCTTTGCTCCCTAAAGAACTGCTCACCAAATGTCAGCCTTTTGAGAATCCTCCGTTGTTTGGTAGCAGTTATTTGAAGTTTTGCAACATGAGGCTCATGGTTAAAATGCGTGGTTCATGTTTAGCTTTGTTGGATTTCGGATGAAAAGGAGGATGTCAGGAAACACTAGTGAGTAAACAGCTGAAACCTGGCAAAGATGATGAAATCAAAAGGGTTGTCAGGCTAGGAAAGTCTTAAGAAGAACCTCTGGATAACCGTTTATAACATTATCTTTCCCTAAGGACCCAAGAGATGGAAAATATACTAGTTTTTCTAGGAGCAGCTTTTGGCAAAACGCTGTAAATGAGCTTCATTAAAAACATCTTGGTGCCGCCAACCCATGGGCTGGAATATGTAACACATATGTTTAGGGGCTAATGAGGCCTTATGGGGGAATGATCCCACGGAGACCCCATGGGAGAGATACTCATTGAAACAGACTTTCCTGCTTCCTTGCACGGGCCTTAGAAATCCAGTGCGAGAGTTATTTAACTGCCATAATGTTGGTTTCTGTTTGCCACTTTACCCTCATTTCCCCCCTTCGAGCAAAGGGCAATGTCCCCTGTCTCTGTCTAGAATTACGCCGTCTCGGTGCACTCGGTTTCCCTACCCCAGTATACTCCTTGAGGCTGTAGCTCTGGGTCTGGTTCACAGGCAGAGTGAGTATGGTCTGAAGAGAGCCTGGGTGGGGAGAGAATCACTGAGTCACTTTCATGTCAGAGACCATGGATTAAATGTGTTGCACAATCAGTCTCTTTATTTTCATAGCAACCCCAGGGAAGGGCACAGTGTAACAGGTTCAAGCTCTTCCAGGCAGCAGTAGAAGAAATGAAGTTTGGAGCAAGCAGATTGCTACCTTGTAGCAGAAGCTGTTGGTACCCATCCCATTCCTTTTTCCTGTGAGTAAGCCAGGTGTTGCCCTGTCTGAGAACGTTCAGTGGCAGTACCAGGGAGTCTAGGAGTCCCAGAGACTCCCCAGGAGTCCCCTCCACCACATACACACACAAAGCAGACAGCTGATGATGGAGGATGGTAGGCAGTGTGTACACTCAGACTCCAATACCTTCTGAGCGGGAAAACTCTGAAGCTCATAAATTACTGACTCTCAGAAGTCTCCAGTGGGGTGAAGCTCCTGCTACGTGGGCTGACGACCAGCTTCCTCATGCCTGTTTATTACCTGTCTTCCCCTTACTATGAGTGTATAACGTGCAGTCACCTCTAACAGAAATTGCTTGAAGCATGGTAACTTTCTGGGGAAACCCAAACTCAGAAATACTGCAAAGCTAACCTTATTCTCGAAGGCAGATGGAAGGCAACCTGTTGGATGTGTTTACGTGTGCTGCCCTGCGGTGCCCTTTCCTCATCTTTCTTCCTCCTTCTGACTTCTCTGTCTTAATTCTGCAGGTGACCACATGCCTTCCAGCTGCCAGCTGCCTCCTCCTTCCTCCCGCCTCTCCTTCATTAACTATACCCTGACTTATCTCAATGAGGTGTTGGGGAGTTTCCGATCCCGTCAAAGCAGCTCACTCTCAGACGTGAGTGACTGATAGCTTTTCACACATTTGCATTTCAAAATAACCTGTCTTTTATCCAAATGAATCTCTAATGAGTGCTGGCTCCGGCATCCCATAGAAATGAAGACCTTCAGCCTTTGCGATACACAACAGTGAAGGAAACTGAAGAAAAAGACAGGAATTTCTGTCTTGAAAGAAGAATTTCTTCTTCTTGAAGAAGCTGGGCAAGAGATTACTAGAGACATAACCTGAGCTGGGCTTTGCAAGACAAATAGGATTGAAGCAGGTTGCAAAGATAGGACAGGGTATTTAGCAGAAAGACTAACTTCTGCTTTTTTTTTAATTTTGAAATAGTGTTAGATACACTTAAGAATTTCAAAGATAGGACAGAGAGCCCTGTGCATGCTTCATCCAGCTTCCTCTGGTGTTAGTATCTTCTATTTCCGCAGTACATTTATCGAAACTAAGATGTTAATACTGGTGTAATACCACGGACTAAACTATAGGCTATTCAGATTTCAACAGCTTTTCCAATCATGTCCTTTGCTTCTATTCCAGGATCCAGTCCAGGATAGCACGTTGCCTTTAATTATCGTGTCTCCTGAGTCTCCAGGCCACGGCAGTTACTCCATCTTTTAGAAAGACCCTTTAACATTCAAAATCCAAGCTGTCTCACAGGTATTTATGTACTATAGAATCCATTTTATAGATAAGAAAACGGGTTTACAAACAAGAAATAATGTTGAGAGTCACATATAATGAGAACTAGGTCTAATTCAGGTCAACCAGACGTCAGTCCAACATGACACATTTCTACCTTGTCTTCTCTTTAATTTTACTCTTTCCCAACCCCTGTCTCCTATCATTTCTCTCCTGATCTTTCCTCCTAAATGCTCACTTTCTACCCCCACCCCTACCCCCACCCCCACGGCTTTTCCTACTCTGCGTAAGATGCGAAGGCCTGGCAGAAGATGAAATAATGTCTTCTAGTTTATCCCCACTATGACCTAGCATAAGGCTACTCTCGTCGAGCACCAAACAGACTGGAATAGCAGAAACCCTGGGAAAAAGAGAATGTTGGGAGTGGGGGGAGCTTTTTGTCATTGCAGCTCAAAGCAGGACTTTTTCTCAGGCCACTGGAGGCCTCAGGCCAGATGACTTTTCATCATAAAGCATTTTCTTTCACCATTGACCACATGTCTCCTTTTCCCCTCCCGCTCCTGTTCTTTTATTAATTTTGGCCTGGAGTTTTCTTTCTCAAGGTGGGTACAAACCAAGGACTAGCTGCTTCCCACCTCGTGTGTTAGACTGCAACAACGTCCTGGAGGAGAATGGCACGTTTCCAAGATGACCATTGGCAGCCAAGGCATTAAAAGGCTTTGTATCATGGGAGGATATAAATCATGCTTCACACCTGGCCCTGTCTGTTTATTAGGCTGTATTTGCAAAGCACTCTGCTTACCCCAGCATTCTGTAGTTAATAGCACTTTCCTTCCTGGAACAAATTTCCCCTAAAGCTGAGATTGTAGAGGGTTGCCGTGAATTTTATTTCTGAATGGAGCCCAGAGACAAAGCCTGATCCAAGGAGCGAATTCTGAAAAGGTGATTAGCACAATGCTGGGTGAACTTAGACACCTCCACCCTCACCTCCACCCCAAAAGAGCACTTGTTAGAAGCTACAGGGAGTCTAGTAACTGGAAAGCAAGCAGTATCTCAGCATGGGGTACACATGACATCACTTTTGTGCCTGGGGCTTCTTCCTATTTCCCATTTTCTCCTCCCAGCCTGTGATACATGCTGACAGAACAATAGGAGAGGCGGATTCTCGAGTGGGGCGGGAGGTATGTGAAGCTGGAGAACAGTGGTGAAGAGAAGAAACAGACCTTCTATTGAGAATCAGCCCCTAGAACAAATCCAGCTAAATCCCTTCACTGAGAAAAGAGAACACTGAGGTCCTAAGGGGGCGCTGACTTGAACAAAAGCAACCACTCACCAGGAGCTGGGTCAGACCTAGGACCCGGGTTGTTCTTCTGCAGGACTGATGCTTCCTTCTTCGAGCTGTGCTAATTTGGTATTCAAGAGGTCAAGTCTACTTCAAGCTCAGTCCAGTGAGATCTAAAATTGGGGACTTACCGGAATCTAGCAGATAAGTATGGCAAGAGAGCAGGCATCTGAATAATATTGGTAACTTACGTTCTTCACAAGTTAAGGCACGCATTTGTAGCCTCACGTAGCAGAAAGGGTACGTGTTTTGCCCCTGGTTATACCCATAGTTAATATGATCAGGTCTTGTGAATCAAAGCAGAGTGCTTATGTCACTAAAATACTGTCTCACTAATGAACCACTAGTGTATTATTACCTACAAGCCCCATGAGGAAACCAGGAACGTCTCCTTGAGTCACTGCTGTGACTGTTACTGTGGCTTCCCATAGTACCGTCCTTTGCAGACAACGTCACAGTTCCACTTCTACACAGTTTGCGTGCCTATTTAATCAATGTTTAACTCCCTCCGTACACACTAAATGTCTTGAGCCCATGGGTTAATTTTTTTTTCTTCCTTGTATTTCTGGCTCAGAGCAGTATGTCTGATCCATTGTTTGTACACAGTGTGAGTTGGTGACATGAATGTGGAATACGGTATCAAAAAGAGTATTAAATTTCAAGGCAGAAGGCCTATATTTTAAATTCAGCTTTAACAATTATTATAAGCTCTTGGGGCAGAAAGCGTCTCAATGGTCAGTTTTCTCATCTGTAAAACCACAGTAACAACAGACAGTCAACAGATATTTTTCAGCACCAATTTCTGTGGGCCAGGTCCTGTGCTACAAGCTGGAGACACTGCTTCAGAAAGACAGAGCCTGGACATTTTGGCTGCTTCCATGTCTTGGCCATTGTAAATAGCGTTGCTGTGAACATTGAGGTACATGTGTCTTTTCGAATTAGAGTTTTCATCTTTTCTGAATATATGCCCAGGAACTGAGTAGCTGGAACTGGTAACATTATTTTTAGTTTTTTAGGGAAGTAAAATGTCTATCGACAGAAGAACGGCTAAAGAAGACGTAGTATATATATACATATAATGGAATAGTACTCAGACATAAATAGAATCAATGCCATTTGCAGCAACATGGACAGACCTAGAGATCATCATATTAAGTGAAGTAAGTCAGACAGAGAAAAACAAATATATGATATCACTTACGTACGGAATATAAAAAATGATACAAATGAACTTATTTACAAAACAGAAACAGGCTCACAGACATAGAAAACAAACTTATAGTTACCAGAGGGGAAAGGGTAGAGATGGATAAACTGGGATTTGGGGATTAACAGATACACACTATTATATACAAAATTTAACACGAGGACCTACCATATAACACAGGGAACTATATGTAACATCTTGTAATAACCTATAATAGAAAAGAATCTGAAATATATATATACACAACTGAATCACCTGGCTGTACACCTGAAACACTGTATTTCAACTATACTTCAATGTAAAAAAATTACATGTCCAGAACACCTTAAGTGAAAAAAAAAAAAAGACAGAGCCTATCCTTAGCCTCAAGGAATTTAGTCTTTTAAAACATTCCTTATTTTTCAGAATGGTTGTGAAGATCAAATGAGATCATCCATCCATTCATTCAGTCATTCATTCATTCAAGTATTTAATGAGTACTCACTATGTTGTAGGCACTGTTCTATGCACTGAGGATATAGTTAGGTATACAATCAAGTCCCTGCTCTCTGCGGCTTTCATTTTAATGGGGGAGGCAAGCAAGCATGCAAGTAAGGAAATAAATTAAAAAATTAATTGTAGCCGGTTAAATATGCCCACAATTCATTGCAGCACCTCCCTTCAAGAGGTGAGACCCCTCTCTCACCCCTTGTGACTTTGTTAGGATCATATCACAGGAGTGCTTTTGCAGTCTGGGGGCCTTGACCTCAAGGAGCCTTGCCACTTTCATCCCACCCTCTTGGATCGGTGCCCAGAGTCAGGCACATAGCCTCCTGGAGGAGGAGAGGCCACGTGGAGAACTAACACACCCACCTGAAAGCCAGCGTCTGGTGCCAGTGAGGCCACCTTCAGCTGACACCCCCAAATGAATGTAGCTCTTTGAATGAGTGCAGGCAAACCAACAAAATCGTGAGAAACAACAAATCTTCATTGTTGTAGGTCACTAAGCTTTGAGGTGGTTGGTTACGAAGCATCTGACTCTGAGCCGCCTCAATCAAGTTCTGTCAGTAAAAGCCATATTGTAACAGTTTAAGGCAAAGCAGTAACTGAGGGGCCGAATTGGGCTTTAGAAATTTTGTTTGTTTGCTTGGGGATTATGAGTGTGTGTGTGTGTGTGTGTGTGTGTGTCTAATTCAATCATTTGCCATCATTTTAAAATAAGAAAATTTCATACAAAATCCAGATTTTTAGGTTCTCCTATTATAGCGGATGTACCAATATTGGGCCAGCACTCTCACAAGGAAACCTCCCTACCCCTAAATATCTCTGTGACTCAGTCCAACACTATAAAGGGAGCTTCCAGGGGTGCCTGGCCAACAATTAGGGGCTGTGGATAAACTCTGTGTGAAATGTTTTCCCTTTAGCAGGAGAATATCTGATGATCTGTGCTATCTTAAGAGTCACGGATTATTTTGCTAAAATTTCTGGATCAAAAGGGCCTATTTTGTGGCTGTTGTTTTTGTTTATTTACTTATTTTTGGTTTTTATTTCTTAAATAAGAATCGCTAGGGAAATTCAGTAATCTGGACTTTTCCAAAAAAGAATAACATTTTTGTGTGAAAATAAACTTATTTTAAAAAAAAAAACTAAATTTGCTAAAATAGAAGGGAAGAATTCAAGGAGTGCAGAAATAGCATATGACATGAAAGTGTAAGATTAGTCTCACTTTATTTTATTTTTCATGTGTGCTAACATGTTATAACATACCATAGTCTTCTAAAACATGCAGTTCCAGGAACTAACTGAAAACATTTAGTTCTACGTAAATATGTAGCTCAGACCTACAGAAAAACCATGAGATAAGAAAGACCCAGAACCAGAATTACCAAGCAATTCCCTGTCTTTCACACTATTCTGAAGTGGTGTTTGTGTATATTGGCTATTCAGATTTTGTTCGAATTTTGCATCTCAAATTATCAAACACTTTTGTTTTCACCAGCCCCACAGTGTATTTGACTCAATGTTCCACCTTTGATTAAAAAAGTATATCAATAAATAAAGCCTTGTTATTGAAGGGCATTTGGCTCATGTGCATGTTTGTCCTGAGATAATTCAAGTTGGACTTCTTAATCATCAGTTACAGCCAATGGTTGCCTTCTTTTTTTTTTTTTTTTTTAGAATAAGAAGTAGTGTCTCTGAATCAAGCAAATGATCTAAAAGTTCTTTCCTTAGACTTGCGTGTGTGACTTTTGTGTGGGTTCTCCATTTGGCAAGACAAATAGTCCTGTCCGCAAAGGGCAATGTGAAAAATTAAACAAACCATCTAAATATGTGAAACACCCTTCAGGAAACCCAATAATATAATTCCATCTCTAAGGAATTGGAGGCAGACAAATTGGAATCACATAAACATCCTCAGAAGATGAGTAAAGGAAACATTTCCATGTCCACCCTCGGTGACAATGCTTAACTTAAACCAGAGTTATGTCAAAATATTCCAGAAAAGCTATGAACAAATGTCTCAAGGCCCATTTTATTCCGACTTGTATGAAGTACACTAGCTGTTTATTGCAAACATTCATTTAACCAAATTTTGATTACCAAGCCAAATGAAAGAAGACTTCAATGAATTCAGAGTGAGTGTCTCCCAATAGTAAGAAGGAAATTCACTTTCTGATTCCAGTTTAAGAGGATTGACGTTCGTCACCCAGGGCAGGGCCGAAACAAGCCCAGTGATAAAATTCGCTTGTTCAGCCTCTGCCAAGTGACCAGATAGCTTCTATGAATGAAATCACCAGACTCCCAGGTGAACCTCAAGTCCTCAAAATTGAGACACAACTATAAGATGATAAAGTCTGCTGAAGCATCTCAGCCCCGACTCTCCATCCATCATCAGGAGAGTTCTTCCTGTAGATTCCTAAGTCTGCAACTGACCTGACCGTTAAGCCCAAGGCCAACATGGTATCTTAAATAAATATATTCCCTCTCTTTTTTTTTTTTAACAGTCTAAGTTATTTCCAGAAAGATCTTTGAAATCAGTGACTTTGAGGGACTTGAACGGAATTCTATTTGACTAGTCTTGATCATTTTTCTAGACTATTTTTAGCTTGGTCATCTTTTTACATTTTTATTTATTTATTTATTTTAACTGATCACCTTTATTACACTAAGAGCTAACTGCCAACTGAGCAGAAATGGGGGAGTCAAGAATAATTTCTGCTGCTCCTTAATATATTTTTTCCCAGAAGGCATTGTGAGAAGAAGACTATAAATTCTTTAGACTCCAGTATATCAAGCATGGAGGGGACTTCTTCTCTTACTCTACAATTTCTCTGCTCTAGTCATTTATATGAACACAGTGACGGCCACATTGAAGGTGAAAACAATTTTAATGAGAACTTCTTACACTTAACAAAAGACTATCCAATGTAATGCTAAGGTTTTATTAACTGTTTATATAGATTTAACACAAGTTAACTTCAGCTAATATGTCAATTAATTAATTATATCATCAATGCAAGCCAGGTACTGACAATATATAGAGGAAAATAACCTAGTCTTCGCCCTGTGGAATTATAATGTGGCATGTTCTGACATAGGTAAAAAGACAGTGAAATTTTGGAGTAGCAAGAGAAGTGAAAAAGTAAAGGACAGAATTCCGAGGAAGCATTATTTATGAAGAAATTAATGATGGGGTCATCCTCAGTTGGAAATTTTAAGGAAATTCCTCTATGTCACACCCTCTGTGACCACTTACCACTGTACAATGGGGAAGAGTCTGGGCTAGAATTCAGAAACCCTGGGCAATGGCCTTGGCCCCCTGGGAACTGACTCTTTATCCTTGAGAAGAACTGCTTACCCTGCTTTACCACCTTTGCGAGCTGCTATGGAGGCCAAGTGAGAAGCCCAGTTGGAAGGCAAAGTTCCTTCCCCTTCTTTTCCTCATTTCAGTCTCTCACTTATTTCACCGTAGGTGTGATTTTTACTGTGGCTCCTTCACTGTGGAGCAGAGGAAGAGTAGCTGGACTAGATCCCCAGGGCCTTCCTTAGCGCCCTAGGCTCAAAGTTAGAATCTGAACATTCTCCATCACGTCTGTTGTCACACGTGCCCTCTGCTGCTTCTCTAAATGGTTGTTTTCACCGCTGGACAGTAAGTTCAGTCAGGGCATGAAACCATGTCTGTCGTTATCCTTGGTGCCTGATCTGTAGTAGATACCTCATAAGATGTGTTGGCTGCCTTGCTGAATGGATAAACGGAATGGATGACAGAAGATACTTTAGGGGCAATCACCGTTGGACGCTGACTGTTCTCTGGGGAAAACCGTCTCTGTTGCAGCAGAACAGTGCCCCTTCTTCCTATCTCAGGCATTTTAGTTTTAAAAGGCTGATTGAGGCTGCGGAAAGGGGAAAGGTCCAGGAGACAAAGAAGGAAATAACTGGTCATTTCTGTGCCAAGTGGTGCACTCAGAAGTATGTGCAATCTTTACAATAACCTGAGAGCTAGGAATTAGCTCACTTTTACGGATGAGAAAAATCCAGGCTCTGAGAAGTTAAATAATTTGGATGAACTCACATAACAATGATCTACAAGATTTGAGGCAAGGGCTGTACACTCTACCTCCATTTCCCCAACTGTGTAACTGTAAGATGCTGGTGGCCATTGTCTAAAAGATAACTGATGCTTAAGTGCAATAAAATGTATCCCTTTTCCCTGGCCATAGAGGGGCCATAATGCATGTGACGACATTGTGGCAGATGTGGGTGATTGCCTCCCTAAAGCAATTCATATGTACTTTTTCTCTCCTATCTCTTTCTCTGTCTGATAATACCGTTTAGAGCTAGAACAGCTAATATATTAAAGGCTGTGAGAATTCCTACAGAAAATGAACCTACTTAACTTGGTTTAACCATTTCACCTGTGAATTCCAAACTGATTAGACCACAGAATTTTTAAAATGATGAATATACTGATATTTCAGAAGACACTAGTCCATCCGAGAAAGTTTTCTTTAGACATTTATCAACACAATGCTTGGGGAGAGGGTATGGCTTAGTGGTAGAGCACCTGCTTAGCATGCATGGGGTCCTGGGTTCAACTGGGTTCAATCCTCAGTACCTCTACTGAAAAGAAAAAAAACCCCACAGTGCTTGATTAATGGCAATGAAATTGTCTTTTTGGTTTGAATATCAAAACCTGAGCTGTTTTTGCACAACACTGCATACAGAAAACCTTTGCTTGTAGCATGTAAGTTTGACCCTGGCCAACAAATGGAGAGCAAAGGTAGACAGGCATGACATGTGAGGTGTTCATTTTCATCCTTCTTCCTAACTCTATTTATCTATTTATGAGAACAATAGTGGAGAAACTAAGAGGTCAGAGGCAGGACCAAACCCTCTCTCAGATCCTTTGTCTTCTTACTGAACAAAGATAGAGCCACTGCCTGCCCTCAACCCCCCCCCCCCACCTGTCTTCCCTTCCATAAGGAATCCATCACATTTAATCAAATTATGGTCAGTTCCTCAACCAGATGAGTAGATGTTAGGGGAAAGCCAACAGTTGCCATGGAAATGGTCTTGAAGCTCTTCTCTGGGGTTGGCTTACTGAAGTTTTATCCACCCAGTTAGGGAAATTGTTTTATATGAATCAGCAGTCAGAAGCTTAGATTGTTGACCCCAGGGTAGAACCTCTCCCTTATCTTCTCTATATTATGGCCTTCTTACCTTGAAAGTGAGGTGACACATATGATTACAATTTGTTTTCCTCTGGGTGCTAGCTCAGTCCAATCTATGCTTAATGAGTTTAGCTAATGCACTTTTATTTATGGTCCCCAGCTAAGCAAGTAACTATCAGCATTATCATCTTCACACACACCAGTATACACTCCGAAGCAATACTTCTAGAGCATTCATTCCTGAACTGAAGGGGAGTCATTACAAAGTCTTATAGGTAAGAAAAGGTGGAGTGGGGACTTGGAGGGGGAAGTGTCTCTGTGAGTTAAGTTTAGTCTCCAGAGTTGAAGGTCCACAGCCGCAGGAATCTCTCAGTTATAAACAGAAGATGGTGGTCATTTTATTTAGCTAACATGCAATCCAAAAGGGACACTGGAGACTGTAAACAGATCTTTAATAGTTAAAAAAAAAAATGTTTCCAGTGACTCATCCAAGGACATGTTTCCCAGCCTGTCCTCTCCCCACACCCATGAGGAAAAAAATTCTAGATCCTGTGATCTATGAATTCCACGTAATTTAAACCCCAATTACAGCCATCCATCTGATTTGCAGCCATAGACTTAATGTAAGTTGCTTAGCTGCTTGAATGGATGAGGTGAATTACTTCAATTTGAAATTCAGGTGAATAACTGTGATCAGGTCAGCTCACCTATATTCATCTATGTAATAAAACCAAAGCCATTCAATTAAAAAATAATAGTTTATAATTCAGTTTTGATCACTTTGGCTATTCCATTTACTTTCACATTACTACCTTAGTGAGGTGGAGGTGAAGGGAGAAATAGCCACTAAGCAAAATGCCAGATTTCTTTATGAACAAGAAATTAGTAAATTTATTTTCAATATTGCTCTTTGCTTCTCTCCAGAGCAATAGTGGGAAAATGATAGCTCCTTTTTATTTTTGGGAATGGAATTTATATGTGATGAATCAGCCTATTACTAAGGTTTCATAGAAGTTCTGGATGGAATGCAGGGAAATTCTGATAGGGTATGTTTTTTTTTTCCCACTTACCAGTAGTGTTATTTTACTTTTCTGGCAAACCTAACCTCACTTACATAGAGACCTGCCAAATGCTACTCTTTTATGGGACTTAAGACAGTTACATCAATGCTTCAATGACTCTAACACCCTTGCACCTGTTTCACTGCACGTTTTACTTCTTCCAGTTGTATTTAAACCCCTAACAGATAGCTTGTTTCTCGGGCACTGTTCTCCAAAGAGCCAAAAGCACAATCTTTTAAATATCTTAACTGTAATTGTCTAATCATGGGAGATGAATATAGCTGGGATGTTTTATAGTATTTTTGTAACTGATAACACCTTGAGTTCATGAGTTTATCATACCTTATTTTCAATGACTTCTTTATGGAAAATATCTTGCTGAGCTGAGAATATCCAAAGCAAAGCAGAAAAATAAACCCATCAAATACCCGGTTACTGAAAGGATGGTAACAGATGTTTCTCATCTCCAGATAACTCTGGGGAGGCAAGCTGAAGGGTTTCCCATGTCTCCCAGATGCTGCGTGAAATGTCTGGGTTCCCAGGATTCATCCAAATGAAGATGCGCTAAGATTCGCAAACAGGAATTTCCCGGCCGAGAGACCCAGGGAGGGGAACTGGGCTCGTCAGGGGGAAAGGGTTTGCATCTGGAATTCTAGGACGTCCATGGGATGTTCTGTGTTAGAATTTAGGTCACTCCCTGTACATTTTCAGAGTTCAGTAAAAGAGTCTGAAGAGTTCCACCAGCTGCTTTTAATTTTCTCTTTTCCTTTAAAACTCTCCTAATTATCTTAGAAATAATAGGAAGGAAGAAAGGAAAAATAGCCAAGAGAAAAAAAGGGTGATATCCAAAACCACAGGGTTGAATTAATCAGGAATCCTTAGTCTTTCTCAGTAATATTACATCCCTACCCAATTCAGTAACATTGCGTCTGTGTGTGAACAGACTGCACACATAAATACAAAAATGTGGGCCCCCACACTCTCCACTGGGCTCAAATCATTGTCTGATCTGATCCCTCCTTGGGTGCATGTCCCTACATATATGAAGAGAGAACATTATTGGGTCTCACTGCATAGCCCTCTGTTCTAAATTCTTCATATGGATTAACTCATTTAACCCTCACAAGGGCTCTATAGGGTAGACCCTATTAATTTTTCCGTTATACAAATGAGAAATTTAGGCTTTAGAGGTTAAGTTACTCATGCATTTACACTGCTGACGAGAGAAAGTATCAAGTTTTGAAATTCAGAAACTCAGCTCAGAAGCCAGGCGCTGAAGCTCTATGACAGCCTGCCTGATTTTGGATTAATAACACAACTTCATTGATTATTTTTTCTGTGGAACCGAATTGAAATAAGTTTATATTGCTTGCAAGTACAAGAAGTTCAAATATGTCTTTTCCCAAGATCTAGGTTTTGCCACAAGCAAATTCAGTCATCTTAACCAAATAACGATTCTTTTCTGAACCTTGGAACCATGATCTGTAGACTGGGGTCAGGAGAGGGGACTAGAAAAATCCTGAAGTCTATTTTAGCTCTCTGATCCTAAGATTCTTGGATCATGTATTGTGGAACATCTAGATAAATCCATATGCTGATGGTAATTCATAAACACCTTTTAATTAACCCTGTGGAGACCACAGCTGTAACTTACCAATGCAGAAGAGAAACGGCATATGTAAGACTGGTTGTTATTTTTGGTTCAGCCTTTTACATCATCATCTACACAAAACAGAGAAATAGAAAATGAGTGTTAAAAACCCATTACATCATCCATCAAGGAAATTTGCATCACTGATGTAATCTAAAGAGAACTCTCTTTAAGCACAAGGTTGTCATAGAGATTACATCCTCCAAACATCCACTTCTCAGCTACTGCTGTCAAGAGCTGCAATTCTGGATTTATTTCATTGGAGGGTCTTGGTTGAAGTCCAAAGAACCACTGAGAACGATTACTCTCTTGTGAAAGCACTTACAATTATCTTCCTTGGAACACTTTTGAATTGGGTCTGTAAAAATCTGCTCCTCTGTTAATTACAGCATATTTGATAGTTTGTAATTTGTCTATTCAACTGGCCCCCAAGACCCAGTTGAAGTGGAAGTGGTTAGAAGAAAAGCACAACCCAACAGCACAATAAAATTGTGGATAAGGTTATACTGACTCACCTTTAAAATAATTTACAAAACCCATATATGCAAAAGGAAACTTTTCTAAACTTAGTTTGTGAGCCCCCATTTCTTAACAGAATAACTAATAAAGTCTTTCTGGGGGAATTTCTTGGTTCAATCCAGGACTTTCTGTGTAAATTCAGGATGGCTATCTCAAGTTCAATTCAGTTCAAAGCTCTTAGTCCTTTTCTTCACCTGATGTCCATCCTCAATTCTCAAGAGTGGAACAGAAGCAGGGGAGAAGGCAGCCTCTCATGCAAGCAGAGGGCCAAGGGTTCACGACTGGCCACATGCTGATATATTGCTGGCGGGATTCAACTTCTACACTTGTCTGCTTCATGTTGATACTCAGTGGTTGCTCTGCCCGACTGTGTTGAGAGACTATTTGAGTTTCCACACAGCATCTTCAACCTTGTTGATTCTCCTCAGACTTTTCAGCTGTGAAACCAGTCAGTGACACACTCCACACCTGCACTGGGAGACTCACTTCTCCTGACCATGTCACATCCAGGGCCTGTGACCCAAGCCTTTCTGTCAACTAATTTACAGTAATCTCTTTGCCAAGATGCACTTCTGAATCTCCTCTCTTCCACCTGTGGGTTGTGGGTCCTGGAGCTGTTACCTCCTCCTCTCTCACGTCCCAGAGTCCCAGGACACATCTACGCTCTCTCTCATCTGACTCCACCGGTGGAGAAAAATCACCTCCTTGTCTACCCTGTGGATTCTTCCAACTTGAAGAACTTGAAGGACGTATCAGTTAGGTGCTCCTCCACTGCCCTTCCTACCTGGGAATCTCACCTCTAAAACCCTCCTTCCTTCTACAAATAAAGTCTTCCTCCTCGAAGTCACAGTTATACATCCTTTCTCTGGGGCAGGGAGTGGCAGAAAGTGATGCCATGGAGGGGAGGAGGAATGATGGAGAAGACACAGTTCTCCTGGTTTGTCACAGCCTCTTTATTTTTACCCCAGGAATCCATAAAATGCATGATAGCTAAAAAAGAAAAAAACACTATTTGGTGCTTGACATTATCAGACTGCACGGTCTAAAACTATTGTGTGGGAAAGACTCCTCCCCACTTCTGATGTTTCCTCTGTGCGGAGGAAGCGCCACACGTGTATCATTCCTGGCCTCTCTTCTTTCCTTTTCTTGTCCACGGGGAAAGGAAAGACTTCCTTATTGGTAAGTTGAGGAAGAATAAAGTAGGCATTCTCAGCTTGCCTCACTCTTTTCCTCTTTCTTGGCGGTAGCCTTCCTACCGAGAACAGAGGCTATTGTTTGTTCCCTGCCTGCTCCCAGAGGGGAGGCTGTGGTTTTCCAGAATGTTCTGTATCTAGATGAGGATGCCTGCCTTAATTCTGAACTTTGTATTGATAAGTCTGTTTTCCCCAAGCTATTAGCCACTTCCTCCCACATGAACTTTGTCAGTAATGAAGACATTTTTTTGCTCTCCCATCTGCCTTACTCTAATCTGTTGATTGGTTCAGACCTCGGTCAAAGAAGAGAGTTATTACTGGTTCTAATTTCAGCAAATACTTCACATATCCTCCTTTCACTCTGTTAATGCTTTTCTCCCCAGTTCTGTCCTCCCTCTCTCAAATGTGACCAACAATGTGAAGATGTCAGGTCAAATTCTGGCTGGGCCACACGCAAATACTATAACCCCAGACAGCTTGTTTAGTCTCTGGGCTCCATCATCCTTAAAATGAACATGTTAAGAATTCCTTCACAATGTCCACAATAACTAAATCCATGGCGGCAGGAAACAGACTAGTGGTCACCTAGAACCGGGAGGAAGCAGGGATGGGGAGTGGCTGCTAACAGGCAGGGGACTTCGGTATGGGGTGATGAAAGGTTCTGGATTAGACTGTGATGATGACTGCACAGCTCTGTGAGTATACTAAGAAGCATTTGTTTTTTGAATTGCACACTTAAAAAAGGTGAATTTTGTAGTGAGTGAATTATATTTCAGTATTTTTTTGAAAAAAAATAATTCCTTGACAAATTTATTAAAAGGACTTATCAGGACCACTTATACAAATGGATCTCACTAGCTAGCTCCTTCCTCTGGTAATTGCCACGTTTTGGCTATGACGAGAAGCCAGATAACCTCTGCATCTCAGTTTGAGGACTTAGTAAGCAGAAAGTACTTTGACACTGAACCATCTCTACTTTCCTAAATCATTCTCAATAACATGAAAAAGCAGATATCCACGTACAAGTGCTTTTAGCACTTAGACTGCTTCTTTCAAAGGTTGTTCCTAGCTGGATAGATTTCTAAGGGCATCCAATTCAGGAGCTTTTGTTTCTTTACTGAGGTATTTCCTTATTTAAAAAAAAAACTGAGATGTGGATTTATAATGTTCCAGCATCACATATCTCAGCCAGAAACCAGTAAGAAAAAAAATGAGTAAGTTGTCTGGGGAATCTATCCAAATTCTTGCTGCGTTTGGAAGCCTGAATATTCTTCCTCCTTCTCAGTCTGAGGCAGAGGCTGTGAGGATGGAAGAGGTTTTATAAGAAAATACAGCTAGAGAATGTGGGTCGCTGTGAACTAAAACACTGTGTGTTAGTGCCAAGCAATGCTATATCCTGATTTATGCTGGGGAGTGGCGGTGGGGTCCGTGTCTCTGTCCCAAGCACAAATTAATCATTAGGACAGGGGAAAAAAGAGTGGTTAAAATGCTCTGGGTGAAAGGAAACTTGGAAGAGACAAGGAAAATATGTTATTGAGAGATTTTCTATAAGAATAACTTTAGATAAATCATCCATCCGATGCTGTATTAGCTACCTACCTGTCTTGGGATAAGTTATTCAAGTGGTCTCAAGAGTTTGTTAGCAGCCAGAGTAGTCTGGGCAATGAATTATATCTGGGCAGCAGCTTAGTTTCTGTTTTAAGGACATATACTCAGCTGAATAAGCTTACTCTACATTGATGCATTTATTTTTGTACAAGTAATCCAGGTTAAGAAATTTAAATGGAAAATTTGAAAATAGAAATAAAAAGCAACAATCATCTTTATTGTCATCATAGCATCCCTTTATAACTAGCCTTTATACTTTGTTCACTTTGCTACTGACTTGATGTGCGTACACATGTAAATTCACATGAATATTGACATATATGAATGAGTATGCACACATGTGCATAAAGTTACTTCTATAGCTACCGGAATGGAATCAAAAATGCCCTGTCCTGTATCCTGCTTTTTCACTTAACAATATTTGAGACCATTTTAAACATCATTTCATTCAAATTTATACCATTACTTTACTGGTTATACTGCTTGTTTTTTTGAATGTACAGTAGTTTATTTGACCAGTCTTTAACTAATGGGCATTTAGATTGCTTCTAATTTTAACTGGAAGTAAGAATGCTGAATTGAACATACTTTTCTACATATTTGTGCATAAATATGTGTCCAATCCATTGAGTGAAAATCTTCGTAGAATTAATGAGTGGAAGGGAATGCATATTTTATAGCTTCTCATACCTGTTGCCAAATTGCCCTCCAGAGAGATTGTACTAATTAATATTTGTAACATATACTAATAATTAATACTTCTAACAGCAATATTTGAGAGCAGCCATTTCCCCCAAGTCCTTGCCAAAACTGGATTTTTCTCATGTTTAATGCTTCACAATCTGATGTATCTCTTTTAAAAATATTATTTCAACAAGATCCAGCAAGTGGCCACTACAATCTAAACTCCTTGATCACAGGGAACTAGCAAAGTGTCCTATGAGAATGGTTCTGGAAGAATTTTTAAAATGGGTGAATATGCAAATCTTCCCCCAAATCTTTTGTATTACCTATAACTCATAAGAAATTCTTTCTTGAGCAAACTTCCCAGCAGGAAATTCTGTTTTAGACTGCAGAGATACTCTAAATTTTAGTCATTGATCAAAAACAAAACAAAACCAGTGAGTCTAAATGTTTCACATTCTACATGACAACTCTTAGTAAAAGGTTTGTATTTATGTTGATTAATATATGTAAAATTTGTGATGGGAATTAACTTAGTCACAGATTCATTATATCTATACTGTGGAAAGAAACTTTAGAATTGGGAAACCTGTATCTGGGCATCACTGATCCAAATGATGAAATCACATTTGACATTCAAGCAATATAAGTAGATTTAAAGTTCCATTAAGAAGCTCTATTTGTTAATCCGGTGCCAAGATACAAGCAACATAATTTGGACTCTGATCCACCCACGTATGTAACTGACTCATAGTTACATGATATGGTTAAAGAATGAGTGAGATATTTGAAACCTACTTTTCCTGGACGATGACTAGGGAAAAAAAAGGGTAAAAACACCTGGAGGTGTCTGTCTCGAGTTTGTTCAACATAGGCAAACATGCATTTTGATAGTAAACATTTTAAACACCTGTAACTGTAAATTCCATGCCACAATATTCTAACATCATAAAAGATGCCTTTCACACATCTTAATCTTTTACCAAATCGCTTCACTGAAATAATACATTTTTGCTTTCAAATCTGATGCAGCATGCCATAGAATCTTAGGCAGACATCTCTAATAAACTGTCATGCTTAATTATTTTCTGTCTTTCTCCACAGTGTAAGTGATCTGAAATCACCATAGCAGAAACATACACGGGAGAGGCTGGAGGCAGACACACGCTATGCTGGGAACGCCTGCTGGGCCACTTGAGCGGGCAGCTTACAATCTGGAAAACAGTGACGCAGTCCCGGCTTGCAAGTCCATGTGTGAGAACATAAATCATTAGTTTCCATTTGCAAACAGCATAAGGAACCTCCTCTCTGGCTCTCGTGGTTTAAAGCAAAACACACAATGGTGATGTAGTGGCCTGTCAGCTACAGAACATATTTTCATTTATCAAATCATTACTCACAGCGATGGAGAGAGCTTGGACTATTCGGCCACTTAGGTCATTCAGTTCCCCCTCCCTGCCCCTCCTAACTTGTACAAATCCATCTGCTCCCTCCTCTAACTTGTTGCCCTGTTTTCTGAATGCCAACTTGATGGGGCCTGGCTACAGCCTGTGAGTTCCCCTGCCTACTGGATCCTTGTTCACTGATGACCCTGCCAAACCTGAATGTTAAAGGAATTCCCATGTTCAGAGCCACAGTTTCAGTGTAGACAGAATGATCAGAAATTGATCCATTAAGGAAAACAAATCACCTAAAATCATGGCTGACTTTACTTCTGGGCATCATTTTACTAAAGCTGTGGAGGGAGGTTCCTCATTTCTGCCCCTTTCTTGCGGTAGATTGATTCCAAACGTGGGCTCAATGGTCCACGTTTCCCTGTATCCGTGTAGTGAGATGCTGGACCTCCTCCCTTCAGTAATGGAACTGGGATGGAGTACTTGGACATGAGTAAGGGATTGTAAGTCAAATCTTTTCTGTAAAAAAATTTTCAATGAGACGAATAAAGCTATAAAGGAAATGTAATATGAAGAGGAAAGATGAATTTAAAAGCACTTTTGACCTTGTCACTCCACAGCTTACAACTTTTCCATAGCTTTCCATCATTTTGATGGGTTTGGAGGTCGGTGGAGGTGGTTGCTATGGATTACAGGTTGCTATGAAGACGGGTCTGGAATAGAAGTCTAGTGAGGAATTGAATTTTAAATTATTTTTAAAACTTAAACACTTTTTAAAGGTTACTTTCCATTTATATTATAAAATATTAGCTATATTCACCATATTGTACATCCTTGAGCCTAGCTTACACCCAATAGTTTGTACCTCCCACTCCCCAACCCTTAAATTGCCCTTCCCAAGCCCCTCCCCACTGGTAGCCACTGGTTTGTTCTCTAAATCTGTGAGTCTCCTTTTTTTTGTTGTTGTCGTTATATTCGCCAGTTTGTTGTATTTTTTAGATTCCACATATAAGTGATATCATATAGTATTTGTCTATCTGACTTATTTCACTTAGCATAATGCCTTCCAAATCCGTCTAAGTTCCTGCAAATGGCAAAATTTTGTCCTTTTTATGGCTGAGTAGTATTCCATTACACACACATCTATATAAACACACACACACACACACGTATATATACACACACACACACGCCACAGCTTCTTTATCCATTCATCTGTTAATGGGCACTTTGGTTTCTTCCATATCTTGGCAAGTGATTAAAATTTAGATTCAACTAAAATCAAATATGTTCCCTTCTTCTTAAGCAGAAACATGCCTGTGCAGTAACTCTGTGACGAGGGCCTGACTGATTGTTCAGAACAGGAAACTTACTAATGGGCCAAGTGGTTCGGTCCTGGTTGCCCTGCTAGTGGATGGCAGTGCACTGATATGAATTTGGTGTCCTGATTCCAAGGGCTCCTTTATTTTTATGACACCAGAGTTGTGTTCTAGCTTGGATGAGCGACTGTGTTCTTGTTGCAATGTCCCTGAGTCATGAAGATGGGCATTAAGGACAGTGACAGCTCAGAGTATCAGGCCAGTGCCCAGCCCTCACTTGGCTCAGGTCCCTCTTGTGTAATGGAAAGAGACTGACTAAGGTTAAAAATAAAAGCAGAAAATACTGGAATTAGTCTTGCTTCTGTCTCTTACCTTCTACTTGATCTTCTCCCCAAACAATTTCGCTGGTAAAATGGAGACAATCCCCTGGTTCTGTAACTCCTGGTGTAGTACAAAAGCCAAAGAGAATCATGTAAATTAAATAACATAGGGACTAATAAAGCAGTATGTGTAAATTAATTGAATTCTGCCTACAGCTTTTCTTTGTCTCCTCTGTCCTTTTGCCTTCTATGAAGTGTCTTGAACTTCCTTTCTCCCAGCACATATTTCCCAACCCCCATGGAGTACCAACCACCCTTTCTTTCCTGTCTTTGCTGTACCCAGTACCCATTTCAATCATTACACTTAAAAATTTTGTTATCAATTACCTACGGGGGAGTGGGTGGAGCCAACCCATCCCCATACCCCCAGCACTTAGTGCAAGGCTTGGAAAATAACAGATATTCAATAAACATTGTAGAACAAATACATGAATGCGGACAGTGGAAGCGGTATTATTATTTTGTATTGCTCAGTTGAAGCATTCAAGGACAGGGTAGTTATGGGCCCCTGGAAATATGATACAAATTTTAAAATCAGAAAACTACCTTCCACATATACTGAGCATTTCTAATGCATAGGGGTATTATATTTTAAATAATGTTTAAGTTGCAAAGCAATCATTCCAAATGTTAGCATGAGAACCTCATTCTTTGTGTGTCTGGGAAGGAAATTTTCAGTGTTGATTAAGCTGAGAGACTTATCCAAAAATAATAAAGCCACCCAAAATGAGTACTTACTTAATCAAACACAGAAGTCAAGCATAATCGCTCTGTAAAATAGTTTAAAATTTGGCTAATGATATTTCCAAACCTCTGCTGATTATTTTTCAAACAGGTGATATTTGAAGATTGCGATTAGAGGCTGTGAAAGCACGTATTTCAATTATTTGAGGCATAAAAAAGAGCAATCTTGATAAAACAGACGACTAATGTTTTAAACTTCCCCCTTCCTTTAGTGCAGTAAACACACTTGGTGCCCAGGACCCAGTGGTTCAGGGCATCAATTGTAGCAAATTCCTTATATGTTATGATTGATCAAAATAAGAAGTTGCAGCAGGGTTGCCCCTCTTGGGTAAAATTTGTCAACTTTCCAAGAGCGGCTGCTGGAAAACAGCCCAAGGCAGCAGGAGGCTCTGGCAACTCTTAAACTCCAACTGGGGCTGCAGTCTCAGAAGTTTGCACGGTAATTAAAAATTATGATTTTGTTTTCCCCTAGAGCATACTCTTGAGACACACACCTTCGGCAACCCTATTTGAGGTCCCATTGACAGTCATCTCCTTCCCATCCTTGGGAATCCAGGAGATGCTGGCACCCAGGCAGCCACCTGCAATAAGTGAGTCTTGTAATCTCCTCCGAGAGGGAACGAGAGGTCAGTCTGATGCCTCAAATCTCTCCTGGTGGTTGGCTGAAGAGGGTTGCAGAGGACTGAGAACACAGGAGTGACTAGTCCCGAGTTTGCCTCCTTTCAGAAAAGGAGGCTGCTTACCTAAAGAGAAGTGCCCAGGACTATGGAGGCAGCCAGATTTGTGTTCACATCCCAGCTCTGCTCTCCAGTGGGCAAACTTCACTTAACCATTTTAAGGGTCTCTGACCACAGAGAGATACTGTCAGAATTGAGCTTCGCAAAGCTCTCAGCTCAGTATCTAGCATACAGAAAGTACACAGTGGACAGGCAGGAGATGTGAAGGAGAAGGGGAAATAGAGGTGAATAAGAAGGATTTACGTCCTGGCATGGGACAAACTCATGGTAAGTTTCAGCCACACCAACGTGCTGCTGATGGAGGCCATCTCAGGCATCCTTAAACATAAAGAAGGCAGGTTCGTTCCTCCCTAAACTGCAAGAGCATATCTTAGGGGAAGCAGTAAATGGATGTCATGAGAGAAAAAAAAAAAAAAAAAAAGACATGGTACTAGAAATCAAGAAATCTGGACTCCAGTCAGGATTTAACCATAAAACATTTTGTGAACGTGGAAAAGTTACTTAATTTCTGGGCTTAGGTTTCCACTTCCGTAATGAAGAGTTTGGGGGAGTCAATGGGGTTTTCAAGTTGTATTCCTCACAGCCACAGGGTTTGCAGACCTGTGCGGTAGGTTGTCTGTGGGCAGACAAGGAGCAGGGAAACAGAATGCATGTGTCAGGAAAAAGCAGCTTTGCTTTGATCTCTTTTAACTATTGGTGATTCCCATAATGCTTCTTTGAAAAGTGAGTCCTATTCCTTACGCAACATTTGAATAACACTGGACTAGATAATCACTGTTAGAGGAATCTTTAATCTCAATCAACTACATAATTTGTGGGGCCCAATTCAGAATGAAAATGTAGAACCCCTTGTTCAAGAAGCAGTACAAAGGTTTTTGTTTTTTCCCTCTTTCCTGTCTTAGGCGCTCTCTCTCTCTCTCTGTCATGGTGGTGATTATTTTTTATTTGTGCTCCCTTGGGCCCAGGGATATTCAAGGGTGAGTCAGACCCTTGCAGGAACTCAGGTCCCCATCCCACTACTCAACATGCAGAGTACATGCACCACAGCCCAACATTCCCTGCAACCGAGCCAAGCCAATTCACAGGTGGATTGTGAAGGGCGACAGTGGTTGCTGGCTGGAGGAAGGGAGCAGATGGTTAAGAATACATCTCAGGGAGGCTGGAAGGCAGAGGGAGGCAGGACTGTGTTTGCCAAGTTTGCAACTCCCTAGCTCATGCTCCATTGTGCCATCAATCTTTGCCTACAAAACTCCAATTCAAAGACAAAGTTATTAAGAATTTCAAGATGGTGTCCACAAAGCATTGAACCTCAAGGGCGAACTTCCTTCTGAGTGTGAGGTCTGTGCAAATGCATTGGTCACATGTCCAGGAAATTGACCCTGGCTTTAATAGTTGAATATGAAAATTAAATCTCATAATACTTACTCTAATTTTGTGATTTGAGTCCATTTTTGCAATTGACTAAACTATAGACACAGATATATTGGATTTTCTGAGGATCAGTTGAATATTACCCGGTGTGAAGAGGGCAAAACAAAACAAAACAGATTCAATTAAAAACAAATAACTATCAACAAGAACAACTGCCATTGTTTAGAAACTACTTAAGGTATTCATTAAGGTTAACATGATCCCCAACACTCACCTTTTGAAGTCCGTAATTCTTACTGGTTATTCCTGCAAAAGTGTTACCTTTCTTCAAAATTTTCTCAGCTAACTGCCTTCAAATTGTTTTCCTGTTCTCTCTAGGTTTTTGCTAGCCATCTGCTCTACTACGAACGTCTTCTCTCTCTTCATTCTTCTCCCTGGACTAAAGAATCTGAAACCTGGGTCCTCTCACTGTGCCCTGACCCATCCTTCCCCAGGAACACACAGCAATACAACTTTCTTTTGATCTATTGTTCAGTGCCCCCTCATTAATCTCCCGGTTGATAGGCCAACCATTAGAGTCACATTTGCCAATGTATACATTTACCTCGAACACTCAAGGAAGAAGGAAACCCATATGCCCAAAATACAAAAACAGATACAATTGCAGAGACAGCTATTTTTCAAAACATGTCTAGGTCCAACCAATGCACGTGCACCAGCTCCGATGTGAGTCCTAGCAATCTGCAAACAGGCTTATCAACTCTGTTCAAATGGGAGCAGACACTCAAAGCTATTCAAAATGAGGAGACTTATTGGCTCTGACTTTAGATACACAGGATAAACAAACTCTGCTCAAAGCAGCTCCAACTCCATCTCGGCCTCGAGATTAAAGCCCAAATTGCTCACATGTCCCTCTGTCTGAATTACTCACAGACGTCTGTCAAAGTGCATGCATATCTGTTGTTTTTGACGGGACCGTCTATACTTTCATAATGGACCAGTGTCATATGGTCCAACTGCAAACAGACCTATTTGTTGATAAATAGGCTGGTTTCTACACATAGGCTTTCTCGTATGTGCATATAGTGTTGAAAGATTGAATGCAGTTCTCCTTTTACTTTTGGTTTGTATATTATATAAATTTGATCTCAAAGTTTTTAAATAGAGATATCCATCGAGCTTCATTTTACTGGCATAAATTGAAAAAAGTGTGAATATTTATGTAAGTTAAAGACCACCAAATGATTAAGATAAATATGCAGAGAAAATGGCCATCGTTCATCAGGATTTGTTTTGTATTATTTTGAATTTTGAACATCACAATGTTTTCAGAAATATATCCTATTTGTAATACATGATGGCTCTGTGTGTATGTATGCGTGCGTATGTATGTGTTTTTTCAAAAAGAAACTTTCTTTAATATTGAAAAGCAAAATGAGAATTTCAATTTATTTTTCACAGTACCTACTAAGCTCTTAACTGGATAGGAAAGAAAAGAAATGTGTTTTGAGATTATACAGATGCAGCCAAACATTCTAATAGAAATTCCCTTTCATTTCCTAATAATAATCAGTATATATTTTCATGAGAAAGTACACACTTAGTCGCTAAAACTTGAATGTTAGTGACACCTGAACACTTGCCAAATTATGAAAAATTATAAGCTCTTCCCTGTTAAGAAGCATCAACACTTAACATGCTGTCAGGATGTTCTCCTGTGCGGGAAAGATGAAGTTCATTGGAAGACTAATGACCCTGTGAAACTCAAGCACCTTTTGCCTCTACCTAGAGCAATTAGTTTGAAAAGCATTTAAGAAGACACCAGGCTTGTGAGTGAACAGATGTAATTTCACTCTTCACCTTGAGTGTTTTACCTGTGTATGGATGACTGAATATGCCATAGTTTATAAACAGCCACATCTCACACACAATTAAACAAGGAAATTGGCTTCTGCTGTGTTTAAAAAAAGATTTGTGGCTGCTTAGCCCTGATTCATCGGAAGAATCTCCAAGCTGTCTGTACTCTGTCCTACAGAGGATGAGCAGATATCCCTCTATATTAGAAACTGTACCTTAGATTTAAAGACTAAAAATTGGCAAGACTACTTTGGTACCTATGAGGCAGTGTGATGTAGTGATCATGTGCACAGACTTCGATTTTATGTACATTTTGTGTTCAGCCCTGACTCGGTCACGCGTGACTGTGTGACAATGAAAAGCACTTAACTTCTCTGTGCTTCACTTTCCTTCATCTATAAAATGGGGATGATAATAACACCACCTCACAGGGATCCTGTTTGTGTTAAGAGGACAGGGCTTGGCAAATAGTGAACCCATAGCCAGTAGTAACCATTATAATTAGTGTTAGTTAACTTCTTCTTTTCCTTTTTATCTGATGTTAATTATTTGAGCACAAGGTATGTCTCCAAAGGATACGAAAGTTACTACAGTTGCCTGTCTATTGTTCATGTACTAGTTCTTAATCCCTAAGAATAATCTTTACATGCAAATTCACACGAGCTCCCTTCTTTAGCTTCTAAACACGTTCCCTAATTGGTAGCATGTACCAATAAGAAATGAACAAATATTTTATAAAGGATAGGGATGTGGCACTTCAGAATTGTAGGTGCATAAGTGTGAACCATAACTTTTGAGTGGATTTCATGAAAATTGAGAGTCTTTATTTAAAAGAACAAGCATATTAGAAAAAATAATTTCCTCTTATTATCCTACAGAGTACTACATTTTTTGTTTTATCTTTACTTCTTATTTCCTTAATATTTTCTGCATATTATAGGGGTTGGATAATATGTTTTGAAAGTGTTCAAATCTAGTGAGTTGGCCATCAAAATCAAGTTCATCTTTGAGACTATGAACTTTGTAACTAAAAGAAATGACTCATCCAGAGTTGCACAACTGATGACAAACTTGAATGCACTTTGTATCAGTCAGAATTTAGCTGCAAGAAACAGGAACTACTTTTATTATTTTAAGCAGAAAAAATTAATATTGATAGCAACTAACGTTTTTATTGAGTACTCCCTGTGTACTAGGCTCTGCTTTGAGTGTTATGTGTGTATACTGATTTAGTTCTCACAGCAGTCCTAGTGGTATGTGATTTCTTTATTTTATAAACGCAAAACCTGAGGTTCAGAGAATTGTCCAAAGTAACACACTACTGATTAGGAGAGCCAGGATTTCAAAGCAAATAATCTGGTCCCAGAGTGTATGTTCCTAATTAGTATGCTCTACTGCCTATAAGTAGAGAGAAGAAGTACTTAAAGGTACTTTCCAAATTCCTGACTGGAAAAGCTGTGACTCCAGGACTGACTTCTAGGATAACACCACAGAACTGATCTGCCAAGGAGATGGCTAACTCTAGTGCAGAAAATGGCTAGACAATTGGAAATAATGCCTACCTTCTGGATAATAACGTTCTATATCAAAAGACAAGTAACCATCTCTAGAATTATTATCTCCAGAGATATGCTGTGTCTACTATATTGCACAAGCCAAAAATGAGTGTCTCAAATCCTGCTGCCTTTCTCCATATTTCCATTTGGAATTCAGTTTCACTGCCAATCACTGCACCCAATTGGCAGAACTTAAATCACATCTGGAGCATCTCACAATTTTGCAGCCTGTGAACATGGGGGGAAAAAACACACCCAACAAAGGATGGAAAAGGTCAAGCAAGCCAATTTAAAGTATCATGCAAACCATTTAACAGAAGAATTCTTCCTTTGCTTCAGCATTTCCTCTGTTCTCAAAATGTGGTATGCATTGCTCTATTTTAGGAAACTTTTTAAAATGCAGATCACTTGGCCTTACTGAAGATTTAATGAATTAGAATCTCTCAGAATTAAGGCCCGAGAATCTGCATCTTAAAGCACCTCAAACCTCTAATATTACACTTCCCTGCCTGGGACCCAATTCACGAGCTACTTCCCTGCTAAAAGTAGTAGTTCATATTTTCAGGGAAGGAAAAAAACAGGTGGTGGTAGTGGGGAGAAGATTATCACACAAATACACTTATTTTTTTTCTCAAAATGCATGTAAGAGTAAATATAGCAAATGAAAACAGAATGTGAACAAGTGAGAGGTAATATTATCTAGTAATTCAACATTATTTAGGTTTTGTAACTTTCACCAAAAATAGCACTTTCAAGTAATGCTTTTCGGCTTGGCTTTCCTCCTCACACTGGGATAAAGTCATCTCCCATGTAGGGAAGAAAAAAATAACCTCTCCTAGACTCCCTCTTCTGCATACGTTCCTTTCAACATGCCATTTTTACTTGACTTTATTCTCGCCTTCAAAGGAGCCATGTGTTTGATTTTGGGTTCTGAATGGGAAAAAAAAAATTCATTATAGGTATCCCTTCTGGATTCGAGTGGAACATTCTTCCTGGCTCTCATTGCAAACACCCTCTCCAGATGACCCACGAGACCTACAGTCCCAGGGGCAAAGAAGCTAAAATTATGAATCTAGGGGAGAAAAAGAGAGAGAGATGACACAAATAGGGTTGAGTGGTCATCCCAGAAACTGCCCAGATCATCCAAATCTCTTCGTGAGGCTCAGCACTTGGCTCCTCACTGAGCCTGGAGGTAAGGCTGACTGGCTGGCCACCAACACCCATCTCTCCTCTACCTGCCTCCTACGGCTACCATGCCTCACTTTTTCCAGTGTCCTACACTTTCTGTGGTGTCGTGATAATGGAAAAACGTTCAATTTGATGTGAACTTCTCTCCACAATCCAGAATATCTCTTCTTCAGTAATTCAAAGGCTTGCTAAAGTTACGTTACAAACTTAATTTATGATTTTCTAATACTCTGGAGCCTGTTCCTTATCTCATGTCCCTAGATCAACAAAGGATTCATTCTAGATATGGTTTCATAAATCAGAAGCCTAAAAATCATCCACAGCCCCCTCTCACTTATCCCATGCTCACAGTCCAGTGGGTTTTACATCTCATGTGTCTCTTCTCTATTTGCATTTTTCTTCTCTATCTCAAACAAAACGGGATTCTGAATTATGATTATCCTCTACATAAACTCCAGTAGCAGGACCCTAACAGGTTTCACTGCATCCTCTGTCTACCTCCCTCCAAAATCTATTCCTCACCTCCCAGCCAAAGTGACCTTTCCAAGCATAAACCTGATCAATCATCTTCTTTGCCTTATAACTGTCACATGTCTTTCCAGTTTTCTTAGGATAATGGGAAAGAGTTGGCTGTTGCTAAAACTAAAGCAGTTATATATGATTTGGGCAGCCACTGCTTAATTCTTGAAAAACAAGTGCTATCTCTCCTTCTCTCACTGAGCCTCCCTAGCCACGAAGATTTCCTTTAGTTTTATATACTTTCCATACTCACCCATAGCACTGGGTCTTAACACATCCTGTTCTATCTGCCTTGAATCCTCTTCACTTCAACTGACTCAATTTTCTTTTATCTTCCCCCAGATGGCAATTCCATTTCCTCAGCAAAATAATTGAAAAGTCAAATCTTCATTATGTGTACTCATAGTACCATGGTTCTCTCCATTAAAGACCTTATCTTGGTTGCACTTTTATGTTTATGTGATGATTTAATTAATATCTGTCTATTCACTAGACAACCGTCCTTTAAGGTCAAGGACTATGCTTTCCCTAGTGCTAGCACTATCTTAGGCATATAGCAGGAACTCAACAAATTGTTTTGAATGAATGAATGAGTGTAAAAATGGAGTTCTGGAAATATGCAAGGTCAAATTGTATACTTTTCATATCTCTTCAACTGTGTCATTGAACAACGAGTGCTGGATCCAAAACTCTGCTACAGAAAACAGTAGATTCAGATGCTTTTTGTCATCATTATCCTGCTCGTCCTGGAGAATTTAGATGTGGAATGACTGATCTTAAAGGATACATGATGATGAAAAGCAAACACTCCAACTGTTCTTTGATTGTATCTATAGAACGTCAAACATCTGCATGAAAACATTGAAATTCAGCTCTCCATATAATTCTACATAATTCTAAGCTTTACAAGTATTTGGCATTGTGGAAGCCTGTATTGCTTGGGTTTTGCAAATTACATGAACCCAATCTTCTCCAACAGTCTTGAGAGTTTCTTCTGTCTAAAATGGTGAGTGACCATTAACTATTGGCTTCTCATTTGTCCAATGATTCTGAGACTATACATAATAGTACAAATTTTATGTGCCAGGCATTTATATTAAATCTAATTTTCACAATAGCCCTAGAGAAAATACTGTTCCTATTTTGCAAATGAAGAAAACTGAAGCTCAAGATCAAACAGGAAGCAAGAGTAATGGCTAGTACTGCATTCAATGATATTTGATTTCAAAACTTAACGGCAGTTTCTTCTCTCTAATGCCACAAATCACCTCTAACTTACTTTTCAGGGCAGAGGGGGAAAAAAAAACACAGAGAAAAATAACTACAGCTCAAGAAAACCAGATTATCTCTGACTCTAAATGCATTTTCTCGCTCAGAGGACTCATGGAACTTGTAGGTTTTTTGGTTCAATATTTTCTTAATCCCCAGGCCATACGTTCCACGAGGACAGGGAATCATCCCTACTTTGAGCAAAAGGAGCCCTCCCAGCACCAAAAATACCATCAAAGTGTTCGCTGTGAAGCTCTCTGAGGTGAGTTATGGAAATATCTCGATTATAAGCCTTCTCACTTGTTCTCAGAAACCCTCCTTTAAAGTAATGATGTACAAGAACAAATCTATGAGGTCCTTGGAAATGTGGACTAAATCTCTTCACTGAGGATGATTTACTGAGGATTCCATTATCTTTCAAGAGAAGGCACAAACGGCCAGGGTTGGGAAAATCCAGGTTCCTGCCATACTATTCCCAAACTCTTTTGCTGAGAAGGACATCGGATGTTATCTAATTAGACTCCTTTAAACTGCAAGTGAGGAAAGTGTGATTCAGAGAGGGAGGAGCCATTCCCAAGATCACACAGCAAGTCCTACCATTAGCATCACCTGAGTTCCATTTAACACTAAAATGTTTTCTTCAGCAAATACTTGGCAAGAAATAAATCCTTAGCTTCCCGCTGACACTGACCACCATTCCACAGGAAGCGGACCTCTGCAGTCCACATAATGCACTCCCTTTCTTTCCAGTTCCAAAATTCTTTCACAAAAGGCCAAATTTATGATGGAGTGTGAGCTAATATCAGATTTTTAGGCTATATAGTTTTTTGTTTTCCTTAAAAAAACAAGTGTCTGACAGGCTGTGTCTATGTAACAGAGCCAATTTGAAAAGGCCCAAGTTGATCCATTGGTAACTTTTTATGACAAAGATCTCATTTTCACCTTCCTCTGGACCCCAGAATATATGTTTTAGTAACATTTGCAAGTTCTGCCACACCAGAGGCCAAGAGAAGCTTCAGTTGTGACTCCTTTGGCAGAGAGCTCCCTCTGAGATCTGGAGACCTAATTCCAGCTCCCCAGAGGGCTCTCTTTCTGACTTGAATGCGTTGGCCTGGTGTACACAACAGCTTGAAAACATTACGGAGGCACTCAGCCAGAAGGTGTCCCAAAGACAGGCTCCAGCTTTAGATGACAGTGACAAAGCCCCTGAACACCCCATGGAGACAACCACCTGCAAAACTCTACTTCTTAAGTGGGAGTCAAAGTTTAGGACACCCTGCATTATGCTAGCAATTTGGATTGCAAAATTACAACTTCCCAAGCTTCAAGCACGGAAGCTGGGGACTATATTAACTGTTTAGTGTGACAGAGAGCTATGAACGCATATACCTAGAAGCCAAGACTCCATCTACATCTAGGTGATGGCTCTCTGCAGCAGTAGTTCTCCACAGGGGTGATTTAATCTCCTCGGGGACATGTGGCAATGCCCAGAGATATTTCCGGTTATTACAGCTGGGAGTGGGGGTACTACTGGCATCTAGTGGATGGAGACCAGGGATGCTGCCAAATACTGTAACAGGGATGTTAGCGATTATAATCATCGATTTAAACTCCTCTTTTCGGCTCTACTTTTATTGTCTCCTGACAATGAAAATAATTTATCACTTGAGTCTCCATTATATTGTTTTAGATACATTATCTAATTATCCCACGCCAATTCTTTGTGTTAGATATTATTATATCCATTAGTTAGAAAAGGAAACTAGGTACAAAGGATACTAGATGACCTACCCAAATTTGTGGAATCAGTAAGTGGCATAGGGTTTGGACACATTTGTACTTAAGGACTAGTCTCTTAGCCACTCTGTGGGGTGAGTAGACCCTGCAATTCTGGAGTTTCCTTCTACCGGAGACACTTGGTACTGATTTGTATGTTTGTCCCTCTCACTGTTTTGTGAGACGCTTGTGTTTCGGTCACATGTGCGTTCCTGTGCTCTGGGTATCATACCTTGATGTATCACACCATCCTGAGGTGGTGGCCACACCTGGGAGCTGGCAAAAGGTCTGGGGGTTCAGAATCCTGGATACTTCTCTTTCTATCAGAGACAGAGACAACAATCATGTGATTGGACTTACGTATTCCTGGCGAGCAAGTCATGACATAACTTCATGATTTGTTAGCAGAAGCAGAAACCAACCACATAAGACACCTGTGTGCATCCTTGGGTAGGTCGGTGGCCAGCACACTCACACCTCACAGTGTGTCGATAGGATCACATATTTGCTAAAGTAAAGGGTAGTCATTCTTTATGAAAAATGTTATCAAACAACCTTGTGGATTAACAATATTTTCAACACAATTACAATTATAACATCAACATCCAGTAGATGGGATAAAAACTGGATTTGCAAAACCTAAAAATATGGTCAAGAACAAATATACGTAAGATTTGTCCAACTTTACTGATAGCAATAATATACATGTTTACCAACACACATTACTAATATCAATATTTCATTATATATAAATAATAATACTAATAAGTAACACTAATATTAGTACATATTAAAAATACCAATAATATATATTATTGGTATATAAAATATAATATGTGTGTTATACTACTATTTACATTATCAACTATTCCATCAGATGATTTATATATTATTACTATTAACAAATATAAATATTGAGTCAACTATACAATAACAATGATGGTGGGAAGAGTACTAACAGCTACTACTCTACCATTACTGTTTATAGGTTGCTATGATCCCCTTCATTTTATAAATGAGAAACTATGGCTCAGAGAGATTGCATAACTCTTCCCCCAACACACAACTAGTACGTGGTGGAGTTGGGAAAGAAATCCGCAGTCTGATTCTAGAGCCCCACGCTTTTACCTTCAATATTAATGAGCCCTGTGGCATCCAGAACTAGAATTATAGGGCTAACGGGAAGGACGCGACAAGCTTGAAATATATGAGACAGGAGCTAATTTTGGAAAATTCCACCATATTTTAAATATGTAAAATTTCAAGCAGAGGATCTAGTTTCCACGAAAGGCTAGAGAAAATGGAAGTTCTCTTCTGTCAAAACATACTTAAAGATGTGGTATGGATAATTTTAAATGTACAGTATGTTTTCATCTTGATGTAAATCACAAAAGTGAAATTTATTATAGTTCTGTGTCTGTAAGGGCACAATCCTGAAAAGTACTATAAAAAGCTAATGTTTGTGAGGGAAGTTGCATGTTTTATTGATCAGATTCAACAGAGCAAAAGCTAAGCTGTCTTTCTATTTTCTCTATTAAAGAGCACAAAAATGTTGTTCTATGGCTAGATATGTAGCCAAGTAATTTAAAAAAAGAATTATAGAGGTGTTACAGTTAATAAAAATGATCTTTTTGTGGATTTTTGATAATGCTTATGGTGTTTATCAGCTTTCTACATGTTGTAACTTACTATGACCTCGCTGTCTATCTCTTGATGGTCAGGGCAACACTGCTAAAGAAGCATTATTATTATTACCCTCATTAGTAATCATGGGGCTGGGACTGTAACCCAGATCTGTGGCCTCCAGGACTCCATACATGCTGCGGCCCCTGAAGTTCTCTTCTGAGAGAACCCAGTCATGTTCAGCCTTAGGGCTGTTTGCTTTTTATGTTGGCCAAGGACATGAAGAACATTTTTAAAAATTTCAACTGAAAGGCAAATATATAAATATGCTGCCAGCATTTTCCCATTTCTTTAAAGAGGCCTTTCAAAAGCAGAAGAGGTATGTGAAATCATAGAAGTCCTATACAAATATACAATATTAAAATACTATTTATTTCTTAAGGACTGACGGAGGACTCCAGGCCCTTTAAAAACATTTTCCATAACAACCCTGTGAAATAAATACAATCCATTATACAGATGGAAGAACTGAGACTTAGAAAGGATAAGTGGCTCATGCAAGGTAACGAGAAAGAGGATGAGAAAGTGAACTAACTAATCCGTCTGACCCCAAATTCATGATCTGAATTATTAGACTAAACTTTCTCACATTTGTTAAAATGAGTCCTGCACGTTTTGCACAGTTACTCTTTCTATGCCAACTGAGAAATCAAAGCATTTCTCCTCTTTAATTCAACTCCCAAGCACTGTGTAGTACAGTATCTTCTGAGCACCGTCCTTGGAGCCAGACTGCCTGGTTTTAACTTCCAGCTATACCATTTAGTACACGTGTGAGCTTAGGTACCTTAATTTACTTCTCTGCCTCAATTTCATCATCTGCAAAATGGACAGAATTCGAGCGCCTACCTCACGAGTTACTGGGAGGATTAAATGACTTCACTTGTGGAAAACACGCAGAATATACGAAGCATAGGAAGTACTACTTTAGTGTTTGTATGATTCATTAACATTGTATCAGTGTTTGTATAAAAGACTACATGACTGTGGAAAGGACTTTATTGGTGTTTGCACGGAAGAATGTATGACAGATACAGAGTAAGGTCTGACTGCTTCCTGGCCCTCCCTACTCCAGCCATGGTTTCTGCAGCAGCTTGGTATCAGTGTAGCCTGCTGACACGGACTACAGCTGCTCCTCACACCTGTCACCTTCTGCCCTGGGCCCCCCCTGGCCCTGCGCTGTGGCTCCTCTATCTGCATCCACCAGGCGTCAAATCTGGAAGTGTGAGTGAATTGTCTCCCTGTGTTGCAACCCTTGACCATTGTGGAATGGGAACTGGTGAATGAATGCCTACCTCTTCCTTCTCTCGGAAGACCATTCAGAGGATCATTTCAAACAGGCCTTTGCTGTGTCTTGCGTCAGGGTGGGGTGGGGGCAGGACTCAGAGATGGCAGTGAATTAAGTCCTAGGAATAAGTGATCTGAGCTTCTGGGACTTCATAACAGGATGTAAGTTTCCAAGTCGGCCCTGTAAGAGTCCCTTATTCTTGGTGCCAACATGTTTCCCACTCCATCTCGTGTATAACATGGTGCTAAGTAAAGCAGAACAGCAGAGAAATGAAACCCTTTGGATCACATATCACACAGATGGGATCTTGTTTGCCTTGGCCTAATACAGCTTAAGTAATTCGCCTCCAGTAAGAAATTAACCCAATTGAACAAATAAAGTGTGATGCATGAGAAATCAGCAGACCTGAGCTCTAATACCACATCTATGTTTAATTAGTTCTATGATCCTAGGAAATATATTAGACCACTTCAACTCCCAACTATCTTATTGCAAAAATGGACGATATTACTTGATAATTTCTAGAATATTTCTTATAAAATTAAAATTATGATTCTCAAGCCCTTTTAACAATTACTAACACTGTTCACGTTATTTGGAGCATATGATGAAAATAGACTCAAGATTATTAAACATTTTATAATCTGTCTTATTTGAAAGAGATCGAACATACTATTATTCATAGATTTGCAAATAACATTAAAGTTTAAGATACATTTATAGTACTTAAATGTAAAAATTATTTGACCATTATTCACATGGTGGGCAGGCTACATCTGAAAAGTACTTTTTATAACAGCATCCCTACAATTTAATGATCAAAGCATTCCTATTGTATCAATAGTATTAATAATTCCCATTTGGGAAACAAGGAAATAAATTCAAAGAGGCTCTGAAATTTCCTTTCAGCTATATGGTAAATAATCAGTGGACACATAGTTTTCCATTATAGAAATTATCTTTCTAAAATCTGGTTTTCCACTAGAACCATACAAAATAAAAACAAACATTGAAGATGAGGGACAAAAATTGTTTAACTAGATAGATAAAGACAAGTATCAATATGATGGGAAAACCTTCTGGTTTTGTAGCTATGTCCAAGTAAAACCCTTGAGGTCACAGGTAAGGGTCTTATGTAATGTTTTGCATTCTCATTCTGGATTTATACATAGTAACTTCTGAATTACTAATCACTAGATATATGAATGACTGCATAATAAAATGTGACTGAGAATTAAGGACAAATTTACTTCCTCTAGGATTCCTTCCATAACTCCCCAGCCCCAGGCAGGGCAAGATGCTTCTCGGCTCGACTAACGCCAAGATCATTATGACATTAAAGCATGGAATATTGGACTCTCTTTATGTAGCCATGTGTTGATAGCTTGTGAACTATAAGAAAGAAACCACTGAGTTTTAATCATCTGTTTGTCTTGTGCCCTTCGCATGTGATAGATACGAGAAATATGTGTGGACTCAACAAATAAATAAAAGACAGAATTTGGAAGACAGAGAACAATTTGGTAATTTGGGACTTTTTAATATTGTGGTGTTATTTGAAGCTGGAGAGAGTAGTGGCATAAGAAAGGAGCCAGACCCTCGGGCATGTTCACAGTTGGCAGTACAGTGGAGAAGGGGGGCATTAGAGAAGAATCACTGGAGATCACCTGGGAGAACCAGAAAAACGTGAGATCATGAAAACAAAGAAAAAAGTGGCAAACCACTCAGGTTCTCTCCATTACGACGTATTTCTTACATGTCACACAAAATTTATACTTAGTGTGGATTCTTGGAGTGCCACCTTAAGTTGCTACTCAACTTCTGCTTGGACGTGTGTAACCAGAGCTACAACCTCAGACAACCTGAAACAAGTGACGCTCTGGAAACAGCAACGTTGGGTATGGAATGTCCAATCCTTGCTGTGTGGGCTGGAGCAAATTAGCTTGCATGAGCCTCGCTCGATTCGGTTTGCACGGTGAAAGCACCGCCATCTCCCTCGCTGGGTTGTTGTAGGCAATCGCTAATAAAACATGATGATAAAGCCCTCTGCAAATATGAAGTGCTATTGAAACGTAGACTAATACACTGGACATCTTTGTTTTCCATCAGACACATCCCGAGAGACACTTCCTTCCTTCCAGAACGTGTACACTCGATGAAGTGTCCATCTGGCAAGTCAGATTCTGCCAAGAGTGGAAAGTCAAATTATTATAAGGTAAGCGGTTGAGTGTCAGTGTGCAAAGGTGGTAAAAGACTTGTAGCCCTGCCCGAACGAGGGTTAAGAATAGGGATCAGGATGCCCCAGAACGTGCACTGCACTTGGTAGTTTCCCCGGAGAAAACGAAAGCAGGGAAAATTTCTGGCTACCTGGGCCCCTTTGCCTTCCCTCCAAAAACATTACACTTGGCTAATGGAGCTGTAACTTTGTTTTGATTTCCTGAGTGGTCTTGAGTTACCTAATATCTGGCTTGCTTCCCTAGATGGCTGCTTCTTAGATCTCTGCAGTAAAATCATACTTAAACCATTTTCATTAGGAACTGAGTACTACATGATCATAAAGTACCTCATGAAATGCCTTGATTAGTGGAGATCAAAGGCAGACCTTCATTAGTTTGGCTTTCTTGCCCCTCCAACTTTGTCTTTGCGTTAAACTGCATTAACCTGACTAAGCTCAGCTCTCCAAAGTTTGTACAATCTGGAAAAGATAATTTCTCCTGGCTTTTCTTTGGAGCACGTGGCTTGCAGGTTTTCTGTGGCCCAAGGCATAATCAACAAGCCATCCACTGCGTCTATTCTGTGGAGAGAAACAGCCCCTGCTCTGAGAGTAGCACCACTGTGGTTAAAATGCAGTGCCCTCCAGGGTTAAAACAGACTCGGATTAACACCATGGCCAAAGGTTATGGGCCTAGGAGCCTGGCTTTCCTCACCAAATTGAGTCATTTTAATCGCACTCCAGTGTCAAATTCGGTAACAAAGCTGTCCACCATAATATGGTGGTAAGGGGTGCTTTACATTCAGGCAGAGCTGAGTTTAAAGTCTGGCTCCTTCAGCTCTTTGAGCTTCAAGTTTCATCTATGTAAATGTGGGATATTAGTGCCCGACCTCACAGGACTGTTGTTAAGAATAAATGAGATAATGTTTAGGGAACATCCAACACAGTGCCCCCCACATAGAAATCACTCAATCCATTTATAAATACACAAACAAATTCAATGCACCCTTACAGTTCTAGAAAGGAGAAGGACTAATGCGGAACTGTGACATGTTAACTGGAAAGTGTTTCCAATTGCTCAGCCACAGCAGCCTCCAATTTTCTTTTGGATAAATATCCCAGGGAGGAATGGAAGATGTTGCCTTGGATTAGCTATTTGGAGCCAGGCAAACCTCAAACCTTCCCACAAGTACATAGAAGAGGATGTCAACTCTTGGTCTAAGAGCAAGAGACACAGTGGAAAATCTGGCTTTCTGCACTATGAGGCTGAGTGATATGGAAAAGGTGGGGGGGAGAGATTGATTTATTTTAAGGAATTGGTTCATGTGATTATGAAGGCTGAGAGAGCCAATGTATAGTTCCAGTCTGTTTGAAGGCCTGAGAGCCAAGAGAGCCAATGGTGTAAATTCCAGTCTGAGTCTGAGTCCAGAGGCAGGAGAAAACCTATGTCCCAAGTTTGAAGATGTTCAGGCAAGAGAGACAGAATTCTTTCTAACTCAGCCTTTTATTCTACTCAGGACTTCAGTGGATTAGATAAGACCCACCCCCATGTGGGAGGGCAATCTGTTTTACTCAGTCTACTGATTCCAATGTTAATCTCATCCAGGAACATCCTCACAGACACACCCAGAAATAGTATTTAACCAAATAGTCGGGCACTTCATGGATGAGTCAAACTGACATATAAGATCACAGTAATCCTTTAGATAGGTGAGTTAGACATTGATGGCATTCATTCATGTATTCATTCAGCCAGTGAATCAGCAAATAGTTTACTGTCTCTTACGTGCTAGTCTTCTCTATTGCTATAGCTAGAATATCCAGTCGAACAAGAATAAGGACTGCATATATCATTGACCTGTTCCCAGTCTTCAGGGGAAAACATTCTACTCTCATCATGAAGAATGTTAGCTGTCAGATTTGTGTAGACTCTTACAAAGTCGAGGAAGTTTCTTTCAATTTTTAGTTTGCTGAGCTTTTCCTTTTAATCATGAAATATTGTTGTATTCTGCCAAATTCTTTTTCTGCATTAATTAATATGATTTTTCTTTTTAGCCTATTGATATGGTAGTATATATTAGCCTATTGACATGCATGTAAGTATTGAATGAACCTTCATAACTAGAATGAATCCTACTTGGTCATGGTATATAATTCTTTTTATACATTGTTGTATTCAGTTCACAATATTTTTGAGGTATTTCGTGTCTGTGTTCATTTTGTTTTATTCATTGTGTTGTTTTACTTTCTTTGTCTGCTTTTGGTATCAGGATCATGTTAGTTTTATTTCATGAGATGGGAAGTGTTTCTGCTACTGGTGTTTTGTGGTTTCTTTTGTTAGTGTTGCTAGAGGTTAATTAATGTTTGTTTTTTTTTTGAAGAACTAAATTTTTGTTTCATTAACTTTTTCCATTGTTTTGTCATTTCAATATCATTAATTTCTGTTACCATCATTTTTTTCTTGTGTTTCCTTCAAGTTTATTGTGCTATTCTTTTTTTAGTTTCTTGAGGTAGGAGTTGAGATTATTTATTTGAAGTATCTACTCTTTTCTAAGGTAAGGATTTAGTGCTGTAAAATTCCGTCCCAGCACTGCTTTAGTTGCATCCCACATATTTTGATATGTTGAACTTCTCTTAGTTTCTATGTATGAATTATTTCTGTTGAGACTTCTTCTTTGATCTGTAGATTACTTAGAAGTGAGTCGATCTGTGGATTATTTAGAAGGGTGCAGTTTAATTTACAAATGCATAGAAATTTTCCTATGGTCTTTCAGTTATTGATTTCTAGTTTGATTCTGTACGGTCAGAGAATATACTTTGAATGACTCACTCTTTTCAAGTTGCTGACATTTGTTTTATGGCTCAAGATACTGTCTACCTTTGTGAAAGTTCCATGGGACCTTGGAAAAAATGTGCATTCTGTTTTTACAGGGTGGAGTATTCTATATATGCAAATGAGATACTGTTGGTTAATTAAGTTTTTTAGATCTTCTATATTATTGCTGGTTATCTATCTAATAAGTCCATCACTTGCGGAAAGGGAGGTAATGAGGTCCCCAACTATTATTATGGATTTGCCTACTTTTCCTTTCTGCTCCATCAGTTATTGCTTCATGTGCTTTGAAGCTCTGTTGTTTGCTGCTTATAAAATTAGAATTATGTCTTCTCAGTGGATTATTCCATTTATCATTGTGTAGTGGCCCTCTTTGTAGCAATTTATTTGTTCTGAAGTCTACTTTATCTGATATTACTCTAGCCAATCCTGACTTCTTGATTAGTGTTTGCATGGAATAACTTTTCCATCCATTCTTTTACCTTAACCTACCTATATCATTGAAATTGAAGTGAGACTCTTTTAAACAGAGTGTAATTTAGTAACTTCTCATCCACTTTTCCAATTTCTGCCCCTTAATTGGCACATTTAGACCATGTACATTTACACTGATTTGTTAGGGTAAATCAGCTGTCATCTATTTCATTTTTTCTGTCATTCCTATATTTGCCTTTTTTGCCTAAGTAACCCACTTACTTAAACATTTTTATGAGTTCATCTTGATTTTTAATAGTATTTTTGAGTGCAGTGCTTTGTATAATTTTTTTTCTTAGTGGTTTCTCTGCGTATTACAGTATGTTTGTGTAACTTACCACCATCTTCTGGTAAAAGCATTTTTATCAATTTGAGGAAAGTATGAAAACTTTACTTCTGTTTAGATCCCTTTACCCACCTCACTTTAAAATGGCCCTACCTTGAGTGAGATGGAATTATAATTTTTGTCTCAGTTTGCACCTACTATTTGGAAACTCATGAGGAAAAGGCTAACCTATTGTATTCACTTATCTTTCTTGTCTTTCTGTTACTCTTCCTTCTTTCTGGATCTCCAACATTTCTTCTTTTATCATTTCCTTCTTGTTGGAAGAACGTCTTTGACCATTTCTTAAGGGTAAATCTGTTAGTGACAAATTATTTTGGTTTTCCTTTATTTAGCCTGTTCTTATTTACCCTTCATTGTTAAAAGATATTTTTTGTTGGATATAAAATTCATTCTTGACAGATTTTTTTTCTTTCAGAAGTGGAAAAATATTGTGTCAATTTCTTCTGTCCTTTATGGATCTAGATGAGAAATCTGTTGTCATTTGGATTGGTGTTGTCCTACAGACAAAGCATTGCTTATCTCAGATTGCTTTCAAGATCTTTTTCATTGTCTTTAGCTTAAAAAATTTAACAATGATGTATCTTCATGTGTGTTTGTATTTATTCTATCTTGAGTAGCTTTAAGCTCTGCAGTTCCCATTTGACTCTGTTTTGTTACAGAATTCTTCACTGAGATCTTATTAATTTCTCATTTGTTTAAGAGAATTTATAATTGCATGTTAAATCATTTTATGATAATTGCTTTAAAATCTTTGTCAAATAATTTTAACATCTGATTTATCTCAGTGTTGGTATAATTTGATTGCGTTTTCTTCAAGATGTGATTTTCCTGTTTGTTGGTATGAAGGATGACTTCCTAGACATTTAGGCCATTACATTAGGAGACTATGGGTCTTGCTTAAAATTTTAACAGTTACCCTGTATAGGTTTAGCACATAGTAGTTGCCTCCTTCTGTGTGCTGTGGTTCCAATGACAATCTAATTTTTAGAGACTTTCTGATACTATTTTGGTCTGATCACCAAATTTCAAGTATACAATACAGTATTGTTAATTATCATCACCAAGTTGTGCATTACACCTCCATAATTTATCTTGCATAACTGAAATTTTGTACCCTTTGGCCAAAATCTCCATGTTTCTTCTTCCTCCCAGCTTTTGAAAACCATCATTCTACTCTGTTTTTATGAGATTGGCTATTTTAGACTGTTCTTATAAATCGTATCATGTAGTATATGTCCTAATGTATTTGGCTTACTTCACTTACCTTTATGTACTCCAAGTTCATCTATGTTGTCACAAATGAAAAGATTTCCATATTATCCAGCAATCCCACTTCTGGCTATATATATATTCAAAGGAATTGCAGCCAGGATCTTGAAGAGACATCTGCATTTCCATGTTCACTACAGCAGAATTCAAGTAGCCAAGAAATTGAAGCAACTTCAAAGTCCATCTACAGATCAATGGATAAAGGAAATGTGGCATATACACACAATGGAATATTATTCAGCCTTTAAAAAGTTTTCTTTCTAAATGAAATATTTTTTTTTAGCAGTGTTGTTTCATGTTTGAATAAGTCATGTAAATTGATAAACACAGTGCCTAATGTTTAGTAAACATTCAGGAAGAACTGGACTTCATTCTGATACCAGTAGGGATTTTCTTTGGAACTGTTCCCAGCTTTTTCCCACATGTGCTTCTATCAGATTGGAGAATGGAAATCATGGAACTTGTGTCAGGGCAGAGCTCAGAAACTAATCCTGGAAGACTGCATATGAACATACATAAGGTAAATATACATCAGAATCCATAGTGGATGTTTGAAAGGCTGTGTAACAAAGTGAGCTCTAGAGTCAGATTATCTTGATCCGTGTTCTAATAACTGTGATTTTGTACAAATTGCTTAATTTGTATATTCCTCAGTTTCTTTACCTGTAAGTATAAATAATATTAGTATCTACTTCATAGGACTGTTTTAACAGAAGGGTTAATTAGGCTCAGTATTTTAAACATTTCTGACACGTCGGAAGAACTGAGTAAGTGTTTGTGATTATTGTAATGAACATCTACAAAAGAAGAAGCTAAGGCTTAGAAAAGTCAAGCAATACACTCCAGATGACACAGCCAGGTAGCAGAGGAATTGGGTCCTTGAACCCAGTTCTTTCTGATTCCAAACCCTGTGTTCTTTTCCATTATTTTAACGTTTCTCAAATTTGCGTAGTGGACAGACTCCTTTCAAAAGAAATGAAAGTTCTGTTTAATATCTATGTTGACTTAAATGATTTTTATTATAATGTTGCTAAAATGTGTGCAAATCTAAACCTAGATGTAACTTCTTATTCTTATAAATCATTTAAGCTATAAAATTCAAACACTTTTACTAATTAAATGCAGACAAAAGATGCAACCCAGTTAAATTCAATTTAGTAACATTTATTCAATGTGATGGATGTCATTGTTTACTTGAACTGAAAACCACTCACAAAGGAACATGGTACTCACTGTTAAGGTTCAAGTTCTTTTGTGGTCATCATTCCCATACATCTGTGTGCTGTGAGATCAGTCATTTTTTCCACCTCTCTTCTCTGTTCCAACTACTGCAAAACCATAACATGATGTCATTTGGTCCTCACTTGGCAGAAATTCACCATTTACATAGTAATTCTGCCTCCATTTTTTTATTTTTCACTTTAGCCCAGGATGAAATAGAACTACTTGGGTACAACAAACTCAAGACAAAAACACTATTAAGGTCTTTGAATATGGGGAAAATTATTAGTTGTGAGGTTGCCATTAAATGGTCAAAAATATGCTTATGCACATGTTTTAGGTAGCTACTGATATGAAATTCTCAAATGAAAAATTCTCATGGACTCTTGAGATTATGCTCAGGATTCCTCCAGAGAACCAAAGATCTTATTTTAGGAAATTTGGAGCTGCTTTCTGTTGGTCTAACTGCTATCTCCTCCTGTCTCGAAGGAACTTTAATTTATGCCATAAATGATTTAGATCAATATTTGAGTCATACTGAAGTACTGCTGGCTAGAAGCATGTAAGGTGCAACACTGAATTACCTTTTCAAGTTTTTGTACAATACAAAGTGATGGAGATATTCTTTCTGAACATGTAGAATTAATGACGTTGGAGAGAGATGTTTTCATTTATGGCTTACTTTGGTGGCTGAGAAAAAGGGGACTTATGATCATAGTTAACTATTATTTCACTGACTTTAAGGGGACAATCAGTGACTAATACTTATCTGGTATGTTCTCTTTACGAAGAGCTTTCTCCAACTTGATTATTTTCCATCTTCAACCACACCCAGATGAAGACATTTCTCAAAGTAATCATCACAAACTGGGGAGCTGACATTTAAATGAGATGTCCTAAGTTTTAACTTCTGCCTATTTTGCTATTCCAAGCCATCTCCATGAAGAGTAGTGCTGTATGCCCTCTGTTCTTGACACAGATAGGAGAAGATGCATCTTACTCTCTACATTGTTTCCAAGTTTCTCCCTATTCCGTGACGAGGAAGCCTGAACTTCCACAAAGTCATAACAAACTGTTCAGGGCATGGGGTTCTAGGCTTATATTCCATCTTAATTATTTACTAACTCTGCTACTATGGGAAGTTATGCAAACTCTCCAAGCTGTAGTCTGGTCATCTGAAAAATAAGGATGTCCGTGCCTGTCTCATGAGGTTATTTAAAAAATTAACTTAGAGCATATACATGAAGAACTTGGCACGATATTTCTGTGTAAGACTAATAATAAAAGGCTTACTCTTCGCTGGACACTCTTTTAAGTGCTCTATGTGTTAACTTAATTAATCTTCACAAAACAACCCTATGAGTTAGATATTTTTTATTCTCATTTGACAGGTAGGGAAATTATGGGAGATCAAATGCTTTATCTAAGGTCACACAGCTGGTACATGATGAAGGTGGAATTTGAACCCACACTTCTGGACCTGAACTCTGTGTTCCAGATCTTCACTTACTGGATAGTTCTATACTACTTTTCCACATTTGTTAGCTCTTAGTATCGTAACTAGAGCTAAAGGGATTCTTTTTATTTAATCTCCCCATCTTGTCATCCCATCTCAGCTCTTTCCTGGAAAACTACCACATCACTCAAACCTTTTACAATCTCTTACCTGCTTATGGTTTTAGCTCCATCTAATCCATTTTCCACATTGCAGCCAGCATGATGTTTAATACAATCACTCCTCTTCCTCATTACAATCTTTCTAAGGTTAATCATCACCCTCAATATAAGGCCATGATCATAGCTCTGCTTTCCTTTCCAATCTCATCTCCTTCTATTTCCTCTCAAATTTGACATTCTAGGGATCCAGATTATTTGTCCTTTCCTGAATATGCTGTCCAGTTTGACTGAACTTTGAAGCAATTTTTTTTAACCCCATTGAATTGGCCATATTTCTAAAATGGCTAAATCCTTCATATCCTTTACAACTCATTTTAAGCATCTTTTATATAGGAAGCCTTTTCTGATATCTTTACTTGTACTTCTTGAATTCTAGATATGATTATATTTACATTTACTAAGCAAAAATAAAGTGTTTTAATTCTGGGGAAAACACCTAAGGATACTTGTATCATTTACCATGCAGAACTGTGACATGGGGGGTTATATATGAGTCATTCTGGGCAAATACTAAATAGCAACGGAACCAAATATTATCACCAGATTTCGTTCTGGAACAATAGCAAGGCTGAGAGAATCCAGCTCTGGTTGTGTTCAAGTATCAAGTAATCTACCATTCTTTTGTTTGTTTGTTTGTTTTATTAATGGAGTTACTGGGGACTGAACCCAGGACCTCGTGCATGCTAAGCATGCATGCTACCACTGAGCTATACCCCCACCTGCTGCTATATAATACTTTGTGGCCTGCAAAACTCAGCACTCATTTTCCCAAGACTCACCCCCCATCTCTTCTTTCTTCCTCCCAATCCCCACCCCCTTGTTATTAAGCTCATGTGTGTCAAGAAAAATTTGGCCTCTATGAATTTAATTTGTTTACACTTGACTCATCAAAAATGTTTTGTAAGAGAGGTTTGATGTCCAAGAAGCCTCTTGAGCCTCCTTTCTGGATCTTTAAGACATTTTTTTTCTCCTGAGAACTGAGAGACTGTTTCTGGCCATGACATGCAAGTAAACGAGAACTTCAAATTACTTAAGACTGTTAGAGGGATCAAAATAAATGCATGAACACGCTAGCATGTGCTCTCTCGTCTTTCATACATACGTACAAGGGTAGTTGTCAATTTCTCCCTGAAGGTAAATTTCAGGAAGTGGGTAGTTGCACAACACGACCCAAGGAATCCTTAAAATAGGACAAAGTTCCCTGGGCTCTACTGAGATTGTTTGTCCTTGATGCCACTGACATTTCAAAATCAGAAGGTACACCTCCCAAACAACAGCTAATGTGAGTTAAGGATTCCTTTCAGAATGGCCTTTGGCTCACGGCCAGCTAAGGTAGAGCAGGGTCTTTCCTGCCAAGCCACCTGGTCCTTGCTTCCTTGCTCTACCAGGCAGTCAGACCCAGTCAGGGGAAGAGCAAGCGAGCCTCCGAAGAGAATGCAATCCATGTGTCCCAGCACAACTGTCTCTGTTTTTATTGCATGGCTGTAAGTCATTTATTCAAAGATTCCAAATTATATTTTTAAAGTTCAACAAATAGTTCATTGTACAAGAGACTTGAGCACTTAATTAGAAACTGCAGGACTTCACTCATTGTATGCAATATTATCATGGCCTTTCTCTTCCATTATCCAAATGTTGTAGCTAATTTATCTTGTAAGATGTCTTGTGCAGTATACAACAAAAGTAGTGTGATTATATACAAGTTAGACAATTATGGCCTCATTTGAGAAAAGGGTTTTCAAGAACACTTCCTTAATCTCTCTTCCTGGCCACTTTGTCTAATCCTTACCAAACCACAGGATGTCCTAACTTTAAAACCTGCCACAACAGCAACAAAACCCCAGGCTGGTTACTAAACACTCTTGGAGGCTTCCTTTTTGGAAACTCATTTTCAGTTCTCTGCCATTGCAAGTCACTGGAGGGAAATCATCTTATTGTTTCAAAGCCAGAGAACAGAAATTGAATCCAATCACTTCTTTCAATGTGTTGACACCACGATATCCTGATTTATCATTTCTAAGCCCTGTTACCCTCTTGCACCACTCGGCAACCTTTAGAGACAGAATGATCTGGCTGCATACTCTCTGCCTCTGAATATCGGGAGAAGAGCTAGAAACTCAGTCACCTAATGCCAAACAGCTGGATATGTGAACACATCCTGATGTTTCCTTCCTTTATTCCATTTTCAGCCAGCTGTTTGGCATTATATAGACAACACCTAATGTTTCTAAAAAGAGTTTCAAAAATATTATGACTCCTTAAATTGGGAAGATGGGAAAACAAAGACCTAGAAAGATATAATTGAAGGCTACATCATCATGAAGGATTTAAATAAATTGAATATAAACCATTCATAAATCAGAATACTAGAAACATTCTTTGAAATTTGAGAAAGACCTTAAGCCACAAACAAAAGGACAACTGAGTTAAGAATAAACATATGGAACTTATTACCCTAGAGGTAGGAACTGAAGATACACATACTAATTCAAAGCTATTTATATCTGTTCACAGATGATCGACACAGTTATTAAAGGCAACGAAAATATTTTGGATACACTGCTAACTTCTTGACATTGGTGTCATGGTGGACAATTCTGACTTTCAGTACATATTCCTTGGAGTAGCTGTGTGTATCCATACACTGGGTTGGTTGAAACCCAGTCTGGCAGTTGTTACTTGCTTATTATGGTAGTGGTAGTTGCTTATTATAATTTGTTGAATGAATGTTACTATGTATGGTGCTTTCAAGTACATAAACACTTGCATATGCATTCTCATTTTTTTATCCTTATTATCATCTTTTGATATTGAAAAGGAAGAAAATTCCCGAAAGAACTGAAATGGGGGTAGATGCAGAGAGAAGAACTACTGGGAGAGTAATCACAGGTTTGGGCTCTGGAATCTGAACTGCCTAGAATCCTGGCTCTATAAATCACAGGCTTTATCACTTTAGACAAATTACTTAGAGGGGAGGGCAATCGCTCACTGGTAGATAGCATGCTTAGCATCCAGGAGGTCCTGAGTTCAGTGCTCAGGACCTCCATTTAAAAAAAATTTAAAAATAGACAAGTTACTTAAACTCTCCAAACCTTAATTTCCTTTTAGGTAACATGAAAAGAATGAAAAGTCCATCTCATAGTACTTCTATGAGAGTTAATGAGACATCTCATATAAAGCATATTGTTCAGTGCCTGGCTCATAATAAATATTCAATAGATATTAGCTATTTTAGATAAGAAAATTTGTTTGCAAAGATATTAAGCAGTCTAATTATCCACAGAACACAGCTTGTTAATTACAGCACTGAGACTCAGGCAGAATTCTTTAGATTCTGAGCCCTGTGTCTGCTCCATGTGCATGGCCATCAGCTGTTTGGCCAAAAAGACAAAGGACTAGACTGAGTTGCCCAAGGAGAAAGAATCCTGGCATTTGGTGTTTGAATGAGTTCTCGCATACAATGACAAACATAAACTCCATAGCTCATTAAGTATTGTATATTTTAAGTGGACTTCTATTTGCTTTATGATAAAAATATCCAATTTCTGATTGATGATAGTCCGCTGTATGTTTAGATTTGTGAGCTCACCGCAAGCGTCTTGGCAATGTTTACCATTGAGTAAATAGATTCAATCCATGGTTTAACTGTTTTAATTAACCACAGATATTTGCACTGATATGAGATGCCTTCCGGTTAAAAGAGGATTAGGCAGAAAGATCTGGAGAAACCACTGCAGAAGTGTGCTTCTTAACATCTCTTCCTCAAGTTTACCATGAAAATTAATTAATGTCCTTTCCAAGATGTCTTACAAAATAAGTCAGCTAGTGTGTTCGGATAATAGAAAAAAAGACTCTCTATAATACCTTTTCAAATAGAATACAATCAACTTCAAATATTTTATCTCCAACATGATTATTTGCAATTAAGGTTAGAATGTGTTGAGTCGCAATTGGTTTCGTATTCCCTCTCTCTAAATACATGGGAATCAGGGCATTACATTGTATGGGGCACGTTTATCCCAATTGCCTGCCTTGTTTTTACTGCACCACTTCCTCCTCTCTCCACCACAACCACCACGTGGAGCTTGCATCTAATGGTACAAACCCAAAGAGAAAATCATAGGTGAACCAATGGTGAGAGTTGTGCCAGTTAATTCTTGCTGTGTAACGATTATTCCAAAAGATTTTTTCTTAAACAAGAAAATTTATTATTCCTCACAATGCTGTGAGTTGGCTGGTCCGTGGTACCCTGGGCTCAACTAGCAGCTCAGCTGGGGCCAGGGGGTTGGGAAGGAATTACTCACAAGTCTGGTGATTGGGTCAGTGTCAGTGGGGTGACAGGCCACATGTCGCCCATTATCCCACAGCCTCGCCCAGGCTTATTCACGTGGTCAGGGTTGCAGTATTCCCAAAAGCAGCAAGCAGAAAAGTCCCAATAAATAAGGGAGTTTTCAAGCCTTTATTTGTGTCACATTGTTTATTTTCCCATCGGCAAAACAAGTCATAAAAGCAAGCGCAGATTAGAGGGATGGTTAAATAGACCTTAACTCTTAGTGGGACGAGTTGCGAGCTCTCATAGCAAACAGTGTGATATTTGGAGATGTGAAGAGTTGAGGTGATATTTACCCCCAACTACAGACTCTCCATGACACTATTCTATTCGAATTCCCTACCAGAAGCTCTTCGGCACTTTACAAAGAAACTTCACAACCCTCCTTTATTTTATCCTCTCAAAAATTGTATTACGAAGATTAATGATGAAGATATGCACTTACGTTCTAACTTCTAAACAAATTAGTTGTGTGACTTAGGTCCAGTCATTTAATACTTCCTCATTAGGTAGAGTTACAATGGCTTCTGTGCCATGACATTGTCGAAGGAATTAAATTGGATGACTTAGTGTAAATTATTTAGCACAAAACTCAAAAGTGTTAGCTTTTAAGCTTTCATTTCTTCATTTAAAAATACTGTCTGAGCACCTACCCCATTTTTACAAATCAGTATAGACTATTTCTAAGAATTAGTTAGGAAAATAGCCAAATTCTGTACCTTATTCTAGCTTTTATCTTGAGGCAAGTTACTGAACATTTTGGATCTTATGTTATTTTCCTCACCTGTAAAATAAGCATAAAAATAATTATACGTGGTGCATAGGGTTGCTGGGAAAATTACATATAAATACTTAGAGAAACGTCTGACACATTATAAATACACAACAAATGATAACTATACTGTCAGAGTATTGGACTAGACACTACATGCTTACAGATGAAAATATACATTAGACATGTCCTCAAGTATATTGCAGCCTATTGGAAGAGTAAGACATTGAAAAAGTTTAACATGTCAATAAATAAAAATGACAAGTTGTGATTAGTGCCGTGATAAAAAATATTAGGAAAAAGGAACAGAGGCAAACTTCTGATCATGCATTGGCGATAGATCTCACTGGTGAAGGAATTTTCAAGCTAAGAACTCAAGAATCCAAGAAATTGGAAATTTTATGGAAAATAAAAATTATAGTTCAAGAAGTAAAGCAATTTGTCCAAGGTTGTCCAGGGAAGATACAAATAACCCTGGACGTTTCTATGCAATTATACAACAGCTGCAAACTTACTGGCTCTGGGAACAAACGCTGCTAAACTCTGAGTGAGCTGGACAGCACCTCAAAATGTAAACTTCATCCTCTGTGTGTTGCCCTCCTGTTTTCTTTATCCACATGGAATCTTTACCTGAAGACAGAAAAAAATCTAGAATATGGATTTTTGATGTTAAAAACAAATAATTCTGTGCTTTGTTGTGGAATACAGTCCTGCCATGTAAAAAATTCAAACTGTTCTTCAAACTAAAAGGCCAGGATGATCACAGTGCACAAAACCGTAAGGCCCAGCTATATACTGTCCACTCTAACAGAGATGCACTTTGCATCCAAAGGCACAGATATGAATAAAGAAAGTAGATGCAAATAATTATATCATGCAAACAATAAGTATAAGAAGGCAAGGGGTGGCTATACTAATATTAGATAAAATATATTTTAAGGTGAAGTGATTTACCAGATGTAATTAGAGATATCCCAGAATGATAATGATGCCAGTTCATCAGAGGACAGAAACATGTGTATTTAATTCCAATGCTTCAATACTGACAGAAAGCAAGGGAGAACAGACAATCCTACAATTATAGTTGGAGATTTTATTATCCTTTTATTCAACAACTGATAGAACAACTGGACAAATAAAACAGAAAAGACAGAGATTAGGTGAACCGCATTAATGTGGCCCCAACTGATAAATATGCCACAAAAAACTCAGTAACTGCAGAATACTGCTTGCTCATGGTATATTCATCAAGATCTAAAAAAACAATGGTGCCTTAAAAATGGCACCATGAGGAACCAGAGTTTAAGTCTCAAACATAAAAAAATTAATAGCATTCTTTCTTTATACATGAAATTAAGTTAGAAATTAATAATAATAACATGTGTAGGAAATAATCCCAAACCTGTGGATAGTATACAGAACACTTAGAAAGAATCCATTACTGAAAAAGAAGTTACCTATAACTCAAGCCTAATCAAGAGAAAAACATCAGACAAATCCCATTCTATGAAGAGAGACATTCTATGAAATACCTGGACAATGCTCGTCAATGCGGTCAAGGTCATCAAAGACAGGAAAGTCTGAGAAATTGCTACAACAAAGAAGAGCCTAAGGCAATGCGATTACTAGATATATTATAGTATCAGGTGGAATCCTGAAACAGAAAAAGTACATTAGGTAAAAACTAAGCAAATCTGAATAAAATGCGAACTTTAGTTAATAGTACTGTACCAATAGTGACTTCATTAATTGCGCCAAATTTGCCAACTAACGTAGATAAAAATGATACAGAAACTGAGTTTAGGGTATATGAGAAGTCTCTGTACTACTTTCTCAATTTTTCTGTAAATCAAACCCTGTTTCAGAGTTTCTTAGAAAAGAGAAATTAGATGACTGAAAAATTGTGCTGAACACTGGAATTTGACACAACATTGTAAAATGATTATAAATCAATAAAAAATGTTTAAAAAAAAGAAAAGAGAAATTAGAAAATATTTCTAACTAAATAATAATGAAAACACATGTAAAAACCTGTAGGATCTAGCTAGAACCGTGCTTAGAAGGAAATGTATAAATTTGCATGTTTATATTCAAAAAGGAAAAAAGATGTAAACCTGAAGATGTCTGACGTAAGAAGCTAAGAAAAAGAAATAAGTAACCCCAAAGCCAGGAGAATGAAGGAAATTATAAAGACAACAGCAAAAATCAATGAAAAATAAAACACATATAAAAGGGAAAATTAATAAAGCCAACTGAATTCCCATACCTTGTGAGTGGGAATATAAAATGGTACCACCATTTTGGGAAAAGACGGCTGTTTTTAATAGTGTTAAGTATACACCTAGCCTACTACCCAGAAGATCTACTGCTAAGTAGTTAAGAAAAATGAAAATGTATATTCACAAAAAGATTTGCACAAAAAATGTTCATAGTAACTTTATTTACTATAGCCCCAAACTGGAAACAGCCTGCTTGCCTACCAATAGATGAATGAATAAATATAATGGATCATCACTCAGCAATAAAAAAGAATGAATGGAAGCCCCATCAACACAATGTATATTTCATGTAGTACCTTTTTCAATCCTCATAACAACTCTGTGATGCATTATCATTCCCTCTAGTTCACGTATGAAGAAAACGAGGCACAGAGATGGTAACTTGGCCAAAGACAGACAGCTGGCGAGGGGCAGACCCAGGGTTCAAATTCTGATGTGCTTCCCAATGCTATGCTCTGAAGTAGTATGCTATGCTTCAGTGTTTATCTAAAACAATCAAATCTATGGAGTGGTGTGTAGAACAAAAAGGACATCTTAGAAGATTGTGCTGTAATATTTGCATCTATATATTGCTCCTAAGCAAACATAGATGCAGGGTAAAGGTGATTCCACAGCAGAGAGTCTTAGCTGTCCCTGGATGCACAGACCTATTCAGCCAAGAAAATGCTTAAGAAAGATGAAAATAGTGTCAGTTGTTCTAACATCGCCACTGCAAGTACCAAAGACAGAGGGAACAATGTGTGCTGACAAACTGTTAGCTGAGGTATCAGAAGATCCAGATTCACTATTAACTCAGCTACAAGAGAATTAGGATAAGTCGTGTCACCTCTCTGGACTTTATCAACTAATTAAGGAGGCTGAACCTGATGAGCTTTGCCTTTTGGCTAAGTTAGGAGATTCTACGCCCCTCTCCCTAATAGATAAATCCCTGGGTCACTTTTTCTTTTTATTGTTGCTCATCTCTAATAATTGATCCATAATAAACTAGCATCTATAAGAACACGGTTTACACAGAACAAAACTTACTTGCAATTCAATGCACAAAATCCGGTCCCCTATCGGGGTGGTTTTGATTGTTGCTGGGAGATGAGGATGCTATAGTAGAAATAAGGACTAGCCCAGGAATCAGGCAGACATGGTTCAAATCTCGGTTCTGGACTTCCTAGCTGTATGAACCTGCTTAACGCACTCCTCTCTGTAACTGTTCTCTCAACTGTAAGATGAGAATGTAAATGCAAATCTCGATGACCCATTGTCTGCTATACCTGGGCAGCCTTTTGCAGAATTTTTCCCCAACTCATCCTTTCCCAAAATAACCTGCTTCCTGCTAGGAAGACTCTCTTACTGGCTGTCTCTCTTTGCTTTAAGTTGCAAGGGCTGGGGAGATTAGAAGAGTTCCGGCTTTATTAACACCGTGTATAAAACTAGGGAGGTTTGTTGAAAGTAGTGAGATACACTATAATCTCAGCAAGTATAATCTCCATTTGTAAACTCACATCTTTAGGAGTTAAAATTTTTTTATTTTAAAATAAAAGAATAAGAAGTGATAAACTGGATGCTCCTCTACTGTTTCAAAATCAAGCAGAAAATTTAGTTTATAGGTGGGTTCAAGATTCCTATCTTCTCTGAACTATTTAAACGATTTAGCTCATATCTCCTCCTCTTCTACGCAGTTTTGTTGTTCTTCTGTTACAGTGCTTATCTCTGTGCAGGTCCTGTGGGACATCCCTCCCTGTCCCCCTCCCTCTTGCCTCTTCCCTTCTTCCCACCCTCCCCCCCTCTTTCCCCCTCCCCCGCCCTCTCCCTCTTTCCCTCTCCCACTCTCTTCCTCTCTCTTCCACTGCAGTTTGAGCCTCCGAGAGGCAGACCCAAAATCTGGTTCCTCATTTTGCGTGCTGCCACTTAGCACAGACTCTTTCGGACGATTGGCATTCAATCACTGTTTGTTCATTTGAATTGATCATTATAAACAAATTTCTTGCAGCCGATATGGACCAGTGCCTTTTCCATTGGAAGTTCTTCCTGAAAAACACATGGAGAATGGGGAAATGAGGACAGAGCAAGTAATCTAACCTACAACGCTAAGAAGCCCCATGACACACCCAGAATGCAACAGTCCAAATATGAATTCAGTCCTTGGCTTATTTTTCTTTTCTTTGTTGGCTTCAAAACTGACCTTGAGTCATGGGGTAGACTCGGATACAAATAGGACCATTTTTTTATTGTTGTTCTTATGTTTTCTGTTTGTACTCTACAATAAAATCCAGAAGCGCCTTTTCAATGGATCACTGAAAGAAATCATAATAGAATACTATGTAAAACGTTAAAATAAACATATACATATGGAAATTAACAATAGTGTTTAAAAAATTAAATGCACCAGGGGCTTAGCAAATCCTTCTAAGAGCTTCGATGAAACCCACATTCTGACATCCATACTCTTACCCTTAGAGGAACAACGGACATAATGTAGGCTAGACAAAGGATTTCAGCAGGAATGGCCTAAGAAAGAGTCAAGAAACTTAAATATTTTTGAGTAGAATAAATTTTGCAAAAAATATACTTTTTGCAAAATTTTATATATATATATATCCATATATTCAGTAGAAGTAGTCATAGATATATGAGTAATAATTATAATAAAACTAATATATTGAAGACATTGTCAGGCATTCTACTCAGGCTTATACATTATTTAATGATAAAATAATTTTGTGTGATACAAAATTGAGTGTTAAGGACATTAAATAAGTTGGTAAAGCTGTGTGCATATTAAGTAGCAAGGTCAGTATTTGAACCCAGAAAATTCAACTTCAGAGCCCTCAGTATTAATCACTATAATATTTTTAGTATATTTAGTAGATATAATAACATTGTACCCAAAATATTGTAAAATCCAGATACAAATTTAGGAAATTTACTATATACATGAATAATAGTTAATTTTTTTTTAACATCAAACTCGATAAACATTAAAATACAGGACCACATCTGTTTCTTACATAAATTTGCCAGTAAGTGGTAGTCAAAAGCTAAAGCAATCTTTTTTTAAAGTTTTTATGGAAGTACTGAGGATTGAACCCAGGGCCTCATGCATGCTAAGCATGTACTCTACCACTGAGCTATACCCTCCCCCAAAAGCAATCTTGAACTTAGTGCCTGGGCAGAAATAGTCTTGCTGGCCAACAGTCTCCCCATCCTCAACCCCTCATGCATTTCCTTGCTCCCACTCCCAAACTTTTCACGTAAACATAATTTAGCTAGGCCAACATCCAGAGTTGGATTATGACTTCAGAAATTTTAAAAACTGAAAGACTATAATTTGAAATAAAAAGAAAATAATACCAAATTGAAAAGCTAAAATTACTATACAAGTGAAAACAAATAGCCTTATGGGAACATTTCTACCCAAAGCTTTTAGCATTAATCCATTGTAACAACTCTTATCATTTGGGGAAGGTAACCTTCTTCCAGTTCCTAAAGCAGCATCTTTGAAGTGGGACCTGTGCCCTCATAAGAACTTCCATTGGGTTGAAAGAAGAAAACATATAGAACTTCTACTTGTGTTTATTTGAAAATATAAGTCGATTATTTTACAGATATTTAAAACATAAATGGACATGGGAGGCTTGACACAGGGCAACCAGCAGATGGGTCACATGGTCACACTTGAATAGTATTCAAGAAACATCCACAGGGAAGAGTGGGACCTTTAAAACACAGAGGGACTGGCAGTGGAAATTTCATTCATTTTTCTCTCTTTCACTGTATTGCAGTAACTTGCAGTTTACTTTTTCTCACTTAAGTGAATTTATAAATTATATGAGCTACTCTTAAACAATCTACTCCTAATAAAATAAGTGTCCTAAAATATTTCTACCAAGAAATTGAAAGTTGAAGGTAATACTTACCATGCAAGCACAACAAAATCCAAGAACATGGAGAAGCTAAGCATTTTAGTAGAACAAGTTCTTGATCAGCCCTCCTACAAAGTAAAAACAAGATGAAAATATTTAAATTCATTAAGAAGACTATTCCAACTATGGATTTAAACCATTTTAATTAATTATGAAGCTCTTCCTGAGGGCATATTGTGCCTTGATAGTTTACAGGTAAATAATATTATGATGCCACTGTGACTAAGATGTTGCTCTTTCATTTTTCTAGCGGTGCTTTGGATATTTGGTACTAAAATAAGTACTTTTCAAATTTTCCCTCAAGGTAATTTTATGCTTAGGGATCACTTCTGAGATCCCTTAAGAGCAAAAGACTGAAATCTCTACAGAAACACTTGTTTGGTCTGCTGCAGAGAAATGTCTGCAGGAAGTAAGGGACAAGAATACGACCAGAAGCTAAAACACAATCCTTCGGCAGGCAAAAGAGTTTGAAGGCCCATAAAACACAAGAATACTTTTTTCAAATTCTGTTCTCCCATTCAAATCTACATAACTTTACAAAGTAACTTTTTCCAAAATCACGGCTCTCAACTAAGTTGAGAAGCAGATCTTTGCGTTCCTTTAATAGAGTGTGTATATCAGTTGTGGATTGTGGAGACCACATGTTGCAGCCTTATGTGATGGACTCAGCCTGGAGTCACATGAGAGGAAATCATCAACAAAAGCACACCCACACCATATTCTAATGTGAGTAAGAAATAAACTTGATGATGATAAGCCAGTGAAGAACAGGGTTACTACAAAAGAGAAAGGACTACTCAGACTAATGTGATTGCTAATAAAATATTAATGAGAGCAAAATGTTTTTGTACCATTGTTAAATGTAATAAAATTTTTCATGCAATTTTATTTTATCTTTATGGAATGTTTTTAAAACCTATATGTTTTGCATGTGTCTAATAATACGCATACTATATTTCCAAAGTAGTACAAATATACATATGTTTGGGTTGCGTGATAAAGATATTTTTTGCTTGATGAAGAAGCAATCGAAAACATTTGGAAATAATTAGCTTAAAATACATGCTCAGTTACTAAATTTTCATCACTAGCTATTTCACTCTTAGACTTGTTTTCCTCACAAGACTGATCCATATATCTAGGTCCTAAAAGACAAGAAAATGAAAGTCAGCTGCATTCTACTTCCACACATTTCTTCTTATCTTTGCCTACTCTTAATTGACATAGGTCACCATACTCAGACTAATGGTTTAATAGAGTGTAAGTACCAAGGAATTAAATCAGTTAGTATGCATGACTGAGGACAGTGTCCTCTAAAACACTCATATCCTTGAAGTTCTGTAATATATAAGCACTATACACATTAGAAATAAGGACAGAAACAATAAGTTTCATAAGGAAAAAAGTTAAACATGAGCAAGTGTAAACTTTTAAAAACACATACATATATCCACATACATGCATAAACAGATACACACATATACAAATATATGTGTATACTTATACAACTATTGTGTATTTATTTTATAGGGTTGGAAAAAAATTTAATCCTAGAGACTTTTACTACTCAAGCTGAAAGTAATTAGAGGTAAAAATTGAAATGAACCTTAGCTGCAAGGAAAAATTGAGGGTTTTAGATTTCATTTTCTTGAGCTAAACCAAGATCACATGTTTGTTTCAATAGTTTGATAGAAAATTTTTGTCCTATTCAGGTTCCAAAGCCAAAAACAGTCAATATTTCAGCTCTTAACAGCCATACATCTTTCAAGAATAGCTGGTATCTGCTCAAGGGTTCACATCAGAATGTATCCATTTGAGAACTTTGTGGCTCTTAAAAGTCTAGGATTAAAAGAAGTAGAAAGAGTGGCCTTTGAAATCTTTGAAACTGTTGACAGCTCTGAGCTCTCTGAGACCTCTTGGTCACAAAAGCATCTACTGAGTATACTCTTGGACACATCTCACTAGAAGTGTTCACCCCTTCATCTAATCAAAAGTTCGACCTTTTAGGTCATTTTTTGAGAGTTTCAAATGTTCTTTTAAAAAGGCAAGGCCAACATTTTACAACAACCAAAGCCAGATGAAAGTGTTCAGAGTATGTGGTGGTTCCGTCTCAATTTCAAGGAAACCCCTCCTACAGCAATGGTTTTGTCTCAATATCTCTCAAATCAGGAGTGCTAGGGACTGAGTAATTGTGTTTCTCCAGCATTCCTATGTTGAAACTCCAATCTCCAAAGTGATGGTATTGGGAGAGAGAGCTTTGGAAGATAATTGGGTCCTTAGGGTGAAGGTTTCATGATTAGTGCCCTTAGAGTAAGTAAGAGACGTGAGAGAAATGATCTCTCTGCCGTGCAAGGATACAGTAAGAAGGCGGCCATCTGCAGACCAGGAAGAAGACTTTAACCAGACACCAGACCTGCTAGTACCTTGGTCTAGCACTTCCCAGCCTCCAGGAATAAATGCTTAGTGTTTAAGCCATCCTATCTATGGTATTTTACTGTATCAGCTGACTAAGACAAGTAGTAATCAAACAACCACGCGATCTTAACATAGCTAGCTGGATACAAAATTTAGGTTATAAATGCCGTAGGTTGATAGCACAGTGTTGAGAAATCGATGTTGCAATTCTCTGTCATCTTTACTTCTTAGAAATAACTCAGTTCACATCAATCATTGTGGTAAGAGGAACTATAAATCTCCTCTCATCTCTTGTGGTCAGTGGAGTGGCCTCTTCATTAGAGAGAGGGCGTTTTGGTGGGATGTCATATATTAGTAGTCAGTGCAGAAATCTCTTTAATGCATATTGTAGCTGAAGGCAGGCAAAGGACAGGCTCCTGACACAGTAAGGTTATGGTTACTCATTCATAAGAAGAAGTAATAAAGTTTTCACAGTAAAGGGTGTTTGGATTTTTTTTTCAGTCTTTGAATTATTTGGGAGAATTTATACTGTTTCAGAAGGAAGTGGCAAGATGTGTCTGATTTTCAGTACTTGATAAAATACCAAATGTCACCCCAAGTGCGTGTTTCTCTCATATCTTGTTTCTATAAGACAACAGCAGCCGGAAGCTGCTGGTCAGTCCATCCCCAGCTCTTATGGAGTAGCTATTATTAGGCCAGGGAGCGAGAGCCAAGAAAGCCATTGACATCTAAGACTACAGCATGGAAAAGCCACAAAAATGGGTTAATGTGGACTGAGATTTTATCATGGGAATAAAAAGGCACAGTTCCTTAGGATTTGTCCTTTCCCAGACACACCCAACAAATAAAAGAGGAAGATGTGGTTAAAGGGAGAGAGAACATCACAACATTAGATGGAATGGTCCAGGGAAATGTCCCACCCACATCAACCTCTCTCTGTGAGGATGCTGAATAGACTGGTACCTCTAACGGGACAGAAAAAGGAGAGATGGACACATGGCTTACATAGTGCAATTAATCTTTCCTACCCTGAATAACTGACTACTGAAAAAATAAAGAACAACAACAAAAAAGATTATGGTAGGTGTATTAGTCTGTTTGACCTGCCTTGACAGAACATCACAGACTGGGTGGACTTAACAACAGAAATTTATTTTCTCACAGTTTTGGAGGCTGGAAGTCCAAGATCAAGGTGCTGACAAAGCTGGTTCCTGGTGAGGCCTTTGCTTCTGGTTAGCAGAGGCTCATCTTCTCACTGTGTCTGCACATGGCCTTTCCTCTGTGCACAAAGAAAGAAGTCTCTGATGTCTCTTTCTCTTCTTATAAGGATACCAGTCCTAAGGGATTTAAATTTGATTACTTTCTTAAGGGCCCCATCTCCAAATATAATCACATTGCTGGGTGGAGCCTCAACATATGAATTTTGAGGGGACACAATTCAGCCCATACAGTAGGAGACATCATGTTTTAAGAAACTAAAACTTTATGGGATAAAAGGGTAGAATAGCAAATGAAGCCAGGGGTTAAGGTACTGCAAATAAATGTATCTTGTAAGGTCCTGACTAATTGTAATAGTGCAACTTAATTCTGAATTTCCCACTGACCGAGGCAAAGATGCAAACAGCATCAGTTATGGAACCCACAAGAGCAGTAAACTCATATTTGCTTCTGAGAGGAAGTGAAGCTTTTTGTACAGTTAAGGCCTGAAAGCTGTTTCCCCCATTTTAATAACATCTTCAGAGTTCAAACAAAAGCCAGTTAAATAACATTGTGTTTTACTGTACCTTTCACTGCTAGCTGTCAGAATAAAGACAAATCAAACATTTAGTGAAAGTGTTTCTACGAAAATCCACACAATGTAGGCCAAATGCATAGCTATTTGGTGACACTTTTTGGTAAGCTAAGTCCAACAATTGTTATTTATATATCTAAAATAAATAATAATGGGGTAGTATAAAACTGTCTCCGTTTTCTGACTTTTGCTTATTAGAAAAGTGTACTATGGCATATTTTTAGCAAAAAAGGAAAAATAAAAAAATTCTAAATAATATAGATGCGAAGAGGCTTTTTGTTCATGTGTCTTATCCAAACACTCAATGTTATTTTTATTTTACAAATTTGGGAGGGCAGTGTGAGGACTTCAGAGCAATTTGTGGCTTACTTAAACTGTATCTGAAATTCTTGGGGTTGTATAAAAGGGTGAAGAAATAAATACATGGATAAAGTTCATTTATCACTAAAGTACTTCAGCATAAGCAAGGACGACTCCAGGGCCCAGCAGCCCTGTCTGTGAACTAGAAGTTCCTGGACTTAAGGATTGGCTTCTAAAAAGGAAATGACCATTTCTGTGTTAGTTTAATAAACCTCAAATTAAAATGTTAGATTAATTTTCTAGTGCACTTGGAGCTTCAGTACCAAACAGAAACTTACAGTAGATAGTAATATTATGCCCAAAGTAGGCTTCTGGATAGAACCCAGAGACCCAAAGAATCTCTCTCTAACCTAACCATCACACCACCTCATTTGCAAAAGTGATTACTTTTTCTACCTATGAATCAGCAGTAGGAGGAAAAAGTAAAAGCTGGGACCGTTGGCTCCAAGAAGCAAGAGTAAACTATATATTTTTATCAGTGAGTATGTGCTTTCCTAGCCTTTAAAAAATTTAACAGCTATTTATTCAATTAGTAACTATCAATTTAAAACACAGGGAAACCTTGACCACACACAGACAATGGAAAATACACAGCTTATGTTAAAAGGAGAGCACGTGTTTCCCCAGACAGCAGAGTGCCCTGATCAGAAAGTAGAGCCCAGATGATGTCTCAAGGCTCTCCTTGGTCCAGGCCCCAAAGTTCTCTTGTCTTCTTTCCTCTCCCTAGGTGAAATCGTGTTTAGGAGTCACCCTGTTCAACCGATCACCTCCCGAACACACGTTTAGCGTTTTCTACAGTTGAAACTTTCAGGGGAAATTTTGATGTTAACGACACTTCTGTGCTGAGTGATCTTTTGGACTATTTTCGTGTTTTATTGTTGTTTATGCATTTTCATCCTGTTTCCTGAATGAGAATGAAGCCCCTTCAGAGTAGTTACTTCTCTCCTATTTCTTCCAACTTGCTGTAGAGACTAGGAACGGTGTCCCGCACACAGAGAAACGGCGTGGCGGGGAGGAACGGGCTTGGGTTTGGGCGTCGGTTCTAACTCCCACTCTGCTAGGCCAAGCGCTGACTATGTGATTTCTGGCCACTCATTTAATCCTCCTGAGATACAATTATTATTCTAAGAACATACTGGGGTGGAGATTGCTGCCTGGCTACCAGTGAGCAAGAGGTTTAGAGCAAACAGCTGATCCCGTTTACGTGGGTTTGAGGTTTTAGTGCTCTTGGCTTTGTTGGCAGAAACCTTTCTTCAGAGACGTTCAGCTTTCAATACCTTTAAGAAAATGCCTTGAGAAGATCAAGGGAAGGATCACTTTTAAGCTGAGTGCAAAACCCAAAGCTCACTTAGATATCCCTGGCTTATTCCACTACTGGATAGACTTACGTTCTTGGGCAAAGACAACTGTTTTTCCTGGCTTTCCTCCTCAAATATGCAGACAAATCCTCGATGGCAGCAACGGCTAGAGGAGCGTTTATAGCCAGTTCTGTTCAAGGGAAGTCGGTAATACAAGTCCTGTTTACTGGGGCCAAACTACATAGTTGGGTCAATATTAGAAAAAAAAGTTCACCATCCAAGGGTTGCTATCGATCACCATGGGTGATTTTTCTCTTTCTGTGAATCAAAGTCATTTGCTGCAATGCTTAAAGTAGGGTAGGTCCAGAGTAGTTTTGAAAAAAAAGTAATGAATAGAGGTCTTGTTTGTTTGTTTGCTTGTTTAAGGCATACTTTTACATCCTTGGCATTTCAGCGACCAACAGACAGAAAGAGGGATTCTACTGAAAGTACTGAAGGGGCTGCTGGAAAAGATGCAAAGACATTAAAAATGAAAAACAAAGCGGAACGGTGGAGGAAAGGGTAAAGTGGTATATTTTACATTTGAACTGGTATAACTAACTGATTATTAATGGTCATTCAGAGAAAAACCTTGGTTTGTGTTTTTGGGGGGCCAGTCTTGATCTTGAAAATCCTCCCCTCCCACACTTTCATTTCAGCTGCGGTTGCCCATTGTACCCATGAGGGTTCTGCGATAGTAGGTTAAATATTTTTATGGTAGCTTAAGATTGGATTTGTTTCTTTCTGTGACTATTATGTTGTCATGGCAAAAGTCTTGTGTAATATGAGAACCATAATTTCCATTTCACAAAGAAAATAATGGTTCTTCAAGCTGCCTTAAAGGGCTCAACAATTTAAAAGAATGGCAAGAAACCCATACGTACATGTCCCTTGAATATACTTGACTTGTGTACATCTAAGGAAACATGGGTAAGTGGTCGTTAACCAGTGTCCCTATGTTATAACATATTTCCATATCCCCAGCATTTGTCATGCAAACATTTGTTCATTATTTCACTTCACTGGCTCTTTTAACACCACGGAGATAATTTCATTAGGAAATTCAGAAATTTCATAAGGATTCATGGAGAAACACATTCCTTCATGGCCTGGTTTTGAAATTCCACACTGAATCTGAGTCTTCGGGATTTCCATGGCTTAGGCAGATGTTGCAAAAGAAATCAATATACTCTCGATAGTCAATTGACTTTGCTTTCTGGATGAATGCAAAATTAATGTTTTTGGTGACAAATTATCTTGTTTGGAATTTACAGATATTTTTGCCAAAAGTACTGACTACAGATTCAAAATAATAAGTTTTTTTAAAAAAGCATTGTTCTTATTATGCACAAGATACCATGATTCAAATCAGAATTTTTGCCTCTCCTTTGGGGTATACAGACTTCAAAAAGATGGATCATTTTTTTTTGAACAACAATTAATTTTTTCCACAATTCTATGAGTGGCAAGTTGGTTCTGGTGGTTTTGCCAGGAATCTCTCAGGCAGTTGCAGTCTGAGAGCAGTGGATTGATTGGACAAGGAGATCCGAGATGGCTTCCGTCACATCTCTGCTGATTGATGACGCCTCTCAGCTGAGGTAACTCGGTGCTCCTCTTTGGACTTCATCCAGTGGACCTCACAGATCAACCACTGCCCTTCTAATTTTTCTTCTCTCCACTTCCTTTCCTTCTTAACTATTTTGCAGCTCCTTATTCCCCAGGGTGCTCGGAATATTTTTTTCACATCCCTAGTGCAATTCTCCTGTGAAGGATGTGGCATCTCACGCCTTTTTACTCTTCCCCTCTTGTACCACACTAGATCCATGTTATTTTTTAGCTTCTATTTTTCTCCCACTTATTTTGACAACTTCTGTCACCTTTGGGACCAGCGTGTATTTCTGGTCTGTGTCTACTCATACTTTGGAGTGAACTGCAAAACAGAAAAACACGGCAAATTTTACATGACTAAGTGTTTAATTTGCACAGTCCTGATTTTTGTACTATGATTCTTTGCAAAGGATGCTTTTACTTCTATGTCCTTTAAAGGATTTTCTTTTATTTTCCATTTTGGTTTCCTTTTTCAAACCAGATACATTTCTCTGTTTTATTTTTAAGTACGTACTTCTTGATGTTGACTAAAAACATCCTACGATTTCTCTGTCTTCTTTCTCTATTTTTCCTCTCTCAATAGGGGAATAAGATCCAGTGGTCCACTCCAAGGAAAGCACAACTGGCTCCAAGTGAACACGACCTCCTCAAAGCTCCTGCCAATGAACCACACTGTCTGCTGCTCTCGTTTGAACACTTTGACACCCACCTGGGGCTATTGTCACAGGTGCCTCTTCTATACTCCATTCAACATCTGAGGGTCTACAAATGGTGTCCAGGAATGAACGTAATCAACACACTGGAAAACAAAAAAGAGGCACCCAACAGAAACAAACTGAAAATGTACTGTTATACCGATCACCACGAAAACCACACTTCTAATTATTTTGCTTAGGAAGAGTAAGAGCTGCAAACCTCTTTTAAAAAAAAAATCATGTCCCCAAACAGCAAATATGAAAACCTCAAATCATCAAATAGTAAGTAGAACTGTTAAGCACTGTAGGAAAGTCCTCTTGTTTTAAGTATTGCCCCAATCACAAGACAAAACGAATTTGGTTTGCCTCTCTGAATTAACCGTAGTGAGCCGTGACTTACATGATTATCTCACCTTGAACGTCTTTGCTGCTGTTTATTTTAAAATTTGTATTCGATGAGCTCTGAACATTATCTCTTGGGTAAAGTTCATATCTCAACTCTCAATGCAAAAGTTTGTGTTAAGACTAAACTGGTGTGGGGATTTAAATACAGTGTCTTTTCCTCCAAGATCAGAATACACTGGGAGTCAGTAAAAGACAGAAATTAAGAAACTTGACTTCACTTTGGTCTAGTGCTTGGAAATAGCAAAAGGACCTCATCTGTCCCACGATCTTTCCAAGTGCTCATTGTTCTCTGTGTTCATTATATCCAAGTGACTTTTCCCAGGAATAGCTCTGGGATCTTGTAACAATTTTCATTTTTTCTAAGTAAAATAAAAAATGTATTAACTAAAATGTGTTAAGAAAATAGATGGAAGGAGATATTAAGAGCATAGGAGAAAAAAAGTAATTCAAACACAATAAGCAAGACAAATAACCAAGTCTGAAATTCGTTTGGGTAGTGATTAAGTTTGGACACGGTCTTTGGGGGAAAGCTGAGGCTGAATGAGTAGATGGGCTCTCAAAGGTCATTTAAGCCTCTGAATTGAGAACAAAACCTCTTGGTCTCCTGGGGGTTAACGGAACGCTTTCCACACCAGTCCACACTGCCTCCCTAGCATTTGCAGGACACTTTCATCCTGCGCACTGGCACACTCCCGAGTGCAGGGCTGCCTCCACGTCCTTGGGTTCAGTGGGTGGTGGGCATCACTTTACATAAAGAGAAACAGAAGTTCCAAGGGGTTAAGTGACTTGTAAAATGTCAATACTTCAGAGGGCTGATCTCAAAAATGGGGCAAATCTCCTTATCCAGATATTCTCAAGAAAAAGTGATTTTTGTTTATTTTGAAGAGAAAAAAACAGTTTTGAGGGGAAATAGATGTAAAAGAGCTACATTCTCCATTTACAAGGGATTACAAAACAGAGCAGTGATGACTTTGCAAATAATTCCTCTAATTTAAAACGTGTGGGGATTTGACATCTTAAAAGGACATTATCAATACATTTTTTTCTCAAGTTTTTGAACATTCTTGAGGAATGATACAGTTACGTGGGGGCAGTTAACCTGTAACAATCATCACTTCTGTGCCCTATGCTCCGGCCTACAGAGTGTAGAGTTAAGGAGAAGACACACTACTTATCCTACGAGAAAATTGGAAGATCTTAGCTTTGAGCTGTTATATTTCCAGATGGTTGAAATCGAAAGCAGACTTCCTCCCTTTGCCTACTCAGCCAAGGTTTTATGCAGCAATAAATAAACTCTTACTTGCTTTGTGCCACATTCTACTGCAGAATACAGAAGGACTGAGGCAAATGATTTCTCGGGGAATGATTCCCTCCTCATTGTGCTTTGAAGGTCGGGTACTGCTCCTGTCTTAAAATGGGAATACATAGCCCACAACTGTAACTTCAAGAATAATGCAGAGTTCTGTTGGCTCATTGGCTGTGTTGGCTTTTCCCATAAGACCTCTCAAAAACTTGAAGAAAATGTTCTTGACTTCTCTTTCCACAGACTGAGGCAGAAAAGCACAATGTCTCTTCTCCTTAAGCTTTAAACATTAAACTTGTTTTCATGGAAGTAAAAACTCAGTACATTACTTTTCATTGTGTATACAACAATGGAAACTTTAAAAATAGAAGATCCTTGGGAATCTAAATTAGACTTTAAAAATGCCTGCAGATTTTCTTATTAATGAAAGTGTGGCCATAAAGGACACAATTGGCAAATGGGCTGGGGGAGCTAGTTACTTGGTTTACAAATGTAATTTCAATTTATTTTCTGAACCATTTAATTTCTACCCCATTATCGGTGGAAGCTATTTCAGCCCTGATCTTTGCTGGGTAATGTTTCTGGGCCTTCCCATTATACTGAACAAAGAGAAGATGTCTTGATAACTTAGAGGAATGAATAGAATCAGCTTGTCAAACACCTGTCGGGTATGTGAAATCTGGTCCTTGAATATGGCAAAATATTATTGTTGTATGCTATATTATGTATTCAACCCCTCTCAATGCATTTTCAAGATTAAAAAAAAACAAACCAGAATGTCCTGTTGTTACAGAATCATCTTGATGCTTTGTTTTTCCTCTATACTTACTGAAGTGAATCATCGTTTTCCTAGCTTCAAATGTGTGAATGATGGGTATTATCAGGACTGTGAATTTTCTCAGATCTGCAGAATTGAGGTGCCTAATCTGGAGTGAAGCAAGACCTTAGTAAATGCCTGAGAATGGTGGTTGGAAAGAATGTTGGTTATACTGTCTAGGCCGTAGCTATAAATACTCTCCTCCAGCAGACAAGTAGGGGGGAAATGGGGCAGGAATTACAGACTTGGGAGAAAACATAGAACATGTCAACTTCCCTGGTTTATTTCTACAAATATATGCTAAGTGTCAATGATGCACTAGATATAGCCTTGGCATTTGTGATGGACTAAATGTCTGCGTGCCCCCTAAAATTCATATGTTGAAATCCTAACCCCTATCGTGGCTGTATTAAGAAGTGGGCCTTTAAGAGCTGATTAGGTCATAAGGGTGAAGCCCCCATGAATGGGATTAGGGCCCTTATAAAGGAAGCCCCAGAGAGATTCCTCTCCTCTTCCGCCCTGTGAGAACCCAGTGAAAGGATATCACCCATGAATGAGGAAGTGGGTCCTTGTCAAATACTGGATCTGCTGGTGTCTTGACCTTGTACTTCCCAGCCTCCAGAACTGTGAGAAATACATCTATGCTCTTTATAATCCACCTAGTCTAAGCTATTTGCTTAGGGCAGCCTGAAGAGACTAAGACAGCATCTTTATTCAGTAATGGAGAAGGCACAGGGCTTGATCAAGGAATGGACACGCAGCAGTGTGGTTGGCCTTTAGACCATCTTAACTAGTGTCTTGGCTAGGGTTCCTGGAGGAAGTGATTCTCGAAAGTAAGTATGAGCTAGGAGATAGATAAAGGATGGAAAAGGATTTAAGTGAAGAGGGTAGCCTGAACAAAGGTACAGAATTATGAAGAAGTACATGCATAAGGAGACGGGTGACTACAGGCAGTTTTAATTACTGCAGCATAGAATCTAGAGGCAGAGTCTAAGAAGCAACTGAAGATAGAAGATGGTCACTGTCATAAATTATCTCTTTCTGTATACACATTTTCAGTGCTATCTTCTTGCAAGACAATAAGCACTGTTATGTCAGGGAACATGCTGTATTCACCACCACGGCCCCAGCATTTAGTAAATGCCTGACAATGCCTTATTAGGGAACAATTATTTATTGATATACAAGTGAGTTACCTGGATGAAAGCAGTGGGAATAAGTTTAGAGCAAGGGATAGATTTTTTAAATATTCAAAAGGTAAAAATTACCAGGACCTGCCACACAAAGTTAAAAATGACATTGGGGTGCCTGTATTAATCAGATCATAGGCAGCGTCAAGAGAAGACATAGCATAGTGTTACACAGAATGTAAACTCTGGATTGATCTTAGCTCAAACCCCAGCATCCTGACTTCCTAGCTATGTGTCCCTGGGCAAGTGATTCAATCCATCTGTGCTTTGGTTTGCTCAAATGCAAAATAGGAATCATGATAGCACATATCTCATCATGTAGTTCTGAGATGTATAGGTGTTACTTTTTATAAAGCACTTAGAACAAAGCCTGGCAAGATGCCTATGTTTCATGAAAAGCTCAGATTAAATTCTCATTAAGTCGTCAGTAGTGACTGTTTTATTGCAAGGAGGTGACTTGGCTTTTAAATCTTAGCCGTACCTCGTCTTTTTGGTCTTCATTCTTTCTCCGAAAGGTTTCACTGTAACTGTTTGACAAATAGCAAGTTGGAAGCCCCATATTAAGGGACGCACTAAAATTTACACAAATTGTCAGCACCAGAACTGGCCTCAGAGCAGGGACGCTTTGATCTCACATAGCATTTCCTAACTGAATCTCTTCAAGGGCCGACTCACTGCTGGCTGTGTGTCGTGGTAAAGGGCTTAAGAGTCAACTTTCAACTATTTCTAAGAACATGTATTTTGACAAATTGTATCATACCCAAGGCCCGCTCGGCCAGTGTAGAATGCATAGTCTTAACTGATGCCAATACCAAAAGCTTTAGGAAAAGTTCCTCAGATATGTGATTTGTATTTTGTCCATTAAAGATCTACCTTCCCTAAATTGAGCTAAACTATTTTTGTATCTAAAATGAATTTTCTTTATCCACAAGTTCCTCCTTTACTTGAGATTCTAGCATGAGTAGATTCAGCTGCTTTTATCTTCCTCAGCTAGGAGAGTTTTGCATTCATCGTGTACTCAGTTCTACATTTCTTCTCTTGCGGAGCATTAGCCAAAGCAGACATAAAATACCAGGGAAATAAAATTGAAGGTCAAGAGAATGGGAGCGTAGGAGTAAGGATTTTGCCATTCAGCTTTGGGAGAAATAAAGGAAAGTAAAGGAAAATCACCCTGAGCCTTAGAAACGCTTTGAGGGCCTCTCTGAAGCAGGGGTCTGAGTGGACAGAGCCTGGTAGGGCTGGGGATGGGCTCCGTGGCCTTCTGAAATGCACTGCTCAGCAGGGAGCTGACACCGGTAAAAGGAATTACCAACTTGGTTCTGGCTACTGAATTAAATCAAGGTCATCCAAAGCTTTTCCACCAAAGGATAACTTGAATTTCTAGGACTACAGGAAAGATTTAAAGAGCACACCAAAGATGAGAGTCAAAACTTCCTAGAGTGTCTGAAATGGATGAAATATATGGACAAGGAATCAAACCCTAGAAAATAAATATGTCCCTTGGGAAAGTCCTTTACTGAGGTTTGTGGACCAGGGCTGATCCCTGAAGGTTTATTTTCTGTTTGCTAGAGATTAGACATTGAGAATAAACTGAAGAAAGTCATACAGCAATTTGGAAGTAATTTTATATCTGTTCCATTTGATTATAAAAATATGGCCATGATGTATGCCTTTTGTTTATTTTATATATTCCTTTGTTTTTTATTTTGTTTCTAGTAATTTATTCCTTATTTTATTTCATAAGAAAATCAGTCAAGGATGAATTGGGGAAGAAAAAAACTGACCCTTTTCCATAGATAATTTGAGAAGTACTGTCTTTGAATGAATGGTTTGGGTTTTTTTTTTCCTATGAAGTATAGCAAGTTTACAATGATCATATTAAAATAGTGGGGGAAGAATATAAAAAGTTTCTACCAGCAAGAGGAGGTAAATGGAGATTAATTTTACATTTTCCAGTATTCCTATTTTAAGATATGCAAGATGCCCTTGACAATCCTATTCAATATTATGTTGAATTTATCCTTTTTATTTTGATACATATGCAGTATATATTTATAAGGCCATTGAAAGTTGCATTTATGTTTCTACCATTTCCTAGTTTAAGTTTTACTTTCATGTCATATTATTTTTAAAAGCGATTTTTTTTCCAAAAAACTTTTTTGGGAATATAGCCTCTTAGTTAAGAGAAATATGCAGCATTTTATACTTTCAATCTGTATCCCTTTTCAGGGTTAGCGTTCCCATACAGTAATTACCTATAACGCAGCACATTAACCTTTTTATTTTTCCTGAATGTACTTGCTTCAAAATGTATAGTAACATTTACATTAAAGAACAAACTTCCTTTATCTTTTCCAATGTTCTCAATTCCTGTGGACATTTCTACTTTGTTTCTTAGAAACTTTGAGGGAAGGAGACTCGTTGCTAAGTGCTTAAAAAGAAAGACAAATATATGAAAAATGCTCAACCCCACTCATAAAAAGAATCTAAATTACCAGTATTTTCCAATATTGGCAGTATTGGAATTAGACTCGAGAAAACAAAACCCTTTCTCTGACATACCCAGGGTCACACGATCACCCAGAACACACACACACACACACACACACACACACACCTTTTTAGTTTGTGCTCTGGGAGTGAGGGACTATGGGGTTCCCTGTCCAAAGGCCAATGCCTGCTTCTAGGCCTGTGTGGCCATCATCCCTATATCTATAGTTTTGATGGTGACTGTGTCACTGGCGTGAGCAAGTGCCACAGAGACTAAGGGACATCTGTGGGGAACGTCGTGAACAAAAATTAAAGTACAACATGGGGTGTCCACATGCCCACAAGACCCCAGAGGGAAAGGACTCAGCTGTGCAGTGGGAAAGGAGGCCCCAAGCTCACAATATTAGGCATAGAACTGTCTACAGGGATGGAGAAAATGAGTGGGAAAAAAAACCTTTTCAAAATTCTTGGTGAAATAAACACTGGTACAACCTTTCTTAAAAGACACTTGGCAATCCCTGACAAATCCCTAGTAAATGTCTTAAACTCACATCCCCTCTTGAGGATGCTATCTCACAGGTATACTCCAAATAGTGTGCAAGAAAACGTCTTTCTTTAGTGATTCATTTGTTCAAAAATATTGTTGAATATGGCTTATGTTCCAGACACTATTTTAAGTGCAAAGGATACAGAAGTAAACAAGAAAAATAAAGTCCTTTCTTAAGGAGGTTACAGTTTAATGGGGGAAAGCAGAGCACAAAATAAAAAAGTTCAAGATAAATGTAGTTAGATAATTTTATAATAATATAAAGGGGATAAAGTGGGAATTGAAAGCCAATCTGCATAGGGACATTATGTATAATATGTGTGTATGTATGTGTGTGTGTGTGTGTGTATGTGTGCGTGTGCGTGTGTGTGTGTATATATATATATATATATACCAAGATAATGCTATAATAGCAAAAAACCCAGGAAACAAATAAGTGTCTATTGGTATGCAATTGGTTGAAAAAAAAAACAGGTCTAGCTAGGTAAATAATGTTTATCACATAGCTATTAAAAAATGAGTAGAGTTTTCTGCATATACTGGTAAGGTACTATCTCCAACACAGTGAGAAAATCCATAAAATATTTTATATTGTGTATAAAATAATTCATTTATTTAAAATAAACATGTGTGTATTTATGATTATAGAGCTGCATGAAGAATTTCTGGACAGCCAGAGCAAGAACAGTTAGCAGCAGCATCTTTGGCCAAATGGAGTTGAAAGTACATTGTTCATTAAAAACCCCTTGTCCTGTTTTAACTTTTTACCATATGCGTTTATTACTTTTTAAACAAATGGTTGTTTCAAAGTCCCAGGTTGGGTTAAAGCGGAAATGCTGGAGTGTAGACCGAGGGATATGGAATTCCAACTGGAGCATGCACTGTGGTTGCAGAAAATAAAACGCTCCATCTGGGTAAGGAAAGTGTGAGCAAGGGAGAGAAACCCAGGAGGTTGATGTCGATGAAACTTCAGTGAATACATTTCCAGAGACACACTTAAAGTAGGGAGAAGCAGCTGACCTACTTTTTGAATATGAATATTTGCTGTGGGATCCAGCTTAGAATCAATTAAAATCATCCCAGGTTTCAGGTTGGGAGGCGGGACCCCTGCGGTACGGTGGTGAGAATGTTTGGCAGGCTCAAGGGCTGTTCACACTGTCTTCTCGGCAGGCTGAACGGAAGAGCCTGGAACATAGGACGTAACAGAAATTTGTGTTTCAAGTGCAGGGCCAGGCTGTCTGAGCAGCGGGGGGAAGATCTTTGGAATTAGGAAGCTAGAGCCTTGCTACGAGGCTGCAGAGGAAGCCAAGACACTTCCTCTGGAGAGACAAGGAGAAGGCCGTTAAGCAGAGGAAATGAGAGAAGTGAGGACAGAGCCCCAAGTTCAGAATGGAGGCTAGAAGGCAGATCTGGAGAGGATCCCCGGGGCTCTGGGGACAGGACCTTGACTCCCAGCTCTCTGCCACTACAGACAGGAGCACATTTCAGGAGGCTGTGATTTAGCACCAGCACAGGAGATTCACTTCCTGCAACTCAAGGTTGTGTCACTCTCTCAGACTGGTCAGTACAGCCCTCAGATGCCACTTTAGAGGATTTGGGGCACCTGCTACAAGGAGACGTGGGATGTGTTAAAGAATAAGAACTCTGAAGTCAGACTTCTAGGGGTCAACCATCACTTGCTAGTTTGAGTCCTTGAACAAGCTATCTAACCTCTCCAAACCTCAGTTTCTTCATCTGTAAAATGGGATAATAGTACTACTTACCTCTTGGGGTGTTATTGTGAGCATGAAATGAGATAATGTACACAACTTGCCTGGCATGTCACAAATGGTTAATACACGTGATGACTGATGATGATGATGGTACAACAGCATCACACAGGCCAGGCAATGTGTGCATGGTATCACTGCATTTGACATCAACTTCAAGATGAAGTCTATTGATGTCCATCCCTCAGTGACCTGGCAGGAGCAGAAAGTGCTGAAACGAGGGGTAAGGGGGCAAGAAGAGGAAATCAGCTACAATTCTTACAACCTAGCCATCTAGCCAATGTAAACCAGCCATAGGATTATTCTTAGTTCTTCCTACCCCACCCCACCCTCCACGGTGTTGTATCCCCCGGCTGGGCAACACCTGTTACATAATAATTCCCATGAATGTGGGGGTTTATCTGCCATTTCATGCATTGGATCCTTATCATCCACAGTTATATAGAGTACAAAACTAGCCTTGGGTTTTATCATGATTAATCTTACTAATTAGGTTTTCTACTTCCTTTGTTTCCTGTTCCCCATTTCTTCAGAACTGACACTGGGAATTTTATACCAGGAAGCTGCAGCTGTGTTCACATGCCATGAAGCTTCGGTTACAGGAGGGATTTCCACAGCCCCATGAGCTCGGGAATCTAACTGCCACGTACATTAATCCCTACTTTGGACTTGAGGTCACCTGAACGATTCTGCCTGTCTGACTGTTTAGTGAGTGCTGTCTTGCCTGCTGCAGTATGAAGGTACTGGGGCAGAGTATTTTCTCATGCTACTCAGTAGCTGGGACGAAATTTTTAGAGAATTTCAATTAATTGTATAATAGTTTTCTATCGATGCTGTCATGTATTACCACACACTTAGTGGCTTGAAACAATGCAAATTTACTACTTCAGTTTCTGAAAGTCAAATTCTGGATATAGCATGGGGCAGCTGGTTCCTTCCTTAAAGTCTCACAGGATGGATAGAAAGGTATCAGCAGGGCTGTACTCCTTTCAGGAAGCTCTGTAGATAAATCCCTTTCAAACCCATTCAGGTTGATGGAAGGATTCAGTTTCATGTGATTATGGGACTGAGGTCCCCATTTCCTTGCCGATTGTTGGCTGAGGGTCATTCCCATCTCTTAGAAGCTACCTACATGCTTTGACTCATGACCACTTATTACAATGTTTAAAGCCAGCCGTGGTGAATCTAGTCAACCTTCAAATCTCTCTGATCTCCTTCATCTTCGGCCACATCTCTCTGCCTGGTCATCAGTTTCACCGCTCAAAAATTTTAATTTTGCCAGTTCTCAGTATATTCATGGTTCAACAAACTAGCAAGAGACTTAAAAAAGAGATAGAACCAGTTTTCAACTCTAACTAAAGGCTAGTGGCTGTCTTACAGGCTGTGTACAGAAACTCAGAGAGTCTGCACCGAAGTTCAGCAAGACCTAAGCTGAATGGGATACTGAGCTGTGTTGTCTGTGTGTTGTTGGTTTGATCCAGAGGTCCTGGGTATAGGACCCACGGGTCATGCATTTGCAGTACAGCACCTAATGTACAACCTATAACACCACAAATTTCTCTCAGTGTTTGACTCAAATGTTTGTTCTCTGAATTCTCTGCTATATTGGAGAGTTTTAGAAAATTAAGTCCCAGTAAGAAGGTTGCTCCAGCAATGCGGATCAACTGCAGCTGTTCTCTTGTATCTTCCTGTTGGACTATTTAGTTTGACACGTTCTTCCTTTACTATTGTTTGTGCTGTGGCTCTGGGATGCTAATACACCCAGCTGACCAATGCCATATTTTGATATCTTGATCGGAACTTTGGTCTTCCCAGACCCCATTCTCAGAGTCACACCTACATTTTATGCTCTTATCTCCATTTCCTCTCATTATAGTGCCCACATTTCCATTTGTTATAATTCCTTCAAGAACCCATCTCAAATGTCACCTTTTAGAAAACTTGATGCAAGTAATGTATTTTTGATAAAAACTAGGGTAAACACTAATATTTTTAATGAGCTATAAAAGTTAATTCTTCTAATAAGTCTATAAGGTGAATATTATTATATCCATTTTAAAGATGAAGAGACAGACTCAAGAAGATTGACTCATTTCCTGAAGGAAGTCTAGTTACTAAGAGCAAGCCAGGTTGCAAACTATGTTGGTTCAGACATGAATCACTTGCTCTTCATTGTACTGTGATGCTAAAATGCTCTGTGCCTGGGACTCCTTAGGTTTAGACTCAGTCATTCCTTCATGAACCATCTCAAGGTCACTTCCTGCAGAAACCTCTCTTAATTCCCCCACGTATCACCCCTAGATGTGAAACATACTCTTCTCTTATTTACTCGCCTCCTGAGTCTTTTCCTGTTTTATTTTCTCTTATTCTCTGCATTCCCTGGTGGGCTGTTTGTGACCTCCCTGATGACTGGGGCCAGGTCTCATTGGCTCTGTCTTGTTCAGAGGACTCTACATTCTGCCCAATAAATGTCCGATAAATAACTGAAGAATTGATCAACACTTCTCTGAATGGGTTTTTAAAGAGCCTGACATAAGAATGATTCTGCTTATATTAGAGGAGTGTAAGGAAAGATGACTTAAGTCGTGCTTTAGTTACCTTTAATCCCCCTAATTGAGTTCTCAGCTTTGAAGTTAAGTTCCAAAAAGATTAAGAGTGCACCACTGACCTCACACACCATTCAGGCTGCACGTCAGTGCTCACCCACTGGGAGTGTCAACCTTCCAAAGGTTAAAGCTAGTATCTGAAGGAGGAGCACCAGCAGTTGGTGGTGTCAGAGGACTTAGGCCTTGGGGATCTGCATAGAACAACCCACCCCTTTCCTCACACTGTGATGTTACCCTTGGCTAATCAGTCAACAAATGGCTTCTGCGATAGAATTTCTTCTCCGGCTTTACACAGTCTGCAAAGGCAGAACTGTCAGTAGACTTTTCCTTTAAGCATCATCTATGTCCACAAAAGGATTCAGCTTTGGGGACAAAGAATGCCTACGGCCCTAAAGATGGGGAGATGGGTTATGCTGCAATTTCCTTTCACTTTTTTTTATTTGAGGCAAGATTGAGAAAACAATATACCTTCATATGTTGTTTTAAAATTTTTTTGATACTACATTTGATATAATATATATTCAATGGTTTCTGTAATTCTTTTTTATATATGCATAGTAATTTATGAGATGTTTCCAAACTCTGTCCAAATAAGAGAAGACCCAGATACAAATGACTCAAACATTGTGATTTCACATAGCAACACGGTCAAGATACAGGATCAGTGAATTCAGCAATTCAACAAAATCATGGATGATGCAAGTTCCTAACATCTCTTTGCTCTATTATTCTCCACATGACAGACTGCCTCAGGCTTGCCCACCCAAGGTCACAAAGTGAACACTGCAACTCCCAGCTTTATCACATCATACACCCAAGTCAGAAAGACAGAAGGGAAGAAGAGCGTGGTATTGCAAGGCTGTTCTTAGTTGGCAGAGCAATTGCCTAGTTAATTCCAATAACACAGAAGACTCGAGCATGCTAACTAGTTACGCAACCTCAGAGCAGCTGGCGTCTTCCAACTTCTTAGAGGGACAAGTGGCCTTCAGCCACCCGGGACTGACCAACAACAGGTCTGTGATTCCCACAGATGTCCACGGCTGCATGCACGCTCCACTGTCTGGTTCAGCATGTGCCTACCCTACGTCAGTAGGCACAGTAACCTGCTGAACCTCATTTGTATTTTTACAGCATATTGGCTTAACATGCTGTCATATGACTGCTAGGGTGGGTCAAGTGGAGTTACCTCCACTTTTCTTCTAATGTCACTAGGCACAAAAATCATGTAACTTTATTCTACCATCTCCTCCAGTTCATCCCCACTTCAACTAGATGTTCTTACCTTTCTTTTCAGTAACTATGGTAAAAGCACACTTATTTAAGGAAAAAGTGCCAGCTAAACAGTGTGCTCTAAACACATTGGATCCCATAAACAATTTATTAAATACCTATTATGTTCCAAGGATGTTATATCTCCATATACATTGTTACACTTTAACCTCACAAAAAAAAAATCCATAGGGAGGAAGATATTGATACTACTAATATCATCAACATCTATACTGATTTCACAGGAGAAGAATATACTTTATAAGGTGACTACACTCATTCTTCAAGACCACCCAGCTAGCAAATGGTAGAAACGAAATACAAATTCAGGTTGTTTGGCCCTAAATTCAGTATACCTTTCACAATGTTACTCTATAAGCTTAGAAAATCAATTCAATAAAATGAAGATAGATCCAACTGTTAATACTAGTTTAAAAGATGTGCTGGGTGAGAGTAAATACTGCTAAAGCATTTAGGCAAACACATTCAGAGCCGGGGTGTACTTACTAGTGGTACTTGGGATAATTTGGGGTGGACTCAAACAGGGGATACAGTAGTCCTGACTTAGACTTCTGCTTCTGGGAAGATGTAGCAGATGCATCTTTTCCTCTTCATCTCACTAAGTACAACAACAAGCCCTGTGCAGTATATAATAACAAATATAGGGAGATTCTCAAGTGTGGAGAGAAGTTGATAACCTGACCAGGGATTTGAGAGCCACAGAATGACATGATGGTCAGTCCCCTGGGTTTTCTTCTTACCTCATGTATCCCACTCCTGGAGCCAAAGAAGCCGGCACCATTGACCGAATGTTCTAGACAGAAAGAAAATAAAGGAGAAACCTAGGAAGGAAGAAAGAACACAATAAGCAGAAATACATGTAAATACATAGACGTTGCTTTCCCTCTCAGATTATCAAAATTGTGTTTTCTAAATTGTTCCAGTGGAAGCAAACATTATGACACTGTCTAATATGCTTCTAAATGAATGTAGAGGGAATGTTTAAGAAAACTATTTTATAAATGGGGGTCAACCAAGGGAAGTAAAGTGAGGGAAGTTATCTATACTTCACAAGAACTAGTAAAATGATGACACAGATAGACTGTAATTAAAAATACAGAACAATCACTAAAAAGTTACTCTCTTGAGTGTGAAATATACACTCAGAAGCACTACAGATAAATCAAAATCACATTTTAGAAAATGCTCAAGCAAACTACAGGAAGGCAGGAAAAAGAAAACAGAGATGAAAAAGAAAACCAGAGCAAATCAAAAACAAAGATAATACTGAATTACACGGTGAGAAAGTAACTCCCTTTTCAATTTCTCTCAAACATCTGATCAAGCCAGGCAGAAATCCCAAACTGGTGGCAGAAGTCTTTAGCCTTTCTGTGACATTGCAAACCTCTCCTTTTTAACCTAGAGAGAGCAGGTGCAGACTCAGAACCTTGGCTCGGTGAAACTGTTCAGCCAGAATTCTGTAACACTGTTTTAACTGCATTTGTTTTTAAGGTTACTTTCCTTTGTGGCAAATGAATTAGGTATTCATACACAGGTGTTATAAAATGTTCTTTTGTCAATAATAGGGGGAAATGATGGATCAATCTATGGGAAGATATTAAATACCTCATAGTTCATATATTCAAAAAGAGAAATACCAGAAGACAGAATTCAAATGACTGAAGTTTGTGAATTTATTTAGGTAAAGTGGCAAGGCCATTTCCTATCACATACACAGTAATAAAAAATGTCTGTACCAAATATTTATTATTTATATATTTTTAAAGTCCATTATAATGTGAACTTCTTAAAATGAGGAAATGCGTCAATTGCGTGTGTGTGTGTATTTGTGCGAATGTATTGTGTCTGTGTACTTTTAAAATGTTAAAGCTCTTCTTTTAAACATGTCCTTTCTACATACCTAATTAACTTTAAAAAGCTAAGAGAAAATCCCTTAAAAGCTGACCTCTCATTATTTCTGGAAATCATGCCTTTCCTTTTGTAATATAAATTTATTAAAGGAGATTAAACAGTCATTTTTCCAAAAAAAAAAACCCTCCATTTTGTGTGTTTTGTGTGTGTGAATAGCAAAGTTGAATTTATGGCTTAGATTGTATGGCAGGACTTTCTTAAGCAATTTTGTTATGACTCCCAGACACAAACAATAACAGGGACTAACGACTAAATTTTCCAGATGTGGCTTGAACAGGTTTATACTGGAAACAGATAAGGATCATGGAAGTTAGTGAATTATTTTGTGGCGCAAATTGCTATGAAGCATGTGAGATCAGTTGTTTTTCAAAACCTCCTGTTTGAAATAATCTTGACGGCATTACAAGCGTAGTAAACTCCTTTTCCACAGATAAAATCAAAAGGAGATTTTGACCTGTTCTTGTTCAAATGATCACAGATTTGAAATCTGTGGTCTTACTCATTGAAATTTATTGTATTGTTCTAAGAATGTTGTGACACATTAGGGAAACAAAATCAATGCTTTACTTTTGAAGACCAGGAGTTTTCTTTCTGAAAATTAAAGCAAGAAGTTAGCACCATTAAAATTTTACTCATGTGAACTTACGAAGAGTAGTTTCAATTAATTTTAATGAGTGGAATTTTACACTATATATATCAGGAAGAAAATGTTGCACGATGCCTTCCATCACCTGTTCTGACACTTTCATACCCCTCACTTCTAGGAACAGTGGTGTGTTCTGTAGTTCACTCGTTTCATTTCAGAACGGAGGCCATATCTATGGGAAATGGCTTTTCAAAACTGAGAAATGGGAAGAGCATATTCATGAGGAAAGAATGGTTCATTTTAGAGGAGTAGTTCTGATGCCCAATAAATCAGTTACATATACAGCTTATTTTTCCTTTAATAAAAAATTACTGAGACCCTACTATGTGCTAAGCTCTGTTTTACCATCAAAGTTACTTTAGTGAACAATACAGAAGAAATTTCTGCTCTTACAGGTCTTTTTTTTTTTTTTTTGAAAGGAGTCAGATTATAAACAGGGGAAACTATAAGGTAATTTATGAGACGTATTATATGGAGACAAAGAAAAGCTATATAATAGAAAGTAACTATTTCCTATCGACTGCAAGTGCAGTACTAGCTTTAAACTTAAAACACCCACCTTCATTAACTAATGGGATTCAGGTCCCAGGAAGAGCCTTTTCCATCTCTCTTTGCCTTATATTCTCAAGAAAAGACAGTGAAGGTTAATTTCAAAAGTGAACACTGTTTTGAGTCCATGGAGGATTTGGGTAGCTGACTTGCTTAGATAAGAAAAAAAAAAGACAATTTCTTCTCAATTAAAACAAATGCATAGATTTTTGGCACAGAAAACTTGATACAGTATCAATGGGGAAGCAAGTAAATACTGTTCAGTGTTGAAGCAGCTGTCATTTTAAAATATATTTAAGGAATCTCCATACTGTTTTGCATAGTGGCTGCCCCAAATTACATTCCCTCCAACAGTGTAGGAGGGTTCCCTTTTATCCACACCCTCTCCAGCATTTATCGTTTGTGGACTTTTTAATAATAGTCATCTGACTGGTGTAAGGTGATATCTCATTATAGTTTTGATTTGCATTTCTCTGATAATTAGTGATATTGAGCATCTTTTCATGTACCTATTAGCCATCTGTGTGTCTTCACTGGAGAAATGTCTGTTTAGGTCTTCTGTCCACTTTTTAATTGCATTGTTAGGTTTTTTGTTATTGAACTGTATGAGATGTTGGTATATTTTGGAAATTAAGCCCTTGTCAGTCACATCATTTGCAAATATTGTCTCCCTGTCTAGAGGTTGCCTTTTTGTTTTGTTTATGGTTTCCCTTGCTGTGCTAAAGCTTATAAGTTTAATTAGGTCCCATTTGTCTATTTTTGCTTTTATTTCTATTGCCTTGGTACACTGATCTAGTAAAACATTGCTAAAATTTATGTCAGAATGTTTTGTCTGTTCTCTTCTAGGAGATAGTTACCATAAGATCCAGCAATCCCACTCCTGGGCGTATATCCAGAGAGAACTCTAATTCAAAAAGATGCATGCACTCCAATGTTCATAACAGCACTATTTACAATAGCCAAGACATGGAAGCAACCTAAATGTCCATCCAGATGACTGGATAAAGAAGTTGTCACACACACACACACACTGGAATAATACTCAGCAATAAAAAATGAAACAATGCCATTTGTACCAACATGGATGGACGTAGAGATTATCATAGTAAGTGAAGTAAATCAGAAAGAGAAAGAAATGCCATCTATCACTTATATGTAGAATCTCAAAAAATAACACAAGTGAACTTATTTACAAAGTAGAAATAGACTCACAGACATGGAAAACAAACTATGGTTACCAAGGGGGAAGAGAGGGGAGAGGGATAAATGAGAAGTTTGGGATTAGCAGGTACAAACTATTGTATATAAAATAGATAAATAACAAGGTCCTACTGTATAGCACAGGGAACTATAGTCAATATCTTTTAATAACCTAAAATGAAAAAGACTATATATATATATATACACACACACATATATATATATATAAATGTATAAGAGAACCACTATACTGTACACCAGAAACTAACACAGCATCTTAAATCAACAATACTTTAATACAAAACTAAATAAATAAAACGTATTTATATGCTATCTGCCAAACTTTCTTCCTACTACAGTGTACCAGGCTGTTTCTCCTAAGATTACAAGCATATAAGCTAAACAAATGAGTTAGTTGTTGTACAGCAAAAGCATTGCCTTTGGCTCAGCTTTATGTATATGTATTTCTTTTTTATTGAGGTATATGTTACCTACAGTTAAATGCATAAATCTTAGGTCTACAGGTTAATGATTTTTAGCAAATATGATCACTCATGTAACTCATTCACTAACCCAAATTTCCTTTATCTTATGTTGTTCTTTTTGCCCTTTTCCAGTCCAACTCAACCTCCCATAGACAACTATTATTTTTATGTCTATAAAAAGAATATTATGTAGCACTATTTTTGACTGGCTATTTTCATTCAACATAAAGGTTCTGAGGTTCATATGTTATGAAGTGTATCAGTGGTTCATTTTTTATTGCTGAGTGATATTTCACTACATGATTATTCTCCATTTGGTTTATCCATTCTCCTAATGGTGGACATACCAATATATGTTTCATTTCTCAGAGAGTGGAATTCCTGGGTTGTAGAATCAGTATAATAAACTGTCAGAAGGGTTTTGCAAATGACTGTACACTTTATGCCACAATTTCTTCACATCCTCACCAAAGCTTGATTTTGCTGGTATAATTACTTCTGACTATTCTGCTTGGTGTGAAATCATTAATCATTGTTGTTTTAAAATGCGTTTTCTGGGTGATTAATGATGTTGAGTACCTTTTTGCGTGCTTATGGGTCATCCATATATCTGCTTTTGAGAAGTCATTCTTCTAGCCTTTGCCCAGTTTGTTTTTTATTGAGGTGTTACTGCTTGTACTAAAGATTTGTAGGCGTTCTTTATATATTCTGAGTGCAATCCTTTATTTAGACATTTGTCTTGCATTTGCATTTTTTTTTGGCCAGTTAACAGTGTGTCTTTTCACTTTGCTCGGAGTGTTTTAGATGAGCATGAATTTTAATTTGGGGGAAGTCCAACTCATCATTTTCTTTTAGGTTGTATGCCTTCTGTGTCCTAGCTAATCAATATTTCCCTACCCCAATTTTGCAAACGTTTTCTCTTTTTTGTTAGAAATTTTACAGTTTTGGTTTTTACATTTGGATCTAGCATCTATTTCAAGTTAATTTTTACATATTTTGCATAGTGAGGGTTGAGATAGCTTATTGTTCCATATGGATTTATCTTCATTCTATTTTCCTCTCTTAATGGAGGCACTGGGGGTTCAACTCTGGACCTTGTGCATACAAGCACATGCTCTGCCACTGAGCTATAACCTCCACCCCCTACCTTCACTCTTTCATAAAGATAAATTGATCATACATGCTCAGGTCTTTTTCTAAATTCTGTTTTGTTCCATTAAGCAAAAATTCTACATAGTCTTGATAAGTTTTGCTTTATATGGGTTTTTAAATTTAAGTAGTATAAGATCTCCAGTTTTGCTCTTTCTTTTCTTTTTTTTTGTCCTTCTAGAACTTATCTTTTCCAGATAAATTTTGTAATTAGCTTATCAATTTCTATAAAAATTTTGTGGGATTTGATTGGTAACAAATTGAATCTGGGAAGATCAATTAAGACATCTTAAAAATATTTAGTATCCTAATCCACAATCAAGGTCTATTTCTTTCTTTATTTAGTCTTTTTAAATTTCTCTCGACTTCTCTCTCATCAACACTTCACTGACAGTCATTCGTGTGCCTTTCCAGTCTCTGGTCCGCATTGCAGCTGGAGTTATCCTTTCAAAATGTAAATTTGATTATGCTTAAAATATCTCAGTGGTTTCCCATTATTTGGGAGATAAAGAACACAATTCTTCAGATGGTCAATATAGCTCTGGATAATGTGGTCTCTGTTTCTCCAGCCTCGTTTGTGCCAAGATTCTCTCTTTCTGCTACAGACACTCTGGACCTTAACAACTCTAAATATGCTATGTTTCTTCCCACCACAGGGCCTTTGTACATGCTGTCCCCACAAACTGAAATGCTCTTCATCTTATCTTCATCTAATAATCTTTTCATTTTGGGGGTCTGAACTTGGCTGTTACTTTCTCTTGGAAATTTTGTGGATCACACTGAATAAATCAAATTACCCAATTTGAATTTACATAGCACCCTGTACCTTTTCTTATTAATGTTGTCAGTTTACATTCATGTATGATGTTTTGAGTAGTATCTATTGCCCAATTAGGTTGTAGACTCTGTAAGAGTAGAAACAGTCTGATTTTGCCCCCCATTTTCAATACTTATCCCAGTGCCAAGAACACATGAGGGACTCAATACATATTTCATGAATGATTACACAAATTGATCAGTTAGCTTAACAGTGAGTTTCCTGGCAAAAAGGGTAAAATACTTAAAGGGATATAGGCCTTGAAAATGCCTATTTCTGAAAGATATTTAAGAATTGCCTAGAAGAAGATTATGAAAAACCTTAAAACTATATTTAAATTATTTTTCCACAGGAAATCACAGCTAAGTCATAATAGTAGAACAAGAATTGTAAAGTATAAAATATGTGTGCTAACAATATTTAGCATTAAAATATAACCTAATTAAAAAATATTTACAAAGTACAAAAGTTATCCTCAAGAGTAAAGTTCTCATTATTTCCTAGAAAATATCATGGTAACTCAGGGGACTTAGACAGAAACCAAACAAAATCATCTTTCTGTAATTCAATATTGGATGGGTTATTGGAATCTGTGACCAAAATACATCTGTGGATACAAACACAAGCTCAGCCTTATTCTTTTCCATGAGCCAGCCAAGCACTGCTTATAAATCACACAGAAGCAGCAATAATGGACTATGTCTTTTCTGAGGACCCACTGTTCATAATGAATTTTCCTAGTTACCCCTTAAAATATCTATGAAGCAGATTGCTGTATGTTTCTATTTTAAAAATGAGGTAACTGTCATTTTAGTTACTCTGAAGCAAACACAAGCCCAAATGAGGTATGTAGAGCACCATTTACCAAAATATCTTCTGCAGAACATGAGTAACAGGTAAGAGGTTAACTGGTGTTCTTTCTAAAAAAAAAAAAAAAAATTAAGTTTTAATCCCCGATGAAATAAGTTTTTCAAAAAATCCTGGGTAAAAATGTTAAATCAGTTTATCGTGGGACTTAGAGATGGATTTAATGTTTTAATACACATTGTGATCCTCCAAAAAGAATTAAATAGCACACAAAAGTCCCTATATTTATTTGGCCTCTTGAAATATTAATATATTTCAAGAAATATTTCAGGAAACTCTCATATTTTGTGGAACGCAGTTTGGGAAATTGTGACATTATATTGTATGTGGTTTTAAGCCACATAAACAAAGTGTCAGTATTTCCTTCCACCTCAGGTGTCACCTCCCTTTAGCATGTTTGGACAAGGCATTGAGGGAGAGAGGATTGTTTAAATCTTTAGCTTTTAAAATTGACTCTGATATGCTGAGTTCTATAATTTTCTAAATAATTTTCCCTGTTTGGAGCTCAGAAAGGTTAGAAAAACCCTGAGGTCACTGCTTCGTAACCCATGAGCATAAAGTTTCAGTTAAGTAAGATGAATAAACTCTTGAGATTGCAGTATAACGTTCCTAGAGTCAACAATGCCGTGCTGTACACTTAGAATTTTGTCAAGAGGGTAGATCTCAGGTTAGTATCCTTGCCAAAATGAAATACAGAATAAAAAAATCAACTATCTTTAGCTCAAGGTACACATAAGTTGGAATGTAAACAACATTTATCGGACATGAAATATTGTGTTCTTTCTACTAAAGCTTAGCTCTATTCATGTCACTGTCTTTTACTGGGAGGCAGTTCACAGAATCGTTAAGAATATGGATTCTGGGCTGAGGCTGTTCAGAAGCAAAGCCTCTTTCCAACACTGGTGAGACATCTGAACTTGTCATTTACATAACTTCTCCAAAATTCACCATCTTCATCTACACAAAGAGAAAAATATTTGCATCACCATGAGAATTGAAACAGAACGAACAGAAAAAGGCACCGTGAATGCCCCCTAATAGTCACTACTATCATGAATACTGGCTGTAGGTGGAGAAATTGTCTTAGAAAGACAGTTTTATACCTAGCAAAATGTGGAGAATTGAGATATTTATTCTAAAAAGTCAAGCAACACATTTTATGTGAAATATTTAGAAGAAACATGTTAAGGTATTTTATGTGCAGTTTATTTTCATTATTGGTTTTCATTATTGGCGTTTTTCATTATTGGTTTTCAGGGCTTATTAACCTGGGTTAAAGAAGTTCATGACTGGATAGATTTTAGAAAACCCATGACCCCTAACTGATAAGCAAAGTTTTATCTGTACGTTGCTATAGACATTTTCCTCCTGAGAGACGTTTCCTGACTTTTTCCAGATTCTCTACCTCTGAAACTGAGTAATCTCTTACTTATTTATCTGTCCACGTTATTTGTTTTGACATAGCTTATATGACAAGATATGTTTATTTTATATAAATAAAATCATTTCATGGTTATTTTTAATAGTGTCAAAATCCCTAGGTGTCTTCATACAGCCGTATAAACTTTCAGGTGCAATTTAGTAATTATTGGCTTGATGGAAAAACTTAAGCAGCATTTTGCAACCATTTGAGTCTCAGTATTAATAATCAAATAGCCTGCACACATATGCCTGTATGCAAAAGAGTTATTTGATAATATCACCCTCTATTTGATTTGCTGAAAAACACTGACACTATGATTTAAAAAGGCTAAATAGAGGAAGGAAAGGGCCTAAGAGGAAAAAGAAATTTTTATTAAATAGCTAACAAGGTAATAAGGCTATTTACTCTTGTGGTCCATCTTCAAGTGCATTCGCAAAGCCCATTAAGAAAAAAATGGGTGGAACGTTCATTTCAAGTTCTGATACTATGCCAGCTATTGATTGTAACAGAAATGTCACCAGTCTCTTAAGCTCTTTCTTATACCTTACGGGTATGACTCTAGGAAACACAATTTCCCAGACTTCCTGGCCAGCAGTGTCCTGTTTAATTAGCCAAATGGGAGGCACTCATGGAAGATCTGGATGGTAGGAGAGAAGTAAGCCGCTACTTCATGGCAGTGGCTCCTAGGAGCCAATAGTGAATGTGGGGTTTGTTTCATGGAGCCATGATTCCTTCTGAGAATCTGCCGCCCCAATGCAACAGGCAACTGAGGCCACTGGCAGTTACTTCTTTGCTATCCTTGGACTTCCAGAATTCCTGAAAGTGATCTTTCTAACCATCACTGCTCCAGACTGTCAACAGATATATGCATCTAATGCCATACATTAAACTACGTTTTACTCGATCTACCCAGAATGGCTTCTATATTTCAAGGCAAATTTTGATTATTATAGATAGCATAATAAAAATAGCACTGAAATGAGAACCAGATGAGCATAGCACCAAACTGGAAGCCTAGAAACCTGGGCTCTTGCTTTAATTTGGTCACTAACTTGCTAGGTGACTTTAGGCATCTGATTTTAACTTCTAGGGTTCAGTTTTTATCCATGGTTTCAGATGTTTTCATGGGGGGAGCTTTTTCAGACATTTAAGAAAGAGAGACACTAATCTTTCACATCTTTTTAATTATCTTAGAGATAATTTTTAAAAGGAGAAGCATTTCCAAATGAATCTTAAAAGAATATTACAAAAGATGAAAATTGAAGGTCAATGTCACTCTCACGAACATAGGTGCAGAAACCCTAAACAAAATATTAGAAAATCAGATTCAGTTATATACAAAATGGACAGCGCATCGCAACATAATTAGGTTCTTTGCATAAAGGCAATGGTGATTTCACATTTGAAAATAAATCAAGGTAATTTATTATATTACAGAATAATGGAGAAAAGTACTTACCATCATCTCAATGAGTACAAAACAATTGACAAAAGTTAGAACCTCCTTGGGACAAAAACTCTTAGAAAACTCAGGATAGAAGATAACATTCTTAGTCTGCTAAATAATAGTCAGGAGGAAAAAAAAAGAACGTATTACATTTCATAGCAAAATTAAAGATTTCTCACTGTGAGAAAGGTAAGAATTTTCTTTGTAAGCAAGGTAAGGATCACTATCACTACTTGCTCGCAGTGTTGCACTGGAGCACACAGCCAATGCTGGGGCACTCGGCACAAGCCCTTGCAAGCAGTCAGTGCTCAACAAACACTGAGAAAATGCTGGGCACTGCTATTTCTTATCACAGATGAGATGAATAATGAGAAATGACTGATTTAATTTAGCCATTGGAATAAAGTCTAATAAGGTTGAAGATTAGAAAAATGCTTTTACTGATCCCTTTTACAATTAAAAATGAAATACACAATAGTATAAAATTATAAAGTCAAAATACTCTTAATTTTTCAGTTTTAAATAAAAACTCCAAAATGATTATTTTAATGATAGGTATAAATCACATGAGTCAAGACAAAAATGAAAATTTACGCAATAACATACAGACCACAGTCTAGAGGAAAAGCCATTTGTATAACATTATCACTTAGATGACACTACCATCCAATTAATATTATGGCTCCAGAGCAGGAACTCAAGATGCCATGGGAGTGGGAATTTTAGGCTGAGTTGGAGAACAGGACTAAGTTCAGAGAAGAAGTCTCAACTATTGGAAATCTACATTTAATACCTTTGCTTTAAAGAATTGTGAATTTCAGATGACCTGGATACAACCAAGAATAATATTGCAAAAGCCTTAATAGTGATACTTCATAAACACTGAATTTTTTAAGATGGAAATATATAAACTTCTGATTAAAACTAAAGAATATACATTTGAAAAACATCGGAACAAATTTCTTAGTTTAGTTTTAGGGAAAATTCACCTATAATTCTATTCTCACTGATAACTTGTTATCACTGCTTCCTTCTGATATTTTTTAAACATAGTCAGGATTACCGTGAGTTATTGTAAGTGGACAAAAAAAAAGGAGCTGACTTTCGTTGTAGTTTCTTCATTTTACTATGAGTTTACAAAGTGAAGATAAAGATAGTAACTGGAGAAGAGCAAAAACTTCTGTAGGATAGACAGCGAAGTTAAGACAATTAAGTAAAGTAAAGGAGAGTGCATTTGTTGAAGGGAAATAAATATTATTTTTGGATGAGATTAAATTTGCTTATATGTTTCAGTATTTCGATCTCAAATTCAATTTCAAACATAACTTCTAGAAAACTCCATACCTCTCTTCTTCTCCCAGGTAGAGTTTATCCACCCTCCTTTGCAGTCTTACAGTATCCTAAACAGCCTTCTATCATAAATGCTATGATACGTCACTGTATTTTCTTGCCCTTCGTGTATCAGTTTAAGTGCTATTCCTCAGGGAAACTTCTCAGACACCTATGATGAGATTAAGCCGTCAGTGTACGCTCCTATAACTCCTTAGATTTGGCTTTCCCAGCAGTTACAATGGTGTATTTATGTACATCATTATCTATATATATCCCTTCCCAGTCAGCCTATAAACTATCAGGGAAAAGGCTATGTCATTACTTTGGATGGTTTTGTTCCTTTGAACTGAGCCCAGTGCCTGTCACATAGCACACATTCAAAAAATGTTTGAAGAGAAGAAGAAGGGAAAAGGGAAGGGAGGGAGGGAGGGAGGGAGACTCTGAATGGAGTTTTCCACCAGAGAGATAGGTTGAGTGATCTGGGGGTGGGGGGATGGAGGGGAAGCAAAGGGGATAAAAGTCTTGCAGACTATCTCTAGATTGGAAAAAAAAAAGCCAAATAAGTAACAAAAACAAGTACCTAGTTTATTAACATTATAAAATCATCCTGCATTCCTCTCCCATTTAAAAAAAAAAAGCATTGCAGCTGCTTCTTGAAATCATGGACAGTACATGCATACAACCCCCTGCTGACGTGGGCTGTTTGCCCCCCTACACATCTCAATCTATCTTTGTGCAAAGTGTTTGTGCTCTTCTTAGAATAGGTCATTCATGTTTACAAAATTTGGCCATGCTTTTTTTTTTTTTTTAATTTAAATGTCTGGGATCTAATCTGCTTACTTGCACAACATCACTGAGGGTTGGACTGTGGGCAGACTAGACTGAACAACAGCTGCTGGGATGTCTAAGCTCCAAAGGCAAAAAGGTAAGGCAGTCTGGGGAAGGCGGAAGTATGGATTTCATTTATCTAGAGGAAACAACACCAATATTCGTGTTTCTTTTTTGCTTGTAAAATGGAGGATATGAAGGTGGTGAAAAATAGTTTTGCTAGTCTATCTTCAAATGAGTAATTGGGAGGCTGGTAGGAATTTTCAAACATAATATAACAAAATCAAGAAACAAAAAAGTTTCTTTTCATCTGCACAGAGGCTCTGTTGAAGCTGAAATACTTGTGGGATATTAGGAATGAAAAATGTCAGCATGCACACTGCCCAGGCTTGCCTGGTTTATGGCTCCCACCTCGTGGCCGTCATGACCGCCCTGTCAAAGAACCTCTTTGTCCCTGGAGCATTGCTTTTCAAAGACAAGAAACATCCCCGAGCGTCCTCTCACTTTGACATATAGGTCATGGCATTCAGAGAATAATGCAAGGGATTGCCCAAGTGCCAGTTCCTTGAATCACTGGGACATGGAGCTATTTAGTACGAGTTCAGCTAAGCCTTTTTGCTCCTAAGAATTTCCTTCCTGAATGGAAAGTCACTTTTCAAGCGAAAAAGACCTGAGTTCTTTAGTGGCTTGAAATGCAAGGCTTGTAAACAAATGAAAGGCCAAGAAGTGTGTGTTTGTGTTGGGGAAGGTGGGGGGTGGACAGGAGAGGGGTACAGGAGATGGAAAGAGGAGGTGTCATTTGAAAATCTTAATCAAAAACCTGTAATAGTGATGTGTGTGTGTGCGTGCCAGGGTGTTTTGAAATCCACAAAAGGAATGCCAATTCTCTAATTCTGAGCTGAAATGATCCAGACCTTGAAATGAACACATTTCCTGATGTTTTGGTAGACTGAGAAACTTGGTTTACAGAGAAAGACAAGATTGACGCGGTATTCTGCCCTCTGCCAGCAATCCCCCTGTATCTCCCTCCTCAGGTCGGATCCTAGAGAGGGAGGATGAGTTTCTGGCACAGCTCTGGAATGCAGAGGTCTATTAGAGGTAAGGGGACTGTGACCACAGCGCTTTTAAAGCAAATCATTTTTAAGCCCAACTTAGTGGTTTACGTTTGTTAACATTGTGGCACTGTACGAACACAGTTGCTTCTTTCTGGATATCTGGTGTGAACGCCAGCCAAGCCATTTTGTAGAAGTCAGATCTAACCAAGCTTCCTGGGTACACGGTGCCCCAAACCCACTGAAAATAAGAAGACTGGTTGATTTTGCAAGAAGTCAAGTCGTGATGGAATAGCATGGCAGACCCTTAAGAGGCATGAACGTGTGACATGTGTCAGAGGATATGGTCACTGTCAAATCTGAAAACTCCAAAATAAACTAAAGGGCTAATAAAGAGCCAGTGTTAGAATCAGCCAGTGCACTCTAAGCAGAAGCAGTGAACAGCACGGGGCTTCATCTTTCTCTGAGTACCTGCAGACAGATACGTAATTTCTCTGTGACTGAGCTTATACGCCTTACCTGTCCAGTTATGTTCTCTTCTGCTAGAAAGCCAGAGCCTCAGTCTTGTAGTCCAACCCTCACAATACACCAGGTACTGCTGGTGAAATACCAGGTACGGTGAAATATTTAATCTTTCCTTGAACCTTCCAAGGTGAGTACCCTTGTTGTGTCTGTTTAATAAGTTCACATGACTTATCAGTGGCAGAGCAAGTGTTTCCATCTAGGCACTCTGTCTTCAAAGCTCGTTCTAATATATAAACCATAATAAAGCTTGCCATTTTTCTACTTTATTTTCCCTGACTTACGTCATTGTAATCACTGCTGAAATTACAATGCATCTTCATAGATACAGGCAAAGCATATAGATGTTGAAATAACTTGTTACCTTTTTTCCCTCTTGCCCTAATGTTGAAAAGAACTCATTCACTCATGCATGCATGTATTGGTTGATTCGTTCATTCATTGATTCACTTACCCATTTATATGCCAAATGTCTTTTTGTGAAGGAAGTATGACTTACAAGTGTTTCAAGTTTAGGTCTTACCGACTTGGGACATGGGGAAAAGAAAAGGGGTGAGTTTAAATGAAAAAAGTATTAAGTGGATTCCCTCCTCTGAACAGAGGAGAGAACTGGGTTGGTAGGTCTAAGATGGTATAAGACATTCTGGGTTTAAATGCTTAGTCCTGCTGTCTTTCATATGGGTGAGCCTTCCAAAGGGCTGCTTCCATAGACCCACTGAGGGTAGGGAAAGATAATCTGGTTGGAGCAGTAACACTATTTTATTTTCCTTATTCCCACAGGTAGGGAGAGGGTGGTATCTGGCTCTCAGAAATTCTCTTCCATCAAAGAAAGCACTAAACAGAATAACTGGTGATGTCTGGTTTGATTTGGTGAGACTGGGAGTTCTTTCATTATTTGGAAAATGCAGACATTTCCATGTAAAAGAAATAGCACCGTGGATGGTCAGTAGGCATAGATTTTTATCATGCCCACTGCCCAATTAATTAATTTTCCTACCTCATTACCTCACGGGCCTCACAGGCTCTTTCTTTCTTGACATCACCTCATTTCTCCATTTTTTCTTGGCCCTCTTCCTTCCGGATTCAGCAGTCTTAGATAGGCTTTCTTTTTTCTTTCTCGGTTCTGTGTTTTTACCTGTGACCCCCTGGGCAGAACCTCTCCTGGCTCTCTTCTGTAAATAACTCCATCCAGATCCCTGATTTACAGGTGGCATTCAGGCAGTAAAAACCTGGGTAAATATTTAGAAATTTAGAATTTTCCACATTTATCATTTTCAGCATTGGTCAATTTCTACACTTCTTAAAAATAAATAATAGAGACAGTACTCTTGTATACACTTATTCATTGAAAATATTTAACAAATATGATATAAGCACCATGTCCCAGGCAGAGTGCAAGACCTTAGGAATAAAACGCAGAACTGTAAAAGGTAACGGTTAAAGGTAGTTCCGATTGACGGGAAGCTTACAGACTAGTGTATCTGATCAACAGCATCATCTGGTTACAATACAATTTCTAAAATGGTTTTACCAAGGACTGCTGTTAATAAATGACAACATATTTAATAGAAAAAATGTATAGTAGCTCGTATTTCTTTTAGTCGTAGGAAAATATCATAAAGTTCTTGTAAGCCTTTGGAATCTCAAACCAACACACAGCTTTCTCCTTCACCCCGTGTATCAATACTTTTCATTAAAATGTTTTTAAAGATGCCTAATAAATTTTTTTCTATTTACAGCTGGCTTAGTAAAGTTTAATTTTAACCAAATCGAATTTTGTAAACCAAGTTGAACAGTGAGTGGATATTTTATGCTTATAACTTTATTCTTAACATGACAACATAGCTCAGCTATTTGCTAACCTAACGTTAAAAATAGAAACCTACCTAGATTTGCCTTGTGCACTATTTGTCTACCTTGCATAATTCACTGAAAAGAAGCAAAGTAGTCAAATACAGGCCATGAGACACAAAAGGTTTAATTCCTTAACATTCAGGGCAGTTTCCAATTTTGGAAGAATCTGTAGGTGTCATACAGGTTTAAGGGGAATCGTCTAAGATTTCTTAGACATTCTCTCAGTGAGCCAGTTTTTCTGCTAGGGGTCACCCTTGGTTTGACTCAACTTTTTCATTACTTTCTGCCCAGCATGAGTCAGGGTGCCACGTGTGCAGTAGGTGTGCAGTAGATGGCAATTCCCTTCTTCATCTCCTGGTTAAAAAAGAAATTGGTAATGTTATATCTGCATATATTACAATACCATATTAAACACACTGCACTAAAATTGATACTTCTTGATTTTCTATTTCTTTGATTTCCTTCATCCTGCTTCTATCTTTTCTGCTATATTTAACATTGCTAAAGTGACAAAGGCACTGGTGGACATCACAAAAATCTCTGTCCTTTGATTGGCCTGGAACAAAAAATTAGAATGAGAGAATGATACATCAGGGAAGAAGAGGTCAAAGAAAACTTACTAAAGTAATAGATCTTCAGTAACCTCCCCATCCATCTCCTCTGGATTCTAGGAGAAAATGGCAGCCTTACTTTGACGTGAGTGAAAGACTTACCCTCCCCCTGGGATCTTTGGAACTTTAGTTATGGACTGTATTATCTATTCTTTGACTCTCCTTCCACATTCTAACCTTGGTCTCTTTTGCGGCTTCCTTGATTTCATCCTGGAATCTGCATCCCATTAAATTGAAAGATCTATTCATCCAATGAGATTTCAGAGCAATGCTAAAAGAACAACCATGTTCCTTCCAGAATTTGACACTCGGTAGCTATAAAAACCAACTTATCTCTCAATAATTATGATACCTGGGGGTATCATCCTTTATGCCTCTATGTTTTTTCATTGCCACATTTTTGGGGAAGGAATATGTCCCATAAGAGAGATAAAAGAGGAACAGGAATTCAAATTCTGTTCTACCCTGAGTTAACTGGGCAATGGTTAGGCAAGTTACCTCACAGCAAAACATCTGAATGAGTACGAAAGGACTCATCATTCTTCTCAATAATGTTGGTTTCTTTGTGGCCCAAGATAAGATTATAAGAACTGATGAAAGTGTATGGCAGTGATATTCAAAGTGTGGTCTGGGCACCTGTATGTATCATTGGGACACTTTCATGGGATACACAAAGACAAAACTACTTTTATAGAATTACTAAGTCATGATTTGCCTTTTCCATTCTCATTATCCTTTAAGTATATCAAATACAAAAAATTCATTAGTCCAGTTTCACTGCACATTGCAACTGATCTTTAAGAAAACAACACATGTAGAGTTTTGATGTATTACCATGAATTAACATCCATCATTATCTGAATAGGCTATTCAAATATTTTTCCTTTTCCAACTATATATTTGTGTGGGAACAGATCTTTTTCATAAACTTTAACCAAAACAACACATTACAGCAGATTGAAAGCAGAATCAGATATGAGAATCCAGTTGTCTTCTATTAGTCTAGGACTTAAAGAGATTTATCAAAATGTAAAACAAGGCCACTCTTTTTACTAAAACTTTTTTGTTTGTTTTGGAAAAGATATTGATTATTGATAAAAGTAGGTTATTTTTGTTTATATATAATGGATTTATGAGTTTTTAAAATAAATTAATAGTTTTTTTAATGCTTTAAAATTTTGAATATAGTAAATTATCAATAAATATAATACATATAAACAAAAGATCTTTATAACTATAATACATATAAACAAAAGATCTTTGATGTTTTTAATTTTTTTAAGAATGTAAAAGAGTCCTGAACAAAAACTTTGAAAACTACTGATACATGGAATGGTGACATAATTTACATCACACTCACATACTTATTAAACAAATATGAAAAACCTGAGCCCATATTTTGCCTCAGAGAACAAAAGGAAAATTAATTTCTTTCTTTCTTCCTTTGGTCCTTTTTCTTTCTTTCTTATATCTTTCTCTTTTTATTATCCAACATTATCCAATATCTTTCTATTCTAATACCTTCTCCATTGTCATGTCTTAATTTAATTAAGAAAGTGTATTAACACAAACAAGCATAATGGAATGTGCTATATTTAAAACTTTTTATGTAAAAAAATAAATCTAGTACAAAGAATTCAAATTTAATGACAAGAATCGGTCACTCAGTTGTGTTTAGAAAGAAATTAGGGACAATTCAGAATATTATGTATTTATCAGTCAGATCATGGCATATAATATTACTGAAACATTAATGAGACGAAACTGCAAAACATCTGAATGAGCAGGAAAAGACTCCTCATCATTTTTAAAGGGAAACTCTCATATGGACAATTCACCGGGAGAAATAAAACAGAAGGGATGAATTAAAACACATCCTATTTGTTTCTCTGCTCTAAGTTCTAACCAGGTTGGCAACAGCACCATACATTTGCAGAAATACAGTTCAGAAAAGAAGACCTCAGAATAGGGAGATTTAAAAGTACTGGAATTACAATGAGGAAATGTAAAGAACTGTAAAACCAATAGATAATGCTTGCTGAGAAATCCTGTTTGTCATGTAAACTCAGTGATAAGTAGTGAGGAGCCCACTGATATTTAGAAGTCATGGATATATTCTCGTTTCACATACACAAACATATCCAAAATTTCCTCCGTCTTCACTATTTACTTATTTAATTACTTATTTATGTAGGATTTATTTGCACTCTCTCCCCTCTAAATGGATATAATGAAATTCGTAAGTTAAATATAGTGCAAAATAAGAAACTAAAATAAAGCAGGAAACTTTCTGTGTCAGAAGATGCAGAAGCTATCAGGATCCTATGATTTAAGTCATTCATCTGCATTGTTACAATATTGACAACAATTGACGGTGAACAATCAGTACGTTTCAGGTCCTTTACACATCTTGTCATGTTTCATTCTTACAGCTGATTTAAGCATCTATTTTCATTATTCTCACTTCACAGAGAAGGAAACTGAGGAACAGAGAGCTTTTGCAGCATGCTCAAGATTGCACAGCTAGTGAATGGCGGTCTTGAGTTCTCAGTCACTACACAATCCTACTCTTTATGATCAAGCAGGACCTGGGGTAGACTAGTGGGTGATACAAGCACCCTGACCTCAGAAAGCTTGTAGTTTCATGTACTAGCCAATTAACCAAATACCATTCAATTCAGACTGTAATTAGTCTTATAGTCAAATTATAAATAATGAACTTTAGGAAGACAGAAAAGAGAGTAGATCTCTCTGTAGAGCAGACACTATGTTTATATCTGTGTTGTGCTATTACTGGCATCAACGCTGACTAGATGGCACAGCTATCGGGAAACATTCATAGAAGCAGACGCTTAAATTTGGCCTTTAGGAATCGGTACCATTTCCCCAGAGAGGGAAGTGGAGAGATTATTTCACTGGACACTAGGTGACATGGATAAAAATAAGTGTCACTGCTGTTAACACCCAAGAGGTGGTATTCACTGAGTCCTTGCTCTCTGGGCAATGGTGTGCTGAGCACTATTTTGTATTTTCTCATCTAATACAATGAAATAGATAAGAAATCTCATCATCCTTCATTTATAGACGTGAAAACTGAGAGTGGCAACTTGGGGACTTTATCACAGCTTTTAATTATTCATATTCCAGGCTGTCTAAATCTGGCATCGATGTCCCTAGCCATAATGGTATGCTTTATTTTTTTTTAAGCATGGCAATTTTTTCTATGGTCTCTTCTCCCTCTGTCTACCTCCAAAACCTCAACTCCCAGGTCTCATCATCAGGTAAACTGACTCTCCAGATATGCACCAGTTCCCTCTCCTGCTTACTTGCACTTGATTTTTACCTATCAGTTATATCTTCTCTTGGCTCCCTGCAGTCCTCCAACTGTAGGCGCTAGAACAGAAGTGAGGATAAGGGAACCCCGGTGGTGGCAGAAGCAGAGCTGTTTTGTAACTGGAAGCCAAACAAGTCACTGAGCTTTGAAGGCACAAGAAAGGCTTCATTTAGATATCAGGCGACAAAGATCAAAGCTGGAGAGGACAAACATGCCTGTTGTCTGTGGCAGGCAGCGGTCACCAGAGGGGAGCCCCACATCCTTTACTGCAAAGCAGATGCAACACATCTGAGAGGTTACCATAAACCAAATAAATACCACCACGGAGCCTTCCCTTGAAGCCTCATGGAAACAAAAGCGTGGGGCTTCCACCTGAAACAGGGGGGCTTGCTCTGCCTGCAGCTGGGAGATGGCCTTCTGCCCCATGCTGCTTATAATGCCTTAGATGAACGCAGAACATCTACTAATAAAATCACCAAGAGGCACAAAACCGCTTTCTATATGTCCAAAACAATAGAAAAATTAATGAAAAAGTATTCTCAGGGAAGTGACAAATAATGACTTCTTTGCAAATCACAAAGGTTTAAGGTTGTTACTGGCAATTAAAAGAGATGCTGATTCAAGAGGGAAACAGATGCACTGGGCATCTACTTTATGGAAAATACTATTTTAGGTGTTCTATATACACAACTGTACCTGATTGCTATTGTAATTCTCTGAACTTGGAACTATTAGATCTACAGATGGGAGAACAGATTGAGTTTTATTTTCCTCAAGGCCATATAGTAAGTGGCAGAACTGGGATATGAACTTCTCTCTTCAACAAACTAATTGATTTTATTTTAGAAGGTACCTTGTCATGAACCTACCAGCTAGAAAACTGAAACCCCAGTTAGGGAAATTCATGAAAGCAATTAACTTTAGGAGTGAAATATTTCATCTGTTAAATTTGAAGAAAAAAGAGATCGATTTAGGATCTTAATAAATTAAATGTTTGTAACAAACACAGCAGATTGAACAAAAGGACTTTAATCCTTCAATTTCATTTTTTAAACCCAGTTTTGAGTGCACACTATTATGACCAACTCACCCTGACTTGTCTAGGTCTGTCCTGATCAGACCCTTTGTTTTGTGCCAGAGATGCATGGTAAGTAGGGATAGTCTAACCCCACTAACTGCTGGCCTATAATTGCTAGAGGCAACAGAAATTAATAGGATGAAATCCAGCAGTGATTCGAGTTATTAAGTTAGTTATGTGAGTGGATTTGAATTGCCTTGGGTGTTTAGAGACAACTTTCTGTGGAAGTGACACACGAGGGGGAATGTGAAGGATAAATAGATATTAGCCAGATGTAAAGGGGGTTTGGTGGAGATATTGCAGGCAAAGGGAGCAGCCTGTGCAGAGACCAGATGGCAGAAGGGAAAGGGCTTTGGCACAGAGGAGCAACTGAGGAATATAAGAGTTGCACAAGGACAGAGTCTGGAAGAACAAAGTGACACAGGTAGATGAGCAGACAATTCAAAGTTTTGTCAATTGAGATAAAGGTTTTGATTTTTCTCCTAAGAAGGGAGAGGAGCTTTTAAAGGGATTAAGGAGGGGGAAGGGAAGGGGTGGAGGTTGGAGTTGACATATTTCCATTTCTGCTGTGAAAAGGTCACTTGCACTAAAGAGAACAGACTGGATGAGAGGAGACATCCAACAGACGACTCCTGCAGACCAGAGAAGGGGTGATGATGGCTGGGGTTAGGGGGTCACAGCAGAGACTGGAAGAGGATGGATCATCATGTCCATTTCTAGATAGAAAAATTGTCTGCTCTTGGCAATAAATGTAACATTGAAGTGAAGTAGAGAAAAATGTCAAAGATGATGTCTATTCTTCAGGCTCTTGTAAATGGAAGGAAGGAACTTATAGAAGGTTTAGTTTTACTCTCTAACAATTTCTGTTAGCTATTTTAATAAAGATGTTCTTGTTTTTGTAATAACATTGGAAAATGCATGGATCTGTAGTCTAGTCCCCTGCTGCCATTTGTTGATCTTATACTTTCATGGTGGCAAGACAACCTGGTAGGTGGAGAGATCTTAAATGCTCAAAACATCCAGTTTATAAATTACAGTGCACATCACACATGGATTATGATAAAGTATAAGGGGATAATGAATTCAAAATTCCCTCAAGCCAAAGATGACTCAAGTGCAGATCCATATGGATGAAAAAAATTTAGAACTAATTCACTCTAGCCCATCTTCAAATTTTATGAGTAATAGGAATTATACAAGGCAAGGGCAGGTGTTTTATAACATTACATTTTGGAAGAGTTTTCACAAGAATCAACAAAATCATTCTGCAAACCTCTCTGCTCATTAGATTCTGCCACTGTGAGTAAAATTATTATTCTCATACAGCTTCTAAAACTGGCTGACTAATTATTAATTATGTTAACCCTCTAGGTTTTTCTCTCATCAACAGTATTATTATTAAAAAAGTAAAAGCTCCAGAATATATAAGCAGCTCATATGACTCAATAAGAAAAAAATAAACAACCCAAACCAAAAATGGGCAGAAGACCTAAACAAGCAATTCTCCAAGGAAGACATACAAATGATCAAAAGGCACATGAAAAAATGCTCAATATCACTAATTGTCAGAGAAATGCAAATCAAAACTACAATGAGGTATCACCTCACACCAGTCAGAATGGCCGTCATTCAAAAATCCAAAAATGACAAATGCTGGAGAGGCTGTGGCGAAAGAGGAACCCTCCTACACTGCTGGTGGGAATGCAGTTTGGTGCAGCCACTATGGAAAACAGTGTGGAGATTCCTCAAAAGACTAGGAGTAGACTTACCATATGACCCAGGAATCCCACTCCTGGGCTTGTATCCAGAAGGAACCCTACTTCAGGATGACACCTGCACCCCTATGTTCATAGCAGCACTATTTACAATAGCCAAAACATGGAAACAGCCTAAATGTCCATCAACAGGTGACTGGATAAAGAAGATGTGGTATATTTATACAATGGAATACTACTCAGCTATAAAAACCGACAACAATATGCCATTTGCAGCAACATGGATGCTCCTGGAGAATGTCATTCTAAGTGAAGTAAGCCAGAAAGAGAAAGAAAAATACCATATGAGATCGCTCATGTGTGGAATCTAAAAAACAAAAACAAAAACAAAAACAAACAAACAAAAACAAAGCGTAAATACAGGACAGAAATAGACTCATAGACAGAGAATACAGACTTGTGGTTGCCAGGGGGGTGGAGGGTGGGGAGGGATAGACTGGGATTTCAAAATTGTAGAATAGATAAACAAGATTATACTGTATAGCCCAGGGAAATATACACAAAATGTTATGATAACTCACAGAGAAAAAAATGTGCAAAGAGTGTGTATATGTCCATGAATGACTGAAAAATTGTGAACACTGGAATTTGACACGACATTGTAAAATGATTATAAATCAATAAAAAATGTTAAAAAAAAGTAAAAGCTACTTTAAAATTATTTTTGTATTATCTAATGATTAGATTGTCTGACATACTTAGTTTATAATAATAATAATAATATAACAAAGTAATCATGCATAAATAATACAACCTAGTATATTATATATAACATAGCATATGTTTATTATATATTAATATAAAATATAATTAAATACATTTTGTCTGTTCATAATAAATCATATTCTGGGCCATATAACAAATCTCAATATATTTATGAGGATTAAAATAGTATAAAACATGATTTCAGTGACAGTGGAATTCAACTTTAAAGTAGTTTTTCAGAATTTTTCAAAGGGTGATTATAAATATATTAGGGAGATGAGTGGGAGAATCTAGAAATAAATTTGCTTCAAGGAAAAAATATTATGTGTTTATATATTATATGTAATTTTAACACAGTATATAATATACTTATGTAACAGAATATATAATGTATAATAACTATACATATAATGCTTTAATATATTAAGGTGATACATAATCCTCCCAATATATACCATATTTTATAATTTACAAAGTTATTTCACATACATTCTCTCATTGAGTCTTCACTGTGATGTAAGTGTCACTATGTTTCTAACAAGGGAGGAAATAACGGCTGGGATTAGGTGAGTCTGAGAGTAGAAGACGGGTGATGTAATATCTCTACAATGTATAAGTCATAGTATATCATGCAGAATACATCACCTATGATTTATGACAAAAGATACATTCACATGTGTACTCTCACTGCCCTGGAATGAAAGTATTACTGTGCCCTTCTAGCAGAGGAGGAAATGAAATGGTTCAATAAATTGCTTAAGTTCACTCAGCTACATTGTTGAGAAAATTTAGGACTCATAACCAGCTTTTTAAAAAATGCAATTCCAATACTCTTTCTACCACATCACAGCTGCCTTAGATAAGTGACTGATTTTTGATTTGCAGTTTTTAACCAGCTTCCAATTGGCAGTTACTTTTAAGAATATGCATGACGCTATGATGCTAGCTGCATACAAATGCCTCAACTAATGACATCCGGAAGCAATCAAGAACACACTTAACGTGGCTCACGTGATGGGATCTGAACAGGGAGAGTAAAACGTCCAGTTAACATTTGTGCGAAGTACCTCCATGGTCAGAACCAGACTCTCAGGGCTGCGCTGCATCATGTGCAAGTGGTTTTCGTCATCCTTTCCCCTCGAGTAATGCGAGGAGCAGCCTTGCACTCCAGACTCACAGGACCAGGACTATTTTTGCAGATGAGACTTGAGGGAGCAAGTGTCTTGGCCTGACAGCCAGGCAGAGTATACTCTCTGCTGGAAGCAAAGGTCATTAAGGTTTAATGACCTCCAAGGAGCCCACCCACTCAGAAGAACAAAGACTCTTCTGGTTCCCGGGACAGATGAGAGCAGAGGAATGGTGTCAGTGTGTGAGGGGGTTCCTGTGTGGGGGTGGGGGTTGACATCATTCTCTGACTTCATGGTTTAAAGCACAGTTAACCACAAGAAAGCTAAGAGGTAAGTCAAAACATACAAGGAATTCATGGGCAGTGTAGGGAAAAAAAAATCAAAATTTTAATTAAGTGACCTCGTTCCGTACCTCCATTATGTTTCCTGCTTTCCCCTATCTGGTGCTCACTCCTAATAGTAACAACAACAACAGATAAATACTCTCTCTCACACACACACAAACACACACACACACATGTGTATACATATGTATACTCATATATTACATAGATACATATATGTTTAAATAAATGTTTGTCCTTATATTTTCATTTTCCTGTCCTCTAAGAATTCAGGTAATGCATTTCTTTGGGAAAAGAACTATGATCTAAGCAACTTTCACTAATGGCGAAGATTCACTTTTTTTTTTAAGGTTACTGAGGAGATGGAGTAAAAATTATCCATCAAAAAAATAGAAATTAGATCTAATAATGCGCCTGCCTCTAGTTCTGCTAACTGCAATCTATCTTCTGCTCCAGTATGTGCGCGCGCACACACACACACACACACTTTATTTAGGTCAAAAAAAGAAGGGGAACCAATATAATCTGCCTGCCTAATTCATATCTGCATTTTATATCTACAATATCATTTATCACTCCACTAAATTTGAGAGGAAAGGGTTACTAGTTACATTTTACAGATGAGGAAACTGACGCTTAAGGATAATAAGTGACCTGTGCGGGAATCCATATGGAACAGATGTTTTCATCTGGCTCCAAAGCTATTACATCACACTGTGGTCTCTCATGAAATAGGTCAGGCCAGGCATTTACCCGTAACTACAAAACAGAGAGCAGGAGATGTCTCACTTGAAAAAAAAAAAGTGTTTTGAACCAGCAATATGTTTTTCTTTATTTTTTTCCTGATTCTTAAGAATGCAGATAACGAGTTTCTTTGGAAAATGGACTACAACCCGAAAAACATTCATTGATGGGAAATAGCAAAGACTAGTTTTTTAAAAAAGTTTCTCAGAGGACTGACTAAAGATTTTCTATAAAGAGACTTTTTTATAGAATATTCTATATTACCGCCCTGCTCAAAATTCTCATTTGGCTCTTCAGTACTTACACAAAAATTCTGAACGCTTTATGTGACTCATCTTTTTCAACACAAAACCATCACCACAATCCCTTTACAATTACAAATTACAGAACTACTTACAGGTCCCTCTGTCTATGGAAAAGCTAATCCTGTTCAGAGTGCCTTTCATTCCTAGATTTGTCAACCAGAAAATTCCTTTGAGCTCATATGGGAGCATAAGTCTTACAACCTCCATGAAGACGGCTCTGAATTCACTAAACACACAGGGCTACTTAGAGGCCTCGTCCCGTACCTCCATTATGTTTCCAATTATTTTTTAAATGTTGACAGGTTCTCCTCACTCCCAGAGCTCTTTTGAGGGCAGAGAGCATGCTTCCCACATGGTTATGTCACCAGTGCCTTTCACTGTCCTTAGTACATAATAGGTAATCAATAAACAGTTTTTGCATAAATCAGTGGATAATCAAAGCCAACTACAATACACTAAAAATTCTACCAAGTGAGTTATGGTTCTGGTGGAATTAAGTGGTATCTAATATAATCACTGAATGCTTTCTTCTCACTGAAGATTATAGATCCTTTTTGTTTTCTGACATTCTCAATCCCTTTCTATTCCTACTTAAAAAAAAAAAAAAATCCCCTCTTTAACCGTACCTTGGTTTTGCTATTTGCACAAAAAGGATCTGATGGCATCCACTAGAGAGGTTATTTTTTTAAAACAACCACATATTTTTTCAAATATCAAATCTCTATTTTTCATGCCCCTGGCCCCCGCCTCACTTCACTTCTCTGTTGTCTTGTAATCTTCTACCACCAAAGCGGAACCGTGAGGCTAATTACATTAGAGAAGGGGAGGGAGGGCAGGTACTGCCTGGTTTCTTCACCAGCTTTGTTTTAAATTCTCTAGCCTCTAACTAAGCTACATGAGAAGAATGACTCTGTTTTTGTTTCCTGCTCTTGGTCAGCAAGTACAAAGGAACCTAGCACATAGTATGCACTTAATAAATACTTCTTGAATGAACAAAGAAATGAATGAAAGCGGATATTCTTCATCTCTTTGCTACAACAAAAGTAATCATTACTGGACTTGGTTGAGTAAGAAAGGATTTCCTAACATTTCTTCAAATTTTCTTTCGAACTTAGCCAAAGGCAGGCTCACTCGCATGATAGTGCCAGTAACTAGATCATGACAAACAGGAAACAGAGATCCCCAAGCCCACCCTTTTTGATCTCCATAAATGCTGTTGGTAGAAGAGGGAGAGACCACAGGGCAGCAGGTGATTAGACGTGTGTCCCAAGCTCCCTTGTGCAGGCCAAAATCTGAGAGAGAGGACATGGGCTAAATAGGTAGAGAGTCATGCCAGCCATGGAAGGGCTTTTGCCCTATTTATTTTTGGACATTGAAAGACTATCCCCTGGCAAGCTATTCTCTCACCCAGAGGTAACTGCACCAAATAGGATGATGCACTGTAATTAGATAAAGAGAGACTCTGAACCTAGTTACACAGAGCTACCCTCCAGGGTTGTCAGATTTAGCAAACAAAAAGATAAAAAGGGCACCCAGTGGCATTTGTGTTTTGGATCAGTAAATGACTTTTTTGTTTGTTAGCTTGAGTTTGTTTGTGTGTGTGTGTGTGTGTGTGTGTGTGTGTGTGTGTGCATGTGTTTTGTATAAATGTCTCATGTAACAGCTGGGTTAGGCTTGCACTGAAAAAAAAATTCAAATTCAAATGTGATCTGTCATTTTGTATTTTAAATAGAACCCTGCTGCTGTCCATTTTTATGTATAATGTATTCAGGGGTTCCTGTGGACCCTGCAAAACATGCGAAAGTCATTTAAGAGCTCTCTGGGGATCTCAGCCAGAGGGTGTCAGAGCACAGTGAAAGCCAAGATGTGGCCGAGTGAGTAAGTCCTGACCAAGACCGAGAAGAAAAGATCCCACGTTATACCAGCCTCATTAAGGGAAAGTGACAGACCCCCTAAGAACTGCACCAGTTGCCCCTCAGCAGTCGTCTGTGAAGAGAGAGGACAGACCAATAAAAACCTAAGAATCCAAAGAACCTGTGGTCATGATGGAAATGTGCCGCTCAGACCTCTGTTCAGGACAGAATTCTCCATTTAGTTGCAAATAGTGCAGTTAGCCAGCAGCTTCCTCACTGCCTACAGTATCACTTGCCTTTTGAGACAAGACTAGCCTTGCATTGCCCCTTACAATAACTAAATATAGCTGAGGTAGTAGGGTTGGGCTATTACTGCAGAACATGAGACTCCCCTAACAGCCAGTCTCTCCCAGGGACCTTCCTGTTGCACTGGCCAAGCCTCTGTCTTATCTGCAACCTAGTCTTCCTGCCCAGTTCTGCTTCCTGCTATCTTTCCTTTCACAGATACCACACCTGTGATCAGAAGGCATTTCCTGTTCAATCCTGCATCCTCCCTTTTTTAGTTTTCACAGGTCTTGCCTTGCAATAAATCCCTCGAACTCCTACTCTGTTTCAGCACCTGCTTCCCAGAGGTTCCATTAACTATGTTAGTTGCTCTGATGCCACCTAAACTTACCTCCTACCATAATCTCAATTGCCTACTTCGAGAGAAAGAGAGGATGCTACAGAGCTCCAATATACTGAATAGAACCTAAGTCATCCTAATAGAAAAATAGTTTATGCTTTTAAATCAGAGTAAGAACACCTGGCTGGGATAAAGCTACCTGGAATAAATTTATCTCTTCAAATCATCTACCTGGGAACTCATGAAGGAGATCAACGAAATTACAGAGAAAGAAAGAGAAGTCACTTTTTCTTTGCAGGTTTGATTGCAATATTGAGGAATTTACAACTTTGCACTGTCTACTTAGGGTAGAATCAGACTGTTCTGGTTAATGAGATAAGAAAACAGATTAGAGAGAGGTGAAGAAAGAGACAGACTACAGGGAGGAGAGAGAGATGAGCTTCCAAACATTTGAAATTTCAAAGCATTTCAGGGGAGGATGCTTTTGATTGCTCCCCTCTGACCTGCCATTAACTTCAATGCTACTTTCCTATCTTGGGAAACCACTGGCCAGGTTAATTTCCAAATCTCACCCTGTACTTTTTTTCTGGGAAAATGAGCAGAAGTTATTTCCTAGCAGATACATAAAAAGGAGGAGAGGAGGGCTAACTTCCTGCCAGCTCCTGGGGATGTGAAGCCTGATGTTCCCCATCTAGAAAATCTCCCAGAAGCATAACATCCTTCTGGTAACACTTTCCTGGAGCTAGGCCGCTATCCTTTCAACAAGTTTTAGGTTGCGTCCCATTCAGAATGGAAGGGATTTAGTGGAGAGAAAAATACCCCCACCGCCCAAGATACTTAAAAATCTGAGCTCTTTACTGCAGTTCAGTGTATTCCATAAGCTCACCCTGACCCATCTTTGTTCCCAAAAGCTGGTTAGAGGGACTTCCTTCCTGTGTTAAGCCCTGTCTGAATCTCAGGCATGTGACACACCTGCTTCCACACTCATACTCCTTCGCTCACCATGGTCACAGATTTCTCTTTCTCTTCGAATTGTTTCTGAATTTATTTCCTTATCATTTAAGCTTTCATTCATTATCTATCTCTTCATATGTTATAAGTAATTTTTCTGCATATCTTTTCTCACCAATAAGCTTTAAAGTTATTAAGGAAAGAGCACATTTCTTTTTTTCTAGAGTAAACGCTTAAAAAAGTAGATGTCATAGAAAGGCAAATATGTATGGTCTCACTTCCATGTGGAATCCAAAACACATAATAAGGCAAACTCTTAGGAAAAAGAGATCAGACTTGTGGTTACCAGGGGTGAAGTGTGGGAAGAAGGTGGTCAAAAGGCAAAACCTTCCAGTTATCACTGCTGAGTGATACACGGGAGGGTTAAGAGAGTAAATCCGAAGAGTTCTCATCACCAGGAGAAACAGATTTCATTTCTTCTCTTCTTCTTTTTCCTTTTATAGTATCTATGTGAGATGATACATGTTAGCTGACTACTGTGGTAATCATTTCACAGTACATGTCAATCAAACCATTATGCTTTATGCCTTAAAATTATTCAGTGTTATGTAGCAATTATTTTGTAATAAAACTGGAAAAAATATATTTCTAAAAGTAGCTGTCAGCTGATTCTGGTAGTTCTCTTGACATCAAAACAAGTTACTTCAGGAAAATCACAGATATGAATGATTAAGTTAGGGTCAAAGTTAAACACTGTCATTGTGGGGGTATACAAACATTGTACCAACTGTGCTGTCATTCTTCAAATTGAAGAAATTTCTAGTAGTAAGAGACAATGGAAAATGGACTCCTGCCAACCTGGTTATGAATAACTAGTTGATCTTTACCAGCGACCACCAGTGAACTTCGAGGTGAGTCAGAGCAAGCTACTCCACCTACAGCCTTGCTACCAGTTAAAATGAAATGAGGTCTCAGTCTAAATTCTGCCATACAAACAAACAAAACACACACAAAACAATGCTTAGAAAGCAAAAGCAAAAATTGTTCATATAACCTATTCCATTGACTCAAGGAAGTCTTCTGGAATGTTGCTATCTGTCTCAAGTGAACAATTCTTGCAATTTGTGAAAACAGCATCTGAAAGGGCAGTAGTCAGCTAACGTGTGTCCAGAAGCAGACATAGCATTCTACAGCCAGGATTCTTCCACCATTACAGCTGAATCAAACAACCAGAATCCTCCACATTCCAAGGTTGGACACAAGAATCTTTGGGGCTTTAGATTAGGACAACTTTTCCAAGGGTGTAGGCTACAAAGAAAAAACCCTCCCTGAATTCTTATTGTCCATGCATGTGTGGGAAGTATCTTCTTAATATTTTAGCCAATAGACATACACTGAGTATTTTAAATGTCCCTATCAAGGACCCACTTTTAACATGAATCATCCTTGTCAATCATTCACTACTTTCACCAATAAATGCTCCGTTTCTGACATTCCGTATATTAATGATCAAAGCAACTGACTGATCCAGATGCAAGTAACAAAGCAGCTGAAGTTGCTGTTTCTCAAAGATAGGCTTCTTGAGGGCCAAATTCTGGTTCTGGACCCTGCATTTCTGATTAGCACACTCAAAGCTCCCTCACTGATGATCTCTGTGTGAATTCTTTATTAAATATTAGAAGCATCAGGTTACAGGGTAAACTAAAGAATACACACGTCCTCCTACATAATATCATTGTGAAGTATGTAAAAAATAACTTACAGATCTCATAATCAAAACCTTAGAGAATGTTTTTTTCTACTGGGTTCCCCTGAGTCTTAGTTTTGCTCCCCACTCCTATGCACTAGGGAGCTACTGTGTCCTGAAAAAAAAAAAAAAAAGCTCCTTAATTATATAATTCTTCTTCTTGGACCTCTAGGTGAGTTTTCATTTGAAGGACAGAAAGGGTTGCTGAAAAAAAACGATGAAATAAATTACTTTGCCCCTTTTGTCCTGCTTTCTCGTAAAGTAATGATAAGACTGCCACCCAGACGACGTAGAGAAAAAGTCTGAGGTATATTATTTAGCATCAGGGATAGACCCAGGAGAGGATTTATATGTGGAAAAAAACAGTGCAGAAAGACACTGGCAAAAGCAAGAAGTTTATATGTAAGACCAGCACAGTAGATGATTTGCTGGATCCAAGTCTGTTAGCAAAACGCTCCTTAAAGATCCAATTGCGATGTGTCCCTGTTGTTTCGATACATTTTAAGTTATGTACAGATACAACATCAGTCTAATAATTGGAACTGAACTGAGTAGTCATCTAAATCAAATTATACATTTACAAGAATCAATTCTCTGTCATAATCTTTGCCGCATATAGAAAACTATCTTCCAGGAAAGCAAGGTGAATGCTAGTTGGAAAGAGTGAGACTTGAGCCCGTGTTATCTCAGGGAAGCCGCTGGAGTTCCAGCTTGACTGACTCTTGTTGGGAGCCCTAGACATTCTGAGCGCCTCGGAGAGCCTGACCTGCTCTGGCACTGCCTTTCTCCCTTAATCAGGGGCTCTTGAAAGTCGGCTTTGCTGGACACATGTGAAAGGGAGATCGTTCTCCCATAGACACCCCTGACTCTTTCTCTACTTTTTTTGTGTCTTGGAGAATTTCCTACAAGGGAAGAGATGGAAAAAGCCACAGATGTGGGCAGATAGCAGCGTACGTGTCCTCCACAATTCATGTGGATCCTCTTGGCTGCCCATCACGCTTCTCCATTAGCAGGTACTTCTACCAGATATGTACCAGAGGACTTGGGAGATGAGGAGCAAAGAAGTAACTCAACAGATAAACTCTGGGAATCCCAAACTAGGTGGTTAAACTTCTACCTAGGTCGTCCTGAACTTTTTCTAAGTTATGATTTTTGAGGATTGGTGAAACTGTGGGTTGTCCCCTCCCCCGACTATGCTCACCTGTTTCAAATTTTACAGACTATTCAGGGAGATGACAGCCTCTCCACAGTCCATCCCCAGGGAGCTCCCCTTTCCTTTGGTGACCTCTACCTAGAAAGAAGGCAGCCTCAGGTTATATGTCCATGAGGGATTCAGATGTTCTAAGTATTCAGTGAGTTCACTGTATGGATTAAAAGTAGTACTTGAACAAAAAAATAAATAAAATAAATATGATGGTTTACCTACTAAAGAGTCTACATTAGTAGATTCTCTCTTCCACTTTCCACTGTGCTTCTCCATAAAACTGCAGAGACTAAGAGCACACCATGCTGCATCTCAGTTATGATTTCCTGGAGTTAGCCCTCGGGCATATTTTGATGTAAGCAAAGCTATTCTGATAATATAAAATAAAACAAACACTAGAAAAGTTATAGAGCTCTTTGAATCACCCCAGTAACATTTATTTCTAGATTTCTTTTTGAGTTTATCTCAAATTATTTAAAAACACATTCCTGAAAAATGACTGTAACTTACTCCTTTACAAGGATTATAGTATTTTTGTATAATTGTGTGATGTTGGTAAATTTTAGCAACACTGCAGTCAGCCCATTTTTCATGTTGCCAATTTCAATTCGAAAGAGTACTTAGATAGGTTTCTTTGAGATCTTAAACACGTAACCGTATCGTTTAACGTTTCCACCTTGAGGATGAAATGAATGCACAAGGAAGGAGGTGAAACTGGGAAAGGTCATGGGAATAATGCCGAATCCATCTCACCACCAAATTACATCCATGTCTTGAAAAGACTTGTTCCAGTGTGGATTGGGTTTCCTCTGAGCCGCACTGAAAGAATAAACAAACAGAAATGTTTTTCAAAGAGAAGGAAAATAATTGCCAGGCCATACACATTTAATTGCAGCACAATGACACAAGTTAATTTGCATCAATCCAAAAACACATTTTAGTGATTAAAAAAAAAAAAATCAAACCTGGGAAACCACCCAAAGTTTCCTTCCAAAGAAAGTATTCTACTAAAGCCTAAATTGTGCAAACACAGCTTGTGATTATCACCAATTGGAAACCATGGAAGATCCTTAATGCCAGAGCATGAGAAGGCATGTTAGCATTACACACCACCTACTTGTTCCAAGCTATTTGACAAATTCAAAAATGCCAGCTTACCAAAAGCATAGTACACACAGTGCTCGTTTAAACTGCCATCTACTCCTTTAGATATTTGAACTCAAACTCACTATGCCTGTTGGATGTAGCAGAAACGGTTAAGGAGCAGACAAGTTGCTACTCACCAGGGACAGATTTATCTTTTGCTTCTCAAGGCCATTATGTAGTTGGCTTACCAAACCATTGTCTCTTATAAATACAATTAATCTGAATGGCTTTACCAACTTGAAAGAACTTAATATAGTTTTAGGACTCCAAAAATCTGCCCTAACTTGCATTCTATTCCACTGACGGAATATCCTATGTATGACTTTGCCCTGATCTGTTAAATTATATCTCATCATTATGATGGCTAATTCCTGGTAAGAACAAATAAAGACCCTAGTTATCAACTCCCATAGGTAAATATAGGGGCCATGCATCATGAAGTCTGTCTATAGTTATAAATAATGTAAGAGGACAACAATCTACAAAGCTCCAAACTCATCTGAGTTTACCAAACTGTCCTCATAATTAAGCTCAGATATTATTATTATTATTAATATTACTGTTTTATAAGCTATCCTACCTTTTGCTTTATTTGGTCATCCTTGGCCTGACATGAATTAAAAAAGAAATTATTCCTGTGATTTATATAAAAACCTGATTCGTTAAATAAACTTTTTACTTTGTATAATTTTGCATTTTTTTCCTATGTGCTTTTTTTTTTCTTTTGTGATGAGATAAAATAATACACTTTGGGGACATGACAGTCTCTATCTTTTATAAAAGAAGATTCTGAAGACCAGAAAGGTTAAATGAATTATCTGAGGTTACACTCTTAATTAGTGGAACAATCCGGGTCAGGATTTAGGTCTCTTGAATTCCCAGTCTAGGATTTTTTCTACATATCCTGATACTAAACTCCACTGCATACGCCCAATGGCTTCAGTTTTCCATTACATAAAAACTTCAAAGTCTGACCACATTCAACAACAGTATTATTACATGGAGAAAAAATGTTTCCTTATATACTGAAATGCTTTTATCTTTACAAATGAAATAATTGTCAAGCTAAAAACATGATCATAGAAGAAGTAAATATCACAGAAGATGGTCTAAAAGCCTGCTGCATTTGATTAGGGCTGAAAAAGTGAGGAGTGAGGGATATGTACATTCAATAAAAAAGAAAAATAATGTCCTTACACCAAATTCCAGATTAGCATATTCTCATGACTAGAGTGAAAATTCGGGGCATATGGGGGGGTGGGGAATGGCACGGCAGAGAGAAAGGACAGCTCATTTCTGAATCATATCCTCCTCTTCCATGTAAATGGTGACTGCAGTCAATGAAAAACTTCTCTCTGCAGTTATGCCTTGTCTAATAAGGTTCTCCTGCACTCTCCTGGAAATAACAGTGTCCATTTCAAGCATCTTATCCCTCTTTTTGGCTAAACTCTCTCCGATGTTTATATGATTACTGAATGGAAGTCAGGGTCTCTTCCAAAGAAGAATCCATAACCAGAGACATTCTAAGAGATGCTGCTGTCTACATCTTATGCTTTTTTTCTTTCTTTTTTTTCCTAACAAAAGAAAGAAGGGCAGAGCCCAACTTGCTTTTTCAAGTGTGGTTTCATAAAATTGGCCTTTCTGTAACAATGTGAGCTGTTCATTCATCCTATAAAAATGCCTCATATAAGACAGCTGTTTTGCTTTTGCTGAGCTTTGGAATTGGGGGTATGGTATTTACACTGTGTTCTATTATAAGCCAAGTAGGCTCACACCCTGGAAACAGTTATTGCTTAATGAAAATAATATGCTATAACCAAGATTATACTAACATATGACAAGAAGACCTCCCTTGTACTAAACTCTGTCCATCCTAATAAAAGCATATGCAGATTTAAACTTATTGCTCTGGTTTTACTCATGGGCAGTATATATAATATAACTTTTCTTTATTTGTTTTATCTGAATTCAAGAGCAAAGCATATGATGACCTTTGAAAACATTCCCTAGTTTGGTAAGATGCATAGTCCTGGGACTTTAGTGTCAGTCAGACCTAGGTGAGGATTTGATCTATGCCACTAAGTGACTGTATCATCTTGTAAAAATTGCTTTACTTCTATGAGGCTCAATTTTCTTATTTTATGATTAGTATAAATATACATACCACATGGTATCCTTCTGAGATTTCAAGACAATTTCAAGCACCTAGTTCAGTACCAGAAAAAGAGTATATATTCAATGTGCTATCATAGTTAACTGCATAGGTTTGGGACTTTGCCTGAATTCCAAGCTTTACTCACCACTTCTGTTTCTGACTTTGCTCTTGTAAATTGAGCATAATAGTAATAGTCATTGGATAAGTTTTTTTTTAACAAGGATTTAAAAAGGTAATATGCGTATGACACATAGAATACAATCTGGTACATAGTAAGCATTCCATTCATTCATTAATTGAACAATCATTTACTGAACACCTAATACGAACGAGACACTTTTTGAAGGGCTGATGATTCACCAGTGAAATAAGTGGTCAAATATACTCATCTTCAAGGGCTTAATACATTCCCAGAAAGAAAAGTGATTAACAAGATAAACAAAAAAGTTAACTATTATTCAAAACAGTGAAAAACGCTAAGCCATTTTCAAAGAGCAAGGAAAAGGGAGCAGTTTTGAAATTTTAGGTAGAGTAGTTAGGAAAGGCTCACTAAAATGACGTCATTCAGGTAAAGATCTAAATGTTAACAACTATTAGTATTACTAATATTAATTATTTTATTTCCTCCCTTTCTTGCTCAGTAATCTGTGATAGAATTCAATTCTATCTGTGATAGGATTCTATATATAAAATATATAAACCAGGGATTAGTCAAGAAAACAGAAACCACTTAAGCTGGAAGGCACTTAATTTAGGGAATTAGGTGCTTATAAAACCACTGAAAAATAAGAAGAAGTAAAATTTAACTGAAAACTACTATTTTCTTTTTAAAAATCGGGATATTACAGACATTGCTGGAAACTACTGACAATGGTCTCAGCTACCTATGCCACTGAGATGGTCATTCTCAAGGGAACTCAGTAAAGCCACTGGCAAAACCTCATATTTGTCTACTATCAAAGCTCATGCATTTGCCTGTCCCTGGGGGAGGAGTTATATTAATTTCTGTTTCTTTTCTGCCTCCAAAATCTCACACAAATATACCTCATTAAAGGAACTTAAACCAGAAGATGGATGGCAGTGGATTCTGGCAGATGTATTTCTTAGCTTTTCAATCTGTGTTACCAAGATGGCACGGAATGGAGTCCGGGGGCAGGTATCTATCAAAAGGAAAGAGAAGAAGAAAAAAAAAGAAGAAGAATCAAGGGTACTCATCATGTCCAAAGTTACACACCAAATTAATTCCAGAGCTGTGTTTTATTCCTAGGCAGTACGATTCTAGAAATCACGTTCTTAACCACCCTGCTTTTCATTGCCCACGTTTTCATCCCTGGAGAAAAGATAAAGAGTGAAGTGAATTATATAGTGATAGAGAAAATAATATAACTGACTTAATTTGCACCTGACGTTGTTGGAAAGAAGTTGGAGAAATAGCAATTTAAAAGTAATAAGAGCTAGTTTTGAGGGCTACCAGGAAAGAGGCAGAATCCAGTAAATATCACAAAGAATAAGAAAGAAGAGACACAGGACCACTCTGCCTCACTATTTCCATAAATATTTGAACCTTTCTTATTTTCAGGCAAGCCTCCCTTTCCAGAGTCAGGTCCACAGAGAATCCGAATGGCTGACCTAGAAGGACTCTTAGAAACCAGCTCACCTCGGACGGGGAAACGAGACCACCACGACCATCCAGGAGACTCTTTTTCAGGTTCACACACAGGCCGACTCGGAGTCACAGACTTCCTTCTAGACCGTGTCTTAGTCTGCTGTTTTAATTATTTAATATCTATGAATTTGTGTGTGTCTGGCGGTTAAAACAGCAAAGCAGAAATCGCGTTTGCTATTTCTGGCGCATCTGCAAACTTGCTGGCAGCTTTGTCGTGTCTCATTCACTTTATCCAAGATTTCCAGAAACTCCATGCTATACCATATGTGGAGCAGGAGTCTCATTAATCCTCGTTCACAATTTTAAAGGGACTGAATTGTGAGCTAATTTGTATGAAGTACTTTGAGATTTTTGGATAAAATTCACCGTATAAGCAAAGAAAATGGAACCATCTTTCTTTTCTGGATCATCAGCCAGTATCCTGAAGAATGACAAACTCTAAATTCAGGAAGGAATGTAAATGTTCCTTTCTGACATCTTACAATCTTTCAATTCTGGAACAATTTCAATATCCATGAAATTTCAAAAGTAATCATAAAGTGATCTTGCCTCCAAAATTTTCCTGTGTAAAAGTAGAAGCATTTTAAAATTACTTTGGGGATATTTCTATCCCAAGGAAACAGCTGGCTGGACTCCCCACTTAACTACATATTCCCACGCCATCTTCGGAAAGCTAAATACTGTAATTTACTTCAGCCATGTTGAATTAATATTTATTATTTGAAGAAGAAGACCAAATAACCACTGAATATTTTTTCTCCTTTGAGAAGTACTGTGTTCCTGAAGATTTATGGGTGGGAATCTATTTGTGTGTTTTGTTTTGTTTACTAATCTTTATCGGTCTCCAGTGACTGAACGTATTTATTCCGTTAGAGTAAACTCTGCATCATTCATTATACTTCATAATTAAAAATTTCATTTCAGTTAGGGAACACCACTTATCTCATCCCCAGCAGAACTTTCTCTCCAATTCAGAGGCCAATCAAAACAAATGATTTTATACAACATGAAATTTAGCAAATGCTCACACTGAGAGGCATAGTAAAATTCTTAATTAACTAGTCCATTACCCTCACCAGGTTGTATCATCAAAATATTTTTTAAAAAAAAATCTAAAATGACATAATTTCAACAAACTAATTGAAAAATTGAAAAGCGAATCATATTTTTGCTGTCAACTACCAATGGTATTTGCTAACCTCTTCCAAAACAACCTAAGAGAATTCAGTTTATTGTGATTAAATCTGTCCCAAAAATATACGTGCATCAACTGATGAAGACATCTACAGCTTTTCAGGCTCCTTGGTTCTCGACTTCCTGCCGTCTGGGTTCTGAGTCTGCTGTACCACTGAAACTGGTTTTGACAAAGTCATCAGGAGCCTCTTGGGACACTAAAGTCTTCTTGAAATGAACTTTTTCCTTGGTGTTTTTCAGGATTCTCTCCTAGGCCCTCTTCTTTTATATATTCTTCTTGGGTGATTTCCTATGTTCCTTTGACTTCAATCACATCTATGTTTCTAAACATATGTTTATAGTCTGGATAGCTCCCCTGAGCGTCAGACCTTTATATTCAATTTCATATTACATATATCTGGTCAAATTCTTACACTCAGTATTTCCAAAACTGAACTCATGTTCTCATCCTCCACAAACTGCATTTTCACCTGTGCTCTGAATTTCAGTAAATGTCATCCATCAACCTTTCAGTTGCTTAAGCCACAGCCCCCACCGTCTTCATTACTGCCTTTTCCTCCTTTCACCAGCACCTACAACCAATTGCCAACTTCTCATGATTCTGTCTTTTAAAAACCTTTAACATCTATTTGTGAGTCTTACTACCTCTATTGTTTAGACCACAATTACCTTTTGCTTGGATTATTATAAAGGAACCTCAACTGTACTTTCTCTATTCAATCTTATCTTTCTCCAACTTATTCTTTATACTGAACTAAAATTATAATATGGTCATGGCATTTCGTTCTCTCTCTCTTTCTTCTCTCAATGTTAGGAGGTATTCTTTTTTTTTTTTTAATTGACGTACCATCAGTTACAATGTGTCAATATCTTGTGTCCAGCACAATGTCCCAGTCATGCATATACACACATATATTCATTTTCATATTCTTTTTCATTAAAGGTTATTGCAAGATATTGAACATAGTTCCCTGTGCTATACAGCAGACTTTTTTTTATATCTATTTAAAAAAAAATACAAATTAACATTTGTAAATCTCAATCTTCCAAATTTATCCCTTCCCAACCATTTCCCCAGTAACTATAAGATTTTTTTACTATGTCTGTAAGTCTGTTTCTGTTTTGTAGATGAGTTGATAGGGTCCTTTTTTTAAAGATTAGGTGGGATTCTTAATTCCTCTTTTCTCTTTCTCCTCCAGACCCAAGTACCATAGATTCAACAATTTGAATGACAACAGATATGACCACTTCTCTCCACCCCAACATCTGAGTAAAGTGTCCACACTGGGTTCTTTTAGAGTCACTGTTCTTACCTCTACTAAAGGTGGCAATGATCACACTCTTTGGGAAATGTTTCTTTATTTTTCTGTGACCTCTAACTCACTATAAACTTTTTAAGGTTTAGGACTTTGTCTTGTTCACTCTTACACTCGCAGCATCTAGCTCTTTGGTAAGGCATATAATAGGACTTCATTAATAGGTCATTGAGAAAAGAAAAGGAGGAAGGAAGGGAAGGAAAATGACAATTAAAAAAAAATCACGGTATTTATTTTTTTAGGAAGACAAGCTATGTTCTTTCATCTTGAAAGTCCCAAGAAAACAATTATTTCTGAAATGAGTAGCTACAAAGTTGAGTAAAGATGTATGTATGAAAGACACCCAACAGCTGGGAGGGGAAAAGAAGGCGGGATTGATAAGAAAAAGAAAAATCCATCCTTCATGGTCTCCATGCCACCTGTCTTGCTCTTTCCCTGCGTTAACAGGTACTGTTACCCTGAGTGGTGCGGAACATTTCCAGCACAGACAGAAAATCATTTTAAACATTGCCTATACCATAACAAAACTAAAGCCTATCACTACAAAAAAAAAATCATGAGAATGAAAAATAAAACTAAACTTTAACTAAAGCAATAATATCTGTTGATATAAAACTGCAGCTCTGAGCCTTTTCTTTATTTCTTTATTTTTAAAGGTTAGCTGTTCTAAATTGTGGCATTTCAACTGTAAGGAAGTGGCCAATTCTAGCACTCAAAAAAGAAAAGAGAACTTTCAAAGAAATGAGATGAAGGTGGTTAATTGAGTGAGTTCACTTATCATGTTGCTAATACCACGCAAAACTTAATGTTACCTCCATGGAGGGCTGGCTGAGCAAGAATTGCAGAATAATACGATGTCAGGCTGTACACTAAGTTCCCAAGAGTGGAGAAACATGATTTACATTTTTGGGGTTTTTTTTTTTTTTTTTTGTCAAATATGGTAAGCATGGGGAAAAAAAGAAATCTGAGATTTGACTGCAAAGCAATGTTCTTTATCTTTTAATGTCTTCCTTTCCCTGCTACAGTCTTGTCCCAGGGCAGGAGGACCAGATGTGCAGTAATTCACAAGCAATATGAGGTGACAGTTCTTCCTTGTCTTGAAATTCTAAACACATTTCAAAGACACACTTTCAATTGTGCCAAACCCATTTGAAACCACTCTCCTTAAAAATGACATTGTTTCTTACTATTTATTTATTTTTTCTACTCTGACTCAATGTACCTCAAACTGAGCTCTCTGGATCTTTGAAAGTGAAATTATCGTCTTAAAAAGTAATTCTGCAATTAATGAAAGAAAAGAGTTATTTCAATTCTGGGAAAAGCCAACTCAGTTTATTCCAATATTTTATACCCCTTTGTGTCCTTAGTTTTTCATATTGTGTGTTCATGATGGTGTTCCAGATGAGCACTCAGTATCCTTTTTTAAAAATTACTTTCACTTTTTGATTATATAGTTTATGGAGAACATTAAAGAAATACTCAAATAAAAGTGCACCATAATCCCATTGGCAAGAAATAACTTCATTCTTGGGTATTTTCTTCATGCTCTAATACAGCTAAGGTCACGAAGTTCTCCATATAATTTTCACCCTGATTATTTTACCCAGAGTAATTTACATACCAAAAATGTCATCAAAAACATTGCTTTAAATTGCTAACTAATGCCGGATTTTTAGGTAGTTTTCACTTTTTTAATATTATACATTTTGCTGTCACAATTTTCTACACATGTTCCAAGCACAGAGTCATAGATAAATTACTATTACAAAGAATACATACTATACATGCTTTGAGGCCAATTTGATTCCTGTTTGATTCCCATTTCTAAATAGCATTTAAAAAGACAGTAAAAGTTGACTTTCTCCTATGCGCTATTTAAAAACTACACTACAGTTTTAAGGACACCAGCATTATTTATTTGAACTTTCGAGTTTAATGAGCAAAATGGAATGTCCTCCTTATTCTAATTGGCGTTTTTGAATCCCAGGATCGCTGAAATTCGATGTGTGTGTTATGCACACCCACACATAGACATGCATATTCATAGTCCTCAATGCCACCTGTTTGCTTATGCACGTAGGTGTGTCCCTGATATGGTAGACTTACTTATCTTTCTGAGACTTTCCCTAACAATTATATTTCTATGAATGTAACCATAGTGTCTGACTTGATTGAGAACTCCAATGTGTGTTTGAGCTCGAGCTCAGATGTTCCAGAAAAATACTTCACCAAAAATCGGATTTTCTGACATCATTCAATAGAACCACATCTATTTAGACTTCTCTGTTTCAGGTATGAGCAGCATTCATGCTGAATTTGTTCTGAAAAGCTAACCCTGTGTTTTATGGAGCCATTGAGGGGAAAGCCTGAGTTTATTAGGCAATTATTCCCCAAGAAGGTGGCAGCCAATGCCAAGAGAGAGGATGAGATCACTCTTAATTCCTATCTGAAAGTAAGGATCAGCTCACTCTGTTCCTTTGAGGGGCAATAGAATAAGGGACCGGAGCATCCTGAAATACTTCATTTTTTAACCTTATGTCCTTGTGTTTATTACTAAGTATGAGATCAGAAAGCCATATGGACTGACTTGGGAATGATATTTTAAGGAATTATTAAAATGATTCATTGTAAATGCAATGGATAAACATAAAGACATGAAAAATGGGATCATTAATAACCTGATAACATCTTAGACATGGCCCCAGTTAACAGTGTACATTGATGTCTCATAGAAGAAGCAACACATGCTTTAAGATAGCAAAAGACACGGTACTGATAAATAAACAAATGACAACAACAAAAGCCCACAGCTTTCAACAGATCCCCCAAAGACCCAATTGTCCCAATTCAATTCCCGTAGATGAGAGAGAATAATTATCAGTATTTCCATCTCGTGCCAGTGCTAGTGTAACACCTCTTTCTTATAATAGTAACACCTCATAACCCAGTGTTTGCGATGTCTAACCTGTTCCAGCTGCAGGAACCCTGCTGGACTGACCCCACGAGAAAAGATTTTCACCTTCCACCTCCTCTACCACAAGGAGCAAGAGACTAAAATACAACAGCTCTCTTTCCAAAAAACACTTTTCAGCTCTGTATTCTTAGTTGCTCTCTGATCTCCACCCTGACCTACCAAATCATTCTCAATGGTAAATTGATAGTAAATAATAAACACTAACGGTAAATGCCTATCACTTATTTTTATTATATAGCAATAATAGCTTCTATTAATTAGCATAAAGTCCTAAGCAAAATGGTAATCACTTTTCAAAAAGTATAAACATATTCCCACAGCCTATGAAGTATAGTCCATTGTTGTTAAAATTGTTGTTACTAGTTACCATTTATTGCACGCCTACTTTGTTACACAGTACTGAATGTGTTATAATATTTATAATCTTCTCAACAAGTCTATTTGATAGGTATTCAAAGAGGTTAATTAAATTATACATGAAGCACAAACTATTATGGTTGACACCTAGAAAACAGCCAATATTACCTATCTTATTATTACCATCATATATTTTATTATCAGTATTAATTTTGAGAAGTCATGGGACATGTTCCTTGGATGGAGATTTGGTTTGGGAAGGCATACTATATACAAAAAAATTACTGTTTATACTTTGTGTTTCATTTTCTTAATAACATTAATGTTAATAATATTAAACAAAATTATAGAATAATGAGAATAATACCAATACTATTATAGTGTATATGTAATATATGAAATATAGAGCACATTAGTACTATATACTATATTAATACTACAAGGCATGCTAAAAGTACTGCTACTATTAATATTATATATTATAACAAAACCCTAATATCATTAATTAAAAAGTTTAGCTTTACTGAGAACCTACTGTGTGCCAAAAACTGGGGTAAGACTTCATTTTAACCTTAAAAAATCCTGGGCAACAAATTCTTATGTTTCTTTCTGACTTCTAGATGAAGAAAGCAAGGATAAGAGAAATGAATTCACTTCTCCAAAGCTTCCCATCTTGTATGAAGAGAGCCAGGATCAGAATTTAGGCCATCTGACTTCAAAGCTCTAGGTCTTCATTATTGTTCATTTGAGAACTTCGAGGAATCTTATAAATCGTTTTGTATTTAACCTCTTATTTTACACAGGAAGAAATGCCGAAAGAAATAAATTGCCTGTGATTACACAGCATTTATTGGCCTAGATGAAATTTGGCAACAGTAGCCTTATTGTTTGCAAAGTCACTGTGCAAAGATCATCTTATTAAAAGTCCCAACACCCTTATAAATTATGTTCTTGTATAATCCCCTTTTTACCTCAAAGGAAACCAAAATTCAGAGAGGTTAAGCAACTTGTCCAAGGTCACGCTAGAAGCTGGGCTCTGGACTCAGGCAGCCTGGCTCATGAACTTTTGCCTTTTACTGCTATTCACTTCTTAGGTCAACCATCTTCCAACCCTACACCCTTTCCACATCCATTTCTTTGCCAGCCAGGGGCAGTCGTGTGAAGGAGCCACCTCACACCAATTTGCAAAAGCCAACTGTTAAACTTTCGGGAAATTTGTAAGCTGGTGGTCAAACATAGTCATTGTTAAGAATTAAATTTTATAAACCTAAAATCAAATGAATTCTATTAAAAATAAAGGTAAATTCTTTTGTATCTTTGTGACCCGCTTTATTTTGGATACTAATAATATTAATGGTAAGAACATTAATAATAAAATTAATAAATATCATTACCATTAATAATGGTATTTTACCACTGGTAACACTATAAACATTACTACACACATATTATTTCACTACATTTCCAAATCCTAGTTATTTTATTACATTTTACTATTACCAAGGTTCTTGAGATTCTGTATCCATTGTATTTGTACTTTTCCCAACTCTGATTTTAGTGATGGTATATTGATAGCCTGAAACTAGCCACCTCAGGACACCACAGAAATAGGAGAGAGCTACGAATCAGTGCATTTATTCCCTCACATAGTCAGTTGTTAAACACTTACCAATAAATACCACTGCCAGGGGTCATGGGTATTTGAACAGAAGTCACTGGAAAATTGTTCCTAAATAATTTAGGTTATATGAGGAAACTTCTAGTTTATGTTACACTCATTCAAATGATATGATATGGATTCATTGGATACAAAAAATTAACCGTCCTGATGATACTAGTGACACTTTATGAGTCTAAACACTTGAGAGTAACAGCTCCTAGAGAATTTGAGTGGATATTCAAACTAAGAGGCTTTTAAACATCTCCAGAAAATCTGTCTCTCTGCCTATCTCACTCACATAAGCAAGTTTAGTATAAGACAGATGATGGAGAGAAGATGTTAGATTCTAAATTCATATACTATAATACAGTGCGGACCATCTGATGAGCCAGGAGAGTTTCCAGTGGTAAATCTCACCCTTAAGAACAAAACGGTGAAAGGAGATACTAAGCCCACAGGCCAGAGGGAAAACCCAGTCTCACAGGAGAGGCATCATTAGTGGCGCACAGCCTCAGAGATGCAAACCAGCCCGTGTGACCCTGCCTGGCTTGGTAATGTGACGCTTGGTAATTTGGCCTTGTGGGTCACTGGTTCAACCTGGCTTATGTCGAGAGCAGATGAAAGCTGCTGGCAGCAGAAGGTGATTTAATGCTTTCAGGGAAACGAAGCAGTTATCTCAGCTCAATGCTGCAAGGACTCCTGTTTCTTCCCATAACAGTTGGCAGTCATTAGCACCCTTGTTGACAGTTTCTGCAGAAAGGCCAAGATCACAGTGGGTCCAGAGATTAAAATCACATCTCACCTTGGTGGTCCCTCCAGCACAGAGCTGGAAAGGTAGGAAGTCTTGTTCTACCATTTGGTCCCATTAGAGGACTTTCATGTCCAGCCGTCTGCTTCTTCCTCGAGAAGCCTGGAGTCAAGAGTTCAAAGGAGCACTAGAAGGAAACAAAAAATATTTGTAAAGCCTCTTTGCTCGTCATTTCCCTTTCGATTTTAGATAGGGAAACACAACATTCGTAAGGTCACAGTCTTAAATCAAATTCTTTGGGGGACATTTTCAGTAGGGGAAAATTTTGAACAGCTGAATTCTGTTTGAATTTGTAGGACTTATTTTGAAATCATTAAAGTCGGAAAGACAATAAATTATGGCGTGGAATTTTAAAAGACCTCAGAATGGTAGAAAAGTGTGGTTGAGTAAAGTGACTTCGCCCAGCTATTTTAAATATTTAGATACCCAGAAAAAAGACCAGGTCGTATCATAGAATCAGAAACTGGGGACTTAAAAGGACAATGATGCAAGGGACTAAGAGGCATGCATCTTAGTCCTAACTTTACCATTTAAGAGCACAATAAGCTTCAGAAAAACAGGCATGCTGAACTAGATGGACTTCCACCTTTGACATTCTGCAGTCCAGACTTTTTTCTAGGTAGATAAACTATTTCTAAATATCTAAAAGTGTTAATATATGTAAAGCACTTGGCACAAGGTCTGGGATATAATAAGCACTATATAATTTTTTGTTCTCATATTATTTTTGTTACTACCATTATGAATATTATTAAAAATTATAAATTACCCAAAGCAAATTATAAATGAGTTTTAGGAAACTAAAACTCCAACCCTAGTCTGGACATTTTTTTTTCCAAAAAAAAATATAGAAGGTTGAAATGTCGTGTCTAATAGGTGATGATTTCCCAAACTGTTGTTCATAGGAACAATCATTCTTCATGAGGCTCTTTTGTAAAATTATTTGTTGGATGAAAAGGAAATTGGGGGGATGCTGACTACTATACCCTTCATAGAAAGTAACAGTGCACATTAGCTTGTTAAACACTCTGAGCAGTTTTGAGGAAAGAAGTCTATTTAATTTGGCATAATTTAGTATTCTCAAAGTTATTTGGTGATAAAACCTGATTTGTGCATAATATCTATATGGGTCTCCAACTGAACTACACAGATCTCCTTTTCTAAGTCATGGTCTTAGCATCCGACTATTCACACCACTTTAGATAAGACTGCCAACTGTTATGGGAAGAAAGAGGAGTCCATGCAGACCCTATGCTAAGATCTTTACAGTGATTATCCCACTTAATCTTTAAAAATCTGGAAATCAGTGGTTTTGTGACATTTTTGCAGATGAGCAAGGGGAAGCTCATAGAAGTTTAGCAACGTGAGTGAAATCACACAACCAGGACTGAACTGTAGGGCTGTCAGTTCCCAGGACCCAGATCTTTAGTGTCTAGGCCATTCTGAGTGACTGTGAATAAGTGAATGAATGAGCAAATGCTTCCTGGGTTGGGCTGGAGTGAGGGCTGGACTTGGACATCGTGCCCACTGAAAGGAGCCCAGGGCAACTGCCCTAGTGGGGTGGAGCTAAGAAACTGAGACAAGGGAGGGAAGAGCCAGGATCCAGAGTTCCCAGTTCCCGTGTCACGACAGAAATCAGTTAGGGAGGGAAGAGGCTGCCCTGAGAAGGGAGAGCTCTCCATTCTGGGAGTCTGTATGAGCAGGAACTGCACCTTCTTACATCCCTCCCTAGCTCTCCACATACGTGCTCTATGTATCTTTGCCGAAAGTAATATATACCCCATTGCCCTTTATCCAAAAGGCACCACGTTATTTGCAGCTAAGGGGACACTTGCTACAAAAGGCATGCTGTTCATATCAGTAAAGTCTGGTCTCAACAGATCAGGTCTTGCTGATGTGGACTTCTTGATAAACCAGCATATGACCCCTGGTTAACATCCAAGAACAGAAACTTCTGTGAGGGTCATTTTAGGCAACAGGGGGGACTTCAGCTCTAAAGTCACTGACACTTACTTTCAGTTTCTTAGAGTGGAGTCAGGTTTATAGTTTTTATAGAATTGGAGCCTGTTGTTTACAGTGACCGAGGACCACTTATTCGTGGTGAAACCAATCACACGATGTAATTGATTTTCCAGCTGTTAAGAACGAGGGAGGAAGTGTAATTGCTAGGTTTCATTAGCAGATAAACTTTGAGATTTCCCAATAATCCTTCAGTCTGACCACGAGTTACCAGGAAAATGAGAAAAAAAAAAAGTAAATCCAGTTTCCCCAGATATTCTGATTTTTTCAAGAGTAAAAAGAAAAAAAATCCTGATTTTTTGATACATTTTCAAGTATTTTAAATTTTATAAAAATTTCCTTCAGGGGAACAAAGCCACTTGTGGGCTTCATCTGGCTTATCAGTTACTAGCTAGCAACTTTGACTATATGTGGTTCTATTTAGGTGTGGAGTTCAGCCATCTGCAAAGAATCCTTTGTAGTCATTAGACAGTCTTAAGGAAAAGAACTCCACAGGTATTTTAAATGTTGCAATTGTGAATCCCAGTGACTTGCAGGTTCAAGACGTTAGCAGAACCAGTCAAAGTACATCACCTGAAGTTTTATTTATAAAGCCTATTTATTTCTATCTAGGCACATTACATGCAATGCTTGGTCAAAATATTTAACATTGTATACACTTTATCTATATTATACATAGGGAAACTTAATCTATAAGATATCTGAAGATACTTTGATCTAGAATTATATGCTATTTGAGATTTGTACACAAATTGAGATAAAAACAGTATGGTTTGCATGCTATGGGAGGCAACTGGGTAAATTACCACATGCTGAAAGGTTTACTGCCTAAGACAGGCTGTGAAATGTGTAACAATATAAAAGGGTTAGTGGAGGTTTATCTCTGTTGTCTTGTTATTTGCTTCCTTGCATATAGCAAAAATAGTATTTTTCTTTTAATTTCAGACATTTGAATTTTTTAATTAAATAAGTAGTACATGAATGAGGGAATATAAAGCATCTAATGTAAAATTATTAGTCCATGCAGAAATAAGTCCACATCCCTGAAAACCATTACCAAGAATTTTGTCTTACCCCATATTTTCTTCTTTGCTTATTCAACTATGTACGTACAGGTAGAGGGATTGTTGTTTTGTTTTTCTTACCAATATGGAATTACATTAAATATTTTATCCTATAATTTCCTATATTTATTATACTTGATAACTTTCCTGCATACACATATGCTGACTTCTATATACACTTGGTATGCACCTCATTCTTTATGATAACTACACAGTATTCCATAATTTGGGTGATCTAAATTTATTCCATGATTTGAAATCACTGAATTATTCAACTATTTCTCTAATTATTGACAAATATTGCTTCCAGCTTCTTAAAATTAAAAAATGCTGCAATTATTTTTAGAATTTGATGAACTGATTCTGAAGACCATGTGGGAGAAAAATACACACAAATTGTGCAAAAGGCTCAAGACACAATAGTAGTCACATGGTGAAAGAATTTATTGTTTATTGAAACAATATAAAGCTACTATGTTCAAAATAATAAAGTGCTTCCTTAGGCATGTACACTTAAATTGAGGAACAGAATTCAAAAGCCTGAAAAAAACCCCTACGCATAGGAGAACTCAAAAAATGAAACAACTAGTCTACAAGTCAGTAGGGAAATTATGAATTTACCAGTAATCGGTATTGAGGTAATCATCATCATTTATTGGGAGAAAATAAATGTAACCCCAATTATGTGCCCATTGACAAATATAAATTTAAGACAAAAGTTCCCATCATAAAAATTGAAGTATTAAAAGAAAAAAATTAAATTATGAGTGTATATATTCTTGGAATAAAGAAGCCTGGTAAGAAAGATGGAAATGAAAAGATATAATGGAAAAATAAAATACCAGAAGAAATTATAAAACAACGAAACACAAAAACCTTTGAAAAAAGGCAACTTAATCAAACTAAAAGAACAATGACCAGCTGGGAAAAATATTAGCTACACACACCAAAAAAAAAAGTGATTAATACTCCTAAAATCAAATAGTTCTTCAAATTAATATGAACAATATTTAGGGCATGGAAAATTGATATTCAGGGAGGTGAAAATAAAAGCAACAATAAAATAAAACGTTTGGCCCTAGTGGTAGAAATATGAGACTATGTTAACACCCAGTGCTCACGTGATTGCTGGGAAAGCAACACTCACACACTGTCAAGAGCAGTGATGAGTCTAAAAATTTCTATAAATTCTGGAAAATCAATCAGGCTATATTACTTTAAACTATAAGTGTACATATCATTTGACCTAGCACCTCACTTTCAGGAAATCATTTTTCAGAAACTAAAGTGTATAATGGTACTCTTTTCAAACAGGAATTTGGTTTGTTATTTCCTGAATAAAAACAAGCATCCAGAAAACTAGGGGGGGGTCAGTTTGGACTAATTCGGGTTCCTGCACATAAATATTTTGATGCTTTGATGACTTTCCTTTTGATGCTACTGCTTCTCTGTACCAGAAAACCATAGGAGGACAAATGTTGATAAAGGTAAGCCGTTGCTCTCCTTACCCAATGGAAATGCTGGTAAGAAACAGGGGCAGGTTTGGGGTGGTGGGGGGCGGGGGTGGGGAAAGTCAACAGAGAGAAACGAAAGTGTGAGGGACTCAGGCAGGAAGCCAAGGCTTTGCAGTTCCCTGGGAATCTCCGACTGAGCCAGGTACTAAACAGACGTGTAGAATAATCCTGCCCTCCACCATTCTGCAACTGTATGGGGAAGGAAAGATAGGTGCACACATTAGAGAAGGTATCAGCAAAGTATTTTAATGAGTTAGTGGAAGAGCGGTCACAGGGCAAATATAAGCATGCTTCAGGGTCAAATCATAAGCAGTTTAATTTCTTGATTAAATCTTTGAGACAGACAACAAAAGTCAATCTCATTTTGGGCCCTATTATGTATAACCAAAGAAAGTCACAATGGTCAATCACACAGTCTTTTAGGGATTCTGGGGATTAATTCCATCTATACTGAGTTAAAGAAGAAAAAAGATAATTAAACACACACACATACACACACAAAAATCAAAATGCCAAATGATTATTGAACAAGAAGTAGCACTACATGTATGGTAGTGTCTGTCTGAATGAAGATGATCAAAAATAGTAGCTACTATTTTTCATGCGTTTTTTTAGATGTTAAGATAGAAAGATGAAGAGAAGAGGGCACATTTTATTATGAGGAATCAACATCTTTTATCACGAGAGAACTGTGTCAAAGCAGATTGCTATGTCTTCGTCTGCTGATGTCTTTCAGAGAAGACATGGGACGCTGGGCCTCAGAGTGGTAAAGAAAGGGTCTAAAAATAAATCTGCCCCGCATTCCTGTAATAGGTCTGATTTGGCACTTCTGCCCCCTAGATTTCCCTTAGAGATGCAGGCAGCATTTCTTTCTTTGACAAAAGGCCCATTTTCTACCGTTTTCCTCAATCTTTTATTTGTTTTACTGGTCACAAGTAATAAGAACAAAACATCTGCTCTTTATTGAGTGTTTACTGGGTACCAGGGACTGCGCCAAGCATTCTGTCTAAGTGGCCTTCTCTAGGTTTTGTAACAACCCTGTAAGATTTGTATTTTCTTTATTTTATAGATTAAGGAAACTCAGAGGCTCAAAGTTATTAATAACTTGGGAAGGATCTTAGCACTGTCACATGGCAGAGATGGTCCTCAGACCCAAGCGTGTTGAACTGCAAAGCTTTCGCACGTTGTTAGCCTAATGCCCCCATGCAGCACACTGCAGAATGCAGGTCACTGATTTTTACTGCAGTGCTCACTTCTCTACGTCATGATTTCTTCTTCTTCTTTTTTTTTTTTAATTTTGCCTTGCGACCAGGCTTATAGATTAGAGTTAATTTGCATGATTTTTAACTCATAAGGTAAATATCCTCTACTGCTCTGTGCTTTTAGAGGATCTAATGTTCAAAAATGCTATTATAGATGCAGGAAGAAAAATTAAAATGAAGATCTTTAGAAGTTGGTAATTTACTTTGTGAAGGAAAGAATTGATCTGCCTTTGTCTCTGTTTCTGTCAAGGAAAGACTGAGGACATACAATGCCTAGACTGGTTCTGATGTCTATTAGATGGATTTCTCCTGAGAAGTTTAGATAATCTCTGATATTTATATAGTGGCAATCATATCCCTGGCACTTAGCAATGGCCAGAAAGAGATTAGATAAAAGACCCTTAAGAGATTAGTGTAATGTAACCCAGACTTTGATGCATCTGTTCTCTGTTGGCTTTCGAAGTCAGGCCCCCCATGCTATTTTTCACAGGAAACACAAGGGGCAATTTTGGGGTCCTCTACTATGATTATTTTTCCTGTTCCATTGTTTTCAACTTTATTGTCTTGGTGCCTGGATCTTCTTTGACATAAAATGTTTAATCACTCAATTTTCTCTTCTTTTGTAAATGAACTACCATTATTTGAAGGCTCTTTACTTATACCCCAAACTATGACCAGTATTGAAATGGACCTCTATCTTAATCATTTCTTTTAAAGAAAAAATACGATTAATTAATTTCACCTCCTAATCCCCAGACTCCATTTGCATTTTTTCCAGAACACTCCATTTCTCTTCAACCCATTCTGTTTCTCTTCAAACCACAGTAACTGGGGCAAAAAAGATGCTTGGTGATTGGCTGAAAGTGTTGGGATAAAAAGGAAGCCTTTCCACATTCCTCTGATTATTTTTACAGATTGCCCAATGTTCCTTTTTAAAGCCAACTCCATTTCATAAAAGCCCCAGAGTGATTGCTTATACTAATCCTAATGTATATCTAAGCGTATTGGCCTCTTGGCCCAGTTTCTGTGTTAGAAATTGAATGCACATTGAACCCAACCCGGTCCCTTCCTGCTCCCCCACTCCCACATACGTCCATGAACACACATACACACAGATTTTTTTGTCAGTATATGTTCTCTAGGGCTCAAAGCACCCCATTAAAACAGCCACCCACTCTTCTTAACCACTACCACCCTTCCTGGTGTCAAAAGGAATGCACTTCTTCCATGGGGTTTTCTTACAAAGACACACACACACAAAGTATTTATCTCGGTTTACAACAATTCTCCTATACAATATATTCAGTTTTATGTCCACTTCATTTTATAATCTCAATTCATGGAGCACGTCCTACCCGAAACAATGTCTTAGATGAAATATTCAACGTGAATTTTGAAATCTTGTGATATTATAATAACTTTCAGCTGGCTTATTCTTTGATACTAGTCACCTCTTCATTTCCATTTTAACTTCTATTAACTAATATTAATTAGAGAAAGTAATGTTACTAAGAGGAATGTAAAATCGCTGAAAGGAAATTATCCTGAAAATTCTCTTCCTGGGGACGATGGGCAAAGCAAGGATGAGGGCAAAACACAACTGCCCCCTCTGAGGTTTGAACTCAGGACCTTCAGATTATGAGACTGACGCGCTGCCTACTGCGCTAAGGAGGCAGGTGAGGGAGCCCTTGCTCTGTGAGCGTCCCTCTCCTGACACAACAGACAACGTTTTCCTTTGAAGACTGAAAACTGGCCGGATACACGAATCATCAAATTTCCTTCACTGTTTTTAAAGTACATTTTAATGATTGGCTCGAATTGGCTTTCAAAATTAAAGTTGCTTTAATCATATAGCTGGACTGTTCTAGTGCAGAGACACAGGACACTGGGATAAAGTAAAACTAACCAGGGTTTTCACACAACCTTTCATTTGTATTCCCTCTTGCCCTTCAAGATCCAGGAAAGGACTGAGGACATGGTGGAAGCATTTCTGGAAGAGGATGGATTGCAAAATGTAGCTTATTGTCCCGAAACTTAACATAACTTAATTGAGAAGAATACAGCTCCATTTTGTTCTTTGTTCAGAAAAAAAAATTAGCATTTTCTTGAAGACCTGTATTTAACTTGCTAACACGGTCCTGGTTGAACAACCATGTCATTCCAGGCAGGTAATGACATAAGGTAATTTCTGTAACCTTGCAAAGCTACTAGGAGTTTTGGGTGATTTTCCCTATAGATCTTCTCTGTGTTTTCTACTAACTAGTTAAGATGAAAGCAAAGATGAATGCGTTTCTCGTCCTGGTAGGTGAAAGAATCACGCTAGGTGCAAGCCTTGGAAGCCAGAACAAAGAAACAGAAGCTGGCAGACCCGGGTGCACAGAGTAAGGGAGTTCATCTATTTTTCACTTCTCTGTAGGGCTGTCTGTGTGTCAGGTGTAAATTCAGTGTGAAGCTAACTTCATGGAGGAAGGACATTTTAAAGGAAACTACATAATTGTTATTTAATGTGCAAATCTACCCATCTTCAGTGTTGCTGCTTTACTTCAGAGCGCTGATTGTTTGCCTTTTAACTGGCAGCTTATCTGAGCTGTCATTTTGCAGTTATCAGTCCTGTACTGTCTGTGATGTTTACTCAGAATCATCCATTCAAGAGCCCTGAATTTAAGGTTTCCGAAGCCTATGTTGTTCACAGAGAGCAGGTAAGACAATTATTTTTGTTGCTGAGAGGAAAAAAATATACACATATGACCATAATGTATAAAACTCACACCTGCTTTGAATACAAAATACAAAACACCAGACATAGATCACAGGGAAGTAAAAGAGGGTCAATTACAGAAACACGACTGAGGCGGACACCCTATCAGACAAAAGGATGATGTTGTGCACCGGTGCTTTTTTATTCCTGGGAATAATTGATTTAGCAAACTATTGAGTTCAGGCTAAAAAATCAGTCATGACACAATCAAATATTTCTGTTGTTCGCTGGAGGAACGTGACAAAGTTGATTGATGAAGACACTCAAGGTTTTGCTTACTGAACTAGGGTGTAAGCTCCCAAAGGTCAGGAAGTAAAGTAATTTCTCCTGCACATCTCTTTTAGAAGGTACTCGAAAGATGCTATGTGCCTCCCAGACCTATAAAATGGCCCTACCAGAATCCGTTCTCACTCAGGCCCCCAGACAAACTTTTGATTGGGGGCAGAGGGCAAATTGGACATCAAAGAGTTGCCAAAGGCTTTTCTGCTGGGAAGCTCAGGATGATTCTTTGATCTCTGTTTCCATCCCCCTCATCCTCACTGCCCCCACGCGTACCTCACAGTCTTCGCCAGGCCCCACCCTGCATCTCTGCTCCCCTCAGTGACTCTCACAGAAAACCCCTGACATCCTGGTCTACATTAAGGAACAAAACTAAACAAGAGTGCAAACAATCAACCTTCTAATCCAGACAAGCTGCTATCATAGCCTTTGGCTCCCTTATCTGAACAGAGAAAATACTCAATGAAATCTTTCAAAACTCAGTTGAAAAAAAAAATAGAGAGCAGTTTTTTTTTTCTCCTACTTGTGTGTAGAATCCAGATTCTATTGCTAGTGCTACCTTTGGCTCACCTGCAAAAGAATCAAGAGGGAAAATTTCTACAGAACCAAATCTCAAGGTTATGTCCATCTAGCTACAGAAGTTTTGAAAATCAAATTTAAAAAGTTAAAGTTTAAGTGGATTGCAAATGAAGCTGGCCTGAAAGTGCAGCATTTCATTAACTTCAGCATACAGCAGAAAATGGTTTCTTTTGAGAACATACTGATAGGTTTGTAGTCAAAAAAATATGTAAATGTTAGGATCTCTTACATACTCAAACACACAATGAGAGTTGTTGAAAATAAACTTCAGTTTCATTAAAAGAGGTCTGGTTCAATATAAAGCGTTGTCTTAAAGATGTAAAAGGTTTTAGAATCTCCTTAATGGAAGAGAACAGATAATCACTAGCTTTGATGTTTTAGATTCTAAATGCCTGGAGGAAGGGAACTGAATCCCATGACTTTCTGGAGACTATACCCTGTATGGGAAGGTCATTCTGGTCCTGGAATCAGCAGATGGTACGCCCACACTGGATGGAGCCCCTAAGTCAGAGTTGGCATCACTCAAGTCTCTTTTGCCAAGTAGTAGTTGAATAGCCTTACTATCAACACTTCCTCCCCAAATCAGATATTGATAGCTTGATTTTAGTTCAACCAACATACGCTGAGAATCTTCTATGTGCCAAGTTCTATTATTGGTGTCCTGGTAAGGTATAAGAAATAATAGACCAAAACTAGAAACTTCACTCCCAAACTGTATTTACAACTGGAGTTTTGTCCTCTAGCTTCTTCCATTGTATGAGAGTTGAAAGGTTCACAGAAGACTCGTCGTGGAAAACAACCAGTTCTTTCTCCTCGGCTTAAGGAGAAACTGGATTGTTTTGAAAGGTGCTTTAAATACTTGGATCTAATTTCTAGGCAAGGAAATGTTTTAAATCAGATAAAACAGTGTCATATGTTCATCTCTAAATGAGTATAAATCTTTTTCCTCTGTCCCTTCATAATTATTCTGGCATTTTTCAGCTATTAAATGTAGATGTTCCCTGAAGTGCTGCCTTCTGTCTTCGAATAGCAAAGAGAAAGTCGTTCTTTTTTCTTATCCACTCATACTCCATCTACTATAAACTTAAAGCAAACAACTTCTAGAGTCCCTCTTTCCAAGATCTCAGACATCTAGCCCTTCTACCTCCCCAATTCTTTCCTCAAATATCCCCTTAACCTAATGCCTCCCCTTACTACCATAATTAAAATTATTCCCTGTCACTGCACCCCAAATCCCACAATCATGCTCTATTCTTTATAGCAACTAAATATATTAAATAATTAATCCAGTCATTGTTTCTTTTTCATAGTTTATCCTCTTCCTATCTATTGTACAATGTAAACAAAGGGAGAGCAGGGATTTTGTCTGTTTTGTATCTGACGTACATCAAATGTCTTAGAAAATTTCCTGGCACACAATCGTCCCTCCAAAATATTCTTTGAATATATGAACAAATCAACTCTAACTCCTGAATCAAATATTTGTTAAGTGTCTTGTTTTCTCATTAAGTTCTAAGTTTGAATTCCATGTCTAACTCCTTTTTCACTTTTCCCCATATAGCCTGTGAGACAACAGGTGTTGACCATACTTCATTAATGGTGAGTCTCATGTCTTTCCTTTGAATTCTATTCCCACTCCAGTAGTCTAGTAGAAATCCCGTTTTATTTCCAGATTGAACACAACATCCTCCTAACTGGATTCCTTTTCCCTAATCCCTTTTATAACTCATTTTATGCATTGCTGCCTTCCTAAAACAAAGCCTTGACTATATGATGGCAGTTCATTGATTCTTTCATCAAATATATGACTGTAAGGGTTGAAGAGACAGAAAAGTCTTTTCATTTGTAGAGCTCATATTCCTAGCTCAGTAGTCTTCAATGACTTTCTATGGTATACAAAGTAAAGTCTGCACTATTATGTTGACATCAAGACTTTCCACAATTTGATCTCATGGAACTTTCCCATCTTCGTTCCCATTATAACCTCTATGTATTCAAGCACATGTCAAATCAGACCATGTATGATCAATTTTGTTCCATGTTTCTGAGTTCTCACTGGTTTATCTCTGTGTCATAGACTCTGATTCTACCTTGCAAGAATCCTATGCACATCTGATTCCAACACCTCCATGAAGTCTCTGACTTGCTTCCATTTACTCAGGAAAGATCTCTTCTATATAGCTTTTTGTCTATTTTTACCTCTTCAAAGATACGTGTCATGTAATATTTTGTATGCTTTTTATTAGTCTCCATGTCTCACCTAGCACATAGACCATGCCTCAATTCTCTTGAACTTCCAACGACTGCCCTGCTGTGTACTTGCTCAATAATGCTCGCTGAATAAAGGAAACAAAGGATATCTTTTCTCTCTTCCACTCTATGTGACACTCACTTTAAACTGAATCTTAGTGATAACTCTTCATCTTTGAGCAAATGTCACAACATCCCAAACCGTACATCCTGACAATGATATTGAGTGGTTCCAAATCCAAGCTTGTAAGTCAAAAGACTTCAGCTTTATTCTGGCTTTATCACCTATTGTGTACCCTGAACAAGTTACGCTTACCTCTGTGCCCATCCTCCTCATTAGTAAAGATAGGCAAGTAATTATACTTATTTAATACTTCAGGGTGATGCTGAATATCTGACAATGAGCACATCATCTGACACTCATCTAATGATTAGCTATTATTATCGCTGCACAGATAGCGTGTTAGGGCTGTCTCTTTACTCACTATCCCTCTCCTTTCTCCAAAGTTCTTACTCTTGATTGCACGACTGTGTCATGCCCTAGCCTATCCCTGCTTTCTGCCCCCTGCCACAAACAAACAAACAAACAAACAACTCTCCTTTTGTTCCTAGTCAAGACATATGCATCCAGCAGAAGCCAGTTCAAACATTACCTTCTTCATGAAGCCATCGTGGTGTCTCCAACCTATAATGAGTTTGCTCTTTTGTGAACTGTCATGATATCTGGGGGGATATATGACACATTTCATTCTTTCTATACATATGCTGTTTTAGTTATTTCTTCTGGCCTATTCATTACGTGATATTTGAAATTAAGGAAATACATATATAATAAACTATAAATTATATATTTTATATACACATGTATATATATATTCTCAATAATATCTAGTACAGTTCCTTATAATCATGTTAGGAAGTATACACTAGATTTAAGAGCATGAGATGTTAGTTACACAGAGCTGAGTTTAAATTCTGTCTTTTTTTTTTTTAATAAGTTATCTTGGACAGGCTACTTGATCTTTTTGAGCCTCACATTTCTTCATATGGACAATGGAATGACAACACTTACATTACTGGATAGATGTTATGATTAAGGTAAATGATACACGCATGTAACACAATGTCTGAAACCCAGTAGACACTTCACACATAGAAATTGTGATCATTACTGTTATTACCATTACCAGTTAATATATTCCTAGAAAAACTATCATGAAGCAGTGACGAGTCATGAAAGTCAGGAATCTCCTTTTTACTGAAAACAACTGAAGTTGTTGTATGCTATATGTAAAATTTCTTTAAGTGCATGTTTACTTACTTCCTTTTCTCATTTTTTTCAGTAAGCCCGTAAGATTTTCCATTTTCTTTGTAATGAATAAAAGTGAAAATAGAAGAAAAGAAGAAAGAAGCTTGTTATCTTGTGTCTGGCCTTAATTTAAAAATCATTTTGTCAAACTGAAAACGCTGAGACAGACAGAGCCATTTTTCCCATCAATAGGGTGCAGTAAATCTATCCTGAAAAATGAAACCTTTTAAATGAGAATATCCAGAACTCCCTAAAGTTCTTCATTGGTTTAGAATCTTTTTGCTATGTTGACAAGAACCTTTGAGACAGGACTTAGAGGCTTTCCAAGGCCCAGATCTTAGGTGGAATAATAGTAACTTAGCCTCTAAAATGCCACACTGTTGGTTTTCCACCATTGGATTGAATGAATGTTAAGATGACGTCTACTTGCCTTGTAGGTGTCTGAAGCAGATCAAACAGGATATGGAAGAAAAAAACTGGTGTCTTCAATTTTCAAAGGTTGGCTCATTACAAATGCAGTGATGAATTTGCTCTGTTCAAAAACCCTGAAGCTTACACTTAACATCCATGGCTGCTTCATCGCAAAAGGTACAAGAAAGGCTTTGCAGGCCTGGAAAACGGGAGACAGACCAGTTCAAGTATTCCTCAGTAAGGACCCTGTGATTCTCAACTTTCAGACAATAAGACCTCAAAAGTGTCAGCCAAACAGAGACAGAGCTTCAAGGATCTGCTGATTGGAAAGTGTGAAAGTATCCTGGTTTGAGATACAATCTAAATTATGTCATATTGCTTTTCATGTTACTCCATTGATCACAAACTCTCAAAGTCTCCCACTGAGTGCTCATTTCCTAACTTTTCTATAACTTGTATTCAAAAAATGACTTGAATCTCTTTACATATCAGATAACTAGATAAAGTATTACCAGAATACCCCTATAATTACAACTGTATCATGAAAACATTTCTGATTATGCAATTAAGATCATGGATTAAAATCCATCTCTGCCTTCTCCTAGATATGTTATCACAGTCAATTTATTTGCCCAGTCTGGGTTCTATTTTTCTTATCTGTTGGTGAGCCATCAGATCAATATCATTACAAGGCAGCATTAGAGTGAGTGCTAAATGAGAAATCTAAGGGTTACGGGATTTGGGGAAAGATGGAATCCTGTCAGCTGGTGCCCTCTGGAAAGGTTTCAAAGAGAGGGAATAATGTGAATTGAGCTTGGAGAGATGGATATAAATATCTGATCACTGGAAAGAAAGCAGGGCTTTCCTGTCGGAGGAGAAATGGAACTCAGTTAACACTGACTCAGGTGGCTAAAGAAGTGAATTCAAGTAAGAGACTGGGAAAGGCACTTGAACCCATGAGTACTGGGCCAAAAATACGAGGACTTTATTTATGAACAACTTAGATTTTTAATTCAGGTGTAACTCAATTTGGATCCTTGCTGTTTCCAAGGACCGGAATCTATACAAATTATCTGGCCAGTATGAGTCTCGGTTTCACAAACTGTAGGATGAAGATGACAATAACTTTCAAGAATGCTGATGGAATTAGAAAAGATAAAAACACAGTATCTTTAGCACATTACATGTTATATATCCTAGTTGTTGATATGGACCTTTCACTAACCCACCCTCCAGATCCATCATCTGACCTTCTCTGCCTTGCTCTTTCCCCATGGAGGCTGCCTCACCTGGGTTCCCACACTCTCTGGCAACTTTGGGTTGGGCTTGGCCAATGGAAGGCACTGGCAGAAGATTTGAAAATGGGAAAACATACAAGCCACGGAATATTTTTCTGCTGCCCCTCTATTGAGGAAGTATTTGTGTCCTTCCAGAACAACCACCTCTGTAGGTCAGGAGCTTCTCCATGACCCCAGACATCACTCGACTCTGATAATGTAATTTCCTTCCCTGCTTAGGGAGCATGCCTTGATGCTAGTCTTCAGTTGCCTCAACATTTCTCATTTTCCCCTTCATCTTTTCGATACTTTAAAAGAAGTCATTTCATTAAAATCTCTTATTCTGTTCCTTGCTGAGACCCTGAAGATGTACCTGATATGTCCTAGTTCTACTGTTATTATTCTAATAGCACCAGAACATGGACACAACATGACAGGAGCCATGCTTTAGAATGTTTCAGGCTGGTATGATGTACAGAAGACACGCTAAGGAAGAGAAGAGGCAGACCAAAAATAACTTTAATACAAAAACTAAAACTGTGGAATATGATGCTATTTCCAGGTAGACAGAGTCAGAATTGAGTTGAATTCTTGAGCACTCTACCAGTGTCCAAGAATTGCTCCTTGGTGTGAAAAAGTCTACACACACACTAACACACGCACATGTTAGAACTGGGTCCAGGAACCCAAAACAGCTGATAAACACAAAAATGCAGACCAAGAGATGAGTCATCTTCAAGAGAGAGCACCATTCTCAAATATGGTGAGGAAAGAACCAACAATGAAGGTCAAAGATGACCTGAAGGTATATTAGCTCTTTTACTAATTGTTCGAATTTTATCAATTAAATCAAACCTAAAGAGCATTTAACTACCCATCAGAATTTCAATTTGTGCTAAAAGAGTAAGAAGAGTATAGTTTTCATTGACTTTTATTATTTGAGTAGGTCCAAGGGGGAAAAGGGAACTAAAAAAGTATGGACAGTCTGATAAGCGTGGAGAATATCTGGGTGTTACAAGGCTGACTAACAATCTCAGGTATAATCCCAAATTATGGTACCCAAGTACCTAGTAAATTCTCATTGTCATATTAGCAATTTTATAAAGTATGTTATGTATTTGTATATGTATTTAAACCTTCAAAATGATCCCAGGATTCATAATTCTTTCCACTATTATTAAAGTGAAGAAACTATGGATAATAAAATCTAGGACACACAGACATGCACACACACACACACACACAGACACACAGAGTTCTCTTTGTTCTGATTATAAAAGCTCTACACAAAACATGTAATAAAAAATTTGTAGTTCTTTTTTATTATTACTTATTATACCCAAAGTCATTTTTTTAATCTATACATTTTATTCTATGCCATGTATTGATTTAGACACTGACTTCATTCTAATCACACAGTCTAGAAATGCCAGATCAAAGAACGAGAAGTATACTTACGATCACGAATCCTGTATTCTTTCCCTTATGTTTACAACTGCTTTCAGTCTGATTCCCCCCACCCCCACTCCTCAAACTGATACGGACTAACTTAACGCCATGTTATTTATGATTTGGTAATAGTTATGACTCCCCTCCCCCAGCGTGCGCGCACACATACACACACACAGGTCACACTAAATACCTGATTGTCACTAATTATAATCGTTGGACGATTTCTACTGCCTTCCTTAGTAGTTTGTTATTATTTCGCCCTAGATTGGAGGCCCATGTCTATGTTTATGAAACAGTTTCAAGAGGAAGAAAATGGGCATCTGTGGTCTTTCCTTTTCTAACTATTTTCTTAGGATGGACAATCCCAAGTTTCAGATCCTATGGCCAAGTAGCCAGAGATGGCTGGGGACCCTGAACATGAGATCGAGGACCAGCCTAAGCCTGCTGCTTCGGATTCAACTCACAGTGTCTCTCTTCTGCGGCCTTCAGGCTCTGGTTCTTCAGAAGGCATTGTTACAGGAATGTACGTGTACTGTAATACAGAGAGGCACTTCTGTATAAGCGTAATTATATCTTTCTAAAACACAAAGAGAGAAGAGGAAGTCCCTGCACTGCTGGTAAGGTTGGGTAGGAATGGGAGAACAAGGGGAGGGAGGCTTGGAAAAAGAGAATACACTAGAAGATAGAACGTGGGGAAGCTGTGTCAGATCAACACCATTTCTTCCAGATGAGATAAGACAGTTAAAGCACAGCACCTGGAAAGTAGTCAACACGCGGTAGAGCCACCTCTAAGTTCTCTCCAGCTGATAGTTATTTCTACAAATGTGAATTCATTTTTGTTAGTATCCACGTTAGATAAAATATAAAACATGGAAGAAGAAAGAGATCATTCATAATCACTCCGTCTAAAATTTTAAATGATTACCATTTGCTCATATTCCCTTTTATACTACTTATTTTAAAAAAATATGTATTCACTCTTGCATAAACTAAAAAAATGCCCATATGTAATTTTCCCATTCTCTTAATACCTATTTAAGTTACAAATACGGAGTGTGGGGGTCAGGTGACTGCGTCAGTTAATGACATACCATAGGGTCCAAAATAAACCCTAAAGGACCACAGAAGGCAACACACTGGGCAGAGAACTTGACCAAGCTGCTGTTTATTTAACTTCTGCATAAGAACATCAGGTTATAGACGTGTGTCTAAAACTAAGAATATCTCCCCACATTCCAAACAATCCCTGCCCATTTGCCCCCCTCCCTTTCTTGGAGTCAAAATAGGAGTAAAGAATTCTTTCTCCTGGGTTGAGTCTTGGTCTTCTGTAAAATTATAAAAAAAAAAAAACTGTCAAGGAATAAGCTCTGAAATGTAGTGCCCTAGACTTGGCACATACTTTTCTTTTTTCAGCAGATGTGCCTAGCAACCCTTCTAGAAGTATACAAATGAAATCTGACTACGGTTAAACATAGGATGAATTTTGCTTTAATTATTAAATGACTGGAGTTTTTGGCTTTTTATATATTGTTTAAAAATAGGCATTGGCATCTACCTCAATGGTATCGTGTAGCATAATGGCTAAGTGTCCTAAAACAGGTGCTGCTTCTGTGCAATGTCACTGTGGGCCAGTTGCTTAACCTCAGTGTGTTTAGGTTTGCTGATTTGCCAAATGGGGTAATAATATTACCTAGTTCATAGGAATGGCATGGATTAACTAAAGTAACACATGTATTACAAATTATATATATACGTATATACACTTCCCCACAGAGAATATATATGTGTGTATACATATATGTATATGAAACGTTAAGTATGGCACAAGGTCAGAAGTATATAAATATTAGTATATATATTATTGTCATTTTTATAATTATTGCCCCCTTTGCTTAGCAATGCCATTTCTTTATTTTTTTAATTTTAATTTTTTGGGAGAAGGGAGGTAATTAGGTTTATTTATTTTAATGGAAGTACTGGGGATTGAACCCAGGACCTCATGTATGCTAAGCATATGCTCAACCACTGAGCTGTACCCTTCCCAGCAATGCCATTTCATTCCTCCTTGAATCCTGTGAACTATAAAATAAATAACACCTCAAAACCACACAGGAGGTCCCCAGTGATTTTTAAGCATCAGTATCCATTTGTACAAAGGTCATAAATCCCTTTACAAGACAGTTTAACCTGTATCAGGGTTTCAGTGTGACAGAACCATTGGTTACCAAATAGCTTTACACCCTGTCCTCTCCCCTGCTGGCAGAAAGCAAGCACCTACCACATAGTTATTGTCCCTTGCACTGAGGTAAATTGAATCACCTGCTCAGAAACTGAACCGAATCGTGAGCATTCTAATTCTATGCTGGTTAATTTAAGTGATCAGATCAGTCCATCATTTTGGTGAACACCATGGCGGATAAAAAACTAAGGGGAAGGCTTGGGGCAGGGGGAGGGGGAGGCATGGAGGGTGGAGGGTAAGTGGTAAGGAGTGGGGCTTAAAGATTTTCCTCCATAATTAAAGGAGGTCCTGGGAGAAAATGTCTTTCTACATTGTCTTCTGTTCTGAGGCCTAGAACAGACATAATACGGAAGTTTTCTTTTTTTGATGTTTGTTTCCTCCACTCTACGTTCCTTGAAATCAGGAAGGCTACTTACCAATCTGGGTAACACCATCCCACATTCCCCCAACACAAACTCAACTCTAGTAGTTAATGCTCAGACGATCTGAACCTCTTTTTTGAAGCTGTCACTGACCCCTGTAGCCTGAGTGACTTCCTCCTCAGCGTTCCCTCTGTATTCTGTTTACATTTGATCAGTGGGACACCAAAGTGGATCAAATGCTGACTCTAGAATCAAATTATTTGAGTTTAAATATGTACTCAGTCAACTTTCCTTCCCTGTTATACCTCAGTTTCCTATTCTGCAAAACAGAGATATCTAGCCTGACAAACTTTTGGGACTCACGTGAGGATTAATTCAGTCAGTTCTGGTAGAACATTGTAAATAGTGCTTGACATATTGTAAATGCTTCTGAAGTTGGAGATGTAACAGTTCTATTATTACATTTATACCATTTTAAAGCAATAACTGTTTTGAACATCCGTTACACCTGTTAGATTGTGAGGTAACCTGAGCTAGGATTCTGCCTTTCCATTTCCCGCTGGCCAGCAGAAGACCCAGCGCACAGCAGGTGAGCTCTTCGTAAGGAATGTCTCCTTAAGTGAAGCATAAAAAGAAGGAAGGGAAGAATAAAGAAAGTATTTGCTTTTTTCCCCCCTTGGGGTGAGGAAGAATTTAATGACCTATGAAGTTAGTCTGCTTACCTGTTTCTCCCAAGTGTCTAAATTCAAAATCTGTCCTGAGTCCACCACGAAGGCTGATCTATGAAGGCCCATTGTTTGTCTACTGTACAAATGATGCTTTCAGCTGGACAGTACCATGAGGACACAATGAACTCTATATTCGGGGTGTGCAGAGCCCACGGACATAGTGAGCCAACTGAGGCCTCTGACAACATCTCCACTGTGTGGTCACACGGCCTGGCTGGAGCCTCAGAGGAACTGATTATACTGGAGAGACTGGTCTTCTGCAGAGCACAGGCCGCACAAAATGATCGTATTCATGGGGTCCACACAATCCGACTTGTTTTGAGAGTCTGAGCGCTCACCTCACGTCTGGTTGCTGAACAGTTTGGTTTGTGGCCTCTCAGATGCTTCAGGATAGAAACTTGAGGATCAGCCAGACTTTTCTCACAGGAAGTAGTTATCAGGAAGGTTCCCAACACATCAAAGTGATCGGAATGGGTTGAGCTGGGTGGATTACAGTTAAGTGATCGTGCCTTTTGATATTATCCAAAATTATTTGAGAAGAGTTGAAGTCTGACTCCAGAGCTGCGGCCTCATTCAAGGACGTGAGCAAGCCCATGCGTAGTCTGTGACGTACACTGAACATCTTAATCCTTTGTTGCTCTGATACTGGTGGAAATGACAGCTTCCTCCTTGTGCAAAGCTTAATTTCTTTGCGCATAGCAGAGAGAGCAGTTGTATCTTCAAAGAAGCAACCTAGATTTTTGTAGAGTGTCTGCAAAAATTTTCTCACCCTTGGCTGTTCTGTTTATATTCGTTCCCTGATTTTGGCCTCACCTGGCTGATTCCAACCCTTTCCTATGAAGAGCAGCTCCCTGTTCTGATCCCCGGCCTAAGGTCAATGTCTCTTTTCTTCTCTTTCATATCATATTGTTCTTTTTCTCCAATGTAATTAGCACAATTTATGACTACACTTTGTAATCTGGGTGTTTGTTTAAAGTCTCTCTCTCCCAGGATTGCTCTGAGGACCCCTCCCCACATGGAGATCACCTGGGAGACTCACTAAAATGCAGACTCCTGGGCATCTTGACATCTTTGCAGACTTTCAGAATCGTGATTATAGGAGACGGGCCCCATGTATTTTTTATTGACACTAAAGTTTGAGAACCATTTTTACTAAAGTTTATGTTTACTGAAGGCAGAGGTCAAGTCAAGTGTACTGAGCTCTGATATGCCAGTGCTGGACTTAGTACCTGGCACATAATCAGCCTAGAATAAATTCTTTTTAAATAAATAAAACTAAAAATTTGGGTATCAAAGACATGGTTGTTAGTCTGATTCTTCTAATGAAGAAACTAAAAGACAAAGGGTTTAAGCATACTTCAATCCCACAATTATTTAAACATGAAAAAAGAGAAATTGTGTTTGATAACCTTTATCACATGTAAAAGGCCTTAAAATCTTTTTTTAACATTTTTTATTGAGTTATAGTCATTTTACAATGTTGTATCAAATTATAGTACAGAGCACAACTTTTCAGTTATACATGAAAATACATGTATTCATTGTCACATTTTTTTCTCTGTGAGCTACTATAAGATCTTGTATATATTTCCCTGTGCTATACAGTATAATCTTGTTTATCTACTCTACAATTCTGAAATCCCAGTCTGTCCCTTCCCACCCACCTCCCTCTTGGCAACCACAAGTTTGTATTCTATGTCTGTGAGTCTGTTTCTGTTTTGTATTTATGTTTGTTTGTTTGTTTAGATTCCACATATGAGCAATCTCATAGGGTATTTTTCTTTCTCTTTCTGGCTTACTTCACTTAGAATGAAATTCTCCAGGGACATCCATGTTGCTGCAAATGGTGTTATGTTGTCATTTTTATGGCTGAATAGTATTCCATTGTATAAATATACCACATCTTCTTTATTCAGTCATCTGTTGATAGACATTTTGGCTGTTTCCATGTCTTGGCTATTGTAAATAGAGCTGCTATGAACATTGGGGTGCAGGTGTCTTTCTGCAGTAGGGTTCCTTCTGGTTATATGCCCAGGAGCAGGATTCCTGGGTCATATGGTAAGTCTATTCCTAGTCTTTTGAGGAATCTCCATACTGTTTTCCACAGTGGCTGCACCAAACTGCATTCCCACCAGCAGTGTAGGAGGGTTCCCTTTTCTCCACAGCCTCTCTAGCATTTGTCATTTGTGGACTTTCAAATGATGGCCATTCTGACTGGTGTGAGGTGATACCTCATTATAGTTTTGATTTGCATTTCTCTAGTAATTAGTGAGATTGAGCATTTTTTCATGTGCCTATTGATCATTTGTATTTCTTCCTTGGAGAAATGCTTGTTTAGGTCTTCTGCCCATTTTTGGCTTGGGTTGTTTGTTTTTTTCTTATTAAGTTGTATGAGCTGCTTATATATTCCGGAGATCAAGCCCACATGTAAAAGGCCTTAAAACCTTTTAAGTGGGAACTCCCGCATTTCGGCCAAGAAGTCGCTATATTGGGAAATAGATTTTGCAATACTCTAAGACTTGACTGGCACTCATTAACTATGTGACTTTTGACAAATTACTTGAACTTTCTGCATTTCAGTTTCTTCATCTATAAAGCAATAGCCATGTTAAAATGTAGTTGTGAGCACAGTATTAAATTAGAAGATGTAACTTTTTCTTCATAGGGAACTTGCTCTATGTTAAAGGAGAGTCAATGAATGACAGCCCTTGTCTGCCTGATTTCTTGGTTCAAACTGTTTTAAAAACAACCAGGGAACTTTTTGGCAAGAAGTCAACACCTTCTGCTCCTTTTTCACCATTCTTAGTAACATTTAGGGAGCATAGCACTTCTTAATTTGAATTTAAAAAGATAATGAATACAGCCTTGAACCTGAAGTGACAGAATGTGTTTTCTTGACTGTCACCATTTTAGGACTACGAGTGGCTTTAAGACGAATGACTGTACAAGAGAGCTGATTTGGAAACTGAGACTGAGGCTGGAAACATTCAATCACAGAGGTAGTTTTTTAGTGGAGATTATGACCTCTGGCTAAATTGTGATGATGTATACTTGGACACCATAAGATAATTTATTTTTTAAAAAGCAACTAATAAGTATATTTAGGACTGCTAGAAACTATAATTGTATTTATATTTTAATAGTGCCATAAATATGGATACTATTTAGCCATGGCAAAGGAATAGGAAAAAAAAAAGACATTTTTTTTCTTCCTCACTTAGTTCCTTGGAGAAGGCATTCTAATTGTTTTAGCTCTTTTACTGGGAAAAAAAGAGATGAGACTTGAAGGGCTTAAGAAAGCTTTGGCAACTCCATCTTTTCCAGCTGTGTTAACAAACTTCTGTGAAGCAGATGGGTGGCTGGCTAAAACGCTCAGGACTGCAAGCTCTCTTAATCAATTGACACTTCCCAGTACTATGAAACCCATAATAAAATTAACCCTCCCATTGCTGCTCGGGGAGCATCTGGCATTTCTTGTGTCTTTTTCACTTTCACTGCAACTATTAAAAGGAAACTCATTTCAATAACTCTTACCCTTTCCCTGCAAAACTATCTCTTTTCTTTGTAGATACTGATGGCAAAGTCACTTGTATAACTTTTCTTAAACAACTGGTCCCTGTCACATTGGAAACAGATGATTTCTGCATCAACCTATACTCTGGATGTTAAATAATACCTATAGTGCTGTTTAGAACCAGGACAACCAGGGGACCTGTAGCTACCCTGCTAGATAACATAAACCTGTAATGCTCACAGCAGACAAGTTCCTTTATTACTCAGCGATATTCATGACAATACGGAACGTTTATAAGAGCTTAATAGTTTTCACATCACTTCCACACACAACAGTGTCTTTGAATGTGTAGGCGCTGAGTAACAATTTTTATGAATATTCAAGTACAAATGATTGTGGTAACTCAATATACAGGCTTCCTACATTTTTTTTTCCATCTGGTAGCACTCTTTGTGTTTCTAGCTTAGCTCCGGCGCATGGAGAGGATGGAGTGCACAGCGGCCCCACAGGTTGCTGTGAGCTCTTAACTATGGGTCTGTCTGTTCTGTAGTGCAGGATGCACTTACCATGAAAGCTGGGTGACAAATAGGGTGAGCAACCAAGTAGGGCGTCATGGTTTGTCCAGGATTGTCCTGACTTTAAATCTGAAAAATCCAGTACCCCACGAACCTCCTTAATCCTGAGCAACTGGGACAGTCGGTCACCAAAATTCATGGTAGGTATCACCTTTATTGTGTAAAACACACAATAGAAAAGTCTAGTTTAATGTGGTGATGAGTATTTGTCCCCAGACAGAGCATCACAAAGTTAAGTGTGGAATACATATTCACATAAGTAACAACATATTCACATAAGTTTTTGAGTGGGGATTATCATTTCGGTTTGAGTTCATAACTAGAAGGTAGGTTCTCCTTGACTATTCTAACAGAAAATGCGGCTGAGCCTTCATAAATATACCTATTTTATTGCCCTGCTGTTATTTTAACGTCTACAATGAAAACCCGAGATATAAATGTCAGGGCATTAAAAAGTGACATCTCCAATATTTCCAGAGTTTCTGACCAAGTTAAAAAAAAAATCCCTGAGGTTAATAGTTTTCAAAATGAATGCTGCTTTATCCTCGTTAAGAAAGATTCTACCATGGAAGGGGACTTCACTAGGCAGGTTTAGGTGGCCTCCTATAATCTTGCCTTCCAGACTTTTACCTAGTACCAATGCTAATACCTCATACCTTTTCCTAGCTCCTGGTTCTCTATGCTTATATCTCTACCTGGTATTAATGAAGTCATCATCCCCTATTTGAAACAAAGCAAATGATACTCAGGACTCCTAGATGATATTAGAGTTCTATATTAATAGATGTTCAACAGTCTGTATCTCTTATCCCTGTGGCATACCTAAAAAGTAAATAATATCAATCCTATTTTGTAGGTGAGAAAGCTCAGATACGGTGTTTGAATTCTGGTCCAATTACGTTCACACTGAAACATTCTGTAGTCAGTTCTGAGGTTGCTTGTGATGAACAAAGATAATTTGAGTCACCGAAAAATACTTTTACCATAGACCTGCCTCTCTCCTCCCAGCCACACTTCTAGCTATCATATGTGATGAAAATTGCCAGGTAAGGAGGGGCCAAGAGATAATTTTGATTATATATGTAATTTTAAGTGGTTTAGAAATGGTCACACTATTTAAAGGACAGGAGTAAGTGTTTAGCGAAGACTTTCAAAAGGGATTCTGATTTTCTTATGAGTTCTTGGAAGACAGTCCATACTGATGTGACTCAGCTCACTCACCTCTAAATTTTGTTTTATAAAAGGGTAGGCTAATGTGTAGGGTCATTAACCTCCTTCTGTTAGCATCTCACCCCAAGCTTCCTCATCATTCACTAAGTTGTCAGTCCTAGCTCTGCATCAAATGACCTGTGGAGATTTAGAAACAAATCACAGGTAAGTTCTTAGGCCCCATCTCAAACCTACCAGGCCTATTGAGTTTATTGAGGTGGTGGTTATATTTTTGAAAAGAATCATTGGTAATTCTGACGCACAATTAAAGCCGAGGATTGATGCATTCATCCTGCAACACAGTTTCTTGTTGGAATAAAAATCTTGACGTCCATGCCATGATTTAGTTGATTGTGTTGAGATGGGGAGGCCATTTGCCCAATTTCCAGATGATAACCTCAGCAGGTGATGTCACTTACTTAGCTCCCATCACTCTTTTATTTCCTTTCCTCTTCGTCATCTTAGAATACTCTGGATGTTCTGTTATAGTCAAAAGGTGTCAGCTCATCTCTGAAGTAGGACTCAATAGCTTTCTCTTTAGCAGAGGAGCAAGGAGATTGCCTTCAGTGACTGGAAGGGTGGTGGGAGGGAAGAATATGCAGGAGGCAGCGATTCTGAGTCCTTGCTCAGCTGTGAGGGCTGGGTTCAACCCAGAAGGAGAGCTTGCTAACATTCCTGAGTGGGCAGGGAGGGATACCCCATTTAAATACTGTGGCTTTCCATATATGCTGCCTTAAAACACAGTCATCAGAATCTCAGCAGAGAAAGCCCACTTTTGGATTTAAATGAAGAACAGGAGCCTTAACTTAACTCTTGAGCAAAAGCAGAAATTCGGTTAAACTGTCATCATGCGCTAGCTCTGGGCTAGAGAAAGTTCTTTTGATGCTATGTAATGTGGGTATCAGGCATTAAATCAATGAAAGCAGTGCACAGATTACTAACCCAAAGGCATCACTCTAATAAGATGTTTAAGAGAAATAATGAAAATAATAATGATATTAACACCTGATATATGCAGCAAGACCTTACCGTGGCAGGCTTTCTTCCGAACATCTTACATGCTTTATATCAGTTTTTTTCTGATTACCTTACACAGTGAATATTAGTCAGAGGTTTCTCAGACTCAAAGAGTTCAAAGTACTTATCTGAGATTGCACAGCAGGGAAGAGTCAGAGACAAGATCCAAATACAAATCTGACTCACTTAAAAAGTTTATAGCTTTCTTTCTTTTGCTTGCTTCCAAAAGACCATGTTTTATTAAGCCAGGATATCAGGGAAACTTAGTTCAAAAACTTACTGCAATGCTAAGAAAGAATTTTCAGTATAAAGGGGCTCTTACAACCCAAGAAAGAATTATTACTGAATTATCAGAAAGATCTTTCACTGGTCATTCTGAAACATGGCCCCCAAAAAGAATATTACACTTCGAGTCTTGTGTATTATTAAACTCTCAGTTATGTAGTTATTTGTTCATTTTCCAAATGGGTTCCCACAACAAGCAACCTTCTTCCTCCTAGCCCCTTTTTTCCCCTTCAAGTGATAGCCTCTCAATTTGAAGGAAAGTATGTTTTTCAAGTCAGATATTTATGTCAGTGTGAGATTACTTAAATTGTCTCAGTTCTCTAATAAACAGAATTAATAGTGTTGGGATCAGCTTCTAACAAATTCCAAACAATATGCTTCTCTGCACCATAATTCTCCTCTGACAGCTCACCAAGATGGTGCATTTAACAGTTCCATAAATTTGTGTAATGGTAAACAAATGACTAATAAATGTCTGGATGTTCAATGAAAACATTCAAATGAACATATTGCAGAAATAAATAAATGGCCATTAAAAGCTTAATAGTGACTGCCATACATGTTAACCCATAGCCTGGGAAAACATGGTGGTTTGGGAAAATAAATGTACAAATGGACAAATTATTAATGGCTGTGCTTTTAAAAAATGGATGTTTATTCAGTAACATAAATAGGACCTGAGTCCAAAGAGGAAGTCTCTCAAGCTTCTGGCAATAGCTATCATAATCTTATAATAATCAAATAATAGGACCACAAAGCTCCAGTAAATTTCAACAACTGATCTATTCTGCCCCTTTAAGTCCTCCAGACTGTAGTTTTTTAAATGTCCTTTTTATCTCTAGGGGAGCCAATTCAAGATCTACCATGATAATAATTTGCACCACCCTAGAAGTTTAATAAACATTATCTATTAAATAATAAAATGTCCCTCCTGCTTGCCATCATTAACCAGCTATCTCATCTTAATTCTCTTTCTGTAGTCTCTCTTGTATCCATGCTGTGTCCAGCATCCCAGATTAATGTCCCACCCCTGCTCACAGAAGAATTTTTGATAGACTCCTAATCGATGCTCTTCCTTCTTAAATCCTTCTCTTTGTTAACCCTTCCCCATGTTAGCCTTCCTAGGTCAACTCTCTAATCCCATTTCTCCTGTGCTCAGAAATACTCAATGACTGGGGACAGACTAAAGTCCTAAAACCTTAGCCTGAAATACCTTTAATAACCCTAGTCTAAACTATTTTTATGTGGAAGTTAGGAGACTTCAGGTTGAAAGTGGTAACCTAACTCAAAGTGGCTTAAGACAAAAAAAAAAAAAAGCAGGGAAGGAAGGAAAGAAGGAAAAGAGAAAGAAAGAAGAAAGGAAGGAAGGGGTTAACTAATTAACCTCAGTGTTGGCCTCAGCCCCAGCCAACCCCAAGTGCTTTAGTCATGTCACTGGATTTTCTCCTGCTCCTTCCTTTGGCTCAGCCTCTTCTCTGCTGGCTTTATTCTCAGGAAGGCTCTCCAAAGAAGCAAAAAAAAAAAAAAGTGAAAAAGAATGGCTGCCAGTACCTCTGGCCTCAAATCCCATCCTATAGTAACCCCAGGGGAAGTAATGTCTCTTAAAATAATGCCAACAAAGTCCAAGGCTGGTAGCCTTTTCCTGAATCAATCACTGGCGCCAAGAGGAAGAAATACACTGGCTGGTCAGACATAAATTGCTTTCCCAATTTATGAGACTAGGATTGGATCAACCGTACCCCTCTTCAGAAGGGCTGACAGGGAGAGAGGGATGGTTCTCCAAAGAAATACTGTTGATATTATGAAATAAAAGAGATACAGATCTTGACCAGATAAAAACAACAGATATCCATTGTATTTTTCTATCCTTTCCCCCAATTTTACCTCATCCTTATTGTGGGATCAAACCAAAGTGTCCATTGTTCTCTGTATTTTTCTGTCAATGTTTCTTTCTTTATTACATTTTCTCAGAAATCTTACCAGTTCCTCAATAGTAAATGGGGGTTAAAACCAAAATAAATAAATAAATAAATAAAATGCTAACACGTGTCTTTTTGATAGAATTGCCAAACTACAAGATGTCTAGTTAAATCTGAATTTCAGATAAATTTTAACTTTTTTAGTATAACCATGTCCCAAATATTACGAGATATACTTTTACTAAAAAGTATTTGTTGTTTATCTGAAATTTAAACTTAACTGAGTGTTCTATATTTTCATTTGCTAAATCTTAGCACCCTGTTCTCTAAGGAAATACACAAATTTTTCCAAACTTATTTGACCAGAGATTTTTTTTCCTCAAAAACCCTCCTACAGAGGTCCTGCACAGTTTGCTTCAAGACAAGATGTAGGAACTCATAATTCAATACCATAATGAAAATGCAGCACTGTGCCCCATGTACAGTCATGTCACGCCACATGCAGTTTTCTTAGCCACTGCCCTATGGAGTGAAAGTATTTTCATTGAAGAAAGAGCTGGAAGAAGAAGGAAGGAAATGCTTGACATGCAAAATATATTACCCAAAAATAGAAATTGATGTCTTATGAGCAATACAAACACAAGTTGGGGATTATTTCATATATTTGCCCCTGACTTGGTATGCATGATTAAGGCTGACGAAAAAAGGCTTTCAAGACCGAGGGACAATTATATTCTTTAAAAAAAAATGATACCTACTGAGTGATGAAAGTGTTTATATCCCTTCATTGTATGTAACGCTGAAAGCAGAGACCCACCAGCCACCTCTTAGCCCACAATGTGTCATGTCTAAAAGATTCACTACAGGCTATCTGCACACGTAATTTAAACCATCCTACAAATTAAAAGTGTGCGTGTGTGTGTGTGTGTGTGGTGTGCATACATATGAAAAAGACTCTGGAAGATATCTTTCCAAAATTAGCACTAAGAAAGATATTTGTTTCAAAGAACACTCATATGTAGGGTTTTCCTTTCTTTGTTATTCTCCCCTATGTTATTGAAGCTACCTAATATCACATCTGGAAATGGAAATGTCTGAAAGAAATGTCATTCACTGCAGAGGGCAAGAAGCAGAAACCTGAGATAAATATGCCTCTGTCAAACGGAAGCAGGCAAAATTACTCACGGAAAGAAACCAGACGTCCCCCGGTGCTCTTTCAGATAATAATTTATAAATGCCAAAGTTTTCATCAAATAAATATAAAATAGATATTTAATCCAGTTATACAGAGAGAGGCTAAATACAAAACAGGAATATGAAATAATAAGATTTATAACAAAAAACTATGTTCTTTAGAGTCTTAATTTCCTATTTGGGCCAGTAAACTGCCCTTGACAGATAGATATTGAGGAGATGTCTATGTTTCCTGCATGCACTAGAAGTCTTTTGATTCTAGAAGTCGTGAGATGGTTGGATCCATCCACGGGATGAAGGCTTGGAAAGTGGTAGTGGGTAGGAATGCCCATACTAAAAATTATAAATTATAGAAGACCCTGTTCCTTCAACTTACCACTTAGCCTTTCTAAGCTCTACATTCTACTCATCACCTGCTCCTGACTGTGACCTTCAGTTTACTACTTTGGTTCCTCTTGACTTGGTTGTTATCATTGGCGTTCTCCCTACGTCATTACAAAAGAAGACACCTAGTAAGCAAGACTTCCACAAGCCATTTTTTCCTTTGGAAAGGGGTGTTCCAATACATTCATATTTGAATGTTCCATGATGACTATAGAATACTTAACCAGGTGATTCACTCTTTCATTAATTATCACATGGAAGAAGAAATAAAGTTTTTGTTTTTGTTTTTTTTAAATCTTGTGTAAAGGGACAATTAAATTTTTGCAAAGAGCTTTCAGACTGGAGATATAAGGAACTACTCTTTCAAGAGTCACAGAGGAGGAAATCTGCCCTCTATTAATTTTGCCTGTTGAGTAGATTTCCCTAACAGACAATAAGGTTCCAGAGGGTAGAGATTGTGTGCATTAATCAATATTAGGCATAGTCCTTGGTACAAAGTAGGCACCTATCAATAAAATTTTGTTACATGAATGAACAAATGAATTGGTGACATGGAACCCAGAAGGGTTTCTTACAGCAAAGTAAATTTAAAGAAAATTGGTTCTGTGAAGGAATAGGTTTAACATAGTCAAGTAAGTATTGCTGGATGGGTTATCCAGGTTCTAAATCAGCGATGACTTATTTTTTACTCAATCTCTCTCATTGCTCCCAACTCTGTCTATTTACTTCTAATGACATTTCTAAGAGGGAAAATACAAAATCATAGATCTTCTTAACATGATTTTAGTATTCTCCACCAATTGTGTTGACTTGGAAACTTTTTCCTGGACTACATAAGGCACAATTGTTAAAAATACCACTTCATTTCTCAAATATAGTTTTACGTTACCATAATCATTATCTTTATTCTTTTATGTTGTTTAAAAAGTTTTTGCTAAACTTTATTATAAATAATTCTTATTAATGGATTGATATACGTACACATTTTTTGTTATTTGTAGGAATATTCCAATGAATGTTACTGAGTGATGAAATTAATGCATATTATTAATTAATTGCTACTTTCACTGATCCAACCCAAGGTTTTTCCTAGTCATTAGGCATCAGTTTTAACATTATCAATTTTGTTTAAAAAATAATTAAGGTAGTACTTTATTTGAGGAGTTTCACTGCATAACTATGAGTTTTAACAGAGGTTACTATCAGAGAAAATAATTTTTATGCCCTGTGGAAATCAGTAATCTCTATTAATGTAAGCAGACTTTAAGGCTATCTCTGAGCCATTAAAAATAGCTTTTACTCTTTCAGTGCACCATCTATTTTCATTTGTGGGAAAAGAACTTTGGTAAATATTACCATTTATTTTGGAGAATTTGAGTGAATATCAAAGTAAAACGCTGAGTTGCAGAGAAGGCAGTTTTCTAAAGCCTGGTATATTTAGTAACAAGGTTTATGTTTTAAACACCAACTGGCACTTATTATTTACTATATATGGACATATGTTTATTATATGTTGGCATTAGCGATTAACATACATTATTTATCAGTTTTTTGATTTTTAAGAAATGTTTGCTGTCTGGCATGAATGCCCAATTACATAAAGCATGGATGGACTGCCTAGACCATGACTTCACTTTTCTTTTTAGTAAAAGAAACATTCCTTAAAGGTTCCAAATCCTAAGAACTCTGAATTTGTCTCAGGGAGGCAAATAAAAATGAGGCAGCCAAAAAAGCAAAAGTAAAACCAAAAAAAAGGTTATGCAAGCAACACAATAATGAGAATATTTGGAGTCCCACACACTTGGATTAAATTGCTGCTTTCCCATTTATCTGTGTGGTGATGGCTAAGTCATTTCTCTCTCTAAGATTAAGTTTCCTCATCTGTAAAATGGAAATATGAATGTCTATCTCAGAGCAACTGTGAAAATACAATTGGATAATAAACATAGAGTGTCTGACTTTGAAACTCACTCCCCCTCCTGCCACTCAAATTACTTAATGGCTTCAATTTTTAGAATCGCCATTTTACCAAAATGAAAAATTCTGTTAAACACAGAGTCACTATGTGTCCCACAAATTTCAGTGCTAGGTATGCACTCAGAATAACAGAAAATACATTTCCACACAAAAACTTGTACGTCAATGTTCATAGACTGTTCGAAATAGGCAAAAGTGGAAAAAGCAAACATCCATCAACTGATGAATGGATAAATATGATTTAACATATCCATACAATGGAATATTAGGCAGTAGTAAAAAGGAATGAGGGACTAATATATGCATGACCCTTGAAGATGTTATGCTGAGTGAAAGAAGCCAGGCACAAAAGACTATGATTCCATTTATACCAGAATACACAAATCTATACAGATAGAAAGTAGATTAGAAGTTTCCGGTGATGGGGAGTGTGGCATAGAGAATGGAGAGTGATTGCTAATGGGATCAGGATTTCTTTTGGGGGGTCACGAAAATATTCTGAAAGTAGATAGTGGTGATGGTTGCATAACTATATGAATATACTAAAAAATGAATAAATTATTTGCTTCAAAAGAGTGAATTTTATTATGTGAATTATATCTCAATAAAGCTGTTATTAAAGTAATAAAATGTTCAATGTCACACCTCACCTATGAAACCATAATATATGGCTTCTCACAGCAAATAATAATTCTTAAATCCTCATTCAAAAAAGCAAGTCAGGGGATTCAAGTCATGCAACAAGAGATATTTTTTATAATTCATCTTAAAAAATCTTTTATCAGTAAACAAATGATGGCTATTAGTTTTCTTGTTATAGATACTTTCAACAAAGTTCTAAGTCACTTCTCAAATTGCACAAATGTCTAAATAAAGTCATGCACAGCAAAAGTAGGTAGACAGAAAGAGCTTCTTTGGGGAGCAAAAGGGTACTGCATTCACCTCTGCATGAAATTGTTCCCAAATATGAAGATGAAAAAACTTGGTGTCTCTCAAAACACCCTTCTTATCCTCAAATTTCCTGTACCCTTTCCTTTGCCCAAGAACCTGCAACGGGCAAAGAATAGGGAGACCCTGACAGCACTAGCATGCACCTGCATCCACCTGTAGCACTGGAGGTAACTGATCCTGTTCCACCTGTTAGCTAAGAGCTCAGAGTAGGACATTATCTCCCACCCAAACACCCGGCTAGGAACCATCAGAGGCAATGTTCCAATCCACAGCTAACTGTGAGGAATAGCTTCTCCCTTCACGGTGCTGCTTTCAGGGAATTGCTTTTGATAGTGTAGCTGGTGAGAGAGAATTATTAGAAAGTAAGGGTCAAATGGATGGGATTGAGAGTCAGACTGCCTAGTTTTTTGTTTTGTTGTTGTTGGTTTTTTTTGAAATTTGTATATATCTATTTTATTTTATTCTATAGTATAGTCAGTTTACCATGTTGTGTCACCAGACTGCCTAGTTTTGAAGTCATATTTGCCACTTTCTAACTGGGTGCTTCCCAGGGAGACAATTCCCGTGTCTCAGTTTTATCATGTATAAATGATGTCCTGAAGGCTTAATGATGTCCTTCTCTCACAGGGTTGTACTGAAGATGGAATGGGTTAATCATTCATTACAAACATTTACTGACCACTTATTATGGGCAGGCTATATTTTAGATACTGGAGATAAAGCAGTAACCAACAAATTTAAAATGCTAAGGTTCCTACTCTCAGTTTTTTGCAGTCTAAAGGTAGGAGACAAAAAATAAATGAAATAAATATAGTATGTAGTGTCTTCAATGCCAATAGTGCTGTAACAAAAAATGCAAGCAGGAAAGGGGAGAGGCATGCTGAATATGGCAGCATGCATAAAGAGATGAATAAGGTGCCTGTCAGAATAAAAGCAAGCTAAAATCGGCAAATATTATTGTAATTAAGAACAGAAATGTTCATTCCAAATTTGTCATAAAATGGTTTACCTAAAAACCTCATGATGTCCCTGATTCCAGGAAAAAATAAGCAGTGAACATGTAAAACAAAAAACCCTGAGCAGAGAGACAACTATTAAGGATGAATTGGATTGGCTTCTGCCTTTTGACTGAATTTGGTGCAAAGTCCTTTCCAGGAGTGGAGCCAGGGCCATTCCTCATAAAGCTGGCCTCAGTGTGTTGACTATGTGTTCTTCATCTGCAAATTTGCCCTTGGGTGTTAGTAGAGTGGAAGAGAAGAAAGACTAAATGTTCCCAGGGGGCAAAGCTCAACCCTCCTGCAAATGTCCCCATTGATTCTGTCAACGTTGGGAAACTCCGGGAGATCTGGTTTTTTAACTTCTTAGAGTCTTGAAGGGGTGTGGGTGATGCTAGGTGAACTTCTGACTCCTGACTGCTGCTGCTTTGTATACTACCTGGCTGGAAAAGGATCGTTATGGGATAGTTCTGCAAAGCAAAGTGTGATGTAGCTTTCTTCTTTCTTTCAGACATTGAGAAGTGGGAAAAAGGAGAAGGGCTGAAGCCTGAAAGAGCCAATAGGACCGCTGGAGCAGTAGTTCTCCGACTTAGATGCACACTGAAAGAATCTGGAAAGCTTTAAAAGTACAATGATGCCTGGGTTTCCTCCCCAGAGATTCTGCTTTGATTGGTCTTGGACATGGCCTGGACCCTGGGCTTTTTCAGAATTCCCTAGGTGATTTTTGTGTGTAGCCAAGAATAAAACTCACTGATCTAGAACAAAGCTTAAAGTGAATAAACACCTGTGGTAAAAGACAAGTTGAACTCTATTAAAGGGTCAAAGATTTAGGCAGCAAATAATGCCCAGTAAAGCAAAGGTTTGGGGATGGCGAAAGAAGTTCCTGCAAAATGATGCAAGAAAAACTAAGATTTGTAATAAGCAACCTGAGTGCATGGAGTGATTATATTGGTATAAAGCTTGCTGTATGTATTTCTTCAAACCACAATGATTGTTTACATACACATTACTGTTTTAATAAATTATTCCTTTTTAACAAAAAGGAATATTCAGTGCAATATTCTTTTGACATATTTAATAACGCGCCGTGTCCCCTCCCCCAGGATGTCCGTGTCCTGATCCCTGGAATCTGTGAATATGTTATTTTACATATGGCAAAAGGAATTTTGTCCATGGGATTCAGTTAAGGATCTTTTAAAATTGAAAGATTACCCAGGATTATCTGGGTGGGTCAAATATAATCACAAGGGTTTTTGTATGATGGCAAGAGGGTCAAAGTCAGAAAAAGGAGATGTGATGATGGAAGAGGTTGGAGTGATGTTCTCTGAAGATGGAGGAAGGACGACGAAACTAAGAAATGCTGGCAGCCTTTAAATGCTGAAAAAGCTTTAAATGTGTTCAGAAGGAACATAGCCCTGACAACAACCTGATTTGAGCCTTGTAAGACTCATTTCAGACTTCTGATCTCCAAATACTGTAACAAGTTCATGTTGTTTTAAGCCACTAAATTGGAGGTGATTTCTAACAGCAGTAATAGGAAACGAATACCCCATGTTTTTAGAAAGACTAGCTCTTTAGACCACCTCCAAAAAGCATCCATTTACTTTGAAGCTAATAACTGAATTGCAGCCATAGTGCTTAGGAGGAACTAGACAATGGAGTGCTAGCTTAGCCAGGCAACCCCATAAAATGCTGGCAGAAGTCCAAACAGCCCAGTCGTTGTAGAAGAGCCCAGGACTTGGATTCAGTGCAGCTATTTTGGATAAAATGCACCTGGAAACAAATGGAAACAAATTCCATTACAGTTAACTCACCAGCCATGCCAAATCTCCTGTAGGTATTCAGACCAGACCAGAATGGCTCTGCTAGAGGCTTTCAAACTTGGCTGCACAGTGGAATAATCCCTGAGGAGCTTTTAAATATTCTGATGCCTAGGTCACACCCTAAACAAATTAAATTTGAAACTCTGGAGGTGGAACCAGCATTCTGTGTTGTAACAAATCCTCCCTAGCAGTGGTTCTCAGTATTAATGCACGTACTAACCACCTCAGGATCCTGACAGAAAAACCCCAAGGTTCTGTGTTTCCAGCAAGCACCCAGGTCACACCAGTGACAATACCTTTGATTAGCAAGGTGACATAACCTCCCTTTCCTCTGTGAGACCTTTCTCAGCTAACTGGCAATCTAGGAAGATTGGCAGGCTTAGAGATGATTGTGAGTTGCTGGTGAAAAGCCACGTATGACTGCATTTAGCTCTGCACTTCTTCTGGTCTGTGTTGCTGATTGCTTAATCCTACAAACATTAGTTTGCAGCTACCAGCTATGCATTACCACTAAAAGGCAAGAAATTATCAAGAATTTCTTTTTTAATCTTGTAATGATGTATGCGTATATAGTATTGAAGAATCTCCAAATTAATTCTTCTGTTGGTTCTCTATCCCTCGGTATATCAGTTTTATAAACAAAACAAAATTCAATAATTGTACTCCAAGTGGCAGTACGTAATACAGGAAATTAAAAGCCTATACAAATATTGAAGAGGTTAGGAAAGCTGCTGCCTGAGTTCCTGACATCAAGAATGATCAGATCTAAGGAAAAACATGATGATCTCAGTTGCCTGCAGAACCCATGTCTGTGACTCCCAGGAGTCTGCTGAAAATCCGCTGTGAACTTCAGGAACATCAGGAGAGCCTGCCCCTTGACATCAGCTGCCTGCAGCAGCAAAGCACCACCGTGGCACTCTGGTCCTCTCTCTGCCCACACGTCTCTTTGCAGCTGAAGCTGGGAATAATGGCTTCATTCACCTTCTAGATCGCGTAAGCACACCTCTCCGTTGGTAAATTCTATCAGAGGAGAGATATCTGGGAGACGCAGCCCCAGATCTTTCCCTTGGGATGTTGAGGAGACTAGAGACAGGTGTGACAATGCCAACAACAACAGCTGCCACACTCAGCTCTGCGGCTCAATTCAGCAAAAACTACATGCTTAGCTCCTACAAGGGACTAGGCAGTGGGGAGAAAGGAGGTGAAGAAGAGGTGATGCTTCTCCCCCAGGCTTTCCCAGCCTGGTACGGGAGTCAAGACACACAAGAGCAACCATGCCAGACAGATTTAAAGTGCACTCCTGTGATACTCCAGTGTAATTGCTTAAGAAGCTATCCATGTCAAAAGGATGTGCCCGGCTTTATTTTAAACGCCCAATCTCACTCAGATTTGGATCATTTGGGATCTTGTGGAAAACCCTGCATTTTGTCAGTCCCTTTACTGCCATACAGGAAAATGAGTCCATCAAAAATATTGAAATAGAAAAGCAGAAAACAAATAAAAAGAGTTTAGTTTTAGGCAAAGGCATAGATAGGTCCACAGCTTTCATCCAGAATTTTGTCTTCTTGGTCATCATTAAACTGCACATCTGTTCCTGTTCAAAGCACCTACCAATAGGGCAGGTAATACACAACGGTAGACCAGCACCTTTCATTCAATATAGGTTTATCGAACACTGATAAAAATAATGATGGTTATCACTGTTTAGGGTATTGCCTATTACCTCCATTACGTACTCCGTTACAAAAACCCTAAGAATTGTCCTTGGACCCATTTTACTGTATCTTCTTAAACACTGAGCTATGATACTTCCACTTTATGACAGGCCCTGGGGTACAGGGTACAATTTCTAGGAGCTGGGATACAAAGGAAACACACGATGTTCCCAGCCCAGAGTTTACAGACTAATTTCTTTAAAGTATCTGAATATTTTATTAGTATAATTTTTTTCAGGCATTCCCTTCAGACGTAGTAGTAAGAAATGCATTATTATCAGTCAATTGGGAAAGTCTATAAAGCTCCTTTGGTTTCAATAACTTAAAAAAAAAGAATTTGTATGCTATAAATCATAGGCAGCAACTGTATTTTAAAACTATGCAGGCTGCTAATAATTCTTTGAGCTAGGAATTCCTTGGAGTAACTGTAGGTGAGCCTGTGACCTACATTTAAGAAGTCACAGCAAGTGAATTGGTCAAGAAATTAGCATTAACACATAGAATTTTCCTGCACAGAATGGCCAGCCTTGTCAAATATCCTTGAATGCTGTAGAAATATTCATGGGGTGTCTGTTACCCATTCATACATATTTGATGCATCCATCCTTTAGGAAGCAACCACTGTGTCTTAGACAGACAATTGCTGAACCTGTAACACTCTACATAGCTGAATCTTTGGCGTACACATAGAATTTTTCTGGAATTGTCTGCAGTCATCTGGATGTGTCACGACTGGATTGACTGAATCTTTTGGGGAAAGAGATGTGGGACAGATATTTGCATAGCATCTATTTTCATGGTTCCCACTCTGAACTGACACTAACAAAAGAGGTGGAGGGTCTGTGCTAATACAGGAGATCTAGGGGTTGTATTTTATAAACCATGGCAAAAGTTAGGTTCATTGACATTCATTTAATTTTTTTAAATTTTAGTCTATTTCTTTTTGCCATAATTTAAAGGCTATCTTTGGAAAGCCAAAACTATAAATTAAGAAGCAGAAAATAAAACAAACCAAAACCACAAACCTGATTTGTTTTCTAAATGTGCCTTCAGAAGTTTTTGCATATAGAGATCTTTGAATTGTGTGAATACTGCCAGTTTTATGGGCATGCTGAAGTTTTACTATGCTTCAGTTCTCTCCTACCTGCTGGGGAGACATACACACTCTTCAGTACATAACAATATTCTGCATTTGTTTTCATAGCACTCACATATACATTTTCATGACTGATATGCATTTATCCATATAATTTAATCTAGGCTAGACTGTGCTAACTCCAAATTTGTCATTTTAATAAAACAAAAACTTATTTCTTGTTCACCTGAAGTCTAATGCCGATTAGTAGAAGCTCTCTTTCATCCAGTGACTCTGGGGTCCAGATTTGCTCCATCTCTGATGCCACTGAGAACAAAATCACCTATCCAGGCACTTAGCCTGGACACCGAGAACTGAGCCACACCTCACTGTTAAATTACCATAACTTCGGTATTCACGCTTATCATTAGCATTTCTTATTCTACTCCTGTCCTGGGAAAGCAAATGGTTTGATTGTTCATTACAGGAACTTCTCCAAAATCCCGTCATTAGAAAGTATCAACAGACCGTAACCTAAGATTTTTTTACACCTTTGCCTCAAAATCTTTCCCTTGCTTGTTTTCACCAATCCTGGACTATTCAATTATGATTGTGAAGTTGTCTATTTTATAGGAGCAGGCAATGCTCCTTTATCTTTATCTTGTCAACAGTTGTGTGGGTGATGGGTGAGGAGTCAGTTTTTCAACAGAACCATCATAACACATTGCTTCCATGCTGGGAGAAGGGTCGGATCAAGAAGGTAAACGGACCCTTTACATGCTTCAGACTTGAAACCACACATACTTTTCACTCATATTGCATTTGCCAGAATTCAGTCATGTGGCAACGGCTTTCCTATGAGAAAAGCTAGAAAATATTACCTTCCTGGTGTTGTGGCAGAGCAAGTGGTGTAGAGAGCACACAGCATTTCTTCTGCCATGACGTGATAATAATACAACAATAAAAGCTGACACTTATGTAACACTCACACTGTGCCGGGCACTGGCCTTACTAATTTACATAGTCTAATAATACATTTAATTCTCACAGTAACTCAGTGAGGCGGGGTTTTACTATCCCATGTTTTTCAGATGAATAAACAATAATACAGAGAGATTAAGTGACTTTCTCAAGTTCATGCACAGTCAGTTCATGGTGTGGACTCACAATTCCACACAAGAAAGGACACAGATGAGTCTGGCTTCTCATCTTTAAGCTATGCTGCCTCATGTAATGTAGGGGAAAATCCCAGCGTACATTTCACACACACGGCACCCCTAACAATCACAAAACAACAAACAAAAAAACTCTTCATACATTATATTAATAAGAGTATTTTAGTGTATTTTCTATTCAAATGTTTGTTTAAAATTTTAATAACTTTTTATTAAATAATTTTTATTTAATAATTTTTAAATGATTTTAAGTATGAAATAATTAATTATCACTGTTCTGTTTATATGTGCAATACTGAAGAGGTTTCCTTTCAGTCAATGGAATGTGAGCCACCATATGAGTAGATACTCATACAGCTTCCCCTTGAGATGCATGACTGTCCTATCTCTTAGGAAGTCCTTCAAATGCACTGGAAGGTTAATCTTTTGATTTAAAAGTCTCAGGAGGGGGGAAAAAAAGGCCATGGAACTGTTATTAATTTTCCCAGTAGTAAAGGATTTTGGAATTCAATATTTCAAAGGGATTTCTATGGCATGAACTGAGTCGCTGTTAAGATTGAAGTTTATACCAGAGCCTCTGTGCAGTGAGAATGTTCTAATTTTCCCCAACTGATTGGGAGCCCAAGAGGAAAAATACAATAGCAGATGTGGAGAGCCATCCGGGAGCATCTTTGGACCAGAGTTAATGTGTCTCCGTGATGAATCTGCCTGTTAGTAAATACACGACCAGTTGTCCCAGAGTTAAGCTTAAGATGCTATTAAAAATTGAATGCCCCATAGAGGATTCATTGGGAAAATATATTGCATTTAATTAAGTATTCCCGGTTATCTAAGCCTCCCACTCACAAAATAAAAGTTGTCTGGGGAAGCTGCAACAGCCCAGTCGATAACTGAGCCATAGCTGAAAAAGAAGATGAAGTCCAAATGCTATTTGAAAAGAAGAGAGGATTAAGCCTTTTGTTGTCCAGTTATGTAGGTTTGAGACATTTGTCATTCCAGAAGAAGGCGAATTCCGTGAACAACACAGGTGGTATCAGTACAAACGGCAAACTGGAGATCAAGATGAGATGGGAGAAGCTGAAAAGTCTTTGTCTCATAGGTCTATTTTTTCCTAACAGTTCTTAGAGGCAGATACAGAAACCCAGACTGGATAAACTGAAGCAGTGTCTAAGGATTTACTCAGAGCAAATCTCAGAGCTCTTTAAAACATGGGCATTCTGAATCGTATTTGGAGGCAAGGATACTGGCTTTGCAATGAACTTTGTAGCTGAACTCAGAAACAAGATTTAATGAATAAGCACTTTCATCTTTAGTTTCCTGTTTTGCTCATTTTAAAAATATGTTCTGATTTTCATGGTCTATAGACAATCCACACTTTGTAAATACCATATTACTTACCATTTGGCAGTATTTTTTTTCCTTGGATTGGTGTTATCTTCATGGCCCATCAATATTTGTATAAATGTTCTATAAGAACAGAAAAACTGTATTTGTTTTTCTCTCCAAAGCAAAACGGCAGACATTTGATACCTATCTAAATTCATCCCAATGAAAGTCAGAGGTTTTCACGATGTGGAGTTTTCACAATCCCATAGAAGACAAGACAGAGATGATGTTTACACCTCTGTGTGTCTTTTTTACTCACTCCTCTTAGCAATTTCCTTTGGTTGAGCTCGCATAGCATGACAGAGACTAGCATCCCACACTTCCCTGACATTGGGATTTTATGACAATTGGCCATTGTAACCAAACTGACTGGAGCCTTAAATCATGTCTGATTCTTCAATCCATAAAATAACACAAATAACCAGATGCAGAAATCAGACCACTTTTATCAGAAAGGAAATTCTAAACACAAAGAATTTTATTCTGATAATGAAATATGTTTTTGTTGACGCTCTCTTGCTGGGTGCCCATAATAGACATGCCAGTACAGTGGTTCTCAAACTTTAATCTACATCAGAATCACCATGAGGGCTTAAGTCATAGGTTGCTCTGTCCCATCCCTGGAATATCTGACTGAGTAGATCTGGGACAGGTCTTGAGAATTTGCATTTCTAACAAGTTTCCAGGTGATGCTAATTTTGCTCGTCTGGGCAGACTCTAAGAACCACTACTTTAGTATCCATATTCTAGCGCTCCAAATACCTTCTTCAAGGCCAATGCACCCTTCCCTACTGCCCCCCACCAAGTGGTACTGTTGGCTGGCTGATCTTGCATAGTTGTGACGTTTGTTGGACATTGCTCTCGGCCTCTTCCAATTTTTTACCTCTCTGAGAACTTGGCATAAAGCAAGTTACATGCTGAAGGAGGGAAATAAAGGTTTTCCCAACTTGCCTCAATTTGAGGTCACCTAAAGGCTCATCCCAGTTACAGAGCTCACCATAGGATAGCTGAGGTCTCAGTTTCAACTGCCCAATGGGCCAGTTTTTCCCCCTGCTTATTCCTACATTACTCAGTTCCTTACAGGTGTGTCTCCCAAGACCACTCCCCAATAACCTTTTGCATAAAACTCATCTCAGAATCTGTTTCAATGAAATCTATTATAAAACAGCATCAAACAATATTTTGCCCCAACATTGTTTGAATCGTTGTTCTAAACACAGTCCAGGTGTCCCAACAGTCACACTGACCTCTATGAGTTCTTCTATCATTGAGAATCATGCCTGTCATCATCTGGTCTGAGAAACATACTATTCAACTCTGTTTACTCTGTTTTGTCTTATCAGGTTCCATCCTGTACCCCAGAATTCCTCTTAAGCATTAGGAAAAAGACTTATTCCATATAAAGATAAAAAACACTGAAAATTTTGCATTATTTACAGGCACAGCTCTCTTGCCACAGGTTTCTCTGCTCAAGCGAGACTTCCTGTTTATGATAATTTGATGGTTAAGAAGTATTATAGCTTGAAATTTTCTACTTGTTAACTCAGGGTTCAAAACTACTTGTTGACAGAAATGCTAAAAATACTACTCAAAGTCACAAAATCCTATTTGTCCTTTGCTGATCTTCTTGGTTTTTTCCTACAATAACCAAGTATTTCACTTGTGAGAATAAATATGATGATAAGGAAAGCTAGATAAGGTTATAGGGAAAAGATGATACACTTTTATTTCAATAAACATTATATAAAAATACAGATAACATAGTAGGCATCACAATTTTTTCCTAGTTTACGTCCTCTAAAGCTATTTTAGATTTTCCTTGTGTATAAGTCAAATTAGTTGTAAACATACTGTTCCTAGATGAAATGGAAAATGAAAAAAACACCAGTCTCTTTGAATTTGGTTAGAATGAGCAATAATTTACCCACTAATCTCCTTAATGAGTAAATGGCAGGATGAAACTCCCCTTCTCCACAAGTTGTTTAGAGTTGTGCTCCAAGTTCTCTTTTGCATAGTGGAAACTTCCTGGTTGGTCAAGAGAATATGCAGAAGTGTTAGAAACTGCCTTAATAAGCTTGTAGAGCTTCCAAAATAGACATTTTCCTACCCAAAGACACAGCAAGAAGTAGGAAACTTATTCAGAGAAGAAAAGAAATTGATAGAAGCAGTGTCTGAGAAAGAAAAGTCAAAAAGCAGAGCTGTAGAAAACCAGGGGCATGAGGTCGAGTCACTTTGGCTTATCCCAATTTCTTCTGTGAGACCTTGTGTTAACTACCCACTGGGCAACTGGTACGTGCTGTGAACTAAATGTCAGCAATTCACACGATTCTGCTGTGTTAGGATGTAGAACCCCCTCCATTCATCGCATCTCTGAGTGAATGTGCTCTGCCAAATGGACATACCAGGAGGGAGAAAGGTCAAGATCATGGTAGAGTTTCAGATGTGATTCTGGATGTCATTTCAGCCAAGTGAAGTGCTTTCTTTCATACCTTCTGCAAGCCCTACATCTCTGCATGCCCTTTGCCCTGATTATGTATTTTACAGTAGCTGGCACTCCACAGCAAGGCGCCATCAATGTCAATTGAAGCAGGCAAGATGCTTTTTATGATTTGGAGGGTACAATCCACAGGAGGCAAGTACTGGGCAAGGTAAGCTATGAAGATTGTTCCACTGCTTGACTACGGGGAGGCAGCCAAGGCTACTGTGACTCAGAACAGATGACGACTATGATCAGAAGTTTGAGATGTACGACTCTGAGAATTGAGTCTCTCTCACTTTCCATGCCAGTCCAAGAGGCAAAGCACTTGTGGTCTAGTAGAAAGCCACTGAAACTGAGAGCAGATGTCATGTCTCAAATAGAGACGATATGCTCTTAGTGTAGACACCCACTGCAGGTCAAGTCATCTTAAAACTGAACACAGCACTTCACAGATTACTTTGACATCCAGCACATGTTTGTTGAGAATCAACTGTCCATTAAGATTTTTAGAAAAGACATAGTAAGACATGGGCTCTGATTTCAGGAGCTTATAACTCAGTAAGAGATCTAAGACAACAACAAAATGGTCATATCACAAGGTGGACCTCGATGAGAATATCACAAGAGTAAAGGAGTTAAAATGAGGGTGAAACCATCCCAAGAAAAGAAGAGTTACATTTTCCAGGCAATACTTGAAATGTGGTAGTAACCGTTTTCAGGCTGTAATAGAAAAGAACAAATCTGACTCCATACTTGATCTGTTCCTTTGGCTTTAACCCTGTGCTCCGTTTCCTGGGCTGGTTCTGCATCTTTTGTATAAGAATGTTGCCTAGAGCCTGAAATATACAGGATAGCCTATTCTTAAGTCTCTGATCTTTAAGGGTATTAAACATTTTTGCATTTATATAAAGATAAAAAACTGCAGAATAGAAAATAACATTTGTTTTGTTGTAGGTTTACCGGAACACATGACCTAACCCACCTTAGCTACAAGAACAAAGCATTCCAACACTAAGAAGTTTGCAACAAGCATCCCCCCCCCTCCTTTTTAGTATAAAAGGAGTCTGAATTCTGACTTGGGGAAGATGGCTCTTCAGGACATTAGTCTGCCATCTTCTCCATCTGCCGGCTTTCCGAATAAAGTCATTATCTCTTGCCCCAACACCTCGTCTCCTGATTTACTGGCCTGTCGTGCAGCCAGTGGAATGAGTTTGGACTTGGTAACAAGGCTACCCATATACTCATCCACTTAACATACACTCACTGAGCATTTAGCATGTACAGGACATGGCGCTAGGACTGGGGATACAGTGATAGAGTAAAATTAAATGTACTGGAATTAGTGTTTGCTCCCATCTGGGCAAAGTTAACCTCAACAGTTTGTTGAAATTGTGATATACCACCCCTGAAAAATACAGTACGCTAAGATGGAATGAGCTTCCCTGGAAATGTTTCTTAAAATTTTTTTAAAAACTTCTTTGGAAGCAGGTAAATTTTAGTAGATATTCATAATCTGTACTTCTTGCCTAAATAGGTCATAATATAGAAAGTGACTAATCTTCCCAGTCCTGCTGATCAGAAACCAATAACCATAACAGATACCATTTTTATCCACTCTTTATGTCACATGCCATTCTAGATAACAATCTCTTTTGATTTCCCTAGCAACTGTTTGTGGTAAGAATCGTTACTGGCATTCTCCATCTGAGCTGAGACCCTGGGAAGTTAAATAACTTACAAAATTCATATAGTGAGAAGGAGAAAGTGGGATGCAAACCTAGGTCTGTCTGTTTCTTTGGTGAGCTGATGCCCGACTCCCCACAGAATCCCGTTGTTGCTACCCCAGTTCTTTCACACTCTTCATCTGGGATTTGTTAAATTTCACTCCTCTGAACTCAGTTCCCACACAATGACTACTGACTTGGCCCACTGTTTTTGCCTTCCAATGATACTCTTTCCTGCCTGTGAATTTTAGGTAGAAAGAGTGGGAACTTTACTTGCAAGTATGATATTCAAGATAGTTTAGTATGGACTATGGTTCAAACCTTGGCTAACCAGAAGAATGCTTGACCTCCAAAGAGACACTAATAATAAACAAGCAGTGTGGCCATACTGATGTGGACCCCAGTGGAAATCAACTGTGCCTGGCACATGCCTAGATCACGGTTAAGCGTTTCCATTTAGGCCAAATCCTACACAGACAACCCATTTTGCTTACTTCATGGGACTGTCATGAGCTGTCATGGGTCTCCTACCCTCCTACTGAATACCTCCTACTCTATCTTTATCTTTTACCCTATCTTTACTGTTTATGGAGATGTTTTATTTGAGGGGAGGGGATAAAGTATTTATCTTTAAATGGGTTACCCTACCAATGGGTATGTACCCACTGCTCCAGAAATACAAAAATAGCTGAACCCCAAAGAAACAGGCTGGACAAAGAATGCACTAAACAGCTTGAAACAATGAATGCCCGACTTTTAAAACGAAGTCTCAAGTTTGAGACTATACATTGTATAACAAAGCAGCTGGGTGACAGCTTTGTCCATATTTTAGTTTGTTCATCATGACAAAGGGAACTTACTCATAATATTGTTAGGAACTGAAACCAGCAAGAGGAAATTTGGAGATACATATATATATATATATATATTTTAGTATACCATGTGCCTGCCTCTATACTAAAACTAACTGCTTCTTTAAATCTCACAACAACCCCATTGCAACCATTTTTCAGATGTGGAAACTGAAGCACTGGGAAGTAGAAGAACCAGGATTTAAGACCAAGAAGTTTCACTCTAAAGTCCGTATTTACCACAATGTTTGACTGTTTCCCATCACACAGAGGCTAAGAACTCATAAAATATATGGTTTCAAAAATGAAACACTGGTCAAAATTCTTTTTGGCCTCCATTACAACAAGAAAACAAAACAAAACAAAGCCTCCTACTTTAAAAGAAAAGCTCTTTAACAATTAACCTTGGCCATTTGTCCAGCCTCATCTATGGCCATTCATTCTCCTACCATGTGTTTCATGCTCCACCTATTTCAAATACGTCATGTCTTCTTGTGCCTAAATTTCTTTGTAGCTATGTTTGACTCTTCCTGGGGTACCCTCACCTGCCTTATTTCCAGACCTTACTCTAATAGTTATTGCCTGCGCCATCTCCTTTCTGAAGCTCCCGTCACTGCCTTCAGAGGCAAATCTGGGGGTTCCTTCATCCATATTCCCATTGCACCTGGTATATATTTGCCTGAATGCAGCATTTCCCATGCTATACGTTTATTTGCCATGTATACGTCTGCCTTCCCAGTACACTCTAACCTCCTGGAGGGAAAGGACTGCCTCTCTTTATTCCTTGCCCATAGTAGATAGCCAGTAAGTATTTATAGAATAAATGACAGAATAAGCAGTTAATTAATTACATCAGCAGGCATGCTTTCTGTCAGTAGTAATCAGAAGCCCAACTCAAAGTAGTTTAAGTAGTAAAGACATAGTTCAGCTTATATAAAAACATAGAAGCATTGTCTTTGGTTTCATCTAGGAGCTCGCTATTACCAGTTTCTAACCAGCTTCCTTGTCTTCCTGTTGGTTCATCCCAAGACTGAGCTTCCCAAGCAGTCACAGCAATGGCTGTCTACAGTTTCTAGAGCTACACACATACTTTTCTGTATCTAGAAAATTAAAAAATGGTATCTTATCACAACCCACAGAAAACCTGCCAGCTTCACTGTGATGGGAATAACCTAGCTTTCTTAGGACGAAGAAAATCCCTCGTCCTGGTTAATTTAAGCCTCGTTAAATGTCCATTTCTAACCTGAACATTGTAGCAAAAGCGATAGGATTAGCTTATGCAATTAAGATTCACCCCCAGCTAACCAAGGAGGCGAAAGAATTATACACAGAAAACTATAAACCATTGATGAAGGAAATTAAAGAAGACTTTAAAAAAATGGAAAGATATTCCATGCTCTTGGATTGGAAGAATCAATATTGTTAAAATGGTCACACTGCCCAAGGCAATCTACAGATTTAATGCAATCCCTATCCAATTACCCAGGACATATTTCACAGAACTAGAACAAATCATAATAAAATTTATATGGAACCATCAAAGACCTAGAATTGCTAAAGCATTACTGAAGAGAAAGAAAGAGGCTGGAGGAATAACTCTCCCAGACTTCAGACAATACTATAGAGCTACAGTCATCAAGACAGCATGGTATTGGTACCAAAACAGACATATGGACCAATGGAACAGAATAGAGAGCCCAGAAATGAACCCACAAACCTTTGGTCAACTCATCTTCGACAAAGGAGGCAAGAATATACAATGGAATAAAGACAGTCTCTTCAGCAAATGGTGTTGGGAAAACTGGACAGCAGCATGTAAAACAATGAAGCTAGAACACACCCTTACACCATATACAAAAATCAACTCAAAATGGATTAAAGACTTAAACATAAGACAAGATACAATAAACCTCCTAGAGGAAAACATAGGCAAAACATTATCTGACATACATTTCAAAAATTTTCTCCTAGAAGAAATAAAAGCAAGAATAAACAAATGGGACCTAATGAAACTTACAAGCTTCTGCAGAGCAAAGGAAACCAGAAATAAAACAAGAAGAAAACCTACGGAATGGGAGAAAATTTTTGCAAGTGAAACCGACAAAGGCTTGATCTCCAAAATATATAAGCAGCTCATATGACTCAATAAGAAAAAAATAAACAACCCAATCCAAAAATGGGCAGAAGACCTAAACAAGCAACTCTCCAAGGAGACATACAAATGATCAAAAAGCACATGAAAAAATGTTCAATATCACTAATTACCAGAGAAATGCAAATCAAAACTATAATGAGGTATCACCTCACACCAGTCAGAATGGCCGTCATTCAAAAATCCAAAAATGACAAATGCTGGAGAGGCTGTGGAGAAAGGGGAACCCTCCTACACTGCTGGTGGGAATGCAGTTTGGTGCAGCCACTATGGAAAACAGTGTGGAGATTCCACAAAAGACTAGGAATAGACTTACCATATGACCCAGGAATCCCACTCCTGGGCTTGTATCCAGAAGGAAATCTACTTCAGGATGACACCTGCACCCCTATGTTCATAGCAGCATTATTTACAATAGCCAAGACATGGAAACAGCCTAAATGTCCATCAACAGGTGACTGGATAAAGAAGAGGTGGTATATTTATACAATGGAATACTACTCAGCCATAAAAACCGACAACATAATGCCATTTGCAGCAACATGGATGATCCTAGAGAATGTCATTCTAAGTGAAGTAAGCCAGAAAGAGAAAGAAAAATACCATATGAGATCGCTCATATGTGGAATCTAAAAAACAAAAACAAACAAACAAACAAAAACAAAGCATAAATACAGGACAGAAATAGACTCATGGACAGAGAATACAGACTTGTGGTTACTGGGGGGGGTAGAGGGTGGGAAGGGATAGACTGGGATTTCAAAATTGTAGAATAGATAAACAAGATTACACTGTATAGCACAGGGAAATATACACAAAATGTTATGATAAATCACAGAGAAAAAAATGTGACAATGAGTGTGTATATGTCCATGAATGACTGAAAAATTGTGCTGAACACTGGAATTTGACACAACACTGTAAAATGATTATGAATCAATAAAAAATGTAAAAAAAAAATAAAAAAATAATCTTGTTAAAAAAAAAATATTCACCCCCAGAACTGGAGACGAGTCCATTCCATCTCAACTCTGTGGGTACTGTGTAATAAAGATGGTGTGGAGCGGATCCTGGGGGGCAAAGTCCATGATGTGTATGATGTATGAATGGAGTTTTCCACTCTGAACAATCGCATATGCTCATTTTTAGTAGTATAATGACGCAACATTCTTCTGCTGTCATTTCAAAATTGTCTGTAAGACAAGCCACCTTCTGATACCAACGTCTGATTTCTTAGTATAACATTCTACTAGCTCTTCTGCATTCAGGAAACTACAGCAAGTCTCCATTGTCTCCACTTCACTGACAAGTAACCTCAAACCAGCAGTTTTAGCAACTGACCCAAGGATTCTTCCCCAAATCAGAAGAGATCCAAATTTCCCAGGGGGTGTCTGGGACAGAAAGGAAGTTGCTATTAACTGAATGACTCACATGCTGAATCACAAAACAAGAACCATTTGGGGAAAGGTCTGTAACTGCAGAGTGTGTTTCCAGTTAAATGTACACCCTCAGGCCCTTTTGGGAAGAAGCCAACACCAGCTGACACCACCATAGTAGCATCCTCAGTGGCAGGATGATAATGGCTCACAATCCTGGGACCCCTCCACCCTTCTTAGTTTTATGTTCTTGAAGCTCCCAGGGATATATCATCCTCTGGGAAAGCCCAGATGGAGATGGGAATTTCCCAAGTGCCAGAAACCGAGATTGTCAATGAAAGTTTCAAGGAAAGGCCAACAATTCTCTCCGGGAATGGCATTTGGAACACCCCTCCCAGAAACTGGATAGCCAATTATTTCATTTCCTTTCTCCTTCCTTATAATTATGCATGACTTTTTATCACCCTAAAAAATGGGTATTTATTTGTGCTATGATTCAAATATTCTGATGTTGAGAGTGATCAAAGAAATTTTAGCTCAGTGAAAGACAAAACTTGGGAGATTAAGCTAAAATTAAAGACTGAATGTTGAAAGTGTTTTTATTTTTTTATGCAGGTTTGGTATTCTGTGATACAGTGAGTAGTCAACATTTTTCCATTTTAAACACATCCATCAAAAATCCCCAAAGTGCTCCACCCATTTCATTATTCCATTCATTTATCTATCCATCCATGTACATTTTCATTTCATGAGCACAAATTCACTAAAGGTCTTTCATGTGCCACACACCAGCATATCCACAATGGGTCCTTCCGTGAACTAGCTGACTTGGCTCCTGACCTCAAGGAACCAAGTCTAAAGCCCTGTTTCTCCTCCTAGCCATTCTGTGAAGGGACTCCTTCTTCATTTAACATGAGAAGGGGGACTGGTGGGAAGAAGGGATCTAATTGTGAGTTAGGAGTCTGTGTTACTGCCATAGCAACCTTCATTTCCCCTTGGATCAGGTCCAGTTCTCAAGGGCAAAATTCCCTTGACTGTAAGCATCTCAAGTGCAAGTCATCTCTACTAATAGTTCTATCCAGAAGAGTGCCTGACCCCTAGTAGGAACATAGTAAATGATGAGCACAACTATGGAAATCAAGGCAGAGATAATAAGATAATTAGCTACTGGTAATACAGCCCCATTTTCTGCTTAATTTACATCTCTGGCTAGGGGTCTACCGAATGGCTTAGAGCTATTTCCTTCAAGTCTTGATACATGCCCAGCTTTGGCAAAGGTATTGATATTGTTAGCCTTAATTCTATCACAGGCTCCATTTAAAGGAATACCCTAATTTAGTAAGTCGATTTATTTTAAATATCATCCTGTCACCTCAGACATCTACCTTTGACGCCAAAGAATCAATCGAATGCCTTTTTCCCCCCAGTTCTTCTTTGCCACAAATTAAACTGGCTTTCTCAGTGCTTAATCACTGTGAGTGTCTGCTCGCCTGATACAGACAGACTCGGGAGTTATCTACATTTGAAGATTCAGCTGCACTTCTGGAAGGGGGAGCAAGCTAGGAAAAAGAGGGAGGGAAATAAGAGAGGTTTTTTCCCTCTCCGTGGAGCAGGGACCTTTACAATGCACCACAGTGTGTGAACAGAGCTACGTGCTGTGATACCATTTAGCAATAATGGATGGCTTGTGCTGCCCAGACTTAACAGGCCAGTGAGCAACATCAGGCTGCAGATGGAGTGCTCTAAGACTGCCATGCACTAAAAAAAGGATAAAAAATAAAATTGTCTATGGCTATTGTCGACATATTTACCCCTTGTTTAGGGATTCCCATGGCAACGGAAAGCTCCGATCCCCTAGAGGAGGTGGGAAATCTGCACTGTTAAAGGAAGAACTTCTTGCCCAGGGACTGAAGCCTATCTGTGTGCTACCACCCCCTCTAGTGACGACTTGGTGAATAGCGAGGTTTTTCACAGTTTCCTTTGGCATCAACTCAGCACCATATGTCATGGCTCTTAACACTAAAAGCATAATATTGTTATATTGAATTAGTATGACTTACTTTTGAGGAGGCTTCTAAAACTTCATTGTTTTGAGGCTTTTAATGCTTGCTTTCCAATGTTTTGTTTGGTTTCCATATTTTAAACTAAATCTAGGAAATATTCAAGTTGCTGGCTTTAGCCAAACTTTTCCCTGTGAACTTACTTCTATACCCCATGTTTGGGAAACCAGATAGAGAAGGAAAACAACTGCCATGGAAGGAGTGGCTAGGATCTCTGAGGCCAGTGTCTCTTCTTTTTTGGTAGAGGGGCTGGCGTATAGTTAGAATTTTAGGGATGCTCAGGCATAGGCATACTACTTTTTCTCTACCCTGTCCCCTACAACCTCCCTCTCTCCTGTCACCTATGACAATGGTCATACAAAGAACTCATATCCAGACCACCCAGAAGTTCACTATGCTGCAGGGGCAGAATCTTCACCCAAAACGTGCAAAGTGAAGGAGCACAGCAGAGATAAAACAAATCTCAATCCATCCACTCCAACTCCTCAGTACCCTTGCAGATTCCAGGGGTAGACCCTACCTTTACAAGAATTCAAACTCAAGTCCCACCCCCTCATTTTCTCTCTCTTCTGAAATTGTATAGCCCTTTCTTTTTATTTTTACTCCTTCTTTGGGTATCATGAGCTGTATTTTGCTATTAATATTCTTTACATGTGAATTTGTCAAGTATTATCAACTCCAATATGTGCTCCTTGGGAACAAAGACCTTGTTTTGTTCTTCATTTGGTTTCCACTGTCCAGTTGATTGGGTTTGTTTTCATACACAACTTGGTAAGGTAATACTTGCAAAGAGAGACATTAGCCAATGAGAAATCTATGTTTGAATCATGATCCAGATTCCTAGAGGATCAATCCAGCAAGACATAATACCTAGAGACACTCAGAGACTGAGCAAAAAATAGGCGAAGGGAACTTCATCTTTATTGTACTGGCTGTGTCTAGATATACTAAGAAAGAATTCCCTATATCATAGGTTCCTACTATACCTCAATGTCGTAGATGTAACTTTTTCTTTACAGTTGGGAAAATTGAGTCTCAGAAAGGTTAAGTAACAAGTTGGACGCCACAATGCTACCAACTGATGCTAACAGATTTCAAAATAAAAGTATTACTAGTGTATCTCCCTGACTTTAAAAGAGGAGTTCTCAAGCTTCCACTGAAGAGAAGCTACTTTTGATATATCTGGTATTTTGGATCCTCAGGGAAGAAGCAAAGGTTCTGAGAGAGAAGGTTGCTAATGTTTGAGAAGGAATAATGGTTCCTATACTTCTGACTCTAGTGAAAAATCAACCCTAAAATGAAGCATAGGAAAGAGGCAGAAGTAGATACCCAGGCAAGCTGAAGATCAACTGATATTTCTAGGTCTGTGTATTGTGGACTTGCAATCAACAACAGAATTTCCATGATATTTCCATAAAAACACTAATATCATGAGCTTTTAAGAAAGAAAGAAAGAAAGAAAGAAAGAAAGAAAGAAAGAAAGAAAGAAAGAAAGAAAGGGAGAGAAAGGAACCTAGATCAAAAATATTTAATTCCTACATATGAAAATTCAGAATAAGCTCTGAGAAGTTCTATAATTTAATAATCAAGGGGAACAAAACTGTTTAATTTTGCTAAATTTTGTATGTTCCAAGCACAAATAATCATAGCTCCTGTGTATCTGTTAATACTCTACCAAACTGTATCTATGAAACTAAATTTGGTATCACTGATCTTGAAGTAAGTACATGAAAATTCAAGGCAAGAAAGGAACATCTTAAGAAGCTGGACTTGGAAGCTGTGGACCAGGCAATAAGGAGATGCTGTGAAGGAAATTAGAGATAATGACCACCATAGAACTGCATATATTTAAATTATTCATATGAGGATCTTGTTTTGCTTTATAAAGTGTAATGAGGAAAAGGTACACATTAAAGAATCAGTTGCTTTTGTTGAGTACGTTTCATTATTTAATTTTAAGTGAGAGAAGGATTTTTGTTCTATTTGTTCTCAAAGTACTTTTAAAAAATTCAGCTTTGGTAATCCCCTCAGTACTCAGATTCAGAAAAGTTTCCATCCCGGGATCATTTTCGTTTCTCCATCTTTCTCCTTCCTCTTCCTCTTCTTCATGCCCTCCCTACCAACACCCTCAATTACACAATTATGGTCTGTTTTATGTCTAGAAGGGGCTTAATTTTTTTCAATACCCCCTCTTTTTTAAAATTTCACTACTCCTTTCCATTCTCTCTGTTTTTCACTGTCTGTTTCATTTACTGCAAGAAATCCCATTTTGACAGTGGTGGCAATTTTAACAAAAAATTTTGTGAGATTAAAAAAAGACTTGAATTCTCCTATCATTACTAGATAAAAGATCTTGAACAAGTGACTTAATACCTTTTAGTTTCAGTTCCTTTACCTGTTAAGTGGACTTTAAAAATGCCTGCTTTATCAGTGAAATTTTTGGAATATACTATATACATGTTAATATTCATCTTATATGTTATAAAATATAAAGTTCCAATCATGGCACCTGGTACATAGTAAGTGCTTAATATGCATTAATTCTCTCCTCAGAACATAAGGAAATTGTCTGGCATACTAAGGTCTTTTGTGGTTTGCTTATATCCACTCACTCAAGGAAGTTTAAGGAAATGGAAGCTCTATTTAATGAAGCAGGGGACTTCACGGAACCCAACAAGAAGTACGGCTAGACTAAATGTAAATAAAGGTTAGTCATCAGGCAGCTACTCTTTCTGTGTCTACAGCTCCCAGTTTCAGCTCAGATGACCAGCAGAAAGTACTCAGGCCTGTAGTTTAGTTCTCTTCTTTGAAATCTACTGAGATTCACCAAGACAGAAGCCTACGTTGTCATCTCTACAAAATGCCACCCACTTTCTCCCAGCCCACTAGATAAGCCAGTAAACTAGAGAAGTGATTTTGGTAGCTTTTAGGGGGAGATTTCAGTCTAAACATAGAGGGAAAATTCGTGGGCCATAGGTAAACATCTCTTTTTGGCAGAGGCAAACGGTTAATTCCAAAGAAGAATTGGATACTTCACGTTATCTTTGGTTCTTCAGGAAAATTTAAAGTTCTCTCCACTCTTTTCAAACACTCTAGGGGTTTTTCTTAGTTTATAATGGGGATTGCCAATATTTAGAGCTGAGTAGGTCATGTATGTAACTAAAATAAGCATCACAAAATCTGGGGCCAAGGGACTATTGTCTATCACTAATGAAGGCTATCGGGTTGAAGAATATAAGCAGGGCAATCAGAAGAAGAGAAGCAGAGTATACGCTGAGCTGGTACTATCAATCAATAAACCTTCTTTCCCCCTTAACCTCTTCAACCCATGACCCCCCATGGTGCTTTCTTGTCATGGTCCAGAAAGCACATTTAACAAGGACATGGGAGCAGCAATCCAGTTAACTTCACCAAAGTTCCCCTATTCTTGCATCTTAATCCTTGCTCAGCCATTCAATTTCCAGGTGACCTCTGGCATTTTTTGGAAAAGGGATTATAGTCCTGATGTATTAAAGAACTGCTAATGCCGCTTTTAAAAGAACTTTGAAACTATAGGGGAAGATAAGTACTTGGCTGTAACGGGCTTGATCCTGATTTTTCTTCCACAGATTGACATTTGTTAACAACTGGGATTAAGTCTATAATTAGAGAAGTGTAAAAATAATATGTCAGCTTTTGTTTTCATCTGTTCATCTACTAATTCAACATTTATTGAACATCTACTACATGTGAAGGCACTATTTTAAGGTTTGGTGATAAAAAAAAGAGATGAATTTATAGCCACCAAGCTGTGAAGTTACTGAGGATCTGTAACAAGCCTCAGGTGGTAAACAAATGTTTGCAATTCAATGTGATAGGAGAGACCATAGGTAAAACTATCAAGGTGCAGAACATGAAAAGGATCTCAGGCAAGGAAGGAAGGCAGAGACAATACCAGGAAGGAAGACCAAGATTTGGAGAACAAATAAGAATTTGCCAGAAAGTGGGGTTGGGATCAAAGCAGTGGGCGCAGAGTGGGATAACTGAGTCTTTCAGAGGAGAGGAGGATGCATGTGAGAAAACTGCCATGAAAGAAACATGGGGAAGAAATCCCAGATGTACTTGGGAGAATGGCAGATTGTGAATGGATAGAAAGACAGGGCAGGGGATAGATCGCAAAAAGCCTCACGAATTTTCTTTTGGAAGGTAAGCAAAGGATCAGACGCCAGTTGAAAGAAAGAAGGCAGTGTAGAAAGGATGTTTAATGGAAAAACCTGCCTTCCACCTTCTATATAGGGGAAAATCCATCTGTTCCCTGCTACGTCTTTTCGTTCCTGTGAGACTCCTTTATTCCTCACACAAAACACTTAACTCTGGTCACCAAACGTGTGGAGGTTTTTCCCTGCACCACCAAGCAATTCTCAGATACCAGCAGGGTGTCCAAGAATTCAACTCACTTCTGACACTATCCACCGGGAAATAGGCATCAGATGCCACAGGTTTAGGGTTCAGTCCCACAAGACTGCCCCACTCTCACTTCAGATGCTGGTCGCAAACCCAGGTTATCAGCTCTACTTCTGACCAACTGGCTCTAGACGGGGAGTCCCAACAACCCTTCCTTGGGTTCAGTTAATTTGCTAGAGCAGCTCACAGAACTCAGAAATATTTTACTTCCTAGATCACTGGTTTGTTATAAACGGATATAACTCAAGAACAGCCAGATGGAAGAGATGCACAGGGCAAAGCATGGGGAAGCAGTGTAAAGCATCCATGCTCTCCCCAGCCACACCTCCCTCCCAGGACCTCCATGTGTTCACCAATCCAGAAGCTCTTTGAACTCTGTCCTCTTGGGCTTTTGTGGAGATGTCATTACATAGTTATGATTATTTAAATAACTGGCCGTTGATGATTGACTCAAACTTCAGGCCCTCCCTTCTCCCTGAAGATGGGGGAAAGGGGACAGAAAGTTCCAACCCTCTAATCGCGTGGTTGGCTCTCCTGGCAACCAGCCTCCTTCCTTGGGTGGGGTCCAAAGTCACCTCATTAGCACATTAACATAACAAGAGACACCTTTGTCGCTCTCAACACCTCAGAAATGCCAAGGGTTTTAGGAGTTGTGACTGAGGAACCTTGGACAAAGACCAAATATATGTGAGAAATGTATTTTGATCATCTGAATGGCCAAACATATATTTTTCTCATAAATCACGACATCTCAGGATGTTTCCCAAAGCAATATGAGAAGAGGAGAGAGAAGCACAAGACAAAAAGAGAGCATGGATTTTTAAGACTGGGAGATACTTTGGGAGTGAGCAGGAGATGAAGAATTTCTTGCTTTCAAACATCTAGTATATTTGTGAAAACTCCTCTGGTGGGAATGATTGAAAGTATCCCTATATTTTTATTTTTTATTTTTTATTTTTATTTTTCAGATGACATTTTTAAAAAATTACACTCTGTTTCATTCAATAATAATTTATGAGCCAACTGTCTCGAGGGAGTCTGTTCCTTCAATAGAAACAATTATGTATTTATTGTTGGTTCTTCTGCCCTGCAATAGTGAAGCTGATAACTATTTGACTAAATAAGATTGATAGTTCAAAAGGTTTGGCAATAAATCAGAGATGCTTTCCTCTGCCTCCATCGTTTTCCTACTTTAAAAAAGGTGAAGTTCAAATCTAACAGTAAAGGATTTTAAATTACTGTGCCCATTGGCCTCCTGTTGCTAAAGTTAGATGTCACAGGAAGAAAAGCTTATGCTAGTGTTCAGAGTTAGTCAGATCTTTCTTTGGCGGTTGAGGGAATAAAAGAGATTCCTTAGGACTTACCATTTTACCAACAGAGCTTTCTGTCTGATCCTCAGATGCACTCATGATGAGGGATGCTGTTTTAGGTTGGCAGAGTAGGTGCATCCATTACTGGTCAAGTTCTTCTGCTATAGAAACACCTCAAACATATCAGATTCCTCATCCCCATTTCCTGTTAAAAAAGAGGAAGGTCTGTATCTCCAGGATCATTTCAACTGATTCTGTTTTTCATCGCAACTATAAATTGATCAATTATCCCCCTTTCTCAAAAAAGTGGAATTTGTTATTCTGACATTGGTCCAATATTCCATACGTAGAAAAACAGATAATTAGGGAGAGTGGTTAGCGTGAGAGAGAACACTTATATAAAGATAGGATACTCATAAATAAAGCAGTACATGCAAACACTCAAGTTAAATACCACAATTTAGATCAAGTCCTCTGTAGGGTTTCTATGACTGGCAGAAAAAATCACCACATGCTTGTTGGCAGAACAACACAAGCATGTTATCTTAGAGTTCTATAGACAGAAGTCAGACACAGGTCTCACTAGGCTAAAATCAAGGTGTTACCAGGGATGCATATTTTTCTGGAATAGGTAAATCCATTTTCTTGCCTTTTCCAGCTTCTAGGGGCCACCCGCATTCTTTCAGTCAGAGCCTCTTCCTTCATCTTCAAAACCAAGAACACTGCTCTCTCTGACCATCCTTCTGTATTCACATCTTCTGCCTTTCTTCTGTCTTCCTCTGCCTTATAGGACCTTTCTGGTTGCACTGGACCCACTGCATTATCAGGGTGATCTCCCTATCTGCTAGTTAGTTGCTTTACTTCAATAAGCAACCTTATTTCCCCTCTGCTATGCATCCACAGGTTCCAGGGATTAAGATACAGACATCTTTGGGAGGTCATTATTCTATCTACCACATCCTCATTCCTCCCAGAGTTCATAAAACCACACACACGATTATACAATTACCTGAAAAGTATGGGTTTTTAACTTCCTGAGGGAGTATGTAATTTTTTTTAATATGAAGGATACTTTATATATGTTTATTCCAGTGTTCAGGCTCTATACAATACTGGTGGATTTATCAGGCAGCCCATACGTTTTAAGATTTTTTAAAAAACCAACAAAATAATGTGCTCTCTTAAGGCCATCCCTCTCATCAGAAGAAAACTTTCTCCCAATCAATCTGTTCAGACTGTGTTTGCAGTTCAATCATCTCTATGCCAATACTGATTTCCTGAGTCTTTGTTCCTCACCTTCTATTTTTTTTTTAAGACACGAGACTATGACAGGAACAATACAGGAAAACAAAAGTAGTCATTTTGACTCATCTATCTTCCAAAGAATCATTCACTTGCTTTGCTCAAGGCATTGAGATGCTGACCATGGTCGGTGGTGGAGAAATGTACTTGACCAAGGGATACTAAATTGATTCACATCGTGTAAAAACCACGGAGCTTCTAGAGAAGAAAAAAATCAGTGAGAGAGAAGAAGGAGAGGGGATTGGAATGAGGGAAGCTAGAGTTTGGAGAAAAGAGAGGGAAGGAAAGAAGCAGCGGTCATACAGCAAAGACTTCTGGGGAGATTAATAAGATAAAGATGTTTGGAGGGAGTCTCTCTGTATGTCCCTCATTGTTATTGTTGTTTTTTAATCTGCCTTGTCCTTCAAGGCTTTTGCAATTAAATCTGTTTCTATTGAGTATGAAAGGTTGAGACTGTCCCCCAAGGCAATCCAGATTTATCTGCCTTAAATAAATATGATCCAAAAATATTGGAATATTTACCGAGGATTACAAAGTCTCTTAGGCTTTAGGAAAACACGAAGGGGAAAAAGGGAAATATCTGGAAGGGTGACATTTTGATCAAAAATAATGCAGTGGGAAGAGATGGAAATGTTCAATCAGTGAAATACGTGGTTAGAGCAGAGAAATGGTGGGCAAATACTGACAGGTGAGTTTGGAGAGAACTTGGATTGTGAGTTTTGTTCATTATGTTACCCCCCAGGATTTAGTGATATGCCGGACACTTAGCAAGTGCATATTCAGTGCAGTTTTTCTTGAATTTGCTTGCCCACTGCAGGGAGATGCAGCTTCCACAAACGCTAGGATAACAGTGTAGCACTAGGAACATAAAGGGAGGCAGGACAAAACACGCCCTCGTCTTCCGAGCCTCTGGTCTAACCAAGGATGAGCAGAAAATAATCAGACAACAATATCAACAAATTCGTAATTGCAAACTCTGAGCACCGCTACGATGTTAACGGAGAAGGGAGTGTGAGGAGTGCCACAGAACAGGAAAGCCTTCCTTAGAGAGGAGACTTTGAGCTGAAATGTAAAAAAGTGAATGGCAGCCAGGGAGGTGCAGGGTAAGAAAGGCATGACCAGAGTCCAAAAGAGCCGTCTAGCATTTCCCACAGCTTGTGGAATCACTGTCTGTTGATTTTTTTAAGTTTATTGATTTATGTGTTTATTTTCCGCTTTTCCTAACTAGAAGGTAAATACCATGATGATGTATAGTACATAATTTAAAACGGTCGTTTTATTGCATTCATGAAAGGTTCTGAGGACACTGCCAATTATCTCACACAGTGTCTTCTTTATGCATACCCCTGGGAGAAATTTCTCTGAGTTTTCAGTTCTCACTGTCAAAGTCAGATGTGTTTCTCTTTAGCAACTTCGTTTTGTTTTACTTGTAACTTAGAGACCCTATACATGGGCTTGACTTCAGGTGACTGGTTCAGCTCCATAGGGTCCTTTCCTCAAAAAAGTCCCTTGCTTGGGTTTAATGCTCTTCGTTTGTTGTTTTGAAATTCTTAATAATTTTATTTTAAAATTTGTATCTTGTACATGAAATACGTTGGGACAACGGAGGATGCACCAGGCTTAGCGCTTCAGCTCATGTGCATCCCCACGTCCTGTCATCTTCCCACCTCACTGGGATGGGTTCTTGGCTTCCCATTGCCTTGCCTTTGCTGGCCCCAGCCCACCTGACCTACCCCTCCCCAGCCCCTCCTAGACACTCCTAATGCTCCCGGCCCCTCTGCACACCAGGCACTGCCTGGCTTCTCTCTCTCTGGGCCTGGTGACCGCTCTGCACCAGGGGGGAGTTCGTGCAGGGGTCTGTGCCATGGGGAGGGTCGGAGTCCGTGGGTGCAGACCCTGCAGCATCCCAGCATGGGGCACAGCAGCGGTGGCCTCTGCCCTGGGCTGCAGCACCATGTGCACGGCAGGGCAAGCTTCCTGCCCACCCCAGTCCAGGCACTGACTGCATCCACGCAAAGGATTTTGAATTCCTGAGGGTAGCCTATTCTTAACGGGTTGGGGCAGCCAGGCAGCAGGAAGGGCAGACTGGCTTCCTGCCCGGAGAAAGGGCACCGTGTGTAGGGCTGGGGACCGCAGGAAGGAGAGGCCAGCAGCAGGTGGGCCATGTGAGCCAAGGCGGGGGGGGGGGGCTCCCTGCGCCTGTTGAGGGTCTGCTTTACCAGCCGTACCCCCCTGCCCCAGGGAGCAAGCATTAAACAACAAGTAAAAACCACCACGACAGGTCCAGAGTGAGAGCGTGGAGCAAAGGAAAAAGCTTCATGTTTTATTACATTTAACGGCATTTTTCCTGCTTTTGGAATAGGGGGCCCCACATTTTCATTCTGCACTGGGGCCAGCAAATTATGTAGCTGGCCCTGCCTATAAATCACATACTAAATCATATTTTACTCATTACACTGGCTGCTAGGAAAATCAGAACAAAACTTATAGCCAACTTTAGCAAAATATCAGAGGATTTATGGCATATGTTTTGAGTAGTGAAATACCCTTCCACCCATCTTGTTTTCTTAGTTTTCTTGATTTTGTTCTCCTTTATCTCTTTATATAACCAAAGGGGAACACCTTATTTTTCACTTATCTTTGAAATTTTTAATCCTTCTTATGTACTCATCAAGTAGTCACTAATCAAATAACATGCTAATTATGTACTTAATACACAATTGTAGAGCTCAGTAAAAGCTTGGTTGACATGACTTGTGATCACTTACTTCACACAGGAATTTACCATCAGTGCAGTTGGTGCTGTTTTAACACTTCCTGTCTCGTCACAATCATTAGGCTTGTGAGCTAACTTATTCGCTGGCTAGAATGATGACACCATAAATGGTACCTGTCATGTCCCAGGCTTTATCTCAGCATCTCACAGTGTGTAAGGCTAGAGAGTGGTCCCCTTCTAAACATCGCCTTCTTAGAGCTGGATGGCTACTCATTTAATATGAGTAAAAACAATTGCTAAAGTACTCCGTCTTTAAAAAATGTGTGAGGATAATTCATTACTCACTGTGGTGATTGGTTTCTGCTCCATAGTCCTCCAAAGGGTTACTACCCTCACCTTTTGGACTGGTCACTGGAATACTCCATCAGTGATTTTTTATTGATTAGCTTCTATACACCAGGCATTGGGGAAACAGTGATGCGCATGTCAGAAGCCACCCTTAGCCACAAGAGGCTTCAGTCCTAGCAGGAGAGAAAGACAGTAAACAAATAAATAAACAGTATCACTGCAGTGTGATCTACTATAAATGAAATAACAGGATTATATATATTATAGGGGGCATATGGAGCCTTCATCTCATTGAGAGATCTAGAAAGACCTCTGAAAGTATGACATTTAAGCCATAATTTTAAGAATTCTAGGACGGACCAGTCATCCAATGTGCTGGGAACAGCAAATCCAGGTAGAAGAGAAAAAGAGGCAGGAAAAGAAAGGAGTGAGTGATGGCTGGTGCGTAGCAATGAAAGCTGAGTGGGGCCCATGACACGCTCGGAGAGTTAGCCCATAGGCACCCACACTGTCTTCCTGCTGCCCTTGGTCATCAAACCACTCCCTCTGGCGGTTGCCACATGCAAACATTCTCATCAGACCAGTGGGAGAAATCTTTATGAAGACGCTAAGAAAACAATATTAGGCTGGTGGATAGAGAGAAAGCAACTGAGCCAGGAAGAAGGAGTGCGTCCCTAAATAGGTTGTGGTCTCCAACTGGCCAAAGAAGAACAAAAGGACAGGGCAGAACTAATTAATGCTGATGAAGGACCAGAAGCAGGGATGCTTTATCCAGCTCCTTTCTGGCTACATGAATAATTACTGCAGTCAGGATTAGCCTCTGACAAACAGCAGCCTGGTCTTTGTCTGTGATGAGACGCTAAGATGAAAAGTTGAATTCTCCCTTCTCTTCCTTATCAGAAATTCCCAAGAAAGAACGGAACCAGGATAGCAGAGTCTAAAGCACCCTTAGTCAAACTGATGACTGAAAGCTTCGGAAGTCTTCTATTTACTGTCCAGGCCCCTGCTCCTCTACTAAGGGATCTCTTTCCCTGGCAGTCCTTTAAACGGTTCCATCTTTGACACTACATGCAAGGGTCAGTTATGGCTATTAAATGTGATAATTATTTTAAAAGGTGTTCTGAAACTCCTAAAACACTCAACAAATGTTAGGTGTATGATGATAATGATGGTGATGACGATGGCTGTACAATTCTACTTCTTTGCCTAATTAGTGGTTTCCTAGATAAAGCGAGCCTGATTTTTACTGCAGAAATGATTTGCAGGGCCACGTCCTATGAATAAAAACGCTCATTGCAGGAAGCAAAGGTTTCCATGGATTGCACTAGGTGGTTAGTTTTGTGATTGAACTAACATCATCACATCTTTGCCTTAATTTAACCCCATTAAATAGAAGAAAACCATGTGAGATCCTTTAGCTGGGGGCAGGGAGTGGAATATGGCTCCCTAAATGCCCTTTTTCACTCAGTAGAGCATTCCAGGAACTCAAACCACTCCAGGTTTCAAGGGTCTCAAGAACCCAGCCATGGTTTGACATTAACCAAAGTTTTGAATGATTTTGAGGGGAGGAGATGAGAGGGGAGGGCTGTATTTTGGGGTCAGATAAATCAAAGCACATTTGGCCAGACACTGCCCCCTCTTCATTTCCAAGCACATGTGAATTTCCAGGGAAATTGAATCCATGTGTTCCTGATTCATTTACATTTAACTCTTCAGAACGCTTTGTAAGTCCTCCAAGAAGCCTTCAGTGTATTGAACCAGGAGGTCGGGCTTTGTCAGCCATGCAGGGACCTAACGTGCTGAATGAATGGGACCCGGTTTTAAAGACAGGACTAAGGAAGGTCAGGTGGTTTGAAAACTCGACCCCACAAATCCCCCTTAATTTCTGGGTCTCCACCACCCAACTTCTGCCAAGCAGACACAGAAATACACACTTCTTCCCGTGGCACCCATCGAGCTGAGAGCTGCTGGCCTCAACACCCACTCCCACACAAACCTTAGCCTCTTGGATGGTCAGAGACAGAACAACTGACATTTGATAGGAGCCCTTGCTTTCCAGTGTTAGGTTTCTTTCCCCCGTGCTTCACTGGCTTCCTTTTCTGAAGTGGAAAGGCTGCCGCCGCCGCCCCTGCATCCTTGATAAGAACTGACGAGGCCCAGGGGGAGTGTGGGAAGAGTCTGTGACTCCAGCAGCTTGGCAGAAGTTCCGTGGAGACTTTCTGATCTTCCTCCACATGCTGGAAATCCCTAGAAGTCCTTTGACAGAGAGGAGGTTCAGAAGGGCAGCCTTCCTGTCCTCATTTCTGCTGGGGGAAAAAAAAAACATAAAAATGAAAGCAAAAAACCGAACCCAGCTACCACATTACATCCCCAGAAAGCGCAGACACAAGAAAACGGCTCTTTTCTTTGAATGGGCTAGGAAACAGTCAGAGCTCACTCACGTCCCCCTTCCCACACGTCTGAAATGCAGTCATAAGGATTCACACCCCATCTCTCAGTTGCGCAAAGGTTTTGGCAAAAATCTATGATTTTTTTCATTATGTGATAATAGCTCGATGCCTAACTCACAGGCAAGGCAAGTTTGTACAAAAGAAATTGCCAGAGCTCATGTTGCATTCAAGGGAACTCCTTCTGCCGTTTACCTGGGTTGCTTCTCCGTCTGCAGTATATTCTGCAGTGCATCCAGTATCCGAGATGGTTTAGTTTATTTAGCCTAGTTCTAACAAGTCTTGGTTAACAGGTCAAATCCTGTAAGGAGCCCTCAGAACAATTTTATACTCACTTGTGTGACTATGTCAAAATTGCTGAAGGTTTCTGTGAGTATTTTGTCTCATTGTTATAGTGCTGGGATCTGCCACAGTGTAGGTGCTCAAAAAATACTTCATGAATTTAATGAGGCTTTACTATATACCAGCCAGGGTGTGTTAAATAGCGTTTAATGCTCACAGTAAACTAGGAGATATGTGCTCTTAGGATTCCTGCTGAAATAGAAGCTTGGAAATGGTAAGCAGCCTACCTAAAGCCATGAAGTTTGTAAGAGGGGGAATTAAAGTTTAAGGTTAAGTTTGTCTCATTCTCTTAACCTCTGGCCTTGTAAGGCTCACTCAGGACAGGCTTGGTGAGTATGGATTTCACTTCCAACAAGAAGCATTTTGAGTTACATCATGTTAAGAAGTACACTGAATATTTTCTATAGGAAGTTGCCTCATTAATTGGCAAAAAAAAAAAAATCCTCTTGGCCCTCTTTGTCTAGTACATATTCCCCAATTCCCCTCTGGAGACAGATAAAACATTTACTTATTTCGAGTGTACCAATATTTACATGTTATTTAATGCATATAACTCAGTGTGTGCCCTATATATAGTTTGTCTAAATTTTGATCTAAGATTTCTAAATTGTGAAAGGTGGAAATACACAACAGCTATAAAATCTGGGATTCCTACCTGATTGATACAAATTTCTTTTCTTCGATTTGAGCCTGCTCTCTTTTGCCTTCGGAAATAGTTCCTCGAAGTCCGCAGCCACGTAAACTCCCTTCCACAGCTAGTCAGTCACCAGCTCGTCTATGTAAGGGCAGTGAAGTGATTCACAAACAAATGTGGGACTTTGCAGACACCTAAGAGGCTTTGTAATCCTCGGGAAATGTTCCAGTTTGAAGCATTTCAACCTCACGTTAATCAAATGCGCATTTTTCTCTGTATATTTAAAACTATTACTGTAAACTGTAAATCACTGTGCAAAGAGTTGTTATATAATTGTTTCAGGAGGAAAGAATCAAAGAGCTAGTGAAGTTTGCCACATGAGTTCTGATTTTGTTGCTTTGGGTCTGTTCATTCTTTGAGACTCTGAGCTTTACAGAGTCTATCTGGATCGCTCTTTTCCTGAAACCCTTTTAGGGATAGAGACAGGACCACCTTCAGCAACACTTTAGAAACTGAGAGAAGAATTACAATTCCTAAAGGGACTTGAGCACATCTTGGCATGGTCCACCTGACAAGATAAGCTCAGAAACAGAGAATTAAACTTGGAAAGGCCTTTAGAGTTTTCCCAACAAAGATACGTTACCGCTCAGGAGAGACATTTCACAACCAAATACAAAAGTATTAGGGCTCTGAGCTGCGCTAGAGTAGTGCTCCTCAAATGTGACCCTGAGATCTTGTTAAAATGCAGATTCTAGTACATTGGGTCCCAGCGGGGGCCTGAGGCTCTGCATTTTATTATGCTCTCAGTTGATGGTGATAGTATCGTCAACACACTGATCACACTCTGAATAGCAAGAGTCTAGAGAATGATGTAATAACAACTTTCAGGCGTAAGAATTAGAGACCAGACTCTGAATTTGACTCAATATCTTATTACCCTAGAGGAAAGAGGTGTAGACCCTTAAGGTCAAGTTAACTCAGTCAGCAAGAGGCAGAACTTGAAACGGAGCGCCAGTCTGCCTGAGCCCCACGCAAGTACCCTGGGGCAGCGAGTCTCAAGTCAGCCTCTACAACAAAATCACTCTGGAAGCTACAAAAAAAAAAAAAAATACTGAGGCTTAGGGCTCTCCCCCAGAGTCCTGTTAATTTCTGGGGTGCAGCCTGAGCATCAGGACTTGCAAAATCTTCCTAGATGTTTCTAATGTTCAGCCAAAGTTTAGAAACACTGTTTTAAAGGTTCACATGGAGGTTACAAATCGCAACACCTGAAATAAAAACAAAACTATGTCTTTCATGGAGGTACTTGGGAGTAGGAGGAACATATGTGGGAAGAAGTTATTTGACATTTAATGAAACTGAGGTGCCAGGCAGATCAATACCTGGCACTGAAGTACTCGGCTCACTAGGACCTAATGCTGCAGTACTAGACAGGGCAGTGCTTGATGCTGAGGTGCTAGGTGGATCCATATTTAACACCGAGGTACTCTGAACATCTGCCTTAGGTTGGCATCAGAACAGACATTGGCCTAGTCCTTGGCACTCACACTTTTTAAGTACACGCTATGTCCCATGGGCTGCTCTATTCATTCTACATATATTCATTCATTAACCCATTTATCCTTACAATCCCTTGAGGGATTACCACTTTTACTCCCATTTTATAAAGAGGGACTTGAGCGTCCAGGATTAAGTAATCTGCCCAAAGCTTGACAGCCTGAACAAAGAGAGCTACGACAGAGAAACGAGATTCAATCCAGGCCGTCTGGATCCGAGAGCCTCGTGCTTGCTCACTACCAGGTCAGCTTCCTTCACCCCCCACATCCTGCGCCGAGCCTAGGATGAGGTGAGTGAGGCACTTTCGGCCTCAGCAAAATTTGAAAGGGCACCAAAACTTGTGTATTTTTAACTGAAACTATCTGGTGAGACCTTTTGAGGTGAGTAACTTTTTCTTCGTTTTACACATGAGGACACTGACGCAGACGTAAAGTAATTTACCCACTGCAACAAGACAGCTTCTTGAGGAGGAGGAGTTGAGAGACCCTCTGAAGGAGAAAATCAGCTCTGATAGGAACCTGAACTTTAAATTGGAAGAATATTTATGTGAAATGAAAGTGTTTCAAAGTATGAGAGGTTGTTACCTTGAATTGTATGTTAAAGACGTCTCTTCTGAATCAGATTTTAAAGGGAGATTGAGGAAGTTTATTTTGAATATAGAGAAGTGTTAGGTTTCTTCTCCTCCTCCCCCTCTTCTTCCTTCTTTTTCTTCATCTTCTCTTCTTCATTTTGCAAATCTGTGTTGTACTCATTTAAGTGTGTACATTTCAAACTTCTACTCCACATCTGCATCTCTTGCTCATCATAGACAGGTGGCCAATGGTTCCTGGGTTCACTTAACAATTATGTGTGTTTTCTAAAAAGCTATTCGCTTGCAACCTGGATTTTTCTTCGTCAGACTCTTTGTTAGAGGAAGGGCAGAGAAAGTAGGTAACAACAAAAAAAAGTGAAGCACAGCAGAGACGTGGATAATTCACCACGGATACCGCTAGTCCCTGTCTAATCAGGAGCTGGCACTGCTGCTCCCTCCTTTGGAGAGAGTGAAGGCTTTTTTTAACACACGTTGGAATCAGCTCTAATCAGTGTCATCCTCCTGTCTGCAGCTCGCTCCATGTGTGTGTCTCCCCTGAAACTCCGAACTCTCCCACGCATGCACATCCTCGCTCACAGTTCCTTGGCGTCTTTTCTATTGTTTAACTTCGTGTTTTTGGTAAATGCTCTCTCCTGTTATTGATAAGATGTGGCCAGTATCTTGATGTTGCTAAATCCTCGTTCCTCTATTAAATCATTCTTCTTAATCCCACGTTGTCTTTGTTCTTATAATTGTACTTCATATTTGTTGGAGAAACATTTCACCTCAAATTGGATCCCATTTTGAAGAAAAATTAAAAGATTGCTGCTGCAGGGTTCTGTCCTCTCGCACGCTCTCAGCTTCCTAGCTTTCATATTTTTTCTTTTTCCTTTTGAATTCAGTGTCAGAGTCATAAAGCCATTTAGCATTTGAATCCCAGCAACATCATCTTTGTGACTGTGATCAATGTACTGAGTCTTAATTTAGCTACTAACAAAGTGGGAATATATATAATGATGAGTATGCCTTCCTTCCAGAAACACTGTGGGGGTCAAATGCATTTAAGTTGTGTGGCCCCGTACCTGGCGTATACTAAATGCACAATAAATATTGTTGCTCTCATTACCTTCATTCTAGGTTCATGAAGAGGTCACTGTAGTTAATAGTTCACAAGCTTTTATCGGGACCCAGAAATCCTGTCTATGCAGCATCTGTTTTCCGTATGTGTCTGCTTTACCTTCAAAATTTCCCTCTACCCACATCTATAAGATGATTCATAACAAATGAAGCTTGTAATTATTGACATATTCATATATATATGTCCACAACTCAAATATAGGACTTTCTTGAGGTTTCATCCGTGCATCATAATTTCAATTTTTCTTTCAAGCATTTGCATCCTAAGAGAAAGATGTGACTCCCAAGAGGTAAGGAAGATGTAAGATCTGGGATGTGAAAGAATGTGTGTGGCAGGCCAAGTGCAATTACTTAGTTTGTCCCAAATGGTGATCCCTAAAAAGTATCCAGGCTGGCTCTTTATGGAAGACCAGACTCACAGATGAGGAGGGATTTAATAACAGCTGGCAACAAAAGCATCAGTGCTATAGATGATGGGCTAATTAAGGGCTGGTTCTCTGTATCACACTCTTTGTATAGCTTTTTGTATGAGATCAGGGTAGAAGGGAGGGGTGGAAGGAAAGTATCAACGTACACACGGCCATGAGTAGAGCTTGGCTGAAAACAACAAAGCAATTGTACAGTCCTTATCTGGTCATATTTCAGACATGACTCAATGACCTGTTTTGCACAAGAGATGGCTAAGAGCAACTCTGACCAACTCAGGGACATTTCCTCCATCCTTCTCATAATTGCTGTTAGTTTAATCTGTCGAATACAAGCAAGGCTAACATTCCTGAGTTACTTAAGTGAAAACTGAGGTTTCATGAGGATGAACAAATGGCCAGTGATCATCCAATGAGTGTCAGAAGCAGGATTAAGTCCAGACATGTCTGAGACCAGAATCCCAGACTTTGCAGTTACAACACAAAGGAAAATGACAGAGAGCAAGTTTTTTGGTGTGAGAACAGGAAGAACTGTTAGAAAGAAAAGGCCTGTAAAGAGATATATTTGTCTGATCAACTGAGCCCCTTGGTATTTCACAAAGACACATCTGATTATTGGGCTGAGAATTAATACATTTCTAGCAAACAGGATCGCATCATAAGATATGTTTTGAATAGATTCATTCTACCCTATGGTGCAAGGCAAAGGTGGGGCATTTTATTTTCTGAGATCCTTTTTGAAAGTTGAAATATTGGAGGAGGGCATTTGATTCAGGATAAATATATTTGGCTTTTGTCAAATATATTGGCTTTATTTTACTTTTTAATATGTGGTGCTTACTACATTTATGCTGTAGACACTGCAGCTTTGCAGATATTTCCAAGGTATAAGCTGACAAAGTGATTCAGCATACAAAACAACAGATCATTATACAATAGGCCATTAAAGCTCAGGATGGTTTGGCTAATGCCAAAACGGAAGAAAAGAGTAGGGCTGCATATGCTTCTCCAGCTGATTCTTACCAGCAAGAAAATGTCATTGGTAGCAACAGTAAAGATACGCCAGTAATAAAGACAGAAATAGGGAGGAGGGGAGGGAGGCAAGAAAGGAGAAAGAAAAGAGTGAGAAAGAAGGAAGGAATGAGCAAAATAGAAAGGAGTTGTGGGGAATTACAGCTCAACAGGAGCTAGATATAAGCACTACAAATCTGCAATGAAAGTCTCAGAAATGTGAATGCACAAATGAAGATACACACACTCCCAACATCAAATGCCTGTCTGACCTCAGTACTTCATTCTACTGGAAGACAGAACCTATTCATCACTTGAAGGATAAGCCCAAATTTAAACTAGTCTGGAACCACTGAACAAAGAGGATGGGCTATGGTGTCATTCAAATGTGGATTTAGCTCTCAACTGTGCCACTTCACCAGCTGTGAGGTACTATATTCTCCCAGGCAGCATCCTCATTTTTAAAAGCCTTGTAGGTAAGTACATAAAAAACTGCATGTATATGTACATATATTGCATATATATGTATATATATATTTATTCAATTAAGTAAGATTTTATACACAGACATATACATACAGATGTATGAAGTATCTGACACATCATGTTATCAGCGGTTTGATTAAATAGTCCGTACATATCATATCTTGGGATAACCAAGTTTACCCTCTGCTTTTTGTCCAGCTATCTCTCCCAGCATGTGACCACCCTAGTAATCAAGTTATATTTTTTTCTGACTGTTCCAGTAAGAAGAAGGGAAAATTTACCTAAACTAGCAAGGCATGAACAATCCAAAAAGCACTTAAATGTTTAATAAATATTGCCTTCTTGCACTTCTGAACACCTAAACAGTTTTTCCATGATTATCGTTGCACAAATTCTCAGTGACATAGAATGTTCATTGAAGTATTTTGTTAATCATTTGAAAAACTGAAAGCAATCTAAATGATCAGCAGCAGGAAAGCTGTTTAGTAAAGTTATGTTATATCCATATTACAGAGTAATGTCCAATTCTTAAGGGGAATGAGATAACTCAGTATGTTACTGAAATACAAAAAAAATGTTCACAGTAGACTGCAAAGTTAAAAAAAGAATTATGAAGCACTATGAATGATTTGATATCATTTGTGTAAAAGAATATATATGAACTTTATAACATGTGTATGTGAATGTATTACATTTTTTGCATTAGTTATGCTCTCTGAGGAGTGGTAATAATGGGCCACAATGAGAAAACAATTTTTTTGTCACAAAACAGAAACCTAAACTTAAACATTGCATGTTACATTAGTTTCCCATTGCTCCTGTACCACAAACTTAGTGACCTAGGACAACACATACACATTTTCTTACAGCTCTAGAGAACAGAAGTCTGAAATGGGTCATTAGGCTAGAATCAAGATGTCAGTTGAGCTGCCTTCCTTCTCTAGAGAAGACTCCATTTCTTGCTTTGTCCAGTTTCCAGAAGCTGCCTGCTTTCCTTGGCTCATGGCCCCACATCACTTCAGTCTCTGCTTCTGTCATCACATGTCCTTTTCTCACTCAGACTCTTCTACCTCCCTCTTATTAAAAAAAGTCCATGTGATTATATTCTGCTCACACAGATAAACCAGGAAAAGTTCTCCATGTCAAGATCCTTAATTTAATCATACAAAGTCTCTTTTGCCACGTAAGACAGCATATTCATAGGTTAGGACGTCTTTGAGGGACCATTATTCTGCTTACCACTCACATCTTTCTATTTTGGTAAAGTCTGACGTCTTAATATTATTAAGTTAGCCACTCATTTGGTACTGCTTCTCTTCCCAAGCTGTGTATGGAAAGAAACACATTAGCAAAACAGTCTTCAAGGAATTGCTCACATCACACACACACAAAAGAAGATAAAATACAATTTCTATGCCATTTAAGAATGTATCATTTATTTGGGGGAGACAATATCAAGCACATCAAAAGATTTAACAATAGAACATAACATCCCCATCAATGAATCAAGATGGTTTAATTGAATATTTGGAAATGGTGACAAGAGCTTGGTAATAGAGACATAGTCAGAGGACTTAATCCAGTGATAGTTTCATGAATGGAAGACTGAATCAGGTTACATCAGCCACACAGTCATAAAATGGTAAGTTATACAGGTCATCTAAAACAGGAGAAATTAGAATAAAAGCACATAATCAAGGAAGAATTGATGGAAAACATAGGTAAACATTGCAACTTGGTTGGGAAAAAGCAAGAGACAAGCTCAGAGTGATATAGAACTTGTATCCTGTTGTGGGGTTGCTGAGTTAAATACACAAAGAATGAGACTCAAGGAGGTAAACTTGTGTATGAATGACCATTGTGTAGGTTCAACAGACAAGTGAAATAATGTGAGTTTTGTTCCTAATTTCTATGTAGAGTCCTCTTCCAATATCTGACACAGGAACAGTAGTACAAGGTATTTAATGCTAAGTTAGGTAAGTTGACTAGTTTTAAAAATTATTTTGAAAGATATTTTACTCAAAGTTAGAGAACTAAACAATCTTGCCTTTCTTGAGACTGGCAATGGTAACCAAGAGCAAAAGAAAATGTTGGTGAAGAGGAGCCAGTTGGAGTTTAACTGATGTAAAGATCACTTGCACCTCCTGGTGGCTAAAATGAAAATCCATCCTCAGTAGAAACAAATGGACCATCCTGACAAAAAATCATTAATAAGCAATGTGAAAAACAGATGTGTTTGATACTGTGTAGGAATATATTGTGGGTAGGGGATAAGAAAATAGGAGAAAGTCTATAGTTTTAGAGAACTCATAAAAGAGTTGACAATTGCTTAACTAAGGTGGCAGTGCTATAGGCTCAGAAAAACAATGAGCTTTGAGATGTTTTTAAGAGTAAAAATCAATAGGAACATCTCAGCTCTACAAATGAGGAAACTGAGGTTTATCGAGATAAAAGAAAAAGACCAAAGTCACCCAGCTTTAAAGTGAAGACTCAGGATTTAATCTCTAGCCCATCTGTTTCCAAGACGCTGCTTTTACCCAGTACACAATTACAACTCCACAATATTGCCGAAAGGACTGAAACGTCCACATTGACTCATGTGCTCTGTCGAGGCCAAGAGTTAAGAAAGAAAGAAAGAAGTCTTCAAACATGTATCAATACCTAAAGTATAAAACACAGTTTTTACAAAAATATCATTTCCCAGAAGGCTTATACAGTGCCCATTTCTTTAAGATCTTTCTGTGTAGAAAGATAGATATTTATTTTCAGTTGTTTTTGAATGCAGAAGATTCCACGTGGTTCTGCATGGGCACATGCAGACAATTTTCAGTAAAGTAACATTTTCTGATAGCCCATTCTGGGCAGAAAATTATATGTGATGTCATTAGAATATATACACATATTGTAGCCAAGGCCCATGTTCCTATTCTGGAAGTTTAACATCAAAAAAATGAGGAGGGGGAGGGTATAGCTCAGTGGCAGAGCGCGTGCTTAGCATGCACGAGGTCCTAGGTTCAACCCCCAGTCCCTCCATTAAAATAAATAAATAAATAAACCCAATTACCTTCCCGTCAAAAACTGAAAAGTAAATTCAAAAGTAATTAAAAAATAAAGTGTACAATTTGATTTGAGAGAGAGAGAGAGTCCTTCCTGCACTGTGAGCTAAGGCCACAGTGTTGCTCTGTCTATGGTCTACACTGGGTCTCCTGTGAGTGAGGGTTCCTGGTGACCAGCAACAGAAACCATTAGGCTAGGTTAATAAAAGAAAATGTATTTTAAAAAGAAAAGAATGAGGGACTGTAGGGAAGCTGCTGTAAAAACACATGTCAGAAACACACACACACATACACACACACACACACACACACACGAAATACCAGCTGTAGAGATCAGTCTAGAAATCTAGACAGATTCCTGCTGTCCGAATAGTAGCCCCTAGCTACATGTGGCTGTTGAGCCCTTGAAGTGTATAGTCCAAATTGAAATGAGCCAAAAGTATAAAATATTCACCAGGTTTTGAAGACTTAGTGTGATAAAAACATAAAATATCTCAATAATTTTCATATTCATTGTAAGCTGAAATGCCAATGTTTTAGATATATTGGGTTTAAAAAAGTATAGTATTAGAATTAATTTCACCTGTTTCTTCTTACTTCTTACTGTGACCCACCAGAAAAATTAAAATCACCCATATGAATCACATTTTTACAATCACGCTATACTTCAGTTGGACAGTGCTGTCTAGACATATCTGCTGGAGGCATTTTAGAGACTGCTGCATTGAGTAGAGTGGCACCAGGTAGATGGGATGGGTCTGGATGTGACCAAGCTGGTTGTGTAACTTTCTCTAAACATGGTCCCCTCTAGGCACTTTCAAATCTCTTGAATTCAAACTTTGCTCTCCTAAAAAACTGTTACAAAAGATTATTTGTCTACAAGTCTGTACTTTTTCATTGCTATTACTTGTTTATTTTCCGTAAAGCTCTAATGTCAACTTCAAAGGTTATGATTCAGCTGTCAGCTCTGCATTCACCTCAGGTGACATTTTTTCATTGTGTGATATTTTAATAGGGAAATTAATGTGCTGAGACATACTATTAAACATCTAGATCATTGCCAAAAACATCACAAAGCACCACTATGGTATTTTGCCTTGGTCTAAGGTATTGGAAAATTCTAAGATCATAATTCTTGACCTCAAGGGGCTCATCTGAAGAGAAAAGACCAAAATAAATATAAAAGGTTAAAATATAGAGTATTTTACACCTTGTGACAAATGAAAAATTCACAGTGTGGTATAGGAATTAAGGATTGATGAGATGCCTGGAAATTTACAAGATTTAATTGGAAGGATTATGAATCAAAGAACAAGCAGGGACGCAGGAAAGTATCATTGAGTTCACTTCCTTTCCACTTACTATGAGTTCTTCAGCAAAATACTTAACCTTCTTGGGGATTGATTTCCTTACCATCTTCTGTAACCCAGCACAGTGTTTGACATTCTGTAAGTTTTGTTGAACTAACACATGAATATGCCTAGAAAATGGAGGCACTAGTGCATATCGAATAAAAGTTTTGTGGGTATTAAATTCAATGCCTTTGCACACTTTTAGACCACATTAAATATGCTGTTTATTCAGCTGGTAGTAATGAACACCTATTGAGTGCCAAGCACAATTCTAGGCTATGCCTATTATCTGAGTTCTGAAGAAAAGATAGCGCTTAGGCAAACAATGAAGGAATAGTGTTCCAGGTTGAGGGAAAAGGTTGGAAAGACACAGAGAGATGCATCCTTTCTTACTCTCATATACTAACTGATCTCCTTGCTTCCAACCCTAAACGCCTCAGAACATCCTTTGTACATCTAGCGTGTGCCTTTGGTGCCCCCATGTAATAGCCCTTCGGCTACCACTGGTTTCAGCTGCAGCTCTGGTGGGTGCTTCTGTGGGAGCTCATCCTTACCTTGTGATGGCACAGTTCCTCCAGCACACTCACTGCTCCCTCCTCCCTGCTCTCTGCTGAAGTGCCTTCTCTGATGCCCTAAGAGCCCAGCAGGCACTCGCGCAAATGCATCCAGAAATACAAAAAGGTTAAAAACCCAGGGGAAGTCCCTTGACCAATGGGGAACTTGAACCAGTAAATAAATTCTTCAGCTTCCTGTCCTTTGAGCACACAATTCAAGGTCAATTCTGTACACTTCTCAGAAGTTTCAGTAGAATTAAGCCCTTGTTACCTATGGCACCAACCTTAGTAAAACTCTCTCATTTTACCCTTTCTCCTTTCTTGTTGCTCTCTCCCTGCTGCCTTCCACCTGCTTCCTGAGGTCACTGCCCAGATAAACTACTCTTACCAAGCCCAAGTCTCAGGCATTGCTTTGGGGGAAACCTAAGGGGGCATTGCTAAAACACCACTGTTAGGTTCTCATCCTAAAGCATGGTTCTGATCACCCTTCAGGTCCCAGCTGAAATATCACTCCTTCAATGAAGCTTTCATAATCTGCAGTCTTCCAGACTTCACAGTTCATTCTCCCTGCTCCCTCATGCTTCTAGCTTAACACCGGTCATAATCTGCGTTACAGTGGATGGAACTCCTTCATTTTAATTGCATGCTTCCCTCAAGAGATGGTAAGCTCTTGGTCAAGGACTGTGTTATATTCATATTTGCAACCCCATCGACAATGAGTACAGAACTTTGAACACTGTAGATGCTCAACACCTGTTGACTTAGTTTATAAACACAATCTCTCATGATACCAGCATCCTGAGATGGGCCAGTCTCAGAAATTCAGGGTGGCAGAATCCCAGAATGAATGGGTCAGAGTCATGGAGAAAAACAGATTTAATTATCATAATAAGTGACACAGATTTAATGAGGCAGAAAAGAAATGATTTCTTTCAAGAAGAGATCACTATGCTTGGAGGGGAAGAAATTGCTTGTATGGCCCCTTAGGTAATCAGGAATCTGAGACTCAAAAAGGACAAAATGTTTCAGAAAGATACTGTCTTCAAGACAAAGGGGGGTTATTTGACTTCTCTGATGTAAGAAGGGATGGAATAGAGAGGAAGACATAGAGAAGATGAGGAGGCTTGTAGTGGAGATAAGGAAGGTTGCTGGAACACTGTGCAGGGTGAATGTGGCAGGATCTGTATGACCTCCTGGATGTTCTGGCAAAACTTATTTTAAAATATCTAAAATCTTTGTTGTGGAAATTGGTAATAGGGTGAATGTGTTTGGCATGTCTGTGGAACACAGCCTTTGAGTTTTTTATCCTCCTGCTTTGTGCTCTAGATTTTAATATATATATATATATATATATATATATATATATATATATATATCCTTTGTACACAGCTGATTCTCATTATTCACAGATTCTACATTTGCAGATTCACCTATTCCCTAAAATTTGTTTGTAAGCTCTAATCAATACTTGAGCTTTCATAGTCACTCACAGACACGTCCAGAGCAGCAATCAACCAACATGAACGTGCTCAGCTGGGGCAGAACAAGGTGAGCCTCTGCCCTCTCATTTTAGCCCTCCAACGAGCGTCCATTTCATGGTCTATTTAGTACCACCACTTTGTTCCTTTTTTGCGTTTTTGAGCTTCCGGTTGGTGATTTTGCTGTTTAGAGTGACCCCCAACATAATGCTTAAGTACTATCTCATATGTGAGAAGGCCTCACAGAGAAAATACGTGTGCTAGAAAAGCATTATTCAGGCATGAGTTAGAGTGATATACTGGCCATGACTTCAGTGGTAACAAATCAGCAAAATATATTAAATTGGGTGTCCTTAAACAGAAGCACATATCAAACAAGGTACAAATTGATCGTTGATGAAAATGTTGTGATTAGAGGCTCACAAAAACCTAACTTTGTATTTCCCCTAGGAGCAATGGTTCAGTATTCACTAATTCAGTGTGTGTGTGTGTGTGTGTGTGTGTGTGTGTACACTTTGGTACAGACATAAGGGCTTGAGGGGTTTCTTTCTCTTGAGTTTGTACTCTAGAATAGAACTGTCAGCTCATAAAGTGTGCGAAAATTTGACTTTATAACATAATGCCAAAGTGAATTTCAAAGTGGTTATAGCAATTCATTTGCTCATAGCAATTTATCTAGCTCTAATTTTAAAATGCATTCTTCAAAATGTTAGGGGTTTTTTTGTTTTTTGTTTTTTACTTTCAAACAAATATACTTTCCCATTTATTCAAAATTTCTGGCTATGTCACTAAGAAATGTGAAGAAGTTTATAATACTGTCTTTGTAAATTCAGAATGTTAAAGCATTTTTCTACACAATACAAAAATAAAAAATTATATTTGAGAGAAAAATCAGAGAACATTTAGAACCTAGTGTTCCACAGAAAAATGTCAGAAGCTCACAAATTAAATGCAAAATTTGTGTTCATATGTGCATGATTCTAATTGTATGTAGCTTTCTTTATATTCTCAAATATTTCTGTGACACACAAAATGTTAAGAATCATGGCTAAAGAATAAACTGAATAATTATTATACCAGAATTCCAGAATAAGGTATTTGAAAAGAAAAAATAGCCCTGAACTTCCTAGACATCACAGCAAAGAAAGACCAATGATATACTGTTATATAGTTTTCACAGGACAAAAGAAAACATACCAGTTTTTATCTTAATAATTATGCCTTGCTCTGGTTATCGTTTAGAAATCACATGAGTTTTTAATGGCTCATACTGAAACTGAGCTTTGAGGGAGAGAGTACATTTTTAAAATTAGCTATTGATAATGCACCAAGTAAAACTCCTGAGTCAGCAAAGTGGAAAATTATCTATAAAAAGAAGAGACGCTGGAGTGGGCAAGACACAGAAATTATAAAGTATTTCTAGCTAAGAATAGAGTGTGAACAAGAAAAGAATTAACACACAGCATATCTGAGAATTTTCTCTTCCAGTGTCAGCAATAAGCAACTGGTAAAGGAGGGCCTTATTCAGTAGGAACTGTATGCTTTGCTAGGAAAAACAGTCGCATTTGACCACCCTGCGAGAAGCTTATAAAACTCTTCCAAGCTAGTAAAGGAAAAGACCCAGACAATTAAAACAGGAAGCACCAGCTGGGGAAGATCTCCACTGGTGTTCCTGAGAACACGGGCCACATAATGAACAGCAGAAGAATGGATGTGGGGAACCTCCCGGGAACCCTTCTAGGGAAGGAATGAGCAGGTGGCCCTCGTCAGAAGTGTTTGTGGGTCTGTGCTCACGAAAACTCATCAAACCACTGAGAGGCTAGTTTTCCTTAAAGTACAAATGAAATTAAAAATGAAAGACTGGTTTTGTGCCTTTACCAACAGGATAGTGGGCACTTCCTCTAAAATTTAGATTTTTTTCTGATGAGGGTCTCAGACGTTTGGGATGTACAGCTGTTAAAATTTTATACGGGAGCTTTTTCATCCCTTTACATTTATGATTTCTTATTTTAAATTAATGATATAATTCAAAAGAATCCCTAGTTGTGTGCGTGTGTGTGTGTGCGTGTGCCTGTGCGTGCGTGTGTGCCTGGGTGTGCGTGTGTGTGTTTTGGGAGCAAACAACAAAGAATGTTCATCCATAGTCAAGCTTGGTAGATATAACATGATCATTTCTTCACTAGGGGAGACAGGGGTGGAGAATTTCATTGTACCCTTTTACACTCATAATGACTCATAATATGATATCCAATCACAATTCTTCCTCTCAGAGGCTGGCTTCTGGTTTCTAGCTTCTTTTACTCTCTAAACACAGGTATTGCAATGAAGCAAGCATGCTACAATACTCATGACATGTGAAGACTTCAGAACATTACATCCTTTTTTGTCCCCTTTTCTCTTTTTTACAATTTATATAAATTATCTTAGGAAACAAATGTTCCAAACATTTGTTGAATTGTGCTCTCTAGTGACAGTTTTTATAAGATTGTCATGTGACAAATGACCAAAAGGCTGTGTCACCAAGCAAGATATTCCAAGGGTCCTTGGCCCACTAAAACATATTTATTAGATAATCGTCAAGGACCCTCTGGTTCCATGAATCCAAGACTTAGAACTAGAAAAGGAGAGAAAATATATAATTTTTAGAAGATTTATTTGGTACATAAATTATGGTAATTGACTTACCACCTGTCACCAATCAACTTAATAATAATGCTGTCACAGTCTCAAGTATGAGTATGTCAATTTACCAAATATTATTAGCTTGAACCCAAGAATGTGATCAAACAGAGGTTCTGTGATACATATCAGATCATGATCTCATGGTAGGAAAGAATTTCCCAAAATTACAGAGAAAATTTGATAAAGTAGGATACACTAAAATTGAAACATTGCACACATCAAGACCCCATGAAAAGGGCATCAGCAGGAAGGCCAGAGTAAGGGAATTCAAAAATCTGCTCCCCCATAAAAGCAGTGAGAACACAGGTAAAAACTGTCAAAATATACTCTGTCAGGACTCTGGAAATTAACCAAAGACTTGAAATAATCTAGGGAGCATTTATTCAACAGAAATGGCTGAGTCTTGGGAAGAATAGCCAGTCCTGTGATATTCCAACTTGCCCTATTCCAATATCTCATTCCCCAGTTCCAGAGCAGCCTTTAAAAAACAGTAGCCTCTCAGTCATGGGGAAAACCAGCAGCTCAGCCATCACTAGAATGGGCAGAACAGATCTGAACCTCCCCAGCAGCACCACCCTCGGAGACTTGTCATTATTTGACCTGTCTTGCGGTTCTCTGGAAACCCCCACTCACAGAACTCGTCTTTGTATTTCTTCACCCAGAGCTCATTCAGTTCGAGCAGCCTGTTCCCTGGAGGTCTTTGTCAAGCTGTTTACCACTGAAGCCGTGTTGCATGCCCAGTGCTCATGTCCTAAGAAGGCTATGGGTCTCACTTCCAAAAGGCTTTACAAACACAGGAAGTATAGGCTCAGCCTGAGCATTGAAGGCACGTCCCAAAGTGCACACAGAGCCTCTTGGCAAAGGGCGGGACACTTACTGGTTCTAGGCATTTAGAGAAATCTCTGTCTGGTCATTAGCGGATCACTAAGTTAACCAAGCAGAGGCTTTACTGTCCATGTGTGACAAAGAATAAAGACTTTACAATATTGGTTCAGAAAAGTCACTAAACAAATGCAGTGACAATAGCAATAATAAATAGCAATGACAGCAAGCCCTTAGGAGGAGTAAACCTATTTCCAGAGCTGCAACATTATATTAGGTAAAGTGTCCAGTTTTTAACAAAAAACCATTAACACATACCTAGAAAAAGTATGGCCTGTACACAGCAGAAATTATTGCCGAGGAAGCCCAAATGCTGAACTTACTAGAAAAAGATTTTTATATCAGCTATTTTAAATATATTCAAATAAATAAAGGAAATCGTTTCCAAAGAAATAAAGGTATAAATAAGAATTGCATCTCACCAAATAGATAATATCAAAAAAGGAGACCAAAACTGTAGGGAAAAAAAAAAAGCAGAAATTACGAATTGTAAAATACAGTAAGTGTAATAAAAAAATTCATCAGTGGGGCCCAACCTCATATTTGAGCTGGCAGAATAAAGATTCACAGAACTGAAAGATCGGTTAATTGAGACTATCCAGTCTGAGGAACAGAAAGAAAAAAAAGAATGAAGAAAAGTTAACAGAATCTCCTACCTGTGGAACACCATCAAGCGTGCCAACAGATGCATGATGTGAGTCCCAGAAGGAGAGAGTGAGAAAAGGGCAGAAACAATTTTGGAGAAATAATAGTCAAGAAAACGTTAATCTATACATCCAAGAAGCTCAACAAACTTCAAATAGGACAAACTAAAAGAGATTCAAACCTAGACACGTTACTATCAAACAGAAGACAAAGCCAAATGGAGAATATTGAAAGCAGCGAGAGGAAAGTCACTCATCACATTCATGTGATCCTCAGTAGGATGGATGCCTCTGTCCTACAACTGCAAGAAACTGAATTCTGCCTGCAATCACATAAGCTTGAAAGGGAAACTTTACCATCAGAAAGGGATGCAGTTCAGCTGACACCTTGATTTCAGTCTTGTGAGGCCCTAAGCAGAGGATACAGCTATCCCATGCCCAGACTCCCAACTCCGAAACTGTGAGATAATAAGTTTACATTGTTTTGAGCTGCTATGCTTGTGGTAATTTGATATCAGCATTAGAAAATGAATACAAGTGTGGAAGTTTGAGATGGAAGAGGAAGAGAGTGATGTTAGGAAGAAATGCCTAGGGAGGGAGTGTTGGATTCGGGGTATTGATACTACACTGTTCCTTAACTTTGGTGATTACTGTATTGGTACTCATTTTATATCTAAGAGTTAAACACATCTGTTAAGTATATTTTGTGTACTTGATGTATGTCATATGTCTTAATTTAAAAAAAGATTTTTAAACTACTTTTAAAATACATTAACTCAAAGCTATGAAAATGAGTCAGCAATTTCAGAGGCAATTACCCAGGAAGCTTATGTTTGCTAAATTAAGTAGAAACATGTAACAGGTTGAAATTGATACTTTATCTAAGAGAAATGTAAGAATATATACACCTCACCACCATCCACAAAAAAAGAAAAAGAAAAAAAGAAAAGAAGACAGATAAAAATGAAATTCTAAAAAAGGAAAAGGGAAAGGGAAAAAATGTGACCATTAAGGTGAATGCCCAAATAAAGCCAATCCCCTCTCAGCAACTGGCAGAGATTTTCAAACACTGATTTTATTACACAGTGGCATTCATTCAAAATGACGGCACTTTTTGAAATACATGTTGGGGCAGAAGATTTTTATCTCAGCAACAAAAAAAGATTCTAGCTTAATGTCCATGTTATGACAATATGTTAAATCTAGACTAGTTGAACCACCAAAATAAATGGAACAGCAGGTGGGAACCTCCTTCCTAGTTCTGCTTCTACTTGTGCATGGATTCACCCCCAGCTTCCCCTCACATCTCATTTACAGAAACAGTGATCTCTCTCCTGCTCCATACCACCACTTCAAAATCACACTTTAGTGGTTGAGAATCCAAGTTTGGGTTAACTGAACAAACAGTTCCTGAGCACTTACTATGTACTGGGCACCATGCTCTGTAGGAAGTTCAAAGATGAAATAGATAAATCTCGTTCCCTGAGATGTTGCTATTTCAGAAGATAAGTGAAGCACATTGACAGATACTTTCATTATTTATGTGAGAGACTGGAGATACTTATTGACTTACTAACTCAGTCTTTGCTTCTATCACTGATCTGATATGTGAACAGGGAAGATTTTAGAAACAGAATGAATTAACATTTGTTGACACCTACTCATGTCCCAGAGTGTTTTAGTATTATGTCATTCAGTTCCAAGGAATCTAAATTAGACGTGTATTCTTAGAACTTTGTAGTCATCTTCTCAGTGATTTTTTTGTTTCCCTCAGATCATGTCCCTCTTTATGAATCCCCTAACCTTAACAAAGGTTCCTGTTAAAGTGTTGTCAGAAAGTAAGGACTTAAGGGATCACCACTAAGCTAAGGATTTGTGCATATTCATAGAAAATGATGAAAGCCTAAAAGACGTTTTAAGTAAATAAAATATTGTAACAGTTGTTTGACACAGAGTTGATGTTTTTGAGCTCTACAATTCAATAAATTATTACATAGGAACTGTGCTGGTGGCCTATATGCATTTGGAATGTTTGTTTTGCTCAATGATAAAATCAGCTAATTCTATGTTTATGAACTGATACCATTCCTTTCTGTCCTGACTTCTTTCTCCTCCTCCCTCATCCCTGGCCAACACTTCCAAGAGACAGGGAACAGACACTGTGAGGCCACTAAGGGTCACCTTGGGATTGGCACAGCATCACTTTACTGTGACAGAGTCACTTTGCTGAAGAGCAAGTGAGGGAAGAGTTATTACTGCAGCCATTGTAGGAAAATCCAGTCAGCTACATAGGTATCCACACTTAAAAACCCCCCAGTCACTTTTGCTTCTGAAATTACTCACTGCCTGACGTTTCTGCTCAAGTCTTCAACCATGTTGTTCAGCCCTCATCTCCCCTTCATTTTTCCTTTCCTTCTCTATTCTACCTACTCCAGTTTTAAAAGTCTTGCAGCTTTCTTGGACAGGTTTGTTTTATTGATTGATTAATGAATTTATAACATTAACTCCATCGTTGAATCATTTCTCCCACCTCAAAATGGCCTTATCTTTATAATCACCTCTATTATGTTATTTTTAAAAAAAGATAATCTTTTGGGAGAAATTCTCCACACCTATTAAAATAGTAATTTTTACCCTCACCTTATTTGACTCTTATAGTACCCACAAAGGCAAAATGTAATTTTTGCACTTTTTTGGTTTTTATACTTCGTTTTTGATTAAAATGTCTTATTTATTTAATATTATCTACCTTAAAGTATTAAGAACACAGGGTTTGATTCCTGAGAATTCAAATCCAATTCTAAATTTTTTTTCCCTTTTTCTCTCATCCATCCCTAAGCTTAATTTTACTCAAAATTTCTTCACATATAAGTAAAAGCTAGATTCTGCAGGAAGACCAGGCAGGCATGAAGTTTGTATATTTGGGGCAAAGCTGTTTGTTATCAGCTTCTGCTGCTTTCAATCTATAACACAGTTAAGAATGGGGCAATTACGCATAGTAAGCTTTCCTTTCAAAGCTAAAACACAAAAGAAGTCCTTGTCAAGAATTATTAATGTCTTAAGTAAAGTTCATCATAGCCAAAGCCATTCAAAGGAATAAATCTACCCAAAATAGGAAAGTGCGTGTGTACTTGCATAGAAATAGTGGGGGAGGTGAGGGACAGAGGAAGGTGAAGGATTTATTTTTTTTACAAGGTAGAGAAAAAAACTGGAATTTCATAGGATGAAAGAAAACACAACCCCAATAATAAATAAATCCTCTTTTAAGAAAATAAGCTTATGTAAAAAGGAAAACTAGAGGTCAAAAATGAAAACCCAAGTCTAATTCAGAGAAGAATGCCATGGAATGTTACAGAAAGTGCACTGGGCTTGGATCAGGGCTTGGAATTTAATGGAGCGGTAGCAGGCGGGCAGAGCAAAGGAAAGCTATTTGACCAGAACCGCTATTCATAAAAGGAGATGCAAACAGCTAATTATTTGTGTGTCATATGCATAGAGGTTATACAATGACCATATCTCCAAAATAATTTATATACTGTTTGGTGTTCAGTTTGTCCTTTGGTTTTGGCATGGAAAATACCTTATGTGTTAAATGTAAATATTCAGAACACAGCACAGTTGTCTCACAATGACTTGGCTTTTCCTTTCTTTCATTTTTTAATGAGGCAGTGTCTAAAAATGTCAAAAGGAGGCCAGACCATTTTGGAATTCTGAGGTGCCTTGGTGCCACTTATTGGCTGTGTACACTTGGGAAATATGCTTAGTTTCTCTGCAGCCCAGCTTTATCCTAAGGAAATGAAAATAATAATGCCTGCCTTGCCTAAGTCCTTAGGTTGTTGTGAGATCCTGTATGCAAATCACAGAGCACATCAGAGAGGTAAGGGGACCCTTCTCCTTCTTCACTGCTGTAAAATCTGACTGTTACAGAGAACTACAATCCACTTTGAAGGGTAATTTTCAAATAATCCAAGTTGTTTGCTCAGGAAATTTTGAAGCTAGAGGGTCAGGACTGAGTTTTCTATCATTGTGAGAGAGACTCACATTTCACACAACCTTGGCCTCAAAGTCACCACCAGATTCAATGCTGATCATGGCTCTCTGGGTACCTCTTTCCAACAGGCCCTTTAAGGAAGTGTTCATAGAAATTTGATTTCTACCTGATTAATCTTATTTCCCAAGTGACATTGAAATAAAATTAAAGATACATTCCACTAAGGGGAAGAAATGCCTTTGGACTTAAAAAAACACACATGCATGTGTGTAAGCACACACACAGACACTTAAATTACATAAGCATAAAACGTTCATAAAAATAACAAGATTTATTAACTGATACATGAAATTTTTTAAAAGGGATATTTGAGATTGGGTCCCCTAGGAAGTAGACTTCTAGGGGCAGATTAGCTTGCAAGAGTATTTGGAAATACTTTTGGCATTAACAGCTCTAGAAAAGTGCATGAATCAGGATTGAGCTGAAGGAGGAGTTGACTTTGATGAACAGGTAGTAAAAACTTCAGCAGATCCTATGGGGAGCTCTGCAGTTGGCATAGCCCTTCAGTGTTGTCTCTAGTTATGGCAAGGAGACAGGCCTTTTATACCCGTGTAGGGACTTGTCCCAGGCTATCCCTGGGGAGGAGGGTAACGCTGAGTGAGGTGGCTCTCTTTAGCTGAGGATAAGTCCCAGAGAGGGACTCAGAGATATTCATCACAAACACTCCCAGGAACTGGAGAGTTCAGTTCTTTAGCCCTGGAGTATGATCTGGGTGAGTAACACCGAGTCCACTCTAACCCATGCTTTGTGCCTTACAATTTCACATGCATCGGAGAATCAGTTCTGGGAGCAGTCCCTCTGTTCCTGGAGGAAGCTTACAAGAAGCTGGTTGATGAGATGAACTATAGGCACCAACAATGGAGTGAGTGTCGCAGCCTGGTATTCCTCATATTCCTCCTTCACCAGCCATTCAAGATTCCCTTCACCCTCGACCTATAACCCTGTTAGCCTCAAAGGCTTACCTGGTAGAGGGACCCAGACCCTCATTCCCGAAGAGCTACCATATCTTTTTCAAGCTTTAGCCATTGAACTTGTCCATTTACTATCAAAACTGGGTAAGGAAATACCAAGAGGTACCCAACTGGTCACCTGAATCCATAGAAGAGCATGGGTCGCCACAGAAAAGCATCCTTACCTCCTCTAGACAGTCACAATCATTTTCCAAGTTGATGACTTCTTTCCTTGCATGCTACTCTCATGGCACAAGAAGATTAAAGGGACTGAACAATTGTCAAATCTTGAGCTTTAATGGGATTCTTGCTGTGTTCCCTGGTAGAAGCTCTTTTCCTCTGGTAACAAGGGCCTAGAGTTGTCAGAAAAAGAAACACAAATTCTCTAAATGGATTGCTGGTGTGACTATTAAACAGGCTACCCTTACCATCACTGCTTGGTTCTAGGACCAATATGTTCTGTACTTCAGGGACATAGCACCATGTATGGTTCTTGACTGAAGGTATACACAGTATATATATTATCAGTAAGACTAAGACTCTTTCACATGCTAAATTAAAGGTAATTATTTACCAATGAGCCTTTAAACGAAGGTCTCCTCTCCAAGCCTCAGATATTTGTTCAGGAGGCTGTACTACTACTAAAATGACAGGTGGCTCCTGGGAGATGTGGTTTGTGATAGGACCAAGGGCTCCTATGAGGATAGGCTAATCCTGGACCTGTTCTGCTGTGAGGTAGGTCATTTATCCTGATGTTACCTTATATGGACTCACATGCCCACGCGTCAAATACTCTGCAGGCTCTTCAGTTATGGTGCTTGCTGAGCCATACTGGCCGAAGAGGCAAACTCATATCCCAAAGGGAGTAGATATCAGTCAATATGAATGGCAGCCTTTCTCAGAGTGGAAGGGGCCCTATGTAGTCCATTTGCCATCAGGGGGGCTGGTTGGTCTCCTCCAAGGATGATATCATATTGAGGGCTCAGAGTTGGTTTCTGTTGTCAGCAGACTGGACTTTGGTAAAGGCGATTGCTAGATCAGCCATGGTAAATGAGAATCCACGCAGTTTGGCTGAGGCACAGCCTTCATTCCTACTACCAAGCCTGCTCTGTTCACGAGCCCAGCGTGCCAACTGGAATGACTGGCATCCACTGGCTGAGTCGCTGAGTCTGCTTGGTTGTTTAGTGTCTTTTCTACATTGGACGTTCTCTAATCGGCATTAATAAGCATTAGAACGCCCATCACACTTCATGACCACTCCCAATCGACTGTCCAAATGCCTCTTCCTGAGAACTTTTGTCCCCAATCTTCTACTCTTTCTTCTTCCAATCTTCCTTCTTTCTTCTGATTAACCAGCCAAGCTGTTTTCTACTGCTCATATTATCATTACCTCGGGCTACTTCTCTTTCCTCACAAAGTAGATGTCTAGGTACGCTGCCTTAAGTCCCGGCCATTGAGATGACTTTCCCTTACAGTGTCTTTCAGTGCCGGTCCTGAGTGGGCTGTAGTCTACCTCAGTCCAATTGTGGTTTGTATCTGTACTGAGCTGACCCATTCATGACCTAAACTTGGTTTACTCCCTCCTCTGCCCCACATGTGTCTGTAGGTGTGAGCTGAAGGCGAGGGCTTACACAAGAGTGGTGGGTAACATGGGGGTGTGGGTCTGGGCCACCTGCTAGTGAGCCCCACTTGTGACTTCTGGCCCTATTCTTGTCTGATTCCAGCTGCACCCCTTTCTCCTTACAACAGATGACTGCTGGCCAGGCCCACATTATGATGTAGGGGGTTAGCCTCAACTCTGCTCGTGGTGAACACTGCTGGTGGTGTGGCCAGCGGATGCCCCAAGGTCAGGCATCATCTCTTTTATCAGGGCCCGGGAGCACAATGGAAGGTGTTCCTCAGAAAGCTAATAATAATGCTTTGATACAGATGGCATGGTCTTACTCTACAACACCAGTGCTTTACTGTAGGATGAAGGGTTATCTGGCACCTGGGGTGTATTTTTCGGCCTTTAGACCTTCTGTAAGCAGCCGTAAACAAAATGAAAAGACAAATTTGACACCTGTTAAATGTATATTCTTGACCTCATGAAGATGGAGGGATAGATCTTGGAATACTCATCGGTATAACTAACACTTAGCAAGACTTACAGGAGTATGAGCTGAAAGAAACAGAGTTTCAGTGGCCCTTTTCCCCTAATCACTCTGATCATCTAAAAGGAAACGTTTGCAAAGTATTATCAGTAAGACTAAGACTCTATCACAAGCTAAATTAAAGGTATTTACCAATGAGCCTTTAAACAAAGCAGGTACAAACACAGGAATCAATCAACTGATTCTGTTCAACAAGAGAAAAGGTGAAAGACAATGAGAATAAGGTCGAAATCAGAACTGGGGCGGATGTTACCCATGACTTCTCTTTCTTCTTTCTAAGGGCATAAAAACATACAATTTCTTCATTGTCTGTGTGAACGGATCGTTTACTTTGCATCTCACGCAGAATAAGGAGAGCCTTTCTATCCTGTTTACTTTAAAATGAAGCATTCCTGACCCCTCTGAGTGATGGCGTTGTCTTCTAGTAGGAAAGTACAGCCTGTCCAGAAAAATCATAAAACAGCAGAAGCCCAAATGAACCCTTGGAGGAAAAGTGGGGCATTATTTAAACAGGAATTACACTTGATATTGTACTATAGAACCTAAGACTGAGGAGCAAAACGTTTAAGGGGAAGGGATTTTCCTGTTCTTAAAGAAACATGTATGTTATTAAAGAAGTCTGAGCCCTGCAGACTTCAGGAAAAAGACTCCGTGAGAGATGAAATCATCTGTATTATATTATGAGCAGTCAGGCCAGTTGAAAAGGGACATTGAGTTTGCAATGTGGTAGATATTAGCAAACACTTAAGAGAAACCACAAAAAACCTCGTGCATTGGCCTGGAGTAAGCCTTCAACATCTGCTCAGGCCCTTCAGAGTCTACACTGCTGAGAACATGTCAGTTGGTTGGTCATTCCTCTGAACTTGAAGCCAGATGAGCAAATCCAAGCCATTTTATGGTACAATCATTCAAATCATTCCAGTATGTTACAAGACATTTTTGCCTTTGCCTCGAGCTTCAAAAAGAATTAGGCGGCATTTGTAACACTTCACACATTCCAAGGAAACGATTGGATCCAATTGCAAAAGTTTTCAAGTTCAGATGAATTTTTAATGTATAATTTATGCTGAACACCCAACTTAATACTTTGCTATAGAGTCATGGTGCTAAAGTATAGCAAGGCTGTTACTGCTATGTTTATTATTTTATCACATGTGCAGTTTATTTATATTTATTACTTTTATTTAACAAATACTTATTTTGAATTGGTGCTAATCCTTTGACAGTCTCATTGTAGGCTTCATCCTAAAGGAGTAGATTCACCAGTCAAGTTTAAGATCTGCAGAAAGTCATGTAGAGATGACCACACAATGAGAGGAATTCCACACATCAGTATTTTCAACAAATGCTTTTAAAAAATATATTTTTACATTTATGAAGCTGAAAATAATGGAGCTGCTATTTGGGTTATTTCACTGCAGTGACATACATTTTTCTTGCTATCCATGAAGTATCTCAAAATATATAATCTTTGTTTGAGAATCTTTATGAGTATGTTGATAAATGTCAGGCTGGAAGTGGATAGCATCCTTTCACTGCAGAATTAATCTCATTCTCAGAAGCAAATTATTTTACGGCAGCCCTAAAATAGTTAAGGTGTATCTAATGGCTTGTGTTTCACAGTTAGGTTGGAGTTTCTCCAGTGTTTTTCCTGTTAGATTACTGCTGCCTGGAAGAAGTGGGAGTGGAGGAGAGAGAGAGAAGATGGGGAAAAAGGACTCTGCAGAAATTTTTAGTTGATTCACAAAATGCTCTTTTGTGTTTTTCCTGATATTCTGAGATGTTGAGTCTAATTCTTCTCCTTTCAGAGTTAGGATAAAAACAACAACGTTTGGACCTGTTCCTAAGTGCCAGGAGGTATGCTTAATCCCTCATTTGCATTTTTGTTTTTAATACCCGCAACACCACCTTGGAACCTGGGCTGCTATTATTTTTTTCTATTTCCTTGTTGCGGAAACTGAGAATCACAGAAATCAATTAAAATCTTGAGCTCATACTCCAAGGTATCTGAAAGATCCAAAGCTTAAAGTCTAGTCAACTCCAAATATTCTTGAATAAACAGCTAAAAAGAAGCAAGTTTATATTATGATTTTTGATCATATTGAAATCCACATCTAGTCAGGACACTAGATCCCAACTGTACATCCTCTAAAGAGTTAATTGGGTTAACTCTCACGTAATTGCTTTTCTTTTCCTGGACAAGCTTTTCTAAAAAGAAAAGAGAATATGAAGGTATGTCTTACTCATTCGAATTTTGGAGTTGACAAAACCGAAGGTCCTTGAATCTTTTTCAAGCAGCTGTAACCATTAGATGATTAGTTGGCTCTGTAGAAATCACAAGGGAATTGGTGTTTCCTGCTCCCGAAAAGCAGCAAAGAAATTACTGCACTGCTTCTTCTCTCATGCGTGAGCAGTTTAGGATGCCTGCATTCTCTTCTAGGTTTGGCTGAGAAAATGGATGACTTATTTGCAAACCTAAGAGTATTCTGTGATAACACACGGATATCTTGAACCTAAGCACTTGATCCACATCTGCAACACCCCGGAGATTTAGGAGCCTAGGAAGAGTCTTCTATCCCTTTTTTATCCCGCATTGTATCTTCAAGTCAGTTCTCAGGAGCAAATAATGTCATAGCCCTGAGGCACCTTAGAGAGCATCCAGCTTAGTGTCTCCTTACTGGAGCTACTTGGGGAATTCAAGGACTTCCTGAGGAAGACTACAGAAAGGCTAGTTTCCATCGAATGACATTCCAATTGGTCAGTCACTCAGTACTCTTTCCTAATGTTTACCTGATTTGCCCAAGGAAGCACCAGAGATCTCAGAGTTGACCCTCCCTAAATATCTTTCACAATCAGCATTTGCTTAGCTTACAAAATAAAAGCGTATCTCACCTTCTTTTGAAATCACTCTTGGGGCACTACCCAGGGATGTAAAATCCTCTGGAATGCTCAACAAAAGGGCAAATTGAGAATGGAGAGCTACTGAGGGCAGAGTTCCAGGAAGGCAAAGCATAAGAGAATTTTCTCAAGTGCCACTTATTTTCATGTAAGGATGAAAAAAATGAGCGTCAAAGAAGTGACGTGACCTACTGCTGATGGTGCAGCTATAAAGTAGAGGATTTGAGGTTTGAAAAGCATAAGGCTGCTGGCTACAAAACCTGCCACCCTCCCTCCTTACCATATTGCCTCCAAACATAGCAAGACTGGTAAGTGTCTGGCACTCGATCATCTAAGTTCTGTATTTTTTTTCCTCATCTTACCTTTCAGTATTTAACCCTAAATGGAGAAGCTCACAGAGCAATGGCAAACTCCAGTGGAATTAAAACTACAGCCACACTGCCTCAGTATAGCCAGTGTATGGCATTACCCTCTAGACTAATACTTCTTTCTTCCTTAGAAGTATAAGGGATAGAATTTCAAAGGGTCATATTATACACGCTCTAACCATTAACTGCAAGTGGGAGTTTAATAGCTAGATTTTGAGCCAATTTTTGTAATGGCAATTTCCCTCCCTTTCCGCGCTCTCTGACCATTTCTCCAGCCTAATATGGTTAACAAGCAAATTGTGCCTTCAGTTGCCGTCACTTAGCCTGAGCAGGCAGGGAGTTGAGAGTCACTTTAAATTTATTCCCTGTTGTTTGCCTTTTGAGAGGACTTCTGAGAGCTGGGTCGTGCACCCTCCATCTCCCAAAACTGCCCTGCAGGGAAGCCCTGCCAAAACTTGGTAGTGAGAGACTTCCCTTAAAAATCTGGGCATGAAGCTGAAAAAGTTCTCTGATTCAAGAGAAACATACCAATCAACTCCGCCTTCAGTGACATATCCCATATGTGATATGACTTAGAAATGGAAGAAAATAAAAAAGGAAGGAAGGAAGGAAGGAAGGAAGGGAGGAAGGGAGGAAGGGAGGGAGGAAGGGAGGAAGAGAGGGAGGAAGGAAGGAACTGGGAACCTGGAGTTTGAGTTATGATTTAAGTTTTACCAGTACCTCACCTGCGAGCTTGGGCATTCTCCACTTGTTTTCTGTTTACATAATCTGTAAAATTGGATTAATAGTTTTGTCTTTATAAATTTGTTTAGAGGGTGATATGAGATAAATAAGTTAGTTGCATAGTTCAGTTACGTGTCTTGTGCAGAATAAACTCTCAATATGTAGCATTATTATGGACTTAGTGATGAGACGTGACTCTGCAGTGAAATTCTCATTTACTCAGCAAAACTTACTTAGAGTAGACATTTGGCTCCTATCTGGATAGGCCAGGTGAGGAGGTAGTTCTTCATCCAAAAAAACAGAGTAATCTTCCTTTCTTTCCAACTCATACATTATTATTTTTGGAAGAAATATTATTTAATAGAACAAGTTTAAGCTTCCATTTCCCAGTGGGAAGACATGGAGAGAATGGTGAGAACAGGAGAAACAAGGAGTGGAAAGATGTTTAAGTTATCTTCGATTTTGTGGATGAATATTCAAATAAATGACTATTGAATAAAATCAACCCAATCAAATGCAAAGTATGTATTTTCAGATGTGTTTGAGTTGTGTTTCAAAGAATTCATCTAGCCACAAAGCTTTTGTTTCAAATAGCTGATAATAAGTAACATCAAAAATGTTCTTGTATGTATTTATTAGGTATTTTACTTGTATTAATTCATTTAATCTGTAAAACAACACTTTGAGACTGGTAATAATATTATTACCTATTTACAGGGGGGAGTTTATGGTCCAGGCAGGTTATGTGATTTGCCTATTTCACAAATACTCTTCAGCAGTGAAGCCAGCATTTGGACCAGGTGAGCTGGTTCCAGAGTAGCTGCCTTAACCAGTAGGATAAACTGCTTACAATTTTCAAGATAATTAGAAATAAAGGAACAGAAGAGGAAAGAATGGGGCATCTCTGAGGGAGCTTACCTATACAGCAACTTTCATGAAGATCCTCCTTCCTAAATGATTATCATAGTGAATGTAAAATATTTCATGAAAATAAGAATTTACTACTGTAGGAAATTTTATGATCATTCCACTGAAACAGATCATCTTAAAGACAAGGAAGAGACAGCCTTTAAATTTAGTCCCCAATCAGTCTGGTACAACTTCAGAGGAATTAACATACTTCAAAAGCAAATGCAGGATTCACTTGTGCGCAAATAGCAATAAGAATAACAAAGAATTGACTCTGGCTGCACAGAAGTTACAGTGTTCCTATTCCATTTACAGTCTCCAATATATTACTGAGTATCAAAGATATGAGAAAGATACTAGTTTGACTAGGTCACCTTGTACTTGGCCACGGCAGAATTGCTCTCTACAGAATATTGTTGGAAAGTATAGAAGAAAAGTTATCGCAGCAGAATCTGCTAAGGAAATATACCTAGAGCCAGAGATTGGATCAGGGCCCCTGTTACACAGGCTGAGTCTGAATCTATTAAAATGGCAATGTCCTACCCATGGAAGGACACAGATTATAGTGTCAGGCCACGTCCATACCTTGGAGAATAAATGAACATGCACGCAGCTATTTTCACGGAATGGGTACAGAGTGTTATATAGAATTTTGCTTTTACCAAAAAATACAAAAGAGGTAACTGATTCGATCGGCATGAGATTAAGACCTTACGGTTCTTTTTTCTTTTTTTTTTCAGATTGTTTGAATACATTTGCCCATCATTTTATCTATTTTTAAGAGTTTTCCAACAATGTACCCTCAGTTTGAGATATAAAAATTACTGAATTAAATTGAATGGAGAGAGAAATTCCTGTGGCTTGGAATCATTGCTTCCTTGTTTCAGCATTTCCTAGTACCTTCAGGGCAAATTTGGTGGTGAATTTCTAAAATAAACCAATTTCCAGAAAGTTCCAGCGAACAGGATCCAAGTGTTCCCTACTCATGGAACAGGAATCCCAATGTTCAGCCGAGTTAATCTGGAGAAGGATAATTTATGTAATTTAATATATGATTTAATGTAATATATATTGAGTATTTACTCCATGCCAGGCATTATTCCACCTAATTAATCTTCAAGGCTACTAGAATTGGGTATTAATTTATCCCTTTTTTGCAATCAAGGAATCTGAGATGTTAGATATCCTACTCCAGGTTAACTCAGCTGAACATTGGGATTCCCAAGAGGATTTGGATTTCTATTATAAGCTTGAAGTCACCTTTACATTATGCATCTCCAGTTACCGTCTATCCATGAGCATCCTACTTCACACATACTACGCACTCACCTCTCCCCAAGTGCACAGTCCAAATTATTTTCATCAAATTAGTATACCTAGCTCAAAGTCTGGGATCTCTGGGCAGCATGAAATCCTTAGTATCAAGAATGGATGTGGTTCTTCATGGTCGAGGAAATTATACATTAAAAAGATAGTGTCATATGCACCCCTCAAAACACACAATCCAATAGATTAAAAGTGGGATAAAGACAGAATCATGGTAATAAAAATTCCTATTTGGGAAATGGACATATAAGAGAAGTTCAGATGTCTGTGCCAATAATGGAATCCTGCTGGGCAAGTATTATGAAGCACCTCTATTCCAGGAGTAGGAAAAGTTCTTTGATTAGACCCAGATTAGACCCAGCTCCTCTCTGGGTGAGTCCCAGGACAGCTGTTCTTCATGGCTTTGGCTTCACCTACTAGGAGGTTCCTCCACAGGGCCAAGTCTGAAGGGAATGTTGAGTGTAAGCACTCCCTGAGATGCATGACACACAGCTTTCACAGACTGCTTCTGAACCCCCAGGCTTAGAGGCACTAGTTTTGTTTTTGTTTGTTTGTCTTTTATCATCAGAGTCTTTTAGAGGCATGACCTATGTTTCAATCATCCAAGTGTCAGTAACCAAACCCAAAGTTTCTTCTTGGCTGTGTCCCAGGACTCCTTTCTTTACTTCTTCACTCACATGCTACCTTTTCCAGATTAATGGTGGCTTTCTTGAAACCTGTAAAATAGGCTTGGGGGATGTGGAGTGGGAAGCAGAGAAGGTAACACCATCAATCTGAACTTTGCTGCAGGAGACAGATATTTTGTCTAACTCTGAAGTTTTAATGGGCTTTTGGTGCTCAAAGCCTTTATTAGTCACTTTCTACAGTTAGGCATCTTTCATAATCACATTTTCCAGCAACTTGAGGTCTACATTTCTGGACTCTGTCTTTCCATTTCACTTCTGTATATAAAGTGTGAAATTCTGAACTCAACTCTTATAGTTCCTTGCTTTAAAAGAAAGAAATTATAAATATTAAAATGTTAAAATTCTGATTTTAAGAATTTCCCTTGGAAAGCTCAGTAAGAACTAGGCCTGCTTTCCAAGTGACTTCTGATGGCACCTTTCACCAAATATTTTCCTCAGTGTGACAGATTGCACTATTACTCAAATATTCATTCCTCATCTTTCAACTCCATGGAAGGGGTATACTTTTCCAGCCCATAGATATTGACTATGGACACATGACTTGCTTTAGCTAGCAGGATGTTAGCAGATGTGACACAGATACTTGAAGTGCGCTTTGTTATTGGGTTTTCCCTCTTAACAAACATCACTACCATCACCACACAAAGAGCTTCTTCTGAGTAGCTGCCGCCTTTTTAGTTTAGATTCCAGAATAAATGTGCATGGAGTACAACTGAGCAATTCATAGCAAAGATCCAAAGCCATCCAGGCCTGCAGATTGAAGTAGAGTTGTCCAGCCAAACCTGGTCTTGAACAGCTTTCTTTCAACTAACCCATGGATGCATGAGTGAGAAAAAATGATTGTTGTTGAAGCCACTGAGGAGTTTTGGAGTCGTTTGTTACACAGAAAGAGCTGACTGACGATACACTCTGCATAAAATAGATCTTAGTCTCCAATACCTGTTCCCTTTCTCTCAGCTGCCTACTGCCATTAAGCTAATGCCACAGGTTTTTGATATGATACATATTTAAGATACAAATCCACTACTACTAAGTGTGGGCTAGCTGCTTTAACAAAGAGACTCTGACATGTATGATCGTTCAAGCCTATTCAAGAGGACTGAGCAGGCAAGCAAGTTGAAGTTGCTTGGTTTAAAAAAATTGTTTTGAGAATCATCTTCATTTTAACCAGCTGAGAAGTTAAAAAGAGCATGGGGAGTGTACCAGAGGTTTTTGTGATCCAGACCTAGAAGTGGTGTACTTCATTTTTGCTTCTATTTTGTTAGCTAGAACTTATTTGTACAGTCACATCAACTACAAAAAAGAATGGGAAATATATTCTAGTTGGGTGCTAGGAAGAAGAGCATAAAATGTAATTTTGGAGATCAGCTGGCACACTCTGGCACACCCTACACAGCCTTTTACTGAGGTGAGGTGGAGAGCTAAGGAGGGCATCCTTTGCTGCTTCCACTGGGGATCTTTCTACAACTAAAATCACTATAGCAGCTGCTGCTTTATCTGCTGCTGCTTCAGGCCCTATTCCATACCACCTTTTACAGTGCTCTAGGCACTTAATAAGCTTATTTTAGTTAATCCTACTAGTACAGATGAGAAAAATGAGATAAAAAATAAGTAGATGAGTCAGGGAAAAGACTGTTATGTCAAATTCCAACTTGGTATATTATACATCTGTATGTAATCAAATTTGTCTTCGATGATCTCCAATGTTTAAGTGAAAGAACTGTACAGTTCTTCACAGACAGACACATACACAAATGTTAAAATCCCTGACGGTGGCAATGACAAGCTTGCTTGGGCTAAGGAGACAGGTGATTTTTCATATGTTTCTTCTCAGAAAAATGTACTGTATTTCTCAAAATTTCTTGGAAATTGGAGGCCATGTTACTTGTTTCCAAAAGACTGAATTTCAGTAATTTAATCAAAGCTGGTCAATGCAATAAAAAAAAAGAATTCAGTCAAAAAGAGTCTGTTGATGTCTTAAAAAGAAATAATGACTAATATTTGCTTTTTCTATTATGTATATAATATGACATACACACACACACACACACACACACACACAGAGAGAGAGAGAGAGGGAGAGAGATGATACAGATATTTAACAAGTAAGGCAAAATCACCCAGCTAGTTAGTGTAACCTTATTCAAAATTATATAATGTTTTGCCTCTTTCTAATTATTGGGGAAAACTACTACTTGAATGATTAAAAATGTCCTCTTATGACAGGTTATAAAATAGAAAGAAAACAATACCATGATGCAGTTACACAATTATAAAGCTAGAAGAGACTTAAAAAATACACAATTTATTCACTTTTAAATTTTAATTTTGTTCTGCCTAAAAGGGATGAGTCCAGATTCTAAACCACTCTCCTCCCCTGTTGTTATCCTCTTCCACTCTTACCCCTGAGAAGTACAACAGAACATCCAGAACTCATTTGAGCACGTCTTGAAACCCACTGATCTTATTTTACATGTAAGAAAATAGAGAAAAAAAGAATGACTGAAAGTCATCAGACAATCAAAAACTCAAGTGGTATTTTGTTTCCTTTTCCCTCATCTTAAATATTAATTGAGCTCATCAGTTACTATGAATAAGTTGATCTTACAATTCCAATTTCTTTCATTAATTCACTAACTTATTCAAACAGTGATTGGGCAAATATTTTTTGAGCACCCACCGTGTTACAGGAACTGTGCGCGTTACTGAATATTCAAAGGTGACCACAACAGGCTACAGTCAAGAAGGTGCCAGCCTACTGTGGGACAAGAAATAAGAACTCACTTTGAAATAGAGATGAATTTGAGAAAAGAAACTGGAGATTTGTGGGGAAGAAAAACCCATGGGAAACCCAATAAGCACAAAAAAGATTCTCTGCAGAGAAAGGAAAAGAGGGAAAAGAGAAAAATAATGAAACAACTTAAATTCATTGCAAGTCTGCCTAAAGAATCAGGTAGGCATTGCTGACCAAGTACAATGTTTTAAAAAAGAAAAAACAGATAATACCCTGGGGCTTTTTGCAATTGATCAATGCACCTGTGGGATGGAAATATTTCAGAACTGTATGTGTGAAAGCCGCCAACCAGCACAGTCAATTCGTGATCATCCATCTGGTCCCAAAACTGCATGGAACACAACCCTGGCTCTGATTTCCTTTTGGTTTGCAGTGTTATTTCCAAAACAGACAAAGTATCTATTTGGCCTAAGCCATTCCCTTTATTTGCAAATGTAAGTTGTGGCTTTGGATTTTCAGTCTCTCCTATCTTTCTCCAGAACTAACCCAAGCTATTCATAGAATCAGTTTTGTATAGGATTTCTGGAAATGACTGGATTTGAGAATATGCTTGAGTCTCTTGCTTCCCACATCAATTTGAGTTTATAGAAGGAGAGCTTCTTTGAAAAGGTAATTCCCTAACTCATTGGATTTATTGCAAGAGGATAGGAAATGGAGGAGAATAGGGCAGTACGCTTGAGGAGCGGAAGATAAGGAAAAAGAGACCTATACTCTTACATTTCAGTGTGATGATCCAGCTGCTGGAATAAGTGGTCCAGTATATGTCAGACCCTCCATAATTTCACTAAGTAAGATGTTGATGGTTTTTTTTTTTTTTCAGTGTGGAGGAGTGACAAAGATGGGATGAACGGTGATATAGAGAGTCACCAGGAGCATTAATGCTCCAGTACATCCCCATCTGTGGAAACGTAAGAAGCATGGAAACAAGCACATGTACACACACAGAAACACACATGCACACGTGCACACACTTACCAATATATGCCAGGACAAAGGACAGATATGCAGAGTGGAATTACGCTGTGAGGGTTTCAAAACTCACATACAATAGGTATTTTTGTTGTACAATGAAATCGAGAGCGATTTAGGCTCTTTGGCAAGGAAATGTTTTAAAGAATACTAGTATAAGGAGTGAACTGGAATTAGAGCAAAGAAATGGGTGTGGGAATTAGCAATACGTAAACACGCAGAAGACTTCGGAGGGTGTTAGTGCATGGCTTGTCACTTATTCCTGCTGGCCCACTCTGGCTTCCAAAGTGATCAAAAAGGAAATAATTTAATTTAAGAATGATATGGCCCTTAGCTATTGTTTGAAAATATCTTTCATTGTATTTGGATGACACAAAAGGCCAGCTATGTAAGCATGTCATTTTACTTTGGCTTGAAGAGCTACCCAAGAGAATGGAAGAGTGGCCTTTCTTCTCTGGCCTTCACCTCTTAAATTCAGGCATTCACAACAGCTTTCTGTACCTTATGTCCTGACCACCTCTGAGTTTCTCATTACTCCTCTAGATCTAGTTCAAGACAATATAATTTGGAGATTTTTTTCAATAAAAAAGTGAAGACACCTCAACAAAACTTTCATGCAGTGTCCAATAATCAATTTTATGTCCAAGACAAATTATGGAATCAGGCCAATAGCTGATATCATTTCTTTGGGGGGAGTGTTTTATATAGTGACTAGGAGACGAACCCAATAATGTAATCATGTTTTCATATGTAAAATTACTAGGATAATCAAGAAAAGTAGGCCAAGAAAATAAAGCTTTGCTTGGAATGCTATTATTTGGGGTATTTACTTTTATGAGATGTGTTGTTGCTGGCCTCACTTTAAAAGTAAAGACTATTGAATAACTATTGGAGATATAACAAAAGGACGTTGGGCCAAATTCCAATCCATAGGGAGTAAAGAAGGAGGAAGGATTGTGAAATAGAAGGATGAGGCCATAGACTCTTCTCTACCACTTCCTATCTGAAACACCTTAGGGATCTCTACTTGACTGGGCATCAGATGCCTCACCCTCAAGACTATGATAGTCACACCTTACAAGTCCAAACACAGAACGCTGAACCAGATGTCCTCTGAGGTCCCTTCCAGTTCTAAAACTGAATCTAAGTGCTGGTAAACACTTAAAGGATGCTGGTGACTAATAACCTGGGCCTCCATGACAAGTGGAGTTTAGAGCTCTGAAGATTTTTCCATGTTTCTTCCACACCCCCTCTAGGTTGGATCAATAGATGTACTAACCACCAGTCACAGTGGACTGTATTACCTTTGGCCAGATGGTCCAGTTTGGCTGCTCTCAGCAAAATGATGATTTTATCTTCACCGTACTGAACCCAAGAGTGTCCACGTGATATCTTTTGGTTAAAGAAGTGTAAACAGAAGTGGCCATGATTCCTTCATGAAAGCAATGCTCTTCAAATAGTGAATAATGTAGGAATTAACGGTAGGGTGACCAACCATCACTGTTTACCCAGGTCTGAAGGGTTTCCTGGGATGTGGGACTTTTATTATTGCTAAAATCCAAGAGGTCCCAAACTGGGATGGGTTGCTCACATTTGTTTTTAATGATAAAAGCTCCCCACAGTGCCTACGTATAATGTTGTCCCATGGCTGCTCAGGATCTTTTGCCCAATTCTCTTTTTATCTGCTTCCATGCAAACTTAACATTTCTGTTCCATTTACTCCTGTAAAAGGTTACTAGAAAATAAATCTGATAAACCTGTAATAACCCATGTATTGTCTTCCCTCTCTGACAACATGGCCAATTTAATAGGCATCTTCAAGGCCTTATTTCAAAGAAATATGTAAGTGGAAACATGAAGGTGAGAGATTTTGGAGACTGCAAGAAGATGCTCAATGGTCCTCCATTCACATCCTACACACCAATATGGTGTAGTAGACACAGTTCTGGATTTGCATATATTAGACATAGCTTCAAGTCCCCACTCTTCTACATAATAGTTCTGTGACCTTGAGGTAGCCACGTAACCTCTTTGAATTTGGGGCCTCATGTTTTAGAAATGGAGCAAAAATAACATGGAAAGCATTTTGCAAACTCTTAAATACCTATAAAATAGTAATTACTTTGCAGTGCATTTATAAAGACTGACCACATAGTTAAATCATACTCAATTAATTTACCAAAGTAATTTTTTAAAATTTAATGAACATTTCCCTTTACCCCAACTCACATTTACGTGTAGCAAAGGAAAAATGGGCAAATAGTACCTACCCTATGCCCACAAATATGAAAATGACGTCAACTTATACCAGGGAGGGATTTCAGCTTGGTTAACAAAACATGAGTAATAATGATTAGAAACACACCTTTGGCAGTGTAAGGGGCAGTATGGGTGAGGGGGAGGAGTTAGTCAGGGTAGTAGAAGGAAAAGTAACTTGTCATTATTCTGAATCTCTATACTAGAAAGCAAAGAAAAGAATACACCAGAACTCCTACCAAGTATATTTTCACTTTAAAGAGGAGCTGTGAATGCCCCTGTCTTTGTCTGTCCATGTTGCTATCACAAAATACCATAGAATAAGCGGCTTATAAACTACAAACATTTATTTCTCACAGCTCTAGAGGCTGGAAGTTCAAGATCAAGGTGCCAGCAGATTCAGTGTCTGGTGAGAGCTCACATCCTGGTTCACAGACAGCTGTCTTCTCACTGCAACTTCACATGGTGGAAGGGGTAGGAGGCTCTCTGGGGCCTTTTAAAAGAGCATTAATCCCATTTATGTGAGCTCTACCCTCATGATGTAATCACCCCAAAGGCCCAACTTTCAAATATCATCACCTTGGCCATTAGTTTTCAGCATATATAAATTTGGGGCAGGGGGACACAAGCACTTAGGCGGCATCATCCCCTCAAGACACACCATATTCAGTAGTAGGACCAGTTTCAAAGATGATTCAATTAACTTGCTCTTCCAAACGTATGCCCTAATTTATCCTCCCTTCTCTGTGCCCTTGTATGGATTACATCAATGGGTGTCTTTGCCCTCTGGCTCCAAAGGGAAACACTGGCAGATACTGGAGGAAGGGAAGGGAGATTAGGGTATTTTTCTCCATTGAGATGGAGCCATTTTCTTGAATGTTTGCTGGGGGGTTGACTGCATCCCTCAAATGAAAGTTACAACTCAGGTCAAAGTAGCCCTCTCCACATGACTCATTCCAGGTTCCTATCAAGTCTGACTTAAGGCGATGACAGCATGGTGATGTTACTATGTCAGGGACATTGTGCTATCAACTTGTAATTTCCCTACACCTTGTTAAACCCTCTTCAAATCATTCATTTTAAGAACATAATTTGTTTCCTTCCAACCCTTGAAATGATTCAAGTATCTACTCTGTGTCAGGCCTGTCCTAACTCACTTGTTTAGAGGTATATGTTCTGTTAATTTTATTTTTTTTAGTATGTAAGAATCATTATTTTCATTTATTTCTGGTAACACGTTGTATTGATTATTATTTCATCGAAAGAGAGTGTCTTTCTTGACTCTGCCTTCTTTCTTCATGGTAAGAAATAAATTAGACTTACAAGACCCAGGTGCTCTACAGAACAGAGTCTTGACCAACCTCTCTGGACATTGGTTTTAATGAAGGCTACCGAAAAGCTCAAAGACAGAGTCTCCATCCTGTGCTTTCCTGCAGGATAAGTGAAGCTGATTGCTGGATAGCTTCCAAAGTGCTGTTTTAAAGGTCTGGCTTCTCTCTCCTCTTTTAGACCACTTCCAACAAACGAACACATGTGAGCAATCTGAGCTTTGCCAGCGTATTTCCTGGCAGACACAGCATGTGTCAGTTTTATTGCTCATTCAGACCTGGGAATTGAATTGAATGCAACAAATGCTTATTGAGCCGCAATTCTGTGCCAAAGCACTTTGCTAGGTGCTGTTGAGAATGCAGAAATAAATTATTGTTATCAGGAATTTAGGAAACATTTTTCAATTGAAACAATGACTATTGTTACATAGCTTTATGTTCCAAAATTTTACTAGCTATTTATTCATTGTTTCATTTCATTCAAATTTCAGAAAAATCTTGCAAGGGAGCAAGTGTTTCTCTTTTTATGAATGAAAAATACAGAGGCTCAGAAATGTTAAGTATGTTACCCACGATTACACAGCTAATAAGTGGAAAAATAAGGGGCTGGATCCCAGAATTTGGATCCACTGATCCAGGTGAGCCTGGTGCCAAAGCTCATGTTCATCACTGTAACTCTAGAAAATGACACTAATCTTATTTTGGATTCAAAATAGCTGAGGAAAATTATCTTCCAAAATGTCAGCTGCCCAGCTAATCTTCATGCCTTCTCTCTTTGAGCAGCTGACAGAACACAGGCAAAATTACACCAAAAATGCGTACATTTGCGTTTCTGAGGGGGATTTGTTCCAGAACTCCTGCCAGGACACGAAACTCTGTGGGTGCTCAAGTCCCTTATATACAATGTCTGTAGGACAGTTGTCTATCTGCTTCCATGGGATCCCCGTTCTTGTTGGTTCTGTTCAACCAACTGTAGATGCAAATTCAGCTCCCGCCTCCCCCCTGCCCAATAAGGAGAGCTGACT